>NC_064921.1:1002429862-1004829862 GCF_023897955.1 Schistocerca gregaria
AAATTCCCAATGCTTCTCAATAATTTATCATCTTATAAATATATTACACCACTACACAAACTTCCCATTCTGAAGGCTGATTGTCCTCCTGAAATTATTGCATCAGTGATAGTTTGTAATCTTTGATTAAGAGTTTTACCATAAATTTTATATCCTGCATTTGGTAAACTTATTCCTTTATAATTTCCTGTACCTTTCCTATTGCCTTCTTTACACACAGAAATTACTTGAGATGTGTTCCATTCTTCAGGTACAGAATAGTTCTTCCAACACACATTTAAAAATGGAGGAAGCAAAATTGTAACACGATTCCTCCATAACTGATTAATTCAGCATTAATGCCTTATATGCTAGCACCTTTCTTTATATTTGATCTCCAGAATTATCATCAATTTTTATAGAATGATTTATGTAAGTTCACACAAACTTCATTTGCTAGTATCATATTCTTCAATATATTCATAATCATAGCTTTCATTACAATATATTCAGAATCATAGCTTTAATTAAATACTGTCCTATTCTGTTACATTCTATACCCCTTGAACTCCTTTCGTCTTGTTGCGCAGCAACTGATTTATGCGTCACATTTTTCTCACACTGTGCCACAATCACCTCGTCGCCTGCGGTGCCCTTCCCTATCCCCTTCTGACCTCCAGGCAACTGCTATCAATAATCAACCACCAGTCTTGTCACAGCTGAGTGTGTGTGTGTACTGTTGTTTGAGAAAGAGCAAGAGCTCTAAAGCTAGTAAAATACTGTTTCTGTCACATGTTTCCATGTGCTACACACCAGCCAGCTACAGGTGAGTGGTTGCCTTTCTTTTATTTATAAAATATAATATATTTATAGATGGGTTTCTATTAAACTTTAACACTGCTTTCCCAAGAAAACAAAGCATGATACTAATAGGTTTTTTTAGAAAAAAAAAACCTGGGTAACAAAAAGAATCAAATTATCACATGCAAGGTAAGGGAAATTTTATTTGAAAAGATTAAAACAAGCAGAGAACTAGGATTATTTACACATTACAAGGAAACCTGTGCTGTCACCACATATTTACCGCAAACATGTAAGTAGTTTTTATTTTTGCACAGACTTTTCAAATGGCCCTCGTACATAGGGACCTGAAATGTAGTATCTGTTTTAGGTAAGTTGAGAAGCAGCAGCATTGCTGAAGTTGGTAACATCATAAATGATGTATTTCAGGCCCAATCTCTACCTGTATCTTATGCAACCATAGTTCAAAATACTACACATAAAGCTATCATGTTAAAGCCTCTGTGATTTCACATAATACCAACATTAGCTGGCAGATAAATGTATGTGTTCTTTATTCTAAGATGTTAAGTCTCACGGGTGAGACCAATGTCTCAGTATGTGGTATGTACTTAGAGAGACCATTCAACTCCCCACTGTTTGAAATAGGACTGAAGTGTTCAAGCATAGTTGTGTTCTTTATTTTGTAAACACACTCTTATGCACATACTGTTTCCAAATTGGGCTTCATCAGATAAATGAAAATTGGTTACATTTTCAATATTTATATGCAGATAAAATAGTTCATCTGAATACCACTTGCTATGATATAGCATATATTACATACATTCATACTTTTACATTTTGAGGCTCACATTGCACCTATATTCACTTTTATCGCAAAAGTGAAGTTCTCATGTCTCTGATAATACCTCACATTAGGTTCTAAAATTATGTTCCTTACATATGTGTGATGTATTTAGTCCCACATGCAATGAATCACTGTCACCATTGATATCTCCAGACAGACCGAAATATGCTTAAGTTAGACTCCTGTACAAGATAGGTAGTAAGACAAATAGTAACAATTATAAAACACTCTCACTACTTACACAGCCTGTCAAAAAAGTTCAAAGACTGGTTTTGTTCTTGGTGCATAACTGACGTCAGTGCAAGCAATGGTGGCATTTTGAACTAACAACTGCAAGAAACGTGTGTGTTTGACCAGTCAGTTGAGAGAATGTAGTGTTAAGCAGTGAACATGTAGCTAATGTGTGTCAATACTGATGAGTTGCAAAATCACAGTGGAGCAACCAGTAATGATTCAATTACGCATTTCACTTGGTAAAATTGTTACAGGGACATCTGAGTAAATCACAATGGAGCAACCTGCACTGATTCAATTACATGTTTTACTCAGTAAAATTGCTACAGGGACATTGTGTGTATGAACAAGACCTACAGCGATAGTTGTTTAAGTTGCACATGAGTGTTTGGTTGGTTTGAATGTTAAACAAGGACAGGTCTCGCTTGTGGACAACAAGTCGTCATCCAAAATGAACATTGGAAAAATGTGTTTTGTTTTGAAAACCACCACCATATTTCATGCGGAAGTAATGACGAAGATCTGAAGTGTTAAAGACATTCTCCAGAATGTTTTGGAGGAAGGAAAAGTGTGGGGGAAGCTTGTCTATACCCTTTTGACTATTGAATGAAAACAAAATGTGAACGTGGCCCGAGGCTTGATTGAAATGATTTCCGTGGACACTTATCCTCCCCCCCCCCCCCCTCCCCAAACAAATAATAATGATAACAACAACAACAACAATAATAATAATATATATCACCATGTTTGACAAGATTGATTGATTGAGACAGGTTATGGGACCAAACGGCGAAGTCATCAGTCCCATGATTCCGAGGTTTATCACAGAAGAAAGAGAGTCCGCTAAAAGTGGACAGATCCAGTCAGAGTCAAATTATAAAATAATGAACATTAAACATACACAGTAAAAGGCATAAAAGGTGACACCAAATCTAGAAATGGGAAAAAAGGGGGCAGTCTTTGTATCACAGACCAAGAAGACTGGAAAAGAAGTCCCAACCTGCACTTGCTCCAAGACTAAAGTAGAACCTTATATATGGAAACAAAAACCATTTTCATGGAGGAAACTGAGGACCAGTTCAACCATCTGTGAATCGTCTGCTAATATTAAATTTAAGAAATCATGAAGAATATATTTAGCACAAAGGGCCGAAAGAAAGGGACATTTCACCAATATGTGGAATACTGTCAGTCTGGCTCCACAGCCGCATTGTGGGGGTGGTTTGTTACATAGGAGGAAACAAAGGGTGGGGCAGGTATGACCAATGAGTAAACAGCATAAAACAGTGGACTCTTTCCAAGAGGAGCAGAAGGAAGAGTGCCAAATTGCAATATTCTCCTTCATTGTGTGGAGTTTATTACTATGAGTGGTAGACCTCCGGATGGCATTCCACTTTTGGGGAAAGAGAAATCTGACAGATCCGCACATATGCAGCTGGAATATTGAGAAGAAAGGGGGTTAAGTATCTTTCTCTAGCCAAATGGTCAGCCAGTTCATTCTCCGGGACTCCCTCATGACTTGGGACCCAGAGGACAACAACAGAACAGGCGGCACATCCATGGGCAGAGAGGTGGTCACGGATAGAGACCAAAGGGTGCTAGGGTAGCATCGGTTGATAGCCTGCAAGCTTCTCATTGAGTTGGAACAAATTAAAACACTGTGGAGGGAGGCCTGAGAAACAAACAGGAGGACCCTGCAAATGGCTAGAAGCTCTTCTGTGAACACACTACATGATCCCGTCAATAAATGGTGTTCGACGCCAGTAGGAGACGTGAAAGCGTATCCCACCTTATTGATGTCTTAGAACCATCAGTGAAAGATGGTGGTGGTACCCTGGAACTATGCAAGGATGGCACATACAAGATGCAAGAAAACCAGACAAGCGACAGTGATCTTAGGACTCTGGAAATGATCGGTCGTAATCCATGGTATGAGCACCATCCGTGGTGGGATATGGGAGGAAAGACACGGGGTGCAGGCCTGTGAGTGGAGATGGAAATCCCAACAAAGAGAAGTGAGACGCTTGCCAACGGGTGTTAGGAGGGAGACATCCCTCGTAGGCAAAGAGCACAGGGTACACGGGTTGCTCAGGGAACTGGCGAATGGCGACTGTGTACGAAACGAGGAGTTGGCTTTATCTTATGTGAAGAGGGAGAATCCCTACTTCTGAGAGGAAACTATCAACGGGACTAGTGTGAATGGCATCAATAGCCAGATGCACCCCACAATGGTGAACAGGGTCAAGCAGTTTCAAAGTGGAAGGAGCTGCTGAGCCATAAACCTGCTACCACAATCTAGTCTGGACGAGATCAGACCATGGTAAAGATGGAGGGGAGTGGAATGGTCTGCACCCAAAGATGTGTGGTCCAGGAGACGGAGAGCGTTAAGCTTCCGCATACATGTAGCCTCAGGAGGCGAATGCTTCTGCATACATGTAGTTTTAGGTGGCGAATGTGGGGCAGCCGTGTCACCTTGTTATCAAAAATAAGGCCCAAGAAACGGGACTGTGCTACAACATCGAGGAGCTGGTTGCCTCAATAAAGTTATGGATCAGAGTGTACTGTAGGTCGATGACAAAAATGCATAACTCACATTTTGGAGGGATAAAAATGGAAGCCATGGGAGACCTGTCAGATGGTGCCTTGGAGCCGGTGCTCAGCAGATGCTACTGAGTGGGAGCTGCAACAGAAGCAAAAATCATTGATGTACAACGCCGGGGTAACCAGAGGCCCAACAGAGGTCACAAGCCCATAGATGTTAATGGGGAAGAGCGATAGATGACAAGACTATGTAGAATGGGTCTCTGATGATTTGTGCAGATCAAAGAAGGTGTGAATAATAAAACTGAAAGTTTAGATAACACTCACTGTCTTTTTTGCGTACAGAGCATTATCCAGAAGGAATCTGATACCATCAGCACTACTTGGGATCAGTTGCACAAGAAGATTCAGAAGGTTTGTTCTGAACACTGGAGTAGGAGGGATTTCTTCCTGTGCACAACAATGCACCCGCTCACACGGCCACAGTTATTGTGCAGTTTTTAACAAAAAAACCAAGTGCCTGTTCTCGACCACCTCCATCATGCCATGGTGACATTCAAGTTGAGTAACATACCAACAAGAGGACTTTCAGTATGAGTGTGCTGTACATTATACTCAAGTGGAGGGGAAGAGGGAGACTATAAAGAAAAACTGAAACATTAAACCCATCATCTTAATTTTTCTCTACTTTTTATCAATCCAATCTCTAAATGTTTTGGACCGAGGGGATATGTCATCCTTGAAAGTAGTGGATAAAACTGTGTGTGCAAGAGATGTAACACACCTTTCTCAAAATAAAGAGTGTATTCACAAATTTTTCAATTCGCGATTCAGATTATGCAAAATTTAAATGACAAAATATAGTGAACTGGTATTTTCTGTGACCCATCCAAAGTATTTGTGCAGTTCATAGTATTCGCCTAGAAAAGCGAATATTATTTTATCAGAGATGCTGTTGGTAACTAGTTTTCATCATATGTAACTAAAAGGATGCCGTGTAGCATTAAGAAACCCTTGGAGTGTACGAAATTCACATTCATTTTCAGAATGGGGAACAGTTACTGCAGTTGTGCCACATGGATCAATATTGGGTCCACTGCTGCTGTTATATCTAAATGATCTTCTAACATACAACCAAGGAACAGAAACATATCTCTGCTGACAATTCAAGTATTTTAATCAAGCCTAATGGAGTAACTTCAACAATCGAAAATATAAATATTTTTTTGAAAATTAATAACTGGTTCTCTGCAAATGGATTGTTACTGAATTCAGGTACAACTAAATACATGCATTTGAGTACTGTGCAAGGCCTACCCCACCATAAGAAATAATGTGTGAGAGTAAATCAATTACACTGTATTTTCAAAAATTGATTATTTTCATTATTCTTCACATAAGAATTTCTGAGTTTGGAATTCTACGATGTGCAGATTATGTGTAAAAGTACTTTGAACAACAATCAATAAAAATAAAATGGCAGTGAAATCTAAACTACACTTTATTTGTAGTTCTATCAATACTGCAAGTTATAAACTCTTGGTGCTCCTGGAAATTCCGTCATTACTGTTGTCCCTCGTCATGCCAAGTCACTGTACAACAAAGTATATGAGAAATGCACATAAAAACATGCTATGACTGTCGTCATTGGAATATAAGACTAACAGACTTTGGCAACAATGATAGATCATATTTAAAAACAAATATCCTCAATACTATGACTATTGTTAAATTGAAACATGAAACTGTGAGAACTTGGGCGAAGTACTGTTTTGCACTGGAAACCAAAACATTATGACCATCTGCATAACAGAATGTTAGTCCACATCTAGAACTAAATACAACAGTTATTCTGCATGAAATTGATTCGAAAATTTTCTCAATGTATGTGACACCAGATATCTACCACACATGCAGCTACTGTGTACTAAGGGCCAGTAGCTTGCAGGTGCGAAGCTGAAATTTGACAGTCTCTCAGTTGTGTTACATTAGGTGAATTTGGTAGCCAAGACATCAACTCAAGTTTACTAATATCATATTCCTAAAACCATTTTACCATTATTATGGCCTTCTGAAGCAGACAGTAATTCTGCTGAGCTATGCTATCACCATGAGAAAAGAAAGTATGAAGGGATGGTAGTTGTCCGCAATAATGTTCATGTACTCCGCAGCTCTCATATCTTCAAATGATTACCATGGGTTCCACAGAGGACCAAGCAAATGTCGCCCATACCATAACAACCACCCCATTGGCCTGAGTAAATGGGGCAGATCATTTTTCCAACCGCCAATCATCTCAATGACAGAGCAGTACCCTATCTATGATGATCAAATTGGTATAACATGAAACATGATCCATCCAGTCAGGTGACACGATTCCATTGAGCCACCTTTTCCATTTTTATGACTCCACACCCGGTGTAATTCAGAACCTTGGTGCAACAAGTGCATAGAACGGCTAACCTGTTATTGCGTAAACATGGGCATTGCATTCTTCAAACATTCGACTATTGTCTTTAAAGAAATTAGTCACTAGATGGCAGGAGCTCTTTGAAAAGAAGATTGTGGCAACACTTTCATTGCACCCATGACTTCAGTTCATCGTTCACACATGTGGCACAGCCACGTGGTGAAGATGGACACTAGTGATGAATATGTTATTTCGGAAGATGAAATTATCATTGATAACAATGACATTAACTGTTTAGGGTTAAAACGACAATGCAATTTAGAAGCGTGAAAATGAAATGTTGTTAAGAAGTTCTGACGACATGTATCTATCTGTATGCACAGGAAAGAAAATAACAGCCAAGAAGTTCAAGCCAGTTGAGTCATGTTGCAAGAAGAGGTCTGTGTTTTACTTGTTAAATTTTCTCTGCCATTTCTTCAAGCAGACAAAGTTCGTAGTATTACACAATTCACCTTATTTTTATATCATAGTCTATATTTGTTGCAATCTATTCTAGGTACTGTCTGAGTTTATCAATCAACAGAAGCAACCGTTTGTGGCATTTTGGGATAGTAGTGACAAAGTAATTAAGGATGCGATCTTGACGGGATACATATGAAAAAAGTAAAACAAACAACATCTCTCAATCCTGAAGCACAAAAAAGGAACTACTATTGGATGTATACCATAAAATAGAATGTATCTGTAAAATTAATTTGCCAGAAATTTTTACAATCTGTGCTGCAGATTTCTGAAATTAGGCTGAGATCAGAATAAAATACAATAAAGATAGGTATGTTATGTTAACACTGACTTATCCATGTCACTACTATTGTTTTAAGGTCTAATATTTTCTTCAATAATCGAATTCAATAAAAATTATTTGGGTTGGTTCTGCTATGTTCCAGACGCTATTCCTGAATACAAAAGGGGTAAACACCATAATCGGCCCAAAAAGATTGTAAAAAAGTTCGGCATCTTGTTGAAGAACATTGGTTCCAGTTCACTCATAAGGAGTCCCACTACTGCAGTGCCAGAACCAAAAGGATGTATTTTGATGATCCTGAATTAACTGTTCATAACCTTTATACATGCTTTAGACAACATTTTTATGAGTTAGAGGAGAGACTACTTAAAATGAAGTACATCGCTTACCACAGATATTGGAGAGAACATGGTCAATATTCTTTCATGCAACAGAGATCAGATAGGTGCAGTTTTTGTGCTGAGTATGATGTGCTTTTGGCAAAAAATCTTTATGACCAATATAAAGTTAACTATAACCTATATAATGCATGTGTTAAAACATATCAATCTTTGAAGGCAGATTGTAAATAAAATAGAAACTTCCACATGGGAAAAATATATAAAAAACAAAGATTCCAAGACTTACCAAGCGGGAAAGTGCCAGTAGACAGGCACAATAAATAAGACACACAAACACACACACAAAATTTCGAGCTTTCACAACCGACAGTTGCTTCTTCAGGAAAGAGGGAAGGAGAGGGAAAGACGAAAGTATGTGGGTTTTAAGGGAGAGGGTAAGGAGTCATTCCAATCCTGGGAGCGGAAAGACTTCCCTTAG
This sequence comes from Schistocerca gregaria, assembly GCF_023897955.1. NCBI lineage: Eukaryota > Metazoa > Arthropoda > Insecta > Orthoptera > Acrididae > Schistocerca > Schistocerca gregaria. The sequence continues at coordinate 1,002,438,302 of NC_064921.1, forward strand.
GGGGAAAAAAAGGACAGGTGTACACTTGCGCGCACACACACACACACACACACACATATCCATCCGCACATACACAGACACAAGCAGACATTTGTATGTGTATGTGTAGGTGTGGATGGGTATGTGAGAGTGTGCGCGCAAGTGTACACCTGTCCTTTTTCCCCCCTAAGGGAAGTCTTTCCGCTCCCGGGATTGGAATGACTCCTTACCCTCTCCCTTAAAACCCACATCCTTTCGTATTTCCCTCTCCTTCCCTCTTTCCTGAAGAAGCAACCGTCGGTTGCGAAAGCTAGAAATTTTGTGTGTGTGTTTTATTTATTGTGCCTGTCTACCGGCAGTTTCCCGTTTGGTAAGTCTTGGAATCTTTGTTTTTAATATATTTGAAGGCAGATTGAATGAAATAAATTAAATCTGTCTTGGATGATGGGACTCTCTTTCTAGAATATGATTAAGCCCAGATCTTGCCTATTTCTAAATTAAATGTAACGTCACAGTTTTACAAACGACTTCTTTGGTTTATAATTTTATTTAATATTCATTGCTATAATGATGGTACTAGCTCTTTCTACTATTTCTTGGAAATAGAAGCAAGAACAATCCAGTCTGTGTGTTCATGTTTGTATGATTTTATTCAGAAAAAGTTTGCCATATATGTGAAACACTGTTACAGGAAATGTTCAAAATGTCCTCCGTTAGCGAGGATACATGCATCCACCCTCCGTCGCATGCAATCCCTGATGCAGCCCGGGAGAATGGTGTACTGTATCACAGCTGTCCACAATACAAGCACAAAGAGTCTCTACATTTGGTACCGAAGTTGCGAAGACAAGAGCTTTCAAATGCCCCCATAAATGAAAGTCAAGAGGGTTGAGGACAGGAGAGTGTGGAGGCCATGGAATTGGTCCACCTCTACCAATCCATCAGTCACCGAATCTGTTGTTGAGAAGCGTACGAACACTTCGACTGAAATGTGCAGGTGCTCCATCGTGCATGAACCACATGTTGTGTCATACAGGTAGAGTATCCCGTATGAAATCATGATAACGTGCTCCATTGAGCGTAGGTGGAAGAACATGGGGCCCAATCGAGCCATCACCAACAATGCCTGCCCAAACGTTCACAGAAAATCTGTATTGATGACGTGATTGCACAATTGCGTGCTGATTCTCGTCACCCCACACATGTTGATTGTGAAAATTTACAATTTGATCACGTTGGAATGAAGCCTCATCCGTAAAGCTAACATTTGCACTGAAATGAGGATTGACATATTGTTGGATGAACCATTCGCAGAAGTGTACCCGTGGAGGCCAATCAGCTGCTGATAGTGCCTGCACACGCTGTACATGATACAGAAACAACAGGTTTTCCCGTAGCACTCTCCACACAGTGACGTGGTCAACGTTACCTTGTACAGCAGCAACTTATCTGATGCTGACATTAGGGTTATTGTCAACTGCACAAAGAATTGCCTCATCCATTGCAGGTGACCTCGTCGTTCTAGGTCTTCCCCAGTCGCGAGTCATAGGCTGGAATGTTCCGTGCTCCCTAAGACGCCGACCAATTGCTTCGAACGTCTTCCTGTAAGGACACCTTCGTTCTGGAAATCTGTCTCGATACAAACGTACCGCGCCACGGTTATTGCCCCGAGCTAATCCATACATCAAATGGGCATCTTCCAACTCCCCATTTGTAAACATTGCACTGACTGCAAAACCAAGTTCGTGATGGACACTAACCTGTTGATGCTACGTAGTGATGTGCTTGATGCTAGTACTGTAGAGCAATGAGTCGCATGTCAACACAAGCACTGAAGTCAACATTACCTTCTTTCAAATGGGCCAACTGGCGGTGAATCGAGGAAGTACAGTACATACTGACGAAACTAAAATGAGCCCTAGCATGGAAATTAAGCGTTTCTGGACATACGTCCACATAACATCTTTTCTTTATTTGTGTGTGAGGAATGTTTCCTGAAAAGTTTGGCCGTACCCTTTTGTAACACCCTGTATATTCTATGCAATAACAGTGTTAATTGAGTTTCTATAAATGTCAATATTTATATTTGGATCATTAAATATGAGGGAATGTTATGCCAAAACATTAGACATTTGCATAATCTTGATAATAAATCTGTCTCTCAGTGCATTAGTGTTGTATTAAATGATATTACACTTTCAAAACTTTGAGGCCATTTATCTCAATATGCCATTTTTGCACTAACACACTTGTTGCACCCAGGTACTCAACAGTAGTTGGTAATGTCTTGGGTCAACATAGCGATCTTGTTGCACCCAGGTACTCAACAGTAGTTGATGTCTTGGGTGAACATAGCAATACACAGGAATAGTTTGCAGAGGAGCCCCATGTTCAACAATCAGTGTCCCCTGAAGCACATGTGCCTGCACAAGCAATGTAATTTGTTGTCAGATCTGCCACAAATCAACTGCCTATCGTGCTTCACATATCAGGCAAGACATCTAAGCTCCTGTTCTGGTTCTGTGATGAGGCACGGAAATTCAATGTTGTCATCTTCTCATGGTTTCGCTGCCCTTCAACTGCTTTCCATAGATGCTGATGACACTAGCTTCACGATTCTCAGATGCAAATTCCCGAGCATTGGGCCATTACAATATGCCCTCTTTCAAAGTCGGTCATGCCAGGGAATTTCCCCACTTGCGGTCCATATGATCACTAGAATTACTCTCATACGGAAAGTTATGGCAGAACGTAAATAATAGTTTACGAATGAAAGTAACAACTAACCAAATAGGGGAAGCATTGAATTGCTTACAGGCACACAAAAAATAAAGAAAAGATTGCTATCTTTTGGACGAATTCTCCCCCCCCCACCCCACACACACACACACACACACACACACACACACACACACACACACACACACAGAGAGAGAGAGAGAGAGAGAGAGAGAGAGAGAAGACAATTATTGTTGCAGTGTATCAAGCAGTTCCTTTGAAATACCGTTCAGAAGCAGACTGATGCTCGGGAGCCTCTGTACTGGTCGTATTAACAATTCCTGAAGACTTTGGCGGCCACATTCTGGCTTTGTTTGGCATATCTTCAGAAATGCATGGAAACGTGGTTTTGTTTGATCACACATTACCAGCATTTCTTTGGTGTTCTCGAAGAAGTTTACGAATGGTGGATATGCTTTGACTAGATCTGGTACCTGAAAAATGAAACAAAGTTCACAAAAAAATCAGCCATGAAAAATTGACAATTTTTGCAAAATTTTGTCATTTGTGTGTGTGTGTGTGTGTGTGTGTGTGTGTGTGTGTTGGAGGGATGACGACGATGATGATACACAAACAAACAAACAAATAAACAAATGTAAGGGCACTCTACGGCCCTCCCCCATCTAAAACCTATATCTGAGGGAATATGCACCTTCTCTTTAACTCAATCACTTGTCTTCATTTGTGATATGGATTTGTGATTGTTAAGAGATTTTGTTTGACCCTCCAAAGCAACAGACAAATTTGTTACTAAATCCTTACTCTTACCTGGCATACAGCACACTGTACACGGACAACACTTGGCTAGTGTATCAAAACCAACAGCTAAATTTGCACAGTATTTTCTACAACTTTAAAAATTGTTGGGGGGGAGGGGGGGTTGGCGGTAAAACTCTTATAAACAGTGGAGGCAACAATTATCAAAAGACATACATTCAGGGCAAATTCTCTTGCTCCTTTCTCCCCTCACCCTTTCCACCTGATATAACCGTCCCCTCAATCCATCTGCATTGCCAACTCAATACAGATGCACCTCTAGTATTCGGTGAGTTATTTACCTTTATTCCATAAATTACTTACACATTACCAGAAATTTTAATCACAAGGTTTAGGAAAAATCACCTTATTACAACAGCAAAAGCACAATGCTTGCTACAACTCATTTAAATCCAAGACCGGGAATGGTGTTTCATCAACTATTTCAGGTGTTAGCCTTAAAAAAGAAAGGAAATAAAAGACATGAAGAACAAAATCTTAACAAAAGGAAGTGAATGCGTATATTGCAAAACTGCTAAGTGGATCTCTAACCAAGTTGAGATAGGTGAAGATCTACTTACAAGGCAACAGCAGATAGACAGGTTGGCAAAAACCTCAGTATTTGACATTTTTATTACCCGTACCCTCTAAAATTTCTAAATCTAACCTGCACACTGTGTTCTTGCATATCCTCATTCCTGAGATTACAGATGACACTAGCGTAATTTCGCCAATTTTTTTATATTGTTTGAAAAAACAAAAATTAAAACCTAGTTCACACAACTTCTCCAGTATTTACAGCTCTTACTTCTAATGTAGAAATAATAGTATCTTTGTTCAGTTGTGTCAATGTACAAAAGACTCATTACTGAGCCCAAGGTAGCAAGGTACGGATATAGAGCTGCTTGTGACTGATCCATGATTGATTGCACTTCGTGCAGGTCAAGAAAAACATGGGGATTCCTTTGTTGTGGTTCTAAGTGACAGTTGCGGTACGAACAGGCATGTGCTTTGTGATTGATGAACGCACGCGTCCCGCAAATTACGTCTCTCACTTGCTTGTGTAGAATTTGTCACTCACCACAACCATCAGCCCTGACAACTCACAACAAGTGGAATCAAAATTCACTAAATAAGTCACTACGATCCCACATAACACTCAAATTGCATGTAATATTCACAGCAGAGCACCACTGAAGACTCACTGGTTGTTACAAAACGTGACTTAGTTGCGCATAACCAGCCAACTGTAGGTGCAGCCAGGAGGTTTGAGCAGGGCATGTGTGTCCAGACAGCACAAGGTGTGAAGCAGTCATTTCAGTGAAACATGATGTGTTGGGCAGCATATTCAGCTACTGGGCAGTGGAGTGTGCGCTGATATCAAACTTCCTGGCAGTTTAAAACTATGTGCCCGACCAAGACTCAAACTCGGGACCTTTGCCTTTCACAGTCAAGTGCTCTATCATCTGAGCTACCAAAGCACGACACACACCCGGTGCTCACAGCTTTACTTCTGCCAGTATCTCGTCTCCTGCAGAGTGAAAATCTCATTCTGGAAACATCCCCCAGGCTGTGGCTAAGCCATGTCTCCACAATATCCTTTCTTTCAGGAGTGCTGGTTCTGCATGGTTCGCAGGAGAGCTTCTGTAAAGTTTGGAAGGTAGGAGACGAGATACTGGCAGAAGTAAAACTGTGAGTACCGGACGTGAGTCGTGCTTTGGTAGCTCAGATGGTAGAGCACTTGCCCGTGAAAGGCAAGGGTCCCGAGTTCGAGTCTCGGTGGGGCACACAGTTTTAATCTGCCAGGAAGTTTCATATCAGCGCACACTCCGCTGCAGAGTGAAAATCGCATTCTGGAAAATGATCAGCTGTTAGAATACTCTGAGGCATCGACAAATTGTGAATTTGGTAATGGAGGGAAGTGTGGAGGAGTAAATATGTAAAGGGGACAAAGGCTTAAATACAGTACCCAGATTCAAATGGATGTAGGTTGCAATAGTTATGCAGAGGTGAAGAAGCTTGCATAATATACACTAGCATGGAGATCTGCATCATACCGGTTTTCAGGCTGAAGAAAACAGAAACAACAACAACAAAAAACAACAACAACAACAACAACAAAAAACAACAACAACAACAACAACAACATTTAATAACAGGTCCAGCTACACTCTTACATGTCACACATGACAGCCATGTTCAAAAACATCAAAAATTTACTGGATTTTTTGCAGTCATTGTCACTTACATATTTCAGAAATATTTTTCCAATGCTGATTTCCTCTTTCCAACTGGCTGCAGCTGAGCGTAGTTCTTCCAACATTTGTTTGTGTACTTCATAGATAGGAGGAAGGTTTCCAAAAATTATTTTTAATTCAGTGTTATTCAACAGCGCACCACCCTGCTCTGATACATCCTCCAATGGGCTCTTGAACAGCTGCCAAAAAGAAATGCACAGTTATTAAACACAATACAAAACAGACTCAACCTGCAATATACACCTGATTAGGCATAAGATTTGTGTATAATTCTCTCACACCCACATAAATTGTCAGTAATACAGCAAAAACAATGCAAAATCTGGGCAGTCTGGCCTCACTGGGATGAGTGAGTGATCTCAGTTGGGTTGGATAGTGAGGGTGTAAAAGAGGTGAGAGGTGGGAAAAGGTATGGATACCAATTTGCCAGCGGTCTTTCACATGGACAGACAGCGTCTGGTAATGCCCACATAGACTGACACACAGTTGTTGCAGCAAAATAGGCTGCTTTCACGTATGGCCCTGCCTTTCATGGTGCAGGAAATTCCTAGAATGCATGGTACCACCTACAATGGATTTTCTCCGATAGACAACAACATCCAGCAATCTACTTTTATATGTGGCTGTCTGCCACTCAATGCCGTCTTTTTTTTCCCCACTTACACAACTATTCTATAATCCACAATTATGTATCTGACACTATTTCTATACCATTCCACACTCTAACAGTGTGAGAAAAAAAAAAAAAAAACACTTCAATCTTTCTGTGCAAGCTCTGATTTCACCTATTTTATTATAATGAGCATTTCTCCCTATGTAGATGCGTGTCAACAAAATATTTCATTCGGAAGAGAACAATGGATAGTGAAATTTCGTGAAGAGGTCTTGCCACAACAAAAGACGTCTTTGTTTTAATGATTGCCACCACAATAATCGCATCTGGGACACACACTCCCTATTTTACGATAATAAAAATTGAGCTGACCCTCTTTGAACGTTTTTGATGTGGTCTGTCAATCCTATCTGGCATGAATTGTATAGTGCACAGCAATAATCTAGCACATGACAGACACACAAGAATAGTGTAGGCAGTCTCTTTAGTATACTATTGCATCTTCTATTTGTTCTTCAAATAAAACACAATCTTTGGTGTGCTTTACCCACAACAATATTTGTGTGATCATTCCAAATTGAGTTGCCCGTAATTCTAATTCCTAGGTATTTAGTTAAACTGACGGCATTTAGATTTCTCTGCTTTGTCGTGTATCTGAAATTTAATGAATTCCTTTGAGTACTCGTGTGAATGACTGTATACTTTTCCTAATTTAGGGTCAATTGCCACTTTTCACACAACTATGTTGCCCAAATCATTTTGCAATTTATTTGATATCTGATGACTTTACAAAATGGTAAATTACAGCACTGCCTATAAACAATCTCAGAGGCTGCTACATTGTCTCCTAAATTGTTAATATATATCAGGAGCATTGGAGGGTCTGTAACACTTCCTTGGGGAATGCAAGGTAACGCTTCTGTTTTCTTTGATGACTTCTTGTCAACTGTGGTCCTTGTGACTGACAATCATGAATCTAGTCACTCAGTTGAGACTGTACTTCATAGACATACAATATGGTTACAAACCAGTTGTGAGGAACAATATCAAAAGCTTTTTGGAAATCTAGAAATATGGAATCAATCTGAGAAACCCTACCCATATAACTCAATACTTCATGAGAAGAAAGAACTAGTTGCGTTTCACATGAACAAATTTTCTGAATTTGACCTGACTGTGTGTCAACAGATCTTTTATCTCGAGGTATGTAATTATAATATTCAAACACAGTACATGTAATAAAATTCTAATGCAAATCTATGTCAGTGATATGTGCCTGTAAATAATCAAATAACTCCTACTTCCTGTCTTTAATTTCTGGTGCAACCTGTACATCTTTCCAGTATTCAGGTATGAATCTCTTAAGTTGGTAAGTATGGAGATATTGTATCAGCTTACTCTGAAAGGAACCTAACTGGCATACAATCTGGACTAGAACACTTGCCTTTATTGAGTTAAGCTGTTTAGCTACACAGAGGATAACTACTTCAAAATTACTCACATGGGCAGTTGTCGTTAAGAAAATATTTCATTCTGAGGAGAACACATGAGAGTGAAATTTTGTGAAGAGATCTCGCCACAACAAAAGACATTCTGGAATATTTATTTCGCCTTCTTTGGTGAAGGAATTTGAGAAAACCATACTTGGTAACTCTGCTCTAGATGAACTATCATTCGTTAACATTAGCATCCGTACTGCACAGTACAGGTGTTGTGTCTTACCACTGGTGTACTTTATATATAACCAGAATCGCTTTGGATTTTCTGCCAACTTTCAGAACTGTTTCATTGTGGGAACTATTAAATGCATCTCACACTGAAGTTCACAATTAATTTCAAGTGTCTGTATAACTTTGTCAATCCTAAGGATTTTGCCTTCTTTTAAATATGGCATCTTCTTTTTGTTGATTCTGCAACAGTGTTGTGACCTGTTTTGTGAAACATGGGAAATCAGCCTTGCCACTCTCTTATTTTGCACAAGTCTTTTCATTGCTGCTGATACTATTTCTTTGAATTTAAGCTACATCTGGTCTACACTTTCATATTTAGTTTGAAAGGAATGGAATCTGTCTCTCAGGAAGGCATCAAGCAAATTTTATCCACCCCCCCTCCCCCTCCCCCAATAGATACGTTTTTTATTTATTTTTTATGGGTGACCTTGTGGTCACTAATTACTTTATCCATAACAATGTTCCCTAATTGCTCAGGATTATTTGTTGTTAAGAGGATCCATATGGCACAGGCTGTGAAGCAGTTATTAAAATGAAGTATGTCATTTTTGGCAGAGTGCTCAGCAACAAAGTGGTCCATTTGTTTCTTGCTCATTGTCTCTTGGTGGCTATTCATGCGAACAGACAGCTTGTTGGCTGTCATGCTCACATAGAATGCAGCACAGTTATTCAGGCTTAGCTTTTAGATCACAACTGGTTTCACAGGTAGCCCTGCCTTTGATGGGATAGGTGATGTTTGTGACTGGACTGGAGTAGTTGGTGACGGGAAGGATGTATTGGACAGGTCTTGCATCTACATATATTACAGGGTTATGAACCATGGGTTAAAGGGTGGGAGCAGGGATTGTGTAGGGATGGATGAGTATATTGTGTAGATTCGGAGGACGGTGGAATACCACTGTGGGAGGGGTCAGAAGGATAGTGGGCAGGACATTTCTCATTTTACGACACGATGAAATGTAGTTGAAACACTGGTGGAGAATGTAGTTCAGTTGTTCGAGTCCTGGGTGGTACTGAGTTACGAGGGGACGCCCCTCTGTGGCTGGACAGTGGGACTTGGGGAGATGGTGTGAGGCTGGAAAGATAAGGCATGGGAGATTTGTTTTTGTACAAGGTTGGGAGGATAAGTACATTCTGTTAAGGCTTCAGGGAAACCCTTGGCATATTTTTGAATGGGACTGCTTATCACTGCCGATGCAACTACCCTGGGTGGCTAGGCTGTATGGAAGGGACTTCTTGGTATGAAAAGAGTGTCAGCTGTCACACTGGAGGTATTGCTGGTGGTTAGTAGGTCTGATTGGGACAGAGGTACTGATGTAGCCGTTTTTGAGGTGGAGGTCAACATTTAGAAAGGTGGCTTGTTGTGTTGAGTAGGACCAAGTGAAGCAAATGAGGGAGTAGTAGTTGAGGTTTTGGAGAAATGTGGGTAGGGTGTCCTCACCTTCAATCCAGATAATAAAGGATTCCTCTAGATAGCCCATTAACATGTTGGCATAGGATGGTGCCATGCGGGTACCCATAGGTTGTTTGTAGGTAATGCCTTCAAAAGAAAATTAATTGTGGGTGAGGATATAGTTGGTCATGGCAACTAGAAAGTATGTTGTTGGTTTGGAATCTGTTAGGTACTGGAAAAGGTAATGTTCAATAGCGGTAAGGCCATGGGCATTAGGGATGTTAGTGTACATGGAGGCTGCATCAATAGTGATGAGCAGGGCACCATGTGGTAAAGGGGCAGGAACTGTGGAGAGTCAGTGGAGGAAATGGTTGGTATCTTTCATATAGGAGGGTAGGTTCTGGGTAATAGGCTGAAGGTGTTGGTCTACGAGGGCAGGCATTCTCTCAGTAGGGGCAAAGTGAGTGAGCACACTGGAGTGTCCTGGGTGGTTGGGTTTATGGACTTCAGGAAGCATGTAGAAGCTAGGAGTGCAGGGAATGGTAGGGGTGAGTAGAGAGATGGCCTCGAGGTAGAGGTTCTGGGATGGGCCTAAAGATTTGAGGAGTGTCTAGAGGTCCTGATGGATTCTGGGAATGGGGTCACTGTGGCAAGGTTTGTAGGTCAATGTATCTGACAGAGTTCTTCTGCCAGGTAATCATTGTGGTGCAAAACAGTGGTGGAGCCTTTGTCTGCAGATAGGATTATGAGGCTGGGATCAGAACCTCATCCATATCAAACCTACTGACCACCAACAATACCTCCACTTCTACTGCTGCCACATGTTCCATACCAAGAAATTCCTTCAATACGGCCCTGCCACCGGGGTTGATTCATTTACAGTGACGAGCGGTCCCTCTTGAAATATACCGATAGTCTCAATGAAGCCTTCACAGATTGTAATTATCCTCCCAACCTTGTACAAAAAGCAAATCTCCTTTGCCTTATCTTTCCATTCTCCCATCATCTTTCAAAACCCACTGTCTGGCCAAAGAGGTGCATTCCCCTCGTAACTCAGTACTACCATGATTGGAGCAACTTGGGTTTCCACTACATTTCATTGTGTCCTGAAATGAGAATGTCCCGCCCACTATCCTTTCAACCCCTCCCACATTGGTATTCCACCATCCACGGAACCTACACAATATACTTGTCCGTCCCTACTCAACCCTGCTCCCAACCCTTTACCCCATGGCTCATATCCCTGTTGATAGACCTAGATGCAAGACCTGTCATCCATCACCAACTACTCCAGTCCAGTCACAAACATCACGTATCCCATCAAAGGCAGGTCTACCTGTGAAACCAATCATGCGATCTACAAGCTAGCTGCAACCATTGTGCTGCATTCTATGTAGGCATGACAACCCACAAGCTGTGTCTGCATGAATGGCCATTGACAAACTGTGACCAAGAAACAAGTGGACCACGATGTTGCTGAGCACACTGCCAAACATGACATCCTTCGTTTTAATGACTGCTTCACAGCCTGTGCCATATGTATCCTTCCCACCAGCATCAGCTTTCCTGAACTGCACAGGTGTGAGCTTTCTCTGCAATATGCCCTACGTTCCCATAACCCTCCCGGCCTCAACCTTTGTTAGTCACGGTCCTCGCCTGTCCAGCCCCTTAGCTGTTCCCATTCCAGCACTACAAATCACTCATTCCACCACTGCACTAAAGTCTTTTTACTTCTCTCCTTTTCCGTTACCAACTGGTCACATCTCCCCTGCCCCGGCGACTGCACATACCTGCCCCACTTCCTCTTCACCTCGTCCCTCTGCACTACCCAGCTGCACCCTACTGTCCACCACCCCTACCCTACTATACCTCCCTGTCCCCAGCCATGCCGCCTCCTCAACCCATCCAGTCATCTCTGGCATCATACACTGGTGCTGCTGCTTGCAGAGTGGCTTCAGTTGCCTGAGAATGTAGGAAGGACGGATGTAGATAGTGATAAATGGTGATAACGGCACCCGATGGCGATGTCTTTAGCGCCCACGAAAAAACAGACTGAGATGAGTGTCAGTAAAATACCCCGTACAAAAAGATAAAATAACAAGTAAAACACATGTAACAAAGAGTGGAAAACCATATGGACCCACAACGAAGTATGGCATTAGCAGGAAAACATGAACGACACATGAAGAAAGTGTTAGTAGGAGCTAAAACATTAGAGCAGATGGATGTGGCTGGCAGATGGCAAGGGGGATGGTGAGGGGTGAGGTGGGGGGGGGGGGGGGGGGAAGAGAGAGAGAGAGAGAGAGAGAGGGGGGGGGGGGGGGCGCGAAGAAGAAGAAAAAAAAGGAAGAAGATGGCACCAACCACTCCGCAACACACTAAAACCTCCATCCTGAAAGTTTAGGCCAGAGGCCGGACACATCGCGAAACTTTATAACTCTAAGGACACTCATCTCATGATGAGCTAAAATAGAGGGCAGATCCCCACCAATTTTTGCCACTGCCCTTGCATCACACTATAAGACACATTCTGTTAATACATGGCGGATAGAGATATGCTCACAACAGGCATCACAAAACAGAGGGTCCTGCCACCGTAATAGAAAGCTGTGTGTGAGAGGACAGTTCCCAATCCTAAGACGAGTGAGTGTGACTTCACCCCGCCTGAGCAACAGGTGGAGCGATGCCTCCTGAACCCACACTGAAAGCGACTAAGGAGATGCCTAGATTCTAACATCCAGACCATGTGGCGGCTGACCAACTCTAAGGTCTTCCCCAGGCAGCTAGTGAGGGCAACACTACAATAACTACTCAGGCGCGTACGGTCCTTCCCAGGTTTTAAAAAGAGGAATCAAAATGGCCTCAAGCCACGAGTCCGGATAGTGACCCGATGCCCAAGTGGCATTAAAAAGTGCAAGGAGTGTACTTATGTTTCTGGTAATAAGGTGCTGCAGCATACTACAATGGATTCTTTCGTGACCAGGGGATGTGTCACGAACAGCAGACAATGCAGAACCCAGCTCCCACAGGGAGAATGGGCAATTGCAATCTTCATCAGAGGTGGACCGGAAATCCAAACTGGCCCTCTCAGCAACCACTCTATGGTACTAGAAAGCTGGATCCTGACTGGCGGTTGCAGTAACCATGGCAAAATAAGCCGCCATTGTCTGGGCAATGACTGGCGTATCAGTTTGGAGAGTGCTGTTCCCCATTACAGCAGCCATGGGGCACCTCCCGCCTCTCCCATTAAACAGAACTCTTCATGGAATGATAATGGTGTTCAGGAACTGTTGCCACGACCTCTTCTTGCTTTCTTGAATACTATGACGACACTTCGTCCTCGCTACCTAAAACGCTGCAAGATTCCCCACAGTTGGCCAACACTTGAACCTACGCAAAGCCGCACGCCTAGTCCTGATTGCAGAGCGGCAATTTTCAAACCACCAAGGGACAAGGTGCCTCTTCTGTCCCGTCGACTGTGGAATGGATGCCGCAGCAGCGTGGTGGGTCATTTTGGTAATATGATCCGCTCAGTCCTCAACATCGGCACAGTGCTCAAACTGGGCTACCTGCCAGTAAAGTGTCCTAACTGCTCTACGGAGCACCCATCGCAGCGGCTTCTTACTGGGTCCCATCCCATCTGGCAAGTGGATCCAGATGGGGAAGTGATCACTGCCATGCAAGTCGGTGACCACTTCCCATTGAGCCATGTGAGAAAGGGCAACATGAAAGATCAATGGCAGAAAATGACCCAGTCACAGTGCAAAAATGTGCGCTCTGTCCCGTATTTAGCAGATAAGCACACAAAGACATGAGAAGCCTCTCAAACTGCTCTCCCCCAGAGACAGGTAATTGCAGAGCCCCAGAGTACACTGTATGCATTAAAATCACCACAGAGGATGAAGGAGTGAGGGAGCTGTGTAAGAATGTCATTGAGAGCCTCTTCGTGAAGTGCATTATGTGGCGGCACGTATAGGCAAGATATTGTCAACGGAGGATGCAAGTGCACTGATATGGCAAATGGTTGTAAATTCATCGTAAGGGAGAGAGGCAAGGAGTGGTAGTCAGTATTGGCAAAAATACCGTCTCCTCCTCTAGCTCTCTCTCCACTCAGGTCGTCATCTTTGTGGAGGACATAGCCCCAAAGCTCAAGGGTGCATGACTTGACGGAAAAGTATCTACTGGAGACACAGTAGTCTACCCTGAGAGAGTACACGAAGTTTCTCCACATGCTTCCTGAACCCCTGCAAATTCCACTGAAGTATGGGAACCATCTATCATGGGGGTGGCACTTTCAATCTGTCTCTCCACCAGGGTGGGGCAGTCATGGGTCAAGATGATTGCCCTACACGTTCCTCACATCCCATCAGCTCTGGGGAAGAGTCAGAAGAAGCAACATGTAGAATCAGATTGACAAGTTTGGATGGTTTACCACTTGACTTTACCTGCTGTTGCTGCTTTACAGTAGCTTTTCGTGGTTTTGTGGGCTTTGATTGAGCCGGAGGAGGAGTGGTAATGGCCATGCTGGACTTCTGAACAGGTTCAGGCGGTGCCTGGGGCTCGCCCAAGTTGGCCACTGTAGCTTTGTCTGCTGTAATTGGGGGGGGGGGGGGGGGGGGGGATGCTACAGACATTGGAACACTTGCTGCTGGCAAGTGCAGGTGTTTGTGCCAACACTCACCACATCCGTTTGCATAGAGACATCAGATTTCAGAGTAGGCTTCTGAAAAATGGACACAAATGACGCAGCAAACGTGGGAGGCTGCATGGACTTTTAAATCTTTTTGGCCTCACCATAGGGGAAATGCTTAGTTTTTATTTCCTGTACTTTTTTGTTCCTCTAAAAAGATTCTGCAGTCCCTACTCCACACTGGGTATTGTCCAGAACAGTTGATACATTTAGCTGGAGACGAGCACCCAACTCCTTCATGAGCAGCCTTACCACAGTTTTCACACATTGCTTCTTCTTTACACCAAAGGGTTGTATGCCCAAAACACTGGCATTTCGAACAGCGCATTGGGTTTGGGACATAAGGCTAGGCTGTACGTTTAGGTGAAGAAAGCCTGCCTTGACATGCTCTGGGAGTTCGGGGGTGTTGAAGGTAAGAGTGAACGAGTCAGATTTCACCAGATTTCCATCCACCCTTTTCATAACATTCTGGACACCCACAATTCCCTCCAGAGCCCACTCACTCACCAACAGGAATATCCACTAGATCCTGACACGGCACAACACCTTTGCTGAAGTTCAAAGTGCTGTGGAGCTCTGTATCGATGGCATATTTGTCCAGGCACTTAGCACTCTGTAGGTTAACAGCTTGTTGGGAACTGGATGTTTCAACCAACAGCATCCCATTTTGCAACCACTTTACTGATTTTAAAGTCCCAGCAAATTCCTTCTAAGCCCTTCTGGATGTAAAGAGGCGAGACCTTCTCGAAACTACCTTCTTTCCTTTTGATTACTAAAAACACATTCTGATTACCATCCCGTGCTCTGATACTCTTTACTGCTGCATGCTGTCTTACTCTTGCATCTGGAGGGCTGGCTACCCGAGCCGCCTCATTAGTTGGGTGTTAGTACCTTCCAGTAGCCCACTCACTCCACTGGGAGGAGGAAAGGAACATTTCAGTCTCACAAGCAGCTAGGGAAATAAGGGTCCACTCAGACAGAGCCCCGTGTGCCTGAGTAAACCTTACACAACTGAGGTGAAGCAGGTTCCCCAGAGGTCACTGCTAATGACAGTTCCACCTCAAAAGCCAAGCATCTTATCAGCGCGACACATCTTGAGATTAAGATTTTTTTTATAGAGGTTTGTTCCGTCCTCATGATCTGGGCGGTCAAGCCAATATCCCCGTTCCCTGAGACACACGTTCCACCACCGCGTCGCATGGTGGTCGCTGTAGTATGCTCAGAGCGTATGGTGCAGTGGGACTGGTGGTGCTAACCAGTCCCCAGCTCAGGAACCCCCGGGTCACTAAGCCCATACCCAGCGAGCCCGTGAGAATTTTTGTGCGCGCGTGCATCTGTCGTCTATTTTTGAAGAAGGTGTTACTGGCTGAAAGCTTTATTTGTGATAGTGTTTCTGTTGTGCCTATCTTTGACTCAGCATCTCGGCTATAAGGTGAGTAGCAACTTACCTTTTCATAATATTGTTACATTCTATCCTGGATTTCCCATGCAATAATTTAAGAGTATGTGTAACATTAATTAAAAATAGATGTCACTATTACATACGTATTAAATTTTTCTGGACCAATATCTGGCCACAGAATGTGTAGCCTGAAGCCTTACCTGATCTCTGGCAATGCATGTAGTTGGGCACACACTGCATTGCAATAGGTGATCTGTTCAAAACCACACTCTGAAGTGGTCACATGGTGCAGATTCAACCTACGCAGATCGGCTACACAGTTAACACAGTCAAAGTCGGCTGAGTGTCTTCCAAATGGCACAGTTTTCTGTGTGGCCAGGGGGCATTCTCTCAGTTGGTACCAGCCAGACTTTGCTGTGCTGGCTCCCGTTTCACTACTCCTGAAATCTTCCTTCCTTAAGTGGTTCTGCAAGCACCTTGGTTGTTCTCAGAAAGCTCTTTCTTGACTCAAGTCTTAGGTGTACTGGATGGTGTCCAAACAGAGGAGGGGTGGGGATGGAGGACTGCAGATGTTATGGCTTTGATGTTACAGTTTTTGGCTGCTGGAAAGTTGACACAAGTATGTGGAAGTTTCACTCCTTATTTTATATTATCATTCCTTTCCCTCACTTACTCACATATACGATGCAGTTATTACTATCTATTAATTTCCGAGAGTGGCAACAGAATCCCATTTACAGCCCCCCCCCCCCCCCCTGCCTTTCCGTATTTTATTCCTACCATCTTTCTCTTTCTCTCCCCAGAAAGTCTGGGAATGTGTCAACACAAATTTTGTGCTTTTTCCTGTATGGACAAAATGTGCTTAGAAAAGAAGAAGAAGTAAGGCTGCTTTTTACGTATACACATTCATATTTGGAGTCGGATAATCTTGTTTACATTTTATGTGACAAAGTTACTTACACACACAGCTTACTCGAATAACTATCAGAACCTTCTTACCGTCATGATAGTGTCAAGGATTCCCACATAATTTGACTCTGTCTGCAGAAGCTCGAAGAATACTTGTTGACGAGGGCTTAAATTTTTTCTTGGTGTCTCACTAAGCACAGCTTCAACTTCTGAAATATAAAGGTATTACAAGCACATAACATAAAATATGTTAAACCTGGTCAGCAAAATAATGACTTTCAAAAATCGTGAGACAGTAGTAAGAGACTGTTTTCCCACACTAGAAGTCATAGTACTATTACAATGTGTAAGTACTAAAATGTGTGTAATATTAAGAGCAAGCAGGAAGTATTTCAGTGTTACAAATTACATTCATCAGATCACGACAAAAAAGGAGAACTTACCATCTTGTTTGTCAGGTGTAGCAGAACATGAGTCAAGGAATGATCCACTCATACTGAGTAGACCCGCATCACTGACTGATGATCTCCTTTTGTGAATGGCTGGAGATTCATTTTGCTGCAGTAGGCGTGATGCCACATCTCTTAAGCGTTTTCGCTTCCTTGCACGAACAGAAGCTGTAGAAGATGGAGTACCCTGCGAGCTACGCCAGCCTGCTGGACTCTGAGCTGTTTCTAAGTACTGGAGAAGAATAGAAACTAGAGTGTAGCAAACAAAATCAAAATGAAGGAATGAATGAAATTGTGTGGTGCTGAAAATCGAATTTCAAATACCACACAGGTGTTCACATTCATTGACCAACTATAACTTAGGCAGGTATAAACCCTTGTAATGCCAAATACGATCCAATCGGATCGTGCGGTACGCGCGGAAAGTGCCAGGTACGATCTAATTTTACTGCCATTTACGCACACTTTTCTTTCAAACTGAGGCACAGATCGTGGTATATTCATGTTGTGAAGACAAACTAAAGTCGAAAGATAGTCGTCCGGTACTTCGTTTTGATTGTCGATGCCAATAATCGATATTTTCGAGTTCCAAACACTTGGTTGTATTTTGCTTGTTTCGAAGGTAATATGCCGCCGCCAAGCAAGAAGTGTGATGTATACCACAGAAAGTAGTGAAAGGGAGAACGATTTTGTAGGTTTTTCGGACAGTGGATTGATCTATGAGTGGTCTAGTGGTGATATCACATCATGTGAGTCATCAATAGCCGAATCTGCACCCAGCAGCGATGAAGATAATGTTGAAAAATTGACTGCAGCCAGCAACACGTTTGCTGAAATTGGAACGGATGAGTTGGACAATCCTGCTCCCCACCGCTTCACATTTTCGGAATTATCAGGCCCCAAACATGTACCAATAAATTCTAAGCCAATTGATTTTTTTTCTTTTTTTTTTTTCCAGTGCAAGTGTTTACGATAATGGCAACGGAAACAAACAGACATGCTTGGCTATTTCTCGAAGCAAACGTAAAGTTATCAGTGAACTCTCGTGTGAGAAAGTGGTTTCATACCTCAGGCCAGAAATGAGGGCTTTTGTGGCAGTAATACTAAATATGGGACTCAAAGAAACCAACCATTTTTAGTTACTGGTCTACAAACGGAGATATGGCAAATCCATGGTTTTCCCTAATGTTTTCGCGATATAGATTTCAGTTGCTCCCAAAATTTTTACACTTGACAGACAAGTAAGAAGGGATTACATCCCAAATGTGTTGGTCAACATTTGTGTGTTAATAAATGATCCTAAAACTTAATTGGTATATGTTATTTTTCTGTTGGAACTAGTGACAAAATTATAGACGTTTTACCCATTTTTCACCTCAGTTTTTTCAAGGTGCATTATTTTCTAAAATGTGTGAGACAAACACACAAACAAATATTATATCGAAACTTCCTGGCAGATTAAAACTGTGTGCCCGACCGAGACTCGAACTCGAGACCTTTGCCTTTCGCGGGCAAGTGCTCTACCATCTGAGCTACCGAAGCACGACTCACGCCCGGTACTCACAGCTTTACTTCTGCCAGTATCCGTCTCCTACCTTCCAAACTTTACAGAAGCTCTCCTGCGAACCTTGCAGAACTAGCACTCCTGAAAGAAAGGATATTGCAGAGACATGGCTTAGCCAAAGCCTGGGGGATGTTTCCAGAATGACATTTTCACTCTGCAGCGAGTTCGAGTCTCGGTCGGGCACACAGTTTTAATCTGCCAGGAAGTTTCATATCAGCGCACACTCCGCTGTAGAGTGAAAATCTCATTCTGGAAATATTATATCATTCAGAATACTATGTAGATTGATGATATGAACACAAATTTTAAGTTCAATTGTATTACATGTGACTAAATATGACTAAAAACCAAAGTTTTAATTTTTTCCATTCAAAAACTCTAATACAAATATTGTTTTCTTTAGAAGTATGAGGTCTAATAGTGTACTCTGCTAATATTTCTGCAGCTGAAGGTACTAGCTATATAAGAAAAACAAAACTAAGGTCCAATGATAAACGGTTCAGATTTTATGGTAAGTTTAACAAACTTCTGCAATTCACTACAAAATCGCCTGGCACTTTTCAGCTGATACCTTGAAAATCAGACGGCATTAAAAGGGTTAATGCAAAGTTCCCAAATAAAGAACTAAGTCTACAGTTTTTGTTCCACTACTCAAACATTTGCACGGCAGTGGAATCAGCAACAAATCTGATGATTTAATTTACTGTTGATACAGGTATATTTGATAGGTTAGAGTTATAAGAAACAAAGCACTTTTTCATCCGATAGAAACTGAGGAAAGAAGTAACCATGGTCCGTTTACATAACCATCGCAATATTCAGCTGAAGTAACAGCAGGAAACCACGGGCAGCATCAGATGACCAGGCAGGGATGGGAGACATGCACGGCCCATATGAAACATCGAAAGATTATATCCACAATAATAAAGAACTTAAAAGTGTGGGGTATGGAATTGTTAGGAAGAACACAGAAAAAAGATATTACAGGGAAAAGGTGAAACATCTGGAGAAAGATATAATGAAAGGAGTGACGTCGTCAACTCACTGTAGCTGAGGAGTTAGCAGGAACCTAAATGAGACAGGAAGCATTCCTGATCTATTGGACGAATCACTTTTCAGGGACAGCAGGACATGCATAAACCTGCACGACTACATTGCACCAACACTGCAGTTGGCACTGCACTTTGATACCTACGAAAATAACAACCCAAGCCAACAAATCTAATAAACATTTCACAATATCACAATTTCTTAACATTATTGCGTAAAACTGGGCAGCAGATATCATTAATTAGTGAGGAAGTCGAAGTTCCCAAATAGTTCACTTCCTCTGGTTATCTCTGGTACTATCACAGGAGGCAATGAGGAAGACTGAGGCTGGCTGGAACAAACAAAGGATACATTGTTCTGACCTGAATAGATCCAGTTAGTGGATCAGGAGTTACCAACCAGTGTCCTCTGTACACATATTTCTGGTTTTTGTAGGGGCTATGAAAAAATTCAGATGATGCTCATTTGTCAGAGGATGGGGGAACAAATGCAAGTCAAGAAACACCTTAAACCAGAGATGCATTCTGATTACAGGTGGAAAATGATGCCTGGCAGCAGAAACAATCATTCGTTGAAACCTTCAATAGAAGAAAAAAAATTAAAAAAATGAAAAAAGAATCAGCAAACAAGTGAAAATCATTGAGAAAAACTGTTCAAAGTTTTTGCGAAAGGAAACATTTTAGTCAAAAACTTCCCAATCACAACTTTTTTTTATCAGTCAATTTCCAGGCACTCGTTCTTCGTTTTCAGGCACATTGCAAAGTATACAGGTTTTTCCCTGGAGATGGGTTAGTAATTAACTCAATGATTTTTATTCACCTGCACATGAAAGTTACACGATAATCACACAAAGAATGTTCAGAAATAAAATGCATATACTTTGTCATTTCACTACAAGACAGTGTTTGGTGATGGTAGGTACTAATTTACTTACGTCTTCAAACAGATGTTCCTTCTCATCTGCTTGTGCTTCATTTTGTACAGACTTCCAAAACCATTCTGCTTTAACAATTGGAGCATTAATGGTCAGGTCAGGAACGCTTTGTACATTTGATTCATCCACAACCTAAAGAGAATAAATAAAAACATACAAAATTATCTTCGAATGACAAACATAAATAAACCTAACTACATTAAGTTTTCATACCAAATTAATTGAATCTTGAAACAAAACTATTAATTTCTTAACAGGCTAGAAAAACTGACAAATTACTAAGAGAAAATGGATGGCTAGTACTTACCTTCAAGATACTCTCAATAAGACGCGCAATGACCAAATGTTGCGACCAAAGTACGTGAGACCTGTTTATTTTCTTCCTGTATTTCCAACTATATTCAGCGTTACATAGTAAAGATATACACAGTGTACTAAAGGAAACAAGAAATCAGATGACAGACAATGAGAAGGTGTGCATCGTACCACCACAAGAAAACCATTTGTTTCATGTGAAGAGTTAATGATGGTATAACAGCAGAAATAGTAAAATCTAGGGAAGAGATGGTGAAAAAGCCTGCACAATTATTTACAGAGTTTCTATGTAAGAAAGCAACACCAGATAGTTGCAACAACACTGGGATTATGAGATCCACAAGAAAGAGACCAATGAAGATTTGATTGCCCATTAATCTTTTTAGTAGAATTTAATATTTTTTATAAAACTGCCTGTAAAAAAGGGCATTAGGAGTGTGTAGAGCACAATTGATCATTTAAATGTTGTCAAAAAAGTTATAGGAATAAATAATAAATATCAGATACCACTTTGTATCAGGTTTACAGGCTATGGCGAAGTGCTTGACAAGGCAACATTAAATTCTTCATTTGTGTGGCCATAGTTGCTGTATAATTCATGAGGGTATTTTTGATCCGCCATCGTTGCTATATACTTATGTCCATCAGCCACGGCTGAGCACATTATATTGTGAAGTACTTAAGTGTCTGTACGGTGGGAGCTACGGCAGCTCACTCCAGAACTGAAAGAGTGATGATATGACATCTGTGAAGAACATTTGGGGCATTTTGAAGCACAGGGTGATGGCTTCTTCACAAGAATCATCACAGGAGATGAAACCTGGGTCACTATTACACCAAAACACAAGAAGTTCCGAGCACAACCATCAGCTGGGAGGTTTTGCTGACATTCTTTTGGGACAAATGAGGTGTTGTCTTGGAAAACTACATGACTAGGGGAGACATTACCACCAGTGCGTCATATCGCAGAATGTTAAAAAATCAGATTCAGCCTGCAATGCGGTCAAAGCAACATGGAATTCTGACTTCAGGTGTCATTTTGCAACATGACATTGCTTGGCCTCATACTGCCCATGCAAGACTTTTTGAAAAACTAAGTAAAAATATTTGACATACCCTACTCAGACAGCCCATGAGTATTCAGTAGTGTTCTGAGTGCTCTGTTGTGTACCTTACCCTCTGCCACATCTACCACTCACCAGACCTCACACTTTAATTACCACATGTTTGTAACACTTAAAGAGGTAACAAAGAGGTGCAATTGGTGTTGCAAGAGTGGCTGCACACATGAAAAGATTTTCTACCCCATTCCCCACAAAGAAATTCGTGAACTTCATTTGCACTGCAGGAAGTGTGTTGAACAACACAGAGACTAAGTCGAAAATTGACATTTGTGTTCCACTTTTGTTCAATAATTTTAAACAATTAGGTTTTCATTCAACTCCCCCCCTCACAGGATTTGTCAGTTACCACCAGAATCAGCCATGGCAACTTGTAAGAAACGGAATAAAAATAATCTAAATAACTTTCTCCTATGTTGTTTGAAGCTCACAGGTTCCGACGTACACAACAGAGCACTCAGAACACTACTGAATGCTCATTGGCTGTCTGAGTAGGGTATGGCAAAAATATTTTGACTTCGTTTTTCAAAAAATAAGGTTCGTAAGTTTTTTCTGTTATCAACTCCCAATTACATATAAAAGAAATAACAATTATATTAAAAACAAAGATTCCAAGACTTACCAAGCGGGAAAGCGCCGGCAGACAGGCACAATGAACAAAACACACAAACACACACACAGAATTACTAGCTTTCGCAACCGATGGTTGCTTCTTCAGGAAGGAGAGGGAAAGACGAAAGGATGTGGGTTTTAAGGGAGAGGGTAAGGAGTCATTCCAATCCCGGGAGCGGAAAGACTTCCCTTAGGGGAAAAAAAGGGCAGGCGCGCACGCACACACACACACACACACACACACACACACACACATTGTGTGTGTGTGCGCGAGAGAGTGTACACCTGTCCTTTTTTTCCCCTAAGGGAAGTCTTTCCGCTCCCGGGATTGGAATGACTCCTTACCCTCTCCCTTAAAACCCACATCCTTTCGTCTTTCCCTCTCCTTCCTGAAGAAGCAACCATCGGTTGCGAAAGCTAGTAATTCTCTGTGTGTGTTTGTGTGTTTTGTTCATTGTGCCTGTCTGCCGGCGCTTTCCCGCTTGGTAAGTCTTGGAATCTTTGTTTTTAATATATTTTTCCCATGTGGAAGTTTCTTTCTATTTTATTTACATCATCAGAAATAACAATTAGATTGATTTGCTCGGTAAATAGCTACTTCAATTGTGTGATATTCTGACATTTATGTGAAATTTGCAGCAAACTGTTTTTTTCAGGAAGTGCCTTATTATTATAATTTTTCTCTGAATTGAATTTTATTTGATCCTGTACGATTACATGGTGTACACTGAATGTACATGTAATACAAGACATATCAAAAATAGAAAACATTTATTACCACATACTTCCTAAATATATTTCTCACATTCTAACAGCACTGATTATAAGTAACAATATATACACATTTAATGCGATGAGTACTCTCGAACACTGTACAATTCCTTTTCCACCAAACAGTCTTTGAGGTTCTTTGAAAACTTAGTGTCATGTAGATCGACATGCAGTTATTTTTTTTTAGGCAGACATCTTAGTAATTTGATACATGTCTACTTCTCCTCTATGGGAAAGAATACACTACAAAATCTGTAAAACATTTTATGCTACTCGTAAAAGTTTTCAAGCTATCAATACACATTTACTGCGGAGCTTCTTTTCATTGATATCACACAGTCAGTGACATTTTATTGTCTTTCTTTGTCCAAACAAAAGTAGTTTCTTCCACTTGCAAAATCTGAAAATTTGGCATCATGACTACTAAAAGGAAGAGAAGATTGGCAACTAACACTCATATGAGTAACTTCATTGGAACTGGTCAAGAAATGCTGCCTTCTGAACTGTGCGGTGTTCTCCATTTTTAAATTAGAGTGTCTCAGAAGAAAACTGGGAAAAGGCAAAAGACATCACTTGGCAGAGGAAAACTTAATGAAAGAGACTTTCATAGCAATGAAATCCTCAACTGCAGCGTGACATTAAACTGTTAAGAATTTGAGGGTCCACGTCCAGGTGGTGGTGATTAAAAATGAAACAAGTGTTTATTAAAGGTCAGAGAGAGAAGATTGGATGTGTTGGACAGCATCAAATTGGGTTACCAGATCTACCTGAGCACAGAATACAAATTAAAAAGGAGAAGAGGCAAGAAGATTAATTAAGAATTTTTGAATAGAAGGAGAAGGAAGAGCCTTAGAACCAAATGAAGTTCTCTTCTCGAAAGAAGAAGAGACAGATGAATATTCTGAGGATCCTTTGCAGATCCCATATGATGATTCTTTGTACCTTCCACTTCACTTCAAGTACACATTAGTGTAATAGATCACAATTGCACAGTGTTGCATTACGAAGTATTACATATGGTATTGGTCTACATGCAAAGCTGCCAATACAACACCTGCATATTTGGAAGCTGGATTCATCAATTATTGAAGGAGACAGAAGACTTTTGGTTGGTCACAATAAAGTACAAAGGCCCAAGAAAAAGTTATGAAATCACTTGACAAAGAATTTCAGTCTCAATGTAAAGATTCCACAACATTTCTGTTACAAGCAGAAAACTCAAGTCATCAGTGGCCAAGTACCCTGAAGGAAGGGCATAACAATGTTTACAGTGACCCAGGTGGAAGGTATCTTTGTAATTTTATTTCAGAAAAAGACTTAACAGAAACGAAACCACTGAAGTTATTGCTAACCATCTGGTGGATTTTATAAAAGAAAAACAGCATTGATTAAAATTCACAGACTAGTGGTGGTGACTCAATGAATTTTAACACTGGCTGGGAAGGAGGAATCATACATCGGGTTTCGACAAAGATGAATCGTAAACTTATCTGCTTGGTTTGCACTCTTCATACTAATGAGCTACCTTTGCGTCACTTAAACAAATGGATTGGAAAACTTTGTCTAATAAGTTGAGAAGTGAGATTGAAAATATGCTTGACAATGCAAGGAACTTTAAATAACCCCTCATTTTTCAAAATATTCTTTCCAGAGCTTTTGGTTCCACAGAGTACACTGTTGTCAAAGATATCTCAGCAAATCAGGCTTATGGTTACAGGATAACTCAGATTAAAAGGGTAGATGCACTTCCAACCTGATCTGAGATTATTAGAAATTTGTCATCCAAACCACTCTGTTGGTTAACAATTGCAAATAAGATTGTCAGATACGGATTTCAAAACACAGTCTTAAAGGTGATAACTTTAAGACATTACAATTGCTTGTGGAATACATTGATGATGTTTACTGTCTCTTGTTGTTTACAATCAAATCAAAATTCTATTGAATGGAGGAACACTTCCACAATCTCTATCAACTGAAGCTCCCAAAACCCCACAGGAAGGCAGCAGCAGACATTGTTTTGCCAACAATCCCACATTCATCTTGGATCACATCTGGTGAATGGAACTTCAGACACTTATGTTCAAAAGACCTAAAACACAGGAAAGCAGGGGTCCAGAAGCTAACTGGATTGAGAAATAATGATGATGCTACATCAGGAGACCAATCTGTTAGGCCTAGGAAAACAACTGTAGTAAATCCAGATGCAACTTCACTTTTGGAACGGATAGACTGGTTAGTATATGAACCTCCATTTACTTATGAACTCAAAATATGAGAAATAAGGAAATAAAAGTTTGTTCAATACCTAATGCAAGTTGCAAAGTGGAAGTGTCATGGACAGTCCGTAGGGCAGTATGTGATGAGGACAGAGGCTTCTGGCAAAATGAGAAAGATATGTTAAGAGGCCAGAAAGAAAGAAGATTGTTGTCTAAGACCCAATATAAACAAGATTGGATTAATATTTTTGGTTGAAGCTTTTTACATTATTTACACTGCATTTTTAGTGACTGATAATAGAGAAAGAGAATATAAAGAAAATTGTCTGAGGTCATTAATCCACTTTTTGAGCAAACTTTGGAGAAGTTTATTTTTAATTTAATGCTTTAGCGTAAATTTACCAAGCTAAATGTTTATGAATAACAAGAAACATTTTAAATTAGGATATTACACATCAAAAGGCACATTTTGGGCTCCCTCATTCACAAAATCACTAAATTTTATTTTTGACCCCTAAAATGACACACACTACTGTCAGAGAATAAGTGACATCACATGTACAGAATGCACATAAACTCAAATACAGTTCACAACAAAGAAACTACTGTGAAAGCTGTAAAGTAAGTAACAATATTTAAAAGTTTTTTTCAAGGCAGGCAAAGCAAGTTCAACAATGAAGAGAGAAATCATTCCATGAACTCTCATGAATTTATACATTCAGACATCTGTGGGTTGGCATCACTTGTATCAACTAGTGATGCACAGTTTTCTTATATCACATTAAAATGACGCAAGCAGGTACACGATTGTTTACTTCCTCTGAGACAAACCTGACATCACTGATCGACTTCACAAATGCAACACTCACATCGAACAAGTTTTGCTAAAGAATTAAAATGTTGCATGTGGACAACAAACAGTACTGGATATATTAATTCTGACAGGAAACAGCTTGTGAGAAGCCTTTAAATTTAGCTAGAAACAACTGTTCAATATATAACACAGTAGAACAGACAATCCCAATGGGTTAATCTAAAATTGTTGAAAGTGCGTGTATGATGTTGAAAGCCAAGACGATTCCCAAGTTTTTATGGGTACATGAAGTTAATTATGCTGTATAATACTAAATAGGATTCCAACAACACACAATTTGAAATGTACTCCATACGAGTTGTAGAATGGGCAAAAACCCAATGTTGGACACCTTCAAATCTCTGAATTCAATTCATTTGCCATAACAATTCTGAAGAAAACTTGGTGCCAAAGTCTTATGGAATAGGTTCACATATATATAGTGGCTCAAAGACTTCAGAAGCTACGGAACCCAGTACATTGTCCTTGATGGTGAGCATTCATCAGAGACCAGGGTATGATCAGGAGTGCCCCAGAGAAGTGTGATAGGATTGCTAATATTCTGTACAAGCTTAATTTGGCAAACAGGGTTGGCAGCAATCTGTGGCTGGGTGCTGGTGATGCTGTGGTGTACGGTAAGCTGTTGAAGTTGAGTGACTGTAGGAGGATACAAGATAAAAAAAAAATTCTAACTGATGCAATGAACGGCAGCTACCTCTAAATGTTAATGTGTATGTGTATGAGTAGGAAGAACAAACCCATAATGTTCAGATACAGCATTATTAGTTTCTGCTTGACATAGTCACACCATTTAAACACCTGGACATAATGTTGCAAAGCAATTCTAACTGGAACGAGCTTGTGAGGATTGGTGTAGCGAAGGTGAATGGTTGAATTCAGTTTATTGGGGGAATTTTGGAAAAGTGTGGTTCATATGTAAAAGAGACCACATACGGTTCACTAGTGCAACCCAGTCTTCCGTACTACTCTAGTGTTTGGGATCCGTACCAGGTCGGATTGAAAGAAGACACTGAAGCAATTCCAAGGCAGGCTGCTAGATTCATTACTGGTAGGTTTGAACAACACATTTGGAACAAATTTGTGTTAAAGAGACACTTCAGAAACTAAAATGGGAATCCCTCGATGGAAGACACCATTCTTTCCAAGGAAAACTATCAAGAAAATTCAGAGAACCAGCACTTGAAACATAGTGCAGAACAATTTTACTGCTGCCAACATACATTGCACGTAAGGATCATGAAGATCAGATATGGGAAATTAGGGCTCATATGGAAGCATATAAACATAAATTTTTCCCTCGTGCTGTTTGCGAGTGGAATATGAAAGGAAATTACTAGAAGGTACCCCCTGCCGTGTGCTATACAGAGGCTTGCAGAGGATCACGTAGTTGTAGATACACGTTCTAGTTTTCTGATCTGTGCACATATTTACCTTTCATTTTTCATAACAGAGTGTGTTCTTCAGTCAATAAAATAAATGAGTCATTTAACTGATATAAGAACTTTGTTTATCTCAGCAAATCTTCAAGTGTTGTATCAGATGCTGTTCCTATACCACAGCTGAAACAAACTTTCATATTTGTCTTTTTTTTCTGGGTTCACACACTTGTCTGTCTTCAAGGAGGTCAGATCTCGTTGTGCTCCAATGAAATAAAGGAGTGTTACCGTATTTACCCAAGTATAAGACGACCATGACTATGAGATGACCCCCTTTTCCTCAAGACACTTTTCGAGAAAAATTTATTTTTAACACATTCTGACTAATCAAAATTACAAACTTTTTTTGCAAAGTATATGTCTAAAAAGTTAACATCATACTTATATTCAATTTAAGCCATTTATTGATTGTCTACATTTGAATAACACAAGGATGAATAGCATAAATGAAGACAAATAGTTTACATTAATTTGTGGACCATCATCATTCCTACATTTTTCGCTTACCAACCCTGCCATCTGTGATATCACTATTTTAATCATCGTTATTCAAACACCACAGCTGAGAAATTTATATCTTTGTTGTCACAAATATTCTGCTAGTTCTTCCAAATACGTTTCAATTTCTGACATTGTGGCTCGACCTGAGAACACAGCTGTTTTGATCTGAATATGTATTGCATTTCACTTCTATACTGATGTGAAAATGTTACAATGTCTCTTGCTTCCTAACATATCTGCCTGTTGCTCTCTCCCTGTTTACATAGAACCAGAAGCTGACACAACCCCTTTCATTCTCATCACGTCACAATGAACACTGATAACAATGCAGCACTAAACACATAAGTATGCCACTGGTACCCAGCTAGACTTTTTCCATCTCCTGAAGGAATGAATACTGCTGTTGGGTATATGTTCAACTTTTAAAGTCAATTCAATTCTGACTACAAATGGATTAGGGCAAACTGCAGTTTAAAACTGCCATATGTTCCTAAAAAGCCAGGGTAGATGGTATAGATTCCCATAGCTGGCAACATGAAGCAACTTGCCGATTGTCGCTGTTCCCCTCCATGCACTCATCTAGTTCCCAAGCAAGCTGGTACCAGTTTTCCCCTTCCAACCCTCCTATAGTGCTGTGTTTGAGCAACTGTGAAACACAGACTGCAATATCTCTACATAACAACAGCTGCTAATACATAAATAAAAGACTGAAAACTTCACTCATCCCATGATCTACTGAGGACTGTTGCATCTTCACTATGGGTCTTCAAGCTGTAATTTATTCTTGTGATAACTGAATTTAAAATGGTTTTATTTAGTTTGTTAGATACTTTACTATGGATGAATTTTCCTTCTCGTTTCAGCTAACTGTCATCATAATGTTTTAGTGGCTAGTTCATAATTTCTCGTGTACCCATTGCACTATGTTTCACGAGTCAAATGTCGTAGGATTGTCCAAGTAATGATACTGTATCGAACACTTTGGCTTATAATTGGGTAAATACGGTATGTGTACAGACAATTTGTTTTTCTAGAATGTCTGTCACTGCATGCAATATAATTCATCCGTTCTCATGATGCTCCAAGTGCTCTAGCGTCCAATGGCATCACGCTTTACAACGCTGAATACCGCCACAATCAATGGCTTTTTTGGTGTAATTTATGTCATGCAGTTCATCAACAGATTAAAGGTGTAAAGCACTCTCAAAAGAATGGTATGATTATAAGTATTAACACTAATGGAAACTCTAACCACGGTTTCGGCTCAAACTTGCCAGTTGTTTGCAACACTATATCAATGGCGTGTATCTGCAGAAGTTCCATATCCACCGCCACTGCCCAGGTTGCTAACAGGTTATAACACAAGGGCACTCAGTGCTGAAAGTAAAACAAATTTTCATAATTTAATTTGACCATGTGGAAGGAGAGGTTTTAAGTGTAAAGCCCATATCACCAATTTCAAATTTCACCACAGAAGAGGTAAATAAATTCCATATCTGTGAAATGAAATGCACTTAAGCAATGGAGTGTATGGAACTACAACTTCAATAGCCAGTAATGGAATCTTCAAAAAAAATCTGATACTATAGCAGTATTCACAGACAGTAGCATCATGTCTACAATAAGAACCTCACGCTTTTTGTGTGTGTGTGTGTGTGGGGGGGGGGGGGGGGGGGGGGGGTTGCACACGCAAGGCCCCTTTGTCTTACTTGACATAACTGGAAGAAAAATGGAATACGGTTGTCATCAACCTAGATTCAAAAGTGCATACCACTTTTTATACACTAAACAATGATAAAATAGAAGGATATGGGCAACAATAAGATTCAGAAGTTAGGAGGTTTAACTGTCATTGAAGATAGAATTTGACATAACAGCAAAGATGCAAGATGAGATGGACACTGGGCAACAGCCAACTAGTGTCAAACAACCAAATAAAATCCAATTTTAGGTGAAAAATTGTAATAATAGTTACATAAACTGCTATAATACTGAGCAGGTGCGGATCGTAATTAAAGGCTCTGAGGTGGAGCCGCCCCAAAATATATGTTAAAGTAAATTTCCCAAGAACGTATTACATAATTTAAAGTATCAGGATGAGTTTTGCGTATTTCCCCATTCCGATTAAAAATAACGATGGTCAACGTTTATGAAACAGTTCGTATCAATAGATGTTTTTCCAAACGTTTAGTAGTGTTTAGGCTGCACCTTGGAACGTCCGTAAGCTGCATGTAGTAGCGGTTTGGGAGCGTGGCTTCTACATAGTACTGCTCTTTATGGGCGACCTCCAAAGGCTCAGAGCTTGCAGCCTACGGGTGTCATATCAATCACACACATTTTTCACGTTCCACTATCTATGTAAGAAAGGAATGTAGAGTGACCGAAATTTTTACTACGCAAATTCTGTCTGCTGCACATCTCTACTACGCTTAGATGCATCATTAATCGACGATTAGTATTACTGTTTTGATAATGTTTTACATAGTTATGTTTCTGCAACTGGCTATTTTATCCACATTTAGAATAAGTTTGCAAATATCCCGCAAGAATGCAAAAGACTACAGTAACATAACAGTACTGCCATCTAGCGAGAGTTTTGTAAGTGATTAGAGGACAAAGCATGCAAAATTTGTTCCGTTACTTTACTTTCCTTGCTTGCTGATGCTGACTGCTTTTGTTGATACCGTGTGATATTAGCAAGTTTCTTCTTCATAGTATATTTTGCAAGATTTTAGTGAGTTTTACTTCCTTGTGAATATCTGCGACATACCGTGAATGTGAAAACAGCACAATATGAATTCAGTATGCAATTTAATAGGTAAAAACTTGGAACACGGCCATAGGATGAAAGTGAAAGAACTTGGTGCACCCAGACCCAATCTAACGATTAATTAAGAACAGAAAGAGTGTAAATCTAGGCAACGATACAAATGCAGTTTTAATAGAGCAATTTATGATGCAGCTGAGTGGATGTGTGGTGGCGAAGTGAAAAATGCATTTTTCTGTTTCACCTGTCTTCTTACAAATAGTACTGATAGTGCCTGGCCTGAAACTGGTATCACGGACTTAAAGAAATTTCACGCAAAGGTGAAAAAACAATTCCCGCGAAAAATATTTAAATGGTTTCATTGAGTTTTCAATGCTAGGGAAAGTGGACATTATGTGCCAATTAGACAGTGCTTACCACTGTAATATGAAGATATACACTCCTGGAAATGGAAAAAAGAACACATTGACACCGGTGTGTCAGACCCACCATACTTGCTCCGGACACTGCGAGAGGGCTGTACAAGCAATGATCACAAGCACGGCACAGCGGACACACCAGGAACCGCGGTGTTGGCCGTCGAATGGCGCTAGCTGCGCAGCATTTGTGCACCGCCGCCGTCAGTGTCAGCCAGTTTGCCGTGGCATACGGAGCTCCATCGCAGTCTTTAACACTGGTAGCATGCCGCGACAGCGTGGACGTGAACCGTATGTGCAGTTGACGGACTTTGAGCGAGGGCGTATAGTGGGCATGCGGGAGGCCGGGTGGACGTACTGCCGAATTGCTCAACACGTGGGGCGTGAGGTCTCCACAGTACATCGATGTTGTCGCCAGTGGTCGGCGGAAGGTGCACGTGCCCGTCGACCTGGGCCCGGACCGCAGCGACGCACGGATGCACGCCAAGACCGTAGGATCCTACGCAGTGCCGTAGGGGACCGCACCGCCACTTCCCAGCAAATTAGGGACACTGTTGCTCCTGGGGTATCGGCGAGGACCATTCGCAACCGTCTCCATGAAGCTGGGCTACGGTCCCGCACACCGTTAGGCCGTCTTCCGCTCACGCCCCAACATCGTGCAGCCCGCCTCCAGTGGTGTCGCGACAGGCGTGAATAGACGGACGAATGGAGACGTGTCGTCTTCAGCGATGAGAGCCGCTTCTGCCTTGGTGCCAATGATGGTCGTATGCGTGTTTGGCGCCGTGCAGGTGAGCGCCACAATCAGGACTGCATACGACCGAGGCACACAGGGCCAACACCCGGCATCATGGTGTGGGGAGCGATCTCCTACATTGGCCGTACACCTCTGGTGATCGTCGAGGGGACACTGAATAGTGCACGGTACATCCAAACCGTCATCGAACCCATCGTTCTACCATTCCTAGACCGGCAAGGGAACTTGCTGTTCCAACAGGACAATGCACATCCGCATGTATCCCGTGCCACCCAACGTGCTCTAGAAGCTGTAAGTCAACTACCCTGGCCAGCAAGCTCTCCGTATCTGTCCCCCATTGAGCATGTTTGGGACTGGATGAAGCGTCGTCTCACGCGGTCTGCACGTCCAGCACGAACGCTGGTCCAACTGAGGCGCCAGGTGGAAATGGCATGGCAAGCCGTTCCACAGGACTACATCCTGCATCTCTACGATCGTCTCCATGGGAGAATAGCAGCCTGCATTGCTGCGAAAGGTGGATATACACTGCACTAGTGCCGACATTGTGCATGCTCTGTTGCCTGTGTCTATGTGCCTGTGGTTCTGTCAGTGTGATCATGTGATGTACCTGACCCCAGGAATGTGTCAATAAAGTTTCCCCTTCCTGGGACAATGAATTGACGGTGTTCTTATTTCAATTTCCAGGAGTGTATAATGAAAATGTATCAAAAGATCGGTATATTCTGGGTAAACTGACAGGCTGATTAAATTCTGCGGGAAATTCGAGCTTGCCTTAAGGGGTCACGACGAAACAAGATTCCAAAAAACCCAGTATTTTTTCGACGATTAGTCAGTCTTATGGCAGAACTGGACTACGTCTTGAAGCAGCACACTGAGAAATCAGAAAACCGTGTTTTCTTAGGCCTATCGAAGACAATTCAAAACGAACTCCTGGAGTCAATATATGAGGTGTGCCTCAATATCATCAGGAGTCAACTGTTGAAGGCAAACTTTCTCGCAATAGAAGTTGATGAAACTACTGACTGTGCAAATTTGTCAAAATTGGTACTAATAATTCGCTATGAGATACTGGGACAAACAAATGAAAGATTTATTGACTTTGTACGCCCAAAAAGTCACAGTGCAGACGATGTAACTGCAGCTGCTCTCTGCGAGCTAGAGAAAATGAATGTACGTGAAACACCTGAAAAACTGATAGCTCAGTGTGACGACGGTGCTCCTGTTATGAGTGGCCATAAAAGTGGAGTTCAAACTAGAATTAAGAGAAATGTACAGGAATGCTCACTTTATTCACTGTTACGCCAATCAGTTCAATTTAATTGTTGAACGTTGTGTGACGGGCAATAAACAAGTGTGGATCTTCTTTAGCAACTTGGAAGGAATTTCCACCTTTTTTCCCCCAGTCTTCTAGCCGTACAGCCATTCTTGACGAAGTAGTGAAGAAGCATATTCTTACATGTACTCGGTTCATCAGATGGAATTTTAAATCACAGAGCGTAACCACTGTGTACAAGTACCAAAAGGAAATTGTTGAGTGCCTAGAAAGCATTATTGATGATGCCAGTGATTACAAGACAATAAACAAGGCCACGGGACTGAAGGGTTTCCTGCAAGACGAAGATTTCCTCTTTCGGTTAATTTTTTTTTAATACAGTCATGCCTCATTGTGACATTCTCTTTAATCAACTGCAGCAGAGGAATATTGATGCAGTGAAAAATGTTGAATATGTATCACACTTTGCAGATTCTGTCTAGCAAATTAGGGCCTCACTTGAAACTGACGATCACTGGGAACAGGTAGAACCAACTGCAAAACGGGGACGTTTCACAGAATCAAGAATAGTGTGTGCACGAAATGTTTGCGACCTCATCACAACTGAGATCAGAGAACGATTCAGTTTCAACGATCACTTATCGATTGCACAACCGTTTGATCCATCGTTGTTTGCAAAACAACAAACTATTTTTCCAGAAAAAGAGCTTAAAATAGCTGTTAATTTGTTCAATTTAGAGTCTTCAGACCTACGTCATGAGCTGAACATGTTGTACAGCCCAAAAGATTTTATGAAGGCGTCTGGTGCTTTGACCTTGTTGAACTTTCTTTACGATAACAATCTGGCTAAAGCTTTTCCTGATAGTGTAAAACTTTTGCAAATAATAGTAACCTTCCCTATGATGAGCGGAGAGGCAGAACGCTGCTTCTCTATGTTAAAGCGAGTGAAAACATTCATGCACAACACTATGAATGAGGACAGACTTTGTGCGCTTGCAATGTGTTCCCTAGAAAAACCAATTACTGAATAGGCCAAATCTCAATGAAATAGTCATAGACCATTTTGCTGCGCAGAAGGGGAGACGAGCTGACTTCATCTATAAACAAATGAATTGAGGTAAGCAAAAATGCATTCATAATAAGAGGTAATTTCTTTATATTTAAGTCCTACTTAGCCTATTAAGTGAAGTGAGTGAAAAAAGGGTTGTGTCACGTTTAGCCAGTCATAAACGTGATGACATTTTCCGAAAGGATTCACTTTTGGTACCATTACAGAGTCACATTTTGTGTAATTTAGCACAACAAACCGTACTAAAAATGACTTATTTTGGAGAGATTTTTAGTGCGCTATTTCACATAAATGCATATTTTCATAATACACAATCAATATGAACTGTTCGCTTCTGAAACGTGAATTAATATGGCAGTTGCAGAGATTGCTCATGTCACCCAATCACATCACAAGACCTGTGACGTCACCAAAACATCCCAGTATCGTCATGCGAACTCGTAAACTTTGGGCTTTGGAGGTAAACCACAATAAACCCCGTAAGTTTAGAACCGAAAACACGAAAAACATTAAGCAGCTGCAAAGTTAACATTCATTGCATTAAAGATCTCTCAGAAATGCATCTTTTCAAACGATTTGCTGCAAAAGTGTCAGAAAATGTAATGACGACGTATAAAAACACTAACCAAAGATTTTAACTCTTAAGTTACCTTCTAACGATATTTAATACCTGATTATAGAAGATAAAGTATGTAAAATTATGGGTATAGAGTTATCTGTCCACCCCCCCCCTCCCCCTAAATTCTTAGTTTTTTATGTCACACTAATTTGTAACGTAACCCGAGGTCTATGTTGGCTCAATCGATAAATGCCGCAGCCTTCCCCAGTATAGAAACCACGAACAGCGCCTGATACTGAGAGGTAGAACTGACAATGGCAAAAAAAAGAACTGAAGTTATAGAGAATTACAAATGAGAGGAGCCTCGTGAAAAACTACTAAGGTCTGAAATAAGCTTAGCAAAAACAATGAGAAGAGTTATCAAAAGAGGATAATGATCACCATACTAACTCTTGCACTCCCTTCAACATGGAGCATGAAGCTTTCTCCCCCCCCCCCCCCCCCCCCACACACACACACACACACACATTACATGAGAATTCAGTCTTTGAAATTCCTGAAAGTTGCTAAATCTCAATGATTAATTACATAAATTTTCATTTTTTTCACACTAAGAAAGAGGACAGCTCCAGAAATTAAAAGCTTGTTGTCACATCACTGTGTGTGTCAATGAGAAGTTGTGTTGTTGCCACTATCAAATAACTAGTGGCTGTTTTATAATTAGCCCACTTACTTATTATTTATGCCTTTATCTGGCAAGTTTAAGACCTTTACGCTCTTACGTCTTACCATATACAAAAGTTAAACTGGATTTTTCTGAGAAAACAATCTTAATTCATGTGAATTGCTACTCTAAAGTAATCTCAATCAGCACCTACATATACTATCACCCTAACAAACCATTTGATTTCCATGTTACAATTTGGCATTTACTTTTATAAGACCTACAACCTACCTACAATCTCCCCCCCCAACCCCCCTACTGGTTTACTAATTAAAGCACAATTATTACACAAAATCATGCACAGTAAAAAGAAAAATAAGTATGCACATCACCATACAGAATGGAAAGAGAAGTATGAGAAAGACAAATCAACAAAGCATCTTCAATTCTCACAACCAGAATTATCTACAATAGAGATAATATACCAGAACAAGCATATCATGCAAAAAAAGATAAGAATTAATTTCAAACATAGCTAAGCAAAAATTTTATATAATCTTGTTTCAAATGTTCAATTCATGCTCTCATCAACATGCTTTTGTCTTTTTTCCACGTATAAAAGAAGTGGATGTGATTCAACTTAAATCACTTTTATAACTACAAATAGACATTCAGTCATATGTAGTCCTACAAAGTAACCTGTTCCTTTTCCTTTACCACTATGCAACTCCAATAATACCTAACATAATCAATATAGAGTACAAACTTTATAAAATCTCAGTTCAGTTCTCTCATAATAAAGTGCACTGGTAACATTCCTACCATATAAATAAATATAAAGGAACAGGCCACTAAGAGGATACTATGGACAAAAAATGAGATTAAAAGTTAACATATGCAAGTACCAGTTCAGTTAATACATCCTCTTCAGCTACACGTGGGTATCCACATGACTTCACTGTTGGTTTGCACACTGCTGTTATTGTGGGAGAGGAAAACTGCGGGCTTCTGCCTCTGTCTGAATCAGAAATTACTTCCATTAATAATGTCTCGTAAGGTCCAAAAGATGTATTCATTGCTGATTTGCAGGCAGATTCTTCATGTACTGACTCCCTAGCTTTTCCTGTCTCAATATCAAATTTTGGCATTTTGTCAGGCACACAATAGTCTTCAACAGATAATTCTGTTCCAAGCGATGAAGCAGAGCGCTTTGGAATGCATTTCCTGTGTTGTGCACTCTGGACAGAATGTTCCATGAGACTGTTTGTCCTAACTTTAGGAACTGAATTTGTTATTTGCTTGAAAACATGGCGTTCTCCTGAATCAGAATCATTTATTAGAGTGACACAGCTTTCATTCACGACATTTTCAATGTCAACCATGTCACATTTATGTAGCACACTTTCACCAAAAGACAGGCATCTGTTTACTCCATTAGAGGCTGGTGATATGCTTCTGTCTTTTACACATAAACTAGAGAACCCGGAGTTGTTTTCCATACTTCGTCCACAATGACAGTAAGGTGTTGAACATCTGGGTGATGTTAATTGCTGTGGAGCAAGGTCAGTGGGCGTATTGTTAGACAACCTTGTAACTTTAGTGTTAAGATTAGTAGTAGCAGTGCTGCTGGTTGGAGACAGAGACCATCTTTTACTGATCACCATCCTATGCTTCAGAAGATAGTATTTTTCAGCCCCGTCAACAACCTGCAAAATAGTGTTACATTTCTTTCACTGCTGATACATGCTAAGGACGGTAAATTCATATTGACATCTTTTGACAGTAAGCAATGCAACCTGATTCCAGCAAAAATGTGTTAATGTCATGCACAAAAAAGACAGAATTATTTAAGTGATTAGTTCCCAAAACCAACTGAAAGGAAAACAGGCTCTGAAGGACATCAGGAGAAAGCACAGAAAAGGATATTAAACATACTAATATTTTACAATGGAGAATACCTCTCTTGTCCCAATACATATATCAAATTAATTTTGTAAAACACTTGAATGTACTGAGTGATATTCACGAAAAGAGGTAATTTAAATCACAACAAAAAATCAAACTAAAAACAAAAACATTCTAACCACAATTTGAAATATCAACAGAAGACTCTTGCAATTATTAATAATTCAACAATTCAGCAAGTCACATGTCATCGCAAATTGTTAGCAAAAAATGTGTATACAACTGATAAAATATTATTATATTTTACTGGTTGCCTGGTTTATCTAAGCATATCTAAGCATATGCCTTCACTGAAATGGACCTACACTGATAGGAACCATTAACTGACATGCAAGCGAAGATTGCCATCAAGATCTCCCACACAGAACTGTCTTGAAATGAACAATATTTAATTGAGATATTATAGCTTTTACTGACACAGAATTCTTGCATCTATCTTTACGTTGATTTACAGAATTCTTGCATCTATCTTTATGTTGATTTAACACTTAAGGTGGAAGCTAAAAATGGAAGTCTAAAATGATGTTGTTAGGCTATACTGGGGCCTTGTTGATACAATAAGGCTGACAAGATGCCAATGAGTGGGACAATCACAGCTGACATGTAGGCCTTGAGAATCAACCAAGCCAAAAAGAAAGTGTCTTCCCATGTATCTGAAAGCTGAAGAAAATCTGCAAGTTTCATTCAAATAATGTGACATGGAGGGAGAATAATATTGCCTATCCCCAATTACAAATTGGTTGCATGTTCATATATCCTAATGCAAAATTATTTATTGCACTCTTGGAAGTCTCTTAACGACAACTGTCCTAACAGTACTTCAACCACATGAAAGACCACGAACCAATCCCAATTATTTTTCCCTACTTTACTGTTAATAAATCTGTGCTTTTGCATGTTAGCAAACAAAGCAACACAAGTAATTGTTAATAGCAGACTGCTAATGGTACAAAACATTAACACAACATGACAGGAAAAAAGAGGACAAGCAAATTTGTAAAAAAAATTATACAAGCACTGCATTAAAGTCTAATTTTCATTTTTATTATATGGAACCCACAAAACAATCTTACTGCCCCATAACACATTTTACCTTATCACCCTTTTCCTAATCCCTATAAAAAGTTAACAATAGAGAGATTCTTCATAACTTACAACATGAGTGCTTGTTCCATCTTCCACATCGGTTGCTTCACCACCATTTTGTAGTAATATCTCTGTCATGTGCTGCCTTTCTTCATCTGGAAACCCATAAAAACAAACACGAGCGCCCACAAATGGTTTCATCTTATGGCACATCTGTAAAAGCAATTTTCATATGTTTTCAATTAAATTATTTGTAGTAAATCGGTGTGTACTATTTATTCAAATGAAACTTAATAGTCAAAAAAGAATTATGAAAAAACATTGGTGACAAGTCTAAATAAGATCTGTGCACAAAAACAATACCATAAAAATCAAGAATACACTGAAGCACCAAAGAAACTGGTATAGTTTACAGAGATACACAGACAGAATACGCACTGCGGTCGGCAATGCCTACATAAAGACAAAAAGTGTCTGGCGCAGTTGCTAGATTGGCTACTGATA
Organism: Schistocerca gregaria; assembly: GCF_023897955.1. NCBI lineage: Eukaryota > Metazoa > Arthropoda > Insecta > Orthoptera > Acrididae > Schistocerca > Schistocerca gregaria. The sequence continues at coordinate 1,002,477,713 of NC_064921.1, forward strand.
CTACAATGGCAAGTTATCAAGATTTAAGTGAATCTGAATGTGGTATTATAGTTGGTGCATGACCGTTAGTACAACTATTTCATGAGTGTACCGTGAATATCAGGAATCCAGCGAAACATCAAATCTCTGACTGCTGCAGCTGAGAAAAGATCCTGCAAGAATAGGGCCAACAACGACTGAAGAGACACTTTGAATGTGACAGAATTGCAACCCTTCCGCAAATTTCTGCAGATTTCACTGCTGAGTCGTCAACAAGTGTCAGCGTGCGAACCATTCAACAAATCATCATCAATATGAGCTGTCTTGTGTATCCTTGATAGCTGCACAACACAAAGCTAATTTATGCCTCTCCTGGGCCCATCAACACTGACATTGGACTGTTGATGACTGGAAACATGCTGCCTAGTTGGATGAGTCTATTTCAACTTGTATTGGGCAGATGGACGTGTACGGGAACAGAGACAACCTCATGAATCCACGGATCCTGTATGTCAGCAGGCGACTGTTCAAGCTGGTGGAGTGCAACGGTGAGAGGCACGTGCAGTTGGAATGATATGAGACCCCTGATACATCTAGATACAACTCTTGACAGGTGACACATATGTAAGCATCCTGTCTAATCACCTGCATCCATTCATGTGATTGTGCATTCCGACGGACTTAGTCAATTCTAGCAGGAAAATGCAACACCCTACACTTCCAGGACTGCTACAGAGTGGCTTCAGGAACACACTTCCAAGTTTAAACACTTCCGCTGGCCATCAAACTCCCCAGACATGAACATTGAGCATATCTGGGATGCCTGGCAATGTGCTGTTCAGAAGAGGTCTCCACCCCCTTGTACTCTTACAGGTTTATGGACAGCCCTGCAGGATTCATGGCGTCAATTCCCTCCAAAACTATCTCTGACATTCGTCAAGCCATGCAACGTCATGTTGCGACACTTCTGCATGCTCGTGGGGGCCCTACGAGATATTAGGCAGATGTACCAGTTTCCTTAGTTCTTCAGTGTAATACGAAAGTGTGGGATGTAATATGAATCATCAGACATTATACAGGTAACTTAAAATTAAACATAAAACAGATAGCTGTTTGAGCAGATACCACTTTGACTTCGTCTATTTGATTTTTTGCAAATTGTAATCACCTTCACTTGATTTTATTTGAGGTTACTTCTTATAAACAATTTGTTATTTACAAGATATATAAAAATGTCATTTGGGGATCTTTTGATATAAACGCTGACAATTATAAGTTCGTTAAGTTTATACCAAAATCTTTAATTGTCTTCTTCTTTTTTCAACAGTTTTACTATGGTGATCAACAATGTGTCTGTCCCTAGACCTGATGATTAATACCAGTAATAAGTACCTACTTATCAAATACTTTGTTTATTTAAGCTAATTGGAGATGCGTGGGTGTTTCTGTGAAGCGTAGCGAAATACATGACCTACCTTAACTCTCTTAAATTATTTTGTCTAGCACGTAATCCAGCTATGAAAAATCATTTGAAAATAAAACATCCCTATAATTCCAAGCACTTAATGAAGGTACAGTCACTGCTGTGCGTACACCCCCTTTGATTATTACTAATACAAATTCACTTTCAACATCGACAGAAAAGCAACTGACTGCATCAGAATGGTTTGAAAGGAAATTGCTTTGGAATGTAAACAACTTAAATAAAAAAGGATAATTATCTAATTGCAGAAATGATTGCACTAGACTGTGAGCCATTATCAATCATAGGAAGGGCTTGATTTACAAGACTTAGAACAAACTTTACCTCACTATAAAAGGGCCCAGATTTTGAAAAAAATTGTTCCCAAAATAAAAGAAAAAATTGTGAAAAATTGAAAGAAACATTTCATGTGCCGTTACATTTTCTGTCACTTCTGATATATGCATCTGTTTATGTAATAATGACAGTTTCTTGAATGTCATAGCTCACTGGCTATATCCTAAATTTCAGCTGGAACCTTTTCCAGGTTCTCACACTTGAGAAACATAGCTTGGAAGCTTAATATTATCACAGATCACTGGGACTGAGAAAATCAAAATACATTTACCCATTCATAACAGTGGCACTAACATTGTGGAAGGTGTTCGAGTGGTTGAGTATGTTTCTGCTAAATGTTCCACCCATTGTCTTCTGAGAGTTGTGAATGAATTAATGAAGGTCCAGCCTAAAGGTTTAGGAATGATCACTATAGTTTGATTTTTTGTAATGGGTTTCAATCATTCTAAGTTAGCTCAAGAATAACTGTTGGCTATTCAAATTGAGTTAGATTTACTTAAGCATCAGTTGGTGCAAGATATCAGCATGAAGTGGAATTCCACCTTTTACATGGCAGAGCATCTGTTGTGTTAAGCTTTTGATGTCCTTTGAAGAGATAAAATAAGTTCTTGTCTCTTCTGTACATTCAAAGTAATACCACATGTTGTGGTATTTACTCGAATCAAAGCCACACTTTTTTTCCGGTTTTTGTTATCCAAAAAACTGCCTGCAGCTTAGATTCAAGTGCAAAGCAAGTGGAAGTTCTGAAAAATGTTGGTAGGTGACGCCACAACCAACTTCTGCCGTCGAATATATGTAGCGCTACACAGGCATGCTTTGTAGGCACAAAGATATATACTGGGGCCAAAGCCTCTGCATTGAGGGGGGGGGGGGGGGGGGGGGGGGAAGAGAATATATTAATATATTAAAAACAAATATTTCAAGACTTACCAAGCGGGAAAGCGCCGGTAGACAGACACAATAAAATAACACACAAACACACACATACACATACACATACAAAATTTCGAGCTTTCGCAACCGGCGGCTGCTTCGTCAGGAAAGAGGGAAGGAAAAGGAAAGATGAAAGGATGTGGGTTTTAAGGGAGAGGGTAAGGAGTCATTCCAATCCCGGGAGCAGAAAGACTTGCCTTAGGGGGAAAAAAGGATAGGTATATAATCGCGCACGCACGCACACATATATACAGACACAAGCAGACATATTTGGTAAATTCCTGGGTTTTCCCCCATTGTCCCAGGTTGTATACACCCTGCAAACCTACAAAATCTATAAACAACTGTTTGCCTTCCCTTAACAACCACCCATGTCCTAGGGCCAGTGTAGCTTTAAACATTCCTACATTGCTCCAGAACCCAAAGTGATTTTCCCCAAGGTTGGCTTCTATTAGTTTTTTTCATTCTTCTATAAATAATTCATGTTAGTATTTTGCAATCATGACTTCGGTAGTATTAACACCTGTCAGTATCTGCTTTCTTTGGAATTTGAATTATTCCATTCTTTCTGAATTCTGAAGGCATTCATCTGTCACATATATCTTCATACAAGGCGGAACAGATTTGTTATGGCTGGCTCTACCAAGGTTATCAATAGTCTTTAGGGAATGTCATCAACTCCAGGGTCTTCTTTTGAATTACGTCTTCCTGTATTCTGTTAAAATCTTCTGACAGTTTCGTATCTCCTATCTGATCATCTACATCCTCTTCTCTTCTATAAAATTGCCTTCAAGTATATTTCCATTGCACAGTCCTATGCACTCCTACCACGTTTAAGCCTTCCCAATTTTGTTTAGTACTGGATTTTGATCTAAGCTCTTGATATTGATACCAATGTTTCCCTTTTCCTCAAATGTGTCTTTAATTTTTCAATAGGTGGCATCTATCTTTCCTCTAGTCATGCATAGGTTTGTTTTGGAGGTATTCCTGCTTAGCCATCTTGCAATTCCTGTCAATCCATTTTTTTCAGGCACTCTGTGATACCCAAGGATTTCTATTAGCCCTTGTCTTTCTACCTGTTCAGTCCTCTGCTGCATTCACTATTTCATGTCTCAAAGTTACCCATTTGTCTTCTACCGAATTCATTTTGCTTATTTCATTCAATCATTGGCTAATGTCTGGTCTCAAACCCTCAACAGCCTCTGATTCTTTCAGCTTGCCAATGTCCCACTGCCACGATTTCCTACCTTTTTGCAGTTTCTTTACTTTAAATCTATGGATCACAACCAACAAATTGCTGTCAGAGTGCACATCTGCCCCCTAGAAAAGTCTTACAGTTTAAAATGTGTAACTTTAAAATGAGGTTACCCACAACCGAAATGCTGCACACTGAATAATAAGTATTTTGCTTAGGTTGTTAAAGTCCTTTATTGGAATGTCACAAGTGGTTTTATATTCTTACAATGGAGCATCACGCGATATTATCCTAGAAATCATTATAGTACACAGGAAGAACAGTTCAGCCAAGTACCATTATTCATCATCAACGAAATAAAAATAAGTTTGCTGCCATGTTACGTTCCTGAGCAATCTATGGATAAGGTTGGTTTTTTGACCCAACCATTTTAACTTTGACTACTGCTTTACAGTGAGTTACTTATTTTCTATAGGTCTGACAACGAGCAAATAACGGACTTTAACAGCCTGAGCAGAAGACTTTATTCAACACATTTAAAATCTGGTTCTAAAATCACTGTCTTATTACTGCAATCAATCTGAAACCTTGCAGTATCCCCAGCTCTCTTCCATTTATACAGGGTGTTACAAAAAGGTACGGCCAAACTTTCAAGAAACATTCCTCACACACAAAGAAAGAAAATATGTTATGTGGACATGTGTCCGGAAACGCTTACTTTCCATGTTAGAACTCATTTTATTACTTCTCTTCAAATCACATTAATCATGGAGCAGAAACACACAGCAACAGAACGTACCAGTGTAACTTCAAACACTGTTACAGGAAATGTTCAAAATGTCCTCCGTTAGCGAGGATACATGCATCCACCCTCCGTCGCATGCAATCCCTGATGCAGCCCGGGAGAATGGTGTACTGTATCACAGCTGTCCACAATACAAGCACAAAGAGTCTCTACATTTGGTACCGGGGTTACGTAGACAAGAGCTTTCACATGCCCCCATAAAAAAGTCAAGAGGGTTGAGGTCAGGAGATCGTGGAGGCAAATGAATTGGCCTGCCTTTACCAATCCATCGGTCACCGAATCTGTTGTTGAGAAGCGTACGAACACTTCGACTGAAATGTGCAGGAGCTCCATTGTGCATGAAGCACATGCTGTGTTACACATGTAAAGGCACATGTTCTAGCAGCACAGGTAGAGTATCCCGTATGAAATCATAACATGCTCCATTGAGCGTAGGTGGAAGAATATGGGATCCAATCAAGGCATCACCAACAATGCCTGCCCAAACGTTCACAGAAAATCTGTGTTGATGACGTGATTGCACAATTGCGTGCGAATTCTCGTCAGCCCACAAATGTTGATTGTGAAAATTTACAATTTGATCACGTTGGAATGAAGCCTCACCCGTAAAGAGAACATTTACACTGAAATGAGGATTGACATATTGTTGGATGAACCATTCACAGAAGTGTACCCGTGGAGGCCAATCAGCTGCTGATAGTGCCTGCACACGCTGTACATGGTACAGAAACAACTGGTTCTCCCATAGCACTCTCCATACAGTGACGTGGTCAACGTTACCTTGTACAATAGCAACTTATCTGACGCTGACATTAGGGTTATCGTCAAGTGCACAAAGAATTGCCTCGTCCACTGCAGGTGTCCTCGTCGTTCTAGGTCTTCCCCAGTCGTGAGTCATAGGCCGGAATGTTCCTTGCTCCCTAAGACGCCGATCAATTGCTTCGAACGTCTTCCTGTAAGGACACCTTCGTTCTGGAAATCTGTCTCGATACAAACGTACCGCGCCACGGCTATTGCCCCGTGCTAATTCATACATGAAATGGGCATCTGCCAACTCCGCATTTGTAAACATTGCACTGACTGCAAAACCACGTTCATGATGAACACTAACCTGTCCACGCTACGTACTGATGTGTTTGATGCTAGTACTGTAGAGCAATGAGTCGCATGTCAACACAAGCACTGAAGTCAACATTACCTTCTTTCAAATGGGCCAACTGGCGGTGAATCGAGGAAGTACAGTACATACTGACGAAACTAAAATGAGCTCTAGCATGGAAATTAAGCGTTTCCGGACATATGTCCACATAACATCTTTTCTTTATTTGTGTGTGAGGAAAGGCCGTACCTTTTTGTAACACCCTGTATAACCTTCTTTCACAATTTGTAGGTGAAGTATTACCAATGATTAAAGTCTGCTCTCTGCAGAATCCTACCAAATAGCTTCCTCTTTCATTCTTTTCCCCCAGTCTGTATTCGCCTGCAGTTTAACTTCCTTTTCCTACTATCAAATTCCTGTCCCCCATCGCAATTAAATTTTCCTCTCCCTTAACTATCTGAATAATTTCTTTTAGCTCATCATACTTTTTTTTCGAAGTTCTTCTTTAGCTGCAGAGTTAAGTTTTCATATAAACTTTTACTATGTGGTGGGTGTTTGCTTTGTGTATATCTTGGGCAAGATAATGTGCTCACTATGCTATTCATAGTAGCTTACCCACATTCCTATTTTCTTATTTATCATTAAACCTACTCCTGCATTACTCCTGTCTGATTTTGTATTTACAATACTACACTCACCTGAACATCCTGTCACCGAACTTCACTACTCCCAACTATATCTAACTTCAACCTATCCATTTCCCTTTTTAAATTTTCTAATCTACCTGCCCAATTAAGGGATCTAACATTCCACACTCCCACCCATAGAATGTCAAGTTTGTTTCTCTTGGTGACAACAGCCTCCGCAGTGGTCCCTGCTTGGAGATCCAAATGGATTATTTTACCTCCAGAATATTTCATCCAAGAGGATGCCATTACCTTTTAACCATAAAGCAGAGCTGAATGCTCTAGGGAAAAGTAATGTCTGCAGTTTCCTCCCGATTTCAGCTGTTCGCAGTATCAGCATAGCAAGGCCATGCTGGTTGATACTAAAAAGATTATGCCATTGTAATAGGTGACTAGAACAATGTAGCCTGCAATGAAGGTTTTGATGTTACACGGTCACTCAAGGAGAAGTTTAGCAGCATTTGTGTTGTACATACGAGTAATTTTCGAAGAGAGTTGTTTACCAGACACGGCATGCCCCTTAACAGGTCAGGTAAACAAACCTAGTACTCTTTTAAATGCAGCGATGATAAAAGAAAAACAAAAAAATATGTCCTCGCTCTGAACCTATTCCCCTCAAATGGCTCCAGCTATCCTATCAGAATAATTTTCAAGCTCAGAATTTCTGCGAAACAGTTAACAATGAGCCTACTGTTTCTGAGCCCACAAATACTATTTTAGGCGAAAGCAGGCGCTTTCTTCAAATACCAAAGCTATGACAATTTTCAGCATAATATAGGAGGACTTACAAACAAAGTTAATGAAATTTCTGTTCTTTTAGATGACCCACAAGAGAGAAAGGATGCCAATGTTTTATGCTTTAGTGAACACAACATGAGAAATGTTGAAATGTTACAGCTCAGTGGTTACTGTCTAGCAACACATTACTGTAGATCAATCATGAAGAATGGTGGAGTAGTAATTTACTTAAAAAAATAACTTATCATATAGCACATTGAATTTAAAGAGTGACTGTATTGAACAAGATATTGACATATGTGGCGTAGAAACTACTGTAAGTGGCTGTACAGTTGTAGTGTTAGCACTAAACAGAGCACCCTAAGGGAACATAAAGGTGTTCCTGGGGCAGTTAGATACTGTCTTATTGCAAGTGTACTCAAAATTCAATGATCTAATAATTACAGGTGATTTCAATGTAGATTTCCTAAAAGAGAGCAATGGTAAAGCAGATCTAGAACATCTAGTAGATTCTTAAAATCTGACGACAGTAGTAAATTTTCAGACTAGATTTACCGAGAACTGTCAAAGTCTGAGGAACAACATATCTATAGATAAGTCAAAAGTCAACAGTATCAGTGTTCGTCCAATCCTTGGCCTTTCTGATCATGGTACTCAACTGCTTACTCTCACTGACATCAATCTGAGCAACAGTTCTGAAAATTTTTGGAAATCTTTTAGGATAATAAATGATTAAACCCTCCAAATGTCAACACCAGCCTGCAAGAGAGAGACTTGAGTCCAGTTTTCAATGAAACAGTTGTGAACAAAAAGTATAATCCATTTCTGAATGAATTTCTATCTTTGAAGCCACATTTCCCAAAAAAATAATTAGAAACAGTCAAGTAAGCACTGTTCAATAAGGCATGGATCACTGTAGGAATAAAAATATCCTGAGTAACAAAGAGGAGTTGTATTATTCCCTCAGAACTCGTAATGATCCAAAGAAATGTCAGCACTACAACCTTTATTGTAGCATCCTAAAGAAGGTGATAAATAAGTCAAAAAATATGTGCATTAAGTCTGAAATTGAGAAGTCTGACAACAAAATAAAATCAATTTGGAATGTAATAAAGCAGGAAACTGGCAAAAAAAGAGGTACCAATATTGTAAAGAAACCTGAAATGATTGCAGAAATCTTCAACAGGCACTTTTCGTCAGCAACAGAGAAGATAGGCTGTAAAGGTTCTGTGGATGAGTCATTGGCTCTTCTACAGAAAGCAACCAGTAATAGACCCCCACAATTATCCTTACCTCATTTAAAAGTAAAAGAGATTGAAAGAATTATTACCTCATTAAAAAACAACAAGCCTGTTGGTGTGGAAAATATTTCCTGTGAGATAGAGAAATATTGCTAAGTCCAGTCTTATACATCTCTGCAAGAAGGAAAAGTCCCCGACAGGCTAAAAATAGCTGTAGTGATATCACTCTTTAAAAGAGGTGAGAAAAACAATGTTACAAACTGCCACCCAACCTCACTCTTAACCGTCTTTTCAAAAATTCTTGATAAACGCATACACAGGTTGATTGCCAATCGTCTTAGCTTCCACAATATCCTAAACAAGAGTCAGTTTGGATTTCGTGCTGGTCTTTCTACAGAACGAGCCATATTCTGTTTCACCAATCAAGTTCTGGAAGCCATGAACAAAAAAATTTCTCCAGTAGGTATTTTTTGTGACCTCTCAAAAGCCTTTGATTGTGTAAACCATAAAATCCTTTTGAAAAAGGCAGAATATTATGGTTTGGCTGGTACCGTTGGTTCATTGCTCCAACCCTACCCAAGAGACCGAAAGCACACTGTAATGCTGAATGGCTCATCCAGAGAATCTGCCTCTTCTGAGTGGGGCTCAGTAAGTTGTGGTGTGCCACAAGGCTCTGTTTTGGGTCTACTGCTTTTTCTCATCTTCATTTATGATCTCCAACTTTGTTCTGACACAAACAGTAAATTTACTCTTTTGCAGATGACACTACAATTCTGACGATTTCACAGACAACAATCTTGAAAAAACTACGAATAATGTTTTCAATTATATTGTGAACTGGTTTTCTTCAAATGGTATCTCACTCAATACAGATAAAACCCTTTATATGAGATTCCATACTCCAGAAAGAAATTAAGTGCAGAGATCAAGAAATACAAAAAGCTGAGGTTACAAAATTCCTGGGTTCTTACATAGATAGCAAACGTAACTGATTGGCACATATTCTTCATCTTTATAAAACACTTAACAATATTTGCACTATGGGTTATTGCTTCAGTGGCTGAAGTAGGCACCATTAAGGCTTCGTATTTGGCTATTTTCATTCATTAATGTCATATGCTATTATATTCTAGGGAACCAACGACTCGCAAAGAAAATTTTCACTGGGAGGGGTGGGGGGGGGGGGGGGGGGGGTGGACCGAGGATCCTTACCACCTCCTCACAGTGTATCTTTTCCTTGTTGACCTTTGTCTGTAAAATCCCTTCTATCGACAAAGATAACAGCCAATTTCATGACTGTAACACAAGAACCAGTGACAGTCTGCACATTGAACTGAAATGCCTCACAATGGTTCAAAAAGGAGCTTATTACTCCAGCATTAAGCTGTTTAATGATCTCCCACCACACATCAAATGCCTTCACAAAAGATTGTCAGCATTCAAACTCCCAAGGAGTACCTGATAGAGAAATCTTTTTATTCAGTTGATGAATATGTGAAGGAAAATGTACATAATCACTAAATTTGTATGTGTTGTAAACTTAGTATATAATTAATTTTATTTTGAGTACTATCATAGGCATAGGACAATTATTTATTGGTATTCCTGTAGTTCCTTTAGAATATTTAGTTTATCTTGACTCCTGTATATATTACACATCTTTAACATGTGAAACAAAAATGTTCTGTTAACGAAATGTGCTGTTGTTTAACTGATATCTTATTTACATTGTTTCTTTTATTTATGTAAGATATATGCTATGGCGGCTGCAGTGTAACACGTGTTAAGTTCGGCTCGCGAAATTTAGTCGAATTCGAAGGTGTTCTCGCAGGTGGTGTTGTCTAGTACAAGTGGAAATCGTGTAAACAACAGTGTTCTGTGCAGTAGTGCTATTTATTTTCTGTGCTCCGCCAATATCTGCGAGAAAATGGTAAACAGAAGAATCAACAGCAGCGCGTCCAGCAGCGGGGAAGCAGCAGGTGCGGCGGGCCTGCTCCTGACGGAAGGTGCGGCCGCGGCTCCCGGTATAGCGGAGTTGGTTCGCTCTGAGGTAAACGCTGCGCTTCGCGATAAAAACAATCTCGATCTGATAGCAGGCACCATATCAGATACTGTAACGGCAGCAGTATTGGCCAAAATGCGTGAAACTGTTGAGGCCAATACTGCCGAAATTACAGCACTAAAAAAGTCTGTGTCTGAATACGAGAAAAAGGCACGAGAGTTGGAAGTGAAACTATCTGCCGCCACAGACGAGCTAGAACAGTACCAAAGGCGAAATAGTCTACGACTGTTTGGAGTAGCAGAAAATAAAGAAGAAGACACGGACAACCTGCTTATACAGGTTGCGCGTGAAAAATTAGGCGTCGAAGTGACCAAGGCAGACATTGACAGGAGCCACCGGGTGGGACGAAAACTACCAGGTGCTACCAAACCTCGTCCAATAATTATTAAATTTGTGTCGTACCGAAAAAGGGCTGAGATCTTTACCCAGAAGAAGAAGTTAGCAAGGACAGGGATTACAATAAGGGAAGATCTGACACACGAGCGGCTAAAGATTTTAAACAGTGCCATATCCCATTTCGGTCTTCAGAATGTGTGGACTCAGGATGGCAGAGTAATCATTAAGACTGCAGCTGGAAAGAAGACAGTCACAAACATGACAGAACTAAATAGTATTAAGTGAACCTACTCGAGCCAAAAGTCAAACTTAACACCATTTTCAAATTTTAACAGTCCTATACTCAGATATAGTCTTGTAATTGTATTAACTTTTTAATTATTTGTACCTTCAACTAATTGTTTTTGTAACTTATTAACTTTTCAATTATTTGTACCTTCAACTAATTGTTTTTGTAACTGTATTAACTTTTTACTATTTTTGTGTCTTTAGCTGTAGCCATTGCTTAGTTTTAGTTACTGCTAATACTTTTTTCATTTTCTCAGTTTATTCTCTTCCATTCTGTAATAGTTCTATTGCAATTATTTGTCTCTCCTTTAGTTCATTAGTCAACCATCTCTTCGGTTTAAATTGTGCATAACAAAAATTACTATCAGTATCACTTTAGCAAATTTCAATTTAATTCTAGCTTCCTACGATACTCTATTAAATATTAAGCTTTCTTCTCTCTGCTGGCAGCATCGGCCTCTTAAATCACTCCTCTTTCCCTTATTTTCCACCCTAAGCTGTTTCAAATACTCTAATTACACTTTGCCTCTTACGACATAGGATACTCAGTGACACACAGCTGTCACCATTTTGGTCATATTCTCCCTGCACCGAATACCACTAATCCATTTTCTATACTCCCGCAACCTCAGGAAATCTCTTGCAGTCGCTTTTCTTTCGGCTCTCGCGGAGTCACAAACAGGGCGTGCAAAATCTCGGACACCCCTGGAATATGTCACTTGGCGGAAACACCGGTCAGTGCCCCTCGCGGCAGGTAGTGCCTAACAAAGGGACAAACCAGTCTGCCACCCTACTCCAGGCTGCTCAGCGGAACGCGTCCGAGCTTTTAGCAGCTCACTGCAACATTCAGTCTTTACCTGCGCATTACGAAGAACTTAGCCTCCTCTTCCACCAACTAAACTACCACGTAATCCTCTTATCCGAAACGTGGTTGAAACCACACATATCCTCTGCATCTATTCATCTCCCAGGGTACACATTTCTTAGGGCAGACAGATCAAAAAAGCGAGGTGGCGGGGTCGGCGCATATATACGAACAGATCTAAAAGCGAAAGTCTTATGTACGTCAAATCCTGCTGAAGAAAAAGAGGCTGAATTCATGTTCATTGAAATAAATATACAAAGTCGGAAATTCTTGACTGGCGTCGTGTACAAGCCGCCAAAAATAAGCTCAATGAGTTCCTTCCAGTCGGAATTACATTCACTTCAGTGTCAATACGAACATGTCATCGTAATGGGTGACTTGAACATAGACCTGCTAAGAGACACTCCCTCCGCAATAAACCTAAGAAGATTGTTTAGTTGCAATAGCATGAACATTCTTCCATTACAACCTACACACCATACGGCGCACAGTCATACTCTTATAGACGTGATAGCAACGAAACAGACTGACAAAGTAAGAGATGTTGGTCAATCATCGGCCCCTGGCTTCTCAGCACATGATGTAATATTCCTGGCCTACTCTGTGCAGCCCCCAAGGATCAAATCGCGTTACATAACTTGTAGGAACATGAAACGTATTGACCTTGACGCTCTAACAGCCGATTGCTCAGAAATCTCATGGCATCAAATAATCAGAGAACCTACAATCGACGGCAAAATTAATGAACTTGGTGATAAACTCACTGCCCTCTATGACAAACATGCACCTGTGCGCACAGTCCGTGTAAGAAAATCTCCTGCTCCATGGCTGACAGCTGAATTACGTCAAATGATGACTAATAGGGATGCTGCCCACAGGCGTTTCAAGGCAGATCCGAAACCCGAACGTTTTGAAGAATATAGAAAGCTACGGAACAGAGTGAAACAATGCATTCGCAATGCCAAAATCAGGCACGCTCGCTCCCTCGTATGCAGCGATTTGACACCCACGACTCTATGGAAGAATCTCCGTAGCTTGGGGGTCGGAAAGGCAAAATCGGAAACTACTTTTCATGTGTCAGCTAACGAATTAAATGAATTCTTCTCTGCACCTCTGAATACCAGCACGGCTGATGATTTCCGTCCACAAGAATCCCCAAACAGGATATCTAACAACGATACCTTTCATCTAAAACATGTAACAACAAATACGGCAAGAAAAGCAATAATGAGAATCTCTTCTGATGCAATAGGCAACGACAGTATCGGTATAACCATGATTAAGAATGTTGCCGATATCTTAGTACCTGTCTTAACTGACATATTTAATTTTTCCCTCGTGAACGGAATATACCCCACTGCATGGAAAAGAAGCATAATTCGACCCATCCCTAAGGTCGAAAACCCGCAACTGCCTAGTGATTACCGACCAATTAGCATACTGCCTGCTGTTTCCAAAGCACTGGAATATATTGTTCATGACCAAATCACTGGACACTTGCATGAATTCAGTCTATATGACAAATTTCAATCCGGTTTCCGTAAACATCACAGCACAAACACTGCTCTAATTAAAGTAACTGATGACCTGAAATATGCCATCGACAATCGAAAGGCAACAATATTGACGCTACTGGACTTCAGCAAAGCTTTTGACACTGTTAACTTTGACATATTACTCAGAAAAATGCAACAGCTTAATTTCTCTGATAGTGCAATGAGATGGTTTGAAAGCTACTTAAAAGACAGACAGCAATGTGTTGTCTGCGCAAATGAAAAATCTTCCTGGAAACATGTTTCTTCGGGAGTGCCACAAGGATCAGTCTTAGGACCACTTTTGTTTTCTTTATATGTCAACGATATTTCGTCGGTTTTGTCCTCCTGTAAACATCATTTCTATGCCGACGACCTCCAGCTCTATCTCAGCGTCAGACCTGAAGACGTAAACACTGCAATCGCTCTGATGAATGATGATATGTCTTCAGTAGTGACATGGGCGAAAAACCTGGGGCTTAAATTAAATGCAAAAAAGACGCAAGTAATCTTAATAGCCCATCAGAAATTAATAAGTTCAGATTTCCGCGAACGGCTACCTCCTATTCTGCTCGAAGGTACTCCAATACCATATCAGAAAACAGTGAAGAACTTGGGTGTAACTTTGGACGAGCATCTCAACTGGGCGGAGAATACAGTCGCAGTGTGCCGAAAAACGTCTGCTTGTCTCAATGCTCTCAAAAAGTTTCGGAACATATTCCCACAGGACTTGAAACACCAGCTCGTGCAAGCACTCGTTCTACCGAACCTCCACTATTGTGATGTGATTCAACAAGGCATGAGTAGTGAAAACAAAAGACGGCTAGAGCTAACCATGAATGCCTGTGTGCGTTACACCTGCAACATTCGCCGATATGATCATGTTAGTGCTTCATACTCCGAGCTAGGGTGGCTGCGGCCGGACAAACTGCGTGACTACCACACTCTATGTCTACTTCACCGACTCCTCATCGCGCAAGCACCCCAGTACCTAGCTTCAGAGATTAAAATCCTGTCATACCATCATAATCGAAACACGAGGTCACTCTTATCTGGTATCCTAACTGTGCCCACTCACAAAACAAAAACTTTTGCAAACTCCTTCTCAGTTGCCGCTGTCCGCCTCTGGAACAAACTGCCCCTTACCTTGAGGAAAATTCAATCTCCTGTTGCTTTTAAGAAGAAGTTGAAGCATTTCCTACTATCATCCGCATAAAATTCTCCACAAAATTAATGTGCAAGGCAAATCCTCTCATCTGTCAAATAGCAAAGCTAGTGTCTCCTATCTTGCTCCTGAGATGCCTTCCTCTTCATCTATCTCTATTAGACACGCAGTCTCCTTTTCCTTTATATTTTCCTTAATTATGTTTCATCATGTCTCTCTATTCTTCTCCTCGCTTCACCATGAGTCTCCCTCATACTCCCTGCTGCCAGCACTCCTATCTTAAATCTTTCTCTTCAATAATGTATTTTTCGAGGTGTACCTTTCTAATTGTTTATCTCACTTTTTGTATTAGATGTAGTTTAACATGCCTCCTGAAACATATGACTGTAAAATAAGTAGAATGCCTGGTTAGATGTAAGAGAGGGCCTGATGGCCCTAATCTTGCCAGGTTAAATAAATAAATAAATAAATAAATATATTTCAGCTGTGTACAATCTGACACATTCCATATCAAAAATATATTTCTCATCCTTAACACGTGAAACACAATTTTTAGTTAATTGGTTGTGCTGTTTAGTTGATTTTTATTTACATTGTATATTTTTATTGTATTTATACAAGTTATATTTGAACCATGTAGAATCTGACATGTTCTATACCCTTATGATTCACTGGCTAACAGGGTCTAGGGAACATGAAATGAAATATATAAATAAAGTATGGCTATATGCATTGTTGATGCACACAAACCACTTACCACAGTGATGTTAACGGTTTACAGTTCAAGTGCCTTATCTTTAATGATAGACAAGCCACCCACAATTGGACAGCTCTTGACCTTTGAATCCACACTCTCAGGTCCTCAATCTTTATATGGACACATTTTTAGCCAGAGATGTGAATATAAATTAACAGCTGTCCTAATGTACCAAAACTCAGGCATATTCTTTCTTTCTAAAACCTTATACTGCTTCCACCCAGACCAACTCACCTTACAGTACACACACACTCATACATTTATGATACAGTCACAACCAAATCTCCAAGTAGAGTAATTCACACAGATCAGATCCCTGCACCTGGCTTGTCTGATCGCCTGGAAGTCAAATGCACAAATTCGTTCAGCAGCTGCTAGGCACAATAATATAAAAGTGCAAACAATTAATTGTTTCACTGATCCTCTGCTGCCCAAAATAATGGACTTTTTAACTATTCTCTGACCTCCGGCATCTTCACAACAGCCTGGAAGCAGGGTGTCACAAAACCATTACCCAAATTGGAATCTGCCAAAGAACCCTCTGACTAAAGGCCCATTTGCCTTCAACTAGCATTATCTAAAGCTCTAGAAGACATAGCTCATTATAAGCTTCCTAATTATGTAATGCATAACATTAATGGAAAAGCCTAAATGGAGCAATGCATAAAATAATGGAGAGGCAACCACTCACCTATACCGGATTGATGTATGGAGCACAGAAACACATAACAGAAATAGTATTCACACTAGCTTTTGAGCACTAGATCTTTTTCTAGCAATACTACACACAGACACCCGAACGCACACTCCTGCGACCACGACAAGTCTCTCAATGAACTAAGCAAACTTTATAGCATTTTGTCTTCACTGCTAATTTATTTTTCTCTGCTTATTTAACACGACCAGATTAGGGTTTTAAAGGCTCTCTCTTACACTGATTAAGAACAACACATAACAAAAAATGTTATGTAATGATCACAATAATAATAATTTACATTAATAATAATAATAATAATAATAATAATAATAATGGGCATTCATAGAACAGCACCGGCAAACTGCCAAAACCATCAGGCAGGTTAAACGTCAGTACACTCAGGACCAATTGATTCAATTAGATGAAGATTTTAAGAAGAATAACACTAGAAACTTTTATCAAACTTTCAAGGGAAACCTTAGGAGCTATGCCCCACCCAGCTTACACTTCAGAGGACCACATGGAAACATAGCCTATAATCACAAAGACAACTGCTGCATATTGGCCAAATATTTTGAGAATCTCCTCAACTGAGTACCCTAAAACCTTCTTTACCTACCAAGACAGTCCCAGAAACCAAACTCTCATCCTCCAACAGAAGGTCCCTGAAGCATAATAAAGCACCAGGAGAAGACACTATAGTTGCAGAGCTGTGGAAGCAGGCTGGAGACAAAGCAATCAGCAAGTTGACCGAGATCCTATGGAACATTTGGGATTGTGAGAAGTTACCAGATGACTGGACATCTGCTCTGCTCCACCCCTTACACAACAAGGGTGATTCGACTGACAAACAATTATGGAGGGATCTCATTGATACCAGTCAACTATAAGGTATTATCCAATGCGTTATTGAACAGAGTCAAACCTCAATTGGACCCAAAACACTGAGGTTATCAGGGTGGTTTTAGAAAAGGGCGTTCTTGTGCTGCAGATCCTTAACTTAAAGTCAGTATTACATCAAATTTAACTAGCAAATAAACAGTACATAGTTCCTTTTGTTGACTTCAAGAAAGCATATGATTCCATTAACAGACATACTCTTATGAGAATTTTGCAGGAAATGGGCCTGGACCAGAAAACCCACAGCCTTATCCGAAAGATCCTGAGTAACACTAGCTCACGAGTAAAGTTCAAGGGAACACTTTCAGAAAGCTTTGAGATAAGGACAGGAGGAGTTGGAGTTAGAGAGATGGCCTCTCGTCTCTTCTCTTCAACTGCGAACTGGAAAAGGTGATCAGAGTGTGGCGAAACGTAATGGATGTACAAAATACACCAAGCTGTATTTATCTGGGACACAAACGGAAGGGACTAGTAGTAGACTGTTTAGCTTTCACAGATGATCTGGCACTTATAGCAAGCTTGGTGGAAGTAGCAGTAAAGCAGCTCAATATGCTTAAACTCCAGGCTGCCAAGATAGGACTTAATTTTCACTAGAAAAGACAAAAAACCTCACCAACATCAATGATACTCCCAGTGAACTACAGCTGGAACAAGGTCAAATTGAGATAGCTGACAGATTCAAGTATCTAGGAGAATTTTTGGAACCTAATCTATCAGAAGGAACAGCAGCAACAACTCAGATTATTAAGTTACAATTAGCATATCGATTAACCAAGAATGTCTATAATAAGAAATGCCTATTTCACAATTCCAAACTAAAACACTACCAAACAGTTATCTGCCCTGAAGCCCTATGTGCCTCAGAATGCTTGAATCTGAACAGGAAACGCTTGACAGATTCAGGAGAGTGTGTATCTTTCTATG
Source organism: Schistocerca gregaria (assembly GCF_023897955.1). Lineage (NCBI taxonomy): Eukaryota > Metazoa > Arthropoda > Insecta > Orthoptera > Acrididae > Schistocerca > Schistocerca gregaria. The sequence goes on from NC_064921.1 coordinate 1,002,495,734, forward strand.
GACATATCACAAGGATGGACCAAACAAGACTGACCAACCGACTTTTCAACTGCTGGAAGAACAGCAAAACAGTGACACCCTGGCTGATAGAAGTCAAGAAAGACATCCAGGAACTGAACATAACTGAAAGTGACATTAGAAACCGAGCACTTCTCAGAAGGATACTAAAAGAAAAGAGGTTTCAGGACAGATCACCCCTAAAAAGACTGGCACCCTTTGGACAAAGGAGAGAAATGAGAAACATAGCCAGAGAATGCAGAATTACTGGTCAAACATCAAGTCCCTCTCCAGGCTGAAAAGCTGAATATTGTGGTCCTTAGCTAGACAATTCCAAAGAAAAAGAAGAAGAAGAAATTAAGAATGATGATGGTCGGTTTGTTACATTTGAAGCCATATTCAGCATTATCAGAAGTGGAAGGTGGTAATGAAAGTGGAGAAGGATGAAATGAAAGTAACAAGAACAGAATATCAATAGCGAACTCTGTAGATAAGGGGACAGAAAAGTGAAGGGAGAGAGATGGTTTATATGAATAAGCTGCAAATAAGTATCTATCAGAGACAGCTATTGTGACACAAGGTGGAACATAATCCATCTTTCGATGTCTGAAAGAATTTTAATTTCTCCGATATTCTGAGGAAAGTTTTACCAGAGTTGGATTCCTGATGCAGTGCTTTTTAAGAGATCATGGCTGTTATGTACTGGTACAGAGAGGATTTTACTTAGTTGAGAATGAGTATTTCTGTTCTGCTGCTCAAATAGTAGGGGTTGAAGGTAAATAAGAGTGTGTCAATGATTGAGAAGACAATTCACCAAACACAGGGTATGATAGTCTCTATGCTTATTGGCATGTAGTCGTGATAATTGTCTGTAGGAAGAAATGATATGGCCGAAACAGTATACGTCACAGATTTATCATACACAAGCATTCATCATCAGTGCCAGCCGCCACGAGCTCCTACAAAAGTCCCTGGAGAACAGTATCGCCATAATCAAGACTGGCGAGTATCAGTAACTCTACAAGTTAAAAAAAAGTTCAAGGGAAAATAATTTTTGGTATTTCTATAGCGAATAGAGTGAGCCTGACACTTTCTTACAGACTCCAGTTGTGCGTTCAGTCCAGTATAAGTGATGGTCCAGAATTATCTCAAAGTTCTTTGTAGAAAAAGAAACGATTATTTCTGTGCCATTTAGAATTATGGGTGGAACAGATTCTCTGAACTAGGGGTAATAAATCTTTTGTGAATGACTAAGGCTTCATATGTTTTATACAGGTTAAGTTGCACCAGCTATGATAAAGATAGAAAGACTGCATTTACATGCTGGATGGCTTTGAATAGGTTTGTTGGTCTTGCACTTGCACATATATATTTGCAATGGGAGAGAACTACTGATACATCATTAACATAATATTGAGAAAGTAATGATCCCAATTTTTTTGATTATAACTACTGAAATCCTTGGTCCGCAGTTACTACTTCACATATCAAAGTCTGTAGAAGTTGCATGATTAATGTGAAACAAAATATCAATTGCAACTTAAGTGTTTGCTGTACAGTTAATGAACAATTGTTGTAGCCATTTTTATTGTCTGTGGCACTAGCACAGTACCTGTGATCCTGGAGTTTTGCAACAATGATAAAATTAAAGTTGAAGTGCTGGATAATAGACAGGGTACCAGATTCAATAGCACGGAAATGGGAAATCTCATTTTATACAATGAGAAATATTCACAAATTTAAATTACAATAGTAATAAAATTATAAAAGTGCACTCCCCTAACACAATCTCACCTATATTTAAACATTTATCAAAAATAAAACTTCATATGTCCATTTTGTTAGTTTGTGAGACTGTTGTCCTTCAGATTGACTGCTGTACTAATAACCCAAGATCACAGATTATTCATTGCAGTTCACAACATGGCAAAAGATGATAGAAGAAAGTATTTTAATATTATGAATCAATACAGCATAGAAAATTATCACCAAATGAAGACAAGGTATTCTGCATAGAGAGAAATAAAACTTCTGTTTGTAATTTGAGAATTGCCAATTTTTAGATGACTTCAATATTAAAACCAACAATGACTGCACCAAAAATAAATAAAATTTGTATTCTAAAATATATGTAGTTGCACAAACAAACTAGTTCATAGAGTAAAGCAATTTTTCAAAGTGCTTTGCAGTGATTAAAAAATCCAGTCTCCTGTACTTATTAACCACACATAAAAATTTAAATAGCCACATGTACAACACACATACTAAAACAATGTTAATAGGTAAAATGAAACCGTAAACATACCATTTCATCGGATACTGCAGAAAATCCTACTTTATCCCTCTGTTCCCAGCATTTGTAGACCCATGTATCAGACATGATTGGGACTCTGAAAGTTACAGCATAACGATACTTCTCTCCTCCACAATTATTAGCTATTAGGTGTGTCACTTTAGCAACCATATCTTTTCTTATGCTTCCTCCCATATTGTGAATTAATGTTATCATTCTGTTCTGAAAACAAATATGGACAAGTAATTATTTTCTTGTATGCACTCAACTGAACTTTACACAATTATACAGATGAACAATTCCAATTATTCAATACACGTATGATAGGTGTTTTAAATTATCTATACATAAAAGTACATAGTTCACTGCAAAACCAGAAAGTACCTAGCAAAACTGGAAAGTACCTAGCACATTATTTTATAAATTTGATGATAAAAGGTGAAGAATAAAGCATATCAGAGACAAGTTAGTCTGACTGACCTTAACATTTAAGGAAGTTTCCTTTGAAACAAGACAGTGACAAAGGTAATTATTGTGCCATACACATATGCCAACTATACTATCCATACAATGATGGATAGTGACCTGATGACTAGAGAATGAATTTTCGTTTATCATCGAAACACAAAATATGTACGACAATATTTCATTACTAAAAATCTAATAAAAAACCATTTTTACTGAAATTAACTTGTGAATCACACCACAACCTACTTTATTATTTCAGTAAGCACTTAAATGTACCAGGAACACGACAAACCATAACAGTCTGCACAGAAAATTGCTAAAGTTCCCTATCAGGAATTCTCAGCAGCTACATCACAAAATGCGACAGCACTTTTGCCCAGTTAAGATCTTGGTTTATAACAGCAAGGTGATATCATACAAGAGAGATGTACATCAGAAATTAATACCAATTAAACATTAAACACAGAAACATAGAATGTCGGCAGTAATCACGAAATACATATTGATATGACTGCAGCATTACATCACGTCTCAAGAAAGTGTTAATGTCGCTGTGCAGTACTTCATGGTCAAAGTGCCTAGTTGTTATTCGGTGACTCAAGAGTTTGGTTCCCTCATCTGGTTATTATTATTATTATTATTATTATTATTAATAATAATAATAATTTTTTTTGTCCCCATTGTGGTAGTTTCCAATGGCCTTTCTGTGGTGACTTCTCTTGTCTTGAGTTCAGCACTGGTGCATATTATTTACTGTCTTTTTGTAGTATGAACTTGCAAACACTATATCACAAAACTCATAAAATTTTAAATAAAATGCATCCAAGTTACTTTAAGGGCTTTGTTTTATAGGATTGAGAGAATATTATTATTTTTAGGTACGAATGTTTTTAAATCAATGCAAACATTACCTTTTACAATTTCAGAAGTAGAAGCGAGTTATCAATCTACTAATGATACAAGAAGAAACTGGTATTGATACCTTTTTTCCAAATTATATACTCAAATGTGAGTACCAAGCTCAACAGAAAACCATTTGCCTTTTTATTTGGCAACACTAACACTTACTATCACTCTCAATTTCGAAAACAATCAGGTCCAAATTCAGTTGCCAAACAGAAAGTTTTGTTTGCATGCATAAAACTATTCACAAAAATAGCAGCAGAATGAGAAAGCACATGCAGCAGAAATAGTCATTAAAATAACGTTGTGTAAGAGAGAATGTTTAATGATGAGTGCATAAATTGGTCTCTAAATAAAATTACAAATGTGTTGGGGAAACTAATTTCAACTATCAATGTAACGGATCTGAGTAAGACACTTGAGTTTGTCAGATGATATTTACTAAAATCTGACAATGGAAAATCTAGGATGGAATGTAACAATATTAGGAAAAGGGAAGTTGCAACTTACCATATAGGGGAGATGCTGAGTTGCAGCTAGGCACAACAAAAAGACAGTCACAAATACAGCTTTTAAGGCCTTCACCAACAATAGACGACAGACGCACTTTGCGTGAGCAGCTGCTGCTTGCAGTGTGGTTTCAGTTGCTTTAGACTCTCTCTCTCTCTCTCTCTCTCTCTCTCTCTCTCTCTCTCTCTCTCTCTCTGTGTGTGTGTGTGTGTGTGTGTGTGTGTGTGTGTGTGTGTGTGTGTGGGGGGGGGGCGCGCGCGCGCGCTAAGTTGTTGTTGTTGTTGTTGTTGTTGTTGTTGTTGTTGTTGTTGTTGTTGACAACAGCGACGGCAAAGAGCTCAGCAATTTCGGTGGTCTGTAGATATGAAACTACAGATGCCATATGACAATGCACTTGCTTTGCCTTACTACTATTACAATTCAATTTGAAGAGGTGGTTACGTTTTGATCCGAGTTTGTTTTTAATTTACTCAAACGATACAATCATTACTTGAAATGATTTTGAATATACAGGAAGGTGTCTATTATGGGAGAGTTTGTCAATGTGGGACTAGATTCTGACTAAATTACATGCTCAGCTCTGTTGGGATGTTACCTGAACGTTTTTTTCGCAGTGCCTGAGGAATAGGGCAGTTAAAAGTAAGAGCGTTATGGAGCTGAACATTGTTAAAAATCCCAGAGCTTAAAAGTACTGATTTCCAAGTTTTTTGAATGTATGTGCCCTTGTAGGGCTTTAATTACCAAAGTTTTGTAGTTACTGTAACAATAATTATATGACTATATTCTTCACAACGTAGTCTTTCATTTATGAAATGTTAACCCAGATGAAGTAATACCCTCATTTTGATTATGTGATTATCTGGAGTGGTCTACTCGAGAGCAGTAACAACAGAAAAGGCTGTAAACAGCTCCTGGGAAACTAGATTCTTCCCATGTAACTTGCATTTACTTAGAGGCAATGGCTTTCGAATATGCCAGAAGTCTGAAATATAAGATGCACCAATGGAGTAAATGTGGTCTCAATGGTATCCAACCAGCTACCAAAATCATTAAGCCACATCAAGAGGCACCAGCTCTAGTAAAATCAGCACAGTCTGACAGTGTCATATACGACACTGATGAGTTTTATCTCCATACAGAACCCACGAAATGCCACAGGTGGACATGCCAATATTCCAATATTTTGCTATCTTCTTCAAGGTGCCACTACCTACTGCCACAAGTTTCAGCATGCTGTGTTGTCAATTAAATGTAATATAAATATTACTGGGATAAACACACTGCTGGTGCCCTGAGGTTAAAACAAAGAGAAGAAACCTCCAGCAGAATCAAAGGACACAGTAGCGAAGGTTTTGTTTTTGAAAACAAAAAAGAGAAAAGTAGTAGTAGTAGTAGTTGTTGTTGTTGTTGTCTTCAGTCCTGAGACTGGTTTGGTGCAGCTCTCCATGCTCCTCTATCCTCTGCAAGCTTCTTCATCTCCCAGTACCTACTGCAACCTACATCCTTCTGAATCTGCTTAGTGTATTCATCTCTTGGTCTCCCTCTACGATTTTTACCCTCCACACTGCCCTCCAATGCTAAATTTGTGATCCCTTGATGCCTCAAAACATGTCCTACCAACTGATCCCTTCTTCTAGTCAAGATGTGCCACAAACTTCTCTTCTCCCCAATCCTATTCAATACCTCCTCATTAGTTATGTGATCTACCCATCTAATCTTCAGCATTCTTCTGTAGCACCACATTTCGAAAGCTTCTATTCTCTTCTTGTCCAAACTAGTTATCGTCCATGTGTCACTTCCATACATGGCTACACTCCATACAAATACTTTCAGAAATGACTTCCTGATACATAAATCTATATTCGATGTTAACAAATTTCTCTTCTTCAGAAACACTTTCCTTGCCATTGCCAGTCTACAATTTATATCCTCTCTACTTCGACCATCATCAGTTGCTTTGCTCCCCAAATAGCAAAACTCCTTTACTACTTTAAGCGTCTCATTTCCTAATCTAATTCCCTCAGCATCACCCGATTTAACTTGACTACATTCCATTATCCTCGTTTTGTTGATGTTCATCTTATATCCTCCTTTCAAGACACTGTCCATTCCGTTCAACTGCTCTTCCAAGTCCTTTGCCGTCTCTGACAGAATTACAATATCATCGGCGAACCTCAAAGTTTTTACTACTTCTCCATGAATTTTAATACCTACTCCAAATTTTTCTTTTGTTTCCTTTACTGCTTGCTCAATATACAGATTGAATAACATCGGGGAGAGGCCACAAACCTGTGTTACTCCCTTCCCAACCACTGCTTCCCTTTCATGTCCCTCGACTCTTGTAACAGCCATCTGGTTTCTGTACAAATTGTAAATAGCCTTTCGCTCCCTGTATTTTATCCCTGCCACCTTCAGAATTTGAAAGAGAGTATTCCAGTCAACATTGTCAAAAGCTTTTAAGTCATAAGGTCAGTATTGCCTCACGTGTTCCAACATTTCTACGGAATCCAAACTAATCCTCCCCGAGGTCCGCATCTACCAGTTTTTCCATTCGTCTGTAAAGAATTCGCGTTAGTATTTTGCAGCTGTGACTTATTAAACTGATTGTTCAGTAATTTTCACATCTGTCAACACCTGCTTTCTTTGGGATTGGAATTACTATATTCTTCTTGAAGTCTGAGGGTATTTCGCCTGTCTCATACATCTTGCTCACCAGCTGATAGAGTTTTGTCATGACTGGCTCTCCCAAGGCCGTCAGTAGCTCTAAAGGAATGTTGTCTACTCGGGGGGCCTTGTTTCGACTAAGGTCTTTAAGTGCTCTGTCAAACTCTTCATGTCCTGACGTACATCGCCCTTTTATAAACCTTCTATATACTCCTTCCACCTTTCTGCCTTCCCTTCTTTGCTTAGAACTGGGTTGCCATCTGAGCTCTTGATATTCTTACACGTGGTTCTCTTCTATCCAAAGGTCTCTCCAATTTTCCTGTAGGCAGTATCTATCTTACCCCTAGTGAGATAAGGTTCTACATCCTTACATTTGTCCTCTAGCCATCCCTGCTTAGCCATTTTGCACTTCCTGTCGATCTCATTTTTGAGACATTTGTATTCCTTTTTGCCTGCTTCATTTACTGCATTTTTATATTTTCTCCTTTCATCAATTAAATTCAATATTTCTTCTGTTACCTAAGGATTTCTAGCAGCCCTCGTCTTTTTACCTACTTGATCCTCTGCTGCCTTCACTACTTCATCCCTCAGAGCTACCCATTCTTCTTCTACTGTGTTTCTTTCCCCCATTCCTGTCAATTGTTCCCTTATGCTCTCCTTGAAACTCTATACAATCTCTGGTTCTTTCAGCTTATCCAGATCCCATGTCCTTAAATTCCCACCTTTTTGCAGTTTCTTCAGTTTTAATCTACAGCTTATAACCATTAATTGTGGTCAGAGTCCACATCTGCCCCTGGAAATGTCCTACAATTTAAGACCCGATTCCTAAATCTCTGTCTTACCATTATATAATCTATCTGATACCTTTTAGTATCTCCAGGATTCTTCCATGTATACAACCTTCTTTCATGATTCTTGAACCAAGTGTTAGTTATGATTAAGTTATGCTCTGTGCAAAATTCTACCAGGTGTGTTCCTCTTTCATTTCTTAGCCCCAATCCATAATCACCAACTATGTTTCCTTCTCTCCCTTTTCCTACTGACGGATTCCAGTCACCCATGGCTATTAAATTTTCGTCTCCCTTCACTACCTGAATAATTTCTTTTATCTCATCATACATTTCATCAATTTCTTGATCATCTGCAGAGCTAGTTGGCATATCAACTGTACTACTTTAGTAGCCATGGGCTTTGTGTCTATCTTGGCCATAATAAACCGTTCACTATGCTGTTTGTAGTAGCTTACCCGCATTCCTATTTTTTTATTCATTATTAAACCTACTCCTGCATTACCCCTATTTGATTTTGTATTTATAACCCTGTATTCACCTGACCATAAGTCTTGTTCCTCCTGCCACCGAACTTCACTAATTCCCACTATATCTAACTTTAACCTATCCATTTCCCTTTTTAAATTTTTTAACCTACCTGCCTGATTAAGGGATCTGACATTCCACGCTCTGATCCATAGAATGTCAGTTTTCTTTCTCCTGATAACGGCGTCCTCCTGAGTAGTCCCCGCCCGGAGATCTGAATGGGGGACTATTTTACCTCCGGAATATTTTACCCAAGAGAACGCCATCATCATTTAATCATACAGTAAAGCTGTATGCCCTCGGGAAAAATTACGGCTGTAGTTTCCCCTTGCTTTCAGCCGTTCGCAGTACCAGCACAGCAAGGCCGTTTTGGTTAATGTTGCAAGGCCAGATCAGTCAATCATCCAGACTGTTGCCCCTGCAACTACTGAAAAGCCTGCTGCCCCTCTTCAGGAACCACTTGTTTGTCTGGCCTCTCAACAGATACCCCTCTGTTGTGGTTGCACCTACGGTACGGCCATCTGTACCGCTGAGGCACGCAAGCCTCCCCACCCACGGCAAGGTCCATGGTTCATGGGGGGACAGGACAAATAATCTTCCAGTCATTCAGAGACTGATCCAAATTTGAGGACAAGAAGAACACTGAATGCTTATTCTGCAGTTGTCGTTTCTCTGCAAACTAACATACAAAAATGGGCACACTACATGGAATACTCTCCTTGCATTCCTGAAGAAAACTTGAAAAAGAACTTTTTAAAGCCCTGGTTGCACTTCTTTTTCACAATAATCCCAGACAATGTTTGAGAGAGAATATGGAAGAGAATATTATATCAGTCGATATTATTAGTTTTCTCCAATAGTTTGCTATTAGGACATTCAAATTCATTTGTTTGTGCTTTTCCCAAATTTACATGTCTTAAGTGTTAAACAGCATGTATTTTACAAATAGAATTTGAAGTACAATGATTTCATGTAGATTTCCAAATCCCAAATATACAGTTATATCAAATGTTGTAATATAAAGTGGAGTAATGTGAGGTGACAAAAGTTCGCAACAGGACTGAGGCTAGTGTGAGGCCCACCACAATTGGTATCACTTACCTGATCATCAGATGAAGCATGGGGATGATCAGCTTCTAGGAATATATCTGTCTGTCCACTAGACTCTCCCACAGATCCAAACGTTTTTCTGCTGTGTGTGGACCTAGTTTCAGTCAGTTTAAGATCACATGTGGCACTTCATTTTGGCACGAACTTCCAATGGGATTCCAGGCTGGCACTTGAGCAAGCCAGTCTAATCATGCCTATGTCACCCTATTGCAAGAACCACTGCTGAATGGTTCAACTCATGTGAACCAGTGAGTGATCATATGAAACTGGATCACTCCCTGGGGAGAGAGCATCCCCACACTTGGCACAATAGTAGGTTTCATGATGTTCATCACACTGAGTCACAGTGAGATGAAAGTTAATGAAGTGTCCCTACATTAGCTGATGACATTTGCCCCCAGCATGAGGCTGTGATGCAGCCAACACACTAATGCTACACCACATACTGTTGGCTGTAAAATGCTCCCAGTAGTCTGTAGACCATCACTGGACTCTCATTCGAAGATCTAAATACTGATTCATCTGAAGAGATGATATGGTGCCAGTAACAGTAGACATTAAATTTGGTGACGGCATGTCTATTTTTTAAATATCAGAGAGGACTTCTGTATTAGCAGCCCTATGGGCTCAGAGCATCCCATTAGCAGCTGTGAACAGTTTGCAAACCTCCAACGAAACTGGTCTCATTCTTCAGTCGGGTGGTTTTTAAAAACGTACTTTCCATACCAATTCAACTAATACATTGTCTTTCTGAGGTATTGACACCTTCTTAGTCCCAACCCTTGGAGCCAGACAATTACCCTTGCCTTGCTTCAACACTTTAACCAGTTCTAGGCACACAACTTTGAAGACCAGACCTGGCTGCTGCTTCATGCACACTGAAACCATCATACTGGATGAGTGACAGTAAGCTGTCTCTTGTGGCCTGCGTATCCTGTGACACCCTAGCAGCACGACTGTCATATACCCTTCTGTGGCGCAGCATGCTATCATGTTCGACATACCTCGGCTATATCTGTGTTATGCTTACAACACATTAAGAAACAATACAATGCAAAAAAATTGAGGTCACGTGAATCCTTATCTCTTCACAAAAATTCCGGGACCTAAAATGCTGCCACACAGTTACAACGTAACTGTACAGACTTGCTCCTTTTTTTTTTTTTTTTTTTGTACAAGGTAGGAGCACCCCTGTGTTACAAACAGATAAAATTGAATGTTATAACATATATATAAAACAATATGCAGTCCTTATAGAATTATATTCAATCACAGAAAATCAAGAAGATCTTTAAGTAAAAGTGTTAAAATAACAAGGGAGCAAATACACTGCTACAAGTGTATTGCATGTGGCACTGCCTCCTTTGGCAGTGTGTGTTGCATTAGCACTGGTGCAAGCTACACATAACGAAGGGTATCCAACCCTGTAATGACATGTGCAAAGTTTTCTTGTTAGTTCACTTGCATTTGACATTCATAACCATTTTTACAAAGGAAACCCAACAGATTCTAATGCATTAATGCTCCAGGCAAGGAGACCAAAATGCTATGGATGTACTCCAGTGCATATTCAACTGTAGGTTCAGTAGAAGCATTTTGTGCCTCTTGTACTGAGATTTTCCAGAAGATAACGAATCACAGATTTCAGGGTTCAAAAATTTTCATTATAAAACACAGTAGCTTCAATCCATGTACCATACCTCATTACGACAGACTCAGGTGGCAATGCTAAATTCAGTAGCAATTCTCTATAGGATGACACATTATGTAGCTACAGCACACTTCTTCGGCAGGGACGACAGGTGATGTGGATTAAATGCAAATGGAATACATGTAGGGTAGTTGCCGCTATCAGCATGCAGACTGCGGCATCCGAATACATAATAAGAACATTTTGTTCTTGAATTCAGCGAAACCATAGTACTTTAGACTGTCACTCACAAATCATTTCACTTCTGAACGATTTGACTTGGCAGCAAGTCAACAGTGGCTTTGTGGGTTCTTCATCATCAAGTTTGCCAACAATGAAATTGCCAAAGAAAAATCTACATACACCATGTGATCAAAAGTATCCGGACACCCTCAAAAACGTACATTTTCACAATAGGTGCATTGTGCTGCCACTTACTGCCAGGTACTCCATATCAGTGACCTCAGTAGTCATTAGACACCATGAGAGAGAAGAATGGGGAGCTCCGCGGAACTCATTGACTTCGAATGTGGTCCGGTGGCTGGGTATCACTTGTGTAATAAGTCTGTATGTGAGAGTTCCACACTCTTAAACAGCCCTATGTCCACTGTTTCCCATGTGATAGTGAAGCGGGAACGTGAAGGGACACATACAGCACAAAAGTATACAGGCCAACCTTGTCTGCTGACTGACTGACACACTGCCGACAGCTGAAGACAGTCGTAATGTGTAACATTAACTTAAATATCAGAATATTTAACCATCTCTATAACTTCTACTAGGTTTCTTTGAGATCATTAACTACGCACATACTATTTATAACAAAAATTATGTCACACTGACTGCGGGAAATTATTCTTTGAACTACCTTGATGTACTCCATCAATCCTATCTGGTAAGGACCCCACACCACACAACAGTATTCTGAAAGAGAACGGACAAGCGTAGTGTAGACAATCTCTTTAGCAGACCTATTACATTTTCTAAGTGTCCTGCCAATCAGACACAGTCTTTGGTTAGCCTACCCCACAACATTTTCATTGTGTTCCTTGCAATTTCAGTGGTTCATAATTGTAATTTCCAGGTATTTAGTTGAATTTACAGCCTTTAGATTTAACTGATTTATTGTGTAACCAAATTTTAATAGATTCCTTTTAGCACTCATGTGGTTGAGCTTACACTTTTCGTTATTTAGTGTTAAATGACAATTTTCGCACCATTCAGATATCTTTTCTAAACCATTTTGCAATTTGTTTTGATTTTCTGATGATTTTACTAGTTGATAAATGACAGCACCATTTGTGAACCTAAGAATGCTGCTCAGATTGTCTCCTAAATCATTTATATAGCCTGCAGGCTGCTCATTGAGTTGGTACAAATTAAAACACTGTGGAGGGACGACTGAAAAACAAAACAGAGGGCTCTGTGAAAGGCTAGAAGCTCGGTTGTGAACATACTACATGATACCAGCAATAAATGGTGTTCTAAGCCATTAGGAGATGTGAAAGCATATCCCACCTTATTTACTGTCAGTGTAGAAGATGGTGGCACCCTGGAACTCTGCGAGGATGGCATGTATAAGAGGCCGGAAAACCACAGAGGCGACAGAGACCTTAGGACCCTGGAATATGTCGGTCCTAATCCGTAGTCCAGGCACCATCCAATTAGGGATAGGGGAGGGGGGGGGGGGGGGGAGGGAGGAAATACACAGGTCACATTCCAATGAGTGGAGATGGGGATGCCAGCAGAGGGAAGTAAGATGCATCCCATGGATAGTTGTCAGGAGGGAGACATCCCTCATTAGCAAAGAGGACAGGGTATGAGGGATGGTCAGGGAATTGATAGATGGCAATTGCAGAAGAAACCAGGAGTTGGCTCCGTCGTATGTGCAAAGGGGAAATCCTCACTTCTGCAAGACAACTGTCAGCAGGACTAGTGCAAAAGGCACCAATAGCCAGAAGGACCCCGCAATGGTGAACAGGGTCAAGTATTTGCAAAGTGGAAGGAGCTGCTGGGCCATAAACCTGACAACCATAATCTTGTCTTGACAAGACCAGAGCACAGTAAAGATGGAAAAGACTGGTACAGTCTGCACACAAGATGTGTGGGCCAGGAAGCAGAGAGCATGAAGCTTCAGTACGCATGTAATCTTTAGGTGGCGAAGAAGGGGCAGCCACGTCACCTTTTTATCAAAAATAACGCCCAAGAAAGGGAACTGTTCTACAATATCGAGGAGCTGGTCAACTAAATAAAGTTCTGGATCGGAGTGTACTGTGGGTCGACGACAAAAATGCATGACCCGCATTTTGGAGGGAGAAAAGTGGAAGCCATGGGAGATGGTCCATGCAGAGGCCCGTTGGAGGGCACCTTCGAGCCAGCACTCAGCAAATGCTACAGAGTGGGAGCTGCACCAGATGCAAAAATCATCAACATATAATGCCAGGGTAACCACAGGCCCAACAGAGGATACAAACCCATTGATGGCTATCAGGAAGTGTGAGACACTTATCACAGAACACAGTGGGATACCGTTCTCCTGAATCTGAGGGGCTTTGAAATGCCAACTTGAATCCGAAAGAGCCGGTGAGATAAAAATTCATGGACAAAAGTTGGTAGACTGCTACAGAAGCCCCAATCGTGGAGGTTAACTATAAAGTGATGGTGCCAAGCCATGTCATATGCCTTATGTAGGTGAAGGAAGACCGTGACAAGGTGCCGGTAGTTAGTAAAGCCCTATTGGATTGCTGTTTCCAATCTAAGTAAATGGTCAGTTGAAGACTGTCTTTCCCGGAAGCCACACTGATATGGGGACAAAAGGCCCCAAGATTCAAGTACCGAAAGTAATCTGAAGCTAACCATCCTCTCGAGAAGTTCACGAAGCACGTTCGTTGGGCCAATCAAGCAGTAGCTGTTGAGAGACGCTGGATCCTTCCCGGGACTCTTCTTCCCTTGCTTAATGATGGATATTACTGTACTGTCTAGCCATTGTGACAGGAAAGCTCACGTGAGCCAAATGTGGTTGGAGACTCAGATGTTGCCTCTGGGGAGTGTCCAAGTGTTGGACCATCTGGTTGTGGATGGAATCTGAGCCTGGGGCCGTGTCACAGCAAGAAGAAAGAGCCTGCAACAATTCCCATTCAGTGAAGGGTTCATTATAGGGTTCAGAGTTGTGCGAGTTGAAACAGAGGGACCGGGGGGGGGGGGGGGGGGGGGGTCTGTTCAACTTTATAACTTGATGTTTCTGCCAGAGAAAGCTAGCGGGATAGGAAGGGGACGCCTATGCTGTCGCAAAGTGTCGTGAGGTGTTCTGGAAGGATCGATGGATCAGTGCACAGAGCACCTTTGACATTAAGACCATGGGCAGTATTATTCTGCTGCAATGGGCTAAAGCAAAATATTTTGTTAGAGTGAAAATCCTTGCCAGTCAAAATTACAAAAATTGAACAGAAAACAACAGCAATGAAAAATTCCTGGGTTTTTGCAGGATGAAAAAATTCCTGTATTTTCCCCAAATTTTCCAGTGTGTATACACCATGTAATATGAAAAATGGTGGGTTGGAAAATTATGAAACACCTCAACTGAGTTGCATGAAGCAATGATGCACCCTTGTGGGCCATCATGTTCTTTCCATTGCGCACTGAGAAATGATTTATGATAGATTCCTGAGCACCATCTTTTTTCAATTCTTCCTGCACCTGCTACCACCTCAACAAGCAGTCAATACATTTTACTGTATCAAAGGAAAATTCTATCAAGAAAACTGACCAATAATGTGCAGTACTGCCAACAGACACATAGGAAAGTGTAAATGATATGCTTCCTATTGTTTGGAAATAATAGCTTCTTCCTTGTGGGGCACTGAAGGTGGAGGGGGTAGGGGGGGGGGATGAAAAAGAGTACAGAAGGTTAAAATTAAGGGCAGGTCACGCAGAACCAAGGATTAGAGGGAGCCACCTGTAGTGAGAACAAGGGTATAAATATTCAGCTTTAGCTTCTGGTGTACACACAAAAGAAAGCATCTTGAGGAACCCCGAAGTCATCAGGAATGACCAATAAGAAGAATCCATGCAATCATTTTGATCACGGGGGAAGATTATTGGTGCAAAAGAGGAGGGTGTGTAACTAACTTTATACAATGAATATCCAACAAATGCTCTCTGAGAATGCACGAGTAAACCAAGCCAGTCACCGCAATTTGCTTGTTAGATCACTGGAGGAAGAATGACATTGTTTGAACTATGTTCTTTTCTAAGAGGAAGATTTTTATAAACAATATTAGGGACAGGCTAGATTGCCACTCACCATAAAGATGACATGTTGAATTGCAGACAGGTATAACGGAAACACTGTTACACATTTAGCTTTTGGCTAAAGCTTTCCCCATAAAAAGGTAGGACACACACATACCTGCCCCCCCCCCTTTTTTTTGTTTTGACATGGCATAACATAAGCTCACCAGGTATTGAAGATGTTTAAAGTGAAATGGTAAATTGTTATGAATAAGTGGGATTTGGAGTGTGAAGTCTCTCTTGCCTGCACCACTTCCCATCAAAACTTCCACTTATACAATAACTAGGAAAGAAGTAACTTTAAGCCTCTGCGAGTGAATGGTTCTGAGGAGTGAGATAATGCTTAATGCTCTCTAACAGAGTTACATCACGCCTTGCTTTCAGAAGGAGTTTTCACAGAGCAAGTTTAAGTCTAATTTTCTCAAGGTACAGCAAGTCTCACTTCGCGATCTCTATCGGATTGTTGAGATTGCATAGTCTCTGTCTTTTTAGCCATTCTGATGTATTTAGAAAGACTCAACTGCCTTGTAGGCGTGTTTATTCGTAAACAGAAAGAACTCAAACCATAAAGCAAATTTAATAAATTTGTTTTTCCTATCAAAAATACATATAACCTATCAAAACAAGCAAAGCAATATCATTAATTGTTAGTTCGTTTTTATAAAGATAAGATTGTGGAATTTAATGCTGTCACTGACGTAAACTTCTGAAAATACATCAGTCTCTGATACAGAAAAACTAATGTAACCATCACTTGGTTCTTTAGCGTACTGCACCATTATGACTGATTATCTGAAATACTAAGCTGAGCAAACAATTTTCGATAGAAGTTTTGATTACAATATTTTTTTTCTCTTTCCCGATTTAGATTAAATAAAACCTGCATTTGTCCCATGCTACGCTCAAGTTATCTACGAAAACTCCGTACAAATTTGTGTGAGTTTTGGCGATTAGCTTGTTCAAACACAAGATAGACAGACACGAGAGCTTTAGATAAAAATTTAAATCACAATATCTTTATTCTACGATCCGATTCTGATGAAATAAAAAATGTCCGTTCCCCAAGCTATGCTCAAGTTACTTATGAAACCTCATGAAAATTCGCCGAGCAGTTTTGAAGATTAACATGTTGAAACAGGCACAATAGTTTTATTAGTATTTACTGATGTTTCATAAATTATAACCTCTGTTCACACAAATTGTAGGGTAATCAACTCATTGCCTTAGAAGAGCAAATAATAAATTCCTTAAATTTATATCATACTTTTTATATTCTATACTGTATATAATAGTGATGAAGCATTGATAAATTTTATGCACTCTTGTGGATTATCATGTTCTTTCTTCCCAAAACTAATATGAACAAAATGTATAAACCTTAATATTAAAGAATGAGCCTACAACTCTTATCAGTCTGCAAGCCCCTTTCTACAACTGCATATGTGCATATAAAACAGAAATTACCTGTGCTAAGCGTGTCTTGCAGATTATTTTGACTTAAGTAATAAGTAGAAAAAAGGTTGTTTGTAGACTACACGTGCGTACAATGTGGACAATTAATGTTAAATGTATGTAGAATGTTCTACAAGGAGTATGTAACTTACCAGTTCATCCTTTTTTCTGAAGCCTGTAAAACATACCACTAGGCCTGCCATTGCATGACAGTAGAGAGGTCTTGTATTGTGCGGTAATGTATCACCTTTCTCAGCACACTCTTGTAGTGCAGTAGGTCCCATAATCCTTAAAAACATAACACACGTTTCAGACCAAATAATCACTTACATTGAGTGTGTGTGTGTGTGTGTGTGTGTTCTAGCACACAGACTGCAATAAAATGGCAATGGCAGCAGCATTCAAGATGGCCGGTCATATTTTTTCTTCAATATCATATTCAGTTTTTTTACTTCGATCATAATTATGATTGATGCTAATTTTTTTCTCCTTTTTACGATGCTGTACTAGGATTTACAAATTAGAGAATTCCTACACTAAATCAGAAACTGACTCCATTGATGACAACGAGGATTTAGTTCCAGAGACAAGTGAAGATGAAGATGGCGACATTACGAACAAGGACGGTAAGTGGAGGAGGGTTGAGGTCCTGATCAAAGTCAATCCAAGATGTCCACTTGGAATGGAACCAAGTGAAAGGTTGCCAATTTTTCATCTTCTGTAAGGTGGTCAGCTGTGAACATTCTAAAGGGGAGAGGAAGTCTCACTACTTACATTTGCCAATGAGCAGATGACTGACATTACTGTGTTCCATCTTATTTTTGATGAAGCAGTGCTACAACTCTTGAAGAAATGCACACACAATAAAATTCTTGAAAGGTACTAAAGAATTATGACTGATGTCGCTTCAGGAACCAGAAAAATCTACAGCTGCAGTATATACCTGGGGTGTCATTTGTACAAAAGGTACATCTGCAGATACTCTTTGATCACATTCTTGGGGCCTGCTTCAATCAACATATCAACATTATGCCCAGGACCAGATTTCTGTGGTTAGATGAAAATTCAACCCAAGCTGAATGCCTGATGGCCCTCTAATTCATTCTTATCTCTGAAATTTGGAGAAAGTTCATGTAAAACAGAATTATTTACCATCCAGGAGAAAATATTATCACAGATGACAAACTACAAACACACAAAATAAGGTTCAGTTTTCCTCAATTCATGCCCAAGAAATCAGACAAATAAGGCCTCAAATTGTGGATATTTTGGATTGCTGACAGTGTAGCAACAAAGTCTACAGGTTGAGTCACCGTAGCTTCCCTTTTATTTCATGAACAATTCCAGAATCAATCGTGATACTGAAGCAAGTATATCATTCTATTTAAAAAATCATACTTGCTTTAATATCTCTATCAACAGAAGTCTTAAGACACTTTATTACATACCACTGTACACCCTCCTCATTATACTATCATTTGCCAAAAACCTTATTTCGATACCTGGAATCATTCAGGAAATAAAAGGGTTGTGACGTGACTCACTTTATATATTAATGCTTTCTCAAATCTTGCGAAACAGGATATGGGTAGAGAGAAGCAGCTACTCACAAGCCCATAGTTCTGGATCTTGTGGAAATACTTCGCAATCCGGGAAGAAACATGACAACAACCAACCACTTCACATATCTTCGACTTGCTAAGAAGCTCATGGACAAGGAACAACATTGTCATGAAATATCTGATGAGGTAAAGAAGCCAAATGCTAGAATACACGCCATCACTACCCTGTGACAGACTGGCAACACAGACTGCACCATGACTGTATACCATGATAAGAAAAATTAAAATGTCTTTCTTCCGAGTCAAAGCATGTTTCAGTAGTAATAAGCAAAGAAGGATAGAAGAAACATGAAACTGCAACCTGCTACAATGCAAAAAAGTATATGGTGGACATGGTTGTTCAAATAACCTGTTAATGTAATACAAAGGTTGCTTGTGGGAATTGGCATGTGCATGTCTTACACAACTTACAGGACACAGTGGCAAGAAGTGCATTGCTAATCTACAAAATAGCAACAAACAACAAAATGGGATGGAAGAAGCTCATATGTCAAATGGTGAATGAACTCAAGGTAACGAAAGAGCAACATGAAGAACAGAAAAAAAAAAGAGGACACAGGAACAAATTCATCGAGACAGCAGAAGTAGTATCAAATCAGTCTCCGAAAAAGCATCAAGACCTGTGACAACTGTGAAAAGGTCCACAAAGCCATGTATAAAACAAACGTGTGCATTTAACTGAAATCACTTGTGCTTAATACATCTAGTGGATTCTTATGACTTGAATGAAAAGTACAACAAAGCCACGTGTAGAACAAATGCAAGTATAATAGGGATTCCTAATGCTGTGTAATCCTGTTCTATGTCACTTTTCCACCGTGTGCGAGGTCGGCCCAATTGTCTTTTTGCTCGGAAGGTACCTTCAATTGCCTTCTTAAGAAAATTCTGTTGTTTTCCATTCCAGCCACATGCCCAGCCCATTGCTGTCTCCTACTTTTTAATTTCTGGATGACAGTGGGTTGCTTTATGAAGTTCATCAGTTTAAATATCTTCAGAAGTATAAATACAAAAAACATAAACAATGGATACAATGAGAGAATAGCTTCAGGATAAAGATGTCTGCATGATCTAAGCAGCCCACTCAAAAGGTAAGCTTTGTCAGTCAGCACAAAGATGAAGATATATAACACCATCACATGCCCAGTAGTACTATATGGTTCAGAAAGCTGGATGCTTACCAAGAAGGAACGAGAAAAACTGAATGTTTTCAAAAGAAGGTGATGAGAAAAATCTGGAGACCTGGAGGAGTTCAAAACACTGAACTTTACCTACAAACAGTTAATATACGAAAATCTATAGTCTAGGAAATATGTTAGCAAGAGCAATGATAATTAGGTATGATATCTTTTTGTTGGGATAAGTTACATAAGTACAATGTACTATCAATTATACACTGTAATTCAGGACTTGAAAACTGCAGACAATCTAATTCCATGGATAGCACACAATTACAGTACACAGTAATGTATTAGAGTTGTTCAAAAACAAAAAATAATTACGATGCTACAATTAAAATCACTTAACTTTATTCTATTTTATTCATAGTATTGTTTGTGAGAATACAGTACTCACAAAGAACAGTGCAAGCCAATTTCACATTACACTACACTACTTTAAAACAAAATAGTCTTGAGTTTATTTCTGTCTCAGTGAGGTTGCTTATCTTTTATACAGCTCACTACCTATTTTACTCAACACCAACTTGCCAGAAAGGTGAGTGCCTTCTTGCTGTTCCAGGTAGTCCTGTAATCCTTTGGCACATTGGAAGTTCTGATGCATGCCTGATTAATGTTTCTGGAAATAGGGGAATGTTATCAACTTCATCACTGTCATTCACCACGTCAGATTTTCTTCATACTGAGCAATAGCACTGTCACTCAACATCGCATCACCTGGCTCGGTGCAGTTCACATAAAAGCATTCAACAATAGTTTCTTTGTCAACAGTTTGACAACCTCTGGAGGTCTTTTCAAAACTGCAGCCAACGCTGCTAATGAGTAGACTTCTTTGTCATCAGAACCACTGATTTCACGAAGTTTAGGATTAATGTTTTTACATGACTTTGCCTTGGCTGATCGTTTTACTTTGCACCACAACTTCGACACATTAAATTGCATCTAGCCCAATCAATTGTTTTCAAAACATTTGAAGATTGCTGCCCAATCAATAAGTCTTTATAGCAGATTACCTCTATAAATTTTCTTCATTGTAGCAATAATACCCTGATCAATTGGCTGAATTAAGGCCGTCACATTGGGGTGTAAATGTTTTACAAATATCATCCCATCATTCAATTTAAGAAAAAGTGCATTCAGGTGTGATGGTGCATTGTCCAGTAACAATACAGCCCTTGCAAGCAGACCCTTCAACATTCTTGCACCTGTGGTACAAAGCAATTATGGAACCATATTTGAAATATTGTGTGGTCCATCCAGGCCCCTTTCTGTGAAAACAGTGAACAGGTAAACTGCGAATTTCTTTTCCATTGAAACGGCTCATTTTTAGATTTACCTATTATAAAAAGTTTAACTTTATGTAATCCTGTACCATTAATGCAACACAATTACCGTTTCCTTACTGATTTATGACAAGCCACGCTATGATCTGCCTCAAAAGCTGAAGTCTCTGTTGGCAGACACTTCCAGAACAGTCCAGTTTTGTCCGCATTATATATTTACTCCAGTTCTATATTTCCTTGTGCAATAAACTCCTGGAAACCATTACAAAATTCTGAAGCAGCCTTATTATCTACAAGTAACTTTCCTCCTTGGATGGGAATCTCCTGAACCATGATACCGTTTAAATCTTGTTACCCCAACCGGAAGATACATTAAAATCTGCTTCAATCCTTAAAGATTTGAAGAAACGCTGGGCCTGTTTGGTGTATATTGGGTTGCATACTTGTGTGCCCTCCGCCCTTTTCTGGTGATATCATTCCAATGTGGCTTTATCCAGTTGTGCATATGTAGGCATTTTCATAGCCTTCCACTTTCACATACTTTTAGAGGAGTCATTCTGCTAGCAAACTGAATTAGTTTTTTTTTTTTCCTGAATATCATGGAGTATAGTTTCACCTACACTGTAACTCAGAGCGAGACTCAGCGTATCAATATTGCCTTCAAGTTCGCATATTATTTCCAGTTTCTGCTGTATCAGCACAACAACATGTTTTTGCTTTACTGAAACTGTTGGGTACTATCACAAAACTAAATTACTACAGTATCCACCGCAAAGATACACTCCAGTGCTTACGGTGTTTGAGCAGTACATTGTTTACTTCACTTGTGTTGTAACTTGACATCAGTCCTGGGTAAACAAAGAACTTCAGCAAGAGGCTTAAACAGCCTTTCTTTTTTTTTTTAAATAGAAGGGGGAGGGGTGGGGTGGCAAATGGGTATGCGCATAACCCACTCATATATAATCTAGAGTTTACTGTAACATACTAATTATCATGTTAAATAATTGTCATAACAGCTTCCAAAACATATGAGTCACATATGAAAATCTTTTGACACCTTTCCATTGTTTTCAGACTGTCAGAAACTTGGGCTTTCTCGTGTTACAGGAGGTAAACAGTGTACATGGTAATAATACTAAGGAGAAAGTAAACTTCAGACAAAAGTATAGAGAACAAGTAAACCGATACAACATCTAGTGTAAAAACTCGAACTGGTATGATTTCTTGTGTGGATGATAAGTCCCTTAAGGAAAATTGAATTGTGGCATTCGTATTACTTTCAACTGGTCCAGGTAATAATAATAATAATAATAATAATAATAATAATAATAATAATAATAATAATAATAATAATAATACTATTACCAGGTATAACAAGGATATTAGATCTGTCTGATTACAAGAATATTACTCATCTGACTAGTGCCAAAGCAAAATCTTATCTTCCATTCTTAACTATTATGGTGCTTATTGTAACTAAGCAGCACAACTTGTCATCTGTTGCCCAAAGAACAACTTCACAAGCCACAGTGAGGCACTAGGGATATAAAAGCCAACAGTCCTGTCGCGTCCCATGGGGAATTATTAACAATACACCAATCTGTCTACTGCAGGCACCTCCGTAGTGCAGGTACTATATTAGTAAGTTGCATTAAATACAACCCCACCCCCCAGGAACCATTGACCTAGCCGTTTGTTGGGGAGGCTTGTGTACGTCAACGATACAGATAGCCGTACCGTAGGTACAACCACATTGGAGGGGTATCTGTTGGGAGGCCAGACAAACGTGTGGTTCCTGAACAGGGGCAGCAGCCTTTTCAGTAGTTGCAGGGGCAACAGTCTGGATGATTGACTGATCTGCCCTTGTAACACTAACCAAAATGGCCTTGCTGTTCTGGTACTGCAAACAGATGAACAAGGGGAAACTACATTCATAGTTTTTCCCGAGGGCATGCAGCTTTACTGTATGATTAAATGATGGCATCCACTTGGGTAAAATATTCCGGAGGTAAAATAGTCCCCCATTCAGATCTCCGGGCGGGTACTACTCAGGAGGACGTTGTTAGCACATGAAAGAAAACTGGTGTTATAGTGATCGGAGTGTGGAACGTCACGATCCCTTAATGGGGTAGATAGGTTAGAAAATTTAAAAAGGGAAATGGATAGGTTAAAGTTAGATATAGTGGAAATTAGTGAAGTTCGGTGGCAGGAGGAACAAGACTTTTGGTCAGGTGAATACAGGGTTATAAATACAAAATCAAATGGGGGGAGTGCAGGAGTAGGTTTAGTAATGAATAAAACAATAGGAGTGTGGGTAAGCTACTTCAAACAGCATACTGAACTCATTATTGTGGCCAAGATATATATGAAGCCCACGCCTACCACAGTAGTACAAGTTGATATGCCAACTAACTACGCACATGACGAAAAGATTAATTAAATGTATGATGAGATAAAAGAAATTATTCAGATAGTGAAGGGGGACGAAAATTTAATTGCCATGGGTGAATAAAACTCGATAGTAGGAAAAAGGAAGAGAAGGAAACATAGTACGTGAATATGGAATGGGAGTAAGGAATGAAAGAGGAAGCTGCCTGGTAGAATTTTGCACAGAGCACAACTTAATCATAGCTAACACTTGGTTCAAGAATCATGAAAGAAGGTTGTACACATGGAAGATGCCTGGAGACACTGGAAGATTTCAGGTACATTATATAACAGCAAGACAGTTTTAGGAACCAGGTTTTAAATTGTAAGACATTTCCAGGGGCAGATGTGTCTGACCACAATCTATTGGTTATGAACTGTAGAATAAAACTGAAGAAACTACAGAAAGGTGGGAATTTAAGGAGATGAGATGGGACCTGGACAATCTGAAAGAACCAGAGGTTGTACAGAGTTTCAAGGAGAGCATAAGGGAACAATTCACAAGAATGGGGGAAAGAAATACACTAGAAGAAGAATAGGTAGCTTTGAGTGATGAAATTGTGAAAGCAGCAGAGGATCAAGTAGGTAAAAAGATGAAGGCTAGTAGAAACCCTTGGGTAACAGAAGATATATTAAATTCAATTGATGAAAGGAGAAAATATAAAAATACAGTAAATGAAGCAGACAAAAAGGAATACAAACGTCTCAAAGATGATATTGACAGGAAGTGCAAAATGGCTAAGCAGGGATAGCTAGAGGGACAAATGTAAGGATGTAGAGGCTTATCTCACTAGCAGTAACATAGATACTGCCTACAGGAAAATTAAAGAGGCCTTTGGAGAAAAGAGAACCACTTGTATGGATATCAAGAGCTCAGATGGAAACCCAGTTCTAAGCAAAGAAGGGAAAGCAGGAATGTGAAAGGAATATAAAGAGGGTCTATAAAAGGGCGATATACTTCAAGACAATATTATGGAAATGGAAGAGGATGTAGATGAAGATGAAATGGGAGATACGATACTGCGTGAAGAGTTTGAGAGAGCACTGAAAGACCTGAGTCGAAATAAGGCCCCGGGAGTAGACAACATTCCATTAGAACTACTGATGGCCTTGGGAGAGCCAGCCCTGACAAAACTCTACCATCTGGTGAGCAAGATGTATGAGACAGGCGGAATACCCTCAGACTTCAAGAAGAATATAATAATTCAAATCCCAAAGAAAGCAGGTGTTGACAGATGTGAAAATTACCGAACAATCAGTTTAATAAGTCACAGCTGCAAAATACTAACGCGAATTCTTTACAAACGAATGGAAAAACTGATAGAAGTCGACCCCGGGGAAGATCAATTTGGATTCTGTAGAAATGTTGGAACACGTGAGGCAATACTGACCCTACGATTTATCTTAGAAGAAAGATTAAGGAAAAGCAAACCTACATTTCTAGCATTTGTAGACTTAGAGAAAGCTTTTGACAATGTTGACTGGAATACTCTCTTTCAAATTCTAAAGGTAGCAGGGGTAAAATAGAGAGCGAAAGGCTATTTACAATTTGTACAGAAACCAGATGGCGGTTATAAGAGTCGAGGGACATGAAAGGGAAGCAGTGGTTGGGAAGGGAATGAGACAGGGTTGTAGCATCTCCCCAATGTTATTCAATCTGTATATTGAGCAAGCAATAAAGGAAACAAAAGGAAAGTTCGGAGTAGGTATTAAAATCCATGGAGAAGAAATAAAAACTTTGAGGTTCGCCGATGACATTGTAATTCTGTCAGAGACAGCAAAGGACTTGCAAGAGCAGTTGAACGGAATGAACAGTGTCTTGAAAGGAGGGTATTTAATGAACATAAACAAAAGCAAAACGAGGATAATGGAGTGTAGTCGAATTAAGTCGGGTGATGCTGAGGGAATTAGATTAGGAAAGGAGACACTTAAAGTAGTAAAGGAGTTTTGCTATTTGGGGAGCAAAATAACTGATGATGGTCGAAGTAGAGAGGATATAAAATGTAGACTGGCAATGGCAAGGAAAGCGTTTCTGAAGAAGAAAAATTTGTAAACATCGAGTATAGATTTAAATGTCAGGAAGTTGTTACTGAATGTATTTGTATGTAGTGTAGCCTTGTATGGAAGTGAAATGTGGACGATAAATAGCTTAGACAAGAAGAGAATAGAAGCTTTCGAAATGTCGTGCTACAGAAGAATGATGAAGATTAGGTGGGTAGATCACATAACTAATGTGGAGGTATTGAATAGAACTGGGGAGAAGAGGAGTTTGTGGCACAACTTGACTAGAAGAAGGGATCGGTTGGAGGACATGTTCTGAGACCTCGAGGGATCACCAATTTAGCATTGGAGGGCAACGTGGTGGGTAAAAATCGTAGAGGGAGATTAAGAGATGAATACACTAAACAGATTCAGAAGGATGTAGGTTGCAGTAGGTACTGGGAGATGAAGAAGCTTGCACAGGATAGAGTAGCATGGAGAGCTGCATCAAACCAGTCTCAGGACTGAAGATGACAACAACAACAACATTTAATACAGTTTGTCAGTTACATCAGATGACTCTACAGTTTTGTTGGTTACATTCATGACATTCCTAGCTGAAACATGCCCTGTGCATGAGGACTGACATTTATTTTAGTCCCATTATCAACAGAGTACCATTATCCAAGTATAGGTCTTCCAATTAAACCATTGTCAGTCACGCTCACTCGAGACATTTATTCGGTATCTTTGCTGGTCTTTACTGGTTTATTGTCTTCTAGCTGGCTTTAATCTAAAATTCAGGTTTACTTTACAAAAATTCGTAGTGCAGTTCACACAGAAGGGCTTGAAATTAACTACAAATTGCCGCTGCAAGTGCAAGCCTGCTAACTGCATCTCTGAATACAGATTAATTTTTTTGTCTGATTTATATTTACTCATAAAAATAGTAATTAAACATATGTTAACAATTTAAGGTTGAGGAGGACGAGAGAGAGTTTAGTAAAGAAAACAGGAAAAACTAATCAGGAATCAAATACAAGTTTACAAACCTCTGTTCGGATCGATGAATAGCTTCAAACACAGACCCAGAGAAATCATTTGTAATGAAAACTGTGTCACACGTTCCATCATTTAGGAACTCACTACCACTATCTGATTCCACAACAGGGATGCCAAATTTCTGGAAAAAATTTTTGAAAGATTATTACAACACAATCTATTTAGCTAATGATAGGCAAATAACATACAATGAGTTTCTAAAAACTATGTAATTATTTATCACACAAATGTTTCTAATTGCTTCTTTTAATGCAGTATGAATTCTCAATTGCTGCTAAATACTATCACCACTGCTCTCGCAAGATCCTTTTTAAAAGATTGAAAACTATAACTTAACTGAAGTCAAGGCTTTTCATTTACATGTATACTATTAAAGCAGTGATATCGCAAGCACATGTTCACGTTTGTCCATCATTTCATAAATGAGCAACAAGGATGTGATACAGAACTACAGCTTGACAAAACATGGGAAGGGGGGAAAAAGAGACAGGGGAGAACGAGAGAGAGGGGAGGGAGAAAGAGAGAGGGGAGGGGAGGGGGTAAAGAGAGAGGGGAGGGGAGGGGGTAAAGAGAGAGGGGAGGGGAGGGGGTAAAGAGAGAGGGGAGGGGAGGGGAGGGGAGGGGGTAAAGAGAGAGGGGAGGGGAGGGGAGGGGGTAAAGAGAGAGGGGAGGGGAGGGGGTAAAGAGAGAGGGGAGGGGGTAAAGAGAGAGGGGAGGGGAGGGGGTAAAGAGAGAGGGGAGGGGAGGGGGTAAAGAGAGAGGGGAGGGGAGGGGGTAAAGAGAGAGGGGAGGGGAGGGGGTAAAGAGAGAGGGGAGGGGAGGGGGTAAAGAGAGAGGGGAGGGGAGGGGGGAAAGAGAGAGGGGAGGGGAGGGGGGAAAGAGAGAGGGGAGGGGAGGGGGGAAAGAGAGAGGGGAGGGGAGGGGGGAAAGAGAGAGGGGAGGGGAGGGGGGAAAGAGAGAGGGGAGGGGAGGGGGGAAAGAGAGAGGGGAGGGGAGGGGGAAAGAGAGAGGGGAGGGGAGGGGGGAAAGAGAGAGGGGAGGGGAGGGGGGAAAGAGAGAGGGAAGGGGAGGGGGAAAGAGAGAGGGGAGGGGAGGGGGGAAAGAGAGAGGGGAGGGGAGGGGGGAAAGAGAGAGGGGAGGGGAGGGGGGAAAGAGAGAGGGGAGGGGAGGGGGGAAAGAGAGAGGGGAGGGGGGAAAGAGAGAGGGGAGGGGGGGAAAGAGAGAGGGGAGGGGGACGAAGGGGGTGTGTGTGGGGGAGAGGGATGTAGGGGGTGTGGGGGGGAGAGGGATGTAGGGGGTGTGTGGGGGGGAGAGGGATGTAGGGGGTGTGTGGGGGGGAGAGGGATGTAGGGGGTGTGTGGGGGGGAGAGGGATGTAGGGGGTGTGTGGGAGGGAGAGGGATGTAGGGGGTGTGTGGGAGGGAGAGGGATGTAGGGGGTGTGTGGGAGGGAGAGGGATGTAGGGGGTGTGTGGGAGGGAGAGGGATGTAGGGGGTGTGTGGGAGGGAGAGGGATGTAGGGGGTGTGTGGGAGGGAGAGGGATGTAGGGGGTGTGTAGGAGGGAGAGAGATGTAGGGGGTGTGTGGGAGGGAGAGGGATGTAGGGGGTGTGTGGGGGGGGGGAGAGGGACGTAGGGGGTTTGTGGAGATCGGCCCAGATCTGGTGTCATCGCTACGAGTCAGCGAGGACTCGGGGAAGTTCGTTGATATCACCAAGCCACATTGTACTCGGCAGGAATAAAGGTGTTATGAATTATGTTTCTTTGGCGTTTCTGACACTTCTACAGCTATTTCCTAGCATCCTGACAACTGGAGAGGTCACCGCTCAGCCATCCAGTCCACCGTAGGCGACCGGGACCACCGGGGTGCCTACACATGGTACCACACCACAAGGGGTTATGGGCATTAAAATCTCCCAGAAGTAGGAACGGTTAAGGGAGTTGAGCAATCAGTGCAGCTATTACATTTAAGGGTACAGCACCATCTGGAGGAAGATACACACTGCAGACAGTTATTCCCTGTGTCGTCCTTATTCTGACAGGCACAGCCTCAAGAGGGGTTTGAAGGGGCACATGTTCACTACAGACCGAGTTTAGCACATGAAAGCAAACTCCACCTGACACTCAATTATAGTCGCTATGATTCCTGTAACATCCCTTATAGCTGCGAAGGGCAGAGGTCCGCATTGCAGAGAACCATATTTCCTGGGGAGCAAAGCAGATAGCAGGTATAAAGCTTAACAGTTGCCATAGCTCAGCCAGGTGGTGGAAAAAACCGCCACACTTCCACTGGAGGTTGACATCGTGAGACTGGGAAGGCATGGAACATTCAGTGAGGCAGTTTACACCTCAGTCACCTGCTGCCAGCAATTTATTGTCTGAGCAGTCTATATCCGTTGTGTCCGAGGGTCTGGCGAGATCTAGGTCCTCAGCAGACGCCACACAGAGCTTGTAGGTAGCAGTGGTGTGGGTGCCACCGCAATTTCCTTGGTCTTAAGGGTCTTCTTTTTGGATTTCTCTCACTGCCCCTTGGGTTTCCCTGTCTGGGAGGACTTCACTGTGTCAGTCTCCGGGACTGAGGATGAGCGTGAAGCCCTATGACCAGCTGCTTTTGGGCTCTTCAGCGACTGGCGGGTGTCGTCTTTCCCACTAGAAGAAACATGGGAAGGGAGTGACCCATGGGACCCCTTCCTAGCGAGAGAAGCAGAAGACTTATGCTTCTCTGGCTTAGAAGTGGGGGGCGGGGAGGGGGGGGGGGAAGGAAAGGGGGGGTTGCTCCCGAAGTAAGTGCTGCAGGAGCAACTGGGAGGGGAAATGCCCCCCACCATAAAGACATAAAGGGGTAGGTGTAGTCTTCCGGCTCTGAGAGGTGACCTGGGTTGGCAGGGCTGACGGTGCCAGAACTGTTGTAGCAGCGGCATAAGACGATCTCATAAGCACAGGATTCAGGCGTTCAAATTTTCTCTTCGCCTCAGTGTAGGTCAGTCTGACCATGGTCTTTTACACCATGATTTTACTTTCTTTCTGGAGAATCCTGCAGCCAGGCGAACAAGGTGAATAGTGCTCTCCGCAGGTGGAACAGATGGGACGCATGGCACATGGAGTATTGGCATGTGATGAGCATCCGCAATCTCGGCATGTGCCGCTGGAGGTACAGTGGGAAGACATATGGCCGAACTTCCAGCACTCAAAGCACCTCATCGAGGGTGGGATATAGGGCTTTACATCACACCGGTAGACCATTACTTTGACCTTCTCGAGCAATGTATCACTCTCAAAGGCCAAGATGAAGACACTGCTGGCAACCTGATTATCCTTCGGACCCAGGTGGGCACGGCGGACGAAATATACACTTCGCCGCTCTAAATTGGTGTGCAGCTCATTGTCGGACTGCAAAAGAAGGTCTTTGTGATATATGATATCCTGGACCATATTTAAGCTCTTATGGGGTGTGATGGTTAGAGAAACATCCCTCAGCTTGTCACAATGAGTAGCTCCTGTGACTGGGCAGAGGATGGACAAGCCCTCCACCTCTCCGAACTTGTCCTCTAAATGCTCAACAAAACAACTGAGGCTTCATTGTCATGTAAGATTACCCATCAGCTCTCGAACATACAAGGTACCGGGGCGAATAAGATCCTCTGCCATCCTCAGCCTGACAATGCTCCTATGGTGTGGCCAGGGAGGGGAACGATTTGGGGTCTTACTTCTGTGCACTGAATTGAGTTTGTGATCGCTTAGACTGCTGGTGCTCCACCACCAGCAAGAGATGATTGACTACGCATCATCGCGTGTCATCCACCCTGATGCCACCCACTCTGACCAGGGGCCCTCCCCATAGCCACACTCAGCTGCGGCAAAAGCCACCTGGCAGGGGGATGGGCAACTACCCCTTAGCACATTTGGGGAATTAAAGGCGCAGGCATCGGAAGAGCGAACCCTGTGTGGTCAGGGGGCTACAACCAACAGGGTACATGGCGGCCCCACCACAGCAGACTGGCTACCGTGCTGGATGTCAGGTGCAACCAACTAACAAGTCCATTATCATTGTCAGCATAGAAAACGGAACTGCACAGTTGATAGAAAAATGCACATCCAGGAGGGTGACCTCACACACAGCTGGAGAATGAGCTGAAATGCAGATCCATGTCAACGAAGGCTGCAATAGGTCTCAGCACATGATGGACATGACGCACCATGTAAGGCTCCCTTCCTCAATTCGCTCGCTCTTTGGAAAAATTTTGAAGAATGGAAGTCAAACCCTACAGGGGACCATAACAAAGGCCAAAACATGAGACACTCCTTTCAGTCGCCTCTTACAACAGGCAGGAATACCTTCGGCCTTTTCTACCCCGGGGTACGGAGGGAGACGGGGTACGGAGGGAGATGGGGTACGGGTGTAGATTTGACAATTACAAACATCTGTACTTGACAAGACATTTTCTACACCTGCATGTGCAGCTACATACGTAATCTGCAAGCCACCATATGGTTCATGGTTGGAGTACTTTCTACCATTACAAGTAATTCTGCCTTTAAACCACTTACTTGGGACATACTTCTCCAGAATATGACCTACAATCAGTTTAACTTTGCCATAGTTCCTACACATTCATCATATTGCAACCAAATAATGTTTATTCACTGCCTAACTGGATGCTAACAATTGCTTACAGTATCCATTACTTCCAGCATAAAAACTCTCCCAACCTCCTTCATAGATTGTTAACTTTAGCAACCATCATCACTATGATGACTCATCATTAATCCCTGTCTCTATACTTTACAATGTATGACAGAGGTTCACCATGTACAACTGCCATTTCGCCCGTATCCTCTTGCAGTTTCAGAAAGTGTGCAGGATGAAACTACAGAATCCATCACACGAGCTCAAATGTCTCAATAATCATCATGACTAGGAAGTAACGAGTTTGATGCTTTTTTTGAATGTAAATGCAGGTGCTCAGAATTTTGATAGTAGACCACACTGAATGCACAATTCTCCTTCTGTAGTATCCGCCACTGAAGTTGGTTAACCATAACCATGACATTCTCTTATTTATCATATTAACTCATCATTAAACATCCTGCTCTTCTTTTTTTATTTGCTCTGCTTTCCCTACTAATCCTATCTGCAAAGTTCCACATTGACAAGCAGTCTCAAGAGTCTGTAAAACAAAGGCTTCATAAACTGCCTGCTTTGTGGACGAATTAAATTTCCTTAGGATTTTTCTAATGACTGTCTGGCATCTGAATTTTGTATTACAACTAGGTTTATGTGGTCCTTCTACTGTAGATTGGTCCAAATGCAAATTTCGTGACGATTAATACTGATCTATGTTTCTAGTGATTACTTGGCAATCACGTAATAAAATAACACTGACTTTCAGGATATTTCTACCTAACAGGTTTCATTTGTTTATGCTGAGGAATAAGTGCCAGTACCTGAATCAACTATTTGCAAGTTTTTGAGCACTTCACTACAAAACTTTTGTGTCACAACTTCCCAACAGATAACAGCACCACTCTTTAACAATCCGGAAGATGTTTCTGCTGTTACCCGCAATAGACTTTCAGGTAACAGGAGTAACAGCCCTATAAAACTCATTTGGCATACATCTGAAGTTACTTTCACACATGTTGATTTCTTCCCATTACATATGGTGGAGTTAGGAATTCTTCCATCCAATTACAATCCTCGTCCAATATTACATAATCTCATACTTTGTTCATTAGATGACACTATGGAACAATTACAAGTAACTTCCCGAAATTATGAAACACTGACTACATTCACTTGGATGCCATCATCTTCTGTCTTCTGAATCTCAGTGAGAAAGAGGGAAAAAGCTGAGGCAACATCACTATTTGCAACCTCGTGTTGATTTCTATGGAGGAGATTTTTAGACTTATATACTACTGTAACAGTAGAGCACAGAAGGTAGATTGTGTGTGATATTATATGGCCCCAAGCTGCGCAAATGCCACAATAAGGGAGGAAACAACAGTAGTGGCGGGGGCACCATTGTGGATGAGACAATGCATTAAAGGAGGTGTAGTTGTACAGCTTAAGCTTTCATACAAACACCTATTTCACACAACTTGATGATGATGATACGATGATTTTAGATGAGGCGTGCCAACATCTTTATCATCAGCACCCTGACAAAGTCAGCATGCCAACCTCACGGGTGGGAATGAAGGCTGCCCCACATGCGGAGCAGGTTGTAATGCATTGAACCCTGCCTCTCCTTCCCCCCCCCCCCCCCCCCCACTACCAACACCAATTTAGGTATTATGCGTGACTGCTCACAAAATGTCACCACACTTTTATCATTGGAATCAGTATTGGTGGTGATGGTGTGCACATACCTCCATCGAGATTGAGGGCTGCCCTGGTATCGGTATATAACGCACATGTTGCCAAAGTAAGATGAACTGAAAGTGGCACACCACAAACCTCAGAGTGGTGGATCCTCCCAGAGGAGAAAGCCATATGTTAAAGGGCTATCTCTGATGCACAGCATGGTAAACAGAACCTCCTTCCAATGGCGAGGCTGACCTGAAGTCTGCCATGCCTGTGTGATCGATTTGAGCAACCGCAGTTTGTTTTCTGTCACTTTCAACCATTCAGTCCCCCACCAACACATGATGCACCTGTCAGAAAACAAGATGATAGCATGCAATAGGATGGGACATTGATGGACATCACCATCCAGACATGCTTCCTTGGCTGCTTTGTCAGCCATGTTTCCCTGTATCCTGATGTGGCCAGGTACTCAGCAAAAGTTCATCTCCTTGACATGGTGTTGGAGCCACTGTAAGGTATCATGGATGAGCTGAATCAACTGGTCTACTGATTACATTTGGTGAAGTGCTTGTATGCCACTAAGAGTTGGAATATACAAGAAATCTTCTATGAGGGAGTCTATAAGTCCTCACCAGTGCTGTCATAATGCCATATGACTCCGCATCATATTCTGTAGATTGTTCCGGAAGATCCACCTTTGAAAGCATCCAATGGAAAACAGCAGAACAAGCGAGGGCATTCTCTTGCTGGGATCCATCTGTATAAACAGCGATGAAACTGGTACATACTTATAATGAACGAAAACCAAGTCATAAAAACGTAATCTGGAGTACAAGTTTTGTTGCACAGCGTCAAACTTAAAATCAATTTGGGCCTCTAAACACACACAGCCTGCAATGCATTCCATCCCTGGCTGTGTATTCGGAGGTCTGATCCATCCAGATCCTTAACATAGTCAGCAGTATGTATCCTGAATGACTTTGCCACGTGGGGCCGAGTCCTGAACAGCCATTCAAAGTTGGGTTGGACCACTGCACTAAATGCCAATGCCCGAGGTGACATTGCGATTTTCAATGCCTGCCAAGACAAAAGCATACATCGTTGAATCCAGAGTGGTGGTTCACCAGCCTCTGCACAGACTCTGAACTGCGCCGGTCCAAAAGGCTCCAAACGATATCCAATCTCAGTCATGTTTGGCAGTGTCTAACATCTTTAATTACGGGCCAATTCACAGATCACATTGCCTTAATCTAAACGTAAGTGAACAAACGCTCTATAAAGCTGCAGGTAACGAGACCTCCCAATGATTATCTACCGAACCATTTCAAAATATTCAAAGATTGGAAGCCCTTTGTTCATAGGTCTTTCAGGTGCGGGAGTTGAACTAATTTTGAATCAAATAATAAACCCATGAAGAGCACAGTTTCCTGTATATTGTCCTCCTTGTAAGCACTGGTTGGTTAAAACTTCGACGAGCAAGGTTAAAACTGTCACATGTAGTCTTCTCTGTTGAGAACCGAAAAAAAGTTGTGTTGGCCCAGGTTTACAGCCTCCTGATGGTCAGCTGTAGCTGCCTCATTATCACTGTAAGATCGGAGGAAGAGTACAAGATAGTAAAGTAATCCACAAAAAAAAGCATTTGACAGGGCTCCTGGCTGGAGAGGAAATGTCACTGATAGTAATGACTAAGAATGTGATACTGAGTACACTGCCTTGGGGGACCTCATTCTCTTGAACATAACAGTCAGACAAGGCATCACCAGTGTGACATCGAAAGCACCAGTCCTGAAGAAGCGGCAGACGCCCACTTAGTTCCCATTTATGAAGTTCTTAAAGGAAGTTGTACCACCAAACAGTGTCATGCTTTTTCAAGGTAAAAAACCAGCAAACCAAATGGTTTCATGGTAAGGACGTCTCCTGTATAGCTGTCTTAAGTACAATTAATTTGTCAAGGGTGGAATGCTAGAACCTGAAAGTGCACTGGGAGTGGCTCAGGTGACTTTGGAATTCCAGTAGCCAAACAAGATGGCAGTTGAGTATTCGTTCAAGAGTCTTACCCACACAGCTGGAAAGGCTACACTCTGGTAACTGTTAAGGGTGCTATGGTTAGAGATCTGCGCAGATGCGGATATCCGCAGTATTTGTTACTTGGCGGATAAAATTGCGACCGGTGCAGATATCGGCGGGTCATTTGTGGATAATGAGCAAGGGATCTGCCCAGTACGTATGTTGCAATGTTAGTTGAAAACTTGCAGTCTTGACATTCTTGGAATGTTGCTGGGCCCAAGTAGAGCAGATGTCTGTTGTCCTCAGCCCCTGGCTATGACTGACGTAGCTGTACCCAAGAGACCTGTGCCTATTCCATTTCCGCGACCGTGTCTTGTGTGGCCTGTGAAGTGCTCTCTGGGTGACAAACCTGCCCACTGTCTACCAGACAGGTGCCCGTTGCAATTTTCTGCTGCCTTCAGTTAGCGCTTTGTAGTGACCGAGTGACAACGTGCATCGTAGCAAATATCAGTGAGAGTTCTTTCTTAAAATGAACACCATATTGATGGATACAATTTCGTGTAAGGTAAAAAGGTGATTTTACATTAGTGAAGGAAAACAAATTGAAATCGTCAATTGGGAAAAAATTCGGATACGTATGTGAGGGCAACGAAAAGATAATATATATAGTGGCTTGTTTTGCATGTAAAAAAGTATATTCCTACACTGGACACAAAAGCAGAACTTCAAATTTGCTAAAACATTTGTGTGAGGCTGTACAAAGTAGCATAATTACTTATTTAAATACCAAGAGAGATGTGAAAGTTCCTGAAGTTCCGCCACATTTGAAGACAGCCGCAACAGAAAAACTTATCAATCTTGTCACCAAAGACATTTTACCATTCGAAGTTGCGTGTGGATCTGGATTTCTCGAGACGGCACAGTTTCTTATTGATGTGGGAGCCAAGTACAGTGCAGTGAGTGCTAAGGAACTGCTACCTCATCCAACCACCATATCCAGAAATTTGAAGGAAACGGCCGATCGTCTGCTTGAAACTGTCTCCGCAGAAGTGAAGAATATATTCAGAGATATAGGTGGAGCACTAACTGTCGATTTATGGACTGATTTGTATCGTAAAATAAACTATATGGGAGTGACTGCACATTATGTTAATTATGAAGAAGTGAAACTTGAGGGTCGAGTGTTGTGCACCTGAAATTCTGAGAGTGAGATTTTTAAAAACCACCACAGGAAAACATTAAACTTGAATTAATTAAGATACTACGGTCGTTCGATTTATTCACTGCTGTGAATAACATCATGTTCGTTGTGTTTGTTATGGATAGAGGTCCAAGTATTGTGGCAGCGCTCACCAATACAAGAGGTTCTCGTGCCCAGCACACATTCTTAATACTCAGCTGGAGCACACGACTCGAGGAGACGCGAATGATGAGAAGAGTGACGTGCAGTGACTAATAAATTGCTGTCGAGCTATCATAACTTTCTTTAAAAGATCTGGTCTTCAGAACCGCCTTCAAAAGTCACTGAAAGGAGATATACACACACGAAGGAACAGTAAATTGGATATGTTTGAGTCTATTAATTCACAATGGTTTGAAGTTCTGTCAATTTTGTCAGAGAAAAATCAAGATAATTTGATTAATTCCATAGACAAGAGAATGTTGGAAGATATAATAACCTTTCTGACACCATTTAAAATAGCTCCTTGTGATCTCGAAGCCTCCAAAACCCCTACACTTTATTTATGTGTGTTGACGAAGTTAAAACTTCTCTCCTTCCTTGAAAAAAAATGATGGGGACAGCCCATTTCTGACAGATTTAAAGAGTACAGCCAAATCTATTTTAATCAGCAAATAGGACATAACAGTAACCCATAAACTTGCAACGTTTTTTAATCCAAAATATAAAAACCTAAAATTTCTTAGCAGTGCCAAAAAAGATGAAGTTGTAAAGGAAGCAAAAAATTATGTTGCGAGAAATTGTCCATGGTTAAAAGATAAGGAGAAAACAACATCTGGAATTCCTGCAAAAACACAGAAGTCTGACGTACTTTTTAATGAATTTGAAGATTCTTCACAAGATGAATCGACGAGAGATCTTGACTTTGTGTCAGATGAAATTCTCAGATATACAAATGATAAAGTCCAATTTTCGGAAGGCATCGACCTGACAGCTTGGTGGCATGGACGTGAAAACGTCTATCCGTGTCTTTCCAAACTCGCATACTTCGTGCACTGCATTCCAGCATCCAGCGCGCCATCTGAGAGAAGCTTCTCTACTGCGGGACAAATAACTCAGGACTGACGCATGTCTTTGAAGCCACAGACGATTGATGACATCATGTTCCTGCATAGTAATCTTCCAAAGTAAAGAGCTACTTGTACAGCTTCTCTTCACTGTATTTTTTGGGCTTATCTGAATTAGTTACAATTTTTTTCCATCTGATTCTTTCTTTTATAGAATTTGAATCAGAAGCAAGCAGAAGATGAAAATATTGAATCTGAAGCCTGTGAGTTTTTATTGTAATTATTATAGTAAAGAACTTCCTCGACATATTGTTAGTATTTTTACTATTCCCAACAAGAACATTTAAGTAGCATTAGGTAAAAGAAGGATATCTTTAACAAGCAATTTGTTTTGTTGTAATTTTCATATTAAAGAGCTCAATTTTAAGTTTTTACTCTTCACAACAAGAACAATCAACAGCTAACACGTCAATATTTTTAAACTAGGCAATGACGATCTCATAAGTGCCTACCTAAATTTTAGCGTGCACTACAGTAACATTTGCAGCAGCCGAGAATTGTTGCTCTTTGTGAACTGTGAAACAGCCCAGCCGGAGCAGTGGCACGGCGAGCCTTTTAATTAATTAAAAGTGGGACTTCACACTACAGCTCACGACCGCTAACAAGCTGTGACTGCGATAGCACATGAAAGAATATTCTAATCACATTGAAAACTTACAAAATATTCATCAAAAATAATAATGTGTCTTTTAATTTACCAGCCAATTAATAAAGATAAGGGCTGATATTTGTGACAAAATAGAACATTTTAACTGTAACTCAGTATTGCTTAACAGGGAACAGTGCCTAACATTTGAAGTTATGGGCCAGTGGTTTTTATATAGACATCTTGAAATCGTTTGCAGTTCCATTAAACTCTGAAAAAAATATTTTTTTGACAATGCGTCTATAGAAAGGCCCCAGAACTGCTCTCATTAATAAACGGTCACAACGCCCATATAGTACTAGGGACAGAAAGTTGGCTGAAACCATCCTAAATTCAGATTGGAATATAAACCGCAGAGACAGGCTGGACAGTGAAGGGGGATGCGTGTTTATAGCGATAAGAAGTGCAATAGTATCGAAGGAAATTGACGGAGATTCGAATTGTGAAATGATTTGGGTGAAGGTCACGGTTAAAGCAGGCTCAGACATGGTAATTGGATGTCTCTATAGGCCCCCGGGCTCAGCAGCTGTTGTGGCTCAGCACCGAAGAATAATTTGGAAAATATTTCGAGTAGATTTCCCCACCATGTTATAGTTCTGGGTGGAGATTTTAATTTGCCGGATATAGACTGGGAGACTCAAATGTTGATAACGGGTGGCAGGGACAAAGAATCCAGTGAAATATTTTTAAGTGCTTTATCTGAAAACTACCTTGAGCAGTTAAACAGAGAACCAACTCGTGGCGATAACATATTAGACCTTCTGGTGACAAACAGACCCGAACTATTTGAATCAGTTAATGCAGAACAGGGAATCAGCGATCATAAAGCGGTTACTGCATCGATGATTTCAGCCGTAAATAGAAATATTAAAAAAGGTAGGAAGATTTTTCTGTTTAGCAAAATTGACAAAAAGCAGATTACAGAGTACCTGACGGCTCAACACAAAAGTTTTGTCTCAAGTACAGATAGTGTTGAGGATCAGTGGACAAAGTTCAAAACCATCGTACAATATATGTTAGATAAGTATATGCCAAGAAAGATCGTAAGAGATGGAAAAGAGCCACCGTGGTACAACAACCGAGATAGAAAACTGCTGCAGAAGCAAAGGGGACTTCAGAGCAAACATAAACACAGCCAAAGCCTTGCAGACAAACAAAAATTACGCGAAGCGAAATGTAGTGTGAGGAGGGCTATGCGAGAGGCTTTCAATGAATTCGAAAGTAAAGTTCTATGTACTGACTTGGCAGAAAATCCTAAGAAATTTTGGTCCTATGTCAAAGCGGTAGGTGGATCAAAACAAAATGTCCAGACACTCTGTGACCAAAATGGTACTGAAACAGAGGATGACAGACTAAAGGCCGAAATACTAAATGTCTTCTTCCAAAGCTGTTTCACAGAGGAAGACTGCACTGTGCTTCCTTCTCTAGATTGTCGCACAGTTGACAAACTGGTAGATATCGAAATAGACGACAGAGGGATAGAGAAACAATTAAAATCACTCAAAAGAGGAAAGGCCGCTGGTCCTGATGGGATACCAGTTCGATTTTACACAGAGTACGCGAAGGAACTTGCCCCCCTTCTTGCAGCGGTGTACCGTAGGTCTCTAGAAGAGCGAAGCGTTCCAAAGGGCACAGGTCATCCCCGTTTTCAAGAAGGGACGTCGAACAGATGTGCAGAACTATAGACCTATATCTCTAACGTCGATCAGTTGTAGAATTTTGGAACACGTATTATGTTCGAGTATAATGACTTTTTTGGAGACTAGAAATCTACTCTGTAGGAATCAGCATGGGTTTCGAAAAAGACGGTCGTGTGAAACCCAGCTCGCGCTATTCGTCCACGAGTCTCAGAGGGCCTTAGATACGGGTTCACAGGTAGATGCCGTGTTTCTTGACTTCCGCAAGGTGTTTGACACAGTTCCCCACAGTCGTTTAATGAACAAAGTAAGAGTATACGGACTATCAGACCAGTTGTGTGATTGGATTGAGGAGTTCCTAAATAACAGAACGCAGCATGTCATTCTCAATGGAGAGAAGTCTTCCGAAGTAAGAGTGATTTCAGATGTGCAGCAGGGGAGTGTCATAGGACCGTTGCTATTCACAATATACATAAATGACCTGGTGGATGACATCGGATGTTCACTGAGGCTTTTTGCAGATGATGCTGTGGTGTATCGAGAGGTTGCAACAATGGAAAATTGTACTGAAATGCAGGAGGATCTGCAGCGAATTGACGCATGGTGCATGGAATGGCAATTTAATCTCAATGTAGACAAGTGTAATGTGATGCGAATACATAGAAGGATAGCTCCCTTACCATTTAGCTACAAAATAGCAGGTCAGCAACTTGAAGCAGTTAGTTCCATAAATTATCTGGGAGTACGCATTAGGAGTGATTTAAAATGGAATGGTCTTATAAAGTCGATTGTTGGTAAAGCAGATGCCAGACAGATTCATTGAAAGAATCCTAAGGAAATGCAATCCGACAACAAAGGAAGTAGGTTACAGTACGCTTGTTCTCCCACTGCTTGAATACTGCTCAGCAGTGTGGGATCCGCACCAGATAGGGTTGATAGAAGAGAGAGAGAAGATCCAACAGAGAGCAGCGCGCTTCGTTACAGGATCATTTAGTAATCGCGAAAGCGTTACAGAGAAGATAGATAAACTCCAGTGGAAGACTCTGCAGGAGAGACGCTCAGTAGCTCGGTACGGGCTTTTGTTAAAGTTTCGAGAACATACCTTCACCGAAGAGTCAAGCAGTATATTGCTCCCTCCTACGTATATCTCGCGAAGAGACCATGAAGATAAAATCAGAGAGATTAGAGCCCACGCAGAAGCATACCGTCAATCCTTCTTTCCACGTACAATACGAGAGTGGAATAGAAGGGAGAACCGATAGAGGTACTCAGGGTACCCTCCGCCACACACCGTCAGATGGCTTGCGGAGTATGGATGTAGATGTAGATGAAAGTATTAACTGCGATATCTACCGCAAATTTTGACTTAGTAATTTAGACCAATGTTGATGATGTTTTAAAGTGTCAAAAACTTTGTTTAGTTGAGAATGAAAGACATTTCATTTACCGCTAGGCCTTAATTCGATGAATCAGCCAAAAGGTAAGGTTCAAGATCTCAATCTTTTTTTTTTTTTTTTAGCTGAAGCTAAATGGACTCCTAATTTCTATAACCACTGATTTTGTTGTCACTCTTCGGAAGACGAGTTATTTCTTCCAGACAACGTCAATTATTGCTGGCAGTTTAACTTTTTCACAGGTGTGCCAGCGTTTTGCAGTGTAGGCCTAATACTGTAAACATTTTCACCTGGAAATGACGAGGACTGAATGCGTAAGCTATAATATAATCATCAGCTCACATGAATGGCTTCAAAATTTGACACATCCAAGCTGTGAGTACAAAAACACTGTCGGTAAATGATGCAATGTGTTAGTAACAGTTTAAAAACATCATCATTTCCAGCTGCCTTGGCACAAGAGCAGCAAAATATAATTGTTTCTGTACACATATTTTCATCATTTAATACTATTACATTTAATTTTATTTTTTTCAATAGCGTTTCCAATCTCACAAGATCGGAGCTGCTACTGTGTGTGCTCTGGAGTGCCAATGCTTTCCTGTTTAGAATGGTCTGCTTTAGAGTAGGTATAGAGCATTTCCTGTGATTTAAGAAGTTATAAGTAGTTAAGTTGTCGCAGAAATGGTGCCCTAACAATAACTGTCATTACATTCCATAATTCTAAGTACTACTGTCTATTACTATTAATTACTCATTCAAAAAAATATATGCGGATGCAGATTAGGACCTTGCGGATTAGGACCTTGCGGATTGCACTTTTCTTATCCACGCAGACCTCTAGCTATGGTCCTTGCCTGGTTTCCAAAATGGAATTAATACTGCTTCCTTCCAAGTTGTGGGGTACTGCCCATCACACAAGATCTGACAAATAAGAGAGAAGCTGTCCTTTCAGTTCAGGGCATTGATGATGAAGCAGGGCATAAAGAATCCCATCAGGTCCTGGAGGAGTGTGTCTGGTCATAGACAGAGCTGATTCCAGTCCCAAGTTGAGAATGGAAGGTTGTAAACTTCCTCATCACATGAGAAGAAATGGAGCTTCCTCAACTATTCAGTCCTTCAGAACATCTGAAACGCAGCAACTTATGCAGTGACTGTAAAAAGAGAATTCAGCGAAAACCTGAGGCATTTCTTTAGGCACATCCACAAAAAAACCCATTTCTTGATGGGTCCGAAAGGGGATGCGTACTACCCTTGCCTGAAATCTGCCTTATTGAGTCCCAAACTTGTGCAATGGAAGTGGACTGATAAATGGAAGTTGTGAATTCCTTCCAGGAATCCCTCTTCCATTCTTTTTATCACTCGTCTCACATGTGCTCTCTCAGATCTGAAGACATGAAGGGTTTACGTAGTTGGATGATGTTTGAAGTTCAGTAGACCTGTTCCCCTGGTTCTTGCCCATTGACAGTAGTCATTCCACCAAGGTCTGAGGTGGTTTCTTGACTGGGGTGATGGGCTCTGCAGCAGCCCATTTGATCTCACAAGTGATGTGGGCCACAATCTACTGGGCACAATCCTTTTGTTCAATATTAGCCTGTTGACTGTACAGCAATCAATTTGCCCTTTGAATCATCCATCTTCATGGTCTCCTGTCAGCCATCATCCAAGTTGGCAGAGGAATCCGTACTGGAAAGTCGTCACTAGAATGTAAATCTATAGCCACTTCCTACTGAACTGAGTCTGTAACAGCTGGGGTGCAAAAACAAAGGTCAATTACTGAAAAGACCCTGTAGCTGTGAACAGTGGTCATCTGGCCTTAAATTAAAAAAGCAGATGTTGTCAGAATGGACAAGTTGCTCAATAAATCAACCCTTGCAGCAAGTGACAGCTGAACCCCACAGCACACTGCGTGCATTAAAGTCACCATCAACCAGGAAGGGTGTGGGAGTGCCCAGCAGAGTTCTGTCAGTGCATCTGCATCCAAAGGCTCATGAGGTGCAACGTCTTCAGTAATGTTGTCCTTCCTGTAGAGGTGACGACACCTTAATGCAGGTGAATCAGTGACTAAAATGAGTTTCTTGCAAGCTGAAGCAGAACAGTTTCTCTTGGACCAGGAGCTGTAATTCTGCCAAAAGTGATTGATATCCATTTAAATTCCACTGCAACATAGAAGTCCCTGTGGAAGTCATTGATTACTGATGGTTACTCTTCTTTCTCCCTTAGACAGTGATTTACCCGCAAGGTCACAGGGAATGTTAGCTGGTGCCTGGTCCTCCAATTGGAAATTGGAGAGAGCCAGCCAATCCAAAGGTTTAACCGCCATTACCTTCAACTTTGAACCACTTTTTGAAGGACTTTGTCCTTTTTATGAGAAGAGTTGGTTGCACCAAAAACTGCATGTGCTCACACTTGAATCTTTGGTCAGAGTTTGGATGGAGGCATCACACTTGGGGATTAGCTTCTTAAGGGCTGATGCAAAAGAAGTAGCAAAACCCGGAGGTTGCATAGCTTTGAAACCTTTTTTAGCTTCATCATAGGGTATGCATCTCTTTACTTTTAACTCCTGAATTTTCCTTTCTGTGTTGTAAACCTATCACTTTCCGCTCCATATAGGGTTATCCCCAGAGCAGTTTATACATTTCTGAGGAAGTGTAGAGAACAGCCCAATTCGTGAGCTGAGCCTCCACAATTTCCACTTTTAGTCCTCCTATTATTCACACAGTGGTATGGCCAAATCTTTGACACTTAAAGCATCACATTGTGTCAGGAACAGTAATTCTGGAGTGCTAAACATTAGATGTTGCAGATTTTTCCAATGTACCACTGACTTTCCTCATATAGTGCTGCGCTTCTGTGACACCCATTTTTTTCCATTCTTCACATAACTCTGCAGGGCTCATCTCCATTATATCAGTGCAGGTAACCAACCTTGCCTTTAAAGAAGTTAACGGTGTTGTGCAAATCAGCTTTTACTGGGTAGTCACTTAAGGCCTTACATCCCAGAAGCTTAAACACTTGGTTTGAATTAACAGTTTCAACAAGAAGCGTTCCATTATAAACTCGTTTGACACTTTATGGACCTAGCAATAACGCCCAATGTCTTGTGAATATAGAAAGGTGAGACCTTCTCAAAGCCTCCCGCTGTTCTCTCGATTATAATGAAAGTGTTACGGCACACTAAATCCCAAGAGATTCTGAGTACTTCTCAGGAGGACTGATCAACCAACATCTCCTAGATGAGAGGTTGTAGGTACTATCTGACAGTACATCCATCATGTTAGGAGCAGTTGTTCGATGAGACTCTTCCAT
Source organism: Schistocerca gregaria (assembly GCF_023897955.1). Lineage (NCBI taxonomy): Eukaryota > Metazoa > Arthropoda > Insecta > Orthoptera > Acrididae > Schistocerca > Schistocerca gregaria. The sequence goes on from NC_064921.1 coordinate 1,002,539,583, forward strand.
AGGGATCCCAAGAGATGCTAGGGGAAACAAACATCGACCCAGGCAGAGCCCTGCATGCTTGAGCAAACTGGGGTGGCTGGTACTCCTGAGGTTGCCTGCAAGAGACTGTTTTACCTCAACAGCCATTCACCTCATCAGTACGTAGCACACTTTGAGGTTGAGGTTTTTTTTTTATAGGGGGGGGGGGGGGGTGTACCTTCCTCGTGATCCAGGCTGTGAAGCCAAGGCCCCCGTACTCTTAAACACACAACATTCCACCGCCATGCTGCACAATGGTTGCTGAAGCATGCCCTGAGCTTATGGCAACAGAGGACTGGTGGCACTTACCAGTCCCCAGCTTAGGAACCTGCTGAGCCCAAACCCAGCAAATGAATGCTGAGCCCTTGGGGGGAGGGGAAAGGGGATTTCACAGCTAGAGCTAGCGAGCCTGCAAACAGTAGTATAAACATGTTATGCCAGCATTACAAATAATTTGACAAGTCAACCATTCACTAGGTGTGGCTGTAAAATAACGGGACTACAGTAAAACATTTCATTTGAAAAACATAAATGTGCAGTTACTGTCACCCTCAATATACACCCCTCTATCTCCATGTGAATTTTCCACTGATGGAAACAGTTCTGGAAGTATTTCTCTGTGATCTCCTTGATGGAGTATGTTAGTTCTTCTTTCATTGCCGCAATGAACTGAAATCTTGTTCTTTTAATGCAAAAATGGCCTGGGCCAATACGTAAGTCACATGTATTACTGCACACACTCCACCTTCTGTGCTCTGATGATATAATATTGTACAAGTCAAAAATTTCCTCCAAGCAAATAAAGTGGGTGGTCAAACACTGGGATGCTGCACTCTGCTAGAACCCTCATAACAGATAATGCAGTATGAGCTGATGTGTTGTCTTGATACAGAACCCATGACCCATTCTTCCAAGATTTGTGTCTTTTTCGTTATTTTCTTGTGGAGTTGCACGGGAACAACAAGGTAGCAATGTTGATTAGCAGTTAAACATTCAGAAACCCAGTGAAGATATACAATTCGACGAATATCGAAAACAACAAATTTGTTGCTTTGAATCTTTATTTGCTCATTTGAGCTATTTTTCACTCAAGGTGAAGTTGGGCCCTTCTAATGCATGGATTGGTGCTTAGTTTCTGGATTATAAGTGAAAAACTAAGATCTGTCCCACGTTACCACTCTTTCCAGGAACTCAGGATCATTTTCAGTGGTATTCAAAGTGTCAATACAAACATTTTTACAAGTTTTCTTTTGTTTGATTGTGGATTTTTTTGGCACCAGTTTCACACACACTTCTCTCAACTTAAATATGTAAAATTTGCCTTACACATTCTTTGTCAATTCCTACAGTTTCAACAATCAATCAAACTCAACCGACAGTCAAATCAAATCAGATTACCTATTTTCTTATATTTTCCTCAGTTTTCAATGCTGAAACTTCAGCACAATTCATTTCTCTAGTATTATACTTCTCATTATTCTGGCAAAATAAAACAACAGCTCTCCCACAACCAAAGGCCACAGCCACAGTGTTTTGTCTAAAGACAACACATGCCTAATTCGATTGAGAAGGCTTCATGCTTCACAGCTATTGCTCGTTTATCTTTGGTGGACAAGTACTTACTCTGCGAGAGCTCAGTACTGTTATTTTATAGTCACACCTCATATTAACACAGTGGGTACATTATTTTATTGGAATTGCAACAGAGATAGCTATTTATTTCTTTTACACCTCTCTCTCTCTCTCTCTCTCTCTCTCTCTCTCTCTCTCTCTCTCTCTCTCTCTCTCTCTCTCTGCCATGTTTCACCAAATTAACATGTTGCTGCATTTGCGACAGAATCCTGAGTAGCCTACTATTAATCAAACAACTGAGAACGAGTGAAGCCAATGGCTTACAAAATGCTCACACTCAGTACAAAAACAAAAATGTGTTTCCTTCATTTATGTTGTTCCAAAACCACACTAATTCTAATTTCACCAGTTATTGATGGCTCTTAAATGAATTATGTTATTTCATTGAGAAAAATCTGTGTCACTTGTAGATCACAACAGATAAGAAAGTTCTTCTCGTTAGCTATGCGGCAAAATACTCTATTTTTATGCTATCATTTGCCAAAAACTCATTTCAGCATATCAAACTGTTTATGAGATATAAACAAAATTATGAATATTTCACTTACGCTCTATCGTTTGTGGACACAAATGGAACTGAGTCCACTATATATAGTCCATTTTCTCAAGACTGGCGATAGGTATTGATGTTGTAAAGAAAATTTCAGTACGTAAGCTCCATTTCATTCACAGCAATATGTGATCTAACACATACTGAACACCAGCTTATAGCAATCCCTATTTTTCGTTGCTAACTATTCGAGTTCGCACAGTACCTTACTAAATTTACGAAGCTTGTTTTTAAAGTAAGTACCGTTTAGAAATTAAAAAAAGACGTGCTAAGATATCTCAATAATTTTATTTTTACATGAAAGCCTGTACCTTAATCTACTTTTCTACATAATTTCCGTCAATACTGAGGCACTTGTCACAATGTCGTACCAGTTTTTGAATACCCTCCTCATAGAAGTCTGCTGCCTGACTTGTTAACCACTGCATCACCACTGTTTTCACTTCGTCATCATCTCGAAGACACTGACCGCCCAGGTGTTTCTTCAAGTGCAGGAACAGATGGTAGTCACTGGGCACAAGATCGGAGCTGTACAGAGGATGATCTAGAGTTTCCCATCGAACAGATGTGATGAGATCTTTGGTCTGATTCGCCACATGTGGACGGGTAATGCCTTGCAGCAAAAAAGGTGCCCTTGCTCTACTTGCCACGTCTTTTGTTCTGAACTGAATGGCGCAGATTGTGCAATGTCTTACAGTAAGCTGCTGCATTGATTGTTTCATTACGAGGCAGAAATTCCACAAGCAATACCCCTTTTCTGTCCCAAAAACTGTGCACATGATTTTCCGGGCAGAAATTGTTTGCTTAAACTTCACTTTTCTGGGTGAATCTGAATGCCACCACTCCATGGACTCTTGCTTTGATTGTGGTGTGACGTAGGCCATCCATATTTCATCGCCCATAACAATTTGGCTTAAGAAATCATCACCGTCATCGTGGTACCACTCAAGCGAAGGCAATGCACTGACTAAACGTTTGGTTTTGTGGACATCCGTCAACATTTCCTGTACCCAACACGCGCACAATTTTCGGTAATTCAAGTGCTCGATCACAACGCCATACAAAACACTACGGGAAACATTTGGAAAGTCATCCTGCCAGGATGAAATCTTAAAGCATCTGTTTTCTCTCACCTTATTGTCCACTTCCTGCACGAAACTTTCATTAATGGCCGAAGGACGCCCACTCCATTGCTCATCATGCATATTTGTGCAGCCATCTTTAAATGCTCTCACCCACTTTCTTACCATTCTATCACTCAATGTTTTCTCCATAAACTGCACAGATCTCATGATGAATATCAATCGCTTTTAGGCCTTTAGCACTAAGAAATCTTATAACAGTCCATACTTCAGTCAGTAGGACTCACGATTATCGGAGGCATCTTGAACACTCAATACACAGTGTAAACAAGGAAGAATCAGATTGTAATGGCATCAATGAGTAGACAACGGATGTAGGTACCCAGTGCGCATGCACAGAACGCCGACCGCAGCGCTGCGGCAAAATGGTACTACTAAAAAAAACACTCCTCGTAAAAAAAAAGTACCATAACTACAACAATTAATGAAATGATGGGCAGTTCTTTATGAAGCTGATGAATGAGGCTACGAGATTTCTGAGGATCATTTTTTTAACCAAATAATTTCTTTAAAATTGTTTGCAAAATGTTACATAATGTCCATAATGATATGTGTACACCTCCATTCCAGCAGTGTACCCAAGGTGGTTACAGAATGTATCATTGCAACAGCTGGAGCTCAGTAGATAACAGGCAATGAGTTGTACACCCTTTTAAAACTGGCCCAGTTATGAGAATGAGAACACATTTCTGTGGACAGATCATGTAATCTTGTGCGAGATCTATTACACAATTCTACAACAAATTCACATTAGTGATATAAGCCTGTAGTTACGTGCATCTGTACAATGAGCCTCCCTGAAAATGAAAATATTCTGTAAATCTTCCCAATCACTAGAAACAGTTCACAGCACTGATCTAGGATAAAAAGCTGTGGGAAAAGGATCAAGTATACTCACATAATGCAAAAACACCGATGGATGAGTTTCCATTTTGCAATCACTTATCTCAATATTAGTCATTTTAGCACTTGTGTGACAATTAAAGGAAAAAACTGCAGAGTGATATCCCTCAATGAAAGATTTTCAGAAAAACAGAATTCAGTATTTAAGCCTTCAATGCCAGAGTTATCAACAATAACTCAATAGACGATTCATTGATTTATCAAGTTAATGTACGACCGAAAGACCAAGTGGTCAATAGCCTTCTCTTAACAACAGAGCAGTGGTAGTTGTATAGAGCTGCCAGACAAACAACACTGCATGAAATAACCACAGAAATAATTGCCTGACGAACAACAAATATATCCACTAGGACAGTGCAGCAAAATTTGGTGTTAATGGCCTATAGCAGCAGTTGAGCAAGTATCTTTGCTGGCAGCACAACGTCACTTGCAGTGTCACTTCTGGGCTCACAACCATATTGGTTGGACCCTAGATGACTGGAAAACTGTGGCCTGGTCAGATGAGTCCTGATTTCAGTTGGTAAGAGCTGATACTAGGGTTTGAGTGTGGCCCAGACCCCATGAAGCCATTGGCCCAAGTTATCAATAAGGCACTGTGCCACCTGGTCGTGGCTCCATAATGGTGTGGAGGGAAAGGACTAGGTCCTCTGGTCCAACTGTGCTGATCATTGACTGGAAATGGTCATGTTCAGCTAACCGGAAACCATTTGCAGCCATTCATGGGCTTTATGTTCCCAAACACTGGTGGAATTCTTATACACTCCTGGAAATGGAAAAAAGAACACATTGACACCGGTGTGTCAGACCCACCATACTTGCTCCGGACACTGCGAGAGGGCTGTACAAGCAATGATCACACGCACGGCACAGCGGACACACCAGAAACCGCGGTGTTGGCCGTCGAATGGCGCTAGCTGCGCAGCATTTGTGCACCGCCGCCGTCAGTGTCAGCCAGTTTGCCGTGGCATACGGAGCTCCATCGCAGTCTTTAACACTGGCAGCATGCTGCGACAGCGTGGAAGTGAACCGTATGTGCAGTTGACGGACTTTGAGCGAGGGCGTATAGTGGGCATGCGGGAGGCTGGGTGGACGTACCGCCGAATTGCTCAACACGTGGGGCGTGAGGTCTCCACAGTACATCGATGTTGTCGCCAGTGGTCGGCGGAAGGTGCACGTGCCCGTCGACCTGGGACCGGACCGCAGCGACGCACAGATGCACGCCAAGACCGTAGGATCCTACGCAGTGCCGTAGGGGACCGCACCGCCACTTCCCAGCAAATTAGGGACACTGTTGCTCCTGGGGTATCGGCGAGGACCATTCGCAACCGTCTCCATGAAGCTGGGCTACGGTCCCGCACACCGTTAGGCCGTCTTCCGCTCATGCCCCAACATCGTGCAGCCCGCCTCCAGTGGTGTCGCGACAGGCGTGAATGGAGGGACGAATGGAGACGTGTCTTCTTCAGCGATGAGAGTCTCTTCTGCCTTGGTGCCAATGATGGTCGTATGCATGTTTGGCGCCGTGCAGGTAAGCGCCACAATCAGGACTGCATACGACCGAGGCACACAGGGCCAACACCGGCATCATGGTGTGGGGAGCGATCTCCTACACTGGCCGTACACCTCTGGTGATCGTCGAGGGGACACTGAATAGTACACAGTACATCCAAACCGTCATCGAACCCATCGTTCTACCATTCCTAGACCGGCAAGGGAACTTGCTGTTCCAACAGGACAATGCACGTCCTCATGTATCCCGTGCCACCCAACGTGCTCTAGAAGGTGTAAGTCAACTACCCTGGCCAGCAAGATCTCCGGATCTGTCCCCCATTGAGCATGTTTGGGACTGGATGAAGCGTCGTCTCACGCGGTCTGCACGTCCAGCACGAACGCTGGTCCAACTGAGGCGCCAGGTGGAAATGGCATGGCAAGCCGTTCCACAGGACTACATCCAGCATCTCTACGATCGTCTCCATGGGAGAATAGCAGCCAGCATTGCTGCGAAAGGTGGATATACACTGTACTAGTGCCGACATTGTGCATGCTCTGTTGCCTGTATCTATGTGCCTGTGGTTCTGTCAGTGTGATCATGTGATGTATCTGACCCCAGGAATGTGTCAATAAAGTTTCCCCTTCCTGGGACAATGAATTCACGGTGTTCTTATTTCAATTTCCAGGGGTGTAGATAATAGTGCACCATGTCACCACGACAGCTGTACGCAATTTGTTTCAAGAAAATTTTGGATAATCTTCACGAATGATTTGGCTGCACAGATTGCTCGATATGACTCTCACCAAACATTTATGAGACAAAATCGAGAGGTCAGTTCACGCACTGGCAACACTTTCACAACTATGGACGCCTACAAATGCAGCATGGCTCAATGTTTCTGTATGCGATTTCCAATAACTTGCAGAGTCCATACCGTGTTGAACTGCTGCACTACACCAGGCAAAAGGAGGTCCGACACAATAGTAAGAGGTATCCCATGACTTGTCACCTCAGTGTACTCTGCACACACATATATCTGGCAAAGATTTGTTAATGAGCCTGACTGTGAAGATATCTGGACACAAGTAACTGGCCAAGAAGAACTAATTACTATATGTTTTGCTGGCCACCTGTTTGTGCAATAACAGTTGTCGAATCATTGAAACAAGGCTTTGCTCAGTTGCACAAATTACCCTGATCACCCAGTATTACTTGGAAGTGACTTTAACGTACGGTGAATAAACTATCACGCCTCTGGTTTCATTGCAGGTGATATCGACAAACGTCTTGCAAAGAAGGTCCTCTGAAAACTGAACCAGAAACTAATGCTCCTCAAACAGTACTACCAGACACTACAGGAAATGATACAATTTTGTAACTATCATGGGAAAAGAAGAGTTTGAACGCACACACCTGGCTTAGAGAGACAATCTAAATGTCAAATTTTAACAAAGAGAAGCCAAGAAAGTGTGACAATGAGAGAACAGAGAAAATTATTCAGATCCAAATACAACCAAACATGGACAGTTTGTTGCCAAAGAACAAGCATGGAAGAGAAATCAGGACCCAAACAACAAACCTAAGATGGATGATGGTGAAAGCTGGAGAATACAAATGAGGCCTATTCATAATACTATGTAGAACACAGAAAAGCATTTGACTGTGTATCTCACTCTAACAGGTGCGAAGTATTAAGGTTGGTGGGAGTACAGAGCACCCAATTCAACTGATTTGAAATTCGTACAAAAATCAAGGAGTAAGAGCAAGAACACCTCCAGAATGTACATAACTTTTTGGGATAGGGAACAGCTTCAACAGGAGTATATACTACTACTACTACTACTACTACTACTACTACTACTACTACTACCACCACCACCACCACCACCACCACCACCACCCACCACCACCACCACCACCACCTCTTTTCAGTTTGGATAGAGAATAGGTAATGTGAATTGTACATTTTAAAGGTAAGGGAAACACGAGTTCTAACTGAAGGGCACTTAGTCAACAACTTACATATGCCGTTGACAACACTTCCAGAGAACATATTAGAAATATGCTAGACAGCACATGAAAAGGGAAAAAGATGGAAAGAAAAAAAATTCTGACACAAATGAAAACTAATTTAGTGATGGACAGAAAAATCATTAAAGAAGTCAGGATTTACGATTCAAAAAGCAATTCACATACTGAAGAAATAAAAGCATGGTACGAAAAAACTGCTGCAACTAATTAATGAAAATAAAAAAGGTAAAATCTTTATAGTAATTTTGTACTAATGTGAGACATGGGCAAAGAAGAAAACCAATTATTTTGAAATGTAGGTTCGGACACAGATCCAAAGGGTTTCATGGGCAGTAAAAGAGAAAGACATGTCTTTATAGGTCTTTTGCAGGTTTTAGCATATGAAAGTACAAAAATCAGTCGAGTCTTCTGTATTTGCATGGTAAAACAGAGGGTTTAACGTGGAAAGGAAAGCGGAGGCTAAGATGAATAGGTCAAATCAGTGACAGCATTAAGATATCCTTGGAAGATTTGAAGAACAAGAAAGAATCCAGTAATAAGAGGGCACGCTGAAAAGTGAAGCCTCCGAATTTGTGGAAACTCTTAAATCTTTATAACTAAAACAAATCTTATTACCATTCTACATCTTTATTCGCCATCTAGTCACCCTGGCGACAAACATTTCTCCCAAATAGAGACCAGTTTGTTGTTACAGCCTCAGTACAATGTTCAATTTTGTTGGTGGAGCATAACTGCACGTCCACTTCTGCCGCTTCATCACTATCAAAGTGAATTCCTTGATGTTCTTAAAGTTTTGGGAACAGATTAAAATCAGTTGGGGCCAAGTTTGGAGGGTGAGCAATGACAGTGAACCCACAGTGTGATTGTTACAGCGCTCTCGTGTGATCTGGCATTGTCATGCTGACACAGTAGGTGCTCCATGTGTGGTCGAACTCTTTCAATTCATGCTTTCAGTTTTCTGAGGATCTCCAGTACCTCGCAGACTTTACAGTTGTGCCTTTAGGCATAAAATGTATCCTAGAACATGGCGAGCATTCTTTCACCTCTTCAATTTTTTTGGTCTTGGTGATCCTTTGCGGCAGAACACTAATGCTCTCTTGTTTTCAGGGTCAAAACGGTGAAGGTACCATCACTTGTCACGACATTGTTAAAAAGCCCATCACCTTCACACTCAAACCACAAAAGAAATTGATGACAGATGTCCAATCTCATCTGTTTCATGTTAGGAGAGAGTATTTGATGCACCCACAGTGCACAAAGTTTTCTATACCACAGTTCTGCAATGATGGCCTATACATGCTCTCATGATATGTCACACTTACCTGAGAGTTATGTCTGTGTTATCTGATAATTGTCTGATAAGTTCATCAACCGAATTCCAACGAGTCATCAGCTGCCGTATGTTGTTGTCCATTCCAAGTTCTGTCACACACATTGAGGTTAGCATCACTGTTTCCTTCATTACAAACAAGAACAACGAAGGTACGAGCATATGGAATAGGTTCACGACTTTTGACTTCTTAAGTAAGAGAGCCCAAAAGTCATTCTCAATAGCGAGTGTTCACTAAAGACACGGCTATTGTCAGGAGTACCCCCAGGGAAGTGTGACAGGACCACTATTGTTTTCTATATACATAAATGTTTGTGGTGGACAGGGTGCACAGCAAACCCTGCAGTTGTTTACTGATGATGCTGGGTGTACGGGAAGGTGTCCAAAGCGAGTGACTGCACGACAATAAAAGACTAGACAGAAAATTTCTAGTTAGCTCTAAGAATGACAGCTGGCTCTAAACGTAGAAAAATGTAAGTTAATGCATCATTAGTAGTGTGCTGCTCGACACGATCATGTCGATTAAATATATAGGTGCAATGTTGCAAAGCTATATGAAATGGAATGAGCACCTAAGGCTTGTAGTAGGCAAATGGTCGACTTCAGTTTACTGGAAGAATTTTAGGGAAGTTTGGTTCATATGTAAAGGAGACTACATATAAGACACTAGTGCAATCCATTCTTGAGTACTGCCAAGTGTTTAGGATTTGCACCAGGTTGGACTGAAGGAAGACATCGAAGCAATTCAGAGTCAGGTTGGTAGACATGTTATGGTAGGTTTGAACAACAAGTAAGTATTAAAAGGGGATGTACGCAAAATTGATAAAAAAAAAAAATTGCCACCAGATACTTCTGTAGCACGTTCGAAATAATGTCTCCAATTTTCACAGATTAATTCAAACTACAAATGATAGAAAAGCTGTCTTGTTTCAATCACTGCACAGTGCCACACCCACTTTTCTAAATGACACTCTTCTTGTTTGCAATGTTTTATTACTTTCTGCTGTCATAAAACCTTTGGAAGAGTACAGACCAATTTAAGTCTTGTTACCTTTGCCTTCTGTTAGCTATTTTTGGCAGGTTCTTGACTGTGGTTCAGAAATATAAACATTTCAGTTCTGCTGTTAGTGTGAGAATTACAACTGTGTTCATGATTTATGATTATGTTTATGATTTACCATTTAAAATGCCAAGATATAGTAGTAAAGTGTGTAAGAAAGTGGCTAAAGCTCACAATTTATGTGTGAATAAACAGTTTCTATAAGTGAGGCGATGTAATTTAGCAGAAGATAATTGTGAAGAGACAATGAGCAGTTCATATCGTGGTGTGAGCTGTGTGTTTTTTCCAAGTGGGAGGGAACTTACAAAATGAGAATATTGTTGGGAATATTTCTTTGGCCCAGGAAGACTCCGAAAAATTAAGAATTCATGAAAATTTTTATATTTTGAATGTTTTAACATTTATTAACAGTTAAAGAACCTTGAAACTAGGTTAACTAGATAAATTCACACATTTTAATCCAAGATTTATCATTCCAGGTATTAATTTCCTTGCAAATTTCATGTGAAACATCATTTAACATAAGTCTGGAGGAAAAAAATAATTTAAAATATTCGCTAGGCCTACTATTTTTAGGCAAGAGTTGAAATCCAACATTTCTCTGAATGAAATCTAGACTTACAAAATATTTCTCTCGAGGTGTAATTCTCAACCGGCCATCATCTCTAGCATATTTTAATTTTTCCAAACGAATGACCAGAGATGTTTCACTGTCAGAATTCAAAAACACCTAATTTCCTGTGATGAATTATGATTTACAAATTTATTTTCCGAAATATCGCTAACACTTTCACTTTTAGAATCTTTAACTAATATTTTACCATGTTTTATGTCAATAACATTACTTGTATTCTCAAATAAATCATAAATTAAAATAAACTTTATAGCCTAAAATATCTCTAACATCAACAGAAAAGTAGTAGTAGTTGTTGTTGTTGTTGTGGTCTTCAGTCCTGAGAATGGTTTGATGCAGCTCTCCATGCTACTCTATCCTGTGCAAGCTTCTTCATCTCCCAGTACCTACTGCAACCTACATCCTTCTGAATCTGCTTAGTGTATTCATCTCTTGGTCTCCCTCTACGATTTTTACCCTCCACACTGCCCTCCAATGCTAAATTTGTGATCCCTTGATGCCTCAAAACATGTCCTACCAACTGATCCCTTCTTCTAGTCAAGATGTGCCACAAACTTCTCTTCTCCCCAATCCTATTCAATACCTCCTCATTAGTTATGTGATCTACCCATCTAATCTTCAGCATTCTTCTGTAGCACCACATTTCGAAAGCTTCTATTCTCTTCTTGTCCAAACTAGTTATCGTCCATGTTTCACTTCCATACATGGCTACACTCCATACAAATACTTTCAGAAATGACTTCCTGATACATAAATCTATATTCGATGTTAACAAATTTCTCTTCTTCAGAAACACTTTCCTTGCCATTGCCAGTCTACAATTTATATCCTCTCTACTTCGACCATCATCAGTTGCTTTGCTCCCCAAATAGCAAAACTCCTTTACTACTTTAAGCGTCTCATTTCCTAATCTAATTCCCTCAGCATCACCCGATTTAACTTGACTACATTCCATTATCCTCTTTTTGTTGATGTTTATCTTATATCCTCCTTTCAAGACACTGTCCATTCCGTTCAACTGCTCTTCCAAGTCCTTTGCCATCTCTGACAGAATTACAATGTCATCGGCGAACCTCAAAGTTTTTACTACTTCTCCATGAATTTTAATACCTACTCCAAATTTTTCTTTTGTTTCCTTTACTGCTTGCTCAATATACAGATTGAATAACATCGGGGAGAGGCCACAAACCTGTGTTACTCCCTTCCCAACCACTGCTTCCCTTTCATGTCCCTCGACTCTTGTAACAGCCATCTTAGAATTTGAAAGATAGTATTCCAGTCAACATTGTCAAAAGCTTTTTCTAAGTCTACAAATGCTAGAAACGTAGGTTTGCCTTTCCTTAATCTTTCTTCTAAGATAAGTCGTAAGGTCAGTATTGCCTCACGTGTTCCAGTGTTTCTACGGAATCCAAACTGATCTTCCCCGAGGTCGGCTTCTACTAGTTTTTCCATTCGTCTGTAAAGAATTCGTGTTAATATTTTACAGCTGTGGCTTATTAAACTGATAGTTCGGTAATTTTCACATCTGTCAACACCTGCTTTCTTTGGGATTGGAATTATTATATTCTTCTTGAAGTCTGAGGGTATTTCGCCTGTTTCATACATCTTGCTCACCAGCTGGTACAGTTTTGTCAGGACTGGCTCTCCCAAGGCCGTCAGTAGTTCCAATGGAATGTTGTCCATTCCTGGGGCCTTGTTTCGACATAGGTCTTTCAGTGCTCTGTCAAACTCCTCACGCAGTATCGTATCTCCCATTTCATCTTCATCTACATCCTCTTCCATTTCCATAATATTGTCTTGAAGTACATCGCCCTTGTATAGACCCTCTATATACTCCTTCCACCTTTCTGCTTTCCCTTCTTTGCTTAGAACTGGGTTTCCATCTGAGCTCTTGATATTCATACAAGTGGTCCTCATTTCTCCAAAGGTCTCTTTAATTTTCCTGTAGGCAGTATCTATCTTACCCCCAGTGAGATAAGCCTCTACATCCTTACATTTGTCCTCTAGCCATCCCTGCTTAGCCATTTTGCACTTCCTGTCGATCTCATTTTTGAGACGTCTGTATTCCTTTTTGCGTGCTTCATTTACTGCATTTTTATATTTTCTCCTTTCATCAATTAAATTCAATATTTCTTCTGTTACCCAAGGATTTCTACTAGCCCTCGTCTTTTTACCTACTTGATCCTCTGCTGTCTTCACTACTTCATCCCTCAAAGCTACCTATTCTTCTTCTACTCTATTTCTTTCCCCCATTCCTGTCAATTGGTCCCTTATGCTCTCCCTGAAACTTTGTACAACCTCTGGTTCTTTCAGGTTATCCAGGTCCCATCTCCTTAATTTCCCACCTTTTTGCAGTTTCTTCAGTTTTAATCTGCAGGTCATAACCAATAGATTGTGGTCGGAGTCCACATCTGCCCCTGGGAATGTCTTACAATTTAAAATCTGGTTCCTAAATCTCTGCTTACCATTATATAATCTATCTGGTACCTTTTAGTATCTCCAGGGTTCTTCCATGTATCCAACCTTCTTTCATGATTCTTAAACCAAGTGATAGCTATGATTAAGTTGTGCTCTGTGCAAAACTTAACAAATTAAATAAACAGACTTCTGTGTGCATTTTAGTAACTTTAGTTTCTCACTAGGTGGCCTATCAATAACTCAGTTTTTCTGAAGGTTGGTTACTTTGACATTGGCAGTTGTAGGAAATGTAAGTCGTAAATTTCGACACTTGGCAGTTCTAGGGCGAATTCATTGATATTTAAAACACTGAAAACAAAAAATGTCTTATTTCTAACAACAACAACAACATTTTACATTTTGGTTATTTTTCTGATGTTTTTATTCAATTATAATATTTTTGAACAAATAAGAGTGTTCGTGTTTTTTTTTACATCTCACATTTATCACACTGACCTATTAATTTGAGCGATTTAATTTTTAAAATAGTAAATTTCCAGGTATTTTAATTAAGTATAATTTTATCTTAAAATATATTTCAGTTTTTTAATTTGATTTAACTTAATAATTACAGCTTTTACTTATTAAGAGTTTTTTGAGCTATCTTGCTACTTGATGATAAATTCCCTGGAATTCATGCATTTTGGGAATTTTTCTTCGATTTTAAATTCCCAGGAATTTTACAATGTTAAGTTCACAGAAGAAACTTGGAACTGATTTAGAGTTTCAGTCCACTAAAGACAAAGTGAATAGTGGTTTTAGGACAATTGATTTAGAAATTGTGTGTTCTATTATTAGAAATTCGCGTGCATGTGGTAACTGTGGAAATAAATCTTAAAGATTATATGACAGCAATGAGAGAGAGATGGTATTGTGTGTATCATGCACTTGTTTTGTGACAACTGTCAAACTGACATTCAATTCAAAACATCAACTGCTAAGAATTGGGTATATGAAGCCAACATAAGATTCTGATATGGGATGAGATGTGTTAGTGTTGGAAGGGAAGGTAGCAATTTGTTTTGTGCAATAATGAATACGCCATCTCCGACTGCCTTGGACTCAACACTAAACGATCATCTTTTGAATGCCTTGGAAACACGAATGCAATAGCAGTTTGTCAGCAGCAGTGAAAGTAGCAGTTTTATTTAACAAAGACATTCAGACAGATGTTAATGACCCTTTGCCTTCTACAGATCTGTGTGTTTCATGTGATAGCACATGGATGAAAAGGGCCACACCCCCTTACATGGTGTTTCATCAGTTATAAGTGTTGGCACAGGAAAATTTTAGATTTGCGGGTGATGTCCAAATATTGCTCTATTTGTGCACAGAGGAACACGTTAGACAACAAGGAGGGAGAGAGAATGGGAAAACACAAAATAATTTTCAGCAAGAATTATGATGGTTCTAGAGGTAGCATGGAGCCTGCTGGAATGAAATTAATAACTGATCAGAGTGAAATGACTTAGATATGTGAAATATCTTGGTGATGGAAATTCTAGTGCTTTCAAATCTGCTGTAGAAAGCAAGCCGTATGGAAATGGATGCAACATTGAAAAGCTAGAGTGTGTGGGGCATATTCAGAGGAGGATGGGCAGGAGATATCCGAAACGAGAACAAAAAGGTGTAAAACTCAAAGATGAAAAGCCACTGGGTGGGCCACAACACCTGACTGACAAAGATATCCACAATTTGCAAATATGTTATGCTAAAGCAATAAGGGAAAACACTGGAGATTTGAAGGCAATGCTGAAGGCAGTACGGGCAATATTTTTCCAACAAGTTGTCCACCTACGAGAGGCATGTACTTGAATTGTTTGATATATCCTGGTGCAAATATAAGCAGGCAAAAGCAGAAAACAAAACCTATTCACATACCTGAATCAGTTTTAAACACCATAAAGCCAACATTCCAGTTTCTAGCTCATCCAGATTTGTTAGAGAAATGTTCCCATGGTGGAACACAAAACCCAAATGCCAACTTCAACAGTCATTTGGAAGAGACACCCAAAAACAATATTTAGCTCATCTACTGTTAATACTGCCACAAATGATGCATGTTGAATGGTGGTAACATTGGAAGAATAAGGACCCTTACTGGGCTAGGATTTGTTGCAGGTTGCATGACCGAGAAGCTACTGAAGTAGACAGATACTGCGTGTGTTGCACATTCTGAACTGTCTGTTAAGGATATAGCCTAAAGGGCACACCAGAAACATCAAATAAAAAGCACATACATGAAGAACAAGAAGACCAAATGTATGGTTATGGTCAATATTAAGGTACTAGTTTATGTTGTAAATCCTTGCAAAATCTTTTATGTGCATTTCCCGGAACTTTCATTTTTCATTGTATCAGGAAAATTTTTCCCTGAACCATTGGAGACAGAAAAGAGAAATTTCAGCAGACTTTGTTCATAGTATAACACCACTTCCTGTGGTACAAACTTTTTTTCCCTAAGTTTATTTCTGTCAAAATTATTTACTTTTCTGTGAAACTGAAGTGCTTTGTTTCATACACATAATTTTTAAAATAAATTGTAAGAGCTCTAAAACTGATATTAGAAAACTGTTCCACACATCTGCTTATCTGATTATTAAGAATTACCTACCACAATATGAAAGTTTTAAGTAAAGTAATTTTTGTAAAAATGTTCCCTGTGTGATAGCATGAGTTGTGAAGATTTCCAACAATACCATGATCAAATTTTTTGAGAAATAAATTTGAAAAAATTCCTCGCTTCTAATGTCTCTCGAACACCAAAAACTGTTAGATTATGGAAAAACATCCATTTTCTCCCAAGTTCCCCCTTACGGAGATGCTTCGGGAACTGAAATGGAAATCTCTGGAGGGAAAGCTACGTTCTTTTCCAGGAAAACTACTGAGAATATTTAGAGAATTGCCATTTGTAGCTGACTACAGAACAATTCTACTGCCACTAACACTCATTTCACATACCAACAACAAAGGTGAGACAATGGAAATTGGGACTCATATGGAGGCATCTATATTGTCATTTTTCCCTTGCTTTACTTGTAAGGGGAGCAGGAAAGGAAATGACTAGTAGTGGGGCAGGGTCCCCACCACCACACATGTACAGTGGCTTGCAAGTACTTATGTAGGTGTCACATATTACTGATGTCAATACAATCATCTGCATCTACATGGATACTCTGCATATCACATTTAAGTGCCTGCAGAGGGTCCATTGACCACCTTCACAATTCTCTATTATTCCAACCTTGTATAGCGCACGGAAAGAACGAACACCTATATCTTTCTGTACGAGCTCTGATTTTATTTTATCGTGGTGATCGTTTCTCCCTATGTAGGTCGGCGTCAACAAAATATTTGTGCATTTGGAGGAGAAAATCGGTGATTAGAATTTCTTGAGAAGATTCCGTTGCAACAAAAAACAGCTTTCGTTTAATGATGTCCAGCCTACATACTGTATCATTTCAGTGAACTCTCTTCCAAATTTCACGATAATACAAAACGTGTTGCCCTTCTATGAACTTTTTCGATGTCCTCCGTCAGTCCTAAGGATCCCACACTGCACAGCAGTATTCTAAAACAGGATGGACAAGCATAGTGTAGGCAGCCTCCTTAGTAGATCTGTTACATTTTCTAAGTGTCCTGCCAATAAAATGCAGTCTTTGGTTTGCCTTCCCCACAACATTTTCTGTGTGTTCCTTCCAATTTAAGTTGCTTGTAATTCCCATTCCTCGGTATTTAGCTGAATTTATGGCCTTTATATTTGACTGATTTTTCATGTAACTGAAGTTTAATGGATTCCTTTTAGCACTCATGTGGATGACCTCACACTTTTCGTTATTTAGGGTCAACTGCTAATTTTCGCACCATTCGGATATCTTTACTTAATTGTTATGCAGTTTGTTTTGATCTTCTGATGACTTTATTAGTCGATAAATGACAGCGTCATCTGCAAACAACCTAAGATGGCTGCTCAGATTGTCTCCCAAATCGTTTATATAGAAAAGGAACAGCAACGGGCCTATAACACAACTTGGGGAATGCCATAAATCACTTCTGTTTTACTCGATGACTTTCCGTCAATTACTACAAACTGTGGCCAAGGTACAGGGACACAGTACTAGAAGTGGCTAAAGAATGTCTTGGAACAGTAGTGTGTAAAAGTAGGATGAAGCAAACAGCTTGGTGGAATGACACAGTCAAAGAAGCCTGTAAAAGGAAAAAGAAGGCGTATCAAAAATGGCTACATACCAGAACTCAGGTAGTCAGAGAAAGTTATGTTGAAGAAAGAAACAAAGCCAAACAGATAACTGCAGCATCCAAGAAGAAATCTTGGGAAGACTTTGGAAACAGGTTGGAGACCTTGGGTCAAACTGCTGGAAAACCATTCTGGAGTGTAATTGGCAGTCTTTGAAAGGGAGGTAAGAAGGAAATGACAAGTATTTTGGACAGGTCAGGAAAACTGCTGCTGAATCCTGTGGATGCCTTGGGCAGATGGAGGGGATATTTTGAAGAGTTGCTCAATGTAGGTGAAAATACGATCAGCAATGTTTCAGATTTCGAGGTAGAATGGGATAGGAAGGATGATGGAAATAGGATCATATTTGGGGAAGTGGAGAAAATGGTCAATAGATTGCAGTGCAATAATGCAGCTGGGGTGGATGAAATTAAGTCGGAACTCATCAAATACAGTGGAACGTCAGGTCTTAAATGGCAACACAGGATAACTGAAATGGCCTGGGAGTCAGGACAGGTCCCATCAGACTGGACGAAAGTGGTAATCACACCAATCTTTAAACATGGAAACAGAAAAGATTGAAACAACTACAGAGGTATCTCTTTAATCAGCGTTGTGGGTAAAATCTTCTCAGGTATTGTTGAAAGGCAAGTGGGAGTATTAGTTGAGGACCAATTGGATGAAAATCAGTGTGGGTTTAGGCCTCTTAAGAGGTTGTCAGGACCAGATCTTTACCTTACGGCAAATAATGGAGAAGTGTAATGAGTGGAACAGGAAATTGTATCTATGCTTTATAGATCTAGAAAAGACATATGACCGGGTTCCTAGGAGGAAGTTATTGTCTGTTCTACGAGATTATGGAATAGGAGGCAAACTTTTGCAAGCAATTAAACGTCTTTACATGGATAGTCAGGCAGCAGTTAGAGTTGACCGTAAATTGAGTTCATGGTTTAGAGTAGTGTCAGGGGTAAGACAAGGCTGCAACCTGTCTCCACTGTTGTTCATATTATTTATGGATTATATGTTGAAAACAATAGACTGGCGGGGTGAGATTAAGATATGTGAACACAAAATAAGCAGTCTTGCATATGCGGATGACTTAGTTGTGATGGCAGATTCGATTGAAAGTTTGCAAAGTAATATTGCAGAGCTAGATCAGAAATGTAAGGCCTATGGAATGAAGATCAGCATCTCCAAAACAAAAGTAATGTCAGTGGGAAAGAAATATAAACTGATTGAGTGCCAAATAAGAGGAACAAAGTTAGAACAGGTGGACGGTTTCAAGTACTTAGGATGCATTTTCTCACAGGATGGCAACATAGTGAAAGAACTGGAAGCAAGATGTAGCAAAGCCAATGCAGTGAGCGCTCAGCTACGATCTACTCTCTTCTGCAAGAAGGAAGTCAGTACCAAGACTAAGTTATCTTTGTACCGTTCAATCTTTCGACCAACTATGTTGTATGGGAGCAAAAGCTGGGTGGATTCAGGTTACCTTACCAACAAGGTTGAGGTTATGGATATGAAAGTAGCTAGGATGATTGCAGGTACTAGTAGATGGGTACAATGGCAGGAGGGTGCCCACAATGAGGAAATCAAAGAAAAACTGGGAATGTAGCAGTCAGGGCGAACAGGCTTAGATGGTGGGGTCATGTTACACGCATGGGAGAAGCAAGGTTACCCAAGAGACTCATGGGTTCAGCACTAGAGGGTAGGAGGAGTCGGGGCAGACCAAGGAGAAGGTACCTGGATTCGGTTAAGAACAATTTTGAAGTAATAGGTTTAACATCAGAAGAGGAACCAATGTTACCACTGAATAGGGGAACATGGAGGAATTTTATAAGGGGAACTATGCTCCAGATTGAACGCTGAAAGGCATAATCAGTCTTAAATGATGATGATGTGGCCTCTCTGACAGGACATCACAAATCCAGTCACATAACTGAGACGATATTCCATAAGCGCACAATTTCACTATAAGCCGTTAGTGGGGTACAGTGTCAAAAGCCTTCTGGAAATCCAGAAATATGAAATCTATCTGAAATCCCTTGTCAATAACACTCAACACTTCATGCAAATAATGAGCTAGTTGTGTTTCATAAAATGATGTTCTCTAAACCCATGTTGACTTTGTGTCAATAGACTGTTTTCTTCGAGGTAATTCATAATGTTCAAACCCAATATATGTTCCAGAATCCTGCTGCATATTGACGTTAATGATATGAGCCTGTAATTGTGTGGATTACTCCTACTACCCTCCTTGAATATTGTTATGACCTGTGCAACTTTCCATTCTCTGGGTACAGATCTTTCATCGAGCGAATGGCTGTATATGATTGTTAAGTATGGAGCTAATGCATCAGCATACTCTGAAAGGAATCTAATTGGCATACAGTCTGACCAGAAGACTTGCTTTTATGAAGTGATTTAAGTTGCTTCACTACTCTGATGATACTTATTTCTACGTTACTCATGTTGGCAGCTGTCCTTGATTCAAATTCTGGAATATCTACTGTGTCTTCTTTTGTGAAGCCATTTCGGAAGGTTATGTTAGTAACTCTGCTTTGGCAGCACTGTCTTTGACAGTATCTCCATTGCTATCGCGGCAGAGAAGGCACTGATTGTTTCTTGCCGCTAACATACTTCACACAGGACCAGAACCTCTTTAGATTTTCTGTCAGGTTTCGAAACGAAGTTTCATTGTGGAAACTGTTATAAGCATCTCACATTGAACTCCGCACTAAACTTCGAGCTTCTGTAAAAGATCGCCAATCTGCATGCAGCTTCCATTCTTCTATGTATTTCTACTAGAGGCATGATTTCTGTGTTTAGAAACTATGACATGTTACACCTTAACCAATATTGAAAACAGAATAAAAATTCAGACGCATTACTTTTCTGCATGCCATCGTATATGAACGGGCATCACTCATGTCTCCAGGAGAAAGAGAGATTGAGTTCAGCCTAGTATGTAAACAATAGTGAAGCCCCTCTTATTTGCAAAAGACTACAAAAAATTTTAAACTTGTAAAGACAATAACAGAAATCTGTTCACCTGTTAAATGAAATTTCTTTAAGAAATAACTGAAAAATCTTGATAGGAAAAACTATGTTCTTGGCATTTTGACAGAAAGACTAATAAATAGTTTTAACTGTGCTTGAGAAGATGTAGTGTGAAACACTGCAAAAAGAGGTGGATTGTTCACTCACAAAAAAGTCAAATGGCCTAAGGCGGATGAGAAGTACTATTCAAGAGCGTCAGCTGCGCATTATTTTTACATGTCCAAATTGACAATTCGAGTTCAGTAATTTCCCTAACTTCAGTTAATCCACAACCAAAATTCCTTGTATTAATTTATTATGAAACATGAACAATACCTTATTTTCCATGGGCAGCAGGATGTAAGTATAACGATAACAAATGCTCCTATTTACAAATTCAACTGAAGATGTTCAAATTTCATCAATGAAAGAACAACACACGTCCAGTAGAAGTAAGTTCAAGAGAAAGTGAACAGATTTAGCTATGTAAGAGGATAAGGGAAAAGAAGTTACTAAAATGATAGGAACAATTGGTAAATTTTTCTGAGGAAGAATGCAGAATTGTATGTTATAAAAAACCTACAGACAGTTGCATATAACTTGCATTACCACAGGTACCACCACAGAAATTGTTACCCATGCCCCTTCAATGAGTGTTATCAATGGCAGGAACTCTAAGAGTCATAATTTTCAGAATAGGCCATGTATCATTAACTGTACTTACAATCAAGAATAGGAACAGTGATGTTACATTATCTTGCTTCCCCATGTTGACAGTTAAGATGCATTACTATGCACAATGGGGTTTGTCAACAGCTGGTTGTAAGTAAACAATGTGAGAATAGCAGACAAGTGTGTTTAGAATTTGTGCTAATGAATAAAACGTTATGTCCTATGTTCTGATCACAATATAACCTTAGAATGTGCAGCATAACCAAAAATAAGTCAAGAACATCCAGCAGCTACAGCAGAAGTATAGTCTGTGTCTCAAAATAATCACTATCTCTGACTGTGCCGTTGTTCCAAGAAATGTCTGAGAGCAATGAACACACACTGGCAAACATTGAAAGCTTTTAATTTTACAGCAAAGAACACACTGTTGCTTGTTTTATTACCCCTTTGGTTACACGATACTGATGTACTGTAAACCTACAAGGGCACTACAGGAAAATTGGGGGTCAAGAGGAATGTTTGATAGTAGTCGTCCCTTGTGATCTGTGACGTAATGTTAATGGCTGCTGTGACCTCACCTTCTGGTAGGCTTCCCCCCCCCCCCTTTTTTGGGAGGGGGGTTAATTGGTCCAGCCACTGAATGTGAAAGAAAATCCACTGATTGTGGCAAAACTGATCTGTAGCTTAGTCCAAGGTCTAGGTAGATAGATGATCTGGTAGAGAGTAGGTGAAGCTAATGAATGTGAAAACAAAATACCTAGTTGTGGTGACAGACGGATCTGTAGCTTAAGCCATATGAAAAAATACACTGGTGTGATGTTCACAGCAACCACAGTACTTATGCTTGTAGTATGTTTCCTGCATCATTGGTCAAAGCCAATGGCTAGTGTAGAATATTCCTCTTTATCTGAAAACTGTGCTGGCCGCCACCACCCTTACAGTTAACTTCAGCCACCCATTGTTACTAGCAATTGTTTTAATTCTTATACTATTAATTGGTAGATATGATTTACATATATTTCAGATCTTTATTGTACACATTGAAATATTACCTCTGCTGCAACAGTTGTCTTGGAATCCTTTCTCACATCTCCTACTAAGCAGATTCTGGTACAGACAGTCAGAGGATCTGAAAGCATTGATAAATCTTACATCTATATGAAAGCTCTAACATTACTAAATTTGAATCAATTAAACACCAAATATCATACACTCAGACAAAATATTTCAATGCCTGCTTCCAAACATGCATTTTTATAAAGGTGAAACTAGAATATACTTCTTACCAAAACAGTTTATAATCTAATACGGTATGTATCTGTGATACTAAAGAAAGTGTAGGCCTACATGAAAATAATAATAATATCTGAAAGTAAGTTATGTATTGGGCTCTTCCTGATGTCTTGGATGTGGTGGCAGACTAATCGGTAGCAGCCCTCAGTTTATGTTAGGTTGGAAGGTGTCAATTTGGATGTGATTACACAAAGCCAATGAATGTGAATGCAGAAAATCTAATTGTGGTAACAAATTGACCAGTAGCAAAGCCTACTGTTTACTTTCACCAACAAATCTTGCAACTAAACTTACATCTGTTTTTAATATGAACCCTTTTACTAAGCCATAGGAGAAAATGCTGTACATCAAAATTTGGGACTGCAGAGAGGAACGACAGTGTGGACACAAAATCTAACAGAAATTTGGTTCAAGCCATGTGCTTGTAGTTGCACATTTTTTTCAAGATACAATGTCTATGACACACACTGTATTTTGCACTATCTGTGTACAACTTCTTTTGTCTAACATTAACTGCAGTTTAAAACATGTAGCATGTCAGTGTAGTTTCACTTCTCTGCCAATTAATTTCTTTCTCAATTAAAATGGCACTTCTGCAAGAGCTTTGGTTACCTGAAAGACCAATGTTTCACTGTAGTTTGATACCCACATTTAAAAGCACACTACTTTATAACTTGTGGAGTACAGACTACTTCAATAGGACCTACTCCTCACAGCAACACTAAGTAATATAAACTTGGTGTTCAAGCCAACCTAGTGATTCACAAGTTTTTCCATATACATGGGTACAAAAAAACAAACTTTACCATGCTGGTAACTACATTTCCTTCACCTACATTGAATAAACTAGGAATATTACAAACAATAGGAATGAATTCACACGCTAATGAGGTGGAATTCTCACCACTGTTCACTTTGAACATAGCCCTGTTCTTCCTGCTAGTTT
Organism: Schistocerca gregaria; assembly: GCF_023897955.1. Lineage (NCBI taxonomy): Eukaryota > Metazoa > Arthropoda > Insecta > Orthoptera > Acrididae > Schistocerca > Schistocerca gregaria. Next base: position 1,002,563,013 of record NC_064921.1, read on the forward strand.
GCTGTAGTGCGCCCATCACAGACAAAAACAACAGCCATAATCCGCGATAGTAAATTACGTTACAGCAGTTTATCGTAAAAGATCCTGAAATTTTTGAAACTCTGTCACAATAGGCTATGTTGTGTATAAAGCAATTTGATACTACCCACTCTTTTACATTGCATAAATAAATTTAATCAACAAATACTCGAGTTTCACTCTGTAGAAAAACGCGTCCACTACTTTTTAACCCGCTACACATTCCTCGCAATTCACATACCACGAAACAAATGCATACTTTTTATTAACGAATGCTGCTGTTAACCCGTTATGATACATTTACTTTCTTACAACCATTAATGAGATGACAGTTATCTTGTAAATCTATGTGGCTGCTCTGGGACATGGCAGACAAAAGATGCAACACAACTCGATGGACAAATATTTTGATCCTTCGTGCAGTTCCGTTGTAAATTAGATATGTAATTTTCATTACTGAATTCGTGTTCATCATAAATCCAACGCCTACAAATGGATTGTAACAGGAACGTCTGTAGGCGTAACCAATGTCAAACCATACGTCACATTTAGAATCTTAGTCCACAAACAAGTAAGTCTGACAAGACGACGACATGGAGTTTGAGCCACCATACAAGGTCTTTACTTCTCAAAAAAATATAAGTTTGCAACACAAATTTTGCCCTTCTATAATTTTTCGAAAACAGGCTACTGAATCGCTGCACATAGTTTACGACTAAGTTGACGCTAATACGAAAAAGAAGCTGCAATCAGTAGTTTTGTGAATACTTTGCTTATGTCCGTATGTTATGAAAGAGACGTAAAGTTTCTACGCTGTTCACTCTTAAAATTCACTAACCTCTAAAATTCACGTCGGCCAAACAAACGGCTGCCTCGTCCATCTTGTTAAAACAGCACGCCAATCTTCAAAATGCCTATTCTTTCAAAAAACTTTTGATGCACTGAATTCCTTAACTTGATGTAAACTATACGTCTCATCGTCACAAATGTTGTACACATAGATCTAAAGTCAAAAGAGGATGCCAATGCTTTTTGTTTTTTTTCCACACACACACACACGCATTTACAACAAACTCAAAACTCCAGTGCCATTCAAATACTTCGCTTCCATGATTGGCTGATTTGATCACGTGATGTTCTCAGAGACAAATTACCTCATAGTCAACCTTCAAAGCGTACGAGGCTGTTTAGCATCAGTGACGTCTCCCATTAATGAATCATAGATCAATTGCCTTCCATTTTCATACAAAAACAATCTGTAATTGCTTTGTAAATAAAAATGTCCTCCACAAGTGGCTGCTATCACAAAAGTAGTCGACTGCTAGACGGTTGAGAAGCATCACTCTATGCTTTTTCTGGAGACCGCTCACTCACATAATTCTCTTGTTACGATTAGCTTCAGAACATTCATTCTCACATCGTGCTCCGTAAATTCTTTTATGATCGACGACCGTTAGGGATATGGAACGAGGCAAGTTCCACTTTTACAGAGAAAAGCAGCCCCTGCTGATTGGCATAAAGTATACTAACAAAAATTAATGACTATCCTGTAGGGCTCATCGGTTGAAGTTGTGAATAGTTTTATTTAATAACCTGAATGTCATTTAAATATCGTTGTCTTACTAGAAACAAATTGTTTTATTATCGTTGTTAAGCGTTAATCAGGAGACATTTAAGAAACTAATGTCTATCAACTGCGAAAAACTTGTGTTACTCTTAAATAACCAAATAGGTTATGGGCGTAGTTGTACTACTATGTAATCTGAAGTAAATTGAAGAAACACAAGTTTTAAGTTTCGTACATAAGTGACAAGCACATTTTGAAATCAACGTATTTCGATTTTCGTATACTCAAGTAACTTTTGGAAGTCAGTTTGTGAATTTCGACTATGCGTTCGACAAGAGTCTACTGGAATGGCAATGAAACTGAATACAAGGAAATTCCTGTCTATGTGATATTTCTTGAGCACTTGACGTTATTGATGGTAGGTCAGTTAAATCTGTAGAATCTGCAGAAGATGCAACTGGTCACGTAAAACAAACATGTAACAAGGCTTTAAATAATTATCTTTAGGCTGACAGCAACGTTTGCATTGTATTGACTGCGAATATGGCGGAGGAAACATTGCAAAAATAAAGCATCTTAATAAATCTCTTGAAGCATGGACAGAATTAAACAAATTGTTTGATAGTGTTTCTCAATATAATGTTTATGATTTTTGCTTACGACATTTTTGGGATTGTTAAACTGTCTGATAGTCATATAGCAACTAACACAATGTGTGGAATGATCTGAAGTAAGAAATGGAAAAAGATGTAGAAAATAATCTTCAATCATCCGATATATTTCTGATTTGTAAAATTTTAGGCGCTCTACCAGATGTGTATTTTTCACTCAAATGAAGTTGGATGTTTCTGTCAAAAAGTGGTAAGGCTATTGATGACTTGACAATTTAAGTTTGCACACTTGAGAAAGCTTTGTCGAGTAGAGAAGGAGGTTCTACATCTCAAGAGGCACTTATAAGTAACTCATTAAAACAACTCTCTAAACAGGTACAGCAGACAATGAAAATTGTCTGTCATTATTGTAAGAAGCCGAATGGTGTGATCGAGAAATGCCGAAAGTGGACTGTGTATGGTTAGTCTCAAAAGCCTCAGAAAACTAATGTGTCGGAAGCTGCTGAAATTACAAATACTACTATGGTTCTCTTCTCTGAGCGAGAACCTGTTGCCATGAGTGTGATACTGGTACCTGGTTTGTAGATAATGGTGCAACAAGTCACAGCGCCAATACTGACCATTTTTTCAAGACATATGAACCATTTTCTAAATACAGAAAAATGTTCAAATGTGTGTGTAATCTTATGGGACTTAACTGCTAAGGCCATCAGTCCCTGAGCTTACACACTACTTAACCTAAATTATCCTAAGGACAAACACACATGCCCGAGGGAGGATTCGAACCTCCACCTGGACCAGCTGCTAAATACAGACACGTACATCAGCAGATGGTAATATTGTTGAGGATGTTGGCAAGGACACCATACCAATGAAAGCAAAATTAAATGGAAAGTGACATAACATCACTCTGAGAGATATATGGTATGTACCAAAAATTAAAAACAGTGTATTTCCACCTTAGGCCACAAGATAAAAATCCACAACGGAAAGATATTTCATTTAAAATTGATGAAGTCACAAGTTTAGTTGGCAGTTGTGATAGTTACGAAGGACTAATTAAGTTAATGATACAATGATGAAAAGTATTCCTGCTGAAATAAATGAAATCAGTAAAGAAAACTTACTATGATTGTGTTATGAAAGATTTGCACGTCACAATAATCTACATGTCAAGACGTTAATCTCCAATATCTTAACCATAAACGTGGGATTGGAGCTATTTTAGACTGCATTTATGGTAAAGCACATCGGCTTCCATTTGGTACCTGGAAGAAAGCTTCTGAACTAGGAGAGTGGACTCAAATAAATATCTGTGGTCCTTTTCGAAAGTCGAAGTCTGGGTATCGCTACTTTGTTTTGTTCAAAGATGGTTACAGTTAATTTCGAGCTGTTTACTTCATCAAGGAAAAATCATAAGTTCCTAATAAACTGAGACAATGTATAACTGAAAGAGAGACAGCTGGGTATAAAACTAAAAATCTCTTAAGCGATTATGGAGAAGAGGTCAACAGAAAGGGAGTTTCTACAGAAGGAGGGCATAATCGTACATTTCACCATACTGTACGCTTGGCGACAAAAAGGACGCAATCAAAGAGAAAATTGAACTCTTTTTGAAACATCCAGGACTATGATACATTTTCACGGAAATGTGATGAAATGATAAATTCTGCAAGAAACATCCTCAATTGAAAGGAACCTTCTAGTGTTCTAGGGATGTCTTCATATGACACAGGGTATTGAGAGAAGTCTGGCGTGAAGCATCTACATAAAATAGGCTCTAAATGTTACAATCAAGATCCAAAGCAAATAAGTGTGAAAGTGGATAGAAAAAAAGTGAAAGGGATTCTGATTGGCTATGATCTTTTTTGGTGGTTCTCAGGTCTGATGTGAAAATACTCATAAGCTAATGACAGCAATTTTGAAGAAAAAATTACGCAGAAGGAAAGTCTAGTAGTTCCTGTGGATCTTGAACTCCCTCATTGAAAGCCTCATGAAACGTGAGGCGAAACTGAGAGCAAAGTAAAAATTAGTTTTCCAAGAGAAAAAGTATTCTATAGTTATGACGATTTACAGGATGAAATGGAAGACAGTTTATAACAGTTCAATTATGAAAGGATGAGGCCACAACTATGTGAGTGTTTAGTGCTAAAACGTACTGAAGACTTCAAGACATAATGCAGTTAATTACCTTTGAGGAACCAGAATCCGCAGCAATAGATCAACAAACGATGGCACATCAAGAAAATTGAACTGGGCTGTAGAAGATTTACCTTCAGGAAATGAGGCACTACCACATAAGGGGATCTACAGACCGATGGACCGGTTGCCAGATTCGAAACAAGATTGGTTATGAAAGGATTTTTTTCAAAATAAATTCATTGATTATGAATAAACTTTCAATCCTGTGGTGAAGATATCGACTATTCTAACATTACCAGCGTTGCAACCAAGGAGAAGATAAACATTTCGAAAATGGATTTAGCTATTGTTCTCTTTTACAGTGACCTGAAGGAAACGATATTTATAACACGATTTGAACATTGTAATGATAGTTCTAGAAAAGTCGATTTATGATCTATGGCCTGAATCTGGCTCACCATTGCTGGAATTAGAGATTCACTAATTACATCATGGAAATACTATTTAAGATAAGCAGGGGTCATCACTACCTCTGTATGGGATGGAAAGGTTCTTACCCTATGTTGATGATGGACTGATTGCAGCAAACAATGATAATGAACATAGAGAATTTATTGAAGATCTTAAAAAAGAATTGAACATAAAAACAAACCCAGCATCATATATCTTAGGGTTGGAAACTGATAGAAAAGATGATGGATCCATTCAGGTAATTCAGACTCACTACACAAAGAAAGTTTTGCAACACTTTGGCATGAGTGATTGTAAATCAGTTGCAACTCCAATGACCAAGGATGGTGGTATGGAAGAGAACTCTGTTGTTGTTGTTGTTGTTGTTGTCTTCAGTCATGAGACTGATTAGATGCAGCTCTCCATGCTTCTCATCCTGTGCAAGCTTCTTCATCTCCCAGTACCTACTGCAACCTACATCCTTCTGAATCTGCTTAGTGTATTCATCTCTTGGTCTCCCTCTACGATTTTTAACCTCCACACTGCCCTCCAATGCTAAATTTGTGATCTCTTGTTGCCTCAAAACATGTCCTACTAACCGATCCCTGCTTCTAGTCAAGTTGTGCCACAAACTTTTCTTCTCCCCAATCCTATTCAATACCTCCTCATTAGTTACGTGATCTATCCACCTTATCTTCAGCATTCTTCTATAACACCACATTTCGAAAGCTTCTATCCTCTTCTTGTCCAAACTAGTTATCGTCCATGTTTCACTTCCATACATGGTTACACTCCAAACAAATACTTTCAGATGCGACTTCCTGATACATAAATCTATATTCAATGTTAACAAATTTCTCTTCTTCAGAAACGCTTTCCTTGCCATTGCCAGTCTACATTTTATATCATCTCTACTTAGACCATCATCAGTTATTTTACTTCCTAAATACCAAAACTACTTTACTACTTGAAGTGTCTCATTTCCTAATCTAATTCCCTCAGCATCACCCGATTTAATTCGACTACATTCCGTTATCCTCGTTTTACTTTTGTTGATCTTCATCTTATATCCTCCTTTCAAGACACTGTCCATTCCGTTCAACTGCTCTTCCAAGTCCTTTGCCGTCTCTGACAGAATTACAATGTCATCGGCGAACCTCAAAGTTTTTACTTCTTCTCCAGGATTTTTATACCTACTCCAAATTTTTCTTTTGTTTCCTTTACTGTTTGCTCAATATACAGATTGAATAACATCGGGGAGAGGCTACAACCCTGTCTAACTCCTTTCCCAACCACTGCTTCCCTTTCATGTCCCTCGTCTCTTATGATTGCCATCTAGTTTCTGTACAAATTTTAACTAGCCTTTCACTCCCTGTACTTTACCCCTGCCACCTTTAGAATTTGAAAGAGAGTATTCCAGTCAACATTGTCAAAAGCTTTCACTAAGTCTACAAATGCTAGAAACGTAGGTTTGCCTTTTCTTAATCTTTCTTCTAAGATAAGTCATAAGGTCAGTATTGCCTCACATGTTCCAACAGTTTTACGGAATCCAAACTGATCCTCCCCGAGGTCCGCATCTACCAGTTTTTCCATTCGTCTGTAAAGAATTCGCGTTAGTATTTTGCGGCTGTGACTTATTAAACCAATAGTTCGGTAATATTCACATCTGTTAGCACCTGCTTTCTTTGGGATTGGAATTATTATATTCATCTTGAAGTCTGAGGGTATTTCGCCTGTTTCATACATCTTGCTCACCAGCTGGTACAGTTTTGTCATGACTGGCTCTCCCAAGGCCGTCAGTAGTTCTAAATGAATGTTGTCTACTCCGGGGGCCTTGTTTTGACTCAGATCTTTCAGTGCTCTGTCAAACTCTTCACGCAATATCATATCTCCCATTTCATCTTCATCTACATCCTCTTCCATTTCCATAATATTGTCCTCAAGTACATCGCCCCTGTATAGACCCTCTATATACTCCTTCTACCTTTCTGCTTTTCCTTCTTTGCTTAGAACTGGGTTTCCATCTGAGCTCTTGATGTTTATACAAGTGGTTCTCTTCTCTCCAAAAGTCTCTTTAATTTTCCTGTAGGCAGTATCTATCTTACCCCTAGTGAGATAAGCTTCTACATCCTTACATTTGTCCTCTAGCCATCCCTGCTTAGCCATTTTGCACTTCCTGTCGATCTCATTTTTGAGACATTTGTATTCCTTTATGCCTGCTTCATTTACTGCATTTTTATATTTTCTCCTTTCATCAATTAAATTCAATATTTCTTCTGTTACCCAACGATTTCTAGCAGCCCTCGTCTTTTTACCTACTTTATCCTCTGCTGCCTTCACTACTTCATCCCTCAGAGCTACCGATTCTTCTTCTACTGTGATTCTTTCCCTCATTCCTGTCAATTGTTCCCTTATGCTCTCCTTGAAACTCTGTACAACCTCTGGTTCTTTCAGCTTATCCAGATCCCATGTCCTTAAATTCCCACCTTTTTGCAGTTTCTTCAGTTTTAACCTACAGGTCATAACCAATAGGTTGTGGTCAAAGTCCACATCTGCCCCTTCTGCCCCTGGAAATGTCCTACAATTTAAAACCTGACTCCTAAATCTCTGTCTTACCATTATATAATCTATCTGATACCTTTTACTATCTGCAGGATTCTTCCATGTATACAACCTTCTTTTATGATTCTTGAACCAAGTGTTAGCTATGATTAAGTTATGCTCTGTGCAAAATTCTACCAGACAGCTTCCTCTTTCATTTCTTAGCCCTAACCCATAATCACTTACTATGATTCCTTCTCTCCCTTTTCCTACTGACGAATTCCAGTCACCCATGACTATTAAATTTTCGTTTCCCTTCACTACCTGAATAATTTCTTTTATCTCATCATACATTTCATCAATTTCTTCGTCATCTGCAGAGCTACTTGGCATATAAACTTGTACTACTGTAGTAGGCATGGGCCTTGTGTCTATCTTGGCCACAATAAAGCATTCACTTTGCTGTTTGTAGTAGCTTACCCGCATTCTTATTTTTTTATTCATTATGAAACCTACTTCTGCATTACCCCTATTTGATTTTGTATTTATAACCCTGTATTCACCTGACCAAAAGTCTTGTTCCTCCTGCCACCGAACTTCACTAATTTCCACTATATCTAACTTTAACCTATCCATTTCCCTTTTTAAATTTTCTAACCTATCTACCCCATTAAGGGATCGTGACGTTCCACACTCCGATCACTATAACACCAGTTTTCTTTCATGTGCTAACAACGTCCTCCTGAGTAGTACCCGCCCGGAGATCTGAATGGGGGACTATTTTACCTCCGGAATATTTTACCCAAGTGGATGCCATCATTTAATCATACAGTAAAGCTGCATGCCCTCGGGAAAAACTATGAATGTAGTTTCCCCTTGTTCATCTGTTTGCAGTACCAGAACAGCAAGGCCATTTTGGTTAGTGTTACAAGGGCAGATCAGTCAATCATCCAGACTGTTGCCCCTGCAACTACTGAAAAGGCTGCTGCCCCTCTTCAGGAACCACACGTTTGTCTGGCCTCTCAACAGATACCCCTCCATCGTGGTTGCACCTACGGTACGGCCATCTGTATAGCTGAGGCACGCAGGCCTCCCCAACAACGGCAAGGTCCATGGTTCATGGGGGGGGAAGAGAACTCTATAACACTGAATATTCTTACAGACAAGCAATTGGATCACTGATGTACCTGATGTGTGGGACAAACCCAGACATAGCGTATATTGGTGGAGTAATATATAGATGTCTCGAAAATCCGATAGAGTGCGATATAATAGTGGTAAAAAGAATCTTTCACTGTTTGAGAGGCACAAATAACTATGGTCTTATTTTCAAAAGTGGTGAAAACGGAAAGCATTCTTGAATATTATGGTGATGCTGATCATGGACATGTAACGATTGGGTGATCTATCTCACGTGTTCTTTACCTGTACATCTGTGAACCTGTCAGCTGGTGCTGCGACAAACTTCATTTGCAGTCTCTACTACAAAGCTGAAGTTGTAGCGGCCAGTGAAGTAGCATAAGAAATTGTTTGGAACAAGAGACTCTTAACTGAACTTTGCCAATTAAAGGAGGGAAGCCTTGCATACAAGCATACAATGGAGCTGTTTAACTCCCACATAGTCCTGAATTTCATTGATGGACAAAATATATTCGTCTCAGACCCTTCTTCGTTTGAGAGTTAGATACAGCTGGTAAAATGAAATGTCGTATGGATAGGGCCTCCCGTCGGATAGACCGTTCGCCTGGTGCAGGTCTTTCGAGTTCACGCCACTTCGGCGACCTGCGCGTCGATGGGGATGAAATGATGATGATTAGGACAGCAGAACACCCAGTCCCTGAGCGGATAAAATCTTCGACCCAGCCGGGAATCTAACCCGGGCCCTAAGGATTGACAGTCTTTCACGCTGACCACTCAGCTACTGGGGGCTTACGATACAGATGGTGAAACTCCTATTTAAAGAGTAAATACAGACAATCAGGTTTGCAGATTTGTTAACAAATCCGTTATTTGCTGTCCAATTATGACAGCTGTGCGATAATATTAGAGTGTGTAAGTTATTAAATCAGAGAGAGTGTTTAAGTTTTGTTTTATGAACGTTTTATTTAATAACATGAATGACATTTAAATATCTCTGCCTTAATAGACGCAGATTGTTCTATGCTCTTTGTCACAATTGAAGTATTTATCATTGTTGTTAAGAGTTAACTTTTGGATGTTTAAGAAACCAATGTTTTTGAATGAAGAAAAACTCGTATTTTGTGTTGTACCAATCATAACCTCTCTCTCTCTCTCTCTCTCTGTGTGTGTGTGTGTGTGTGTGTGTGTGTGTGTGTGTGTGTTTCAGGAGAAAACAACTTTTTTGAAATACACCACAGCTTCTCCTCCTCCTCCTACACTACTCAGCTGCTGTTTTTATATAATAGTTAAACAAAGCACTTATGTGACTTGCACAGACCTCTGTTAGCAGCCTGTGTACTCACAAAGTTAGGATATATGTAATACTGTAGAGTTACACAGAAATTCATTACTGAGTCCAGGTATTTTCATAAATTGCAGACAGAAAGGTTACTGACATATTGGATTGCATACACATCAGTCTATAAATCCGGATTCAATTGCATTTTTCATGGCAGTAACTGATCTTTTCACTCTGACAAATGTTATGCGCATAGAAATATGCAAAACTGAACAGTGTATGTGATTCTATGTTAAAGTGAACATCCATATTATTCATAATTAAGTGGAACCATTCACAATTCGAAAGAAGACATGGAAAATACAGTAGTAACTATCTGCTACTGTATCACATCTAGTAAAACACTGCAGTGCTCTCACAATGGTTAATGACTGCTTTATTATGCTATGAAAGACATTATGATGTGCTGTGAACTATTGGTGATTGTCCATTTTCAGATAATGATCTACCTCTACATATATACTACACAAGGTAGTGTACTAGGCATAATGGAGAGTACAACATTCCATTATTATAGATTATCTGTTCTATCCCATTCACAATTGAGGTGAAAATGACTGTCTACACACGTAAGCCTAATAGCTATTGTAAACGCCAAATAAATATCTAATTCGATATTCTTTTAAAAACCTCTAAAGCTGATTCTACTATACAGTATTGTAGGTCTATACTAGTGGTTGTGTCCGTCAAGATAAAATGAAATATTCTGAGATGTTAAGACACCAGAAGTTCGATTATGGTTCAATTATGAACTAAATTATTTTGTAGAAATCAATATTACTATCTTGCTGTTATGTAATTAATTATTACTTGATGATGATGATGAGATCCCATACTCCGAGGAGTGTAGGGGATGATGTGGCAGACACGCACCGCCATACTAAGCGAGATCCTAGCGTAGCTGGTTTGCTATTGCCTTCCTCCAACTGTAATGGGGATGAATGAGGATGATGAAGACGACACAACACCACCCAGTCATCTTAAGGCAGGAAAACTCCTTGACTCCACCAGGCATCGAACCCAGGACCCCGGCCGCGGAAAGCGAGAACACTACCGCAAGACCACTAGTGTCATCAAATAAAAGAATTAGCATCTGTTGTGGTTTGGCATGGGCCACAGTGGATCTATTAATTACACTGTTAGAAATACACATGCAGTTGACGATGACAACTAGCTGCAACCAGACATTTCCTTGGTATCACATGTTCAACCAGGCAATTGCATGGTATGACACACTCATTATTTTCTTCACTGGGTTATTAGATGTGTCTGCCTTTTTCAGATAGTAACTTGTTTTACTTTTTCCAATAGTCACTTATCAATTGAAGGACTCATGATGTGCACTGCACAGTAAATGCACTTTTATTATAGAGAAAATATATCTATGGAGTGAGCACAGTGTACTACCATAGACTACCCTACAGTCACTTGCAGTACTGCCAATGTCACTACCATCGAAATGAAAGTGTCATGTGGCCTATGTATGAACTTGTTTTTGACATTTTGCACTAAGTGACAACAATGATGATGAATTATTTCTGCTGCAGATGCAAATCGAAATTTATCATAGAAGGAAAAGTTACTTGTTATTGATAAGTACCACAACAGTCTAATCAAAATTATCATACAAGTCAGATGTGCTTTATGTACTGATAAATAATAGGAAACAATGTAATGAAGGCATAACATTGCAGGGCAAATTTATGTGATTGCATAGCCATATATTTATGAGAGAAGTGCTACTTAACTTTGGCAGTGATGGAATGAGTCCCCACTCATTCACTTTATATACATTTTAAACAATATTCATTTGCAGATAAGATTTATGTATAATAGTCCTCAGTATTACACAGATTTCCAAATTACTGCGCTTACTTTAGAATAATCACAATAGGAGGCTATACTACTGCTACCCATTGTGTAGAGAATGATTTGCAGTTATTTTTTTCAGTTTTCCGAAGTTTGAATGAAGACTAATATAATTGTGGCATTAATAAGGAAAAATGGAAAAAATATTGCTGTAAAAACGTTTTAGAATGCAGTCGCTAATTTGATGAATGTTATGTTTGGAAATACATTGTTTTTTAGGAAACTTTCATTTTGGCGTACTAGGAAGCCATTTGACAATACCCTTCTGTATAATTTGTTAAAACAGAGACTCAACAATATGATCAAGTGAATTATAAAAAATTAAAAAGTATAGCGAAAAAGAAGCTGTGATACTATCCACAAACAAACAAAATACTGTTTTATTCGCCACTTTAAACCTTTAAGCCAATATCGTTTCAAATATTACTCGCAGAATATTAAGATCCCTATGAAATTCACGTACAAAATCCACAGTACTTCTGAATGCAATCTGCTTGTATTAGCAATCTAATGACATTCAAAATGTTTAAAGCACTTATGGAAAAACCTGAAGCCCCACCACAGTCATGCATTTTTGGAGTAAATGTTTGTTGATGACAAACTTTTAATTCTGCACATTTGAAAGCTCAGTCCAAGATATTTCTACTGACCAATACATGGCTAATTTACAATACTACCATCTGTACACTGTCATACATAAGTAGTTGAACTGTTAAGACATAAGTAGATGCATAAATTTCTTTCTAATTAGTAATTATGGTGATACAAGCTTTAACCACAAAAAGTTCATCACAAGTGACTCTGACACGTTCAGAATCTAAAAATCGCTTCGCTTTATTTGATAAAAATTCTTCCTGACGTCTAAAGAACAATATCAGTGAAATGGCTTTCCAAGAACTTCGTACAGAGAGTTTTACATTATATATGTATATAACAGAGAATGTTTATTCACCTTGCTGTGAGAATTGTGATCACCTTTGTAAAGAGTTTATGGAACTAATATTAAGACTTGAGTGTATTATGAGCAGTGTATGTTGCTGAATGGCTGTATTGTAGTCAAATGAGTTAAAGAGTATGCAAATAAGGTTAAGCGCTGAGTATAAATTGAGAGAAATATATATGCAACAATACTATTACATACAACAGTGCATATGCAGTACATGAAATGATTACATTTACAGATCAATAGAACAAGTGATTCTGAGGAACAAGGGATCAGGTATCACCAGGGAAGCTGTTGCACGTCTTGTAGAACACACATAATTTCACAGGCAGTGTGTGGGTGGGCATTATCCTGTTGGAACAACACTGCACCTTCCTGTTGCTAGCTGGTGAAAGAGTGGGTCTAACAATGTACTGCAGGTACCAAGTGCAGGGTATCATTCCTTCCAGAGCAACAAAGGTGAACGACAGTTGTAGCTTATCGCACCCCAGACCAAAGAGCCTCGGTTGGGGCATTGTGTCTTGGATCAATGCACTCTAAGAGACAGCACTTACCAGGTCTATGTATAACACACAAAAGAATATCAGCTGCATGGAGGCAGAATCCAGTTTCGTCACTGGAGACTATGGTACTCCATTCCGTTTTCCAAGAGACCCTCTAATGGCACCAGTTGAACCATACACATCAATGCTGTGGCGTGACTGGAAAACATGCTAGAGGGTTGCATGTCCATAGTCCCACCGCCAATAACTGGTTTGCAACAGTTTGCGTTGTCCCATCTGGGCTCACAAGTCCTCTTATTTGTGCTGTGGTAACTGTGTGATCTGCCGTTACTGTGCCATCAATAAGATCCTGTCGATCGTTAATTAAAACTCATGGTGTTCACATTTGCGACTTGAAGAACAGATCTGAAACGCAATGCTTTTTCTTTTATATAGTTATTGAGAATCCACATCAGCCACTGTAATTTACGACAAGTTAGATAAGTAATTAAAGATAATTGAGGGTCACTGTAGACCATTTTGATAGTTTGCTCTTTTGTCAAACTTAAATTAAACCTAGATTATAGATGTGATGTGGCATAGGTCATCCTTCGATCGATTGTAGAACTTGGAAACCCATTCAGGGAATATTCGTTCACATTTTTGTTGAACGCTGTTGGTTTTTACCATCCTGTATTAAAACACTTCCTTTTATCAATAGTGCAATTTATAAACAATGTTTTGTGAGTAGAATAAAATTTCCAATGGTAAACTTAACTGCTTTTTCGACGTTATTTTACCAGCTAACTAAAAATAGAAAAGTCTTGAACCCCTTGCACTAAATTTAGTTAGTATTAAGATTCTTTTACAGGGAGTGCAGTGGAGCTGACGCTGAGATCATTTAGTATTTGGTTATATCATCGCTAGTCTCACTGAACTCTTCTGAATTCTACATGTTATGTGTGGTCTGGCGTCTCCTTACCAGCAACTGGTCCCAGGTTTATACTAGTTAATTCCCTAAAAAACACGCTCAGAGCGTCGTTGCGCGAAAGTGGTAGGGAGACACGATATAGAACGAACAGACACCATCATGAATGTTTAGAAAATGGCGACTCTGCCAGGATGGTAAAATACCATGATTGAAGGTCGACCACATGCCTAAGTAGGTCAGAGAAAAATCTTGTTTAAAAATTTTTGTAAAAAAAATTTCTAACGTTATACATAGTCAAAGACAGTACCTGCAGCGATAGATAGTAAAAGTATTCAAGAAAAAGTGAGAATTCTATCAGTGACAATAGCATAATTAAGTTATGAGTTTTAAAAATTGTTAGAATTAAGTTTTCTCTCCAATGCAAGCGCACAGGTGGCGGATACATCGTTGACAAGTTGGTTCTGACCCAACAAGTAAGTGAATGGATTGTCAGTCTTGGTAGTGTCAAGTCGTGTGAACAAAAAATTTATGAAATTTGTGAGATCGTATGAGCGCCGTGTGAACAACAAATTTATGAAATTCGTGAGATCGTATGAACGCATGTTGACGCTAAGTAGGGCGCATGAATTGCTTTTAAAACAGAAAATAAGGGATTCGGAAAGATTAGCTATGGCAGATCGAGACCTTGACCGAATTGAGGTAGAGACCCAGCATGAAAATGGACAGAGAATAGAGAACAGTACAACAGACGATGCAGTATCGCGAGAAATAGGACAGATAATGCATCATAACGAGGATAATGTACGCCAAGGCACAGAAAACCTAGGTCAGCATACGACAGAGGAGCAGGAAAGTAGTGAGACAGTCGATGAGGTTTCTAATTTGCGTCTTGAATACTTAGAACCCATAGTACAAGTAATCAGAGCTCCCTCACCACAGAGTACAAGGAATGCGAGCAGAAATTTGTCACAGCACAGTTGAATGCAATCGGTTGCAAACCAACAATTGGGCGAAAACACAGAGCGTAGGACGTCGGAAGAAATCGCAATAGGACCCACCAATCTGGCAGAGTTATTACAATTAATGACAGAAACCATGACAAGACAGAATAAAGAAATTGCGAACCAAATTAAAATTCAGAATGCAGAAATGACGAAACAAAATGCAGAAACCACTAGACAAATGCGTGAGATTAAAGAACAAAACAAAAAAATTCAGTTACACCTAAGTCATATTGAAGACGAGGCAAAAGAATCTCGAGAAGTGATAGGAAACTTAATAACAGGTTACAATCAGTTGAGAACAGACATTGACAAGGTGCAAGTGGACGTACAAACATTGCGTAATGACATTCAGAACGAGATCAAAACATTACGTAACAACACCCACGGAGAAGACAAGAAACTAGAGAAACAGATAAACGAAATTACTAGACAAGCAGCAGGTACAGCGCGTGAAATTGTTGAAAAAAGTGTGTTACACAAACGCATCACAAAAGCAGCGCTGAAAAGATATAATAACCACATAGTCAAAATAGAAGCGCAAACGAAGCGACAGTTTCAGAAATTGCGAACAGAGTTGTTGCAAACCATTGAAGAGCGTAGTGAACAGGATCGAACAAGCACAGAGTCTGCAACCATATCCGTATCTGTAACAGCACCAGAAAAACAAACAATTAACGAAGATATTACGCATTTGCGATTCCAATCACAGGCGGAAAGTATCATACGTGAAATCAGACAGCCTGCACAGCAACAAACACGTTTCGAAATTCTTGATGAACAAATGTCATCACAAACACATGCGGAACCACAAATGTATGTTTCAAGATAGTTTGGATAGTGCAATGAAGCAGCAAGGTTAGCCAGACAAGATACGCACCAAAACGTGACAATGGAAAGCCAGGTCGCGAAGAGTACAGTGCAATGCATTCAGCTATACGTTCACAACCGATGAAAGACATGCCATGAAAAAATGCAATTGAATCCGGATTTATAGACTCCAACGATACTACGCAAGGGTAGGCGAAAATTACAGTGGACAATATCCAATGGATCTATCACAACGGGAAAGAACGACGGGAAAAATGATCAGAAACAAATGTGGCCAAGAATCGCGAATTTCATATGGAACTATGACGAGGTACGACAACGATCATTTCCTCACAGTCAGAAAATTTCAACACTTTGGAGAAGGAAACTCATTACATCCACGAACTTTCATTGATCAATTCCGAGCAGGATTACCAGAACACTGGACGTTAGCACACAAATTAGACTTTATATGTGCACACATGTCAGGAACAGTCGCAGAAATCATGCAAAATGTTGCAGCGACATGTCGATCGTACGAAGATATCAGAGAGAAGTTTCTCTCACGATATTGGTCTAGCGAAGCACAGAACAGAGTGAAATACGAATTATTACAGAACCCATATTTTGAAAATTCAGGAGAGAAGAGACCCGTGAAATTTTTCGAAGTAATGGCAAACAAAAATCAATGCTTAGATGTACCATACAGTGACGGAGAGTTGATTCAATTATGCGCGATGAACTACCATTGAAATACCAGCAATCATTAGTAGGTCGCGGAGGCAATGACGTCGAAGCATTTAAAGGTATTCTAAGGGAACTAGAGTTCATATTCTCGGAAGATGACGCAAGAAAAAGACGAAGCGCACGTGAAAACGAAAGCAAAAAGCAGTGGAATCCACAAGACACAGTAGGAAGAAACAATAATTACGAATCACGTGATAACTTCACACCAAGAAACGACAATAGATTTCAACAAAGAACCGGTTATGGATTTAGAAGAGAATATGGCAATAACTATAATTCACCCAGGAACGGCAACAACTATTACAGAGGGAATAACGACAACCGGAACGGGTACTGGAGAACCAATAGACCGACAAATTATCAACAAAGAAACCACTATCAACAAGCTGAACTAGAAAAGCGAATACAGGTAGAAGAGGTTGAGGTAAGACTACCAAAACCCGATAAACGTTCGAATTGACAGTTAAGTGCCCATGCCAAAGAGAATGACGCACCGACCCAGGACAATTGCAGCACCTTGAACAGAGAAGTAAAAATCTTATCAGGAGAAGAGAAGAAGGAAGAAACAAATCCGCAGGGACCAGATGAAAACGAAGACAAGAAAATAACAATATCGTGTTGGGACGAAATTAATTGGGAGAATACTGACGAGAAGGATAAATTACCAGAGGCATGCACAACGGATGTAGGAGAAAAGGACGAAGTAATGAGTATTGCAGAGCTATTTGAGATGGAAACCAGGGAAAGTGAATTCGATGAAGATAATGCACAGTCAAAAAAAGTTGAAAATAAGTTACAAGTGGGCACACAACCCAAAGTATATAATGAAGGAAGTTATGAAGCGATAATTAGTGCATTTAGATGCGATTATGTGGAAGTAGCGACGAAGAAGGAGAAGATAGACGAGGATGAGGAAAAAGTAGAAGATGTTGAAGAAAGCGTAAATGAAGGAAGAAATAGAGTAGAGGAAATAAAAGAGAGAGAAGTAGCAGTCGAAGCTTATCCTAAAGGAAGTTCGAATTCACAAGGGAAATTCCTAAAAAAAACTCATGTATAATTCAGTGGAGGATTCGTTGATGCAAGAGGAAGAAGAACAGAACCAACCCTTTCAAATTCAACCAATTGTGAAGGCCATGGTAAAGCATATCCCAGTCAATATTGTAATTGATAGTGGAAGTGAACTGACTGTGATCTCAGAAAATTTATTCAAGTAGTTTAATGCCAATGAGGAATTACCAGTTCTGAAAACACGTAAGATTAAAGTAAGAGGTTCTATTAGAAACAATGCTGCCGAAGTTAAGAGACAAACAAGGTTAACTCTTTCGTGCCAAGGTCAAAAGATCGAAGCCAACTTCGTGATTATACCTAAACTAACTGTAGATTTGATTATAGGTGCAGATTTTTTAAAATGAGAGACGAGCGATAATAGATATGGGGAAAGCTAGCGTAACATTCGGGAATGTCACACTTCTCTTTGAGCAAAAGCTAAAATTAGAAGAAATACCAGTTATAAACAAACAATTAAAAATGACGCGAGATAAAGAGGATGAAGAATTAGAATGGTATTCACAAAAGAAGGAATCGCCTCAACTCATGTTAGAAGTCCATAAAGAAATCGACGAAAAATTGCAAGAAGTTCACGGTATTTCGCAACACAGTAAAAGAGAATTTGAGGGTATTTTACGAGATAAAGCAGAGGTATTTTTACCTAAGGCTGGCAGTATTAAACACTTTCAGTGAAAGTTTGAAGATTAATTTTATTACTCGTAAATAATCAGCACACTATTTCAAGATTATGTTGCAGATAAGATCGTCAGGAGAAAGAAGAATGAAGAGAAAGGAAGGTGGGAAAAAGAAAGTAGTTTCAATAATAACACCAATAGTACCATAGATTAAGGTGAAGGGATAAAGCGTAGATAGTCTAACAGCATGAAATACTAAAATGCTATACACCACAACACTACACAAAAATAAAAAACGAATTTGAGGATTCTTGAGTAGACGTTAAGACTCCAAATATCTTAGAATCGTAACATGGAAAGGGCGCCGAAATTTGTAAAGTTTTTTAAGAAGGCGTAAAACAAGTAGGTACTAGATATATGTTAGATGATGATAAGTAAAACTTTTTGTAAGAACCATTGTAAAAACTCCAACAAAGACCAGATGCAACGACCCACAAATTGAAACGCGAGAAGTATCAAGAAAGAAAAGGACGTAATTAGCAAGACACGATTCCTACATAGCAGGAGCGTCGAGAGAAGGGAAAGGACAGCGAAACCAACAGAAGGCCCTTGTACAGAAAGTAGGCAATAAATTTGCCCGCTAGGTGGAACCCTGCTGGGATGGACAGTTTGCAGTAACCAATCACTGAATATTGATTTCTGATGGACCTATTTTATCACAATGCCTCCTCAATAAGTCTTGTGACAGGGCACATTCAGCTGCATTGTTGCTTATCAACTAGAAATTGACATTGTTAGACTATCCTTTCAATCCACTCCTAGTATATTGCTACTGTCTGATTCCTGGCTGTAATTTTTTTATTTATTGAAAGCTTGAGTCTATCATGGCTACATCGCATGAGCATCATAGGAATACTGCTAATTCATAGTCAGTTCTTGATCACATGAACTGAGGTAAGCAATACCATGTCCCGAATGTGGTTAAGTATTTTGTCATAACAAAAGTCTCATACAATCTTGACAAACCTTTGAGAACATGTTATCTCGTTCTTATAAACAACAGTAACTGTGACATTATGCTATAGAATGACACAAAATCCATGTAATTCTATTACTCATAATAACTTATACAGTCTTTTTGACTGGCAATAGTTTCTAACTTGTGCTGTGGTATGATATAAATTCCATAATATTTTCATCATTTTTAGAGAAATATTTTGCTATAATCCTCACTCTCATTTTCCAAGGCAGCTTTGCACTAAAAGCATAGATTTCGTAAATCATATGGACCAGTAATAATTTGTTTTATGAGACACTGCAATCTCATCAAAAAGCGTTTTGTAACTCACTTACAAGGAAACAGCACCAACCTGATCACATGATGTGAGGAGGAAGAAAGCTGGCTTGCAAGATATCGCCCTCAGCAACTGCTCCCATACGAAAATTTGGGTCATAATTTTGATAGTATGCAATTATGACCTTCTGAAATTAAGTTTTTAAACTTTCCGGCTAACCAATTGTATGTCACTTGCTTTCTTCCCAGCCCAACCCCAACCACCATTGCAGTTGTGTCATACCCAAAGAGTGACAACCAGAGCCCACTTACTCATGGGATTTTGAAATTAAGGGAAGAGGTGGCAGGAGGTGGAATTTCAAATGGTTCAAATGGCTCTGAGCACTATAGGACTTAATATCTGAGGTCATCAGTCCCCTAGAACTTAGAACTACTTAAACCTAACTAACCTAAGGACATCAGACACATCCATGCCTGAGGCATGGTTCGAGCCTGCGACCGTAGCAGTCACGCGGTTCCAAACTGAAGCGCCTAGAACTGCTCGGCTACAACGGCCGGCTCTTGTTCAAGAACACGTTATTCAACATACAATATGTATGTAATATGAGTACATAGTAGGTCAACCATACACTCATATACAGGGTGATACATGAAGATATGGAAATATTTTGATATGTTATTCAGCAGGTTAAACTAAAGAAAAAAGTTCATATAAACATAGGTACACAAATATTTAGTAGCTGAGTTACGCCGAATAAAAGATTTTGCCTTAATTTTAGCAACATTGCAAAACTGTATGGGGTTAAAGTAAAGCATGATTTCCGTTTGTCTTGTTGTTATTGATCTGGTGAATCTAACAAAACATGTCCCAGATGTGTGTCTGGAGCATTTTTCCAAAACATACAGAGAAGCAAATTTGATAAAATTTGTATTTTGTTAACTACTTGGTCCAATTTGTTTTTTAAATGCCAGACAATTGCATAAAGATTTCAGCAGGAGTTGTAGAGAATTTAAGTTTGGCAAAATGATGGTAATAACGTTAACTGAAACTGTATAAAAGTGTCATCCTTATTTCACAAATAATCTACAATGTACAACAGTTACTATGTGGTTTCACTTAAACACACTGTTGTTTTTGTGTTATTTCACTGAATGATACAGAAAACTAACTCATTTCATGGTCAGGAAACGACTGGAACAATTCACTAACGATTGCCAACAATGACATAAACGTTTCTACATTCTTATTGGTAAGTAAATATATTTACTTATATAATAATCTTTGCTTCTCTGGATGTTCTGGAAAACTACTACTGATACACATCCAGGATATGTTTTATTAGATTCACCAGACAAATAACAACAAGATAAATGGAAATCGTACTTTACTTTAACCTCATATGGTTTTGCAATGGCTTCATATTAGCGAAGTTGCTAAATTTCAGGCAAAATGTTTTATTGGCTGTCAATCCGTAACTAAATCTTTGCAAACGTATGTTTATATGAACTTTTTTCTTTAGTTTTACTTGTAGAATAACATATTTAAATATTTGCATATCTCCGTGAATTAGCCTGTATATTCGATATTAGCTAAAGAATGTTCTCATATAGGTATCATGCAGCTACACTATGTAAAAAAGTATCACTTTTTCGAATGTGTTTGATTTAAGATCCTCTGCGATGGATGTGAGTGCTGCTACACCCAGCGTTGAAATTGTGCGGTTTTAGTATGGGTGGCCGAGAAAAACATTCGAGAAACGTTGCCACTCACAATCGACACCCTTAGGGGATGTAGACTAGATTAAATTAGATTAGATTAGTTAATACTTGTTCCATATATCATGAATACGACACTTCGTAATGATTTGGAACGTGTCAGGTTAAGAAAAGATGTCTGTACAAGATATTACATTACACAATGTAGTGCATGACACTAATGTATAAGTTTTTTCCCCCTTAATTTATATCTAAAAATTCAGCCAATGCGTAGAAGGAGTTGTCATCTACAAATTCTTTTAATTTATTTTTAAATGTTTGTTGGCTATCTGTCATGCTTTTGATGCTGTTTGGTAGGAGACCAAAGACTTTATGGTAGCATAATTTACTCCTTTCTGTGACAAAGTCAATTTAACCCTGGATAGTGAAGATCATCCTTTCTCCTGGTGTTATAGCTATGCACACTGCTATTACTTTTGAACTACGTTTTCATAAGCGAATATATATACTGTGAGGTTACTGTGAGGATCCCTAGATCCTTAAATAGATGTCTGCAGGATGACTGTGGGTGGGCTCCAGCAATTATTCTGATTACACTTTTTGAACAATGAATACTTTTCTAATCAACGATGAATTACCCCACAATATGATGCCATAAGAAGGCAGTGAATCAAAAAATGTCATAAAGGGGATGAATGAAACCACTTCTTCCCTTGGGGCGCTTGATTCCGACACCTTTGTGGACCATTCAAAACCATCCGACGAACTTTAAACGTGATCTGAAGCAGCAAAGAGTGTTTATGCGTTTTCTGCCCTCCTGTCTCGTTCCCTCCGGTGGTGTGATCAAGGAGAGATGCAATACTGACATGTGCGTGAATAAAACAGCAAGGGGTCCCTCTAGAAGCCCCCAGTTAGGCAATATTCTCGCATCTCTCCTGGACACGCTAGAAATGTACATATGAGAGACTTTGACACCCATTCAGCTCAGTGCTGCATCACAGCTGCTTTAGCGCCTGAGATCAAGCAAGCCATTCGACACCACCTAGACGTGATTGGTTGTTCTCAGGGGCTAGAACTGCCATGAGGCACCACTCGGCTGAATGGGTGTCGAAGTCCCTGATGGGTACATTTCTAACGTGCTCAACAAAGATGTGGGGTGTTGCTGAACTGTGGGGCTCTTAGAAGGATGCTGTACCACTTTAGCCATGCACATGTAAATGTTACACCCTTCCATGCTCAAAGCACAGGAGAGCGCGAAACAGGAGTGCTGGAAAGTCTTAAACAGACCAGGAAGTTCTGGTCTTACGTTAAATCAGTAAGTGGCTCGAAACAGCATATCCAGACACTCCGGGATGATGATGGCATTGAAACAGAGGATGACACGCTTAAAGCTGAAATACTAAACACCTTTCTCCAAAGCTGTTTCACAGAGGAAAACGGCATCACAGTTCCTTCTCTAAATCCTCGCACAAACGAAGAAATGGCTGACATCGAAATAAGTGTCCAAGAAATAGAAACGCAACTGGAATCACTCAACAGAGGAAAGTCCACTGGATCTGACGGGATACCAATTCGATTCTACACAGAGTACGCAAAAGAACTTGCCCCCCTTCTAACAGCCGTGTACCGCAAGTCTCTAGAGGAACAGAAGGTTCCAAATGATTGGAAAAGAGCTCAGGTAGTCCCAGTCTTCAAGAAGGGTCATCGAGCAGATGCGCAAAACTATAGACCTATATCTCTGACGTCGATCTGTTGTAGAATTTTAGAACATGTTTTTTGCCTCAGTATCATGTCGTTTTTGTAAACGCAGAATCTACTCTGTAGGAATCAACATGGATTCCGGAAACAGCGATCGTGGGAGACCCAACTCACTTTATTTGTTCATGAGACCCAGAAAATATTAGATACAGGCTCCCAGGTAGATGCTATTTCTCTTGAATTCCAGAAGGCGTTCGATACAGTTCCGCACTGTCGCCTGATAAACAAAGTAAGAGCCTACGGAATATCAGACCAGCTGTTTGGCTGGATTGAAGAGTTTTTAGCAAACAGAACACAGCATGTTGTTATCAATGGAGAGACGTCTACAGACGTTAAAGTAACCTCTGGCGTGCCACAGGGGAGTGTTATGGGACCATTGCTTTTCACAATATATATAAATGACCTAGTAGATAGTGTCTGAAGTTCCATGCGGCTTTTCGCGGATGATGCTGTAGTATACAGAGAAGTTGCAGTATTGGAAAATTGTAGCGAAATGCAGGAAGACTTGCAGCGGATAGGCACTTGGTGCAGGGAGTGGCAATTGACCCTTAATATAAACAAATGTAATGTATTGCGAATACATAGAAAGAAGGGTCCTTTATTGTATCATTATATGATAGCAGAACAAACACTGATAGCAGTTACTTCTGCAAAATATCTGGGAGTATGTGTGCAGAACGATTTGAAGTGGAATGATCATATAAAATTAATTGTTGGTAAGGAGGGTACCAGGTTGAGATTCATTGGGAGGGTCCTTAGAAAATGTAGTCCATCAACAAAGGAGGTGCCGTACAAAACACTCGTTCGACCTATATTTGAGTATTGCTCATCAGTGTGGGATCCATACCAGATCGGGTCGATGGAGGAGATAGAGGCGATCCAAAGAAGGGCGGAGCGTTTCGTCACAGGGTTATTTGGTAACCGTGATAGCGTTACGGAAATGTTTAGCAAACTCAAGTGGCAGACTCTGCAAGAGAGGTGCTCTGCAACGCGGTGTAGCTTGCTCGCCAGGTTTCGAGAGGGTGCGTTTCTGGATGAAGTATCTAATATATTGCTTCCCCCTACTTATACCTCCCGAGGAGATCATGAATGTAAAATTAGAGAGATTCGAGCGCGCACGGAGGCTCTCCGGCAGTCGTTCTTCCCGCGAACCATACGCGACTGAAACAGAAAAGGCAGGTAATGACAGTGGCACATAAAGTGCCCTCCACCACAGACCGTTGGTTGGCTTGTGGAGTATAAATGTAGATGTAGATGTAGATGCTACTTCAGATCACCTTCACGTTTTGTCGAATATTTTTGAACGGCAGCTCGTGGCTCTACCCAGTATACCATAGCAAAAATTGGGGTAAGAGTGACGTTCAGTGGTGTTAGAGCCCCACAATGTTCTTAGGGTAGTCTCGAAAGTTGTCGATAACGTTAGCCTACTGCTCATCGCACTGCGAATTGTTTTCGACTGCGAAAGACGTGGGATTCAACGCCCCAAAGGTTTTATCCTCTATTTCACCTCCAGATGGCTTTTCATGACGATTCTGAGCGGCGATATGTCTTGTGACATGTTGTCCTTGGCTATTCATAAGAAAACCGCGTGATTTCGACGCTGGTTGTCGCGAATCTGGCCTCAGGAGTAGAGGCATCTAAAGAAGGCGTGAAATGTGGATAAGAGAGAATGTGATAACCTTCCCATCGTACGACACGTCCGAGATGAGGTTGAGCAGAAGTGTGATGAAAACAGGTGCGAATGTGACATCATTAACCTCACATGAACTCCTGATATGTGGTCTTTTTTTCGCATGTACACACACTTTTCTGTTTGAAGAGTCACTGAGACCGAGGGTGATGTCACAGGGCTCCGTGCGTTTGCACCATTACAGAGTAAGGTTGTAGGGTACTTTGATCCTAATTCCAAACATATGCGTAACAATGGGAGATAATTACAGTGTTTAAAAAAAGTTGTTTCAAAAACACTTTTACAAATTTTGGGACAATTTCCTTTGACCAAAACAAGTAAAAATTTCCTATAGTAATATGTCTGACAATCCTTCATTTTCATGTTATTAATGAAAGATTACAATTTTGGTGACTGGAGTTCTTCAACACATAAACTCAAAATAATCTCCAAAATGTCGTCTATAGGACACGTGTGCATTCTAAACATGCATGCATTCATCAAAAGATGCATTGGCATATCCCTTCTTGACTTCCTGATAGCTTTCGAATGGTTTACAGGCTCTCATGACACGTCTATGGGGAATTTCTGCATCCGAGTGGTCTGGTACCTAGACAAATTGTGTAAGATGCCCCCAAGAGTATGATGCAAGTGACTGCAGTCTGGAGAACAAGCTAGCCATGGAACTGGTCCTCCTGTACCTTTCCATGTGTCATGGTAGACACAGGTTAATGAATCTTGAACACTGAGATTGAAATGTGCTAGACCCTCTTTATGCATAACCTACACATTTTTTCTTATTTTCAGGGGTACATCTTCTACGAGGTGATGGAGGATGTTGTGAATAAAGCACCCATAAGAAAAGTTTGGTCAGCATATAGCAGTCACCTACAACTTCACCTCACACATTAATCTCAAACTGATGATGATATCCAGACTGTATTGTAGCATGGGAACTACGATCAGACCATATACACTCCTAGAAATTGAAATAAGAACACCGTGAATTCATTGTCCCAGGAAGGGGAAATTTTATTGACACATTCCTGGGGTCAGATACATCACATGATCACACTGACAGAACCACAGGCACATAGACACAGGCAACGGAGCATGCACAATGTCGCCACTAGTACAGTGTATATCCCCCTTTCGCAGCAATGCAGGCTGCTATTCTCCCATGGAGACGATCGTAGAGATGCTGGATGTAGTCCTGTGGAATGGCTTGCCATGCCATTTCCACCTGGCGCCTCAGTTGGACCAGCGTTCGTGCTGGACGTGCAGACCGCGTGAGACGACGCTTCATCCAGTCCCAAACATGCTCAATGGGGGACAGGTCCGGAGATCTTGCTGGCCAGGGTAGTTGACTTACACCTTCTAGAGCACATTGGGTGGCACGGGATACATGCGGACGTGCATTGTCCTGTTGGAACAGCAAGTTCCCTTGCCGGTCTAGGAATGGTAGAACGATGGGTTCCATGACGGTTTGGATGTACCGTGCACTATTCAGTGTCCCCTCGACGATCACCAGAGTTGTACGGCCAGTGTAGGAGATCGCTCCCCACACCATGATGGGTGTTGGCCCTGTGTGCCTCGGTCGTATGCAGTCCTGATTGTGGCGCTCACCTGCACGGCGCCAAACACGCATACGACCATCATTGGCACCAAGGCAGAAGCGACTCTCATCGCCGAAGACGACACTTCTCCATTCGTCCCTCCATTCACCCCTGTGTGCGCGACCGTAGCCCAGCTTCATGGAGACGGTTGCGAATGGTCCTCGCCGATACCCCAGGAGCAACAGTGTTCCTAATTTGCTGGGAAGTGGCTGTGCAGTCCCCTACAGCACTGCGTAGGATCCTACGGTCTTGGCGTGCATCCGTGCGTCGGTGTGGTCCGGTCCCAGGTCGACGGGCACGTGCACCTTCCGCCGACCACTGGCGACAACATCGATGTACTGTGGAGACCTCACGCCCCACGTGTTGAGCAATTCGGCGGTACGTCCACCCGGCCTCCCGCATGCCCACTATACGCCCTTGCTCAAAGTCCGTCAACTGCACATACGGTTCACGTCCACGCTGTCGCGGCATGCTACCAGTGTTAAAGACTGCGATGGAGCTCCGTATGCCACGGCAAACTGGCTGACACTGACGGCGGCGGTGCACAAATGCTGCGCAGCTAGCGCCATTCGAAGGCCAACACCGTGGTTCCTGGTGTGTCCGCTGTGCCGTGCGTGTGATCATTGCTTGTACAGCCCTCTCGCAGTGTCCGGAGCAAGTATGGTGGGTCTGACACACCGGTGTCAATGTGTTCTTTTTTCTATTTCCAGGAGTGTATGTTGGTTGTGGAAACTTGTTATTCCATCTCTTACAAATGATGCCTCATCTGTAAAGAAAATCAAGGAGACAAACAACGGATTGTCAGTTTGCACCATCAGCAAACGTTCTGCCGTGGTGGCCAATACTCAGGTGTAAGGCCCTGCTGAAGTTGCATACAATGCAGATACATGAGTTCCTCATGATATTGGAGATGTACTACATGCCAGGGCCACCTGTCTTAGGCTGATACCTGGCTCTTCTTTGACAGCACATAGAACGTGCTCTTCTTGGTCAGTTCTATGAGCAATACGCAGTCATCCACAGTCAGTAATTTGTGGCAGTACAGCGCTTGTTCCAGCTACGCAATGATACACAGCACCAACTTCTTGAGGCTTTAAGTCGTCCTTTTGAGGTGTTGTCTTTCCTATGCGTATTATAGCTCGCGTCATGATGGAAGGCGGCCCTATTTTAAGTCGTTCTGCGCATCCCCTACCATTAACTGCGAGTAGCCAATAAGAGTCATTCTCTTTCCGAGCGGCTAGCCGCGAGTTACAAACTGGACTGCGAGAACCTCTCTCTCACGGGCTGCACTGTTGCCGTAGTTTGCGACAATGCAGTTTCATTCGAAGAGCGACCGAATTATTCTTTCAGATGTCGATGTTACTTTCTTGTAGCAGTATAGCTGTAAATCTGTATCTGTATACGTTTTAATGTGGTTTCCAAATGAATATGTCAGGCGACGGCAACAAACGTGAAGTTCCACACAAGCAACTTTAATTAAATTGTGTGTCTATGGAGAATCGTCTTAGTTGTGTGACTGAGTTCGTGACTTCCTGTCAGAAAAGTAATCAACGGAAAATCATCGAGTAAAAGATTTAAGACACAATCTGAGCGGCCCTCTTTGATAGTCTGCAGATGATGTTGTGATTTACCATCTTATAAAGTCATCAGAGATTAAAACAGATAAGAAAACGACTTAGACAAGATATCTGTATGGCGAGAAAAGTGGCAATTGACTCTAAATAATGAAAAGTCTGACGTCATCCGCATGATTACTAAAAGGAATCCGCTACATTCGGTTTACAGGATAAAACACACGATTCTAAAGGCTGTAAATTTAACTAAACATTTAGGGATTTCAATTACGAATAACTTATAATGCAACTATCACATGAATAACATTGTGTGGAAAGCAAACCAGAGATTGCGATTTATTAGTAGAATACTAAGAAAATGCAATAGGTCCTCTAAAGAGACACTTACACTATGCTTTTCCGTCTACTTCTGGAGTACTGCTGTCATGTGTATAATCCACAGCAGATAGAAATGATGGGAAAAGTTCAAAGAAGAGCAGTTCGTTTTGTATTTTCGCGAAATAGGGGAGAGACTGCCATAGATATGGTAAGCGAATTGGGCTGGCAACTACCAAAACAACGTCGTTTTTCGTTGTGGCAGGATTTCCTCATGAAATTTCAGTCGCCAGCTTTCTCCTGAGAATGTAAAAATACTTTGTTGGTGCCCACCTACATCGGGAGGAAGGTTCATCATAATACAATAAGAGAAATTAGAGGTTGCAAAGAAAAAGCGTTCTTATTTCCTGCGCGCTGTTCGAGAGTGGAACAGTAGAGACATTACTTGAAGGTAGTTCTGTGAACGCTCTTCGAGGCACTTAATTGTGAATTGCAGAGTATCATGTAGATGTAGATGTTTCACAGTCAGTCGAGGAGCTTTATGTACATCATTGAATCTGAAACCCATACTTCTATTTTTGACATTTTCAAGACTCAAGAACAAAGCACGTGTCGGCAAAAGCACTGTACAGAGGGTTGCCTTAAAATCATAGAAATCGTAAGGAACCTGTGATATAAATAGATGGTTTTGACAACGATGTTTGAAAGCGCTCCGTGTTTGAAATGTATATAAGAAGGGAATACCCAAAATCATAAGAATTTGTCGCAATTGTGCCTGATCAAATTCGCTTCAAAGGTAGCGCTTCTTCAATGTACAGAATTTTAAAATACATTGGTTTTAAACATGTTAACAAAAGATTTTTTAAGTGAAAGAAGTAACATGGAAGCAGCACAAAGCACATCCATTACGAAAATACACAATACAAGAGGAAGAGGTTCAAATGGTTCAAATGCCTCTGAGCACTATGGGACTTAACCTCTGAGGTCATCAGTCCCCTAGAACTTAGAACTACTTAAACCTAACTAACCTAAGGACATCACACACATCCATGCCCTGTCAGTGATGCAACATCAAGGGTAACCGCAGCCATGGTCTCCAAGCTGATAGTCCATACTGCTGCAAATGTCGTCGAACTGTTCGTTCAGATGTTGTTGTCTTGCAAACGTCCCCATCTGTTGACTCTGGGATCGAGATGTGCCTGCACGATTCGTTACGGCCATGCAGATAGGATGTCTGTCATCTCGACTGCTAGTGATACGTGGCCGTTGGGATCCAGCACAGTGTTCCGTATTACCATCCTGAACCTACCGATTCCATATTCTGATAACAGTCATTGGATCTCGACCAACACAAGCAGCAATGTCGCGATACGATAAACCGCAATCGCGATAGGCTACAATCCGACCTTTATCAAAGTCGGAAATGTGATGGTACGCATTTCTCCTCCTTACACGAGGCGTCACAACAATGTTTCACCAGGCAACGCCGGTCAACTGCTGTTTCTGTATGAGAAATCGGTTGGAAACTTTCCTCATGTCAGCACGTTGTAGGTGTCGCCACCAGCGCCAACCTTGTGTGAATGCTCTGGAAAGCTAATCATTTGCATATCACAGCATCTTCTTCCTGTCGGTTGAATTTCGCGTCTGTAGCACGTCATCTTCATGGTGTAGCAATTTTAATGGCCAGTAGTGTATATTCCAATACCAGGAAGATGTATTACTTGACAGCTGCTTACCCGGTGTCGGCGGATAAATACGATGTTGCAGTGCCTATAATATTCCAAATTACGATGCAAAGTTCCTTCGGCCATGCATGTAGCAACTGCAAATAAATTTGTAGTGGCTGCAGTGCCTGTTCCTTTGGATATGATGCTTGTCCAAAGGACCTTTACATCCTAATTTGGAATAACACGGGGGAATATACATAATGGGAGTAAGAGTACAGGTTGTGGACACCTGGTTGATGACTTGTAGAAGTTTGGATCTGGTCCTGAGCAGTGCTCGGACAGCCAAATGGTAAGGCGATTGCTAGCGATAAGAGGGAAATCCGAGTTTAAGTCCCCGTTCGGCAGAAATTTTCATTGACATCTTTCCACTATACAGCTGATACTAGACAATATTCGTAACTACGAATCCATTTCTTGTATATCACAGTGGCTATCATCGCCAAGAAAGGAACTTTGCATTGTAATTCAGAAAACACAGGCACTGAAATATCGTACATCCTTTTATTTCCTTTGGGAAATAATTTTTGGTCTCAGGTTTTTTTTATTGAATGTTAGCTCTAATTCTCCAGATGTTTTTCAGATTGCTTATTCCCAACTTGTATTGTATTCACAGTTAAACATATTGGGTGATTACTTAACATACATAGTTTCTTCCTGTTTACCCAGAATGTTCTGTCTAGCATAGCACCATAGTGAAAGTTTATGACAGTGGTAATGGCATGACCTCCCTATTCTTCTCCTTCCTCTTGCTGTTCTTTACTGTCTCTGTCCATAGTGTGTGACATCCTTTTAAGGCATTTGTTTACATTAGGATGTGGGGGATTTTATAGAGAAGTAAATAACATCCATTTAGCTCTTCAACTTTTTAAAAATCATAAACATTTACAAACAGCTCTGTATATAAATAAACTTAAGTAAGATCATATTTCTGTGTCCACAACTGGCAAAGTTGATTCATGCATTTCCACTTCTATCAAAGCACAGCATGAATCGGAAAGTTTTGTTATGGTTCCTTCTAATGGATAAGCAGTTTGGTAGGCTAACTCAACTCCACAGGATTGCTCCACATTGTTGCATGAAATCGATGGACATATGGCTGACACCCTATTCAAGACTCTAGCACATGCTATATTGCATAGATGGTATACCTTAAATTCTGTGAATAAACAGGGACCCAATTATCAAAATTTTTAGTTATTTAAGGTATTTTCTGCATAATACAAGATTTCTTACTCCAGTAAAGCACCTAATGGCTTTTTTCTGTCAGATATAAATATTTTTCACTCCAGAGGAATTGCCCCAAAGCAGTACTGCTTTCATGAGGTGGCTGTAAGAAATAGAATAATAAGAGTTCAGCAGTAGCTCGTCAGTCACACAAGCCCTAAGCTTACATCCATATCTTTGTAGTCCTCTAACACAAGCATTCTTGTAAATGTTTTGTGTCCATACAGATTTCTTACTTTTTTCATTTAAAGAATTGACTATGTGTGACTGAAATTTCGAAATAATGTCACTAGACATTTAAAAATCGTTCTGTCTTCTTCTCAACTGATGCCATGATAACATCGACTCAGCCATGACGTACTCCCATTCATTTTGAAGCAATTGATGGCTCTGGGTTGCTTGGAGCAACAATTATTGAAAATATGGTGATAACTCATCCCTCGTTCATGAAGGAGAAAAATAAAATGTTTTCAAATACGGAATGTTCATGATAATAAAGAGCCTTGTATATCGAATATAAGTTTACCAGTTTGAAGTTCCATCATGAAATGGTTTAGTTGTTATACTAAAACTATTAATTAATGCAAGTTAGCACACAATTCTGGTACGTGGGTTATATCTGATGATCTGACTATGTAGTGTTAATGTGAATGCTGATGTGTTTTCTGGGAAGTTTTCAGAGGATTCAAATTGATTACAAACGTCTTCATTATCACCCTTCACTGGCTCATTCTGTTTGGAACAGTCTATGAAGGCAATTGGAGCTATCTCCTTAAATACCCTTGGACTGAGCATACATCCCTCATTCTCTTCACTCTCATAGCATGTATAATGAAAAGTAGTGCACATATGAAAAGCAGGCTGTATACATTATTAAGCGATCTTGCTGTCATATAGGTAAAATTCGGCATTTAAGTATACTCAGATGTTTGCTAAATTACACTTGTCGATTTCGCTCAAATCGTGCTTGAGGTTCACTTACCTACTGGTTTGAAATGCAAGAATGATAAATGAACGTGTTTCTGATTGAACTGACGTCTTGACAATCTATGATTGTCTTGAAGAGCTTGGGAGTAGAGGCTCTCGGGTTATGAAATTTAAAGGCAGCTGAAATTGAGATCCAAGTATTTTTAAAAGTTTCAAACGTCCTTCATTGGTTGCACAGACATGAGACACAATCTTTTCCTCTTCTCCATTAGCACCTTGGATATATGTATTACCATCCATTCCACTTCTTACTAATATAAGTTCCTGCTTTGCATTAATCCACTTCTTACTAATATAAGTTCCTGCTTTGCATTAAATAATTCCTCCTAGTGTTATCAACTTAACCCATTGGAATTTTAAGAGGAGTGTATGCACCGAATCGTTTGTACTCCTTCGCTGAGGGTGGTTTTTCTATAGACCATCCTGATTTTCGAAACTGTTCAAGTCTGACTTTGAAAAGTGTTTTTAGGGTTGATGTGACACCTACATTCCTACTGCAGTCTGTTTCAACACCATTCGGCTCGCATCTTATTTCCTGAAAGGGGGCAGTTGAATGCATTATCTGTGAGATGAGATGCTGCCATGGAAGTCCCATCCTCTTTTTGTGAATTTACCTTCCAGTTATTTGAATTTATTGCTTGGAAGAGTCAAAGCATCCTGGTGTTAGATCACATTGAGGATCTGATCATTGTTCTCGAAAGTTGCTGAAGCAAAATGTTTGTGCAAGAAGTTCTTCTGACAAATGATTCATTCATCATACTCGACTGTAGAGGTTGTGTTGAGTGATACACTGTTCTTGCGCAGTTTCAAACCCAGTGATTTAAGGAACTGACGGTTCTTTGGTGTTAACATGTTGTGTTTCAGTTGTAAAGTGAGGTGCTGCTGGCCATGTGTGCTGGTTTTATACTGTACACCCACCCAGCTTCAAATGAAGGCGTATAACGATGTCTTCACCAAGAAAATAGATGAGCTAATCGCTCTGGTCCACACTCCTCAGCTCATTAATATCTTAATAGCAACTGAGAAATAAATCACGTTGCTTTGTGTTTCCACAGTTTTATATCCTGGACTGATTGTAGGTAAGAACTCATAGACAGTCAGTTTTTTGTTGAGAACTGAATTCCCCGCAGTATTGCATTCGATCTATTTGTGCTAACTGGGAATATATTCACTTAATGAGCTTGCTCATAAACTTATTCAGATCTTTTTGGAGAATTCGTTCCTTTGAGAAATCTAGCAGCGGTCCTATGGAATTTTCCTCTGCAAAATCTATTACATCTCAGGCATTCTTATTTCAGTTTTCAGTGTGTTGACGTTTAGGGGTAACTCGAAAACTGGTACTGTCCATTTCAAGTCTCCAATTAAATCACTTACGCTGTATGTCCTACGATGTACATGCACAACTCAACCACTTCCAAGATGTAGATTGCAGTTTGATGCAGTGACATTAGAAATGGTGTTGGATGTTTCTAAGTCTGTCAGTGTAATACTCCAGCTCCCTTTGCTGAATTCGACTGGTGGGAAGTAACTCCTGCTTAGAACTGACAATCAACCATTTAACACTACAGCTGCTGATATTCCGACTTGTAAACCTAGAACTACAGCTGGGTCACTAATGACCTAAATATCTTTCTCTTTTATTGTATCAGTGGAGTATTGTTACTACTAATGAATCTGTTCTTTGAAGTGCTGGAAATTTTATTACGAAATCAAGAAAAATCAAGATGCTTTTTCACAAATTATCATTTATTATTTATTTTAAAAAAGCTTACACACATTTGTTGGGTGCGTTTACTGGTAATCATCACATAATGAGCACAAATAATAATCTTTTGATGTACATTTTCTGCAGTTTCCTTTCACATTCCACACTTTACAAATTATTTGTTTCCTTCACAGTTAGGCTTTACAAGTCAATGTGCTCTCTTTTCTTGTCTCTCAGGAATGTATTTGTGTGTGACAGAGGTACTAGACTTCCTGGTTGCTCTGTGCTTCTCAGCAAGCTCCTCCCTCCAGCTGCAGTATGAAGTCTCTGCGTTTCAAATTTTTCACATTTAGAGCATTGTGCAATACCCAGAAGTTTATCCCAGCCAAATCCACCAAGTTGTAAAATGTGTGAACAGTCCAACGTCTCGATGGTGCTTTGGCAGAGTATTTGCGAGCCGTTTGGTCTACCACGTCCACTCCATATTCAGAGCTATTATAAAATGTAACTGTATCTTGCTTCTTTTTCAAACCAACTTCCGTTTTGGCATAGGAATGCTTAGCGCTGACAATCAGGACGTTCTTGTTGCTCTTTCCCTGTGAATTGTCAGTGTGATATCATTCTTCTTCAACATCACTGTGTTGTATAACACTTTCTTTCCAATTTAGCATTTAGGCAATAATGAAAAAGAGCGACATACGAAAGAATTAAATAGTGGGTAACAAGTGAACCAGTTGTGGTCCTAATGTATGACATCGCTTCTGAAGCTCAGGTGACGAAATGGTGTGAATGATTATTCTTTTAGTGGAATGGAAAACTGTAAAATTTACGGTTACCACCAGTCACATAATTCTTCTGAAGGTTGTAAATAGCTGAACGAGTCAAAGTAGTAAACACCATTTATGGGTCCTCTTCTGACATACACCAACCAGTGAGTTCTAGGTCCTCCTGCAACATCTAAATTCAGAATTCCACATTCATTCGATTTCTAAATTGTATCAGCAAAATATTGTATTCTGCATGGACACTCCACAAGTTCTTGGGATAGAGAACTTTTTAATGAAATTAAACAGATCAATACTTGTAAGTGTTCTGTCAGCCTCAGCCAATATAGGTGCGATTTTTTAAAATGAACAATCCATCCCCTTTTATATGCAGTTTTAAATACAGTCCGTTCCCAGTAGACACAAAGCGCAGTGAATCTTATAACACGAAAGGTACTTAGCTGTAGCTGTGCACAAGGTAAAAAAAATATATGTACATGGCTATTAAGAGTAGTAAATATAGATGCTTTCATATACTCATAACTATTGTGATACCTTCTCCATCATGCATTAAAATCTCGTATATGTGAACATCGAAATTTAAATGCTACCAACTTCTTCACTAAGCACCAATCAGTTTCTATGGTAGAAATGACACATGAAAGTACACATACTGTGGTGCTATGATGCGACAACTGCTAGGTCGATGATGTTGTCAGCCGACTGAGCTACAAAAGCACGACTCACGCCCCTTCCTCACAGCTTTACTTCTGCCAAAACTCGTCTCCTACCTTCCAAACTTTACAGAAGCTCTCTGCGAACCTTCCAGAACTAGCACTCCTGAAAGAAAGGATATTACTGTGTTGTATAACATTTCCTTTGCCTGGAATTTTCCTGTGAGATCAATTTATAGTATCCACTAGACTTACAGCATTTGCATTCAAGGATTCAGAGAGAGCAAAGGTAATGAAAAAATTGCCACGTGTGACATTTCTTTCTTTATTGAGGTAAGGTTGCATCAACTTTTCACAACAAAATCGCAAATACGCCTATTACTTAACCTAGTGTCATCCTTTCCTAGATAATGGAATGCATTCACAATATATTTGGAGTCTCTCTGTTGCCCTTTAATACTTTTGCCCATATTTGTCTGGTTTTGAGACGATGTAATGGGCGAATCTTAAAGGCACTTTGAAGGAAAAAGCTGTAGGTCGATTGTTATCTGTGGACCCAGTATGTAGCTACATTGTGCATTCATACTCAACTCATAACGGATTTCTGATACCAAAGCAAACTTCTCTTATTTCAGTCGTTCAGATCTTGTGGATCTAATGTCAAATCTTAGATAATGCATTTTCCGAAGCTTCCTGGCAGATTAAAACTTTGTGCCGGACTGAGACTCGAATCGGGACCTTTGCGTTTTGCGGGCAAGTGCTCTACCAACTGAGCTACCCAAGCACGACTCACGCCCCGTCCTCACAGCTTTACTTCTGCCAGTACCTCGTCTCCTACCTTCCAAACTCTACAGAAGCTCTCCTGTGGACCTTGCAGAACTAGCACTCCTGAAAGAAAGGATATTGCGGATACATGGCTTAGCCAGAGCCTGGGGGATGTTTCCAGAATGAGATTTTCACTCTGCAGCGGAGTGTGCGTTGATGTGAAACTTCCTGGCGTATAAAAACTGTGTACCAGACCGAGACTCGAACTCAGGAACTTTGCCTTTCGCGGTAGGAGACGAGGTTCTGGCAGAAGTAAAGCTGTGAGGACGGGACGTGAGTCGTGCTTGGGTAGCTCAGTTGGTAGAGCACTTGCCCACGAAACGCAAAGGTCTTCCATTTCTTCAACATTCATAGTGCAAACATATGAATCCAACACTTGATGGGAATTGGTCATAGTGCATTTTACTATGTGGTTCAAAATTTTGTCCTTATTACATCCAAGACGTTATCATAAGATACCAAGCACTTTAGTATGTCTCATTCATGTTTCGTTTTGCATGCAGAAATGGTCCTCCATGGTATGTGAAAATATTCTGTAGGCTATATCTGTCAGCTGAACAGTCACATTAATTCCCACTTTCCAGGTCGCTCCATCTGGTGCTATAATATCTCTACCTGATGGTAACTGAAATAGTCCACAACCTTGGCCATTTCGTTGTCCACAATTGCAGAATGTCCGTGGCCACAAGTTGATTTAGCCTTTTTGGAGGTGTTCCTATAACAGTAGTAATTAGTATTACAACACATATTGGTATTCAATATATTGTGGAATATTAGAAGAAAAAACCCACCTTCATAAATGTAAAAACTCAAGAAAGCATCAACATACAAACGTATATGTTGCAACTGAAATCTGTGTCTATGTACAACAATAATTACTATGAAAACAAACGCATCAACATCTACACCTTTCTCATCAATATTCAGTAGAACATCCTGCTGAGTAACATCATCATCTGATGAAAAATTTGGAACTACAGGTGATGGCTATTTTTCCTCAGGTGAAGACTCCAGTAGCTGGCCCTCAGATTCATTATCCAAAGTTTCATTTAGCGCCCATATTATGTCCTCTTCTGTTCATAGATGTTTCACCATAATAAATTTCTATATTTATTTACACAGTTGGAATGCACTACTAAAACAGTGTTTCATGAAATAAAGCACTGGCTGCACAATACTTGCATACATGCTCAGATATATTTTAACCTACGTTCCACCCTTGCTGAAAAACAGCAACATCATCAGGCTATGAGATAAAAGGGAGTTTTTCGATTATTGACCGCAAGCAGTGTAACAATAAACATGAAGCTACACGAAAAATGCGATTTTTATAAGGGCATCAGCAGAAGAATTAGAACTGACCTGTCCACAGTTCTAGGTGAATATTCATATTTATCTTATAAGGTTTCCCCACAAAACGTAAAATTAAGTACAATCGCTAATCACCTTATTCCACAAAAAGTCATATATTTAACATTCTAGGCAATAATGAAAAAGAGCGACATACGAAAGAATTAAATAGTGGGTAACAAGTGAACCAGTTGTGGTCCTAATGTATGACATCGCTTCTGAAGCTCAGGTGACGAAATGGTGTGAATGATTATTCTTTTAGTGGAATGGAAAACTGTAAAATATACGGTTACCACCAGTCACATAATTCTTCTGAAGGTTGTAAATAGCTGAACGAGTCAAAGTAGTAAACACCATTTATGGTTCCTCTTCTGACATACACCAACCAGTGAGTTCTAGGTCCTCCTGCAACATCTAAATTCAGAATTCCACATTCATTCGATTTCTAAATTGTATCAGCAAAATATTGTATTCTGCATGGACGCTCCACAAATTCTTGGGATAGAGAACTGTTTAATGAAGTTAAGCAGATCAATACTTGTAAGTGATCTGTCAGACAATATAGGTGCGATTTTTAAAATGAACAATCCATCCCCTTTTATATGCAGTTTTAAATACAGTCCGTTCCTAGTAGCCACAGATTCCACGAATTTACTATGTCTTTTGGCTTCATCAAACTGCTGCTGTGCGTTTTCCACATTTTTGTCTGTTCTGGCTGTAGCTGCCACACTGCTGACTAGTGAACCAATTGCTGAAAGCCCCACTAATGGTGCAATTAAGATCACAAGGATTCCACCCAATGTGCTTCACAACGGCAAGACACTGAAATTTTTCTCCAGGTTGCCTTCTGTGTTACTTTCCTCAAGCCCAGCCGGTGCGCGTGACAGTGCGTTCGCAACAATGTTCTCCTTGCTGGGAATGTAGACTATTGTGAAGTGGAATTCTTGCAGAAACAATGCCCAACGTTTTAACCAATCATGATTTAATTTTGAAGACATAAGAAATTGTAATGCACGATGATCACTGTATACTTTTACGTGCTTACTAGAAAGAAAGAAACGGAATTTGTTAAATGCCCAATCGATAGCTAAAGCTTCTAATTCAGTAACGGAATAATTTTTTTTCAGATTTTGTTAGCACTCGGCTAGCAAAAGCGATGGTTTTCTGAACAGTAGTGTCATTTTCTGTGGCTTCTTGAAATAAATGGGCACCAAGACCGACTTTAGAAGAATCCGTGCTAAGGCAGAAATATTGTGATAGATCTGGATGAGCTAGTATTGGCGCGTTAAGTAGCGATTCTTTCAAAGAATTGAATTATAACTGTGCTTGTTCGTCCCAGTTCCAAATAGTATTTTTTCCAGTGAGAGAACAAAGTTTTG
The DNA here is from genome assembly GCF_023897955.1 of Schistocerca gregaria. NCBI lineage: Eukaryota > Metazoa > Arthropoda > Insecta > Orthoptera > Acrididae > Schistocerca > Schistocerca gregaria. The sequence goes on from NC_064921.1 coordinate 1,002,601,863, forward strand.
GTGTAACTAGAATTTGCATATTCAGAAAACGACGGTAAAAATTTACAAGACCTAGAAAACTGCTCACTTGTTTTTTGTGGATGGAACTGGAATGGCTCTGATTGCTTCTAACTATTCAGGATCCGGCTGAATGCCTTCAGAAGAAATAATATGTCGCAAAAACTTCACCTTTGTCCTACCGAACTCAGACTTTTCCAAGTTAACTGTAATTCCAGATTCTGCTCAAATTTGTAACACGCTCTTGAGGATGCGATTATGTTGTTCCCATGAGGTTTGTGCTATCAGAATATTTTCCACATATAAGGTGATGTGACGTTTTAAGAACTCATGTAATATGGAATTTAGCCCGCGAATGAACGCTGCTGAAGAAATGTTCAAACCAAAAGGAAGTTTCCGAAATTGATAACAAACGCCGAAACAAAGGAAAGCTGTGTATTTTCTACATTTTGCATGAAGTTCGATCTGATAAAAGCTGGATCTGAGATCAATAGAAGACAACACTTTTACGCCATTAAAATTTTGAAGAAGTTCTTCCAATGTTTGCGGCTTGTCTGTTTCAGGAATGATGATAGTATTGATTTGTCTCGAATCTAAGACAAGCCTGATCGATCCATTTTTCTTCTCAACAACATGTAATGGATTGTTGTATGACCTTATTGCAGGCTCAATAATGCCCTCGTCAAGCATATATAGTATTTCTGTTCTAACAAGGTCCCTATAATGTGTCGGAATTACGTATGGCCTAACACAAAATTTAGTATGCTCACGAACACGACATTTGTATTGAAATCCCTTGATTGTTCCTGTTTTGTGAGTAAAAACCGTGGAATGTACTTGTAAAATCTCAAAAAGGTCCTGCCTATCAGTGTAATTACAATTCTCGATTGTTTGAATTTTATTCTGAATTAACTCATTACTGTCAAACGCGCCGTCGCTATCATCTCTGTCAGTACTTGCAGAGTGATTGTTAGTGTCTAGTTCCGTCGAAAATTCCGAACTGTTGTCTAACAGGAGGTAAAGCCGACTAATTTCTTCGTCATGGTTTGAGAGCCAATCTTCAAATTTCAAAGCTATTGCCTTACCTTCCTTCTCTAAACTTATTTCAGCAAAATGTACATGAGTTGCCTCCTCCCTGCCTGCAGTTAAATACAGGTAAACCAATAGAAGCTTGCTCTTTCCCCCTCCCAATCCCACCCCCAGAAAAAAATACTCTGTGAGCGCACAAGTGGTGGTTTATTGACTTGCTATATTCTCCGCAAGACTCTTCGATGGTGATTGTGCACCTGCACAGTGGCAACAGATGGCTGCTGGCCGTCTCTACATCGACTACAGTGGGTCTGAATCTTTTATGGCCCACCAATACCATTATTTCTACAAGGACTGCAGTGGGTCTGCACCTCTGGTGGCCCACCAATACCATAATCTCTACCAGGACTACAGTGGGTCTGCTCTGTGATGACCTACCTACCAGTATTCTTCAAAACTTCGAATGACTCTGTTGTGGGTTTGCTCTGTTGTGGCCCTTTACTTGTCTGCATGTCAAGTGTCAGCAGTGTCTTTCGTTGGAAGGACAACACTACTTTTTCAAGACTGCATGGAAATCCACTACTTCCGAGTGCATTTTCTTATACTGCTCAGACTTTGAGAAACACACTGCAATTTTACTGTGGTGAATGATCAGGACTGTCTTTATGGACTGTGAGAAAATTTTAGCTTTTGACCAACATTGTATCAATAAGTGTGTGCATTTGATTTCTTTGTTACTGTAATTATGAAATTTTTTTTTCTAATCTGTATTGGCCACTGCCCAAAACAATCTGTAATATTTTTTGTGGGGAGCATGGGGGCAATGTAAGTAGGCTGTATAGGTTTTTTTATATTGGTAACTCCACGTAGCGCTCTGTATGAAAATCACTGGCTGTGCTGTGTGCAGTCTGAGGCTAGTTTGCATTGTTGTAATACTCTCCATAGTAGTGTTGGGCAGCTGGATGTCAACAGCGCGTAGCGTTGCGCAGTTGGGGGTGAGCCGCCAGCAGTGGTGGATGTGGGGAGAGAAATGGCGGAGTTTTAAAATTTGTAAGACTGGATGTCATGAACTGCTATATATATTATGACTATTAAGGTAAATACAGTGTTTGTTCTCTATTAAAATCTTTCATTTGCTAACTATGCTTATCAGTAGTTAGTGCCTTCCATAGTTTGAATCTTTTATTTAGCTGGCGCTAGTGGCGCACGCTGTATTGCAGTAGTTCGAGTAACGAAGATTTTTGTGAGGTAAGTGATTTGTGAAACGTATAGGTTAATGTTAGTCAGGGCCATTCTTGTGTATGGATTATTGAAAGTCAGATTGCGTTGCGCTAAAAAAAAATATTGTGTGTCAGTTTAAGCACAGTCTTGTACAATTTTTCTAAGGGGATGTTTCAACTTAATTTCGATGATTTGCGGCAAGGTCATTGGCAAGTGCGAAATGACTTACATTAAACCTCTGTCTGCATGGATGTACCATCATATCATAATATTAATATGTGAACACGAAAACTGAAGTACCGATTTTTAATATTAAATCGCATGGAGCTCAGTGAATTTTATTTAACACGAAAGGTACTTAGTTTTAGCTTTGCACATAGAAAAAAATAATATATGTACATAGCTGTTAAGAGTAGTAAATATAGATGCTTTCATATACTCATAACTATTGTGATACCTTCTCCATCATGCATTAAAATCTCCAATATGTGAAAATCGAAATTTAAATGCTACCAACTTCTTCACTAAGTACTAATCAGTTGCTATGTTAGAAATGACACATTAAAGTACACATACTGTGCTGCTATGATGCGACAACTGCTAGGTCGATGATGTTGTCAGCAGTGGAAATTAAAATATCGTAAATTACGTGTGTATGGGCGCCATTATTTCACTTCCTTTTCTGTAAGAGCAACTTTATAGTCATTTGGCGCCATTATTAGAAAATTTGAAATAAGTTCCTAATTTTTAATGCTTCCATTTTGATGATGATGGTGTTTGGTTTGCAGGGCGCTCAACTGCGCAGTCATCAGCGCCCGTACAAATTCCCAACCTTTTCACAGCCCAGTCTCGCCACTTTGATCAATGCTAATGAAGTGATGAGAACAGCCAGCCGCGGTGGTCTCGCGGTTCTAGGCGCTCAGTCCGGAACCGCGCGACGCTACGGTCGCAGGATCGAATCCTGCCTCGGGCATGGATGTGTGTGATGTCCTTAGGTTAGTTAGGTTTAAGTAGTTCTAAGTTCTAGGGGACTGATGACCACAGATGTTAAGTCCCATAGTGCTCAGATCCATTTGAACCATTTTTTTGATGAGGACAGCACAAACACCCAGTCATCTTGAGGTAGGTGAAAATCCTTCACACCACTGGGAATTGAACCCAGGACCCCGTGCTGGGGAAGCGAGTATCCGACCATGACACAACGAGCTGCGGACTCCTCCATTTTGTATAACTAAGACTTCCTCGAAGGAGAATGCTAACAAGTTGGAATGATATATGGAGAGATAGACAGACCCAATTCATGCATAAAAAAAATTGCACAAGTGTGGACATTCACAATGATAATGCAACTGTTTTATTGACCAATACATTGAAAGGTGCACTGAAACAAATTTCACATAATTTTGAGAGTTACAATTGCAATTCGATGAATTTGTGATGCATATTTTGCAAGGCGAAACTCTGGTACCGCACGCTGCGGAATTTGAATCCACGCCTGATGTCATGGATGCCGAAGATCCCCAGAGGTCTGCACCATCGTGCTGTAAGCTGTGGCGGTGTGTGCTTCCTGGCCCACATTTAGTGTGATGGTGCCACAGTGGAACATGTGGTCCGAGTGGCCAATAGTGGCTACCCCGATCGTGTATTTAAGCGCCTGCCTCTTGCTCAGCCAGTGGTGCCAGACATGCACATGCCTCAATTCCACCCTCCCTGTCAACTCCTCCAAGTACTGGTCAGCCTTCCACAGCCTTACTTGTAGCCATCCCACCCCGCATTACCCCATCCTCCATGACGATCGACCCTTTCCTGACAACCTCAGTAGGGCTAACCATTTTGCCTCCCAGCTATCCGAGGTCTTCTCCATTCCTGACGATCCCCATTTTGATTACTCCCTCTTCCCCACCATCCTTGACCGCACTGACACCTCGGTCCCCCCACTCGCCCCTAGCTTCCAGTACTTGGATCGGTTGCCCCCCTCAGACATCAACACTCCCATCACTGCACAAGACATCACACTTGTCCTCCGCTCCAAACGCAACATCGCTCCTGGTCATTATGGTGTCACCTACCATCACCTCAAGGAATCCCCTCCATCCTTTCTGTCTGTCCTTGCTACCCTGTACAATGTCCTCCTCTCTACTGGATTTTACCCCGACCTGTGGAACACTTCCCGTGTCCTGCTGTTCCCTAAACCTAACAAACCGCCCTCTGATACCTCTTCCTATCGTCCAATCTGCCTCACCTCCATGTTCTATAAGGTCTTCGAAGCCATCCTCTCTCACCATATTCACCGCCACCTTAACCAGCACCGCCTCCTTCTTTTTACCCAATGTGGCTTCTGGCCTTCCTTCTCCACCGACGATCAGCTCCTTAATCTTACCAATCTTCTTTCCCTCCAACTTAACTCCCATCGCTCCATTATATTTGTTTCCCATGATCTCCAGAACGCCTATGACCGTGTCTGGCATCCCGGGGTCCTCTTCAAGCTGCAGACCTATGCTCTCCCCATCAGCTTCATGCGCCTTGTTGCTTCCGTCCTCTCCTATCGTCCCTCCTATGTGACTCTCCGCAATTCCAACTCCCGTACTTTCTAACCTTCTGCCGGCATGCCCCAAGATTCCGTCCTTTCCCCTCTCCTCTATCTCCTATACACTGATGATATGCCCAAACCTCACCCTCCTGTTCATATTCTCCAGTTCGCTGATGACACCACCTTCCTACTCCTTTATCCTACCCTTCAACGATCCCAACGTACCCTCCAAACCCACTTTGACCAATTCACCGTTTGGTGCAACCAGTGGTTCCCCCGTGTTAATCCCTCCAAGACCCAGGCAATCATCTTAGGCCGCACCACCCGCTCCTTCTACCTCCATGATTTCTACTTCACCATTTATGGCAGTCCCATCCACCTCACTTCTACCCTCAAATACCTTGGCCTCACACTCGACCGCCACCTCACCTGGGCTCACCATCTCCTTACCATTCAAAACAAAGCCCACAACCGCCTCCACCTCCTAAAAGTCCTGTCTGGCCAGACGGGGGGTCTGCATCCTTCCACCATCCTTCACACCTACAAATCCTTGACCCACCCCATCCTCTGTTATAACAGTGTCACTTGGATTTCTGTCCCTCCCAAGTTCTATCAAGCTCTCCAAATCCTCGAACGCCATATGCTCCGCCTCGCCTTCTGCATTCGCCTTCCGTCCCCGACGCGCATCCTCTACGACCTCATCCCCTTCCCCCACCTTCTCCTTTTCCTTGAACACATCCGCTCACTCTATATTGTCCGCTGCATTGATCCCCCTCACCCCCTAGTTTCTCCCATCCTCTCAACCGCCAACGAGTTGCTGCGCCTTTACCATTGTGTCCCACCCTCTCTCCATCTCCACACCCTCCATCTCCTTTCCCAACACAGCTTTCACCGTCTACCCCTCCCGGATGATGAGCTTCTCCCTAACATCTACCCTTCCTACCAATTCTAACCCCTTCTTCCTGCCTCCTCCTTTGGGCTCCCCTTCCTCCCCTCCCCCTCCTACTCCCTCTCCATCTCTTGTGCCTCCTTCCAGTGTCTCTACGCTCCCTCCTGCCCTGTCTTCCCTCTTCCTCTGCCGCCGCCCATGTGTCTCCTGCCTCTTCGTGAACCCACTGATGCCCCTCCTCTCCTGCCGCTTCCTCAGATGCCCCTTGCTCTCCCCTCATTTTCCATACTCTCTGACCTTTTCCCTCGGCAGGTCCCATCTGGCAGTTTTATTGTTCGTTGTGTGTGCTCCAAGTGGGTTTTAAGAGTGTTGTTCCGGAGTGTTTTTACTACTGTGGCCGACTTTTAACCTGTGCCTGCGCAGTCAGTGTCTTCTCTGTTTTTTAAGAATCGCCCATTGTGTTTTTTTAACTTACTGGTGACTTTTTTTTAACTGTCGCCCATGAACGTCTCCATGTCAGTGTATATTTCACCTCCATTTTCTCCCCTTACTCTGTTTTATGTTCCCCTTTCTTATCTCCTTATGTATGTATCATTTTATTCTTGTTTTAGTTGTAGTGTCACTCGGCTGAAGAGCGGCGGATTGTGCCGATGACAGCTCAGCCAGTGAGTCTAATCTTTGAGTGTGTCTTGTCAAATTGTCTCGACGACAGAGTGTTCTTTGCTTTCATTACTAGTGGACGTCTTGAATTCGTTTGGTTGTCCCTCTCACCCCGTTGCTTCGTGCGTGTTGTCGTCGTAAGATCTCTCTCGATCATCCGTCGTTGTTTCGTGTCCGTTTTTTCCGTTCGTTTGTTTGTTCTCTTGGCCCGCTCTTCGTTTGGTCCTGCCGCGCTTTCTTGGCCAACCCATGACCGTTCCGGTCGTGGTTACAACAAAAGCATTTTGCATCAGAGGTTACTGTATGCAATACAATGGCATTCATGTTATATTTTAATAAGGGAAAAGTTAATTTGCTGGAGTTAAAAAGAAATTTTTAAGTGCACTTTATCAAGGATGCAATTCAAATGATCTAAGCATTCTAGAGAAGTCAAAGAACTATTTCTATAATATTCACAGCTACAATGCAGCATTTACTATGGTCAGCTCTGAAGCCAAAACTTCAGACACAGTTTTATGTGAATATTCTATGTATGTTCATTCACCATGTTATGCACAATAATATTTTTATGACATAGACACTGTAGTTCGCTATAGACTGTAAGAACAATCAAATCAGACATGTAACACTAATAACAATGCAATGCATGAAATTGCTACTGAATTAGATGCATTAATCGTTTTGCATGTTCTTTCACTGTGGTGAAAGATTATTATGCAAGAGTAGAAAATGAAAATAGAGAAATTTGTATGGCTATTATGGATAAAAAAAATTTGGACCTCCACCTTTACAGTGATGCAGTTTAAACTCATGTGGCTGCTATTTTTACCATTCGAAAGAAATATGGTGTGTTTTTTAAAAAAACACTGCTAAAGTCAAAAACATCACAGTTTTAGGTTCTTCACCAGATCCATTAGCATATCCATTGTTATTTCCTAATGGAGATACTGAGTGACATGCTAATTCATTCCATAATACACCAAATACATCAACTGCAAGGCAGCCTAGAAATAAAGCTACTATGTTGCAATACGCATGTTATCATCTTGTAGTCAGGGATGATTTCAGCCTTTTATGTCATTCACAAAAAATATTTTTGCACTGGATTGTTGAATTGTATGTACATATTGAAGGCATGAAACTCCATTTCATAAGGTAGAATCAGTCTATTTTAAGGTCAGAAATTTATAATAACTTAGGTGATCATTTACAGCTAAACCTGAATGACACTATAAATATTGGAGAAGAAATATTTTGTCTTCTTCATTAAATGGTTCTCTGAGAAATATATGTCAAAACTATTTGGATGCAATGTCTGTTGTTCAAATTTTGGTAAACATTCATTATTCATTACAATGACTTGCAATACTAAGTGGCTAGAAATTATTAATTACATTGATCAACTTGAATATGCTAATTCCTGTCCAGAAATTATCTTGCAAATATTGAAAGCTAAATTAAAAGAATTAATTGATGCAGTAGTAATGAAATACATTTTTGGGAAGAGTAGGACAAGAATATCATGCAGCTGAAAATTTGAAAAAAATTATCATTCTTCACATTAAATGAAACAGATCCATCTGTGAATGTTTACTGTTTGACTGATATTGCAATGACTATGTTTGGGTTGATGCTGAAAAATGGAAGAATAGTGTACTTGGTGGTGATAAAATTATTTCACACAATGGTGTAGTATCTCCAAGAGAAGTAGAAATTTTACACTTTTGTTTACTATTATTTCACATTTGAAGGCCTTTGACAAATAATGGAACTGTTTACAATATATTTACTGACACATATCACACTCGTGGTAATGCTTAAATTGACAATAAATGGCAGGAATGTTTGAACAAAGCGAAGGAACTGAATTTGCCAAAGAAAATATGGCTCTTAATTGGTGTAATTTATGCATTGAATATGGTAACAAATGCCTTAGTACTGTGGCTTGAATTTAGGACATTTCTTTGGGAAGATTTCTTAAAGGAATACAATGAAGAAATTTCCTAGATCACAGTACTATTAGAAATTGATTATATTTCAAATGGTTACAATTTGACCCGTCAGTAACTTGGATTACCTATTCCATCCTTAATTCCAGAATTGCCTGACTTAGATATTTTAGATCCAATCCACGAAGAGATACAATTTAATGAACATGAAGCAGCTGTGAACAGCATACTATAACTGAAAATGTTATTCATGAAGTTCAGTGCCATGAGATTGGCAAAACTGTGTTTTGCTTAATGGCTCAAGCAGATTGTGGTAAACGATTCACACAAACTGCAATTATTCATAAATTAAATTCACTGACCCTTTGTTGCATTGAAATAGCCTTTAGTGGCATAGCTTCAACTCTGCTGATGGGAGGGAGAACCTTGTACAACATATTTAATCCAATCCAGTTTTGGAAAATTCAGTGTCCAAAGTAACATCAATCAATAATTAGAGTCGATACATTAATTCATGTTCACTGATTCTTATTGATGAAGTTTCCATTAGTCCACATCAAGTATTAAAATTGCTACACAGATTATTTAGAGATTTCTCTACAGAAGAATGTAATAAAAATCAGACTTTTGGAGCTAAAACTTTTTGTGTGACTATTTTCGACAAATTTTACCTGTGTTTACCCATGTCCATTTTACTTGAACATTGCAATACAAACTGGAATGAGTTTCATAAATTCCATCATGTTACTTCAAACTCAAAATCTGAGGGCTCTAGCACATGAAGTATAGTTTGTGGATTTTTTGAACCAAATTGGTAATGGCCAAGCAAGGAAATTTCCACAGTTTGGTGACAATATTACTGAAATACCACAGCCATTAGTTTACATTAAAAATAATGTCATTAACGACATTTATGGAAATTTACCACCTTCTGTGTTAAATTCAGTTATCCTGGCACCAAAAAATGAAATTTGTACCCTAGTAAATAACGATATACTCAATGCTATGCCAGGTAACACAAAAAATTATCACAGCTATGACAAAATAATTTGTAATTAATAGTTTCTATCCAGTGGTGTTTTAAATTCTGTCTCTGTAAGTGGTTTATCACCACACAAATTACAATTAAGAATTAACTATATTGTTCTTCTTATCAGAAGTATAAACACAAAAGAAGTATTACTTAATGGAATCAGAATGCATGTCAAATGTTTATGTAATAATGCTGTTCAATGCCAACTTTTAGCTGGAATCACACGAAATATGTGAATTTTATTCTGTATGTACAACTTATTCAGGCACTATTGTACCTTTTCAGTTTCATAGAACACAATTCAGAATTATTCCTGTATTTGTTATTACTATTAACGAGTCACAAGGACCAACATTCGAAAAAGTTGGGATTTTATAAAACTTGGGATTTTATTAAGACATCAGGGTAGTTATATATAGCAACAAGTATTGTCCATTCTTTCGATGGTTTGAAATTTCATATTTGTGAACATATTGAGCAAGAATAGTTAGGAAATGATGGAAGAATATTTATTAAACATTTTATTTCTACTGAGGCACTGTCTTGCTAAATTGTAGAATAAAGCAATTATTTCCCTTGTTTTGTCTTTCATTCTCTCATACTCCTTCTGCAGCAACACCAACCGCTTTTCTCATAGCACACGGGTAAGACCTAACCATTTCATTAGTATCCAGGTAAGAGCTAAAAATCTGCACATGATTAAATTCCAGTTATTTATATTTGAAGGAAAGTGAGTTGGGCGTTACTTTATAAACTCCATTGCTCAAATTCCGACCACAGGATAAGCTAGTTTTAATAAGACTCTTAACAGCACTTACCAGCACATTATCATATACATGAATTGGCCTAATTTTTATTGTCCTGTGGACAGAGTGGTTGTACATGTAATTGGTTTGGAAGGATATTAGTTCATTCATAAGAACCATGAAGGTAAAAATACATCTACATTGGTGCTTTTATCATCCAGTTCAAATGCTTCACAATGGATGATTTCATCTGAGAGAACATCGAGTGGTGATGTATTCCATATCATTCCATTACTACCTTGAAATATCTGTTACAGAAATCGCCACTGTGATCTGTTTGTAGACTGCGTGGGACTGGTTGCTGACTCCAGCAATTGTTCAGTCATCTGTGCCTTTCCTGTCTTTGTTTTCACTGATAGATGCCGTGCAAATTTCGGATCTGTATCAGTGACCATTAAAATGTATTTGAAACCTTTATTCTCCTGTAAATATTGCCTCAAATCTACGAAATCTGCCTGGCATAAGTTATCCAAATATCAAATTATGACCAGCCTAGTTGGATATGTATTGTGTGCTGGTAGATGGGAATGTTGAAGAGCTCTCTCAATAATTATTAAATGATAAATTTTTTTCTAAGTTCTGAAACTATAGAAATGATTTCATCCAAATGTGCAGTATTCACAGGTGAATACGATTCTGTGAGTAGTCATAGTCATTCATCTATTTTGTTAGGATCTTAGTTATACATGTAGGCCCTACTGGGAAGATATGATGACAATTTTCTTATTGTGAACGTCGATAATACCATTCCCAGTTATGTGTTAAAATGTAAATTTAGCAGCATCTTTGCATTTCGACCTGCTTGTGTATTTTGCCCATACTCCTACGGCTTTCTTATATACCTCCACTGTACATGACATTTGACCATAATTTTCAATATCTTTCAGTGATTGTCTGTCTAGCTATCTAGTTTTCAGAATTTTGGGCCCAGAAAGCCAGGTGTTCTTTCGAACTATCTGCCACTGATCTGTATTGTGTTCATCATCTTTTTAAAAATTCTGAAAGGTTCTATAGTGTTGACCGTCATTCAGCTGTCTTGCTTTATTGATGAGAAAAAGTTATACTGTGAATGATCTCAGCAATCACTGTATATAAAATGCATGTCCTAATTGATTGACTCACTGTCTTATCGTCATCCAGCCCTATCCACTAAGGATAGGAACCTGAAATTTGGAAAGTATGTTGATCTTATATTGCAGGCGTCGTTTAAGAAGCGATTTTTCAAAATTTCAATCCTAATTGGGTGAAATAGGGGATGAAAGGTTTTTGGAAAAATGTCGCTAATAATGCACTTTTGAAGCTAGACCTACGAAAATTCGTATTTAATTTCTCGGTCAGAAATAAAGAAATACACTCCTGGAAATTGAAATAAGAACACCGTGAATTCATTGTCCCAGGAAGGGGAAACTTTATTGACACATTCCTGGGGGCAGATACATCACATGATCACACTGACAGAACCACAGGCACATAGACACAGGCAACAGAGCATGCACAATGTCTGCACTAGTACAGTGTATATCCACCTTTCGCAGCAATGCAGGCTGCTATTCTCCCATGGAGACGATCGTAGAGATGCTGGATGTAGTCCTGTGGAACGGCTTGCCATGCCATTTCCACCTGGCGCCTCAGTTGGACCAGCGTTCATGCTGGACGTGCAGACCGCGTGAGACGACGCTTCATCCAGTCCCAAACATGCTCAATGGGGGACAGATCCGGAGATCTTGCTGGCCAGGGTAGTTGACTTACACCTTCTAGAGCACATTGGGTGGCACGGGATACATGCTGATGTGCATTGTCCTGTTGGAACAGCAAGTTCCCTTGCCGGTCTAGGAATGGTAGAACGATGGGTTCGATGACGGTTTGGATGTACCGTGCACTATTCAGTGTCCCCTCGACGATCACCAGAGGTGTACGGCCAGTGTAGGAGATCGCTCCCCCCACCATGAAGCCGGGTGTTGGCCCTGTGTGCCTCAGTCGTATGCAGTCCTGATTGTGGCGCTCACCTGCACGGCGCCAAACACGCATACGACCATCATTGGCACCAAGGCAGAAGCGACTCTCATCGCTGAAGACGACACATCTCCATTCGTCCCTCCATTCACGCCTGTCGCGACACCACTGGAGGCGGGCTGCACGATGTTGGGGCGTGAGCGGAAGACGGCCTAACGGTGTGCGCGACCGTAGCCCAGCTTCATGGAGACGGTTGCGAATGGTCCTCGCCGATACCCCAGGAGCAACAGTGTCCCTAATTTGCTGGGAAGTGGCGGTGCGATCCCCTACGGCACTGCGTAGGATCCTACGGTCTTGGCGTGCATCCGTGCGTCGCTGCGGTCCGGTCCCAGGTCGACGGGCACGTGCACCTTCCGCCGACCACTGGCGACAACATCGATGTACTGTGGAGACCTCCCGCCCCACGTGTTGAGCAATTCGGCGGTACGTCCACCCGGCCTCCCACATGCCCACTATACGCCCTCGCTCAAATTCCGTCAACTGCACGTACGGTTCACGTCCACGCTGTCGCGGCATGCTACCAGTGTTAAAGACTGCGATGGAGCTCCGTATGCCACGGCAAACTGGCTGACACTGACGGCGGCGGTGCACAAATGGTGCACAGCTAGCGCCATTCGACGACCAACACCGCGGTTCCTGGTGTGTCCGCTGTGCCGTGCGTGTGATCATTGCTTGTACAGCCCTCTCGCAGTGTCCGGAGCAAGTATGGTGGGTCTGACACACCGGTGTCAATGTGTTCTTTTTTCCATTTCCAGGAGTGTATATGTGTTAGCACTTTTTGGAAATTTAATCCGAGTGCAGGAGTAATAGTGGATGAAAGCTTATTTTAAAGAAAATTTTACTGAAGAATTATTAAAATAGTTTTAAAGTTACATATACGAAAACTGCTATTTGAATTCTCAGATACAAGTAAGAAAATACATGTTTCAGTGTTTACAAAAATTCAAGACTTAAAAGGGATGGAACAGAGGATGAAATATTTTATGAAATTATTTCTTTCTGAAAGCATTTTTGAAGCTTAGTCTATGAAAATCTGAATTTGGCTTCTTAGCTAGTAATACAAAACTCTGTGATCCACTGCTTTTGGAAATTTAATCCCTATTGGGGTGAAATGTCTTTGGAAAATATTAAATTGTGAAAGCATTTTAAAGCAAAATCTTTGAAAATTTGTACTTGGCTTCTCTGTGACAAACAAAAAAATGTATTTCACTATTTTTCGAAATTGAACCCCTTAAGGGAGTAAAATAGGAGGTGAAACATTTTATGAAAATATTTAACTGTCAAAGTTTTTAAAAATTTAAATCTATTAAAACTGGCATTTGGCTTCTCAGTAAGAAACAAAAAAATATGCATTTCACAGATTTTGGAAATTCAACCCCTCTGGGAGGCTAAAAGGGCTAAACTAACTCGCTCAGGTGGAGTGGGGACATGGTTGGTAAATAGCGATTTAGCACAAATGTGAGAGTAAAATAAACTGTTAATTTGAACAGATGAGTCTCTGTGGCCCTTCATTGACCTACATTCTCATCTCAACTCTCTACCACTTTCCATCCTGAATTGGAGCCGCCCTTGCATCCCCATTGTCAGCTATAGTTGGCATAAGAAGTGGTGGTGTCACCTTTACAGGGCAGAAAGTCGTTTGTCATCCAGACTGCACAATATCTGTACCATTGCTTACAGTGACATCACAAAGTGATAAGTGAGAGAGCTATCGGTTTTCTTGGTGTGTATGACAGGTATGGGAACTTGGCAGGTATACCACCATAATTTAAAAATTTATATGTTTAGGCCAGATGTATTGGTTAACGTTTCTGAATTTCGGGGGAACTACAGGTGAAACGTTCCCTTAGAAAAATTATACATGACTATGCTTAAACTGACACACAATATTTTTAGCGCAACGCAATCTGACTTTCAAAAATCCCTACAAATGAATGGCCCTGACTAACATTAACCTATACCTTTCACAAATCACTTACCTCACCAAAAATCTTCGTTACTCGAAGTACTGCAATACAGTGAGCGCCACTACTGCCAGATAAATAAAAGATTCAAACTACTGAAGGCACTAAATACTGAAAGGCATAGTTAGCAAATGAAAGATTTTGATAGACAAAAAAACAATGTACTTACCTTAATATTGCTCAAAAGTCATATTATATATATCAGTTCACGACATCCAGTCTTACAAAGTTACTGTCTCTGTCCAGATCATTCGCTCTCACAACTCCGCCATCTCTCTCCACACATCCACCACTGCTGGCGGCTCACCTCCAACTGCGCAACACTACGCGCTGTTAACATCCAGCTGCCCAACACTACAATGGCAGACAACAATGCAAACTAGCCACAGACTGCACACAGCACAGCCAGTGATTTTTATACAGAGCACTACATGGCGTTACCGATATAAAACCTAAACAGCCTACTTACATAGCCCCCATGCTCCCCACAAAACATTTTACAAATTGTTTTGGGCAGTGGCCAATACAGATTTGAAAAAAATTTTCATAATTACAATAACAAAGAAATCAAAAGCACACACTTATTGATACAATGTTGGTCAAAAGCTAAAATTTTCTCACAGTCCATAAAGACAGTCCTGGTCATTCATCACAGTAAAATTGTAGTGTTTTTTTCTCAAAGTCTGAGCAGTAAAAGAAAATGCACACAGAAATAGTGGATTTCCATGCAGTCTTGAAGAAGTAGTGTTGTCCTTCCAATGGAAAGACAGTGCTGACTCTTGACATGGAGACAGGTAATGGGCCACAACAGAGCAAACCCACAGCAGACTCAGTCGAAGTTTTGAAGAATATTGGTAGGTAGGTCATCACAGAGCAGACCCACTGCAGTCCTGGTAGAGATTATGGTATTGGTGGGCCATCAGAGGTGCAGACCCACTGCGGTCCTTGTAGAAATAATGGTATTGGTGAGTCATCAAAGATGTAGACCCACTGTAGTCCTTGTAGAGATTGCTAGCAGCCATCCGTTGCAACTGTGCAGGTGCATAACCACCATCAAAGAGTCTTGCGGACAGTATAGCAAGTCCATAAACCACCACTTGTGCACTCACAAAATTGTTTTTTGAAATGTCCCTAGAACCAGCAATTCTGTTTTCCAGTCCCTTGCTGAATTATTAGCACACATGCAAACACTATCAGTCCCTATTTCTCACATATTGTCGATATACTATGACCAACAAAAATGTGTGCAGTGAAATGTAACTTAATTTGAAGAACTGGTGCCTATACAACTATAAAAATACAACATAAGAATACAATTACAAAGGTACAAAATACATCATTAAAGAACATAATAGTACAGATAACATTTGTAGTAGTACAGGCTTTTCAAAAGAATAGAAATAAACATGTACATCAGTCTTACAAGAATTATGACATAAGTATATATATAAAATAATGAGAATAGTTTTCGAAATATTAATTTCACACATGAGCATTAAACAGGACAGAATAAATAATGTCTAAACATCTTTGCAAAGTAAGTGACACATTGTTACAAAAATTCTACAACATCTCTTATCAGATAAACACATAAAGACAGGAAGAACACAAATACACAAGGGTACACAAACACATAGAGGGATAACACAAAAGGAAAGGACAGGGTTTGTTTTACTGAAGGGTTTTGCATGGAGATCTCCCTGTGTTCATCATTATTCCCAAAAAGTCCTATCTAAGCCCACTTTCTGTATTCTGTTCACATCATCTTTCAAAAATAATTTGCTCCACTGTACACCAGTTTTTTGGCCAAACCATTTTCTTACAGCTTCTCAATGCATTTCTTCCAATTCAGCATGGTTTCTTATATAGTCTACCCCCTCTTAAGCTAACTTAAATCTACTGAGCTCAGATATATATACCAAGGGACGAGGCAATGCAGCAGCACATAACAAACTAACACAAACAGCAATGACAAAAAAATGGAAATTCGCAAAGTAAGCAGCATAAATCAGCAAAGCAAATGCAATATTACAACTAATATAAGGCAATGCACAGCAGACAATAAAAATAAATCATTAGTAAAACTGGCTTAACAGAATAATGCAAAGTCAAATTCAGTAACACTATGCCTGGCAAACAGCAGCAGCATATGCAGTAACGTAAACCTAAACATGACGTAGCTCAAGCAGAAAAAATATTACACACCAAACAACAATGCAGATAAGGGAAATGTATATTCACATCTTAATGTCTATGTAATTAAAGTGGTGCACCACAAAAACTAATTCTACAAAAAATTACCAAGTACTTGAAAAGAAAATTATATATACAGTTACTGTTATTAGTCCTTTCTTATTGTTCTTTCCATTCCAAGAGCTCCTTTTTCGAAGAATGTGGATCATAAAATAATTATTTAATAGATCTGTTGACAAAAAGTGTTCACATTAGCAAATGCATTTACGTTTATTTTATAAAACCAATGCTGCAACACAGCTGGAAAACAGATATCAAATGAAGTAAGCAACTATGTACAAAGCACAAAAATATCATTCAATAGTCATGTGGCATTTCATAAGTTAGTAGAAATTCTCTCAATTCTCGTAGAAAGACGCTTGTCATAATCAGGTGTGTAAATGTAAGTATCTTTCCAAGTAATGAGCGTGTCGTATTTGCGGTGCTTTTTACAAAGGAATGTCAATAGCGAGGATAATGGCCCCCTTTTTTTTCCACCTAACGGCTTTCTTTTGTCAGACGGCTACCTCTCAGCTGGGCGCCCAAAACGCATTACGTCAAGGTCACTTACCTTTCTTGCTGAAATATTTACGACAGCAGTTTCCGCTACAGTGGCAGTCTCATATAAAAATATTTTCACAGGTTGAGAATTTGCGTTACAAATGTGTAGAAAATAAAATCCTATAAATATAACAGTGTTCAAAAAATTTTCGACAGCATTGTAATAAATTCACGCATGTACACACATTTCATAATTCTTAAAGTACGATTCTTGGTTTCCAACATCCTTTTCCACAAATCAGAGTCCCTAACCACTACTCATTATCCCTTACCTTATTATACGTATACATATTCGTCGACAATTCTTCAATATTTCATCATAAGAAATACGTAGCATAATCAAATTCCTCATCTTATTGATCATAAACATATCTCAACAGCATAATACACAGTGTCGTCGTAATAATAACATCATAACACCTCAGTCAAATCTCAAAAACGTCGTAGCCTTCCGCAATAATTTCAAAATTTAAAGAAAATTCTCAGCTCATTTCAATAGTGTCATCTACTTCAAACATACTTTAAAAACCATGATCTCATACCAAATACATCATTCAAAGCTCTCATAGTATCGCAAAGGTTCCGATAAAAATATGAAAAGTTCACAAAGTATAGAGAAAATACAATTTCGTATGTGTGAAGTTATCCAACGGTGCAATTACGTAAATGTTTGTCACTGAAGTAATAAAAAAATGTTTGTCTCTCTCAGTTAAATTATCAGATAGCTGTGTAATTATGTGTTAGAGACATATGGTACCGATGTGTAAAGTTGTATAAGCAAATACCATATTAGCTAGGGCTCCTTGTGCTTGCCACACACATGGTACACAAAGTAAGCGTGTCCCCCCCTGAATCTTGAAAAATAAATGGTTTAAGTACAAAATTAATCACTCAAATGCGTGTCCTGTTGCGCTAAATGTGCGTCTTGCTCTAAGATAATTCTGTGGAAGTGTCGTAGTTATCGTCCTCCGAAAACTAAGTTCTGCAGAAGTCAATGTACTTACCTCATGATAAACAAAAGTGAAATGCTACGCGTATAGATATCTTACTTATCTGTAAGTATCTATTGCCGTGATGAAGAAAGTACTGTGCTGTAACGTGTTGTTGTGCTACGGAAAAGGCTCTGTCCTTGTAGCTATACCACAAAAGTTACTACTAAAACATGTTTTACTTTCCAGAATAATACAGAAAAACTGTGCAGATATAAAACAGAAACACCGCAAAAGCAACATTGTAAATTGTCAGTCATTAGTAGCGTCGTGAAAAAATCGTGTAGCTGTCACATAAACTAACATCTGGTATCTCACAGAAAGTACTTTAAATCCAGAATGTATTTTCAAGTAAATCAAAATGTTGCATTAAAATCTCATTAGCAGTACTGGTACATGTTCTAAGTATGTCAGCCTTATAGTCGTTACGTAATCTTGCAACTAACAAGCAAGAATGTACACACACACAATAACACTGTGTCGTCTGTTCACTAAACGATGCATTCGTAAATACTGTCTAAATATGTTCCCTAGGTTCTAGACTGGATAGTGAACTTCAAAACATTGTTGCATGTTAACAGTTTCTAAGTCTGACAAAGCATACTAGTAACGTGTAGTGAAAAGTTATATGGCAAAGACAAAGTTAAAAAGCAGATTATCGTTCAATAAACGGTTTTACATGTGAAATGTGGTATAAACGTTTACTCTTCCTAGTACGCAGAGTTTCAACTTGAATGCAATTATCAAGCGGTATACGTCGGTAAAGAATACTGGAATTTTTCTCAAGCCTAGCGTCTTATGTTGTTTTTCTCAGAGCCAGCGGGCGCACGTGGCTGCCTGCGGCTTGAGTCATTGTCTGTCTCTTTGTTGGCGCGGGTCGTTATTGGGATTAGGAGACCTAACTTCTACAAATTCACCTTGTCGAGAAGGCCATGACCTGTTTGAAGCTCGACAGTTCTGATGGAATTCAGGTCTGTCGTTTTGTCGGTAGTTTACATAGTTTCTTGTCTGTCGGTCATGTGGTAGAGAATTTCTCCCGGAATCGTAACTGCGTGGTGGACCGTTGCGTCTGAAGTTATTCTGTCTCCCTTGATAATAATTATTTTGGTTCTCATATTGTCTGTTTCTATGCTTGTCTCTGTCACATTCATTACTATGGAAAAGCGATCTCTCTGTGTAACTATTATTCTGCCAACGGTTGTCATATGGGTGGTGTCTGTTTTGGTCATGATTTAAGTTGTAAGAATAGTCTTGTCGTGTCGAGTTATTATTTCTTTCATCGCGGAATTGTGATGGATGTGACCTGCAATTGTTGTGTTCCTGTTTTCGCGTCCCGCGATTGTCAGTGTCGATTTCCAATTCTTGTAAGAGTCCCCGAAAGACTTCAATGTTCAATTGTTCAATGTTCAATTGTTTTCAGAGAAGGCATTTAGTAACGTTTCACAGGATGTTTTGTCATTCCCACCAGTAGCAAACGTTAATTATACCAATTGATTGTTGAGAGATTAAAGTCTCCTCCAATGATCGCGCTATGAATAGGGAACACATGTTAAAGCGAAGTGAGCTTTTGTCTAGAGTTTTCAATTACGTCAGGAAGTGAGTCTGGTGATCGATAGATTAAAACCCTATTATAATTTTATGCCTACCGTTAATATTGAGTCTTGCCCAAATAATCTGATATGCAGCTTCAATTTCTAACTCGGTGGACTTGAGCTTTTTTGTCTACAGCGACAAATACACAACCTCCATTACTATTTCTCCTATCTTTTCACGATCAACTTGACAGTAGTAAGACGTATCAGAAAAAAAAAACTTCAGGTTTTAAGCAGCTTTTGTACACAGCATTATGTGAACTTCACCGCTTTTCAGGACCGCTTTCAACTATGGCACTTTGTTGCAAATACTTCAGCTGTTAACCACTACGAGTTTAATACTCTCACCTATGGGAGGTGTTCTGTGTGTCTTACACAAATACTTCTCGGTTTCCAGTAGCTATCGTTAACTGGATTAGATGGAGAGTCACCTAATCTAAAAAAAACCTTGGGTGAACCCCACACACTGTGAAAGGGTCCTGTAGCCACCTTTCATTAGTCTGGTAGCCCATTTTCATTCCCATTTCTCTTTCTTTTCCTTGTTTCTCTTTTCCCTTTACTCTCATAATGGAGTGATTGAATGAATGTGGTTGTGTGTCACGTTGCTAGATGGTGGCGTAGTCTGCTGCACAAAGTCTGCGATAGTCGTACAGATTCAGCAGGAGTGTACAGGATAGCCAACTCTCGTAGTGGTCAAGTAGGCAAAGAGGTTTTCGCTATTTGTGGAGATCCACTTGCGTTAGGTTGGTGGTGGAAATGGCATCTTTGGGTTTTCCGGACCACGCGGAGGATGGTAGAGGCTGGAGAAGAAGCGGAAGGCTGTCTGCCACCGGTACGGGAAGCGTCCACAGCTGTGCTCCAGTCGAAGAAGGGTGTGTTAGACTGACTGTGTGGCACGTTGTTACTTGGCGAGGGGAGAGCTGTTAGCTTTTGATCTCGCTTTTCAACTCTGAAAGATTGTTTTGCCTTGTCGCAGCAAGGAATGGAAACCTTTGGCAGATGTTTCACTTAGTAAATTTCTATAGCAGACCTGAATCCACCGGAAGAGCGCCACACAAAGGTGTCGATAAGAAGTGAGCACTCGCTTCTGTATGAATGTCTGTTTGCCTTCAGCTGTGCTTGTATAAGCTTTCATTTTTCTAAATATTAATAGCTTTGCCTTCTCGTAAATTTTCCTTGCTTAATGTATCTTTCGTCCATGGGGAGCCGACGACGTGGTTGAACATTAAAGTTTTGTTGGGCTACCGTCATCACTAACTGTCCGGTCTCATGCTTGTATTAAAGAACTTTAACCGCTCATGATTGTGTGATGTGGTGTTGTTGCAACTTGGACGCGATACCTACGAAGTGCGTCTCCACAAACTACGTGGGCACGCGGGTGTACTGCAAAACGTGTACCACTTTACGAGTTATTGCGATCAGGCAACAGCAGTGGTACGAATGATTCACACCAATGATTTTAGGAGTAGATTATAACGGTGAATGTATCGATGCTTTTCCTTAATGTCTTAGGAATAAATGATTTTATCCACAATTTTCTCTTGTGTTCCGAGGTTCCGTTTTTGCACCTAAGCCACTCACCTCATAGCTTTCCCGTTAGCACATCCAACGCGTTTCCTTACGCACAGGTCCAGTTATTAGTTTCCCTTTATTTTAAAACAAATTCCTTAGATTAAGTCTTATTTTCAGGTGTGTTGCTGGGAGCTGATCCTCTGCACAGTGTTCTTGCATGTGCATTTTATTTTAAATGGTTGATTCTCGTGAACAGTGCACGGTAAAAACTATTAATTACGTCGCATCCTCTGTGAGCGATATCACGACGTGCATATTGTTATGAGTTTTTTTGTCTGTGATCAAATTAATTTATTTTCCGACTCGGCCAAACCTTTGATAAGTTGTATGGCTAGAGTCGGTGGCTACCCTAATCTTCACACATTAATTTCACAAGCAATAAGTATTTACACTCCCAATAATAACGTAATAACCCGTAGAAACAGGTTAGTTATACATGGCTTACCCTGCTCACGGATTTCGGAAAACCAGGGATCTTCTGATGCGCAGTGAGGATTAGTTATTTTCAGTTGGATGTGCTAATCGGTATATTGTCTTTCTGTAACACAGAATTTACGTGAATTTATGATATAGGTGTGCATTTTCTTACATGTTTTATCTTGTATATGTATTACTGTATAGACATTGTTATTTAGTATTCAGTTGTGTTACAAGTGTGGGTTGATTCTTGTCCTATGGCGTGTATCGGTGTCGTATAGTAAATCTTGGGTGCTTTGCGGGGACTGTGAGTCCATTAGGAGACTTTGGCATTATTCTTATTGTGTTTTGGAGCACGGAGTAACTATCCTTATGATGGAGGCGCGTAGCTGTTCAGGGAGCTGCGATCGGAAAAACCTGCCAGACAATATCCCTGAACAAGGACGAGGTCAAACCGTCGAGTCCGACCAAGAATAAAACGCGGAAAACGCGTTAGAAGAGGGGCAGCAAATCATTAGGAAGCAGGTGATGGGGCAAGAAGAAAGGTTCGCTGGGAATATACGTATGCTAGCAGAACAATGCCAGAGTGAACAAGCGGCTCTTGAGTCCCGAGTAGGACAAAATTCCGCCAGGTATCTCCGCGCGTTACCAGAACAATGCCAGAGTGACCAGGCGGCTCTTGTGTCCCGAATAGAGGACACTGCGGCTAAGTGCCCGGTCCACCTTAGGAGCGCAGGTAGAAACCCTCAGCCAGGCGATAATAGCTCTCGAGCGAGAGCAAGGGCTTACGCAAACACAAGACACGGCCCACCGAGAGATGCGGGAAGAAATATCCAGGATCTCAGACGCAGTGGCGCGTAAGTCTGACAATAATAGGGAAACGATTACCTCGTCATCAGTGGATGCAGACGAAGTACGGTCGATAACGAAATGCCCGCGTGGACAGTGTGAAAAAAAAAAATACAACAAAGAGGGGTTACCGAGGGAATATGTGATCGCATGGCCCGTTTAGAACTTCACCTAAAAGGGTTAAAGGCCCATGAAGTCGAAAGAAATGAACGACAGGGCCATTATTCCGACGATGATTCCGGGAACGATGGCGAATTTGATCATGGTCACGATCACGGATCTCGTACCAGGTGGGAACGGCGCGGATCCCCTGAGGAACGTTCGCCAAGACAAACTCACGAATTTGACTTGTAAACATTTTCTGACGGTGAGGAAGTTTGAAGTCTTTCGTAACTCGGCTACGGGGATTCACCCGCGGGCCTGGTTACAGCAGTTCGAGTTCTCCGTTCCTCCTGCGTGGCCCACTGCGCACATAATAGAGTATATGTGCGGCTACCTCGAAGGTGAGCCAGCGGCGCGGATGCGGTCAATTGCACGCAATTGCTACACTGTTTGGGAGTTTCGACAACAGTTCCTGTCGATCTATTGGTCAGTGGCAGCGCAAAGTCGTGTAAAACACGGACTCATTATGCTACCAGAGTTAAACAGGTCAAAATTCTCCAGCCCTGTGCAGATGTTCGAGCACATGCTGCAGGCGAATGAACATCTTGACGATCCTTATGGACCTGCGGAAATTATTCGTATTTGCCTTGGAAAGTTTCCAATGCAGTTGCGGCACGTTATCCTTGAAGGACGATGTAAGGATGACGTAGAGGGGTTTCGCAATTTCCTTTTACAGCTTGAGTGCGATGCGAATGGCACCACGCAGAATTACGGTCAGAGCGCCTACGAGCAACGGCCGCGCGAGCGAAGCCGCAGCCTTAGAGACAGGTGGCACTCTACATCTACATCTACATTTGTACTCCGCAAGCCACCCAGCGGTGTGTGGCGGAGGGCGCTTTACGTGCCACTGCCATTACCTCCCTTTCCTGTTCCAGTCGCGTATGGTTCGCGGGAAGAACGACTGTCTGAAAGCCTCCGTGCACGATCTAATCGCTCTAATTTTACATTCGTGAACTCAACGGGAGGTATAAGTAGGGGGAAGCAATATATTCGATACCTCATCCAGAAATGCACCCTCTCGAAACCTGGCGGGCAAGCTACACAGCGATGCAGAGCTCCTCTCTTGCAGAGTCTGCCACTTGAGTTTGTTAAACATATCCGTAACGCTATCACGGTTACCAAATAACCCTGCGACGAAACGCGCCGCTCTTCTTTGGATCTTCTCTATCTCCTCCGTCAACCCGATCTGGTACGGATCCCACACTGATGAGCAATACTCAAGTATAGGTCGAACGAGTGTTTTGTAAGCCACCTCCTTTGTTGATGGACTACATTTTCTAAGGACTCTCCCAATGAATCTCCCTTTGTTGATGGACTACATTTTCTAAGGACTCTCCCAATGAATCTCAATCTGGTACCCGCCTTACCAACAATTAATTTTATATGATCATTCCACTTCAAATCGTTCCGCACGCATACTCCCAGATATTTCACAGAAGTAACTGCTACCAGTATTTGTTTCGCTATCATATAATGATACAATAAAGGATCCTTCTTTCTATGTATTCGCAGTACATTACATTTGTCTATGTTAAGGGTCAGTTGCCACTCCCTGCACCAAGTGCCTATCCGCTGCAGATCTTCCTGCATTTCGCTACAATTTTCTAATGCTGCAACTTCACTGTATACTACAGCATCATTCGCGAAAAGCCGAATGGAACTTCCAACACTCTCTACTAGGTCATTTATATATATGGCGAAAAGCAATGGTCCCATAATACTCCCCTGTGGCACGCCAGAGGTTAGTTTAACGTCTGTAGACGTCTCTCCATTGATAACAACATGCTGTGTTCTGTTTGCTAAAAACTCTTCAATCCAGCCACACAGCTGATCTGATATTCCGTAGGCTCTTACTTTGTTTATCAGGCGACAGTGCGGAACTGTATCGAACGCCTTCTGGAATTCAAGAGAAATAGCATCTACCTGGGAGGCTGTATCTAATATTTTCTTGGTCTCATGAACAAATAAAGTGAGTTGGGTCTCCCACGATCGCTGTTTCCGGAATCCATGTTGATTCCTACAGAGTAGATTCTGGGTTTACAAAAACGACATGGTACTGGAGCAAAAGACATGTTCTAAAATTCTACAACAGATCGACGTCAGAGATATAGGTCTATAGTTTTGCGCATCTGCTCGACGACTCTTCTTGAAGACTGGGACTACCTGTGCTCTTTTCCAATCATTTGGAACCTTCCGTCCCTCTAGAGACTTGCGGTACACGGCTGTTAGAGGGGGGGCAAGTTCTTTTGCGTACTCTGTGTAGAATCGAATTGGTATCCCGTCAGGTCCAGTTGACTTTCCTCTGTTGAGTGATTCCAGTTGCTTTTCTATTCCTTGGCCACTTATTTCGATGTCAGCCATTTCTTCGTTTGTGTATGGATTTAGAGAAGGAACTGCAGTGCGGTCTTCCTCTGTGAAACAGCTTTGGAGAAAGGTGTTTAGTATTTCAGCTTTACGCGTGTCATCCTCTGTTTCAATGCCATCATCATCCCGGAGTGTCTGGATATGCTGTTTCGAACCACTTAATGATTTAACGTAAGACCAGAACTTCCTAGGATTTTCTGTCAAGTCGGTACATAGAATTTTACTTTCGAATTCACTGAACGCTTCACGCTAAGCCCTCCTTACGCTAACTTTGACATCGTTTAGCTTCTGTTTGTCTGAGAGGTTTTGGCTGCGTTTAAATTTGCAGTGAAGCTCTCTTTGCTTTCGCATTAGTTTCTTAACTTTGTTGTTGAACCACGGTGGGTTTTTCCCGTCCCTCACAGTTTTACTCGGCACGTACCTGTCGAAAACGCATTTTACGATTGCCTTAAACTTTTTCCATAAAGACTCAATATTGTCAGTGTCGGAACAGAAATTTTCGTTTTGATCTGTTAGGTAGTCTGAAATCTGCTTTCTATTACTCTTGCTAAACAGATAAACCTTCCTCCCTTTTTTTATATTCCTATTAACTTCCATATTCAGGGATGCTGCAACGGCCTTATGATCACTGATTCCTTGTTCTGGACATACAGAGTCGAACAGCTCGGGTCTGTTTGTTATCAGTAGGTCCAGTTCTCTGTTTAATTGCTCGAGGTAATTTTCAGATAGTGCACTCAGTATAATGTCACTCGATGCTCTGTCCCTACCACCCGTCCTAAACATCTGAGTGTCCCAGTCTATACCTGGTAAATTGAAATTGAAAACTCCAGACGTAACGGGTCGCCTGAGAGTTACAGAGCGCGCGAGCGTTGGCAGCGCCGCGACTCCTCGCGGAACTCGGGCAGAACAAACGCTGCCAATGGTCATCATTCGCCGAGAGTAAATCAGAAACACCTCGGGGAGTTTAGAAGATACGGTAATGAGCAGAGATTTAGGAGCAATTATAGCGGACCTAGCAAGAACAGGGGTGCCGTAAATAGTACGGGTGGTCCGCCAGTGGGTGTTGAAATTCCTCCCGCAAACCCGTGTCACAATCCGCCAGATTACCCTAATCAAAGGGAGCAATGACTGGCGGCTGACTCGGCTGGCCTCAGCTTAATGACGACCAGCGCTATTGGTGTGCATTTCACAGAGGAAGACGATATTAGGGAAGATTTGTTGAAGGAGGACCACAGTATGGGTGTGCCCGCGGTAAACCCAGTCGTGTCTGTTTACATTCGGGGAGTCAGTCTTAAGATGTGTACTCGATACAGGCAGCCCCTTTTCGCTGATTAATGAGGCGGCGCTTCGGAAGTGTGAGGAAACGAGGACTTGGCCAACTTTCCAGGTGAGAGAAACCACAGTCAGGGACGCGATATATGGAAAAAGTGTTAAAATTAAAGTTCAGACTCGAGTAAACTTCGTCTGTCGAGGACATGAGTTTGAATTCAATTTTTTTGTGATGCCGCTGATGAGCGTGGCGATGATATTGGGGACTGACTTTATGAATGCCCACCGCGCCGTAATCGACGTGGCTGGCGATGTTATGACTATCGTTGCCGGGAGCAACCCTGTCAGTCTAATTTTCGAGGAATGTGTTTTGCGCAAGGAGTCTGAGGTGAACTGTCTGAAATTTCACGTTAGGACTCAGTCGCGACCTGGGCAGGAGGTTTTGGTCAATCTTATTAGTGACCTAGGTTCACAACCTAATGAGTATGGTAGGAACGATGTTTTCACGAGCGCTGTGGAAAGGTGTATTGTTGGTGCGGGAGCCTCGGAAGCGAATCGTGTGGAACTGTGTCGCGTTCTGAGAAGCCATTGCCGAGTATTTTCGGATTCACCGCGGGCAACTGATGGATTTCTGTACCGCTTTACGGTGCGCGAGCACCTTCCATTATTTGTTAAGCCCTACCCCATCCCACTGGTGCACAAGACCAGTGTGGAAGCCGGAATAAGTAGGATGCTGGGGCAAGGTATAATAGAGCGAGCTAGGAGTTCATATAAGTCGCCATTACTCGTTGTGCCAAAGCGGGACAAGTCCGTGCGCTTGGTGTTGGACTCGCGGCAAATAAATACGGTCATCATGTCTGAGACAGATAGGCCAGAAGGATTGGAGGAACTGCTGCAAAGGTTTCACAGCGTGAAAGTTTTGTCATCCGTTGACCTCCGAAACAGCTATCGGAAAATTATGCTCGATTCGTCTTGCAGGTAATATACTGCCTTCCTCTGCTATGGGAGCTGCTACCAGTTTAAACGCCTCCCTTTCGGGTTTCTTCAGCCACCTTCAGAAGAGGCCTGAATAGCATACTACCTGACGACCTAAGAGCGCGTGTAACTGTGTATGTGGACGACATTCTCATTGCACAGCAGGCATGGGAGGAACACAACCGGGTTCTAAATCGATTGCTCGAAGTATTCGAGAAAGCGGGGGTGACCGTGAATCTGGACAAATCCCAGTTCGGGCGCGAAAGCATAATGTTTCTGGGTCATATTGTGTCGGGGGATGGAATTCATCCGGATCCCGAAAAAATTTCAGCGATTGCGGAGTGCGCAACGCCCACGTCAAAGCGTCAGCTCAGGTGGTGGTGGTTAGTGTTTAACGTCCCGTCGACAACGAGGTCATTAGAGACGGAGCGCAAGCTCGGGTTAGGGAAGGATTGGGAAGGAAATCGGCCGTGCCCTTTCAAAGGAACCATCCCGGCATTTGCCTGAAACGATTTAGGGAAATCACGGAAAACCTAAATCAGGATGGCCGGAGACGGGATTGAACCGTCGTCCTCCCGAATGCGAGTCCAGTGTGCTAACCACTGCGCCACCTCGCTCGGTGTCAGCTCAGGGGTTATTTGGGGCTTTGCAATTTCTACAAGACATTTATAAATCTCAATGTTTTGTCCACCCCTCATTTATGTGCACTGACGGGTAAGAACACCGTTTGGATGTGGGACGAACAAGCACAGAGCGAATTTGACGAATTAAAGAATGCACTGGTTAACACTCCATTGTTCGCCCACACGGATTTGAATCAGGAGTTTTGCATGATGACAGATAGTTCACTGACGGGGCTGGGAGCGGTGTTGTTCCAGACGGATGGTGGAAAGGATCCGTCCACCTGGAAAACTATCTCGTTCGCCAGCCGTGTGCTCTCGCGGAGTGAACGGAACTACTCTGTCACGGAGCTTGAAGCCCTGGCGATTGTCTGGGAGTTCAAGAAATTCCGTTACTATTTGTTCGGGCGCCCGACCAGGGTGTACAGCGACCACCGAGCGCTACAATTGCTAATGAGCGCCAAAATGAATCACGGTAGACTCGGACGGTGGACGGTGTTCCTCCAGGAACACCACTTCACGATAGAGTACATTCCGGGGCTCAAGAACATCATTGCCGATGCCTATTGGCCTCAACCATGCTGAGGATAACGCTATTGACGAAAACAATTTCAGTGTGTTATACCTTCAAAATGTGGCATTCGAGAATTATGTCACTACGTCACTAGGCAACATCGGGCCGGAACAAGACAAGGACGACGTCTCGCGTGACATCAAAGAGAAATGGCATGATACATCCCACGCGGCCATCAGGCAGTATTATACTATCCGGAATGGCATCCTATTTAGGAGGCGAGCTCTGGATGACTCCAGGTGGCTGTTAGCGATTCCGGAGGAACTGGTGAACAAGCTCGTGTGGTACGTGCATTTGAGCTACGGTCACTTTGGTGCAAGGAAATGCTTGGAGAAGTTACGGGAAACCTGTTACTTTAATAATATGCTTCGGCGTATACGTAAAGTAATTAGGGTACGCAAGCCCTGTCAGCAAGCCAAGCCGCTCATTGTGTTGTTTGCCGCACCAATACACCCGATCGTTCCCAATAAACTCAGGGATCTCGCAGCAGTAGATCTATTCGGTCCGCTAGTGCGTTCTAGGAACGGATTTGCGGACATTTTTGTGGCAGTAGAGCTGACGTCAAAATTCGTCTGCCTCACTCCGCTGCGTAGGGCCACCGGGAAGGCAGTAGCTGCCGCGTTCGCAAATCACTTCTTACGAGAGGTTGGCACTGTGAAGCGTGTGATTTCGGACAACGGACCACAATTCAGGTCACGTCACTGGGAGCATATGCTTCGGAGAAAGCGAGTGGAACCGATCTTTATCTCCCTTATCTGCCCTTCAGCAAATCCTTGTGAAAGGTGGATGAAGGAGATTGGAAAATTGTGTAGGTTATAATGCCATCGTGACCACCGGACGTGGGACACGAAACTAACCGGTTTCCAGAACATATTAAATGAGTTGCCAAATGCCTCGACGATGTTGCCACCGATCCTGGTCCTGAAAAACAAGGAGCCTCCGAGTAAAATAAAAGAGGCGGTTCTCTTGCCAGCAGAACCCAGGTTACGAAGATGTGCAATTGTGGAGCTTGCCCTGCAAAATATAAAGAGTGCCGCCGAGGCTCGCATAAGAGCGTACAAAAAGAAGGTGCGGAACATAAATTTTCACGTAGGCTAGAAAGTACTTGTACGCTCGCACAAGCTCTCTAATAAACGGGCTGGGTTGTCAAAGAAGTTCTTATTCTTATTCAACGTGCCATACAGAATCAAGCGGATTCCACATCCGAATGCGCTTGAAGTAGAAACACTCCGCTCTCGAAAGTCGAAGGGCCTGCACCACATCTCCAACGCAAAACCTTATATTGAATAAGAAGCACAAGATCTTGCCCCTCGGAGGTCGGAATGATGTATTGCCCATATTTTTTTTTCGCATTCATTCTTTCGTGAGTAAAATAACAGTGCATGTTTTCCAATGTTTTGATTCACTCTGGTGTGATTAAAATTAAAGTGTATATTTTCTGTGTGTTGTAAGGGATTCCCCAATATATGTGTAGTTATTTCTTCTTCTGAGCAGAAAAGAGTAGTGTCGTGCAGCTTTATATGTCTGAATGTGAATGATTATGAGGCTCATATGAAGCGTTTCCTATTACAGTAAGATGGCTTTCGTTTTTTGATGACTAAAAAGGTATCGGGTTTGTTGGTGTGGCGAGTCATTGGGCGTAAGGTAATTCTTGATGATAAATTACAGTTGTAATGTTCTTATTCCCCTTAGGTGAGCATGATTCAGTGAGACTTTTCAAATGTACTGCGATGTTGATGAAGCTACTTGGTGACTTGTAGGCGAAGGCTTCGTATACGAAGGGAGATTAATAGTGTTTGATTTTCAGACTTGCCATCTTATAAGAATATTTGGAAACTGTAACTTGCCGCCACATACTACTAGGTGCGGTTGAGGGCACCAGAATGTGAAACCCCAGAAGACGTATATGGAATCAGCTTGTTAACTCAAGCAACTTGATATTTAATAGAGAATCAGTGCGAATACCTCCAAGCGGAAATAACATGACGGTAGGTGAGGACCCCTGGGGACATGTGGTGAGTAATTGTGTAATCATTATGAGTATCTTATGACAGCAGTAAGTTGGGTACTCATGGCCCTGGACAATGGATTTCTTTTGAGTCTTTTTTATGTAGTTATAGGACGAAGTGTTTATGTGTTTGCTAATAGGATAGGATGATTTTTATTTCCATTTTTATGCCCACTGACCTTTTGCATTAGTCTGATGAATAGATGTTGAAACATTTACCATTCCTGATGTGACTTGAATGAACCTTCTGTGTATCATTAATCATAACTTTTATTATGCAATGTCCATAGAAAAGAAGTCTTGGAAATATTTCACAGATCAGCAAACGTGTGCTGCAAACCTTGGGAGAGCAGTCAATGAACGACGATATGGGTATTGGTGTTGAAAGGAATATTTTGTTTATATGTGGGAATTGTAGTCGGGCTATATGGTGATGGTGACTAGTACGGCTTGTGTAGCTTGTGTGTGAGGGCGTAGTTAGGAGTAGGTAGAGTTTTGTGTCAGTAGTTAGACGCGGCGCCAAATCCTATCCAAATCCTGGCCAAACCTTGTACAAGATCTACCCTGAATGATTGACAGCAGATGTAATGCTGGAACTATATTTTGTTGTTGTTGTCTTCAGTCCTGAGACTGGTTTGATGCAGCTCTCCATGCTACTCTATCTTGTGCAAGCTGCTTCATCTCCCAGTACCTATTGCAACCTACATCCTTCTGAACCTGCTTAGTGTATTCATCTCTTGGTCTCCTTCTACGATTTTTACCCTCCACGCAGCCCTCCAATACTAAATTGCTGATCCCTTGATGCCTCAGAACATGTCCTACCATCCGATCCCTTCTTCTGGTCAAGTTGTGCCACAAACTTCTCTTCTCCCCAATCCTATTCAATACTTCCTCATTAGTTATGTGATCTACGCATCTAATCTTCAGCATTCTTCTGTAGCACCACATTTCGAAAGCTTCTATTCTCTTCTTGTCCAAACTATTTATTGTCCATGTTTCACTTCCATACATGGCTACACTCCATACAAATACTTTCAGAAATGACTTCCTGACACTTAAATCTATACTCGATGTTAACAAATTTCTCTTCTTCAGAAACGCTTTCCTTGCCATTGCCAGTCTACATTTTATATCCGCTCTACTTCGATCATCATCAGTTATTTTGCTCCCCAAATAGCAAAACTCCTTTACTACTTTAAGTGTCTCATTTCCTAATCTAATTCCGTCAGCATCACCCGACTTAATTCGACTACATTCCATTATTCTCGTTTTGCTTTTGTTGATGTTCATCTTATATCCTCCTTTCAAGACACTGTCCATTCCGTCAACTGCTCTTCCAAGTCCTTTGCTGTCTCTGACAGAATTACAATGTCATTGGCGAACCTCAAAGATTTTATTTCTTCTCCATGGATTTTAATACCTAGTCCGAATTTTTCTTTTGTTTCCTTTACTGCTTGCTCAATATACAGATTGAATAACATCGGGGAGAGGCTGCAACCCTGTCTCACTCCCTTCCCAACCACTGCCTCCCTTTCATGTCCCTCGACTCTTATAACTGCCATATGGTTTCTGTACAAATTGGAAATAGCCTTTCGCTCCCTGTATTTTACCCCTGCCACCTTTAGGATTTGAAAGAGAGTATTCCAGTCAACATTGTCAAAAGCTTTCTCTAAGTCTACAAATGCTAGAAACGTAGGTTTGCCTTTCCTTAGTCTTTCTTCTAAGATAAGTCGTAAGGTCAGTATTGCCCCACGTGTTCCAACATTTCTACAGAATCCAAACTGATCTTCCCCGAGGTCGGCTTTTACTAGTTTTCCCATTCGTATGTAAAGAATTCGTGTTAATATTTTGCAGCTGTGGCTTATTAAACTGATAGTTCGGTAATTTTCACATCTGTCAACACCTGCTTTCTTTGGGATTGGAATTCTTATATTCTTCTTGAAGTCTGAGGGTATTTCGCCTGTTTCATACATCTTGCTCACCAGATGGTACAGTTTCGTCAGGACTGGCTCTCCCAAGGCCGTCAGTAGTTCTAATGGAATGTTGTCCATTCCTGGGGCCTTGTTTCGACATAGGTCTTTCAGTGCTCTGTCAAACTCTTCACGCAGTATCGTATCTCCCATTTCATCTTCATCTACATCCTCTTCCATTTCCATAATATTGTCTTGAAGTACATCGCCCTTGTATAGACCCTCTATATACTCCTTCCACCTTTCTGCTTTCCCTTCTTTGCTTAGAACTGGGTTTCCATCTGAGCTCTTGATATTCATACATGTGGTCCTCTTTTCTCCAAAGGTCTCTTTAATTTTCCTGTAGGTAGTATCTATCTTACCCCTAGTGAGATAAGCCTCTACATCCTTACATTTGTCCTCTAGCCTTCCCTGCTTAGCCATTTTGCACTTCCTGTCGATCTCATTTTTGAGACGTCTGTATTCCTTTTTGCGTGCTTCATTTACTGTATTTTTATATTTTCTCCTTTCATCAATTAAATTCAATATTTCTACTAGCCCTCGTCTTTTTACCTACTTGATCCTCTGCTGCCTTCACTACTTCATCCCTCAAAGCTACCCATTCTTCTTCTACTGTATTTCTTTCCCCTGTTTCTGTCAATTGTTGCCTTATGCTCTCCCTGAAACTCTGTACAACATCTGGTTCTTTCAGTTTATCCAGGTCCCATGTCCTTAAATTCCCGCCTTTTGCAGTTTCTTCAGTTTTAATCCACAGTTAATAACCAATAGATTGTGGTCAGAGTCCACATCTGCCCCTGGAAATGTCTCACAATTTAAAACCTGGTTCCTAAATCTCTGTCTTACCATTATATAATCTATCTGATACCTTTTTGTATCTCCAGGGTTCTTCCATGTATACAATATTCTTTTATGATTCTTGAACCAAGTGTTAGCTCTGATTAAGTTATGCTTTGTGCAGAATTCTACCAGGCGGCTTCCTCCCTTTTCCTACACTCGAATTCCAGTCACCCATGACTATTAAATTTTCGTCTCCCTTCACTATCTGAACAATTTCTTTTATTTCATCATACATTTGTTCAATGTCTTCGTCATCTGCAGAGCTAGTTGGCATATAAACTTGTACTACTGTAGTAGGTGTGGGCTTCGCATCTATCTTGGCCACAATAATGCGTTCACTATGCTGTTTGTAGTAGCTTACCCGCATTCCTATTTTCCTATTCATTATTAAACCTACTCCTGCATTACCCCTATTTGATTTTGTGTTTATAACCCTGTAGTCACCAGACCATAAGTCTTGTTCCTCCTGCCACCGAACTTCACTAATTCCCACTATATCTAACATTAACCTATCCATTTCGCTTTTTAAATTTTCTAACCTACCTGCCCGATTAAGGGATCTGACATTCCACGTTCCGATCCGTAGAACGCCAGTTTTCTTTCTCCTGATAACGGCATCCTCTTGAGTAGTCCCCGCCCGGAGATCCGAATGGGGGACTATTTTACCTCCGGAATATTTTACCCAAGAGGACGCCATCATCATTTAATCAAACAGTAGAGCTGCATGCCCTCGGGAAAAATTACGGATGTAGTTTTCCCTTGCTTTCAGCCGTTCGCAGTACCATAACAGCAAGGCCGTTTTGGTTATTGTACGGCTATCTGTATCGCTGAGGCACGCAAGCCTCCTCACCAACGACAAGGTCCGTGGTTCATGGAGGGGAACTATATTTTATAAAAAGGATTTTTTGTTTGTTTGAATATTGGTTATTTAATTTTCCTCATTGTTTTTTGATTGGTATTGTTAACAAGGCCCTTCTTGTCTAGTTAATTTTGGGCAATATTCCACGTATTGATCAGGAGTAAGAACCTCCGCTGATTTTGTGGTAATCTGTGCACATGATATTTTGTAACGATGTCTGTGAGCGCAGTTCTTAAGGCCCCCTAGGGAGCCTCCGCGTCAGAAAGCACAGGGCTTGGTCCACCGGCAGGCGTGGCAGAACCCTGCAGTGGTGCGGCCAGCGGACACAGCTGTTTCCCCATCAGAGGGGAGGGGATGCTGGTCTTCCCCCAAGCCCAGGCTCACACCGGGGCCCGCAGGCGTGTCACCACGGCAGCGCCAGCTGATGGCCGGCGTTCCACTCCCTGCGCTAGTCATCTGACAAGCGGAAGAGAAAGCATGACGCACGCCGATCCCTGGGCGCCGCTAGTCCAGACGGCCGCTGCGGTGAGGTAACGCCCACTGCCCGGAGGGACGCGGGTCCCACCACTGACGCATCAGCTGAGACGGTGCAAAGAGGCGATTAGCGGGTCTCAAGCCCGACACCCGCACGAGCTTACGTCGACCTCGATGCGACGGAGAAGAGCACGTTTCTCTCCAATGACACGACGGGAGACAGGGGCGTGTGTCGTAAAACACATTCCTCCGCAACACACCGAAGACGACCGCTAAGCCGCCTTCTCGATGATGGGGCAGAGCGGACAAGCGGCGAGGTCCTGCAAATCTGCAGTGTCGACCCATCCCACAGCGTGGACGCAGAGGGTGGAAACGGGCACGAGGCAACGTCGCGTGGTGCTGTCTGGGATGAACAACCTGGGTTACAACGGACATTACGATCAACGCTTCCGCTCACCCCAGCACCTAAAGAGAATACCCAGCGAAAATGCCATGTGAGGAAACTGCAAAATGACAGCGTGTCAACGAGCTGGTTTCTGGATGTGTTTTTGTACTCATGTCTTATTTTCCGTAGTTAGTTATTTACCAGCTGTCATTCCATTGGTTCATTGTTTTCATTAATGATTTTGTGTCACTGTATTTGTTATGCACATTGAGTTTTGCTCTTTCACGTAGAAGTTTTTATATATGTCAGCACTAACTGACACTCCTTTGGCTCTTGGTAATGATTTTGCATCATTGCATTGGTTTATATATGTATATATTTTGAGTACCTGTTCATCTATGTCTCTATGTTAACTCTGATAATCAGTTAAAGCAATTTTAAAATAATATCTCACGTTTGTTGTTGTAGTAGGTCAGATGACATGATGTTAGTGTACAATATCACGCTTAATTTATTTTGTTCTGTTTGCCTTGCAGACCACATGAGGTAACAATTATTGACTAAGTTAAGATAAAACTCATTCGGATATAAGAGATTAATCAATTCTTTTGTGCTGCTGTTTGCCTGTTGCAATTGTTGCTCGTTAGGGTATATTTGTTTCGAAGACTGTTGGCGAATCTTCTAGCATGGCGAGAAAATTCGCGGCACAGTCTTCTCCGGGACGTTTGGGGCGATGAAAGGGTCCTGTAGCTACCTTTCATTAGTCCGGTAGCCCATTTTCATTCCCACTTCTCTTTCTTTTCCTTGTTTCTCATTTCTCTTTACTCTCACAGTGGCGTGATTGAATGAATGTGGTTGTGTGTCACGTAGCTAGGTGGTGCCGTAGTCTGCTGCACAAAGTCTGCGATAGTCGTACAGATTCAGCAGGAGTGTACAGAATAGCCAACTCTCGTAGTGGTCAAGTAGGCAAAGAGGTTTCCGCTATTTGTGGAGATCCACCTGCGTTAGGTTGGTGGCGGAAATGGCATCTTTGGGTTTTCCGGACCACGCGGAGGATGGTAGAGGCTGGAGAAGAAGCGGGAGGCGGTCTGCCGCCGGTACGGGAAGCGTCCACAGCTGTGCTCCAATCGAAGAAGGGTGTGTTAGACGGACTGTGTGGCACGTTGTTACTTGGCGAGGGGAGAGCTGTTAGCTTTTGGTCTCTCTTTTCAACTCTGAAAGATTGTTTTGCCTTGTCGCAGCAAGGAATGCAAACCTTTGGCAGATGTTTCACTTTGTACATTTCTATAGCAGACCTGAATCTACTGGAAGAGCGCCACACAAAGGTGTCGATAAGAAGTGAGCACTCGCTTCTGTATGAATGTCTGTTTGCCTTCAGCTGTGCTTGTATAAGCTTTCATTTTTCTAAATATTAATAGCTTTGCCTTCTCGTAAATTTTCCTTGCTTAATGTATCTTTCGTCCATGGGGAGCCGACGACGTGGTTGAACATAAAAGTTTTGTTGGGCTACCGTCATCACTAACTGTCCGGTCTCATGCTTGTTTTAAAGAACTTTAACCGCTCATGATTGTGTGATGTGATATTGTTGCAACTTGGACGAGATACCTACGAAGTGCGTCTCCACAAACTACGTGGGCACGCGGGTGTACTGCAAAACGTGTACCACTTTACGGGTTATTGCGATCAGGCAACAGCAGTGGTACGAATGATTCACACCAATGATTTTAGGAGTAGATTATAACGGTGAATGTATCGATGCTTTTCCTTAATGTCTTAGGAATAAATGATTTTATCTACAGTTTTCTCTTGTGTTCCGAGGTTACGTTTTTGCACGTTAGCCACTCACCTCGTAGCTTTCCTGTTAGCACATCCAACGCGTTTCCTTACGCACAGGTCCAGTTATTAGTTTCCCTTTATTTTAAAACAAATTCCTTAGATTAAGTCTTATTTTCAGGTGTGTTGCTGGGAGCTGATCTGCACAGTGTTCTTGTATGTGCTATTTTATTTTAAATAGTTGATTCTCGTGAACAGTGCACGAGAAAAACTATTAATTACGTCGCATCCTCTGTGAGCGACATCACGACGTGCATATTTTTATGAGTTTTTTGTCTGTGATCCAATTAATTTATTTTCTGACTCGTCCAAACCTTTGATTAGTTGTATGGCTAAAGCCGGTGGCGACCCTAATCTTCACACATTAATTTCACAAGCAATAAATATATACATTCCCAATAATAACGTAATAACCTGTAGAAACAGGTTAGTTACAACAGTCAGCTACTTGAGTAGCTGCTTCTGATCTATAGTGCGCACTTTACACCTTAGGGGGACCCAACAACTCTCATTCCTATGGCACAAGTCTTGGAAGTCCCAGTGTAGCTTGTTGTGGAACCTTCAAAGTCTCTGGTTCAATCTTTCCGCCAGTCTCACAACTAGAGGCCCCAAATCTGTTCTGCAGACAATGCTGCAGACTGTGAGCTTTGTTGGAACTCTGTGATCAAGGCTAGTCTTCTCAACTCTCTCTCTAATCGCTGGAAGTAATCAAGTGTCCGCTCAGAGCCCAGACCATAGGCATCGTTTGTTCGAGTGTGTACCACAATCTGTAGTTGGTTGCACCATGCTCCCTCAATTGATGCAAGAATAGCTTCCTCCATGCATACACACAGAATGCACCTAGTGTTCCTTTACATCCCTTGCTGCCATTTTCCTAATGAGTACCATTATTCGCCATACAATTGAACTGCTAACGACTAATAGATCCCAACCCCTTCGCTTTCACTGCCCCGTGATACATGACACAGCAGGCTTCCAAACAGATGAAGCGAGTCGCACTGGCTCAGTTTCGGTTTCAGTGGAAAACACCACCTCAGACGTGTTGGTTACTTGGTTGGGTTCAACATCCTGAGTTCTCTATGATCTCTGTCTCACCTGTACAGGACGCCTAAACCCACCATTCACTCACCACTCTCTGTCAGGTGGACGAATAATGATGGGATTGTATTTCCCACAGGACAGAAAATATATATCCAACTGAATAGTACTTGAGGTACCTTTGGTACTTCTGGTACACAACTCAGATAGACTACCCAACACACCCATAAACAGCAGCTTCTAATCGCTTGACAGTAGCAAGGGCGATTTCCAGATGCTTACAAATTACATTCAACTCGTCTTCTGTCCAGGAACAGCAAATACAGTAGGGCTGCACTAGGTCTGATGCAATATTGTACAGGAAGACAATATACTAGTATTTATTTCAGCAATGCAAAACTTGGTGAAAGATTTTCTGTTTCTCTGAAGAGCTTTCCAGGATATGTTCACTAAAAATATTCGACAGTAGTGTTCATTTATGATAAATGCTGGAAATATGTACTCCTATTAAAAGAGGCAACTAATGCGACACCATAATATATGTTACTTATTTATAGTAACTGTATAACACTAACACCAATTTATTACGAAGCAGGTTATGCAAAACACTCGTATATTATGAAAAATGTTTGCAATATCTGAAACTTCTCAAAAACATATATTTTTCAAGTAAATATAGGCTACAATCAAACTTTGCAACTGTTAGTTGTGAATGAGAATGCTGGTCCAAAGATTCTGAAAAGTACAGTCCGGTTTTCAGCTGATGATACACTACAACGCAATAAATCACGTTTCTGAAAAGCACGAGTTGTGTTTATAACTGACAATTTAACAGTACACAATATATCATGACATCCACCTGAATTTTGATAAAATCAGCGCAAAAACGTTGACATTTTATAGAAAACTTTTAAATTTTACGTCAGGTTTTTGTGCTCAAGTTTTCGAAATGAATTTACGTGACATACACATAAAGATGTTCTGAAACGATTTGCTACAAATTGTTGACCGTTAGTTGATAAGAGACTTTTAGGCTTGCCAATGTTTACAAAATAGTCTATGGCGACCATCGATTACCAATGATTTTAGAATGAGGAGGGCTCTGTCTCTGGGAGCAGTGAGCTTTCGGAAACGTTTGGTCTTTGGTGGTTTTCGCTTGCTGTGCTATATTTTTGTGTGACTGTGCGTGAATAAAGAGTGTTTGTTTGTAATTGGTAGTTATTTCTATCTGGAGGCTGATCAATGTCGATAGAAAACCCACATTGGTCACCCCATGAAAACGTTTCAGTGTGTGCATCACTTATTACCAGTTTTGTGCCAGCTCAAACAATGACTCAATCTCCACCCTTCGATACTGACTTTCTTGCCAATTGCACTATGTCATTTAATGTGCCGATTTCCGCACTGGCCAATGGAACACTTCAGTCAACCATAGAGGGTACCCCTGCATCTACTCCACCTACCATATTGGGGAGACCTCGTGCGACGTATCAGCCATGGTTTCACCCCTCACCCCCCACTCGGCACTGCATCACGATTTCGCACCTTCTTTTGGGAAACCATCCACATTGATCACTAATGCTTCCTCATTGGGTTTCGCTTGTGGTCATGTGTGGCCTCATCCCATACAGTCCACAGATTATCAGCAGCTTACTTCGGCACCACTGCTTTCGTTTCGCTTGTCTCGCTTTATGAGTCTTCTGTGCCGGCCATTCTGTGTTCATTGTGTGGCTATACAGGCCCCTACTCCACACAACCTGTGCGTGCTGGGCATCATATTGCACCAACGTTAAGTGCTGGTCTTTCATCAGAACACCGCGCCTGTCGATGCCACTGGATGCCACCGCGCCTGTCGATGCCACTGGATGCTTCTTCTCCAAACCCTCACTCAGTCCATGCTCTGCCTATTCTGTTGCAAGCTCTACCTGGGATCATTTCCCAAAGTTGCTGCTCATACAAATAGACAACCCCATGATATGGTTTACATTGGTGAACAACTTATTGGAGATTCACAGTATCATAGACGATGGCACTTTCCCAAAGTTGCTGCTCATACAAATAGACAACCACATGATATGGTTTACATTGGTGAACAACTTATTGGACATTGACAGTATCATAGACGATGGCACTTGTTTTGTTTGTTTGGTGAACCATTTTCATGACCAACCCGCTCTTAGTAGTGAGTTGTTGCTAACCTCACACAAACATAATAAATACACTTCTACTTGTGCACTCCTCATCAAACTTCTTTCATGTATTGTTGCTGATAATTCTTCCGGGTTATATGAAAGTGGTCCATGGCATTCTTCTATTCCTAACGTTTCGTCCAATACTACGTTGGACATAC
This sequence comes from Schistocerca gregaria, assembly GCF_023897955.1. Taxonomy (NCBI): domain Eukaryota; kingdom Metazoa; phylum Arthropoda; class Insecta; order Orthoptera; family Acrididae; genus Schistocerca; species Schistocerca gregaria. Next base: position 1,002,641,884 of record NC_064921.1, read on the forward strand.
TCAGAGGTATGGCTGGTCCTGTTGAGTCCTGCCGACTGACGAGTCGGGCGCTGGAGAGCGGCCTAAATACTGAGGAAAGTGGCTGTGGTCTAGCTTGCCCAAAGTAGCAGAGAGAAAACTAGTCAAAGATAAAATGTAACTATCGATAATATTCCGTCATAGATAAAAATCACTTATCGATTCTGTAACCCCACTGTCCATATCTCGCTTAATTTCAAGGCCTCTTCTTTTCTATTAAAATTATCTTCATGTTTACACATTTCAATAGCCTCCCTATACAGTCGTGGTAGCACTTAAAACTGTAGTTTCAGAAAACTTAGTTACATGGTCACCTGACTGCAGTGCATGTTCCGCAACGGCCGATTTATCTATTTTTCCCAGTCGGCAAAGACTTTTATGTTCCTTTACCCTCGTATTCACACTTCTTTTCGTAGTACCAATACAGACCTTGCCACAAGTACACGGAATTTTATACACACCGCTATATGATAATGGTGGCCTTCTATCTTTAGCAGAACGAAGTACTTGTCCTATTTTCGGTAGGTTTGATTACCGATTTCACTTTATGTTTCAGTAAAATTTTGCCGATTCCATCTGTAACCTTACCAATGAACGGTAAAGACACTGTGTTCTTCCATTGCTGTGTACCATCCTTGTCCTTTGGCCTGCTGTAATTAGGTCTTAAAACTCTATTAATTTCTTTGTTTGAGTACCCATTCTTTTCGAAGGCCTGTTTCAGATGATTCAGTTCCGTATCCAATGTTACCACAAACTATTATCCGCGACTGTATAGGGAGGCTACTGAAATTTATAAACATGAAGATAATTTTAATAGAAAAGAAGAGGCCTTGAAATTAAGCGAGATATGGACAGTGGCGTTACAGAATCGATAAGTGATTTTTATCTATGACGGACTATTATCGATAGTTACATTTTATCTTTGACTAGTTTTCTCTCTGCTACTATGTGCAAGCTAGACCACACCCACTTTCCTCGGTTTTTAGGCTGCTCTCTAACTCCCGACTCGTCAGTCAGCAGGACTCAGCAGGACCAGCCATACCTCTGAGGATGTCTAATGTAGTATTGGACGATGTAATCCGAGGCACCATTTACAATGAGAGTTTAGGTGACAGGACCCCTTCCCAGCTGTGATGACACCTCCATGCTCAGGTCACCACAGAGATCATGCCAGACCTCGCGCTCTGGGTATTGTGATTAGTAAAACTGCCCCAGGAATTACAACTAAAATTGCTTCCTCATACCTCCTCATCATGTGGGGATAAACAATGGTAGGCTGACTAGGTATACATCCACCAGAGCTGCAGTGTCTGCTACTGAGGTTGGTATGCCACCACTTATACTTCCTCTGTCAGCTGGCAGAGGTTGGGCAGGATCTCACCTTGAGCAATGCAACAAACCATAGGCACCAAGTAGCCGGCAATGGGAGCCACCAGCCGCATCTCGCCGAATGTCACCGACTTTAGCCGAGTTATCACGGCCACTTTCACTACTCTCCTCTCCTGCTGCCGTGGGAGGTGTGGCCGTTCCTGCTGACCAGTGCGCAGCCCCCCCCCCCCCCCCCCCCCTCAGTATATCCGCTATGCTGGTACCACACAACTTTCGAGGACGCCGTTCGCACTTTCAGGGACGCCACTCGCAACCATTGACTGCCCTGTGCATTCCCAAATGGTTTATGCGGGCTACAGTAGGTGACATCGCTGACGAGGACGACGAAGGGCACCTACAGACATAGCATTCTGTACAATCTTCTACTCCATGATGCCATTTGTATGCCATGGATGTATGGTCGCCTCGTCATTTTCTTGTCGATACTGGAGCTGATGTTAAAATTGTACCACTCTTATTCACTGTAGCGGATGTGATACCAACCAAACTTTCACTTTGACCGGCCAATAAATCGACACTTCACATCGACGACATCGTCGTGTTACCTGTTAAATTCGTGCCTGGCATACCACTCATGTGGTCCTTCCATGTGGTCGATGTAGAAGACCAAGTAATTGGAATTGATTTTCTGGTGGATGTCGGCCTGTCGCCAAACTTCCTGTCATTTGATTTATCGCCCAAGGCCTCAGGCACACATATTGCACATTCACTCGCTCACTCGACTCCAACTACAGCCCCAGGTTCGAATCCTGCCTCGGGCATGGACGTTTGTGATGTCCTCTGGTTAGTTAGGTTTAAGTAGTTCCAAGTTCTAGGGGACTGATGACCTCAGATGTTAAGTCCCATAGTGCTCAGAGCCATTTGAATCATTTTGAACTCCACATCCCCCTCAGTCCTCTGATGATACTGACGCAGCTCTCACCGAGTACTGTTCTCTGGTGAACTGGCTCATCACTTCTGTCGCTCGGCTCAGATCTGAGAGCTCTGTGGACGACGACTTTCACACTCACAGCGCAGAGCTGAACCGCACTGTCTCGATGGCTAAGCAGGCCCTCGTTTATGCGCGACGCTTCGTACACCAACTGCGTACGCCACCGTGTCTCGGCACCAGTGACGTGCCTCTTACGACTCCAGGATGCCGTCCCTCACCTGCACCAACAGCATCTCATGTTAGTGACTCAGGGGTGCAACAAACTCCTGCTCAGGATATCCCCTTGTTGTGCTTGTCGGTTCAAATGAATGCGATTATGAATGATACGACACATAAATTGTCACAACAGACGGCCCTCCAGTGCGTCATAAAGTACGTCTCCTCCCTCCCCACAAACTACGCCCTGCTAAGACTGCAGTGGATGAACTTCTGTGGGCAGGCATTGTTCAAAGGTCAGACAGTAACTGGTCATCCCCCACACACTTAGTTCCCAAGAAGGACAGCTCAGTGTGCCTCTGCAGTGACTATCGTCGTCTCATTGTGTGCACTGTAATAGACAATTATCTGATCTCACATCTTCAAGACTTCGCCCATCTACTTGGTGGAGCATGCATTTTTAGTGCTTTGGACTGCCGCATGGCATATTTACAAATACACAACTTCGACGCACCTCTGTTCCCTTTCTTGCGTACTCTGTCTCCTGAGAGGGTGTACGTCCTCCACGAGATTGGGTCAACTGCATTCTCGATCTACCAGTCCCAGTGACTTATCGCGAACTGCGCCGGTTTTTGGGAATCATCAATTTTTATAGACACAGCCCGCTGATGGCGGCAGCTATTCAAGGCCCTCTTAATGATGCATTAGCTAGCAAATAAACGTCTGGTAATCGCGAAGTACAGTGGTCTGACGATATGATGAAAGCTTTTGGATTTCGAAACAGCTTTAGAACATGGTATATCACTCTTGCTCACCCCTTGTCAGACATTCACATTTCTCTTATGTTGGGTACAAGCGATTTCACAAGAGGTGCGAGTCGTCAACAGCATATGTGTGACAGAATTCGGCCACTCCGTTTTTGTTTTGTTTTTTGTTTCTTTTTTTTTTTGTCAAAACACTATTTACAGCTCAACGTAAGTGGCCGGCTTTCGACAGGGAACTTTTTGCAGTGTACAAGGACGTCCAATATTTCTGCTCAAACGTCAAAGGAAGGAACGTAACAATTTCCAAGGATCATTATCCGCTCGTGGACGCTATTCACAGTCCTACCTTCCTCCACGCAGGTTTAGACATGTGGATTTCATCTGTCAATACATAACGTACATCCAATATATCAGTAGCTCAGAAAATATGGTGGCTGATTATCTGTCACCTGTCAATGCTCTTTCGTCTCCCATTAATTTCGACGAACTAGCGTACTTGCAGGACATTGATACCTTACTTCAGAACCTACTCCAGGCCTCTCCAACTTTCCTACAAAGAGTTTCTTGTAACCTGCTGGGCTTAGTCAGGCTATTATGGTGTGATACATGCATTGGTGTTGCTTTGCCTGTTGTCGCGGCTGCTTTACGTCGGCAAATGTTTGCTGCCTCAGACAATCTTTAACACCCTGGAGCTAAGGCTATTACGCAGCTCATCATGGGATGCTTTGTGTGGCCATGTATTAAGGACTCCCTTCTACATATCTACATATATACTCTGCTAGCCACCAAGGGGTGTGTGGCGGAGGGCACTATTCATTATTTGTGCCAAAGTCATATTCCCCCCCCCCCCCCCCCCCTCTGTTCCACTCGGGGATCGCGAGAGGGGAAAACGACTGTGGGAACGCCTCAGTACGAGCTCTAATTTCCCGAATCTTTGAATGATGATCATTGCGCGATTTGAAAGTTGGTGATAATAATATATGCTCTACATCCTCGGCGAAGATCGGATTTTGGAATTTAGTGAGCAGCCCTTCCGTTTCGCGCGTCGTCTATCTTCAAGTGTGTCCCACTTCAAACTATCTATGAGATTTGTAACGCTCTCGCGATGGCTAAATGTACCAGTCACGAATCTTGCCGCTCTCCTTTGGACCTTCTCAATCTCTTGAATCAGACCCAACTGGTAAGGGTCCCATACAGACGAACAATACTTTAAGACAGAACGATTACCAGAAGTATTGTAAGCAATTTCCTTTGTTGAAGGACTGCATCGCTTCAGGTTTCTACCAATAAACCGCAATCTACAGTTTGTCTTACCCGTTGCTTGTGTAATCTGATCGTTCCATTTGAGATCATTTCGAATAGTTACGCCCAGATACTTGACGGATGTTACCGCTTAAAAAAGACTGGGCATTTATTTTGTACTCGTACATTAATGAGGATTTTCGCCTTGTTATATGCAGTAGGTAACACTTACTAATGTTGAGAGATAACTGCCAGTCATTACACCAAGCATTTATTTTCTGCAAATCCTCATTGATTTGTTCACAACTTTCGTGTGATACTACTTTCCTGTAGACTACAGCATCATCGGCAAACAGTCTAATGCCTCTGTCAATACCATCAACCAGATCGATTATGTAAATCGTAAAAAGCAGCGGACCTATTACGCTACCCTGGGACACACTTGACGTTACGACTGTTTCTGTTGAAGTCTCCCCATTCAGGACGACATACTGCTCTGTCTGTTAGAAAACTTTCCATCCAACCGCATATGTCATCGGATAGACCGTAAGCGCTCACTTTTTGGAGCAATCGACAGTGCAGAACTGAGTCGAACGCCTTTCGAAAGTCGAGGAAAATGGCTTAACCTGAGAGCCAGTATCTAGAGCCTGTTGTATATCATGCATAACGAGGGCCAGCTGTGTCTTGCATGACCGCTGTTTCCTAAAACCGTGCTAGGTACTGCAGATGAGCTTGTCAGAGTCTAGAAAGGTCAATAAGTCTGAATACAAAATATTTTCCCTGATTCTACAAGATATCAATGTCAGTGACATTGGCTGGTAATTATGTGCATCCAATTTTCTATCCTTTTTATAGATTGCTATGACATAGGCCTTCTTCCAGTCCTGTGGAACTTTCCGCTCTTCCAATGATCTCTGATAAATGATGGATAAGAATGGTGCTATATTTGTAGCACAGTCAACATAAAATCTTATGGGGATACCATCTGGGCCAGATGGCTTCCCAGCCTCTAAGGATTTTAATTGTTTTACAATCCCAGATACACTAAACACTATGTCAGCCTTCCTTGCATTTGTTCGATAATTGAAAGGGAGAATGGTGCAGCAGTCCTCTACTGTAAACGAGTTTTTGAAAGCTAATGCCTGTATGCGACGTCAGCGCATCGAAGTCAGCAGATATATGCAGGATCCACTTCATAATCTGACACATACACCTAGATGTCGTCGGGCTGTTACCCATGTCTGATGGTTACAGATATATCTTGTCTATCACTGACCATGTTACAGGGCTGGTGGAGGCAATGCCTCTCGTGGACATTGTGGTAGCTTCTGTAGCACGAACATTTGTGTCTTTCTGGATAGCTAGACTTGTGTGCCCCTTTATCCATCATCATCAATAAGAGTAGATAGTTCAAATAACTGTTATTTAACAAACTCCACATGCTCTGTGGTGTGGATGAATTTCGCAATACATTGTAACATCCTCAGATAGGGGCTCGTCGAACATTGGCACAGGACTCTGACGATGGCCCTCATGTGCCACAGATGTGAACGGTTTAATGCTCTTCCCTGGATCATGTTAGGAATCTGCATGGCTTATAAAATGTACCTCCAGGTGTAAAGGGTTTTTATCAGGGTAGCGGCCGTTATTAAACATGAATAAAATATATTACTGTGATGGTGACGGATGACTACCACTGATTACTGAATCAAAAGCGATATTGTAAATAACTTGTATTTATTGTAAATTATCTCACGATAGAAATTAGATCATATTGAACAAATCATGAATGAAAACAAATTAAACAAATTGTGCACTGTTCTTAGATTGGCTCTCACCTCTTAATGTTAAGTTGATGCGAAGTTAGATTTAATTAGGCCCCTGAATAAGCAAATGGTAAATGCGATCTGACTGCGTTCCTATAGTCTCAATGTTAAGTTGATGCGAAGTTAGAATTAATTATGCCCCTGGACAAGCAAATGGTAAATGCGATCTGACTGCGTTCCTATAATCTCAATGTGTCTGAAATAATACGCACTTCGGACCCACCACCAAGAAACAAACCAAACAACATGCAAAAGACAAATAACCAATAACGAATCGTAACCAGAACTGCACGGATGCTCAGTGGATAGCAAGAACACGATCCTACAACTATTTCTGAACTTTACTGACACTGCTGCAAGTTTTACAACACTGTCTACCAGCATGCTGGCTCTGTCGATACTGCTGGGGCGACGACTGCAGCTGTGAAGTCGCTGAATTAGGATAAGTCAAATATCTTGAGCAGAATAAACTACTCAGAAACTGCTAATACCACAAGCCCTATATTTCCTCTAAATTGTATACAACGCTTTCAAGACTGGCTCAACAGCCTTCAAGGTGCAGCCCAGTGTGTCTTGTACTAACGTGCAATACCAGTATGACAGCTCTGTGTACTGGTTGACTACGTTCAATGGTGACTGCCAGCCTATAAGGCGGAATCAACTGCAATTATACTAGTAGTCAATGCCTTTCGTGGACGCTGATGTCCTACTGTAGCTGCAGACTCTAGGTCATACACAGCACAGTATTTAGAATCTAAGTCCCTATCTCAGAGCTACCTAACTTTGCGACCGTCCGCTTTCATGGCACAAGACGCTCTCCTGCCTGTCGCTCTCTCAACGATGCCCTTGTGACAATCTTGCCGCCAAACTCTAATCAGCCAATCCCGATGCTGCAAAGGCCTCCCACATCTCCCTCGCAGAGTGATACAATTTCTCCCCCTATTCCAAAATTTCTTTGTTCAAACAGCGGGCGTTGACCCCCAGCGTTTCCCGCACTTTCTTATGAACTGCCCAATCAAAGCTCAGCCAATTTGCCGCTAAAACAGCGCGCGACCGGGCGGCGCCAGCGCGTACGTTGGACGCTCTCTGTCTGCTGGACATTCCCCCCCCCCTCTCTCTCTCTCTCACCTGGCAATCGGCGGCGTTCCTTTTTTATGCTTGCCGGTCACTGGCCCCATCCCCTGGGACCCCCGGCCCCTGCACAACGCTCTTCCGGCGCTCGCCGGCCTTCGCCTCCCCAGCTGTGCCCAACCACTCCTCGCCTCCACTGGCAAATCTACTTTGCTTACACCTACAGCATGCAACTCACTATTATTATTGCCAAATCCCGTATTATTTCAGACATGTGTCTAATCATCACGTATCTCTCTTTCTAATCCACCTAATAAGACTAATTAACCATTATATGAGTTTATTTACTCCAAATATGCAGAATAATCTGCGAAATGAATGTCACAAATGAAAGCCACCTTTCAAGGTCCTGTATGGAGAGCCTTCAGTCCTCCCAGCTAAGTTCATTGATGATGCTGCAACCGTCATCCAATCTGAGGCCCCACTCTTGTCAAGCATTTTTCAGTTGCACATGCCTGTTCTCTGTATGCCTCCTCCACAACCATATACCTGCTCCCTGATTTTCTTGCATCTGGCCCCTGGATTCACGTGAGTTTATTATGTTAAGAGATGACACAATGACACCAACACTACACCTGCCTTACTCTGTCCTGCATTGGGTATTGGCATGCATGGTTAATACCATGCACATTCTCATCAACAGCCAGTGTCAGACAGTTTTACTTCAGTTAAACCAGCCTGGATGATCGATGAATCCGTCTCACCCCAACATCTCGAGTCAAGTTCTTCACCATTGCGCCATGACCCCAAACTGCCACATACCACTCCCCTGCCTGTGCATTAACCAGACCGTGTGTAAGTTGAGCCTATGCCCTTCTGTTGCTCAGTGGTTGTATGTGATGATCCCCTTCCCTTGCCTCACTAAGAATCTGTAAGTGATGCTCCGCTGCCTCAGGTTCTACCATACATTGCACGTAACGCTGCATCCTGCCTGAGGCAGGATTCCAACCTGCAACTGTAACAGCTGCGTGGTTCCAGACTGAAGTGCTTAGAACCACTTGACCACAGCGGCTGGCCTCCCCCAGTGTGTTCTAGTGTTTCTCCCGAGCTATAATTTTTTTCTCCAATGTCTCCTATAATGCCCCCTATGACTACCATTGAAGAGATTTGCTTTTCTATCAATACTTTCTGGTGCCCACATGATGAACTTTCCCTACATCTCCAAGATGGATCACTCTTCCGACTTCATGTCAGGTTCACTTCTCATGAGGCCACATCCATTTCATATGTCACCATCCTGTGCATTGTCCCTGTTCCTGATGAGATGGATGTAGTTGGAATAACATCAACACTTGGCACCAATGGGATGCCCAACATACGTGTCCCAATGTTTGTTGCTCCTCTGACACGGCCATCTCCTATACCACTCCAGTTCACACACACAGGGCGACCAGTCCGTCCTCTTTACTGGATGGCAGACTATACCTTCTCTAGTCTACTCTGCATGGACCTCCCTGACTCCTTGAAAAACAGTCCACCCATGTCATCCATCCTCACCAGCCATGGCATGGGTGGTCGTGCAACCTTGCACAAACAACCAACACCTACTGAGCGACTCACAACACCCTTGTGCTTGACAATGTCCATTTTATCTCCCCTGTAATCTGCACTCCTGGGAAACCAGCAGGGGGGGGGGGGCCTCTGTGATGACCATCGATTGTTGATGAGTCTATGACGAGAAATGCTCTATCTTTGCAGTCAGTGAGCTTTGAAAAATGTTTGGAGTTCGGTGGTTTTCGCATGCTGTGCTATATTTTCATGTGACTGTGAGCAAATAAAGAGTATTTGATTGTAATTATTTGTTATTTATATCCACAGACTTGTCAATACTGATAGAAAACCCACAAGTGCTTTCACAGTTTGTCTACCAGAGTTTTGGGATCTGTTCTTTTGACTGGATAAAATTTTGCACGTTTCACTAACCAACATAAAACACTAGTGTATCCTCCTCTACAGGTGGGGAGGGCCCCAAACATATCATTTCCCAGTAATTCTAAGGGCTCATTTGGTTCTACATGCCCATATCTTCTGACATATGTCACAGGAAGCCACCCTCTTTGCTACTCAACAATATAGATTCACAAAAATCACCTTTTTCCAGTTAATTTGGTCATGCATTTCTTAGTTCCATCATGACTGCATTTCTTGGATCCATAATGACCATAACGTAACTGCACACGATGTATCACTAAGTCCACACTTCCATTTTGCTGAAACTAGTTTTCGTCTTCAGAACAAAATTCCATTATACAGGAATCCTGGGCTACTTTAGGGTAACTTGGGTTCCCTAAATGACTGTTCACCAGCTTTAACCGTATGATTAATTTCTGGATCGAAATGCTGAAGATATATGGCCCACCTCGTTAGTCTTCCATGTCTTAACTTGCTAGTTTTTAAGAATGTAAAATACTTGTGATTGCTATATGCTCATTATCACTGTGAGACCTAACATATAATGTTCAAACTTCTGTATACCAAATACTATGGGAACAGCCTCTGATTCCAAGGTGTCATAGTTATGCTCTGCAGGTTGCAGCGAACGACTAGCAAACACGATCGTTTTATGTAAAATTATCTTTCTCTGTTCCAATCTGAAATACTTCTATTACTATTCTGCACTCACTTGCATCAACTGCCATACAAAAGGGCTTTCCAAAATCTATTGAACTATTTCTTAAAAAGTTTTTCAGTTCTTCGAAAGTGGACTGGCATTCTTTAGTTCAAACCCAAAGGGTATCTTTTTTCAGTGAGTGGTGTAGTTAAGGTGCATAAATGATTGAGCATCTACAACCCATCAGGTGAACCCAACCATTCCAAACATGGATCTAAATTGCTTTTTGTTCTTAGGTGCCTCAAACTTTTCAATAACTACCAGCTTGGAAGGACCTGGTAAAATACCTACTCTGCTAATGTCATGGCCCAAGAAACTTAATTTGTCTTTTAATGCACTAGTCGTTTCCAGTTTTAACTGCATGGGTCCCTTTTCGATTGCTTCCAGCACCCTATCTTGTAGACTAACACGCTCTTTCCCTATTGGGATTAGCCAACAGTACATCATCCACATAAACTGTCAGCTACTCTTACAGTTCTTTCCTCAATACTTGAGCAATTTCTGTTACAAAAGCACATACAAAAATATTAAATCCCTCATGGACTACTTTATATTGGTAACACACCCGCTCATATAAAAAGGCTGTATATTTACGAGATTCTTTTGCCAAAAACAAACTACAGTATTTACATATGTATCCATTCAAGTGAGACACTTAACCCTTCAGAATTTTTGCAGTAATTTGTCTTATTTCGGGGATGCTAATTCTCTCCCACTGCGATTTCAATTAACCACCAGGCCTCCAACACCAATCTCATGCTTCCATCATGTTTAGGTACCAGAGCACGGGCATTATTAAAACCACTAACCTGTTCAATCACCTCCCCCTTCCCCACAAGCCACAAAACACGAGTTAACATACGGTGAATTTCTTTCTTGGCTGCTTCCTTCTTAGAGACATGTACCTAGTAAGATGTTTTGAAAAATTCTTGCCCATGGTTTCTGTTTAAACTACACTCATAACACCTTACAACACATTGCTTATTTGAAAATATGTTCTGATACTTGGTTAACACTTTTCGTAATTCCCACCTCTTCTCACAGCAATGATTGTATTTTAGCCTGTGTTCCTTCCAGGATACATTCTGTTTCCTCATCACCATCCTGCATATTTCTATTGAATTCAGTATCTTCTCCTCAGTACACCTTATTTTTTATTACCATAATGTGCAACTCCCATTAACAATACGCTTTCCAATGAAAGACACATTAATTACAACAAAATTTGCAAAGTTAGTATTACTTGGCACTAATCAAAGTCAATATTTCCTTGGCTTTTTGATAAAAAAAATCAGTACCCATCAACATATCCATTCCTAAACCAAAGATGATCTATAATTACCCCTCTCATACGCGTGGGTATCGATGCTTCTCTCTGGTCCAGTAGCATTTACTATTCTTAAACTAGATAATCTCATTGAATTTGAATTATTCTTGTTAGGAACAGAATCAAGGAAAACTTGGGACAACACACTTGCTTCACTGCCACTATCTAGAAGACAGTGCACTATTATACCTGAAATATTTAATTCTTTAATAGGGTGTCTTATTCTACTTTGCCCAGGTGCCTCACGAACTACGCAAAGAAAGAATTTTTCAGTCTGCCTCACGAGTAACAGGGGTCATCAATAATCACATTTTCAGCTGCCTGTTCTAACCTGTCCACCAATCTCAAATCAAAAGCATCTGACGACCTCTTCTATCTTTGTTTGCTGCACATTAACTAAACAATTTGAGCAACTGCTTTCTTATGTAAAATTGCTATATAAATTACCGGTATCGATGTTTCCACATCTTTTGACAAATTATCACTGCTCAAAGATTCGTCGACCTTATTACAGTTGCTACCCCCTTACCTATTAAGTATTTCACAATACTGAATCTACTTTCTCCAGAGGAATATTATTCTACAGACTCCTATCATTATCAGAATTATAGGCACTTACCCCATCTTCGTCACTACCTGTATAAATGAAGTAGTTTACTTTACTGTTTTCCTTTTCAAGCTTATCCCCTTCCCTAGTGCGCCTAAAACGTTTTCTGTTAGATAATCAGTATGTTTGAACAAATTATCAATACTGGTAGTTCCTACTTAAACCTCATTCCAGTTAACAGTTCATGCATGTTGCTTTACATTGGTGTGCTTGTCAGTTACTGGTTGTGTTATAGACTCTATTTGATAAGCGTCGGTTTTCTGTTAGATCCAGCCTATTACTTTCATTAATAGCATGGATCAGAACACATTTTACTCTCTGTTCTGTTTCAACTGTAGCCTACATTCTCTACACATCGATTTACACCACAGATTTTAACATGAAGAGGCTGTCTTTTTCCTTTTCTTGTGCCTTGTCCACAATAGTTAGAGTTGGCATTTCAAACTACTAAACTTTGCAAATTTGTGTTTCCAGTCTTATCGTTTCGAATATACATTTCTATCAGGGAGCCTGTTGCTATTACTTTACCACCATTATTATGATGTACCTTTTCCTCATTAGCAGTTACTGCCTCTACCCTTTCTAAGTATTCTGCGAATCTCTCCAGATTATCTCTAGGCGACGGAATGTTTCTTTTCTGCCAATACCGAGGCAGTTTACCTTCTGATCCCATAATTATCATTCCTAATTTCATGTTTTCTGTTAAATGCGACGGATGAAAACCTATTTCCTAGAGAATTCTCTAATACAGGGCCAGCCACGTCATGCCAAACTTCACGTGTGCAGCATGTATGGCTCCGTGTGGGCCAAGTCTCAGCCTGTCACTCGACTTTGCTCAGTCCTTCTCGGAAGTACGTGGAACAGCGCGACATTTCATTTGGCATTACGGTGCGGCATTTTTCTATCGGCCAACTCTCTCAGTTTGGCAGAATCGTGTTGTTAGCGCTGTTTAACCTTCAGCATTTGTCCGTGGTATTAAGGACGTTCACAGATCAAACGGCTGTTTGCCCAAAAAGAGGCAGTCTAGTGACATATCGTCGCAATTCTTTAAAATGAATGAGGATGACAGGAGAGAGGGATGAGCCTTCTCAATACGCTCAGGTGGCAGGTACTGCACGTTTGCTACGAAACGACATTACATTATCATGCAGGAAGAATTTAGAGATTTAGTTCACAATGAAAGAGTAATAAATTACAACCATCGACAGACAGGACCTTGCGATGTGGCGCAGTGGTTAGCATACTAGCATTCAGGAGGATGACGGTTCAATCCCGCAAACGACCATCCTGATTTAGGTTTTCCGTGATTTCCGTAAATAGCTTCAGACAAATGCACAGATGGTTCTTTTGCAAGGGCACGGCCGACTTCCCTCCCAATCCTTTCCTAATCCCATGAGGCCGATGACCTCACTATTTGGTCTCCTCCCAGAAATCAACCCAAACCTCGACAGACAGGACACATTGTTCTGTACATCTATAAGCACTTTGTACTCAATTAGCATGCCTGGAGCATGTGAAGAAATTAGTGGTACAAATAGTAAAATTTCTGAATTCGCACGCGTTATTCCATTGTCAGTTGCAACAGTTTTCAGGGGAAATGAACGAAGAATTTGGAGGCTTCGTATGTTACTGCCAAGTGCGTTGGTTAAGTCAGGCGGCATGCCTGGAAGGATTTTTCGATTTAAAACTAGCTGTTGTAAAATTTGTGAAGGGAAAAGGAGTGCAGGAACGAAAATTAGAATATCCAGCAGATTGCAGGATTCAAATATTGAGTGGACTTGACTACACACTGACCACAGTAAGACTCTGCAAGGTAACTTCTTTATGATTTGGTAGGGATGAGTTTAAAAAGAAAATCGCGTTGTGGAAGGGATACACTGTGACAGAGATAGTCCAGTTCCCTAAGCTCACTGAATTTAAAGAAAACGCGAGGTCTGAAAAATTCATTGTGGCTTTGAAAGAATCATAAGGGTATTTCTATAAAGATTTTGAGGCTATGTCAATCGTACATCTGTTTCTGAGCCGCTTCCGAAATTGATTGCCATTTCAGTTGCATGTGCCTCTGCGCAGGTGCAGATGTAACTGACTGATCTGCAAGGTAATTCCAGATCTAATGACAAATATTTTTATGTTAAAACTAGCCAGGACGTCTACATTTGTTTCTTCAGGTAGAGTTTCCAATTCTCTATAATGAGGTTGCAAACGTGCTACAATATGTCGATCGACATATTTGTCTCAAAGGACTTTTTTTCACCTATGAAACTAAATATGTCACGGTTACATGGTAACCTGAGTGCGAAACTCTGTGAAATTATCTGCATCTGCCCGTATGCCGATAGTTTGTACCAGGTAAAAATTGTGTTACTTCTACAGCGCCCGAAAAATAATTAAATAATACTAAAAATTTGTTCTGTTTGCCACCCACGTTGTTGAGAAGTGTGAGCACTGCCGTTTAAATGCGGCTTATTCGCAGTTTTCCCCTCTTCCTCATCCTCACACTCAGGCAGCGTGGCGCGGCGGTGGGGTCAATGTGAAGCAATGCTGAGCACTTTGGCACTCATGCCCGGCCGTGGCTCGCGAGCCGAAATGTTGACCACCCCTGCTTTAATAGATTCACGATCAGCTGCGGCCTTTTATCACTCCAAAATTCCTTTTTAAGACTTCAGTTTGTTTATTATGTGACCGGTATTCTACCAAGAAAGCAGATTTGAATTCAGAAAGTGCTTTACACCATATCATGACACTTACTTCACCAACGCAAAGCACCTCTGAGCAAGTGATTTCTAGTGAGGGAGATTTTTCTCACGTTCAGGCCAACCTTTTGGCAACACGTTTTCAAAATCGTTCCAAAACTGTAACCAGTTTATTTGCTTGTGTTCACTGAAATGCAGGAGTTGTGGCTACCCAATAAAAAAACCGTCAACAGAAGCAACATTTTGAATAGCAGTGTAGCATAAACTATCAGAAGTTACTCTATTTTCTGTGTTAGCAATGCTCCAATGCTAGAATTTAAATCTTTACTTGTAACTCCACTGCTTCAACTTTGTCAGAAACCTTTTTACAATCACTTTTTACTGCTTTGATTCTATTTGATACGTGTTTACTTTAGAACTAATTTCTCAAAACTAATTAGAGCAAAGTTCGGATTCCTCACCTAACCTTTCTGTTAACTTCTTTTCTGGCTGTTTATTGTCTTTTTTTAATTCATCATGAACTTCAACACTGCAGTTTGTGAAAATGCTGTGAATTTCGTTAACTGTTACCCTAATTTGAATTTCACTTCATGATTTGAATCAATTTTGAAATTTAAACTGTGACAGCTCTCAGTTATAACCCTCAGTTCATTATTACTGAAATCAATTTTGAGGTTTAAACTCCTCTTCAATACATGGCTACCAGATTTCATCCGATTATTTAAACAATTTGTTAATTCATAACTACTGGGTTTCATTTCATTGTTCATTCCTTTATTTTTGGAAAACAGTCATTGTATCCAATCTGGCATCCTGACATTATCACTTTGTACTATAACTGGTTTAAAATATCTTGCATTATATGATGTTATTTTATTTTAGAGATGTTAAACTCCGTTTTGCTACCTGGCAAATTAAACACCCTACTTTCTCTTTCTTAATTACAACTTCTCTTATATCACCATCAGAAGCTGGTTCTGTCTTTATCTGGGCATTCAACTTCGACTAACCCATCACCCATCACCCAAAATCGGTCATAATGTTACTTTAACATTGCCCTCTACACTAGATTTTATCTTTGAGTCACTTTCTATTTCTATCCCATCATCATTAGAAAGTGATTCTGCTTTAATTTTTATTTCACTCTTTTCAGTGAACTCAATTTTGACAACTGGTTAGAAGCAGATAACAAATAATTTAAGTATTCTTGACTTAACTGCTTGAACTCAATGTGTGATGCCAGCACATTTACCAGCAATAGTTCCAACACGTCGCAACCTAATCCAGGCAGCAATGGTGACAGTGGTGACAGAGGGTATTGCCTACAGCAGCAGTGCCATAGGGGACTGTTACCAGTGAGTGCACATAGCGACTTGTAGACTGTCGCAGTTCCATGAAGACGCACCGGCTCCATCTGTATTCAGTGCCTGTTGTAGCTGCAGCATGACACAGTCTTGCTTTCTCCTGTCTCTTTCAAGGTGGCTGTGGACGGCGTACACCATTCAGACTATGCACTTGCAGATAATACTGTTCTGCTTCTATATACACTGTTTGTATATCCTACTTGTGCCTAATAGTAAGTTCACTTTTTATAGTGATCACTTTCACTGTTCACTTTTCCAAACTAATATGCACTGTATGTGGGATGGTGGATAAAATTATTTGATATGTTCTTTATTTTTATACGTTCTTAAGTTGAAATGTTTAGTACTCTTTTTCTAGTTTAGGATACCATAGCCAGAAAGCGATTGAGAACGTATTTTTCATCATCTTCAGTCCACAGGTTCACCATTCACCTTGCCAGAACTGAAATGAAATATTCTATCTCTCAAAGAATAAGGCAGAGGAGTCAGGAACCATGAGGATAAATAAAAGTAAAGTTCACACACACAAGAATTAGTTTGGAAAATCATTAAAGCTTGTTATGTTTTACTCAGCACTTAACATAGTTCACAGACGATTTCGGTTCTTGGTTCCTAATTATATAAAGTTACTTTCTTGCCTTAAAAGTGGAAAATGATCTGAGAGATGTATCATGCTGTTTTGTGTAATACAGCAGGCGACAAAAGAAACAGAACATCAAAAACGAAACATTGGCTTTCCAGTAAAATTATTAAGCCAAACCAATTCACTCTAACACAGTTTCACAAAATATACGCCGGCCGGAGTAGCCGTCGGTTCTAGGCGCTACAGTCTGGAACCGAGAGACCGCTACGGTCGTAGGTTCGAATCCTGCCTTGGGCGTGGATGTGTGTGATGTCCTTAGGTTAGTTAGGTTTAATTAGTTCTAAGTTCTAGGCGACTGATGACCTCAGAAGTTAAGCCGCATAGTGCTTAGTGTCATTTGAACCATTTGAACAAAATATATGCGATATTTTTCGACCAGGAAATGATCATGTCAGTTGTCATTAACTCGATCAAATGCTAGCAGTCATGGATACAGCACATTCTGTAGCGGAGCACAACACTTTAATTATGACTGATGGCAATCGAACAACCTCATCAGTGCAGAAATTTTGGTCGTTATACATTCTCAGTGCGGATGGTGAAGGAACCACTCGCTCCGAAACTACTTACAGTATCTTCGACTACACAGTTATTTATATCATTGTTAGTTATAGTGATGGGGAGCTCGTGAATGAGTCGTTCAAATGAACGCTTCACTCCAGTGAAGTGTGAACTAACCATTCAATTTCAATGAACTGGTACTTCAAACTCTTCACTGATAGTATAACACACTCCACACTTTTTTCTAGTTCACTTACTCTCTTCCCCTCTCCCTGTCCCAGTACATCGGCGCTACGTCACTCATTCTCACTTCTCTTTAGTCCTCCCTCTACTGCCTGTCGACGAATCACGCGGTGTTTGTGGGGAGCAATAGGTTTTGGGAGGGGTTGTGTGGCGAGGGGCGAGGGGAAGGCAGCGTCAGCTGCTTCCTGCAGTGCTGACATAATTACCCATGACTATTTGTGCAGTTATACTACGTTGGTGTTCTGTGGTTATACTTCGCGGCTACTGGTAGCCTACCGTTGGCAGCGCTTGCAGACAAATGAAAATCAAATGCTTACCTTGTGAGGTCTGGAACTGAAGCATGCGAAGAATCCACCCTTGAAAGATAATCGTCATGTAGGAATTTTTATCTCGTACACATTCTTGAAATAATTACACTAAATGTCAATTTGAGGATTGTCCTAATTAAATTTAAAAAATACATACAAATTTATGAATAAACATCACCGGATTTGGCGAATTTTCAGAGATTTCTGTTTAAAAACATGATTTGTTCCTCTTTTTTCCTGTCAGGCGATTTCTTCTGTCAGTTATAAGGTGTCCTGACTTCGAGAATACACTTTCACACGTGTGGAGGTTGCAACAATACACAGTCGTATTTTTGCAAGTTCAAAGAGCGAGCGGTATACTGACAGTCGTTCAGACCCCCATTGAAGTGGATTGCCTTGTTTCTGTAGCAGGGGCTCTTATAAATATTTGTACACTTCCCCTATTGCAGCAGCTATCAGGTGTGGATTACTCTGCAGCCTGGAAAACACTTCATCAAATTCGAGCCAGAGACTAGAAGTAGATTCAGTGCTTGGAACTGAGATTGTTGCAGTAGCAGTGGATGTGTTCCTCACAAATTTCTCACAGTGCCTGGTACGGTTTAATTTCACCTTCCCAGCAGAATTTTTATCGGAAAAACCATGTAATTTGAACTGGGGATACAATGAAGTTGCTTCTGCGATAATGGAATTTTCCTCTATATTTCGAAATCGTCGTTTTAGGTCTTCAGCTAACTTTTCGACCATCTGTTGCACGTCTACATGAATTTCAGAGTTATTAACAAACTTGAAACACCATTTTTTCAACGAGCGACTAAGGAGTATAACTTTAGAAGCAGTGACAACATTTTCACTTGACATTTCCTCGGTGCAGTCTTTGAAAACTTTCAACAGGTCACAGGCTTGCAATGTCCTCTGCAGTCAGATTTGGAAGATCCGGATAATTCAGAGTGATAACTGTCAATAGGGAATTCTTAACCTCAATTATTCTTCGCAGCGATCATAGGTTGAATTCCATCTTGTAACAGTATCCTATTTTAGTGTCAGAACTGGCTCTTTTAACTGTTCCTGCATCTTTTTCAGTTTCGTGCAGGCCTGCGAACTTCTTTTAAGAAATTCAACAACTTTTTTTAACTTTATTCAGAATGGGTTGAATGTGGGGAAGCCCATTCTGAACAATTAAATTGAATGTATGTGCAAAGCAGGGGATGTGTTTCCAAACTGTGAGTCTGCAGCGTTGTCGCTAACAAAACACACGACTTTTTCCTGAGCGCCCCATTCCCTCGTGACACGTCGCAGTTCTTCGGAGAGTTTTTCTGATGCGTGCCTTTCGTCGTATTTAAAGCACTCTAGGAGGGAAGACGCCAGCTCCAGGTCTTTAACGTAGTGTGCTGTCTCCGACAAATAACTCTCATTTGTGGTTGAGGTCCACCCAGCACAACTGCTTCCGCAGAATTAATTTTGACTCTCACAATTTCTTTCATCATGGTGTACTGTTGCTGTAGTTGTGTATTGGAAATGGTCTTCCAAGCTGGCATTCTGTAAGCAACATTCAGTTTGCCTACAAAACTTTGGAAATGTTTGCTTTCCACTATGTTGAAGGGCAAATAATCCTTTACAGAATAATCCTTCCAGAAGTGCGAAGTCTATCTCTTGATTTCTTTCGTTCGAAAGAGGTTTCGGAAAATACGTAGGTAATGTTCCATGATTTGATGTCTGCTGTCTGTTAATGAAGTGATACTGTTATTTTTTGGCACCGACTGCTGCTCGCTACTGGCAATTGCTGATGTTAGTTCCGGATTTGTCCAAGAAATATCGGAAGATGCAGAAGCAGGGGGTGCTAAGCGCCTGACTGACAATGAAACTGTTGTATGCAGCACTCGAACATGACAAGCTAGATTAAATGTATTTCCTCCTTTATATTTAATACACTTAGAACAACAGTTGCACTTTACTTTCCCATCACCTAAATCGGCGAGGAAACCCCAAATATCACTACTC
The DNA here is from genome assembly GCF_023897955.1 of Schistocerca gregaria. Classification (NCBI taxonomy): domain Eukaryota; kingdom Metazoa; phylum Arthropoda; class Insecta; order Orthoptera; family Acrididae; genus Schistocerca; species Schistocerca gregaria. Next base: position 1,002,661,636 of record NC_064921.1, read on the forward strand.
TCACGCGGTCGCGAGTTGCTAGCCATTGTATAAGAGTGATCAGACACAAAAACTGCTTTCTGAATAATAAAGAGGGATTTTACCTGAAATCGTACCAATGACTACAGGTGACAGTTTGCGTTTTGTATTTGGAGGGTTATTATTCTCAACAAAAATAAAATCTACAGGAAAACTTCTGAATTATTACTTAATGTAGGTACATAGACTTTGTGACAGTGGTAAACATACTTATTCTATTTTGGGTTAAATTTAAAAAGGAACATAAAATTGGACTGCATTTCGTTGGTAGCCCTAGTTTTCAGTCCAAGAACACAACAAGTAAGGTTTCACTTGGAGGATAAAGACTTTTTTGGGCGCTTAATGAGAAAATGTCGAGCAAGATTAAATGTAATACCTTCTTTATATGTGACATTCTTCTCTGTTTATCTTTCCTTTGTTCCCTTCGACCATGCTCTATTTACGTTAAATGAGACGCTGTCAGAGCGTAAAACGTTGCGTGCACGTTACTCCATAGTTCTGCCATATGTTGGTAAAATTATGAAGTATTACAAAGCTTTATTGTACGAACGAGGCGAAGCGAGCTTAGCCGCGGCTGAGCGGTGAACTGGACAACTTCACCAGGCTTCCGTACTTCATGAATGAACTACTTCATTGGAACGCTTCACGGCAAAGAGTGAAATGAATGGAGTAGTTCACGGGAATGAACGAGTTCGACCCATCTCTAGTTAGCTGAAGACCTACAAAGATCCCAATTTTTCTCTAAGTATATCCATAATCGATTTAAGTTGTATAAAATTGACAGCCCATTAACTTTTAAACTTTAATCTCCAGTACTTTAGCTTTGTAATTATATACTGTTACTAAGGCAGTTTAATCTGATTCGTTTTTATAGATTTTGGTATGAACTTTGTTTTATTTAATAGTTAAGAAAAATAAAGGAGGTAGCTTCTACCATATGTTTCTGTGATGAACTGAAACTAATTCCAGAGCTAGTACTCTCTAACTTTAATATTGTGCACTAATAAAATTTTGTAAAACTTATAAGTTCTAAAAAACTAATTATCAGATCAAAGACAGACTTGAAACCTTTGACATTAGCTTTGTTTTACTAAATCTAGCCAGGTTTTGTAACACGATTGAAAAGTATAATTTCACATGATTATTATAAAATCTCTTTGTTCATTTTGTTCATGGCATGTTCTGTCTTGACTTCAGACAAGTGACAGAGAAAAATCAATATCCACCTCACCACACTGGACATACTGATAAGTGCTTGGTTCTCCACAAAGGGCCAGGGTGTATACGACCAGGGACAACCGGGAGATCCGGGAAAACCCCAGGAATTTTTTAATCCGGGAGAGAACAGGGGAAAACCCGGTAATTGTTTAGAATTCCGGGAGTTTTTCATTGTTTTAGTTTTCAGTTAAATTTTTGTGTTTTTGACTGGTAAGAACCGATACTCTAACAAAGGATATTACTGTATCCCGCTACTGAGGAATAATTCTGTAGTAACAAAACATGAACGAGAGAAAAAAAGAAAACGGAAATGAAACTTAAGTTGTAAAGGAAATGCGCCATATACAACAAAACACAGTGCTCAGACGAGCGTCTACCAACAGCAAAGTGTGTCATAGCCTTTAGAACGATTATGCAATGCTTCATAACAACAAATTACCTCCGATGAGCGTGACGTGACAACTGTTTAAATTAGATTCCTCTGAGCAGTTGCGGGCGGGCTCTTGGGCGTGCACAGTTGCTTCTGGTTACAGAAGTGTGGCTAGGTGCCACCACTGTGGTGCCACCATCTAGTATTGCCTCAGTTCGGAAATATCGTAGATCCAGGGGTGATGCACAGAGCAGTCTGAGTTTTGGTGGGGGCCTGTGTTTACTTTCAGTGATTTTGTTGTTTGCTCTTTGTTTTTTGCTCTCAGGTTAAATGAAAACAAAACGGATTTTTGTGGCCAGGAGCTAGCAAATGAATTAAAATACGTTTGCATAATTACAGAAGGCTAAAATATGTTATTAGTTTCAGATTTTATTCCCACCTTACTGACAGTCAAGCATTAATCGCCTTCTAGAACAAAGAAGTTATTTTTGTCAGTTTGCTAAAGAGATTTGGCTTTTACTAAATCTTTTCCGCTGAGGCAGTCAATTTATTTGAAACAAAGTGTTTAATTTCACTCTGTTGGCTAGTTTCTACCGTTCGCTGCATTTCAAGCGCACGTGTGGCATTATGCCACAATAAAGAACCAAACATGAGATAATACATTACTGGTACTCCAAGAAAATTTGCTTCCGAATCTGGACATACGAATGTGCTCTTTAAGCCGAATTATGCATTTTAGTACGGTTCACGAAATTCCGATGCTCTTGAAGTACCCTTTGATGTCTTGTTTCTTTTAAGTCATAATTTAAGGTCTTTTAATGTTTTACACGTAGGAACATCGGGTTTCCTGCGTCATCGTAGCTGCGCAAGCGCGGTGACGCCTGTTATACAGTATGACGCTCTCTGGAAACTGCTGAAACGAAACTATTTTTAACAGGTTGCGGGAAAATGTTGCGATTGGTGGTTTGAAAAGCGTTACATTCAAAGTAAATTTCCGTCTACGCAAGATGAACTACGTTCGAGAATGTACGATGAATTTCTTAAATCACAAAGCGTTTGACTCTTATTTAAAAATCAGCTCTTTGAGGACGACCGTTTAGAAGAATTCCTAGCCCAGAAGATCAGACATTTACATCGTTATTAAAAATTTACTGGCACATTTGTGTAATGCATCTTGAAGTGTAATATGCGCAAAAAAAAAAAAAACATTATATGTGAAAGCTTAGCTTCTCTTCCAGCTTATTAATCTTCTTATGTGAATGCTATGTATATTAATTTAAACCATTAACTTTCCTCATTTGTGTGTTCGCGCTACTTAAGAGTGATCTTGCTACTGAGTGACTGTGTCACGTGTCTTATGCCTAGATTACACAACGACATTGGGTTGCGCCACTCGTTGCATGGAATGAGTTGCACGCAACTGGTTTCATATTTGACTGTAGGCACGGCGAAACCAGTATATACTCAAGTTTCGTCGTTTTGTGGTTTCCTGAGTCGTGTCCGAAATGAAAGTTTTGGCAGTTGCACGTCGCACGAGTTGTGATGGAGGTAAAGCGTGGAATTGCTGCATAAGAAAAAAATAAGAAACGTGTTTCGATTCGTGACTGGATGAAGAAAAGACGTTAGCTCGGTTGCTCAGCACCCTAGCTGAAATAATTTGTAATGGAAGACCCAAGAAGTTCTTTTAATTATCTTGGATTGTCACCAGAACCGTTAACATTTCTTCTAAATAGAGTTAATTATGTAATAAAGAATAAAGATATGGTAATGCATGAAGCACTGTCGCCAGAACTAAAATTACATATCACATTGCATGCATTATAATCGAGAACACTCAGCATGATATACGATGCAGTTTTAGTTGGTGATGACGCTTTTTGATTAACACCAATAATTATTAACAATAACAATTATTAACATTAACAGCACTAATTATTCGAAGCAGGCAGCATTAAGAAGAGAATGGTTTGTAAACTACTGTCTTAGAGATAGATATGTACAGTGACAATACTTCGACATTCAAACATATGTGAATGGGGAGACATGCTACGACGTTTAAATAGATGAATATTGAATAAACAATGTAGCTTCTTGATCTGTACAGCTAGAACCAAGGGCGATGTACTTGAGGACAATATTATGGAAATGGAGGCGGATGTGGATAAGGATGAGATGGGAGATGCGATACTGCGTGAAGAGTTTGACAGAGCATTGAAAGACCTGAGTCGAAACAAGGCCCTCAGAGTAGACAACATTCCATTAGAACTACTGACGGCCTTGGGAGAGCCAGTCCTGACAAAACTCTACCATCTGGTGAGCAAGGTGTATGAAACAGGCGAAATACCCTCAGACTTCAAGAAGAACATAATAATTCCAATCCCAAAGAAAGCAGGTGTTGACAAATGTGAAAATTAGCGAACAATCAATCTAATAAGCCACAGCTGCAAAATACTAACACGAATTCTTCACTGACGAATGGAAAAACTAGTAGAAGCCGACCTCGGGGAAGATCAGTTTGGATTCCGTAGAAATGTTAGAAAACGTGGGGCAATACTGACCTTACGACTTATCTTAGTAGAAAGATTAAGAAAAGGCAAACCTACGTTTCTAGCATTTGTAGAATTAGAGAAAGCTTTTGACAATGTTGACTGGAATACTCTCTTTCAAATTCTAAAGGTGGCAAGGGTAAAATGCAGGGAGCGAAAGGCTATTTGCAATTTGTACAGAAACCAGATGGCGGTTATAAGAGTCAAGGGACATGAAAGGGAAGCAGTGGTTGGGAAGGGAGTGAGAAAGGGTTGTAGTCTATCCCCGATGTTATTCAATCTGTATATTGAGCAAGCAGTAAAGGAAACAAAAGAAAAAATCGGAGTAGGTATTAAAATCCAGGGAGAAGAAATAAAAACTTTGATGTTCGCCGATGAGATTGTAATTCTGTCAGAGACAGCAAAGGACTTGGAAGAGCAGTTGAACGGAATGGACAGTGTCTTGAAAGGAGGGTATAAGATGAACATCAACAAAAGCAAAACGAGGATAATGGAATGTAGTTGAATGAAGTCAGGTGATGCTGAGGGAATTAGATTAGGAAATGAGACGCTTAAAGTAGTAAAGGAGTTTTGCTATTTGGGGAGCAAAATAACTGATGATGGTCAAAGTAGAGAAGATATAAAATGTTGACTGGCAATGGCAAGAAAAGCGTTTCTGAAGAAGAGAAATTTGTTAACAACGGGTATAGATTTAAGTGTCAGGAAGTCATTTCTGAAAGTATTTGTATGGAGTGTAGCCATGTATGGAAGTGAAACATGGACAATAAATAGTTTGGACAAGAAGAGAATAGAAGCTTTGGAAATGTGGTGCTAAAGAAAGATTAGATGGGTAGATCACATAAGTAACGAGGAGGTATTGAATAGGATTGGGGAGAAGAGAAGTTTTTGGCACAACTTGACTAGAAGAAGGGATCGGTTGGTAGGACATGTTCTGAGGCATCAAGGGATCACCAATTTAGTACTGGAGGGCAGCATGGAGGGTAAAAATCGTAGACGGAGACCAAGAGATGAATACACTAAGCAGATTCAGAAGGATGTAGGTTGCAGTAGGTACTGGGAGATGAAGATGCTTGCACAGGATAAAGTGGCATGGAGAGCTGCATCAAACCAGTCTCAGGACTGAAGACCACAACAACAACATGTGCTATTAATTCAATAAATTTTGCCCAGCTGCTCAGACATTGTCAAACTCTCTGATCTGATCCAACGCCACCTAGGTGGCGTTGTCTGAGCGCATGTGACGATCTCAGAAGCACCAATATGTTGCTTGTTTTTGTAATCTGCATCATTGAAATCCCACAAACGCCTATGCAAAGCATAGATATCCAAAAAGCGAACATTATTCTCAGTTTCCCACTTCATATTTCAAATTGTCTACACTCTACGAACACACATAACCTCAAAATCCATGCAACTAGTGTCGCCGAAGTTCGAACACGCCGAAACTGTTTAGTTTTACGTACGAGTTGCGTAAATGTGCGGCGTGCATGCGCAGTGGCCGGTAGCGCAGTTGCCTGCAACCTAATGTCGTCGTGTAAACTAGGCTTTATGCTGTCATCAGGTGACAATATCACATGACACGAGCTATGACTGGCTTACAAAAGCCCATCGCAATTTCGATTTCAATGCTTAGGAAATTTACATGCGGTGTTTGTTGGAATTCAAATTTATACCTCCGTAATGCGAAAATATGCATCGTACATATTGGTGTACATCAAAGGTCTTGCAAAACGTGTCCCCCCCCCCTCTGAGTTTCGTTTTCTAAAGTGGTGGGAAATTCTATGTTGGTATATAAAACTATAAACATTCAAAGGATTTATAAGTTTTACAGTGCTGAGGAAGAGTATACTGTCACCTGTCACTTAACACAGAAAAAGTGTATTTTTGCCTGGGAGATAGTGTATTTTTAACCGTGAAATGTGGGATTTTCTTTCCTGGTCCACATACACACCCTTTGGGTGTACAAGAAATCTTAGTCCCCCTAGTGTCTGTTTGCATATGATTATGGGCTTTAGTGAAACAAGAAACAGGAACTGTGAAGTAGAGAGGTACAAACACACAAACCAGGAACAAGGAAAACTTAGAAAGTAACCCGAAAGAATTAGCAAATTACGTGAATACCAACTTTAGCAGCACTGCAATGAACTTACAGAAAAAATTTCCAAACGGTGCTAATCAACCAATACAGAAGCATACAACAAACTCAATGGTATTGCTTCCAACTACTGAGGAGGAAATATGCAATGTTGTAAGGCAATAAAGAACAAAAACTCGGCAGGTTTAGATGAAATCCCAATGTGTGTGCTGAAAAAATGCATAAACAGTATCAAAGCTCCACTAACAGAAATCATAAATGAATCCTTCACAACTGGTTGCTTCCATGACTATCTGAAATATGCAAAAATTTTACCATTTCACAGGAAAGGTGACATAGAAAACTTTGAGAACTACAGACCAATAGCCCTATTGGCATGCTTTTCCAAAGTGACAGAAACAATAATGAAAAACAGGCTTTTGAGCTCTCTACGTAAATTCAACCTCCTATGCAATGACCAGCATGGTTTCAGGCCTGGTAGAGGTACAGAATCTGCAATAGCACAATTTACAAAAAGTTTTAGAAGCACTAAATGAGAACAGCTATGTAACTGGCCTTTTCCTAGACCTGTCTAAGGCATTTGATACAGTTGACCACCAGGAGCTGTCGCATAAATTAGAGGCACTAGGAGTAAGGGGCGTGGTTCTCAAATGGTTTCGTTCATATCTAGAAAAAAAGTGTACAGTCAGTAGAGATCACACGTCTCCAGTGGATCAATGTACACTGAGAAACATATATCTGATCCACAATATATCAATATTGGGGTCCCACTAGGTCCTGTATTATTTCTGGCATATATAAATGATTTGCCGCAACATATCATCCATGGAGAGAAGATATTGTTTGCGGATGACAGTAACACAGTAATCACCAGTAAGACACCAGCACAAATGTTGGAAAATTCTACTGAAGTGCTGAGGGATGTTCACAAATGGTCACAGGAAAACAAAGTAACTCTCAACACAAAGAAAACAGATACAATATTCTTTAGAATGAACAAAAAACAGGGTCCCTTAAATTTAAAACTATATAACATCTCCATAGATGATGTACATACAACAAAATTCTTAGGGTTGCACATTGACAGCCAAATGAAGTGGAATGAACATGCTATGAAACTCTCAAAAAAGATATCTACAACATGTTATGCACTTAAGAGTCCTTGTATCTGCATGCATAGTGAATGTTTGAGAACTGTATACTTTAGTTATGTTCATTCAGTAATCAGTTATGGTATTATTTTCTGGGGAAACAGCGCTCAGAAATTACAAACAGTATTTAAAATGCAAAAGAGAGCACTAAGAATTATAACAAAAAGCAGTAAGCGGGCCCACTGCAGAGAACTTTTAAAAATGTTAGAAATACTAACTGTTCCTTGTGAATTTATATTCCAAACCATAGTGTACATCAAGAAAAATATAGAAAATTATAGCACAAATAGCAGTTTTCATAACTATAGTACAAGAACAAGTCACTGTCTTCACCTAGACAGGAAGAATAAACATAAGACTCAAAATAGCTTCTTGTATGAAGGTGTAAAGCTGTATAATAAACTGCCACAGAAAATAAAAGAAGCAGATAACATGTACCGCTTTAGGAAAAATCTTAAATTGTTTTTGCAGGAACACTGCTTTTTACACTATAAGTGAGTTCCTTAGTACAAAATGATTGTAAATAGCTTTTGTTTCAAAATATTTTGATAAGGAGCAAAAATGATTGTAAATCACTTATATGTCACAATGTTTAACTACATGTAACAACAAACTGCGACCCCCCCCCCCCCCCCCCCCCCTGCCCCTCGCTGGATACGCCCATGCATCCATACATTTTAAAATGTACACAGATCGCTAAATAAATAAATATGGAGTAGTTTATCAAATAGGAGTTAGATGTTGGGATAATGGAACTGAGTAATAATCCAATAGTGGCAAGAATTGTAATCATGCCCAAGAAGCCTCTGGATGGTTGCAAGAATTATAGATTCTGCTGTGATTATTGTCATATTAATAGTAATACGGTAACAGATGCTTGGCCCTCACTCAATATCAAGGAGATCATTGACAAGTTCGGGTAGAGACTAAATTTCTCTGCTATGTATTTGAGCAATAGATACCATCTGTTGGAAATGGTTCCAGAGGAGTGACCAAAAACAAATTTCTCTTAATGTTGGGGGCATTATCAGTGTTGGAATACGCCATTCAGGCTAAAGAATGGCCCTGCAATGTGTTGGTGATAGCTGGATGGAGTAATGAGAGAGCTGAAGTCTCCATAGTGTTTCTTTACATGGACATGTAACTGTGTTCACGAAAAACATGGAGGAACATGCAGTAATTGAGAAAAGTATTTAAGAAGCTGTGAGATGCACATCTAACATTAAGAACAAAAAAGTGTCATTTTGCATTGGAGGAAGTATGTTAATTGGGCCACGTGATTAGCAAAGGTGGGATGAGGACGGATTGTAAGGGGGTTCACTGATGTGATGCAACCACTCACGCAGCTGTTGAAAAAAAGGTACAGAATTCGTGTGGATGGAGGAATGTTTGGTCGTTTTTGAAGAACTGAAAAGCATGTTAACATCGAGCCCAATTTTAATTTTTCGAATTTTCGAAAGGAATTTATTTTTTTATTTTTTTTTTTAAATTCTTTATTTCCAGAAAGAATGTTATTTATACATCTAGCCCACTGCCTTATGTGATTAGTGGGCCAAAATAGTTATACAAAGATATTAGTTGCAGCTAATTCTAAGTCCTATTTTAGTAACTAGTTAGTAGGTAAGCTATTAGGAGTGAGCAATGGGCAAAAGTTAATATGTTAATCTACTACAATCATGTAAACTTAAGACTAAACTAAGTCCTACAGCGTTACAAATGTGTCAGCTGAATTAGTATAAACCTACTATAGAGCCTTGCTCATTGAGCTAACCCCAATGAGCGTGCCCCTGACACTGGGCAGGCCAAGATGTTAATCGCTGCAGGTTTCTAAGAATAATGTCTAAAAACTAAGTACTACAACTAACTTATCCTAAGGTCAAGTCCGGTGCGATTTCTAGTTCAGTAAGGCTGCACCCCACTCCCCCAAAATCCTGTGGCGCAGCGGATTCAGACTGAGGAAGTTGGCCTTTCTGCGCCCAGGCGGTTTGGGAGTAGGGTATCAAACTCTATTTGTGTTTGGGTTTGTCTCCTATTTGTGCTAGTATAGTTCTCTCAAGTAGTCCTTTAAGACTTTCTGAGATACCGCGTTAGCCAGTTTATTGATGGTATGAAAAGTGTCGCGATGTCTGATCAGTCTATATGTGTCGTCGTGTGGTAGTTGGTCACGCAGTACTGAGGCCACGTCATTGAAAAGGGGGCACTCGTAGACTACATGGTCAGGAGTACCCTCCGGAACACCACAGTCACACGCAGGTGTCGCCTTTTTACCAAATCGACATAGGTATGTCGAGTACGGTCCATGTCCAGTGAGAAAGTGGATTAGTCCCCGGGTTGGATCGAAATATGACATTCCCATCCTTTCCCTGACATTTGGTAGGAGCTCAAAGGTTCGACGCCCTGTTTCTTCGCTTTCCCACGATTGTTGCCATAGCAGCTCCCCTTTTTGCCTGATCTCTATTTTCGGTCCTGCTGCCCAGAATTTCCTCAGTTTTCTCCAAATTCCCCTTCTTAGCCCAGTACCAAGCGGCCTGCTCCCGAATTTTGATATCCAAGGGGCAGAGCCCCATTATAACTAACAGGGCTCCTCCTGGTGTAGTCCTGTATGCCCCCACTGATCTCAAAATCATGTTTCTCTGCACTCTCCTCACTGTCATGGCGGGCACCACCCTCGTGAGCCTGTGTGCCCAGACTCCCGAGCTGTAACCCACTATAGATGTGAGCATGCTGTTGTGATAGAGTTTGATGAGATGTGGTGGGAGATGAAACCGTTTATGCCTAATGGAGATGAGGTTGTTGAGTACTTGTAGGGCTCTTTGAGTTACGGTTTCGATGTGTCTACCGAAAGACCACCTTTCATCAATGACGATACCAAGGTAGCGAGTATCACGTCGCTGGAGAACTGGTGATCCATCTATCCTGACAGTTGGATTGCGAGCTAATTGTCCCTTCAGAAGAAGGTATGTAGACTTGGCCGGTGAAAATTTCATCTTCGTGTTACGGCACCATAGTTGTAGTGTATTTATTGTTCTTTCAATCTTGGGCTCTATGTCTTCTCGGCTACGGCCGCCGACCAGTAGGAGGAGGTCATCTGCGTAGGCTATCACCTCCAGCACTTCATCACTTTGCTGTAATTTGTCTAGTAAGGGTTCCATGTGAATGTCCCAAAACAGGGGACACAGTACGGAACCCTGGGGACATCCTTTAGTGATAGTTTTTCTTACTCTTGTGCTAGTAGATGATAGCCAGACCTCCCGATCTTCGCAATAGCTCCTCAGACACCCATATAGCGGCCCTGGACACTCCTTCTCCCATAAGCAGGAGAAGAGCGAAGGCCACCACAGGTTGTCGAAGGCGCCACTTATGTCCACCATGATGCCAACAACGTACTTGTACGGGGTAGAGCCGCAAACCTCAGCCGCCAGGGCGATTGCATCAGATGCTGATCGTCCAGGCCTAAAGCCAAACTGCCTGCTGCTCATTCCGCACAGCACTCGGTGCGCAGCCAGTCTGTCAGCCAGAAGTCTCTCCAGGACCTTCCCAAGCAGATCAAGCAGGCAGATAGGTCTGTAAGATTTAGTTTCTGCTGGGTCTTTGTCAGCTCCTTTCTTTATAATTACAACATTTGCCCTCTTCCATATTCGAGGGAACTTTTTCTGCCTGAGGCATTCTTCTTCAGAGAATAGAGAATGGGTAAACTGCCGTATCATTTTCATATACGTTGTTGTTGTTCTCCCGCAGCTGCCATTGTTCGTCTGTCTCTTCATCGGCAGTGTCATCAGGCAGTAGGGAGTGGAGAAGGACCTAAGCAGTTTCCTGCCAAGACCCTGTCATCCCGTCCCCATGCCTGACGGTTGAGAGCTCCATCGGAGAACGGATTTTTTCCCGGACAAGCCTGTAGGGAACTCCCCATGGGTCTAGTGCTAGTTGTTCTAACTTCCCGTAGCTGTTTTTGGAAGTTATCTTTGGCTTCCCGGTAAAGCTGCAGCCATCTTTGTCTTTCTAGCCAGACGACACTGCCTTCTGACCGACCGGCGCATCTCCTCTAGTTCAGCAGACCATGGTGACGGAGAGGCCGCCATGGCCCTCCTCCTAGTAGGTACGGCGGCTTTGACTGCTCGAGTTATTACTGTCACCAGTTCCTCAGCTCTGTTGTCAACGTCAAGGTCCCTGTGTCCGTCACCTTCTGATAATGGAGGAATGTCGCATTCTCTAGCAAGTCTTTCCCAGTCAGCTCTTTTGTAATTATATTGTACTTCCCACCCATGGCCCAGCGGCTCTCGTCGTCTCCAATGCTGAAAGTGATGAGATTATGATCACTTGTGGTGGCACTCTCCACTATTTTCCATTGCTGGATGAGGTGTGCAGCATTAGGTGTAGTCAGGGTCACATCAATGTTTTTGCCTTGGCCACCTCCTGCCGCATAGGTCGTAGGGTTGCCTGGCTTGTTAGCCACCACAAGCTGCAAGGCCATGATGGCCTCTTCTGCCTTCTCTCCATTAAGGTCCCTGGTGCCGCTGTACCATAGGGGGGATTTGGCATTTATATCGGCAGTCACAATTGCTTTCCGCCCCCGCAACGCCGTGATAGCTGTGGTGAGGTGCGCCAGGTGTCATTCGATGTCATCACCATATTGGAAGTACATGTTGATAACGACAATAGCTCCTAATTGAGACTGCAGCTCCACAATGTTGCAGTGGCTGGTTGTAAACTGCGTTAGGACTGTAGCCCTTGTTAGTAATAATTATTGCCGATCTTGTGTCTTCCCCTCTGCTGACTACTTGCCAGGTCGCAGCTGTGAAAGCTATCTTCCCGTTTAGGGAGTACGGCTCTTGCAGACAGACCACATGTAGTCTCCTCTCCTCCACTTCCTTACGTAACTCCTGCATCACAAGTCTGCTGTTATGAGTGTTAAGTTGGCCAATGGTGATTTCCGTCATGTAGTTGTCTATGGAAAGTATGTATGAATTCTGTCATTAGGCCATGTCTTATTCCAGTCAAATGTGATGCGTCCATTTGCCAGAACTGCTTGTCGATAAATTTCGTCCAGGTCGAATTTTTCACCACATCTATCAAAAACTTTCTTTAGTAGGTCACGCAGGGCTCCGAAGTCGGTGGGGAGATTCACTGACTTGAGTTGAATTCTGTCTACAGCCTCCATTACCAAGAAGGTGACTCTCTTACCATATTCATGTCCCACCCGAACCACGTGTCTCAAGGCAGTGGTCAGGGTAGTCGGCTGCTCCAGCCTCGCCAGTTGCATAGTGAGTTGGAGGTTTGGATAGACTCTGACTGGATCGACAGGTGGCAGTCTCATGACAGGATCTGTTGTTGCAGCTAGTTCACTTGAGCTAGTTATTTTATTTTCTTGAACTGGTTCTGTTGCAGTTCTATTTTCTTCTGCTGAGACTGCCACAGTCTCTGGTACAGGATGCCGTTGCCGTAGGTCTTTAGTCGGCCTTGTTTCCCTGCTTGGGGAGGAGGGGAGCATGACTGCCAGAGGCCTAGTTTGTGTACCTCTATCCGTAGTGGTAGAGTCAGTTTGAGTGCCTATGTCAGTGGTTTTAGTTGTGGCGCCCGTGAGACCTCAAGAATAACTTGAAGGCACTCGCCCTCATGGCATCCCTCCTCCTTTTACTTGGGGATTTTCTTTTGGGCATCCTGTTGGCTTTGGCTTGATCAGCCATAGTCTATCCTTGAAATGAGCCTTTGTTCCAGAAGTCTGTAGGTGGGGCAGTTACGTCCTGTGGTACCACAGGGTTTTTTACCCCGTCTCTTACAGGGGATGCAGACTGCTGCAGCCCTACAGTCCTTCCTGAGATGACCATCCTCGCCACATTTCGAGCAGGCCGACCCCCTGGTACAGTGCCTCAGAACGTGGTCGAGATCTCCACAATTGTGGCAACGCGGTACAACCAGAAAGTCGCGTGTATTTATGGCGTGAAAGCCGATGTATAATTTGCCCATTGCTGTTATTTTTCTCCACATTTGAGCGGAGACCTCAGCAACGTGATGCACCACATCACGGTCTCGAGGCCCTGTTTTGAATCTCAGATTGAAATTTCCTTTGAATTCTTCTTCTGACATGTCCTCAAACTTTTGTGTGTTTATAGCTTTTTGCAGTTCCTCGTTTGTCATAATCGTTGGTACATCATATAAGATGACCAACGGGTACCTTTTGCTTGGTGGCTCACATTTGACCACCGAGTTTAATTTTGTATTGTTTAATAATTTTTCTTTGTCCTCTTCTGATGCGACCTCGACAATAACAGAGTTTCTACTTGGTTTGACCTTGTTGATTTTAATTTTATCTTTCGCTGGATTTATAGTGGTTGTGAGCAATTCCTGAATTCTTTTTACACTGGTGTCCTGACCAGGCAGGGTCCTTAGAAAGACCGTTGTGTCTGATCTTTTGGTGACTTTTGCAATGGCATCCTTTGTTGTCTGCGGTTTTTGTGGCGCTTGTGCGACCACCGCCGCCCAGGTCTCTCCAGGTTGCTTTCTTAATCTTTCGTTTTCTTTGGTTAGTTCTTCGACGTGGCCCTCAAGCTTGGCGTTAGCGATGGCCCACACCGCCAGTTCATTCTTGATTATCGTTAATGCCGCTTGACTGATTTTTCCATTTTTAATGTGTTGCTCTAGGAGCAACGTGATTCTTGTATGTCTTTGCAAGACATTTTCCTCGGTTGCCTGTCCCGACTCGTCCTGAGGAGCGGGTTCAGACATCACAGAAGCTCGCGATAGCGCACTCGAATCACTCGTTTCTGGTGTCGCCATGTTGAACGAGTGATAAAAAAGGGGGTGGGAGCCCGTCTCTTGCCCCGGACTGGCTCCTCTGGCATGGGGGGGGGGGGGAGGGGGAGGGGTGGGCACTTCTGCAGCTCGCCCACCGACCTCGCCCCTAGGTCAAGAGCACTCTGGGTTCAGCGCACCGTTTCCAGCGCACTGGTCCCCCTCGGTGACTCCGTCATTGGCGATTTCACGCGACACCCCGGCAACTGCACCCCGCACTCCGGAGAGGCGGATGCACCTCTCACCCTTCGCCGCCGGTCCCCCAGGCGTTCGGCGGTCTGGACCCATCTAATCTGGCCCAGGCGATGTTACCACCACCTGGGTTTGGCAGAACACGCCCCGGTTACCCAGGGGCGCGGCGAAGCACCCTTGCCGACACGCGCCGCGATCCCATGCCGACAAACGAGATAGCCGGCATGCAGAGCACCTGTTGGTCTGTGCCCTGCGAAAAGAAGGGACTGATGTACGGTCCCTCGACACAGCTCCCCCTGTGCCACGCACCCTTCGCTTTCACATCGGGTTGGGTCGCAGCTCTCCCTTTTGTCGCATGGCAAAATGCCAAGCTTGACGTCTGGCACCACGGGAAGGTGGAAAGAGCCACTTGGGAAGGAGAGGCTATGAGAGACGCATCACTTCCCCTGTGAGGACTGCAGCGGCACGCCCGTCTGGAAGCGATACACCCCAGTGCGAGCCTCCGTGCCTTACGGCGCGCCGGCAACGGGCGGGCCCGCGCCGAATGCGCCGTCAAGCGACCGACCTCACGCCAGATTTCAAAAGGAATTTATCATTTATAAGGAGCGTTCAAAACGAAACGAGTCAGAGGCATAATTACAGAAACCAGTATCTATATGTTGAAGTATTGACCCTGGCGGTTGAGACACTTGTCCCACTGTGACACAAGGTGGTGGATGGCTGTCTCATAAAATTCCCGGGGCTGTGATGTTAAACAGTTCTGCATTTACAGCTGGATGTCGTTGTCTGAGGTGAATCATTTGTCCCTCAGAGCCTTTTTTAGGGGACTTTGGCTTTCACTATCACTTGGCGGTCCTGGGTAATGAGTACATCCACCAGCTGCACGATATCATTGATAATGCAAAGTGATGCTCCAGACCGTGCATTATCAGCTAACGAAACACGTCCTTCCCTGAAACGCTTGTGCCACACCTTGACCCTTGCAAGGGTCATGCAGTGTTCACCGTACACTTGTGACATTCGTCGATAAATGTCCATTCCTCCAGCTCCTTCCACTGTCAGAAAATGAACAAAACCTCCATGTCACTGTTTGCAATGTGGCTGGCAGTGTTGGATGATTGATGCATGCTGCTGCTAGCTCTGTATAGTCATGTGACATGCATGTGTGCCCTCTAGCAAGGGGCTGTGAACTTCCACACTCTGGTTGGATCCACACCTTGTTACACACGCCACAATATTACCCTCCTGTCACCGGTTTGCGCATTGCAGACTCCAGCTTCTTTCTTTTTGAATGCCCTGTATATGTTATCATGCAGCACATTTAAGGGCATTTTGGGATGTGTGCTGAGTCAGAAGACCAATGGTGAGGAGCGTTCCATGACTTACACATGGGGGAAACGTAATAATGCACAGAAAATCTATTCCACCACAGTGAAAGAGATGCTAAGCTTCATATATGGAATCACTTATTTTCTGTGTTACCTTCATGGGAAGAAATTTAAAGCAGTGACTGACCATGCTATTCTGACATGGTTATTGGGGTTAAAAGATCTTTCAAGCAGTCTAACAAAGTGGGCATTGAGACACAGTGAGTTAGACTATGAAGTGGTGTACAAGCCAGGAGAGAAACATGGAGTTGAAGATGATTTGAGCAGAAAGAGAACAATAACACAAGTACTTGGTCATTGTCTTGATGAATGTCAAGCAACACAGAATATTGACAGTGACTGTAAACTATGCAAAATGCATCTGCAGTTCAATGTGCTTGATGGGCTGTTATGTAAGGTAACTACACTACTGGCCATTAAAATTGCTACACCACGAAGATTATGTGCTACAGACGCGAAATTTAACTGACGGGAAGAAGATGCTGTGATATGCAAATGATTAGGTTTTCAGAGCATTCACACAAGGTTGGCACTGGTGGCGACACCTACAACATGCTGACATGAGGAAAGTTTCCAACCGATTTCTCACACACAAACAGCAGTTGACCGGTGTTACCCGGTGAAACGTTGTTGTGATGCCTCATGTAAGGAGGAGAAATGTGTACCATCACATTTTCGACTTTGATAAAGGTCGGATTGTAGCCTATCACGAATGCGATTTATCGTATCGCGACACTGCTGCTCACGTTCGTCAAGATGTGCAGTGACTGTTAGCAGAATATGGAATCAGTGGGTTCAGGAGGGTAATACAGAACACTGTGCTGGATCCCAGTGGCCTCGTATCACTAGCAGTCGAGATGCCAGGTATCTTATCCGCATGGCTGTAACGGATTGTGCAGCCACATCTCATTCCTCGTCAATAGATGGGGACGTTTGCAAGACAACAACCATCTGCACGAACAGTTCGACGACGTTTTCAGCAGCATGGACTATCAGCTCGGAGACCATGGCTGTGGTTACGCTTGACGATGCATCACAGACAGGAGTGCCTGTGATGGTGTACTCAATGATGAACCTGGGTGCACGAATGGCAAAACGTCATTTTTTCGGATGAATCCATGTTCTGTTAGAGCATCATGATGTATGCATCCGTGTTTGGAGACATCGCGGTGAACGCACATTGAAAGCATGTATTTGTCATCGCCATACTGGTTTATCACCCAGCGTGATGGTATGGGGTGCCATTGGTTACACGTCTCGGTCACCTCTTGTTCGCATTGACAGCACTTTGTACAGTGGAAGTTACATTTCAGATGTGTTACAACCCGTGGCTCTACCATTCAGTCGATTCCTGCGAAACACTACATTTCAGCAGGATAATGCACGACCACATGTTGCAGGTCCTGTATGGGCCTTTCTGGATACAGATAATGTTCGACTGCTGCCCTGGCCAGCACACTCTCCAGATCTCTCACCAATTGAAAACATCTGGTCAATGGTGGCCGAGCAAGTAGCTCTTCACAATACGCCAGCACTACTCTTGATGAACTGTGGTATCGTGCTGAAGCTACATGGGCAGCTGTACCTGTACATGCCATCCAAGCTCTGTTTGACTCAATGTCCAGGCGTATCAAGGCCGTTATTATGGCCAGTGGTGGTTGTTCTGGGAAAACATTTCTCAGGATCTATGCACCCAAATTGCATGAAAATGTAATCACATGCCAGTTCTAGTATAATATACACTCCTGGAAATGGAAAAAAGAACACATTGACACCAGTGTGTCAGACCCACCATACTTGCTCCGGACACTGCGAGAGGGCTGTACAAGCAATGATCACACGCACGGCACAGCGGATACATCAGGAACCATGGTGTTGGCCGTCGAATGGCGCTAGCTGTGCACCATTTGTGCACCGCCGCCGTCAGTGTCAGCCAGTTTGCCGTGGCATACGGAGCTCCATCGCAGTCTTTAACACTGGTAGCATGCCGCGACAGTGTGGACGTGAACCGTATGTGCAGTTGATGGACTTTGAGCGAGGGCGTATAGTGGACATGCGGGAGGCTGGGTGGACGTACCGCCGAACTGCTCAACACATGGGGCGTGAGGTCTCCACAGTACATCGATGTTGTCGCCAGTGGTCGGCGGAAGGTGCACGTGCCCGTCGACCTGGGACCAGACCGCAGCAACGCACGGATGCACGCCAAGACCGTAGGATCCTACGCAGTGCCGTAGGGGATTGCACCGCCACTTCCCAGCAAATTAGGGACACTGTTGCTCCTGGGGTATCGGCGAGGACAATTCGCAACCGTCTCCATGAAGCTGGGCTACGGTCCCGCACACCATTAGGCCGTCTTCCGCTCACGCCCCAACTTCGTGCAGCCCGCCTCCAGTGGTGTCGCGACAGGCGTGAATGGAGGGACGAATGGAGATGTGTCGTCTTCAGCGATGAATGCGTGTTTGGCGCCGTGCAGGTGAGCGCCACTATCAGGACTGCATACGACCGAGGCACACAGGGCCAACACCCGGCATCATGGTGTGGGGAGCGATCTCCTACACTGGCCGTACACCTCTGGTGATCGTCGAGGGGACACGGAATAGTGCACGGTACATCCAAACCGTCATCGAACCCATCGTTATACCATTCCTAGACCGGCAAGGGAAATTGCTGTTCCAACAGGACAATGCACGTCCGCATGTATCACGTGCCACCCAACGTGCTCTAAAAGGTGTAAGTCAACTACCCTGGCCAGCAAGATCTCCGGATCTGTCCCCCATTGAGCATGTTTGGGACTGGATGAAGCGTCGTCTCACGCGGTCTGCACGTCCAGCACGAACGCTGGTCCAACTGAGGCGCCAGGTGGAAATGGCATGGCAAGCCGTTCCACAGGACTACATCCAGCATCTCTATGATCGTCTCCATGGGAGAATAACAGCCTGCATTGCTGCGAAAGGTGGATATACACTGTACTAGTGCCGACATTGTGCATGCTCTGTTGCCTGTGTCTATGTGCCTGTGGTTCTGTCAGTGTGATCATGTGATGTATCTGACCCCAGGAATGTGTCAATAAAGTTTCCTCTTCCTGGGACAATGAATTCACGGTGTTCTTATTTCAATTTCCAGGAGTGTATTTGTCCGATGAATACCTGTTTATCAACTGCATTTCTTCTTGGTGTAGTAATTTTAATGGCCAGTAGTGTAGGTTAGGGACGTAGGTAGTGGTGCCAGCTAGGTTGCAGGAGAAAGTCCTGAGAGAGTTGCATGATCAAATGAGAGTGTGCAGAGCAATAAGCTGAAATATAGCTGAGAGATATTGGTAGAAGTGAAGAAAGGGAGATATGGCTCAGTATGTGAGATTTTGTGTGCAGTGTGTGAACGTGAGTCATAAACAAATACCATTACAGAGACTGCCAAATGTGTTGCAGCTATTTGAAATTATGGGGTTGGATATGTTAGGACCATTTAACCAGACTCAAGCAGGGAACTATTTTGTTTTGACAGTAATAGATCATTTTTCTCAGTATGTGGAGATGACTGATATGTTGAACCAGCACTTGCACAAGCAAAGGTCAACAATTGGATACTTAAGTTTGAGGTGCTGGAGATGATGATTGCAGATCAAGGCACAAATTTTATGTCAGACTTGACAAAGGAATTGTATCATTGGTGACATATGAAGAACCTGAGAGCTAGTCTGTTCCACCTACAAACGAATAGTAAGATGGAATGACTACATCACATGACTTGGAGGACGTTTCGTTCCTATGTGAAATCACATCACAAAGGCTGGGACACATATTGTCTTGTTAGGGTACAATTCAAAGGTCTCTGCATGAGGTAGCTTGTGCTTGGAAAATATCATTGCCATTTACTGTGATTAAGGCAAGGACTGAGAGCCAGTCTGTGATTTCGCATGGACAGTGGGAGATGTGTGGAAACAGGGCAGGAGGCAAAGACAAAGGCATTGGAGAGACAGTAGGAAGCTTTGCAATGTATAGGGAGCTTGCCATATTATTGAGTAGGGCAGTGGCTAATGTTATCCAGCCTCACATGATGAAGGGCAGGGCTAAGAAATTCGTCACAAGGTACTAAAGGGTTGAACCTTTGTCACTACTCAATGTTATGCTACAGTTGCCAATGAGGGCTACAGTTGCCAATGAGATCAACAGTAATGCATGCTTGACCCTATGACTGTTCCAAGGTGCTCCAGAGTTGATTTGAGGAGTGTTAAGAGCAGAGCCTGAGGGGGAAGTAAAGAGGAATATGTGGAGGAGTGGACATGTGAATATGGATGGACCCTTTGAGGAGGAACCATATGCATTGAGGTCGAGGAAGTGAGAGAGGTATTTTCTTGTGTTTATCAGTAATTATGCGCAAGGTGTTAGGGTGTAATATATCAGGGGCAAATGAATAAGTTTTTGTGTTACAGTAAGGGTTCTTTGAATTTTCTTGGTATGAGAGTGCTGAGTTTGCTAGTGGCCTTCTGAAGGGAGAGGGAGATGATGGTAATCCCCATCATCAGGTTGATGTACACCAATGTGGAGGATGGGAGGAAGCTGTTCTTCAGCAGAACATGTCAAAGAGATTATTACACAGGTATTGTGGAGCCTAGACTATATATCCAGCAAGCGGGATTGCAGAGGATTAATTTTGTGTACAATAAATTGTGGTTGTGTGAGTTATTATGAACAAGGAAGGCTCGTGATGAGCTAGTGGGTTGTTGACCAATGGGACAAAATGTGATATCACTCAGCCAACTTTCCATCCACCAGCTTGGATACAGGATTTACCCAGTTGAGCATGACACAGTTACAGTTGTACTGACCAGAAAACTGCTAGAGGTACTCCCCTTCTCGAATAATACACTGCAACTGGACCTGATCCATTCCCTGAACCAATCATAAACACCAAAATGGGTGGATTTCAGCAGTACAGCTGATGCAGCATGTTGAACAATTTAGGGAAGGCAATGACGAGTGACTGTGTCCTTGAGTGACATGATACCTACCGCCATAGTGGCTCTAATTCCGCTGTGCATCCTGTGCATAACCTTCGTCTATCTTATGCAGAGAGCCTTCCATGAACCTGACCCACCAGCGGTATATATTCTGATAAACTGGATTCCCAGAGCATGAAAGTGGGTGAACGTAGAATACTGTTGTATGAGTGTTCACGAGAAATATATTCCCTACAGCTTAAGAGGATATGAGACTATGGAATGGGCCATGAGCATTTGTAAAGAGGATTTTCAAAAACACATGAAAGTATAAAGGCATGATGTGATGTGTATTCCACAGGAACTAATGGACTACTAAGGGAGTTAGTATCAACAATTTAACAACATAAGAGGAAGTCTAGTAAGATTAAAGGTTAAATATTGTTTCTGAATCTTCTATTTTAAGCTGTCAGACACTCTTATGGTAGAAACTTGTTCTGCTAATGTTATCTGTTGTTCTACATTGGTCTTAAGTGAGAACCAGGCCACTAGGTTTTACTGTGGAGGAGGCTAGTATAGTGCAGGTACCGGATCTGTTGGAATGTATGGTGGAGTATTGCAACAGCTGCTGGTAGCTGATGACTGCAAGGTGTTGTCAGTTTGGTTATAGCAAGTGAGCTGTTGAATTATTGTGAAACAGACCAGGCTCACTTGGCAAAACCTGCCACTGCTGTGGTAGGACAAGCAAAGCACAGAGCACAGACAAAAGCGAAGCTGCATGCAAGTGTGCAGCTGGCTGGTTGTCATCTCCGCAGTCACCAAGCTCCGTTCTCATGTGGAGTGGAGGCATGCTCACTAACCAGCACTGACGTAGCACAAACGTACAAGTAAAGTAGGGAGTTAGTTTGGACAACTGAATCTCTCTGAGCCTTCATTGACTTTTAGTTCCATCTCAAGTGTGCATCACCTGCCATCTTGCATCACAACCACCCCTCCAAAGCTCCAGTCGGTTGTAGTTCTCTGACAAACAATGGGTACCCCACCAGTTACATAAGAAGCATCACAAAATCAATCACTTAGCAAAGTGTCATGTCAGAAGAATAAAAGTCAGGGGTATGACAATAGTGGGCATTCAAAGACAGATATACATCAGGTGACGTATCCCTCCCAGTGATGAGACAACACTGTAGCTGAAAAGTAGCAGATAAGCAAGTCAGGCTCAAGACGACCTTGACCTTAGTATCATTACTCATTCGATATCAGCTTACATGTTGAGGGGATTGGGCTAGTTATATTAAAGAGCAGACCTGACTCCCCTCTCCATGGGGGATCACCATGCACCTTAGGCAGTTGTATGTAGTACATTCAAGGCCAAACAGAGAACTCCTGTCCTAACCACAAACCCTAGGTGATACACAAGGCAATCTGACACCAGTCACATGGTGGTCAGGCACCTTGTGTGAGTAAAAATTGGTAGGAAACACATGTAATTTGATTTTCAGCTTCATGCTCATGGTTTCATGGATTTTGTTCAATATCTGAGCGTTTATCAGTGTTGTAAGGCAGTGTTGTATGATTTTGGAAGGGTTATATATTATGTTGACAGGATTTGTGAAAGGTAATGCTGAGAACAGAATTATTTGTAAAGAGGTTCTATTAAATCGGTTTCATATCTTAGTCAGTATTCAATTTGGAATGTGGACATGAAGCAAAATGTGACTTTAATTAGGTCAGTGCAAAAATAAAACAGATAGCATAATTAAACAAGGTACAGTCACAGGTGTTCGTGAGTCAGAGAGAATCAGACAATTTATCCCACATAACAGCCAAGCCCAATCAGTAGTGATAACGAAGAAAGTGTAACAGATAGCACATCGATATAAAATGAGGACAATATAGTGAACTGCAGTACCCACAAAGATGAAGGTGAGGTCATATCACAGCATATAGAAGCAGCGGTAATAATTCATAAGAATTAGAGAGAAGAGAGCAAGAGATCGAACAAGCTAATGAGAGATGTTACTCCAGTTGATATACAACTTCGTCAGGAGATGTAGTAAGACCAGAAATGATAATTTTAGCCTTGTATGGGGAAGTAACGCAGGAAGGGAAATGATACAAAATGAAATTCAGGGAATAAAGGAAGAAATGAAAGAAATTGGCAGAAGAAACCAAGGAAATTGCTCAGAAGGTGAAGAATGATGCACAGGAAGCCAAGAGAGCAGCAAAGGAAGCGAAAGAAGATGGTAAAAAAACAGATAAGAATAGCAGTGAGGTGATAGAGACTATATGCAATACATTCGAGAACATGGAGATGTGGCAAGAAAAGATAGAGAATCGAGTTGAGAAGACGGAAGGGTCTATCAGCAGAAGATGCAACAAATCAGCTAGCAAATCAGAGTCGTGAGAAAATTGAAAGTAAAATTTGGAAACTTGGTGCAGGATCTGAAACGACGACCCCAGTACCAACTGCAGAAACCAAAGAAGAACAGACGCTTCTCAGATTCAAGAACCAGCAAGAAAGTATAAATATGTAGCATCAGAAGAGAATAGAGGAGACACATGGAAAATCACAGTGAGCTGCAACAGGTCAGAGCCATGTTAGGAGAGGAATCAGGCTTGAGTGAAACACACAAATGTGTGCCACTAAATAACAGACATGCTTGTGTTGCATTTGAGTGGAACTATGTACTTAGCAACAGTGAGAACTCTCACAGAGAACCTGGACAGGAAGAAGTAAGAAGAATAGAAACAAGAGACAGGATGAGTGTAACTGGGGAGATGGTTACTTGATTACAAGCATTTCATGCAAATATTGAAGTACCAAAATTATAAAGACGAGGGAAATATACGTCACCCCAAAAATTGAATTTCACAGTTTCATTTATCGATGCTTCTGTCATGGCCAATGATATACAAACCAAAATTTGTGAGTGGAAATCTTGAAATAACGGTAGCAGAAAAGTTGAGAGGTACAGCAGCTACATTTAGATTGTACAAGGTGTTTAGGGACGCATTCCCGGTGAATTACTGGTCACAGAAGACACGAGACAAAATTAAACATGAAATGAGAATTGGTAAAATAATGCTGGATCAGCTTTCAAAAGCCCAGAGAGATTCCTAGATGTGGTGATAAAGAAGAACCAGTTCCTAGATGTGCTGTGCACTCCTGGTGAAATCGTATGGTACTACTACACAAAGCTACCGTCGAATTATCAACAAGTGCTGGCAGTTATGCAAGGAAAACATAAACATGTTTTTTAATACACTGAATGAATTGGAATTTGCATTCATTGAGGAGGGTACCAGGGAAAGAACACAATATCATGGGAGCCACTTCAATGCAAAGGTAGGACAATAAAAATTACAATACCAGGAACGGGCCTTTGGGAAGAGGCAATGATTTCAACAGTGTGTCAGGAGGAGGAGATTATGTGTGCCATCATGGTCTGCAGAGTGGGGGCTGCAACATCCAGAGGAGGAACAATCGTGGACCACAGAATGGGGGCTGGAACAACCACAACACCACAGAACAGGAACAACAATAATAGGCAACAGTTTGTGCAGAATGACATGGCAGGAGACAGGAACAGTGACCAAGAGGAGATAATTGAAATAAGGGCACCAAATCCAAGTAATGTCCAGCACAGAAACAGCCCATCATGGCACTGACTAGGAGAAGATGCGGGAGAGGCTGACTTTATGCCCACCATGCAAATTAGAACCACCCACATAAATGTTATAAAAAAAGTGACATTTCAGATGTACTGTTACAAGAGTAGGGGAGTACAATGACTAAGGACACCCACAATGTAATTAAAGTCACAATAGGAGAAATATAACTGCTAGGGATTCTCGACGGCGGAAGCCAGATTTCAACGATAGCTGAGACACCTTTACACAAGTGTACAGAAAACTTCAATTGTCCAGTATTAATATTAAGAAAGACAAGAATAAAAGGAACCATGCTGGGAAATGTTATGTAAGTAAACCAACAAGAGAGGCTAACTGGTCTACCAAGGACACATGCTCACAGGAAATTTCCTAGTGGTCGCTATGCTATCAAATGGTTCAAGTGGCTCTGAGCACTATGGGACTTAACTTCTGAGAACATCAGTCCCCTAGAACTTAGAACTACTTAAACATAACTAACCTAAGGACATCACACATACCCATGCCCGAGGCAGGATTCGAACCTGCGACTGTGGCGGTCACGTGGTTCCGGACTGAAGCACCTAGAACCGCTCGGCCACACCGGCCAGCCCCTATGCTATCGAATGATTTAATTACTTATGTGCACTTCTTCAGTACTAGGGCAAATACCAAATCTAGGACACAGATAAGTCATTCTACAAAAGGGAGAGAAGATTAATACTTTTTTTTGAAGAATAAGCCATTCACATTCAAATCTCAGCGAGCTGCATGCAACTCTGCATGAACAAGAAGAATGTGTAGGAATGACTGGGAACAGAAAAAGGGAATCTAAGAATGAGGGAAAATGACAAAAAAACTGTCAGGTTATCAATAATCCAATCTAAAAAGAGAAGAATCAAATGAAACTACAAGGTTCTCAAGGCCTTTCGAAGTCTCAAATGTCTATGATGTATATATGCAGACTGAAGCAAAGAATGAAAATTTGTACCAAGGCCAGGATTTGAATCAGGGTCTCCTGCTCACTAGGCAGCCTCTAACCACTACACCATCCCATCTCAAGAGCTTTGTACAACTGCATGGACCATCCTAGCATGCCTTTCTCCTCAGTCCAAATTCCCATTCACACCTCAGCCCATTTGGTATTTCCCCTAGACACGAACAGCATTGGGAATTTGGACTGATGTGGGAGCTATGTGATGGTAGTCCATGCAGTTGTGCAAAGCCACTGTACCAGGATGGTGTAGTGATTACCACACCTGCCTAGGGAGCAGGGGCCCGGGTTCAAATCCAGGCCTTGATGCAAATTTTTATTCGTCACTTCAGTTTGCATATATACATCATAGACGTTTGGGACTTGAAAAGGTCTGCCCTCAGGGACTCCACATTCATTTGCTCGGTACAGGCTTGGCAACCCTGGGGTTTCTGAGCTGAGCATTGGTAAGTGCCACCTGTCCTCTGGCACTGTAAGCTCTGGGCATGCTCCACCATCCACTGTGTGCTGCGGTGCTGGAATGTTGTGTGCCAGATGGAGTGGGAGTCTTGTCTTCAGTAACCATATCGTGAGAAAGGAACGAACCTCTATAAAATACCCCTTAATCTCAAGGTGTGCTACATGCTGATGAGACACATGCCTGCTAACATGGAAAAGTCGTTAGCAGGCAATCTCCGAGGAAAGTGCCAGACCTCAGTTGTATAAAGCTTATTCAGGCAGGGAAGCAAAGCTCTGTCTGAATGGACCCTTATTTTTCTAGCTGCTTGACAGATTGAGATGGAACCCTCGAAATCTTCTTCTTCTCTTCCCAATATGATGGGCGTACTGCTGGGAGTACTCACATCCACTCATCCAGACGAATGAGGGCGTCTAGTCCTCCTGATGAACAGCTTGTCTTTAGTAACAGGGCCCACAGGTGTCATGAACGAGAATGTTTTATATTGACTGAGAGGGCTTGCTGGTAACTTAAAAGCCATCAGGCAGTTCTGAAATGGTTCTTTACTTGTCGAGACTAACAGGGCAAAGCAGGTGGAAAAAATTGGGTGAATTTGATATAATTCTTGAGTTGCCTAACTCTCTTAACACCAGGAAGGTTATGGTCACACACCATGACATTATGGACATGCAAGTAACACAGCTGAAGCAAAATAGGCATCACGGAGCATAGAGGATGTGGAGCAAAGGACGTGTTCTCCAATGCTGTGTGAACAAATCATGGTGAGGTTCCTCTGACTTAGGGTTAGTCCTTATGTATCTAAACCTTTGCAGTGCTACAAATGCCAGCGTTTTAGCCACACAATCCTGAGTTGTGTAGGAGAAGCAACCTTGAGAAGAGTGGAAAGGCAACCCATGAAACTGGGACTGACTGTCCATCTCCATTAGTCTGCATTAAAAGTGCTGGGAGCCACCCAGTCTGGAGCTGAGACTGCCCTGTTTTTGCTGAGGAACACAAAATTCAGAAAATAAAAGTGACCAGCTGGATTCCCTATGTTAGAAAACAAAAAGAATACAAGGCGATGAAATCCCTATCTTTGCCACTTCTTATGCTTGTATGGTTCAGAAACCTGTCCCCAAAGTCGACGCTTTGATGCAAACAACATCAAGCATATCATTCCACCAATGGCACCTGTACTTGCACTTGCACATGGGAAAGCAAGGTTAGTAAAGACATAGCAATCTAGGCAGCTACAAGAGAAGAGACCAGTAATGTGTTTGCAGTGAGCATGATGAAGGCACCCTAAAAGCAGAGTGGCTCTCAATGCATACTTTCCTCAGAGTAGAGTGCCTTTCAGCGCCCCCTCAACCTTGAAGTGAGAGAGAGCACAGAAAGGGTTTAGCAATTGGGTTAAAAGCTGTCCCACAAGCCATCATATATCATTTTACCACATCTGAATGATAATGAGGGCATCATGGATTTTGATACCTCATCACCAGACCCAGGCTCCCCCCTCTACTGCCCTAAAAGTGCCCCTTCATCCATGCAAGGATAGGGGTGAAAAGAAACTACATAACTGAAATGTCTCCTATACTCCAGTGGAATATGAAAGGATAGTAGAGGTACAATGGGAGTACAGAAAGAAAAAATTAATTCAAAATGGTGGCTGGGTTTTCCCCACCCCACTATGAAGTCACACTCCTGTCCCACACTCGAAATTGGGGAAAGTTTTTGGCAGGAAATAGGGTAATTGGGG
Source organism: Schistocerca gregaria (assembly GCF_023897955.1). NCBI lineage: Eukaryota > Metazoa > Arthropoda > Insecta > Orthoptera > Acrididae > Schistocerca > Schistocerca gregaria. Next base: position 1,002,689,176 of record NC_064921.1, read on the forward strand.
TACTTCCACTTACCTAGCTCCCCCCCCCCCCCCCCCCCTATGAAGTCACCCCTGGAAATGGTGGGAAGCCGTCAGTCTGTCCAGCTGCTTGAGAGGAAGGTTAGGTTAATGTATGTATGTTGGAACTTAAATAGTGGCAACACTGCTGTGGAGACACTACGCAATGAATCCACTATTGTCGCTGATAGCACATGTTGTTGACAAAGTGACCTTACCTCTGAGCAAATGGACTCGCCTGTCCCATGTCACCAGCATGCGCACAATCGAGGGTAACACAGTCACTTGTGAGCGAGCAGTCTAATGTAACGGTGTCACTATGTCTTCGAAACAGGAACAACGGAGTTGGATCAAGATTGAATGTTCCAGAGGTTGTACAGTATGACAGTGTCACCAAGGTCTTCAACAGGCGTGTGGGGGTGCCATACAGAACAGTGGCATGTTGGGTAAAAGCCTTCAATGAAGGTTGGCAAACTGAGGCAGACATGCAGCGGGCAGGTCGTCCTAGCGTCTCCTGAAGAAGAAGTGCATGCTGTTGCTGTGTTAGTGGACAGTGATCAACGCCATACGATTCGTGATCTCACCCATGAAACCAGATTAGCTCATACAACTGTGCTTCACATCCTGAAGGAATGCCTGGGCATGCAAAAAATTGCATCATGGTGGGTTCCACAGGAACTGACAGAAATGCAGAAATGGATGTGTTACAATGCTGCTCAGACGCACTTGGGAGCACTACTAACGCAAAGGAGAGGCTTTCTTACGCCATAACGTAACACTGGATGAGACATTGGCCACATTGTATGAGCCAAAACTGAAACACTAATCCAACGAATGGGGTCATTATGGGTCGCCACGAAAGTCGAAATACATCAGAGCCCCAGTATGGGGAAAGTTATGATGATTCTTGTGTACAACTGTGATGGTGTTATCCTAATGCATTACGTTCCTCCATGGCAAACCGTAAATTCACAGTATTACTGCTCGGTTTTGGAGCATCACCTGCGACCAGCTTTGCAAAAGGAGTGTTCTGCATGACCCACACATCATTTTGCATGACAATGCATGGGCGCATACAGCGCAAGCTGTGGTTGCTCTGTTTGGTTGATGGAACTGGGAAGTACTGGTACCATCCATCATACTCCCTGGACTTAAGTCCTTGTGACTTTTATTTGATTCCAAGGATGAAGTAACCACTTTATGGTATTCGCTTCAGAATTTTTCCAGAGATTCGACAGGCAGAAGACTGCTCCATTCACACCATCAACAGAACAGACTCTGCTAACAGCATACTGTACCTTCCACATCACTGACAACAGCTTCTACACAATGCTGGTGACTACTTTGAAGGACAGTAACAGGTGCAAACATGTAACTCTTTTGTATTGGTTGTGAATAAACAGTTGCCACTATTTAAGTTACAACACTCGTAGTAGTAATTCTACATACGATGCACCCTTCACCTACAAGCTGAAATAAATCTGTCTGCTCCAGTTGTGAATTGGGGGGAAAAAGACTCTAAAATGATAACTGAAACAATGCCCTAAACTGGTATATGCATAGAAACTACAGAGAAATGAGAACTGCAGTGACCTTAAGAAATCAGATTACACATGCCTGTTACTTATAATAATGCCATTCTAAAAATGACTGTGCAAAGGGTAAAACCACACTGTATGTAAATTACAGCCATATGCTACTGGATATAGAAACAACAAACGGAAAAGCTTTGTAAGTTACTGGGTGCTACTGCAGTGGAGGTTAAAATCTACTACTACACACGACACTCGAAATCGCGTATTAACACAGCGTGATGCAGCAGGTGGCCCCATGCTGCTGGAGGAGGTGATGCATCATGTTAGGGTGGGGATGTGGCTTGCTCGACACTCTGCCAGCGGCTGTGACCTGTAGCAGAGCTGCTATGTGCACTGCTGTGCACGTTGCCAACTCCCCGTTACCAGACTGCTGCTGGTGGAACAATAGCGCAGCACTTAAAGTGGCTCCTGGGTGACATGGTGTGTGGGGTCCTGTTACGATTTGACAAGAGTGACATGATTCATTCTATGGGATCCAAAAACAAATATGCACTGAGCCTCACATGTATAGATGAACGAGAGCAAACAGAAGCCTTCACTGGTCTATATATATATATATATATATATATATATATATATATATATATATATATATATAGAGAGAGAGAGAGAGAGAGAGAGAAACTTCCACATGGGAAAAATATATTAAAAACAAAGATTCCAAGACTTAAAAGCGGGAAAGCGCTGGTAGATAGTTTCTGCTTCTGTACCAGGTCGGGAGGGTAGTTGCGGGATGCATGTGATTTACCAACTGACCTGCCTACACTGTGACACTTTCTATGTGGGAATGACCAGCAACAAACTGTCCATTCGCATGAATGGACACAGGCAGACAGTGTTGGTAATGAGGATCACCCTGTGACTAACCATGCCTTGGTGCACGGCCAGCACATCTTGGCACAGTGTTACACCGTCCGAGTTATCTGGATACTTCCCACCAACACCAACCTATCCGAACTCCGGAGATGGGAACTTGCACTTCAATATATCCTCTCTTCTCGTTATCCACCAGGCCTCAATCTCCGCTAAATTCAAGTTGCCGCCACTCATACCTCACCTGTCATTCAACATCATCTTTGCCTCCACACTTCCGCCTCGACGTACATCTCTGCCCATACTCTTTGCCTTTAAATATGTCTGCTTGTGTCTGTGTATATATATATATATATATATATATATATATATATATATATATATATATATATATATATATATATATATATATATATATATATATGTGTGCGCGCGCGAGTATATACCTATCCTTTTTTCCCCCTAAGGTAAGTCTTTCTAAGGTAAGTCTTTCCGTTCCCGGGATTGGAATGACTGCTTACCCTCTCCCTTAAAACCCACATCCTTTCATCTTTCCTTTTCCTTCCCTCTTTCCTGACGAAGTAGCCGCCAGTTGCGAAAGCTCGAAATTCTGTGTGTGTGTTTGTGTGTTTTGTTCATGTGCCTGTCTGCCGGCGCTTTCCCGCTTGGTAAGTCTTGGAATATATATATATAATGTCTGCTTGTGTCTGTGTATGTGCGGATGGATATGTGTGTGTGTGTGTGTGTGTGCGCGAGTGTACATCTGTCCTTTTTTTCCCCTAAGGGAAGTCTTTCCGCTCCCGGGATTGGAATGACTCCTTACCCTCTCCCTTAAAACCTACATCCTTTCGTCTTTCCCTCTCCTTCCTGAAGAAGCAACCATCGGTTGCGAAAGCTAGCAATTCTGTGTGTGTGTTTGTGTGTTTTGTTCATGTGCCTGTCTGCCGGCGCTTTCTCGCTTGGTAAGTCTTGGAATCTTTGTTTTTAATATATATATATAAAACAGAAAGAAACTTCCACATGGGAAAAATATATTAAAAACAAAGATTCCAAGACTTACCAGGCGGGAAAGCGCCGGCAGACAGGCACATGAACAAAACACACAAACACACACACAGAATTACGAGCTTTCACAACTGGCAGTTGCTTCGTCAGGAAGGAAGGAAGGAGAGGGAAAAATGAAAGGATGTGGGTTTTAAGGGAGAGGGTAAGGAGTCATTCCAATCCCGGGAGCGGAAAGACTTCCCTTAGGGGAAAAAAAGGACAGGTGTACACTCGCACACACACACACACACACACACACACACACACACACACACACACACACACACACATATCCATCCGCACATACACAGACACAAGCAGCCCTCACGTCTTTTATTTACATTATGAATGTTCTTGCACAACAGGCAGAATGTGCTTGAGCAACAAGAACCGACACACTTAATGTAAAGAGAGTAACTTAGAAGGTTACAGTACTCCTCCCCTAAACCTGACGCTGGTTTCTCCAATGACATTATTCATTCTGCAGGATCTGATACACAAATATGTACTTAACATCACATGTATAGATCTAAAGCAAACACTGCAACAAGTGCTGCTCTGGAACAATAGTGTGTTTCCAGCTGTGCGTGTGTGTGGTATGCAGTCAATGGAACCAAAGAGTTACTTGTAGACAAAAATCTTGTCTAGAATATATCACGAACTGTTAATCATTCTGGCTTCAGTGACAACCCTGAGTTCTGAGGGGTAATTCTGTCTGCAAACTGAAACATGCCGGTCTTGTGAACAATAGCAAAATACCTGTCTACTGACCACCCCTTTCCAAATGTATATCACCACCTCATATTTGTAGTGAATGAGCAAACATCTAAATGTACCACATTTACATTGATGCAACAACCTGACATCTCCATATGTAATTCTGAGTTGCTACGAGAGTTGGGCAGGACTGGGACTTAATCACAGTATTGCTCTTTTTGTACCCCAACAACCCATGTGATAGTGGACTGACAATGAAATGATTTTAGATCTGCAGCAGAGTATATCCACAAGGGTAGTACACATATATGGAGGGTCCTATGCCAGAGTGAACCAACTACAAATTTTGACATTTTAGGTTAGCTATTGATAATGGTGCAGAAAATTATAAAGATTCATATGGCAAAACGAACTAGGACTCTTGAGGGACACTGAGCGATTTTTTTTATGTTGGCACTTCTGGAGTGTCTCAGATCTACATTTATCTCTGGTGCCAGAGTGAACTAAATCCAGTAACAAGTTGGCAGACAAAGTTGCATACAGGAGTTCAGAAGAGTCAAATGACAGTAATGTTGACATTGAGTGTGGTTCCAGCGATGAATATATGCCATCCTCACGTCAATCAAGTAGTAAAGGTGTGTTTTATACTTAAAACTGCATAAATTTGGCTAAGTATGGTGTACAACATTACTTCATTGCATGCGATTATTGAAGGCTACTGTCATATGCAAAAGTGAACTAACTACATGATGATGTGCTGTGTTACCATCTACAGAGTAAACTGTGAACTACATAGTGGAATACTCACAGCTACCGATAGGGACATGTTCCTGATCAATTATTACAGTCGCTGAACATCGAGAATGCCGTCAGTATTAGGAACGTAGTTGGTACACTTTGGCAAATGAAATATACGAAAACGCATTGTTTTGACTGCACATCTGTTGTCAACTTTTATTAACTATTGTACTTGCTAAATTGTATTCGTAATGATGTAAGTGGAGAACATGTATGCCATAGTTTTACATTAAGAAACATTTTTATTTTTTGCAGAATCCAAAGAACCAATTAGGGTGACGTGCAAAAAAAGCAACCCAGGTAACTGGAAAAGAATGTTTGGAAGACTCGCAAAAACAGCGGAAACGCATTTACATCATTGATGGGACAAACAGTAATGGGAAAAATGTTAAAGGACTACCACTGTACATGTCGTCGCAAATGTTATGAAAAAGTCTCACTGCAGGATCAACAGTTATTTTTTGATATGTATTAACAGTGATGGATGGTATGAAACACAAACAGCTTTGATTGGACTGTCTGTAAAGTCCTTCGTTGTGAAGGACAGAAGATCAAATGCTGAAGATTCCCAAAGAACGTTTACTCGACATTACTTTATTCCTATCACATCAGGTGATGTGAAGGTTTGCAAAAATATGTTCCTAAACACATACTGTGTTAACAGTGCAAAGATTCACAGAGCTCTTCTGAAAGTGAAGTCCAGTCAACTACAAGACAGAAGAGGAAAACATTAGCCGCATAATAAATTTCCTGAAGAAAGAATTAATCGTATCACAGATTATATTAATTCATTTCCATGCTATAGGAGCCACTATTGTTGGAAGGATAGATCCAGTAGGAAGTATCTCTCCTGTAACCTCAATTTGAGCTTGATGTACAGGCTGTATAAAGAGCAACTGATAGCAGAAAATGCAGAGTCTGACAATGTGTCACAACTGTTGTATGAAAAAGTTTTCAAAACTAAGTTCAACCTCTCATTTAAATTGCAACAAAAGACAGATGCAAGAAATGTGATATCTTTCAAATTAAAACCAACTCTCTAAATGCACTAGAGATCACTTCTGACAATGTGAAAGCTCTTGAAGATGTAAACATGGAAAGAGAGCTACATCATCGACAGGTTGACCTTGCAAGGGCAACACTACGAAAAGAGAAAGAGAAAACAATAAATGGTGAATGCATAGTCCTTGCGTTTGATCTGCAAAAGACAATTTCGCTCCCAAAAGTTCCCATTGGTGTTGTGTATTACAAATGTCAACTTTCTTGCTTCAATTTGGGTATCCATGATATGGGTACATCCAAAGGAACTATGCACCTTTGGCGTGAGGGAATAGCAGGTGGAGGACCAGATGAGATAGGATCGTGTCTTATGAAACAGCTAAATGCACAAAAACCAACCGAAAATTTACGTTTCTAGCTTTCAGAATAAATGTTCCTTCATCAGGGAGGAGAGAGGGGAAAGAAAGAGAAGAAGGGAAAGAGGATTTAGTTACTCACAACCCAGGTTATGAAGCAACAGGGAAAGGAAAACAGGGAGGGTAGCAAGGATGGAGGCATGGCTGTCAGAGGGAAGCCAAAGATATTCTATTGTAAGTACTGTGCCAGCTTCAAACCAAAGAGGATACATACAGAAGTAAAGAGGTTGGTTGGTTGGTTTGGGGGATTAAAAGGACCAGACTGCTATGGTCACCGGTCCCTTTTTCCAAAAAAAAAAAAAAAAAAAAAAAAACAAACTAAAACCACCCAAAGAGAGGAAAAACGAACAACAGGAAAGACGGCAGATGACACAGGACAAGAGATACTCAGAAAAAGAACAGACAAAACAAAGTAAGACCACACACAGTGTGTGGTGGTGGTTGGCCGACCATAGGGGTAAAAAAGGAAAAGCCAACCACCGAGAACACATGAAAAACTCAGTTTAAAATCGTAGGCCAAAGGCCAGAATCAACAAAAAACAAAATAAAACAGAAACACTCAGATTAAATGATAAAAACCCCCTGCCCGAATAAAACGTAAAACTAAGTCAGCCATAGCAGAGTCATCTGTTAAAAGTGCAGGGAGCGTGTCAGGCAGTGCGAACAACTGCCTGAGCACAGCTAAATGTGGACAGTCCAATAAAATGTGGACCACTGTCAAAACGGAGCCGCAGCGACATAAAGGTGGGTCCTCACGTCGCAATAGGTGGCCGTGCGTCAGCCATGTGTGCCCAATGCGCAGCCAGCAGAGGACAACAGACTCCTTGCAAGAGGCCAGCAAGGAGGAGCGCCACACACCTGTAGCCTCCTTGATGGCCCGAAGTTTGTTTCGTGAAGGCAGGGCGCGCCATTCAGTGTCCCAATGGTTCAGAATTTTGCTGTGTAGGAACACTCGTAAATCTGTCACCGGGAGGCCAATGTCCAGAGATGATGTACTGGTGGCCTCTTTCGCCAGGCGGTCAACATTCTCATTGACGGGTATCCCAACATGGCCTGGGGTCCACACAAAGACCACAGAGCGGCCGCAACGCGCAGGAGTACACAGGGACTCCTGGATAGCCATCACCAGACGAGAATGAGGGAAACACTGGTCGAGAGCTCATAAAGCACTCAGGGAATCGCTATAGATAACGAAGGACTCACCTGAGCAGGAGCGGATATACTCTAGGGCTCGAAAGATGGCGACCAGCTCAGCAATGTAAACACTGCAGCCATCTGGCAAGGAGCGTTGTTCGGAATGGTCCGCTAGAGTTAGCGCATAACCAACACGACCAGCAACCATCGAACCGTCAGTGTATACAACGCCAGAGCCCTGATACGTGGCCAGGATGGAATAAAAGCGGCGGAAGACCTCTGGAGGGACTAGGTCCTTCGGGCCCTGTGACAAGTCGAGCCGAAGGCAAGGGTGAGGAATACACCATGGGGGAGTACGCAATGTGGCCCGGAAAGGAGGTGGAACAGTGAGAACCCTAAGCCAAGAAAGAAGCTCTTTGACTCAGACCGCGATCGTACAACCTGACCGAGGCCAACGTTCTGGCAGATGGACGACCGATTGCGGGAACAGGAGGCGATAGTTGGAATGCCCAGGCAAGCTAAAAACGTGGGCAGCATAAGCGGCCAGCAAACGGCGTCGTAACCGCAGGGGAGGGACACCTGCCTCCACTAGTATGCTGTCCACAGGGCTGGTCTGGAAAGCACCAGTGGCAAGTCGTATCCCACTGTGTAGTATTGGGTCCAGCAGATAGGGATGCTGAGCCATAAGCCAGACTCCCATAGTCCAGATGGGACTGGATTAACGCCTGGTAGAGCCGTAGGATAGTAGATCGGTCGGCGCCCCACCTGGTGTGCCTCAGGCATCGCATAGCATTTACATGCCGCTAACACGCCTGTTTAAGCTGCCGAATATGAGGCAGCCAAGTCAACCGGGCATCAAAAACCAGCCCCAAAAACCTATGTGACTCGACCACTGGAAGAACCTCGCCGTCAAGATAAAGCCGCGGCCCCGGGTGAACTGTGCGTCGCCGGCAGAAATGCATAACGCAGGTCTTGGCTGCCGAAAACTGAAAACCATGTGCTACAGCCCAAGACTGCGCCTTGCGGATTGCACCCTGTAGCTGACGTTCAGCAGCTGCAATGCTAATAGATCTGTAGTAAAGGCAGAAGTCGTCAGCATACGGGGAAGCGGAGACAGAATTTCCCATGGCAGCAGCGATCCTGTTAATGGCTATTAAAAACAGACAGACACTTAGAACAGAACCCTGTGGCACACCGTTCTCCTGGACTTGGGAGGAACTATATGAGGCTGCGACGTGCACGCGGAAGGTATGATACGACATAAAATTGCGGATATAGATCGGCAAAGGGCCCCGAAGTCCCCATCCATGAAGTGTAGAAAGGATGTGTTGACGCCATGTCGTATCATACGCCTTCCGCATGTCGAAGAAGACAGCGACCAAATGCTGACGGCGGGCAAAGGCAGTACGGATGGCCGACTCCAGGCTCACCAGATTGTCGGCGGCTGAGTGCCCTTTACGGAACCCACCCTGAGATGGAGCCAGAAGGCCCCGAGACTCCAGTACCCAATTCAAGCGCCGGCTCACCATCCGTTCAAGCAACTTGCCAAGAATGTTGGTGAGGCTAATGGGATGGTAGCTCTCCACCTCCAAAGGGTTCTTCCCTGGTTTCAGAATGGGGACAACAAGACTTTCCCGCCATTGCGACGGAAACTCACCCTCGACCCAAATACGGTTGTAAAGGTCGGGGAGGCGTCGCTGGCAGTCCACTGAAAGGTGTTTCAGCATCTGAGAGTGGATGCTATCTGGCCCAGGAGCGGTATCAGGACAAGCGGCGAGGGCACTGCGAAATTCCCACTCACTGAATGGAACATTGTACAATTCAGGATGGTGGGTGCGAAAAGAAAGACTCCGATGTTGTATCCGCTCTTTAATGGAGCGGAAGCCCAAGGGGTAGTTGGCAGAAACGGAATTCAGAGCAAAGTGCTCTGCCAAGCGTTTTGCGATGACGTCGGAGTCAGTACAAACCGCTCCATTCAGTGAGAGCACAGGGACACTGACAGGGGTCCGATAGCCATAGAGGCGGCGAATCTTGACCACACCTGCGATGGAGTGACATGGAGGCCAATGGTGGACACATACCGCTCCCAGCACTCCTGCTTGCGTTGGCGGATAATGCGGCGGGCTCGCGCACGCAGCCGTTTGAAGGCGATAAGGTGTTCGAGGGAGGGATGTCGCTTGTGACGCTGGAGTGCCCGCCGGTGAGCTTTAATCGCTTCAGCGATCTCAGGCGACCACCAAGGCACAGTCCGCCGCCAAGGGGACTCAGAAGAACGGGGAATGGCAGATTCGGCGGCAGTAAGATGCCGATGGTGACCAATTGAACCACTGCATAAATGTCATCATTAGAGAGAGGCTCAATAGCGGCAGTGGAGGAGAACAAGTCCCTGTCAGGCTTATTCATAGCCCATCTACTAGGGCGCCCAGAAGACTGATGCTGCGGCAGTGACAGAAAGATCGGAAAGTGGTCACTACCACATACGTCGTCATGCACTCTCCATTGGACAGACGGTAAGAGGCTAGGGCTACAGATCGAAAGGTCAATGGCGGAGTATGTGCCATGCGCCACACTAAAGTGTGTGTAGGCACCATCATTTAAGATCGAGAGATCGAGCTGCGCCAATAAATGCTCAACGATGGCGTCTCGACCTGTTGCCACTGACCCACCCTACAGATGGTTATGGGCGTTCAAGTCGCCCAGTAACAGGAAAGGTGGCGGCAATTGGGCTATCAGAGCAGCCAGAACATGCTGCGCGACATCACCATCCGGTGGAAGGTAAAGACTGCAGACGGTAACAGCCTGTGGCGTCCACATCCGAACAGCGGCAGCCTCTAAAGGTGTTTGGAGAGGTTCAGACTCGCTGTGAAGAGAGTTCAGGACATATATGCAGACGCCACCAGACACCCTTTCATAAGCTGCCCAGTTCTTATAATAACCCCAGTAGCCACGGAGGGCAGGGGTTCACATTGCCGGAAACCAAGTTTCCTGAAGAGTAATGCAGAGGAAAGGGTGAAGGCTTATAAGTTGGCGGAGCTCAGCTAGTTGGTGGAAGAAGCCGCTGCAGTTCCACTGGAGGATGGTGTTGTCCATGGCTGAGAAAGGCGTGATGAGACTGGGAAGGAAGATTACGCCACTGGGTCCCCTGCCTCCTCCGAATGAGCACCTGTGATAGTGCTTTCCATGGTGTCTGAGGGACCGGCGAGATCGATGTCCTCAGCGGACGCCAGAATCTCCACCTCGTCCTCAGACGCAGAGCTTGTAGGAAGCGGTGGGATGGGTGCCACCACTATGTCGTTAGCCTTGGGGACTTTCTTCTTCTTCTGTTTCTCACACTGTGCCTTCGGTGGTTCAGGCTTCACGGGCTTCACTGGGTCAGTCTCAGGGACAGACGACGACCGTGAGGCCCTACGACCAGGGACCAGTGGTTGTTTGAGCCACTTGCGGCAGTCTGCTTTTGGACCGGTCGGAACATGCGAAGGGAGGTCCCCAAGGGATCCCTTCCTGTCGAGAGGAGCCGAAGAAGTTTTACACTTCTCCGGCTGGGAAGGGGGAACTGATATTCCCGATGGTTGGTGGGGTGTTGCTCCTGAAGTAGACGGAGCAGGAGCGACAGGAAATTTAGTGCCTCCCACTATCAAGGGGGCAGGTGTGGGCCTTCGACTCTGAGAGCTGACTGGAGCTGATGGAACTGTACAGGAGTGACAGTTGTAGAATTGGAAAGTCCGGCGAACAAGGTGGATGGTGGTCTCCACAGTTCACACAGGTGGGAGGTGGGGCACAGGGATTATCAGGATGGGATGGTCGACCACAATTGTGACATACGAGGCCGGAAGCACAGCGTGAAGACATATGGCCAAACTTCCAACACTTGAAGCACCGCATCGGGGGAGGGATATATGGCTTGACATCACAACGGTACACCATCACCTTGACATTCTCAGGTAATGTGTCACCCTCAAAGGCCAAGATGAAGGCACCGGTGGCAACCTGATGTTCCCTTAGACCCCGGTGGACACGCCGGATGAAATGTACACCTCGTCGCTCCAAGTTGGCGCGCAGCTTGTCATCGGACTGTAAAAGGATATCCCTGTGGAATATAATGCCCTGGACCATATTCAAACTTTTATGGAGCGTGATAGTGATGGAGACATCCCTCAGCTTATTACAAGCGAGCAAGGCTCGTGACTGGGCGGAGGATGCCGTTTTTATCAACACCGATCCGGACCGCATTTTGGACAAGCCATCCACCTCCCCAAACTTGTCCTCTAAATGCTCTACAAAGAACTGAAGCTTCACGGACATAAAGGATTCCCCATCAGCTCTGGCACAGACAAGATACCTGGGCGAATATGTCTCACTTTCAGTCAATGTCTTTCGTTCCTCCCACGGTGTAGCCAGGGAGGGGAACGATTTGGGGTCATAAACGTTACCCTTAAAATGGGCCCTCGAATGCTAAGAGACTGCTGGTGGCTGGCCACCAGCAAGAGAAGATGTGCCACGCTTCATTGCGTGTCATCCACCATGATGCCACCTACTCCGACCAAGGGCCCTCCCCACGGGCGCCACCCAGCCACAGCAAAGGCCACCTTGCAGGATGGCCATTGCCGGGAGTCCCGATGCCCCAGGGAGATGGGCATCTACTCCTTGCATACGTGGGGAGTTAATGGCGCAGGCATCAGTAGAGCGATCCCTGTGTTGTCAGGGGGCTACAACCAACAGGTACATGGCGGCCCCACCACAACGGACTGGCTACCGTGCTGGATCTTAGGTGCAAAAAAGTATAAGGTCGCCGTCGTCACAGCTAAAAGCAACACTGCACAGTGCAGTGTGGTAATCGCACCCAGGGATGTCTCCTCGCCCAAGAGATGGAAAACGAGCAGGACACCATTGCAACGACGAGAAAGCCAGCTAAAGGTCTGAATGCACGACATACAGTGCACCATGTAATGCGCCCTTCCCCAATCGGCTCGCTCTTCGGAAAATTTTTGAAATACGGAGGTCAAACCCGACAGGGAACCATCACGTAAGGACGAAACATTTGAGTCTCCTTTTAGTCGCCTCTTACGACAGGCAGGAATACCGCGGGCCTATTCTTACCCCCAAACCCGCAGGGGGGAAGTAAAGAGGTATATAGTATAAAGATGTAGGATGAAAAGATGCATGAATGGCTAAAGAGGAAAGGGAAAGAGGAGAAGACTGAAGAGTAAATGGGAGTGAGGTTGTTTAACGTAGGTTCAGTCCAGGGGGATGGCGGGATGAAAGGATGTGTTGGAGTGCAAGTTCCCATCTGCACTGTTCAGAGGGACTGGTGTTGGGTGGGAGAAGCCAAATGGCACATACGGTGAAGCAGGGTCCTAGGTCCTTAGAATTATGCTGGAGGGCATGCTCCGCTACTGGGTATTGGACGTCTCCTAGGCGGACAGTTTGTCTGTGTCCGTTCATGCGCTCAGCCAGTTTAGTTGTTGTCATACCAATGTAAAAGGCTTTGCAGTGCAGGCATGTCAGCTGATAAATGACATGTGTAGTTCCACACGTGGCCCTGCCTTGATTTGTGTGTTTTACCAGTAGTGGGGCTGTGCTACATCCCTTTACACAAACATCCCACACACCCATGGTCTCTCTCCCCTCTTTACTTTTGTATGTATCCTCTTTGGTTTGAAGCTGGCACAGTACTTACAATAGAATATCTTTGGCTTCCCTCTGACAGCCATGCCTCCATCCTTGCTACCCTCCCTGTTTTCCTTTCCCTGTTGCTTCATAACCTGGGTTGTGAGTAACTAAATCCACTTTCCCTTCTTCTCTTTCTTTCCCCTCTCTCCTCCCTGATGAAGGAACATTTATTCCGAAAGCTAGGAACGTAAATTTTCGGTTGTTGTGTATCTATCGGCTCTACTGAGCTGAGGTAAGTACTGGCCAGCCCCTCTATCTCTTTGTTAGTATTTGTTTCACATGTTTATATGAGATTTTCCATTAATTATTTTGAAAGACCTAAATGCTAATCCTACAAAAGAAACTGTTGTGTTTTGGTCAGACTCATGGGGTGGCCAAAATAGAAATTTCAAACTGCGTATACTAATGCGTATCGTTCAAGATCCTGCTCAGCATGTCAAAGAAATAATTCAAAAATTTTTAATCCCGGGCCACAGTTATCTGCCCAATGACACTGATTTCAGTCATATTGAGAACAAGATGAGATGCAACCAAAACATTTATCATATGCATGAAATCCAGAACATAATGAAAACATGCAGAGTCAAGAAACAAAAGTTCAGTGTGGGGGAAATGAAACGTGATGATTTCTTCAGCTCTGACAAGAATCAGGAAAAAAGTTGATGGACTAACTGTAGCTTGGATGAAAATAAGGTGCATCAGAAAAAGCAAAGAGAAGCCCAACGTAATGCAGTTCAAGTACACACACACACGCACACAATGATGATGTGGAGTACTACGAAGTTAGTTTCTCTAAACGAGCTAGAGGTTGGACACCCAATCTTCACCACAAAGCACTGAATCTCAAGTGTCCCAGAGGAAGACCACTTACGAGTGCAAAGAAGAAAGATTTTGAGTCAATGCTGTGCTTCATTCCCCCTATCTACAATGATTTTTACAAGAACTTGCGAAATGCTGCAGAGATAGCTGGAAATTCCAGTGAAGATGGGTTATCAGAAGATGAATGAGATTCCCGAAAATTCTGTAAAATGTACCAGACACAGTTTCCCCAAAGTATATGAAGTTGAAGAATGAAACAAGACTGCTATAAGCATAACACGTGTGACGAAACAAAAGTGCTTTAATAGTTACATCTGTGCTGAGACAATGTACTTATTCAAACTTTATTTCACTTCCTTATAATCACCATCATTTTTTCAGACCTGTAATAGGTGTATTTTGATTGAAAAACCAATAAACAAGATTCAGTATATGTTAACAATCTGTTGAAGATAATATCTCATCAGATTTTTTTTCTGTAGTTGAACTTTAGAGCTGAATATCTCGAAACATGTAATTGGTTCACTCTGGCATAGGACCCTCCATATATAGTGGTAATTAGAAGGAAACCCAGCGCCTACACACTTATCCAACTATCGTACATTGACAGCCAATTCACAAACAAGCAAAAACCATAACAAATCACTCTCAGTGTTTCCTCCAACAGCAGCAGTCATCTTACTACCTCTTACACTTTGACCCAAACTGTAGCTCCATAGTCTCTAGGTGACTTACTGATGGGATTTTTCGGTCACTCGCCTCCTGGATAGTCACTAGTAGGTGGATCACACCCTCCTTAAAAATCCGCGCAAATGAATTTGAGCCTTACATATTCCCCTGCTTTAGCTCGCTGACTCATCAGTTCCTAGTGCTTCGGTTGCTTTCCTTAAGATTCCAGCAAATGAATTCAAACCCGACTTACGCATTCCACTTCAGCTCGCTCCAGATGCTAACTGCTAAGCATTTTACAACAGTTAAAACTTCCGATGACAGTGTATATGATTTCTAGTTCTACTAATGTGCAATAGATTCAGGTATGATTATGTCGACAACTAACTTCACCACAGGTTTTCCTGCCTACTTGCAGACAACTCTATCACCTACAAATAGCCCACATCTAAAACAAATACACTGCAAGTGACTTTACAGTGCATGGTGGAGGATACATCACACCATTATTATCGATTACCTCCAATCCCAATCTCATATGCTGATCGGATGGAAAATTGCCAATATACATCGGTACAAACCCTAATCCACCAAAATGTTTTCAGGAGAAGTACATTGTCTTTTCCAGATTTTTTGGTCACATATTCGAATTGAGAACAACAATCTACACAATCTTAGCAGCACTCACATGATCCTTTTGCTTCACAGATTAGAAATGTAACATGAACAGATGTGAGCTCACAGGATGGGTAGGCAGGCAGTGTCAAGCTGTCGTATTGGTGTTACTGCTCACAAGCACTTATCATTTAATCATGTGTAATTGAGGGGATAGCAGCTGATACACTTCCTCTAGGACAAAGGAGGTTCTGGCACAATTTTGATTTAAAATTAATTATGCAAATTAATTAATTGATCAATTAATTACCCCACCCCCCAAGATGATATCATGGCATTTTCCCCAGCCAACATGTAGATCCTCCTCAGGGAACTCCCAACCCCCTCCCATCCTGCGACGTAATCCAAGATGGTGGCCCAGGAAAAAAAGAAAGGAAACTCATATTTATTCAGGGACTATCAAATTTTGTGTGTTTTGGAGACCAAGTGACCTAGTTTACAGCAGCACCACACCCCTCTCACCTCCTCTCCCCACCTGCAAATTAGTGGGAAAAGGACTCAGTCTGTGCTCAGCTGGTGGACAGGGCAGACTTAAGTCTTTATTATTTTGTACGCTGTATGGTATTGTGTTTATTTAAACAATTCGGTTGCTATCACGGAAGTGCAGGGGACTAGGTGCCTGCCAAGGTGAATAGGTACCACTAATAGGAACATAAGAACAGTAATTATAATATTAGAACAGCAACCCACTGTTTTGTTTTCTTTATCGTGATTTCATTCCCCTGCCTCATATGGACAGGGGAGGGCTGGCAGCGGTGCAATCCGCCACTCTTCAGCCAAGTGGCATTATAAAAAGTAAAAAGAGGAAACTATACATAAAATAAGGGGGCGGAAAGGGGGATATAAAAACATAGTTAATGGTGCAAATGCAAGTTAAAATATACATTGTCATGGGGACGTTCATTGAGGGACAGATAAGAAACTCGACATAAAGTTAAAAGAACACAGTTGGTGATATGGGGCACTTAAATACACTGGAGTCACACAAACAAGTTAAAAGTTGACCACAGCATACAAGCACACAGAATAAGAGACATTAAAAAAAAAACACTTTAAGCCATGGAGCACATACAAAGAATAAAAACTGTCAGGAGGGACCAGCTAAGGGATGGGAGGCCTGAGAGGAGGGAAAAAGAGGGGAGAGGAAGGTGCAGTGGGGATGGGAGCTGGAGGGGGTGGGAAGAAGAGAGAAAAGGGAAGGTCGGGGGGCACACCAAGAGGCTGGAGATGGGTGGGGTGGGAGATGAAGGCAAGTCAGGAGGGAGTGCAGGGACACAGAAGAGGGCATGGGAAAGGGAAGGGATTGTAGGAGGGAGGAAAACCAATCGGGGAAGGGAAGAGGAGGCGAAAAGGAGCCCTGAGGCATAGGAGATGGAAGGTGGGGTTATAGTTGGTAGGAGGGGTAGGGATCAGTGTAAGTTCATCATCTGGGAGGGATAGGTGCTGGTAGTTGTGTTGGGAAAGGAGGTGGTAGGTGTGGAGATGGAGAGCGGGCGAGTCACAATGGTAAAGGTGGAGCAACGGATGGTGTACAGGGTAGCAAGTACAGCCAGGAAGGATGGGGGGGATTCCTTGAGGTGGCAGTAGGTGACACCGTCATGACCAGGGGCATTGTTGCATATGGAGTGGAGGACAAGTCTGATGTCATGTGCGGTGCGGTGATGGGAGTGTTTATGTCTGAGTGGGATAACTGATCCAAGTATCAGAAAATGAGGTGCGTGGCAGGCTAAAATTATCAGTGCATTAAAGGACAGTGGGGAAGAGGGATTAATCAAAATGGGGATCATCAGGAAACAAGAAGACCTCAGAGAGATGTGGAACAAAATGGTTATTCATACTGAGGTTGTCAGGGAAGGGGAGGTTGTTGTGGAGAATAGGGTAATGCGGGGCTGGACGGCTACCAGTAAGGAGGTGGTAAGCACACCAGCACTTGGAGGAGTTGACAGGGAGGGCAGAGTTGAGGCATGTACATGTCTGGCGCCAGCCCCAACATTTCTTTGTGTGAGGAGGTTTTGGATGTGTCACCGTACTGCTGGTGGCAGAGGAGTGTTTCCAGGTCATGGGTGCAAAGGAAGGAGCAGTAGAGCCTGTGGGATTCATGGAGAAGAAATGGAGGAAATGTAGGGCAGTGAGGGTGGACGAGTTTGGTAGGAATGTGGGCTTCCACAGCCTCAGTGATGGTCTTCTGGAGGAAGGAAGAGGCATGGGTGACGTCAACAGAATGGTGAAAGGTAAAGGGGTGGCTTTCCACCTGTGAGGCAATGGATTCCTGGCAGACATCCTAGTTGGCACGGCTCACTACCGATGGGGTCAAGGATTTCCACAGCAATACGACCAAGGAGGTTATGAGCAACCCACTGTTTTTTTCCTTTATTAAATTTCAATCCCCCCCCCCAAAGGGGGGACAGGCTGGAAGTGGCATTATATGCCACTCTGCAGCATACAGAAGAGTTAAAAGCAGAAAGGGTAGATAACAAACACTAAAAACAGGCGATAAAACGGTGACTGTTTAAAACTGTAATGTGGCAAAAAGCTGCAGAAGTGAAAATATAAAAACAAAGGGTTGGTGATTCTCATTAAAACATGTAGTAATCAGACAGGCACAATTAAAAACACATGGCGACAGTCAGTTTCTCTTCACAAGAGTTACAAAACACATCTAGCGACAGTATGGTGTCTGTTTGCAACTCTTAGAAACACACAACACTGAACACTAACATAAAGACTGCACTATAGATTAGACACGAAGGCAGATGAGATGGGTGGGGGGAGGACCCAGACAAATGAGGGCGCAAAATGGGGGTGGAGAGGAAAAGCAAAAGGGGGACAACCGATGGAGGGACATAAAAAAAGGTGGGGCAGGGTGGATGCGAGAAGGGGTGGGGCTGGGTGGATGCGAGAAGGAGTGTGGACGGCAGTGGAGGGGAAACAAAAGGAGTCGGGAGAGAGAATGGAGTCAGAAAAACATGATGGAAAGGGGGGAGAGGGAGCCCAGGAGAAGGACAGAGGAAGGGAAGGGGAGGTGAGGATCAGAGTTGATAGGAGGGATAAATGGAGGGAGAGAGGGCATCATCCGAGAGGGGTAGTTGATGGAAGCCACCCTGGGAAAGGAGATGAAGGGTGTAGAGGTGGAGGGTACAGGGGACACAAGGGTGAAGGCGCAGCAGTGGGCGGAGGTTGGAGAGGAGAGGAGCAACCAGGGGATGGAGGGGATCAAGTCAGTTGGAGGTGCCGAGGACTCGGATATGTTTGAGGAAAAGAAGCAGATGAGGGAAAGGAATCAGGTCATAGAGGATCTGCGTGGGGGACGTGAGGCGTATACAGAAGGCGTGGTGGAGTGCATGATGCTCGAGGATCTGGAGGGACTTATAGAATTTGGGGGAGGGGAAAGGCGGATATCCAGGTGGGACTGGCATAACAGAGAATGGGAGGGTTCAAGGATTTGTAGGTGTGAAGGATGGTAGGGGGGTTCAACCCCCATGTCCAGCCAGAGAGGAGTTTAAGGAGACGGCGGCAGTTGTGGGCTTGGGATTGGATAGAGTGGAGATGAGGTCAAGGTGGTTCTGGAGAAGGAGTTGGGACTGTTGCCAGAAAGGAGCAAGGACAACAAAGGTGGTGACATGGGCATACTGCAGGAGGTGGACTGGATGGGGTGTTGGCGCATATCTACTGTGTACAGGAAGCATAGAAGAGGAGAGAGGACAGAGCCCTGAGGCACACCTGCACAGGGGTAGAATGTGCAGGAATCGGTTTTATGCATGCTAACATAGGAGAGGCAGCGGGAGAGGAAGGAGACAATCGGATGGACATAGTTGAGAGGAAGGGCATAGGTTTGGAGTTTAAACAGGAGACTGGGATGCCATACATGGTCGTAGGCCTTTTCGAGGTCTAGGGAGACAAAACGGCAGAGTGATGGGAGTTCAGCTGGAGGGAGAGGAGATGGGTGACGCATAGGAGTTGGTCGTCAGCAGAGAAGGAAGGTCAAAAGCCACATTGGGTGTTGGTGAGGAGGTTGTAGTGGTGGTGGTGATGGATGTGCCGGGTAAGGATGGATTCCAAGTGCTTGCTGAACACCGAGGTGAGACATATAGGGCGAGAGAAAGAGGCATCAGACAGAGGCATGTTAGGTTTGGGGAACACCAGGAGACGGGAGGTTTTCCACAGGTTGGGGTAGAAAAAAATGGTTAGAATGGCTCTGAGCATTATGGGACTTAACATCTGAGGTCATCAGTCCCCTAGAACTTAGAAGTACTTAAACCTAACTAACCTAAGGACATCACACACATCCATGCCCGAGGCAGGATTCGAACCTGCAACTGTAGAGGTCGTGTGGTTCCGGACTGAAGCGCCTAGAACCGCTCGGCCACATTGGTCGGGGTAGAAGTTGCTGGCAAGGATTACGTTGTAGAGGGCGGCATGGACTGCAAGGAAGGTGGGAGGGCAGTGTTTGAGATGGAAGTAGGTAATGCGGTCATGGCCGGGAACGGGGTTTCCTTTAGTGTGTAGTGTGAGGCTGATGTCCTTTGCAGTGATTGGAGTGTTAAGTTCTGATGGTGGTGTGTGGCTCAAGTACTGGAAGCTAGGTGCAAGGGGAGGAGCAGATGTATCCATACGTTTGATGACATCAGGGAAGAGGGAATAATCAAATTGCGGATTATCTGGAATAGAAAAGACATCAGATAGGTGGGAGACAAAATGGTTGGCCTTACTGAGGCTGTCAGGAAAGGGACCGTCATCAAGGAGGAGAGGGTACTGCAGGGGAGTGTAGTTCCCAGTAAGGCGCTGGAAAGCAGACCAGTACTTGGAAGAGGTTACTAGGAGGGTGGCGTTGAGCTGTATGCATGTCTGTCGCCAGGCAAGGCATTTCTTCACAGTAAGCATGTTGCAGATATATCGTTGTAATTGCCAGTGGCGGGTGAGTGTGTCCCAGTCACAAGTGCAGAGGAAGGATTGGTGTGACTCCATGTTTATTGGCATGCAACTGTCAGTGACGTAGAATGACTTGTAATAGCAGTGTTCAGTCCAGGAAGCAGCTTCACATAAGTTTGGTTCTTGTGCCTGCAAACGACCAAACCTAGGGACAATGTCCATGCAAACTTTACAGCCCCATGTATCAATGCAATGGGACTAACTGTGATGTACTGGCCTGCAACTTCCCTCCACCACATTTATGGATTTTTGCTATTCACAAGGCATCCAATGCCTCACAACAGACACTTTTCAACCACAGTTGAAGAGAGATGCAGGACGATTTGTAAGGACCTTCAGGTCATGGACAGAAAAACACTGCACTTTACATCTTCTCACAAAGTTCTACTAAGTGAGGTGGCACATTGGCTACAGTACTGGATTTGCACTCAGCAGGACAACAGTTCAAACCTGCATCTGGCATCCTGACGTAGGTTTTTTGTGATTTCCCTAAATCACTTCAGGTGAATGATGGGATGGTTCCTTTGAATGGGCACAGCCAATTTCCTTCCCTAATCCAATGGGGCTGATGACCTCACTGTTTGGTCCCTCCCTGAAATCAACGAACCAACTAACAAGGTTCCAACTGTTTTTCAGCATCTAAAGATGCATTCCCTTCGATACAAAAAGTTCAGTGCAACATTTGCAGGAGATGTCGAAAATGTTTTGGTGTACATTGGGATTGGTTAGCAGCGACTGTCATAAAGACACTGATTTGCTGCATACTCATGACATCTGCAGATGACCAAAGAGGCTGTCATCAGAATCAATTTTGTCCATGGCAGAAGACGGTGGACAGTCATGGGTATTAACTCTGTCCCAGTCTGCAGCCCTTGCTGCCATTGGGGTGGATTCTCCCCAATTATAGGAAGGAGCTGTAGTAGCTGACATGGATTTGGAGAATACTAATACAGATGTGGAGATAGTGACACCTACGAGGACACACTCATGGTAGAATCAAATATTGATTTGGACAGCATAATGTGTCGTCAAGTTCAAGTATGGCACAAGCAAAAATATCTGCATTGACAATAATGCAGATAACTATATCAACTAGTATGTCAGCATAGGTGTCCACAATATCTTACCACCCACAGTGGTTGCAACAGGCCTTGTGATCCTATTTGATCACATGGACCAATCAACATATAGCTGCCTAATATTAATCTACCAGCCCTTCAGGAGCTACACAGAGGCCTGTGGATATGTGAATGAGTTCCACAGTTATTCTGTCTGGTTGATCTCTGATTATGATTCTTGTTATCGACTTGAACTCTATTTTGTTTTGGAATCTGGCCAGTGATGTACTCCACAGTCTAAGATAACTTGGCAAATCGTCATTGAATGAACGGCCTGTGTAAGTTATCATATAGTGGTAATAGGACCGTTCACCATTACTCACTTCTGTTTCTTTCTAGGAGAACCACTTCACAGCAACTTCCAGTTTCAATTAGCTAGTACATCATTAGTGAACTTTTCTGTTAATTCCTTAATGCTCTAACTTTTACATTAGTACTGAATCATCCAGGGCTGAATAAGAAATTGCAGTGAACAGACATTCAAAATAATGAGTACAGTTCATGAGACTAACAGGTATTACTATTATCTACTGTTATGACTTATTGCTGTACATTATTCAATGCCATTCCTCTGCAATCCATGCTTCCTGGTTGTGGGGCATCACTCCAAATGCAGCCATTAGTGTTGTGGTGCTAACAATGCCTGTGCTTTGGATGGTAAGTCCCTAGTCTGGCTGCTGCTAGTCTCCAATCAATGGTACAGGATAACACAGAATGTTGCAGTGAGTCCATTAATTGTTATCAGATGGCAGGTGCAGATATGAAGGGGTTACTTTGTACTTGGTTTACAGTACAGTGATCCTCCATTATGGTGGTCAAACATGGGTGACAGTAACCTTGACAATGAGTAAGTCTGTCCTCATGCTCCCCTGCAGACCAATATCAAGCCACTGTTACATCTGAGTACACTACAAATCTGGATACTTCATGATTCAATCAGCTGGCTAAATACATAATACATGCATGAAATTAATGCTTTATTTTATCTATATGAGTTAGAGAAAACAATTAAAAAACTGCTGGAATGTCTTCAAGATTTTACCTCAAAATTTAATAGTACCTGCCAACAATAAGAGACCACCAAACTTTAGCAATGAAAATGTTGGTTGCTGATAAGACTTTCAAATTTATTACAAATGTCAATGAAAGTTTTCGAGGAACACTGTCCCACAAAAACACTCATTCTTTTGATGACTCATCTGATACTGGTGACGTGTGCATCCTTTGCTAATGAAGTCATGATAAATGTAGATCAGGGAAGCACAGACTGCGCCCAATGGTAGAAAGTGGCCCACCACTCATCTGATGGCAGCCTGCCCTTCACCATTTATTCTGATAGTTTTTATTTATTTTACTCATCTTTCATTCCATCTCAGAAAGGAGAAGGCAAGCCTTCGTAAAACTTAATTCTTTTGAGCCATGCCAGTGTAGCAGGAATTGGGAAAGAAAGATCTGGTTCCAAATGTCTACAGCAGACAGGAAGGTGCGTGCGCACACGCACCTGCGCACACACGCATGCGCGTGCGTGCACACACGCGCGCGCGCGCGCACACACACACACACACACACACACACACACACACACACACACAACTTTCAGGGATGTATCAATCTGAACTAACTTATCCTGGTATGGAAATGACTGAGTCAAAAGTTATAAGCAAAAAATTGTTCTGATACCTCCGATGGAGGACCTCTTCTACTGCAAGATCTTTGGATTCCATTTTGGGAGGATGTAATATGAACCAAAACAAGGAAAACTGTCTAACAAACATGGGCTCTAAAACACATAACTTAACAGCTATGAGCACTTGCTCAGCAGAAGAGATGTGCTTCGCCGAAGAAAAGATGAACAAGTGCTCACAGTTCTTTAGGTATGCACTTTGGAACCCTCATTTACTGGACTTTTTTGTCTTATTTTGTTCCATGCTACTTTCTCCCAAAATATCGAAAGCAAAGAGCTTGCAATAGAAGAAGTCCACAGTCAGAGGTATCAGAATGATTTTAGCTCTTAACTTCCGACTTGGTTGTTTCTGGACAGGGGTTTGTTGCCTGAAATTGTTACACTCAAACTTCTCCTTTATCCCTGGACTTCTGTAACATCATCATGGAATCAGCTTTTATATGTTTTATTTATTTACTTTTTGGAACCTCTTAGCTGATCTTGTGCAACCTGATGGTATGCAGGCGTGACAAAGACTGCTCATATATGTGGCGCAGGCTTGTCAGATGTTTTGTCTAATGACACCGAGTGGAGATGAAGTGCCAACAATGTAATGAAACAGGATCATGACAGTTGTCTTAGCAACTGCTTCACATACTCACACCACACACTGTGGAAAATTTCTCCATTCACTCTCGCTGCTGTCTTCTGGCTGCTCCTGGTATGTGGTCCATTGATGCTACTTTCATATCCAGCTTTATGATTGATTGGTCTTTCTGGTCTTTCATAGTTCCTCTTACAAAAGTTATTTACTGTCATGTATTTCATATTAATAATCACAAAAATTATTATTATAAAGGGAATCAATTACTTAAATGAGAGTAAATATTTGAAAACGAGAGAGACTTTATCTTCAGTACTAAGTGATTCTTTTACAAAGTATGCCTCAGAATTTACATAACACTACAAATAAAAAGGAGAAAACAACAATAATAGCACTATGCAGCTACTGCAACATTGTTTAATCATAAAGAATGACAAAACATGAAGCATATGCAATGTTTGTCCAAAGACTTCGGACTTCTGTCACTTCTAAGCTATGGAAGTCAGAGCTAAAAGCGAACAAATGCTATACCTTCAATTGTTACTGGAAAATTACACCTTAATGTTGGAATCTTCTTTACATAATTAATTTTTTGAGCATATTTCAAAATAGGGAATGAAGAAGGACAAGGGGTAACAACAGAGGATAACAAAGAACAGCAGAAAAAGGTCATAAAAGAAAGTGATTGTAATCAAAATACAAGCGAGTGAAGAAGGAGATGGAGGAGGAGGAGGAGGAGGAGGAGGAGGAGGAGGAGGGGGAGGGGGAGGAGAGCTGTAGATTTTGAGAAAGGATGAAGGAGTGCAAAATGGAGGAGGAACTTCCTGACACATTAAAACTGTGTGCCGGACCGATACTTGAACTTGGGACCTTTGCCTTTTGCGGGCAATTGTTCTACCAACTGAGCTACCCAAGCATGACTCACACCCCATCCTCACTGCTTTACTGCCAGTACCTCGTCTCCTACTTTCCAAACTTCACAGAAGCTCTCCTGCAAACCTTTCAGAACTAGCACTGCTGGAAGAAAGGATAATGTAGAGACATGGCTTACCCACAGTCTGGGGGATGTTTCCAGAATGAAATTTTCACTCTGCAGTGGAGTGTGCGCTGATATGAAATTTCCTGGCAGATTAAATTTGTGTACCAGACCAAGACTCAAACTCGGGGTCTTTGCTTTTTGCATGCAAGTGCTCTACCAACTGAGCTACCCAAGCACAACTCACACCTCGTTCTCACAGCTTTACTTCTGCCAGTACCTTGTCTCCTACTTCCCAAACTTCACAGAAGCTCTCCTGTGAACCTTGCACAACTAGCACTCCTGGAAGAAAGGATATTGCAGAGACATGGCTTAGCCACAGCCTGGGGGATGTTTCCAGAATGAAAGTTTCACTCTGCAGCGGAGTTCTGCAAGGTTCGCAGGAGAGCTTCTGTGAAGTTTGGAAAGTAGGAGATGAGGTACTGGTGGAAGTAATGCTGTGAGGAAGGGGCATGAGTCGTGATCGGGTAGCTCTGTTGGTAGAGCACTTGCCTGCGAAAGGCAAACGTCCCGAGTTCGAGTCTCGGTCCGGCACACAGTTTTAATCTGCCAGAAAGTTTCATATCAGTGCACACTCCACTGCAGAGTGAAAATTTCATTTTGAAAATGGCAGAGGGATGGAGAAAAATAGGAGGATAAGGAGTGGATGGAGTGGGGAAAATTAGAGGCAGGGAGAGGAGTGATGCGGGAATGAGATGCAACATGGAAACACTTTTGGAGATTTTAAGCATACAGTACCTTTCTTGAGGTAAATGCATTGGTGTAAGAAAACTCAACAATGACTGCCTGATTCATTGTGGCTGTCAGCCATTAAGCTACTATACTGATTAAAAATAAAAAAAATGACAAATTTAGTTATGTTCCACATAATGAGTAAATGTGGGGTCTGACTCCTCTCACATACGTTTCGCATAAAAAACTATAGAATGAGCTGACAAATGAATTATATATGTAAGGTTACCTTCCATTAGGAGTGTGGGTCCACTCAGCGACTTTTTTATGATTTACAAATGATAGAGCACAGCAATCAGTTGTCCCTTTCTGCAGGTTTTATCTGGCAAATCTAGATTTCAGCTAGTGCCTAGCTATTATCAATGCATTACTTCATACTATCAAGCGAGTGAAGAAGGAGATGAAGAAGGAGGAGGAGGAGGAGGAGAAGGAGGAGGAGGAGGGGGGGAGGGGGAGGAGAGCTGCAGATTTTGAGAATGGATGAAGGAGTGCAAAATGGAGGAGTAACTTCCTGGCACATTAAAACTGTGTGCCGGACCGACACTCGAACTCGTGACCTTTGCCCTTTGCCCTTTGTGGGCAATTGCTCTACCAACTGAGCTACCCAAGCATGACTCACACGAAAATTGCATTGATAATGGTTAGGCACTAGGCAAAATCTAGATTTGCCAAATAAAACTTGCAAAAAAGGACAACTGATTGCTGCACTCTATTATTTGTAAACAATTTATGTGTTCAACAGACAAATAAAGCTCTACTCAAGAAACACATACTTCATCCTAGTATCAAACTGTACAATGCATCAATGAGATGCATAAAAATAACAATGGACAAAAATAAATTCAAATTGTTAGTAAAAGATTACTTGGTTGATTCAGCTTCTATTATGTCAAGAAGTATCTAGGAAAAGGAAACTGTACCACTTTCTGATGCTATTTTTTAAAAAAATAGCCTTAATAAAATAACATTACGTAGAATTATTTGTACTTGAAAAATATGTGTGTTTTATTGTAAGCAATGTTCATATTACTTATGAGCTGGTCCAATGTCTGTTTTACAACACTAGATTTACAGGACCATTACATAAATAAATGTATAAAAACTAGTTTAATTATTTACACGGGTTTAATTTTATATACTACATGCTGAGAAACTCAGCATTGCCCGGGGTATTTATTTTACCAATTTTCTATCAGAAATGGAAAAAAAGAATTGTGTTTGTAGTGAAGTATTGAAAAAAATTTCTTTCTATCCATTCATAAAAATACCTTTCAAATTATGAAATATTTGTCAAAAGAAATAGGCATAATGTGCAAATGTGTAATTACAGTAACCAAATTAAGAAACATGATCCCAGACAGTCTCTGTACACTGGATGAAACTGATTTGCACATCTACAAAGCTGTTTTGTAAATGTCTCAATTGGTATGCCTCTTCATAGCTCTATAGATGGCTATCATTTTCGCCTACAGCCATTTGTGCTTTGCAGTTAAAAGCTGTCAAAAGTGCTGACAAGTGTCAGGAATTTCCTTAAGTTGACTTTATTGCAGAAGTGGCTTTGCAGTAAAGAATAAGGTATTAAAACTTTGTGCATGATGGGACATTTTTTTGTGTATCTCAGAGTTTATGATATACCTCTTGAACTATGTGCTGTACAATGACATATTTGTGTAGGTACATTCAGCAGTATATGTGGATACTGTTAGCAAAATATGTTGTGAACAGAGTTAGTAACAAAGAAGTAATAGCTCTAAACATCATTCACAATGTGGCAGTTGTTCATTTACCTCAGTGGTTATGATGCCATATCTCCTGAAATATGTTTGGTATACACTTTTGCACGTGCATTTGGTGGCATATGTGGATACTGCATACAAAATTTATTAGGAATAAAATCAAACAATGGAAAATCCAGATTGGAATGTAACAATGTCTGAAAAGGAAAGTCACCACTCACCGTATAGCGGAAATGCTGAGTTGCAGAAAGGCACAACAAAAAGAAATTTGGACAGACTTTTTGTTGTTCCTATCTGCAACTCAGCATCTCTACTATATTGTGAATATTATTAGGAATACAGTTAGTAGCACAGAAGTAATCACTTAAGTGTCATGCATGATGCGGATGCTTTTCATGTATCTCTCTGTTCATGATGTCATGTCTCCTGAACTATGATAGGTAGGTGGTTCTCAGCCCCACAGCGACTGTTGCCTAACAGAAAGAGATATGTGTACCAAGTCTGGTTGAACTCGGTCCATGGGTTTAGGAGGCGATGTGGAAAACACACACACACACACACACACACACACACACACACACACACACACACATATCTGTTCTTGTAATATGTATGGACTGTAATGTAGAGAATTTGAAGGACTGTCAAGATTACTTTTGCATGATATACTGTAAAATTTGAAAAATATTCTGAAATTTTGGCATATTTTTATAAATATATACAATGATGTCTTGCAGAATACTATTCGTTAAAAGATGTATAGTGTGACAGACATGATTCATAATTTATAACTAATAACTTAAAAATATAGACATTTTCTGACAGTTTTTGTGCAGAACAAATGATCAATTTATATGAAAATAACTGTCTTGTGTAATAACATGACATATTCATAAAGATAAGGGGCTTTCATTACTAGTGTAATATAAAGCATAAGCCAATCAGAAAATTAACAGTACTTCAAATTTTTCCAAAAGTGTGACTTCTAATACTTATGAACTTATGTATGGAAAACACTGAAATTGAAGGAGAGTTGTTCAACAGAAAATAACACTAAAAAAATTACTATCGTTATTGGAAACTTCTCTCAAGTTTAGTGAGAGAACTTCTTGTGCCTCTTTTGTTGTGTTGAGGATCTGGGTGTCCGTTCCAATCTCTGGACTGAAAATAAATAAACAAAAATAAATAAATAAGTAAATCGTAATGCGCAAAATTGGGAACTACTGCGATGAAGTGATCTGCTACTAGTGGTGTTCATTAAAATACATTAAGTCTAAATCACAATTACTGGAAAAACTTAATAATATAGAAATTTAAGCTTTAAGAGAAATTTGTAATGCAACTGAAACTCACTTGGTGCACTTTACAAGACAAGAAAATCAGTCTCTGGGTCCTTCTCTTATTTTATGATGTGATTAAGCAAGGTAGATATTCCACATTGCATACAAAGGGCAGTGTATATCTCTTGTACCAGTCGTAAAATGGTAAATGTTGTTATGGTGCCACCTTGGAACATGCTTCATGTTACTAAAATGTTTGTGTATTGTATGTATTGCCACTTTACATAATGTGTATTTCTGGAGAGTATCATTATATTTCAAAGACAACAATCACATAAACAGTTTAGAATGTTTGTGCAACATACTAACCGATGAAAATATCACTTATGTTTGCATACATCTGAAAAATGGTTTTGTTTCAAGAATTTAGTAGTTATTCCTAAATCAACAAATGTTGCTAAAGATACATAACATCCACAGTATTACTGTCAATGTAGTCACAACATTTCATGTTTGAATTATTGCTAGCATTACTGTAATCTACAGCAAAAGGAGCTCTGCCATATAGTGATAGAGGGGGTGTGGGGAGGAGGCAAGGAGAGACAACAGTAAATTAAATAAAAGTATTTGAAAATACCTCTAATATGTTTATTGTGAAGAGACAACTAAAATTTATTAAGGGAAACAATAAGTGCATACAGAAAACTAAACAGAAACTTACTTTGGGTAAGCATTACATTTCATCTGTCAGATGACACAGTAACTAGCAACAGAGACAAAACTGTAGCTGGAGACAGTGGCCATGTGTGTGGGAGTTATGGTTATGTGAATGTTTTCCATTCCTGAAGTAGAACATTTTTATCCAAAAGCTTAAATGTATAGCTGTCTTTTTACCAATCTGCAACTCAATACCGCTTCTACGTGGTGAGCAGCAGCAATCTACCCCTTTCATAATACTACTGTTATTCCGCCCTGAACTTGTCATTGTTGAGAGTCTAAACTGGTATCTATAACACATACATAAAAAGTTCTTGGTTTACTTGCCACTTCAAATTTGGATAAAATCCCAAGCTTTGGATGACTACCTCTGTCATCTTTGTTAGGGGTAAAACTGACTGTCATGGACCGATGAGGATTCCGCTTTTATAAGCAGTGGACAACTTCTCATTGGCTGGATAATGTCACGGTGAAAACAGCGCGTACAGAGGTGGTGCCCTCTATGTCCATCGACTATGTTTTGCGCATTTTATCCAGTGTTGCTTGCAGCGCCATCCATCACAACAGGCGGAGAACTGCGAGGAATGTAAGAAGTCTCCCTCTGTGCTCTTTCTTTATCAACTGCGCACTTCCATGCATTGCTGAGTGCATATCCGGAGTCTCTGTTGAAATTATTTTCACACAGTCTAAATTTCAACTGCTTCCCTGATGAAAATGTCCCAATAGTTTGAAGCATGAGCAAGTTTTCTTGTTTCATCGAATAGAATCTTATGTTTATTTAAGAAACTGTGCTCAGCCACCACTGATTTTTCTAGATACCTGTATTTCAGATGACACTGATGTTCCACACAGCGATCAGCAACAGTTCATATAGACTGGCCCACATAATTTTTGCCACACTCACAAGGAATGCTGTAAATTTCCGGTACTCTCAGGCCGAGATTATCTTTCACAGGTTGCAACATTTCCTTAATCTTCCTGGGTGACTGGGACTGGTCTGATCTGATTCCCTGCTGGCTCAGGACTCTACCAAACTTGCTGGTCGTTGCACCACAGAATGGTAGCCACGCGATGTGTTGGTCCTCTTGATCTGTTCGAACAGCGTCCTTCCTAGGTTTCTTTGCCAGAATAGCTCTGATATCATGATCAGAATATCCATTTTTTCTGGATACCATTGTCAGATAGTTAATCTCAGAGCCGAGATGATCCTTGTCCGAAATAGTCCTTGCTCTGTGTACCGAGGTATTCACCGTAGCTCTCTTCTGAGCTGGATGGTGAAAACTAAGTGCATTTAGATATAAATCTGTATGTGTCGGTTTTCTGTGAACAGAATGTCCAAGACGTCCATCCAATTTTCGCTCCACCAGCACATCTAAGAAGGGTAACTTCCCAGCCTCCTCCACCTCCATTGTAAATCTTATGTTTAGGTGTATACCATTCAAATGATCAACAAACTGCTGCAGGGCCTCATTGCCATGTGGCCAGATTAAAAATGTATCATCAAGATACCTGAAGAAGCAGGATGGACGTAAGGGAGCACTGTTCAGTGCTCGTTCTTCGAAATCCTTCATGAAAAAGTTAGCTATGGCTGGTGACATTGGTGAACCCATGGCTGTTCCATCAGTCATTTCATAAT
This sequence comes from Schistocerca gregaria, assembly GCF_023897955.1. Taxonomy (NCBI): domain Eukaryota; kingdom Metazoa; phylum Arthropoda; class Insecta; order Orthoptera; family Acrididae; genus Schistocerca; species Schistocerca gregaria. The sequence goes on from NC_064921.1 coordinate 1,002,719,973, forward strand.
ATTTTCCACCATAAAAAAAGTAGGTGGGCATCAACGTGTGTTGAAATAACTTCAGTATTTCAGGAGAGAAATGAGCAGCCAACAGTTTTAATGTATCTTCCACTGGTACCTTTGTACACGAAAAGACCATGTCTAGGCTGATCATGATGTCATTTGGACCTACCCTTATCTGCTTTATGATGTCACCAAACATTTTTGAGTTATTAATATGATGGCTACAGTGGCCGACTACAGGTGCTAATGCTTTGGTTAAGTATTTTGCCAACCGATTTGTAGGAGACCCAATAGCACTAACAATAGATCTCAATGGGACCCCTTCCTTATGGACCTTGGGTAGACCATATAACATGGGTGGCCTCGGTGCTCTTGGTTGTAGATTCTTGACTAGTTCTTCTGGGAGGCCAGAGTTCTTCAGTAGCTCCCCCGTCTTCCTACTAAGTGCTGCTGTGGGACCCCATTTAAGAATCCGGTATGCGGTATCTTCCAATAATAGGGCCACTTTTTTATGATAATCGGTAGCATTGAGGATAATTGTGGCATTCTCTTTGTCGGCTGTTAACACAACTAACTCTATTCGATGAAACAAGAATACTTGCTCGCGCTTCAAACTATTGGGACTCTGTCATCAGGGAAGCAGTTGAAATTAGACTATGTGAAAATAATTTCAACAGAGACTCCGGATATGCACTCAGCAATGCATTGAAGTGCGCAGTTGATAAAGAAAGAGTGCAGAGGGAGACTTCTTACATTCCTCGCAGTTCTCCACCTGCTGTGATGGATGGCGCTGCAAGCAATGCTGGATAAAGTGCGCAAACAAAATCTATGGACATAGTGATGTCATCCAGCCAACGAGTAGCCATCCACTGTCCACGACAGTCAGTTTTATCCCTGACGAAGATGATGGAGGCAGTCATCAAAAGCTCAGGATTTTATCCAAATTTGATGTGGCGAGTAAACCGAGAACTTTTTATGCAAAGACTCCACTGCGAAAGACTTTTTAGTCATCTATAACCCATGTTCTTGAAAGCAACCAATGATGGTACAATATGATTTCAAGTAGGGAAACTTGTTACAAGTGCACATACATTACCAAAAAACATTCTTGTGTGCAGCTCATATGCCCCTCAGACTAAAAAACTGAAACAGCAAACCTTACCTGAACATTCTATCACCAACATCTATGAGCATCCAACAGTGCTGCTCTCATTGAGCTTGAGCACCATTTTGTGCTTCCCAGAAAAAGTGACTGGCTTGTGAGCCATTCCCTAGTGAGCAATAGGCTTGTGAGTGGCTCATTAGCAGTTGAGTTTGCAAGTGCTTATGCACCATTAATGGTGGGAGAATGTGTGCCGCCCCCCCCCCCCACCCCCCCACACACACATTCACAATTAAAACAAAAGAAACCTGCATATTTAATTTACAGAATGCCCAAAAAGGCATTAATTAGGTTTACAATCTATACTTTATGAGTTGAGAAATTATGCTAGCATAATGCAGTTGTTTGGAAAGTTATTTTTTCAGTTAATATTGATACATAAGGTCTTTGTATTGTTACAAGTAATTGGAAGTTGTTTCTTAAATTAATATAAGTTCTGATGTAAGGTCTATGGAAAGTTATTATTGGCATGTAATTAGAAACAGAGAAGCATAAGGAATGTTGGGGCAGCAGGAGTAGTAAAGAACAGGACAGTGGGGTGTGGGGGGAGGAGGGGGGAGATGAGGATGGGCAAGAGCAAGGGATGTACAAACACACTATGAGTGACAGAGCATTGGCGCTGCAGCCAGCCAATACTGACCTCACACTACAGCACGGTGGTCACACAGTGAGGACCACACCAGGGGAAAAACACACAAGAAAAGAGGGAACAAAATGACACAAAAGACCAGAAAAAACATAGGAAAAGCAGCAGCTACTGTCTAGGTGAATAAGTAATGCCCCACAAGGGAAAAAGAGACTGCAATGGAATGTAATGGTAGTGTTGATTACAATTCCATTGAACGAGAAGAAAACAGGGATCCAAACAGGAGGCAAACAGGCTGAAGCCAGTCATGCCACTGGGTCACCATCCATCACCAATAAGGATTGGGTGGCATCTATTAACAAGACATCAGGCTTGGACTGTGGATTGTGAAAGGGGAGTGGGACCTCTAGTGCAGCAGACAGGCCTTGTCCCGGGATTTACATTTCTTCTTCTCCTTTGTATATCGAGAAGGCTAGGGCCTGGAGAGAAGAGCAGATTTCAACGAGGACCGGTATGGTATGGAGAGGGAAAGAAAGAGGGGAGAGAGAGAGAGAGAGAGAGAGAGAGAGAGAGAGAGAGAGAGAGAGAGAGAGAGAGAGCTGGTGACTTTGGGTTGCACAGGCTGTGCACCCCTCAGTCAACAAGAGACAGTAGCCGCCAGTCTGAAAGACACTAGGGGTTGGGTTTCTGGAAGGGGGCCCCATCACAGGAAGACATTGAAGAAGGGGAACATTTCTCTGGCTGGTTTGAGGGATAACATCCAGAGAGGGGGGAAGGAGGGAGGTATGGGACTTGAATGGGGAGGGGGGAGGAGGAGGAGGAGGAGGAGGAGGAGGAGGAGGAGGAAGGGGAAAGGACAGTACAGAGATAAAGGTAGATGTCATAGACACAGGGTGAAGATAGTCACATTTTTGATGAGCCTCAGTGTAGGATAAAGCAACACGCTTATACTCCTGCATTTTGTTTTCCTTCGAACTGAGCAATCTGGCAAACCTGGAGAATGATGGCCATGGAAATTAACACACGCGGGTGGATACAGGAGATCTCCTCATCAAGAGGGTGTCCACATGCAACACACAGATGGTCCGCAGTTCAGCACGAAGACATTTGTCCAAAACACAAACACTAAAAACACATCATGGGAGACTCAATGTCACATTGATAAACCATAATCTTGACCTTCTCTGAGAAGGTATCCTCCTCAAATGCCAGGATGAAGACACCAATATCAATGCGATTGTCCTTATGGCCTTTCTAGGCAACCAGTTTGAAGAATGAGGTCCCTATGAAAAATTAACCCTGAACTATATTCAAAGACTGGTGTGAAATAATGGACACAGGGATGAGGCCAACATGGCTGCAGATCGTGCGACAGAAGAAGTTTTGATTGACAATACATCCGACAGCATTTTACCAGAGAATCCACTTTGCTAAACTTGTCTTCAATATTTTCTATGAAAAATAACAGCTTTGTGGTGGTGAAAGTGTCCCCATCAGTTCCAGAGCAGACCAGGTAATGGGGACGGGGTTTCACCTCAAGCTGACAAGACTTGTCCTCTTTCCAGAGGGCACACAGGGAAGAGAAGGCTGCAGGGTCCCAAGAAGCAACATTAAGAGATCCATTTCCAAATAAGAAGATGGCCATAGAAGAATGGCCAGTTTTTTGGAGCTTTATGCATTTTGTATGCAAAATCTGATATGATTCACTCTGATCAGGGGTTCTGCTCATGGGTGCCACCCGGTAACAACACAGGCTGTCTGCTACGGTGGCCATTGCTGGGAGTTCTGATGCTCAAGAATGACAAATAACAACTCCTAGGCATACATGACAAGGCAGCAGCTCAGGTTTCAGAAGTGTCATCCCTGTTTTGCCAGGTGGCTCAACCAAGAAGGGTACATAAAGACCCTACCACACAGACTTGCTACCATGCTGGCTACGTAGCCTTAAGAGGACAATTGTGTCGAGCAAAAGGTGAAAGAGGCTGTAAGGCCACACATTCTTCTCCAGTTGGCTCACACTACACAGGTAAAATTTAGAATAGGAGATCAAACCCATAGGGGGGACCAAAAATGCCAGATGCAGGTGGGGGGTGGGGGGAATCGCAAGAGGAATACCAGAAACCAGGAGGACAGCCAGATCAATGTAAGCAAGGAAACCAAGAGAGGGGAAGGAGGGGGCAGAGGGAGAGGAGCGACAGCAGGGAGAGAGGAGCATGCGGAAGGGAATGAATCCCAGAAAGGAAGAAACGGCCGCAATAGTTTGGGACCACATGTGTGCCACATACGAGCTCATGAAAGAGCTGTGGGCCCCATGGCGGGCTGGGGATAAGGAATGAAAAAGGAAACTGCCTGGCAGGAATTTGTACAGTGTATAGTTCAATCATCACTTGCACTGGAATGTTTCAAACTAATTGTGTAATGGTTAGACAGGGATTCTGAAATCAAATTTTAAATTGGACATCATTTCCAGGGGCAGATGTGGACTCTCAACATACCATAATGATTATGCTATACAGACTAAAACTGGAGAAATTGCAAAAAGGTAGGAAATTAAGGAGAAGAGACAGGGATAAACTGAAGGTACCATAGGTTACCGAAAGTTTCAGTGGGGGCATTATAGAAGGGAGAACCGATAGAGGTACTCAGGGTACCCTCCGCCACACACCGCCAGGTGGCTTGTGGAGTATGGATGTAGATGTAGATGTAGATTGGACTCAAACGGGGAAAAAAATGAAAGAGTAACTTTGAGAGATGAAATAGGGAACACTGGTGGAGCACATAAGCAAAAAGACAATGCCTAATAGAAATTCTTGGATAACACAGAAGATACTTAATTTAGCGGATGAAAGAAGAAAATATGAAAATGCAACATTCAGAGCAAGCAGAAGAGAATACTCATGTCTAAAAAATGAGACTGAAAGAAAGTGCAAAATCGCTAAGCAGGAATAGCTAGATGACAAATCCAATGCTGTAAAAGAATGCCTAATTAGGGGGACGATAGAGGCATAGGAAATTTAAAGAGATCTTCAGAGAATAGAGTAACAACCATATGAATATAAAGAGCTCAGATGGCATACCCATACTAAGTAAAGAAGAAGCTGAAACATAGAAGGCTTGTGTAGAGGATATATATAGGGAGAACAAACTTGAGGCCAATATTATAGAAAGGGAAGAAGAAGAAGATAAAGAGGAGATGGGAGATACGATACCATGAGAAAAATATGATAGAGCACTGAAAGACCTAAGAGGAAACAAACTCCCTTTACTAGACAACAGTTCCTCAGAATGACTGAGATCCTGTGGAGGGCCAGCCATGACAAAATTATTCCACCTGGTGTGCAAGATATATGAGATCAGCACAGACTTGCCAAGAGGCCACCTGTAGGAAGCATGCACATGGTACCATCTCCTTCACACTGACTACTGGTGACTCATGCCTATACATGCACATAGCAGTGCTGACTCACACTCTCTATATTCTTTTAATTTTTACTGCTCACACCAGTTGTATGTGTATCACTTATGTTGCACCTTCTTAATGATTCTTTTGTCTTGTCACATATAGAGTTATGAGAGGCTTATTTCCGTTATTGTTCAGAGTTTTATGAATAAAGCCATATTTTTGTTATTTGGATTGGTTTCTTGTATTACATGGTTACTACATGACTGGTGATGAATTTGGAATGGTTTCCATGTGTGCAGCCTTTAAGTGCCATTTCACCTGGTTTAGTCTTTGTGGATGCTGTGCTACCATCCCTGATTGAATGATTGAACAGGTTACTTTGGCAGTGACCAGTCTATCCACTCACTTTTCCTCCATATGACAATTCAGCCAAGGATTGAGAAGCTTACAAAAACAAGACTCAAAAGCATTTTTTGGCTTTTTGTGTGACAGACTCGAATTTGTCCAAAGCCTTATTCTCTCATGGATTCCACCTATGGTGTATCAATTACTGTGCCAGCTTGCCCCTTTACAAGAACTGGCAGCACTTGCTTTTGATCACATGTGGAGTGTTTTGCCAACTACCATCGCAAATGAATGCATGTGATAGAGGTGCTTGTTGAATTCTACAGATGGTGCAACAAATCAAACCAGTCATACAGGACCTGGGCAGCCAAACTTCATGGCCTTAGCAGCAAGTGTCCATTCATTACTGATGACCATAATGGCTCTTATGCAGACTCTACGGTGTGCGGCAGAAAAAATATCAATTTAGCTCCAGACAAGGAAGTATGCCAGAAGGTTTTACTCTGTGAATACCCCTGAATGTCAGAAGTTTTGCAACTAGCACAATCTTCTGAAGTTTCTTGGGCGATGGGTGACCAAATTGTAGTGTGTGGCAATGTGGCAGTAGTGTCGTAAGATGTGCTCCCTAGGACGGCAGACAGCTTGCACAAGGAAGCAGTAGTGGCAACAGTAAACATGTAGGCCTAGTATTGAGCAGACCAACGCTGGCCCAGGTAGCTGTGACCACCACAGTGCGAGCATCAGTGTTTTCTGTTTCCATCTTGTCCTTTGCATTTTGTGCAAGTATGAATGTTTGGCATGCCCTAAGTACTGTGTTGCTTGGAATGCTTGACAGAATTAAGGCCATACTGCCTACGTGTGTCATTCACCGAAGGTTGCCCAGGATATGAATGTGGATGTAAACTGTGTGACTCCAAGGCTTGTGACTTCTCCAAAGTTGTTTATCGAGTTAAGTGTTTTTCTCTAAGTGCTCTGGCTACAGGTTGACACAGGTGCTGCAGCGTTATTGAATCCTCAAACCTGTGTGACTTTAGGCTCACTCTGATTGACACTGATCAAACAGAAGCTGGTCAGTTATAGCAAACAAGCATTGTGGTGTTGGGACAATTTGCAGCATCTGCCTTTTACAAGTCAGTGGTTCATTCTATTACATTTTTTGGTGGTTGCTGACACTGGTGTTGAGAACTTCTTTGGGATGGATGGATTTCAGGCGTTTGGATTTTCTGTCACCAACACAGCTCACCTTGTGTCCAATAAGGTACCATGTTCTAAAATGGAAACAGTATGTGAGGAGTTTTTCGACTTGTTTACGCAAGGTATAGGGTATGCTACGAATCTTTCTGCTCATACACTCCTGGAAATGGAAAAAAGAACACATTGACACCGGTGTGTCAGACCCACCATACTTTCTCCGGACACTGCAAGAAGGCTGTACAAGCAATGATCACACGCACGGCACAGCGGACGCACCAGAAACCGCGGTGTTGGTCGTCGAATGGCGCTAGCTGTGCACCATTTGTGCACCGCCGCCGTCAGTGTCAGCCAGTTTGCCGTGGCATACGGAGCTCCATCGCAGTCTTTAACACTGGCAGCATGCCGCGACAGTGTGGACGTGAACCGTATGTACAGTTGACGGACTTTGAGCGAGGGCGTGTAGTGGGCATGCGGGAGGCCGGGTGGACGTACCGCCGAATTGCTCAACATATGGGGCGTGAGGTCTCCACAGTACATCGATGTTGTCGCCAGTGGTCGGCGGAAGGTGCACGTGCCCGTCGACCTGGGACCGGACCGCAGCGACGCACGGATGCACGCCAAGACCGTAGGATCCTACGCAGTGCCGTAGGGGACCGCACCGCCACTTCCCAGCAAATTAGGGACACTGTTGCTCCTGGGGTATCGGCGAGGACCATTCGCAACCGTCTCCATGAAGCTGGGCTACGGCCCCGCACACCGTTAGGCCGTCTTCCGCTCACGCCCCAACATCGTACAGCCCGCCTCCAGTGGTGTCGCGACAGGCGTGAATGGAGGGACGAATGGAGATGTGTCGTCTTCAGCGATGAGAGTCGCTTCTGCCTTGGTGCCAATGATGGTCGTATGCGTGTTTGGTGCCGTGCAGGTGAGCGCCACAATCAGGACTGCATACGACCGAGGCACACAGGGCCAACACCCGGCATCATGGTGTGGGGAGAGATCTCCTACACTGGCCGTACACCTCTGGTGACCGTCGAGGGGACACTGATTAGTGCACGGTACATCCAATCCGTCATCGAACCCATCGTTCTACCATTCCTAGACCGGCAAGGGAACTTGCTGTTCCAACAGGACAATGCACGTCCGCATGTATTCCGTGCCACCCAACGTGCTCTAGAAGGTGTAAGTCAACTACCCTGGCCAGCAAGATCTCCGGATCTGTCCCCCATTGAGCATGTTTGGGACTGGATGAAGCGTCGTCTCACGCGGTCTGCACGTCCAGCACGAACGCTGGTCCAACTGAGGCGCCAGGTGGAAATGGCATGGCAAGCCGTTCCACAGGACTACATCCAGCATCTATACGATCGTCTCCATCGGAGAATAGCAGCCTGCATACCTGCGAAAGGTGGATATACACTGTACTAGTGCCGGCATTGTGCATGCTCTGTTGCCTGTGTCTATGTGCCTGTGGTTCTGTCAGTGTGATCATGTGATGTATCTGACCCCAGGAATGTGTCAATAAAGTTTCCCCTTCCTGGGACAATGAATTCACGGTGTTCTTATTTCAATTTCCAGGAGTGTATTTCTTTGAAATCCATGGCTCAGCCTCATTTTTGTCATGTGCTTCCTATTCCTATTGTCCTGTAAGATCAAGTGAAAGCAGAATTGGTCAGACTTCCATCTCTACTGGTGGTGCAACCTATTACTGCTAGTGAATGGTCATCTGATGGTCGTAGTTCAGAAGCAGTTGGTGTAACTTCGCCTCTGTGGCAACTTGAGTACTACTGTCAATGTGACTTGAGTACTACTGTCAATGCGCAGTCAATTGTGCATACATATCTTCTCCCACTCCGGGAGGAACTGTTGGTGAAAACATCAGGTGGCCAGTACTTTTCTAAAATTGATTTGTCTGAAGTGTATCTGCAGGTTCCTGTAGACAAAGAGTCTTGGCCAGTTCTGGTTTTGAATACTCCTTTCTGTCTTTATCAACATTTGTGCCTTCCTTTTGGTGTGCATAGTGCTCCTGCTATTTGCCAATGATTTTTGGAGTAATTGGCTATGCCTGTCCTAGGTTGCATTAACTATCTTGATGTTGTCACAGGCTCCTCCACAACTGATCATTTGAAAAAATTGTACACCTGGTTTTCTTTCTTACAGTGCATAGGCTTATGGGATAACCTTTCAAAATCTCAGCATTTTCAATTTTATATTGTTTATTTGCATTAGAGGTCTCGGCGGATGGGGTTCACCCTCTGCCAGACCATATCTCCAGTGTTACGTGTATACTCACCCCACATCCACAAAGGAGGTTCAGGTCTTCCTAGGGAAGATAGCCTACTACCATAAATTCCTGCCCTGGGTGGCCACATTGGTCAAACCATTGCATGCCTTGCTATGCAAGAATGTAGCTTTTTGCTGGAGCCTGGATTGCAAATATGCTTCTGAAATGTTGAAAACCAAACTATTGTCGTCACCATGTTTAACTACATTCTCTCTGGACCAGCACATAGTTTTGGCAACTGATACCTCACAGTACAGTCTCGGCATGATCCTAGTGCACCAATAAGTCACCAGCCTAGTGCACCAATAAGTCACCAGCCCTGAACATTTTGTTGCTTTTGCCTCTAAGTTCTCACTCGGGCCCAACAGTGTTACTCTCAAGTGGAAAAAGAGGCTCTTGCCATAGTCTATACTCTCCAGATATTTCATGTCTTGTTGTATGGCACCAAGTTTCACCTTATTACTGACTATAAACCTGTGGTTTCCTTATTAACCATCACAAGTCCATGCATGAGAAGACAGCACACCACCTACAGTGCTGGGCACTGTTCTTGTCTCGCTACAATTACTAAATCCATTTTCGACCTACTTCTAAACATGGCAATGTGGACGCTTGTCCTGGCTTCCTGTGGGTACTGATCCTGACTTTGATCATAAGGAATTGCCTCTTGATACTGAAATGCAAGCCATAGTTGATGGTTTCCCAAGTACAAGCTCATTCATAGCAGCTGCCATTGCCACTGACCAAGTACTGCATCAGGTGGTGCGGTTTGTTCAAAAGGGCTAGCCAGATAAACAGCTGGGTCAGACTTCTAACCACCTGTGCAACTATTTTTCCTTGAAGTATCGCCTCTCTATTTTTGATGATTGATATTTTGCTGTTGTCCATGGAAGAGCTCTCCTCCCAGAGTCATGTTATGGTACAAGATTCTACGCCTCCTCTACCACGGCCATTGGGAATTTCGCACACTAAACTTTTAGCTACAAGACATGTTTGGCCAGAGAGTGTTATGGCTTGTGAGCAGTGTGCCCAACAATATGACATCTCTGCCCCCCTGGCCTGCTCCACACTAGCCATGGGAATGCATTAATATAGACTTTGCAGGTTCCTTCTTGAATTTCTATTGCCTCATGGTTTTGGATGCATTTCCCCAACATTTGCTGGGGACACAATTTGAATGCTTTTAAGGATTTTTTCTATTGAGGGGTTGTCTTGTACCTTAGTTTCCAATAATGATCCCCATTTGGTTTCTCAACCTTTCAATTGTTTTGTTTTCATCAAGGCATTCATCATGCTATGGCTTCACCACCCCATCCTCAATCAAAAGATGAGGTGGAACAACTATTGCATATGTTCAAGCCCGAAATGAAAAAGTTTGTCATGGATTCTTCGCCACATGCTGCCCTTCTCTGTTTTTTGAGAACCTGTTGCTTCACGTGTATGGGGGAGCAGAGCCTGGCTGTGTTGCTTCATTGTTAGGAGCCATGCACACTCCTCCATCTTCTGCAGCTTGTGCAGCACCTTCTGCGGTCAGGTTCATCTGGCCACATCGCACTGGGATTGCTGGTGTGGGTGCAGGAGCTAGGTTGCCAGCACAAACAGATGTCGGCCACCATTGTCTGCCACCAGCGATGCCATCTTTGTGATGTTCATAAGGCTGAGAGCTGGTAGTGCTCCATTTGCTACCAGTTCGTGGATGCAGCTCCCAACACCACAGCCCATCCACTGTCCTCCATCCTCGAGCCTGTTGTCGTCTGCTGTGGAGATGCCACCATCCTATTTGCTGTTTCTTCCATATTCGGTGCCATGTTGTTTCAGCTTCCCAGCGCCAGACGCCAGTCCATCTCTGGCCTCGAGTCCATTGCCACAGTCTGCTGTTCCGCTCAGGCTGCCTCCACCAGACCCCTCGACATCATCATCTCAGCCAGCATCGCTGGTGGATCCAGCCCCATCTCCTCTGCACTAGGAATTGCTTGCTGATGATGACCCAGAGATGGTGAATGCACTGTACTCCCTGGCAAAGTCGTCAGGTGCTGCATGGGTCCACTGCCTCCAGGTGTGCCCACATCTCCACATGATCTGGCCCTATGCTCTGCTGCCTGCATCAGCCCACCCCCACCATCGGCAACAGCGGCTGCTACACCATATATGATGGATGTGTGTCTCGTCAGGTCACCAGCATTTCCTCCACTGCCTGGGCACCATCTTTGCATGAGGGGGAGATGTACTGTATCCTGACACAAGTGCATGTGAGTGTGAGTGCAATGAGTGTAGTGTTGCCGTGTGTGTTTATTCTAATCAACAACCAACTGCATCAGTGCTGGTCAGCCGCTAGAGGCCACCTGTAGACAGCGCACACATGGCGCTGTCTCTCTTGCACTGTCAACTGCTCATTCGTGCTTATATACATGCAAAGCAGATCTGACTTATGCTCCCTATGTTCTTTTAGTTTGTACCAACACATCAGTTGTTCTGTGTATCATTTATGTTGCACCTTCTATGTGATTCTTTTGTCTTGTTACATGTGGACTCATGAGTGGCTTACTTCTGTTATTGTTCGGAGGTTTATGAATCAATATTTGTGTTAGTTGGATTGGTTTCATGTAGTACTTACTACAGCCAAAATACCCTCAGACTTCAGGAAGAATGTAACAATTTCGGTTCCAAAGAAGGCAGGTCCTGACAGATGCGAATACTATTGAACCATTAGTTTAATAAGTCATGGTTACAAAATACTGACATTTATTATTTACAAAAGAAATGAAAAACTGGTACAAGCAACCACAGAGAAGATCAGTTTGGGTTCTGGAGGAATGTAGGATAACATTAAGCAATGCTGACTCATAATTCATCATTTAAGATAAATTGAGTAAAGGAAAACCTACATTTATAGCATTTGTAGATTTAGAGGAAGCTTTTGACTATGTTGTCTGGAATACACTTTTGGTGTTGATAGGTCACGTCAACCACACAAATTACAATCTTTGGAACAGTAACTGCTCTGATGAGCGACCATGTATAATTCAGTCTGCCTTTGTACTTCATGCAGTGTTCAGGTGTATCAGTCTTTATGGTAAAATATACGTGTACACTGGGAACTGTTTATTATTTATATTACGATCCTTATCCAGAATCCCATATTAGTGACCACAGACAAAAAAAGTTCTATGTGTCGCATGCCGGTCGTATAGAATCAACAGGTTTCACGTCCGACACCATGACTACATCACAGAACATTCTTTATGAAGATTTGGAGGCCCAGCTCTTACGACCAGGTCAACACAACCTTCCGCCACCAGTTATTTTGCAGCTAACAGACAATGATCTATGATCTTCAATGAGGATAACCTCTACTTTAGCAACTCCACAGTGACCAAGTGTTATGCAGTTACCTCAAACAATGCACGCAGGGTTTGTTTCACTGGATTATGCACAACAACAAGTGAAAAAGTGAGGTGGATGATCGACTAGATAATGTGATGATTGATCACTTGTACGAAGTTCAAAGGGACCGAAATTCACACATGTGCTTTGATCCTCCACACGCCATGACGTTGGTTACAGTAGTGCCATGTGCAACGCCGTCATTTGTGCAAAATGCCAAGCTGCGCCAGCCTTGCCTTCCTCACAAATCAGTAACAGACATTTTTCTGCATCCAGTTCACCAGAACAAACCACCGAACCAGCGGCCCAGTTCCACGACCACGTGGGTACAAGTGCACTCAACATAGCCTCTTCACCCAGCAATGTCGTACTACAACAGTGCAACTGCGAAGAGGTTTCTCCAGTGTTTTGTGACCCTACCAAGAAGGGTGCATGGCCAGTGTGCTTGGAAAACTCTTGTTGTTGCCACTTTAAGCTCTAAGTCACCTGCCTCCCTCCCTACCCCCACGGGGGGCCTCGATTCCAACCATACAACCGCTTGCTCCTTCCGCAGTACCGTCTGCATCTGCCATGCCGGCCTTCCGTGTCATTTCTGAGTTGGACAATGTCAGTGCTATTCCTACATTTTCTTGTCCAGTTTATGGGCCCTCATTACGTGCCTCTCGCTCGTTCACTTCCATGGTACTGACCGTGCCTGCCGCATCTTGTTTTCGGGCTTCTTCAGAGACATTACAGCCAGCCATTGTTCCAAATGTGTGTGCTAGAAACATTTCCACTCCAGTGATGCTGGATCCCAGCGTGAACTCTTGTGCAGCAGGACCGCAGGCCTTGTGAGACATGCCAAAGCCACCTTCGTCTCCACCTCCAGGCCGCCTACCCAAGCTACCTCCCTTATATGAGGACAATCCAGTTTCATGGTTTGCACAGGTGAAGCACCTCTTCGAGCTGCATAAGTGACTGATGACAACTCCAAGTGCCTATGTTTGGTCACACACCTTCACGACCAATCGGATTTAATTTGTGATCTCCTACTTTCACCTTCATTGCCACCAAAGTACGAGTTTGCCAAGAAAACGATATTGGACCGACTTGCCTGCTAGCCACAGGAATTGATAATCAAGATTATGTATGAGGGGCACCTTGGGGACCACACTCCATCACAACTTTGGCGCCACCTCAGGTTACTCGTGAGTGAACACATGATGCCAGACATCACTCTGTGGGCGGTATGGTCTGCCAAGTTACCTACCAACCTACAGATACACCTACTGCCGCACTCTTTTGAGGTTATCGGTTTACGAATCGCAGATCAGCTGTATGTGCTCCTGCACCAAAAACACCCAGCTCTTCCCCCATCGCTGTGTGACACTACACCTCCTGTTTACCAGCCGTCTGCTGTACTCGTTTGCTCTCTCCTCTTTCTGAGCACTCAAGACTCGCCCACGCTCCATATGTCCTGGTTTACGTCCCAGAATGGATCAATGAAGACAGGCCTCCCCCACTATCACAGTCACCATCCGTACTGTTGGTACCACAAGATTTTTCCGACCGTAGGAACTAAGTGACGCTGAGTCCTGCGGGAACCTTCGCAGGTGTCCCCTAACATTGCACTCCGTCCACTTGTTGCCTTGGCAGAGCGGCGGTCATTTACACATGACAGACACTTCATCGCAGTTTGTCTACCTGACACTGGCACTGACGTGTCTTTCATACCTTGACTGTTGGCTCCTACTGACTTTTCACTGAGGAAGTCTCTCCTACGAGCTGTCAACGCATCAACGTTACAAACTGTCAGTCATGCTAAAGTGATGGTGTACCTATCCCCTTCTCTGTGTTTCACATGGGCCTTCTACATTGCTGCGATCATCAAGCTGCTCACTTTGTTCCAGTAAAACTTCATGCAATTCGGTTTAAGGAATACGGCACAAATGTGGCAACATTTAATTGACTCAATCCTACAACGATTCGAGTTCTGCTTCGCATACCTGGACGACATACACATTTTCCGCAAATCAACTGAAGACCACGAAGATCATTTATCCCAGGTCTTCCAGACTTTGGCATCCAATGGTGTCGAGATCAACAGAGAAAAATTCCAATTGCGTCAGTCTTCTGTGACATTTCTGGGTTACACTGTTTCTGGAAATGGAATACAGCCTCCCAAATCCTGCGTGCAAGATATCACGTCATAGCCACCCCCAGCTACATGCAAAGAACTCAGATGTTTCCTAGGTATTATAAATTAGTGCCGCCGTCATCTACCTTCTGCCGCCACTGTTCAGGCCCTGCTGACGGACTCGCTCTCCAGCAAACAAACTTCGGGCGTTAAACCAGTCCGTTGGACTGAACCTGTACTAGAGGCATTCAGAGCTCTTAAAACAGCTTTAGCTTATGCAGTCGTACTCGCTCACCCTGATCCGTCTGCCGATTTGTTCATCAATACAGATGCCAGTGACATTGCGGTCGGGGCAGTATTAGAACAGAGCAAAGGCGACACAGTTTCATCACTTCATTTCTTCTCTGAAACACTGTCTACAGCACAGAAGAAATATTCTGTTTTTGATAGAGTGCTTCTGGTGATGTACGAGGCCATCAAACATGCACTGACATTGAGGGCCGTCCTTTCTTCTTTCTTACTGATCACAAACTGCTGGTGGACTCCTTCTGCAACCCACCAGAGGATCCTCCCCCCTGACGCTTCCACCACTTCAACCTGGTCTCTCAATTTACTACAGATGTACGCTACATCAAAGGCATGGAGAACATCCCCATTGATTTCCTGTCGCGGATCAATTCCGTTTCAAGTATTGTTGATTTATCGGACCTCGCTGCTCTACAGGCTTCGTACAAGGCCACTCCTTTCATCTTCCCTCTCCTTCCCTCTTTCCTGACGAAGCAACCGTGGGTTGCGAAAGCTCGATATTTTGTGTGTGTGTTTGTGTTTTTTTTTTTTTTTTATTGTGCCTATCTACCAGTGCTTTCCCGCTTGTAAGTCATGGAATCTTTGTATTTAATATAGTCTTTATGGTAAAATATATATGTACATTGGGAACTGGTTATTATGTATATTACGATCCTTATCCAGAATCCCATACACTCTTTGAAATTTTGAAGGTAGCAGAGATAAAATAAAGGGAGTGAAGGATTATTTACAGCTTGTACAGAAACCACACTGCAGTTATAAGAGTTGAGGGTCATGAAACACGAGCCATATTTAAGAATGGAATGAAAAAGAGGTGTAGTCTATCCCCAGTGTTATTAAGTTTGTACACTGAGCAAACTGTTAAGGAAAGCAAGGGGATATTTGAAAAGAAAATTAATGCTCATGAAGAATAAATAAACACTTTGTGTTTTACCGATGACTTATAAATCTGCTGAGGACTTGTAAGAGCAATTGAATGGAATGGACAGTGTCTTGAAAAGAGATTACAAGAAGACCATAAATAAAACTAGAACAAGGGGAGTGCAAAGTAGTTAAAATAAATCAGGCAATGCTGAGGGGGTTAGGCTGTAAAATATGACAATAAAAGTAACAGAAATTTTTCTTATTTCCCAGTAAGAAAACGGTTTTGTAACTAAATTTTAAGTGTGTAGTATCACTAAGTTTGTGTAGCAGCAGGAGGAAAAGACTTTTAAAATATATAATTCAGTGCCAGTTATGTAAGTAGGCCTAATTGAAATGGTTAGAGTCATTTGTATAATTTAAAGTGAAACTAAGTTAAGTTGCCTATGTGAAAGTTAATCTAATTTCAAAGGGGGAAGTTGATGATCTATTCATGCGACTGAATTTTATGTAGTTTTAGCAGAGACTGCAGATGTGTGTGCTAGTTGCGCTTGCATGAGTGTGTGTGTGTGTGTGTGTGTGTGTGTGTGTGTGTGTGTGTGTGTGTGTGTGTGTCTACTGCTGACCAAGGCCTTATTGGCCAAAAGCTATCAGGGCTCAGCATCTCTGTTATATGGTGAGTGGCAACTTTCCTTCTCTCGTATTGTTACATTCCACCCTGGATTTTCCATTGTTTGAAATTTATGAGTTACATTTTCACCATACTGCTGTCCTTTTTCTCTTGAACTGTTTTCCCCTTATCCCATATATATTTAAGAAATGAATGATCATACAATGTCAGCTTTCATGGTTGGTACTGACATCACTTAAAAATTCTGGGTTATAGGGCATGGTTCATGGATAAAACTTTTTTTACACCAACTATGATGGCCTCTTAGCCTGGAAGTTTTAAGTGATGTAAGAAATGATAATTAAACACAGTTGTTACCTGTGACTTATCAGTTATAGCCCTTCCATTTAAGCCAATAGTTATCCTGTTCTCTGGCCAGTTGTCCTGTCTCTCGTTTCACTGCATTTTATATAGCCTTAAGTCTGTTGTTGGACATAATGTGCATATTCCTTTATTTTTTAGTAAATTTTTTAGTAGTTTTCAGTAGCTTTTGTAGTCTGCAACCACTGCTGGATCTTTAACTGTTACTGTCAACACAAACAATTCCCTTTTCCTTTTACAAGATACTTTAATCCTTCTGACGATCAATGGGTTTTTACATGGCTGTTTAATGTCCTTTCAGATTAGTTTATTTGTATGGCTATTTGAAAATAATGACATGAATTTATCATGGAATACATTAAATTTTATGGCAGCTTTTGGTTCATTATAAATTTCATCCCAGATCATCTCTTGTAAATAAATTTCATCCCCGATCATCTCTTGTAAACTATTCTTAAAAACATTTGTTCTGGATTTATTATAACTGATTTACCCTGAGGATATATCTACATTGTAAGGCAATATCTCATTTATGTTAAATAAATGTACATCATGATCAGAGATACAGCACAAGCTGACAACTGGCAGAAGACGTAGATACTTTCAACATAAAAAGTGATTCAGGGTACGATGGCTGTTCAAAAAGTAAGGCAACTTTTCAAACCGCATGGGCAATGTACATTTGATTATCAGTCTTTTTTTTGTTATATTGGTATACATGTCCTGAACATATGTTCACATTTTCAAGCATACTGCATACTTCATTTTGTTTTTAGACGGATAGAAAGGTTAGATGTGTTTTAGTCTGCAAAGAATTTGCATCAAATTTTATACGAAATATGGAATAAAGTGCTCTATAACACTTGAAATGTTAACAGTGGCATACGGTGAGTCTGCTTTAAGTTAAAGAAATGTTTACAAGTGGTACAAACTCTTCCAAGATGGCTGAGAAGATGCCAATGATGAACCTCGCTCTGGATGTTCCTGCCCATCAACAAAAGATGATAATGTCAACGCTGTGAAGAAAATTGTTTTGGAAAATCATCAGATTACCATAAGGGAAGTTGCTGAGGATGTTGGCATATCAGTTGGCTCATGTCATGCAATTTTATCGGCAGGAGACGTATGTCAGCAAAGTTTGTTCCAAAACTTTCCAATATTTATCAGAAGGACCACTGCATGAGCATTGATCAGGAGTTCTTGAATGACATCAATGATGATCCTAATTTGCTCAAAATGGTAACAACTAATGGCGAAACATTGTTTATGGTCATAACATCAAAACCAAAGCCCAATGGTCCCAATGGAAGCACTCTGGAGAGCCAAGACTGAAAAATGCACACCAAGTCCAATTAAATGTCACAGTTTTGCTCACTGTTTTTCTTTTTTTTCTTTGTTTTCTTTTTCTTTTTTTTATTACCGTGGTGTAGTGCATCATGAATTTTTGTCTCAAGGTCATATGGTCAATAAGGAGTATTACCTCGATGTTATGTGCAGTTTGCGAGAAGCAATATGCAAAAGACATCTGGAATTGTGGAAAAACAATTCATGGCTTTTGTATCATGACAATTCAACTGCTCATTCATTGTTGGTTGTAAGAGATTTTTTGGCCAAAACCAACACTACAATCATGCCTCAGCCACCATTTTCACCAGATTTGCCCCCCTGTGACTTTTTCCTGTTCCCAAAACTGAAGAGGCCTATGAAAGGATGAAGATTTTCAATGACTGAGGAAATAAAAGCTGCTTCACTGGAAGTACCAAAAAGTGTTTATGAGAAGTGCTTCAAGAATTGGAAGAAGCGTTGGCACAAGTGTATTGTATCTGAGGGTGATTACTTTGAAGGGGAGAACATGAATATTGATGAAAATAGAACAGATAAGAGCATTAAATTTACACTTTAATATTTAGATGCATTATTTTAAAAATTCAGGGTACTGCATTAGAAATATTAGTAACGTACCTGGTAGGTCAAGAGTGACAACAGATGGGCTTGTGGGAGTGCGCGAAGAGCGATCACTGCTAGGTGTTGAAACATCACACTTGTCACTTTTTTCATCAGCTGAGGAGACAGATGTCGCTGCAAGTGAGCGAGAACTCTGGGTACGTGCTGTAATAGGTAACTCAAGACCTTTCTCAACTAGATAGCGACTGACAACGGGACCAGTCTCCACATGTCGTGCTACAAGTTCAGCTAGTTGTTGCAGTGCACTCATATTCTGTTCCTGTAGTTCTCGTGTTTTTATGTCTTTCTGTAAATAAAAAAAAAAAAAAAAAAAAAAAAAAAAAAAATAAATAAATAAATAAAAAAAAAAATAATAATAATAATAGAAAACACAAATATTGTAAGAAGCAGGAGAGCCACACATTACTGGAAGTACTTACATTATGCAGTCAACCACAGAGCTAATGGTACTGATGTCATTGTCTAATTGCTACATCAGTCTGATTCATGAGAACATAAGAGCACTAAAAAAATACAGCCAACTTAAAAATGTCTTAGCTAGCGGAATGTATAAAATAATTTCCTTGATATCATATTGTTGAAACAAGGTTTGAGGGGATGAGGAAGTGGCTCCGGTTATTTGCTTCTGTACCTGGTCGGGAAGGTAGTTGCGGGATGCGAAAGCTATTTTCAGGTTGTTGGTGTAATGGTTCAGGGATTCAGGACTGGAGCAGATTTGTTTGCCCCTCAAACCCAGAACCTCCCACAGAAGAACCCCAAAAGTGCCCCACTTGTGACAGGACACTTTCCGGGGCTGGATCAGACTCTGAATGTGGCTCTCCAGCAGGGATACGACTTCCTCAAATCCTGCCCTGAAATGAGATCCAGCCTTCAGGAAATCCTCCCCACTCCACCAAGAGTGTCTTTCTGCCGTCCACCTAACCTTAATAACATCTTGGTTCATCCCTATGAAATCCCCAAACCACCTTCCCTACCCTCTGGCTCCTACCCTTGTAACTGCCCCCGGTGTAAGACCTGTCCCATGCATCCTCCCACCACCACCTACTCCAGTCCTGTAACCCGACCCGGAAGGTGTACACGATCAAAGGCAGAGCCACGTGTGAAAGCACCCACGTGATTTACCAACTGACCTGCCTACACTGTGAAGCCTTCTATGTGGGAATGACCAGCAACAAACTGTCCATTCGCATGAACGGACACAGGCAGCCAGTGTTTGTTGGTAATGAGGATCACCCTGTGGCTAAACATGCCTTGGTGTATGGCCAGCACATCTTGGCACAGTGTTACACCATCCGGGTTATCTGGATACTTCCCATGGACACCAACCTATCAGAACTCCGGAGATGGGAACTTGCTCTTCAATACATCCTCTTTTCCCGTTACCCACCAGGCCTCAACCTCCACTAATTTCAAGTTGCCGCCCCTCATACATCACATGTCACTCAACAACAACTTTGCCTCTGTACTTCCACCTCAACTGACATCTCTGCCCAACCTCTTTGCCTTTACATATGTCTGCTTGTGTCTGTATATATATATATATATATATGTGTGTGTGTGTGTGTGTGTGTGTGTGTGTGTGTGTGTGTGTATACCTGTCCCATTTTCCCCCTAAGGTATTTCTTTCCACTCCCGGGATTGGAATGACTCCTTACCCTCTCCCTTAAAACCCACATCCTTTCGTCTTTCCCTCTCCTTCCCTCTTTCCTGATGAAGCAACCGTGGGTTGCAAAAGCTTGAAATTTGTGGGTGTGTTTGTGTGTTTTTTATTGTGTCTTTCTACCAGTGCTTTCTCGTTTGGTATGTCACAGCATCTTTGTCTTTTAATATATTTTTCCCATGTGGAATGTTTCTTTCTATGTTACTTGAAAAAATTCTGTTTTTAGTTGTATGGTGCATCTGCTCATAATTTCCTTAAACTTTGATCAAACTGATGTAGACAATAAAGGCAACAATTCTGCTTTTTGTTGTTAGTCTGTATATGTGAAATGACTAATATATATTTCAGTTTTTATCTCACAGACTTTCCACGATTTTTGTGCACAATATGATATCCACCAAGTAAAGGTGCTCCATTCCACTCTCAGTTGAACAGTGATGCAGAGTGCCTTGAACAAACTTTCAAGATGCAAATGAAAACTTATATTGTCAATGGCCCTGGCAGAAGATATGCTAGCACACTTTCTCATTTCTTCCAAGTCCACACCTAACAGTGAGAGGAGCCTGGCAGAACTGCTGCACAGGTGCCACCTGCGCATGGTTCTGCACCTCCTGTTGCATGCCTCGCACCGTCCTCAGTTGCTTTCATCACCCAGATACACATCAGGGATCCCCATCTGGTTACAAGCTTTTGGTCACCATGAGCACTGGATCCTAGAGGTCTTTCATGGCCAGTAAGGTTGGAGAATTTTCACACTGCACATGGAGGAGAGACTGGTGACCTGCCATCGAAAGCAACTCCTCCCACAGGTGAGGGACCATGCCCTTCTGCCCTCACACTCAACATTTGGTTCTTCCTCCCTCCAGAGGTCCTTGTCCTCTCCTTCTAACAATCCCTGGAGCCCGCTTCTCTGTTTCTCCCTCTACCTCCTCCTCCAGACACACTCTTGTTCCTCATTTCTTCTAGCGTTCCACACGGGCATCAGGGACTGGATGTGGATGAGCTTCAGCAATGACTAACAGCATCAGATGATCAGCAGGCAACATACCAGTCAGTTCCTGGTCCCTTTCTCCTTTCTCATACATTTCAAATATGGCAAGATATGTATAGTGTGGAGAGACTAAATGAACAGTGTATAAATATTTTCTATGCCATTTCAGCTAAATTGTTCCGAGTAAGAACAAACATAAGAGAATTGTACATTAGATATAACTGAATGAACTAATTCATTTGTTTGGGTCCTGACCTCAGATTTGAGAATATGAAGGTCCGTGCTCTGTCTGATCATCGTGATTTAGGTCTTCCATCGTTAACCTAAATTATTTCAGGAAAACACACAGATGGTTGCTTCAACAAGACCAAACCTGACCACCTGTCCTCTCCACATTAAATATATATGTTCTTTCCCATAGAAACACAATTCACTGAACTCTCGTCTTTGTGCTCTGCCATAATATGTCAGTATCCTGACTATTCGAGCACTGGCAGTTCCCCACTTACCACTGTTGTCCTGCCACTGATGAGGATAGCACTTGATCAGAGCTGATTTTGTTTAACGCTTCATCTCATCACTCTCCCCTATTTTGGAAAACAGCAACAATGTTAAATTGTGAATTCTACATTCTAAATTGGTCTTCTCTTAAATAAAAAAGTAGAGAAGGCTTCATACTTCTTATATTATAGAGGATTAACAAACAAATGAAGTCACTGCCAATCAGCAAGGTCCACTGAGTAATCTTAGGGTCAGTCAGGAAAAGTTAATTACGTTAGAATCAAAAACTTTTGCCAGAAAATAGAGCACTTTCTTTGCAACAAATAGATAATGTTTTAATTGTAAGATGACCACTGTGGCTATTAAATGACAATGTTTACCTCCTCAATGGAGCGTCTTGTGGAACCACGTATTAGTCTTTGTTGTCGATGCAATTGTTCTTCGGCACGTATTAACTTAGCTTGCTGGTCACATAATTCCCTGTCTAATTCAGCTGCTTCATGGTCTTTATCTCGCCATGTGTAGCGTATCTCATCTTCAGCTCGTAATAATTCCTGCAGTGTTTGCTCCATCAACTGCAACATATATTAGCACATATACAGACTAACAACGAAAAGGGGAATATATATATATATATATATATATATATATATATATATATATATATATGATTCTGTAAATAAGAGTGATGATTTCTAGAATAAGAATTACTCAAAATCTATTAGCAGATAACAGCCCCAATTCTCACTAACATATCATTGATTATGTGATGAAACATTTTGAGGAAAACAGAAATTCTTCCTTAAAGAAGACATGCAAAACACTCAATATCTGGGACAGTTCAGGACTTCGAATCACTGTCCTGCAAATAGTGCAGTATGACTGAGTGCCCTTCCATGATGTTATGCACAATCATAAAACATTTTTTGAGGGTACAGAATGAATGAACAGCAGATAGACAATAAATACTAAAGGTAAAATCTTCTTGGTTATTAGGCCGTGTTACATTTCTTCTTTCTAATCAACATTTTGACCCCTCTGCTGGGATATTCTCCAGGATCTTGTTGTGTCCACTGAGGACTGAACCACCATGACTTCATGAGTGTAAAAAGACTGTGCCTTTTTGTAAGAAGATTTGTGTATCATATGTCGATATATGGCTTCATAGGCATAAAATGTAATATTAAACAGTGTTCCAGGATTAAAAGATGCTGCATATTTTCCATCATGGCACTTGTAAATAAATGCTGTATTCATGGCAAAGGGACTTGGCAGTTACATTACTGCCAATATCCAAAAACCTGAGAATAGGGGGGGGGGGGGGGGGGGAAATCTGTGAACAACTGTGTGTGTGTGTGTGTGTGTGTGTGTGTGTGTGTGTGTGTGTGTGTGTGTGTTGGGGCTTACCTTACAGGTGCTCAACGTTGATGTCATCAGTGCCCTGACACACATTAAAAGAAACGAATGTGGACATATTTTGTAAAATGGAAGCATACACGCGAAGAAAGTCAGAAAAGATGGAAAACTTTGTATAACAAAATAAAATGTAAAGAAAATGAGAAAGGAGTATCAAGGATGCCACAGGAAATTGTCACTGCCTGGCCACTTACCTAAAATATGGGCAAGCCAGTCATCCTGTGAACAAGTTAAGACTCTCTCCCTATAATCTTTGTAAAAACATTGGACAAGTCACAGAACTTTAAAACTTTAACCACATTCATTTGAGTATTTCCTAAAATAGATGGCGTATCAGCTGGCAAGTCAACCGTGGCCCGCTGGTCAGAAAATAAAATGCAGTCAAATAAAACACAATTCCACAATGACCATATAAGGTGCTTTGTAAATAAAGTGAAACATCTCTGGTGTAAAGTTCTCCTTCATTAAGTGCAGTAAGCTTAAGATGGAGATACCAACAATAATTGATTTGAATAGCTGCTGCAGAAGATGACCATGCAAAGAAAAGAACTTTAACATACCTGAATTCAGTAACAGGGAATGGCATATTCCACTCATCAGAAAAACCAGAACAAGGAATAGTGTCTTACTGTGATGCAGACTTCACAGGTGCTGGAAGAAACAGTGCATGGCTGCACTATCTACTACAGAAGCAAAATACACACATCAAAAAAAGTTTTGCATCACCTTGGTTCTGAGAGTTCCAGAACCTGTACAGAAAATTGGAATAGAGATCAACATAAACATCATTTCTGCCCTTTTTATTGCTCATGAAAACCACACATTGCTTGTTGTGTACCACCATATGATGAGACCTTCAGAGTTGGTGGTCCAGATTGCTGTACACACCATTACCTCTAATACCCAGAATCACATCCTCTTGTGTTGATGCATGCCTGTATTCATCATGGCATACTATCCACAAGTTAATCAAGGCACTGTTGGCCCAGATTGTCCCACTCCTCAATGGCGATTCAGCCTAGATCCCTCAGAGTGGTTGGTGGGTCATGTCATCCATAAGCAGCCCTTTTCAATCTATCCCAGGCATGTTCGATAGGGTTCATGTCTGGACAACATGCAGGCCACTCTAGTCGAGAGAAGTCGTTATCCTGAAGGAAGTCATTCACAAGATGTGCACAATGGGGGCATGAATTGTGATCCATGAAGATGAATGCCTCGACAGTATGCTGCCGATATCATTGCACTATTTGTTTGAGGATGGCATTCATGTATCATACAGCAATTATGGTGCCTTCCATGACCACCAGCAGCGTACGTCGGCTCTACATAATGCCACCCCAAGACAGCAAGGAACCTCCACCTTGCTGCACTCACTGGACAGTGTGTCTAAGATGTTCAGCCTCACTGGGTTGCCTCCAAACACATCTCTGACGATTGTCTGGTTGTAGGCATATGCAACACTCATCGATGAGGAGAACGTGATGTCATTTCTGAGTGGTCCATTCAGCATGTTATTTGGCCCATCTGCATGGTGTCGTGGTTGCAAAGATGGACCTCGCCATGGACATCGGGAGTGAAGTTGCACATCATGCAGCCTATTGTGCACAGTTTGAGTCGTAATATGACTTCCTGTGTCTGCACGAAAAGCATTATTCAACATGGTGGTGTTACTGTCAGGGTTCCTCTGAGCCATAATCCGCAGGTAGCGGTCATCCACTGCAGTAGTAGCCCTTGGGTGGCCTGAGTGAGGTATGTTATCGACAGTTCATCTCTCTGTATCTCCTCCATATCTGAACAACAACGCTTTGATTCACTCCGAGATACCTGGACACTTCCCTTGTTTAGAGCCCTTCCTGGCACAAAGTATCAATGAGAACACAATCAAACCACAGTATTGACCATCTAGACATGGTTGAACTACAGACAACAAGAGCCGTGTACTCCTTCCTGGTGGAATGACTGGAACTGATCGGCTGTCCGATCACCCCGTCCCCCCCGCCCTCGTGCCCCATCTCATAGGTGCTGCTCATGCATGGTTGTTTACATCTTTGGGTGGATTTAGTGACATCTCTGAACAGTCAAATGGACTGTGTCTGTGATATTCACAGTCAATGTCTATCTTCAGGAGTTCTGGGAACTGGAGTGATGAAAAAAAAAAAAAATTTTTTTTTTTTTGATGTGTGTACATCTCTGTTGCTCAAGATTGTCAAGAAATAAAGATTTTGAAGACTTTTATAGAAGAATTTTTTGACTGAAATACGAAAATGACAAATTGTTTTGATCACCAAAGTGTGGCACCAATGATAAAATTATGCCAAATTTCAAGACGAAACAAGCACATTGACGTCAAGTATTATTTCATCAATGATGGACTGAATCGTGGCTGGTTCAACATACAGTACTGACAAACTCAAGAAAAACAGTAAACAAAAGCAATATATTAAAAATAGTTCCCAGATTTTACTAGTTATCTTGACAGCCTCATCCAGCAAAGTACAGAGAAAGGTAAACACAAAAATTCTACAAACAAACATAGAAGATCATGTTAATATATTTAAATACATGATCCTACTTGTTTTAAGTGGTAGTTTCAATTTGTGCATAGATGCAGTTTGAATAGTGTAATTGGAAAAGTGTCAAACAGTGGAAAATCCAGGATGGAATGTAACAATTTTATGAGAAGGAAAGTTGCCACTCACCATATAGCGGAGATGC
Source organism: Schistocerca gregaria (assembly GCF_023897955.1). Taxonomy (NCBI): domain Eukaryota; kingdom Metazoa; phylum Arthropoda; class Insecta; order Orthoptera; family Acrididae; genus Schistocerca; species Schistocerca gregaria. The sequence goes on from NC_064921.1 coordinate 1,002,745,841, forward strand.
TGAGTTGCCGATAGGCATTACATCTCAGCTATATGGTGAGTGGCAACTTCCCTTCTCATAATATTGAAAAAGGATCAACTTATTGGAAGACATCAATTCTCTGCCCATAAAATATATTAATACAATATTGGAATAAATGTAACCATTAACCTTTTAATTGAAGCATTGAGCAGTATACAACCATGTAAACCAGTTTTCACGCAATGTCTTCCTCTGGGCTAACAAGCTAACAAACAAGACTAGGATGAAGTTTTGGGACAATGTATCGATGTGTGTGTGTGTGTGTGTGTGTGTGTGTGTGTGTGTGTGTGTGTGTGTGTTTGTGTGAGTTGTGTTTTGTAAGTCTGTAAAATAAATTAGTTATTTACAACAAATTCAGGTTTTAATTTAGACACAAATTCTTCCAGTATAATTAATACTGCCTGATAATTAACACAGCATATATAGGCATTTTATATGTATCATACCATTTCTTCTGGAAGTGAAACATGGACGATAACTAGTTTGGACAAGAAGAGAATAGAAGCTTTCGAAATGTGGTGCTACAGAAGAATACTGAAGATAAGGTGGATAGATCACGTAAATAATGAGGAGGTATTGAATAGGATTGGGGAGAAGAGAAGTTTGTGGCACAACTTGACTAGAAGAAGGGATCGGTTGGTAGGACATGTTTTGAGGCATCAAGGGATCACAAATTTAGCATTGGAGGGCAGCGTGGAGGGTAAAAATCGTAGAGGGAGACCGAGAGATGAGTACACTAAGCAGATTCAGAAGGATGTAGGTTGCAGTAGGTACTGGGAAATGAAGCAGCTTGCACAGGATAGAGTAGCATGGAGAGCTGCATCAAACCAGTCTCAGGACTGAAGACAACAACAACAACAACAACACCATTTCTTCAAGTATAATTCATAATTAACATAGCATATATAGATATGTTACATCTGCCACTCAGAAGCATCACTGATATATTTTGTACCCATGTAGGCCATTTGTCAAACTGAAATTTATTAAATTTGTGTATAATATACCCTAGCACCAACATAAATAATTTTGTGTATAAGGAGAAATCCCTGTAGAGTATGAACAGAAAATGTGGTTTCTGATAAGTACTTCATCAAATGCTGCACATATTTATAAGGAAAACATCAGGTGATGCTTTAATTAAGTTGAAAATGACCAATACTAATGAAAAAATTGCAATATCCACTTTGTCTTTAAAACCACTTGCAAACTTTGAATCACTGGACTTTCTTCAGACATTATGTTTGAAGTCATCAGTCATTACTGTTACACCTGGATTTCACTTCTGTAGTCATAGAGCAATTACCTGCTTTTTATGTGTGACTGTGTGGCATCTCATTTCATCTGTAGGTGAATGGTTGCCTGTCATCATTTTTGTTTGCTGTTTCTATCTTTGTATTTCTGTTATAACAATGCAAATGATTACAATAATCATTTCTTCAAAATTAATCAGATAATCACCACTGAAAGAGAGAGTTTTATATGTATGTATCATCATATACCTCCAGGACACAATGAATGTCTGCTCACTTCTAATGAACTAAGATCATAAACTTTAATGCAAGAGTGAAACATAACGGCATGTGTTGATAGCAAATATATAAGAAATTATGAACATTATTACAATTTAAACTAAGAATGACAGATACTATAATAATAATAATAATAATAATAATAATAATAATAAGAGGATTACCTTACCTGCATATTCAGTAGCTGATTTGAGTCCTATCTCTAGATATTTGATGCTACAGAAAACTACAATTTTGGTCAATAAACTGAATATTAACACTGGTATGTAAACATATGCTTTTACCTCAATATCCTTGTTTATCTCTGAGATTTCAGCTTGTCTGCGTCTAAGACAATCAACTGCAGAGTAATACTGAGCCTCTAATTCTCTTTTCTCTTGATACTCTGGACCTAAACCCAGATAAATCCATTATTCTTCAATTGCAAAAAATCTATAATACGAGTGTGAAATTAATTTTGAAATAAATTGGGTAACAAATGTATAAAAAATAATAATACAATTTCTCTGAGGCAAGTTGGATAATATGTGTCATCTATGGTTTAACGGCTCTCACCTACAGTGTATCATTGCTAAAATAATTAGAGAGAGAAATGTGATTAAGATAACTGTAGCATCAAAAAAAGTGTTAAGAAAAAAACCATTTAAAACTACATTAAATCTCTCCCCCTCTCCCTAACTTGCTCATGTTCACTTACCCATTAACTCTATCGCACACGGTGTAAAAACTGTACGTTTGGTCAAACACCACAAAACTTTTTAAAACATGGATAATATAAGAAGGAAGGATATAAGACTGCACGTTGATTGCTTCTCCCTAAAGCTTGTATTTTAGGGAGGAAGTTAAGATATTTGACAAAATCTTATAGGGCAGATCTGCAGTAAATTGACATTCGCTCCTTGTAAAACCCATTCAAATGAAACGTGGCATTTTCTGATCTGCAGCTAAAATATGTCTCGTCTGATCCAATGTCCCCTACATTGTATGTAATACTGAATCATATAAATTAAATTCCTTAAGTAGAAAGATCACAGGATCATGTTCCAGGAAAAACCACAGAACAGGCAAGAGTGGCCAACTGCTTTGACCCAGCCACAAGTACAGTTATTTAATTAAACAATGAATTGAAAAGACATGTTGGAGCGCACTCCCTCCAGTACCTCACTACATCTAAAATTAAACAGGGCCTCTTCAGTAGTAATGGTGGCAGTCAGTTCTGATCTTGGGTTTGGGTCGGTACTACTCCCACTTAAAATACTTGTTCCATAGAAGATGAGCAACAATTTGTTATGGTAATGAATTTGAATCATGTTTTCTGACTAATACACAAGGCACTTATAACCTAGACAGACTCTCATAAAAGCCTTATAAAACTGTAGTCGAAATGCTCCTTCTGTTCCCTAAGATCTGTGGCTAAGGCAATTCAAGACGTTCAGTGCCTGTAATCATGACAGTTTTAAATCAAACGTGAGTCCCAGAAATCTTTAAAATGGAGAATGGTGTCAATCATCAAGAACTTGACAGCTGGTGTATCGTATTATCCATACCTGACATTGTAATTTAGTTGTACTGTGGCTTCACAAAAGATAGTCAGAAGATGGATTGACTTAACCAAAAAAATTTATTTTAACCATTATAATCATAGTTTTAATGTACCTGATTTGAAATGATGCTGTTTCCACCTCACATGGAGAAGAGCATTACATGACTCAAAATTGCTGGATCTGAAATTCAATGCATTCCCTTCCATAGCTACACGGTAGTGGCAGGATGCTGAATCCTGGGTGAGGTCCTCTTGGAAAGATTAATTAATAGTGTACTTTCAGGTGTTCAGCTGAGTTGTTATTTCTATTTTCAAGCATAATATTTTGAGCGCAAGTCCAATAGCTTTCTTCACGCGCAGTGAGCTGTGTTGTATGTGTACTCAGTGCCCGCACTCCAACCAGACCATGGAATATTTTGGAGTTGCGTCAGTATTTGTAGCTGAGTTTGTCTCTGAGTACATGTTATGTCCACTTGATGCTTCTCTGTATTCCAGTGCTCACACTGTTATTCCATGAAGGCCACATTCTCTCAGCATTTAACAAGTCCAATGGATGAAGTGGCCATTAAGATTTTAACAAATTAATGACAAATAAGAACCCTTGGAAGCTCTATCCTTGTTTATCAGGTTTTACAACATCTTTATTTTGGTAGACTCCTTAATTGCACTATCCCAGAAACTTAATGTTTTCACCCCAGTACTGGACTCATCAAATTTCATTCAATCGTTATACTCAAGACAGTGCTCAGTGACAGGTGTTTTGCCTGGCTGTTTCTGGCAGGTGTGTCAATGATGTTTATTGCACCTCTCCTCAACTATTTCTGGAGATTGGGTCCAGTGTCAACTTCTTCCCTATGCATTGATAATTTTGAATGTAACAATTGCTTTGAGTATCCACTGCTTTGGAACACTATTTGTATAATTTATTCACAACATCCTGAAAAATTCTCTGGGAAGGGGTGGTAGGGGAGTTGTGAGGGGAATAGGAACAAGTTTGTTCACCAGTGGCATACTGCTTTTCGGGCATGCAAAAAAATTATAAGATACAATTTTTATCATAAAATAAAATATGGTATTTCAGGGCTTGGGTGTAGTCTGCACTGTAACTGACACCTGAAGTTAATGTTTTTTCAACAATTATTTTACATGTTTGGTTGTGGGACACAAGGTCGTCCCCATCCTCGAAAAGGCAAAATGTGAGGTCACCAATTGGTTGAAGTGGCCCATTTTAGCCTACATCAGACCTGAAAATACATCAGGAAAAAGTAGCCTTTAGACATAACACACAGGTAAATAATATTTCTATACGGGGTGGGCCAGAATTCATTATCCATCATAACCTACTGAAAACATTAAGATAATCTTGTTTGTTTGTTTGTTTGTTATAATTACAGTCATAAACACCAATGTGTACAGCTATACTTTTTCAGATAATTATTGACAGAAACATCAGAGTGCACTGTTATTAAAACAAACATCTCTCAAAATGTTCATTTATTATTCTAAGCTGTTGGGGAGATGTTTTCTAATGAGGAAAGAGTTTTTGCTTTAAAGCATGACACAAATGTGTTTATAATGTAATAATAAATTAGTGGATTACAAATTTCAAAACTGTTGCAAGTGCAAGGAATGCTTTACAATTTATGGAAATGTTTGTAGAAAATGGACCTGTAGTGGATTTCCACAGGTCAGGTTGGCCATCAATAAGTGGTGGAACAAAGCTTATAATTTTAGATTAGATTAATTATTCATTCCATAGACCCATAAAAGAGGGAATCCTCCTGGGTGTGAAACATATCAGATAAACACATTACAAAAATGTAATTAGAAAAACTTGAGTTTCATTAATTTTAATGATCCTCAGTCAATAAACAGTAAAATTATGTACATGAATTAAATTTAAACTTTTAATATTTACAGGTTTACTATTTGCACCTGGCTTCATTAAATCATCATTCAGACATTTGCTAGTTTCTTGGCTATTACAACCAACTAATGTCAAAAATTAAAGTAAATTGTTCATTTCAGTGATCCTCAGTTTAGAACAGTCAGATTATGTACAAGATTTAAAAATAAACTTCCACTATTTACAGACCTAAGACTTACATCTGCTTTCCATACATCCATCATTCACACAGTAGGTAGTTACTTGGTTGTTACAACCAAATATTGTCAAAAATTAAAGTATAATAAATTTTCACTAAAATGGTCTACTGCAGTTGTTGAGAAACTCATGGATGGAATAGAAGGAGATGGCCACCAAAAATTCTTTTAAATTATGTTTAAATTGTGCCTTGTCTGAAACTAAACTCTTAATTGTTGCTGGTAACTTATTGAAAATATGCGTTGCTGAATATTGGACTCCTTTCTGGGCAAGAGTAAGTGATTTTAAATCTTTATGTATATTGTTCTTGTACCTAGTATTGAATGTGTTCCAAGCATATTGATACTGTGTACTAAGTTATGGTTCTCAGAACTCTGAGAAGTCTAACCATACATTATCTCTCAAATGGGATATTTCTAAAGATTCTTTGCAAAGAGTTTTACATAAGGCCAAAATAAACATTACACATCTCATCTTATACATGGAAACTCCACCTAGGAATACCAACAATGTAGGAAAAGATACATTGCTACTTACAGACACTTACATAAAGCTTTTGGCCATAGCCTTCATCATTAAGAGAGAAACACACGTCATTCAGAGACACACACACACACACACACACACACACACACACACACACACACACACACCACACACACAACCGCAGCTCCAGCATCTCGGGCCGGAATGCAACTGTCACGTGAGATGCCAGCAACACTCTGGAGTTGGCATGGAAGGGAACGGATAGTAATGTATGGGAGGGGAGAGATGGATGCTGTCTTGCGATGTGTGCAGGAACTAGAATACTGACCCATGCTGTGTCAGAAGATTTTGGGGCAGGGAGGTGGGGAAAAATGGAGCAAAAATGGAGAGGAGCAGGGATGCATTGGCAGAAGGCTGCAAATAAACAGAGTGGGATATGAGAATGAGGAGGAGATGATAGGACAGAGGGGCTGGAAACTGTTGGGTGGAGTGTATGGGGACGGTATGTTACTGAAGGTTGGGCCACTATAATTATGGGAGCGGAGACTGTGTTGTAAGGATAATTGCTATCTGCACAATTCAGAAAAGCTGGTGATGGAGGGAAGGATCCAGATGGCTCAGGCACTGAAGCACCCATTAAAATCAAGTGTGTTACATTCAACTGCATGTTGTACCACATGTTGGTCTACATTGCACTTGGCCGCAGTTCGGCAGTGGCCGTTCATCCTGGTGGACAGCTGGTTGGTACTATACCAATATAAAAAGCTGTGCAATAATTGCAGCAGAGATGGTAAATGACATGGCTGCTATCACTGGTAGCCTGGCCCCTGATGAGGTAGGATAAACCTGTGACAGGACTGGAATAAGGGTGGATTGGGCAGGTTTTGCACCTGGGTCTTCCACAGGGATATGATCCTTGTGGCAAAGGTTGAGACTGTGAGTGGCGTGTGGGTAAACTAGGATGTTGTGGAGGTTGGGTACGCAATGGAACATCACTTTAGGAGAGGGTGGGAAATATTTCAGGTAGGATGTTCCTCATTTCAGGGCATGATGATAGGTAATCAAAGCCCTGGTGAAGGTTGTGGTTCAGTTGTTCTAATCCGGAGAAGTGCTGGGTGATGAAGGGGATGTTCCTCTGTGGCTGGTTCTTGGGGGCGGTGGGAGGGTTGGGTGTGTGAGGGGAAATCACAAAGGAGATTTGTGTGTGGACGAGATCTGAGGGATATCGCCTGACTGTGAAGCCATGGTGAAATCCTCAGCATACTGATCAAGGGAGTTTTTGACACTGCAGATATGCTGTCCCTGGGTAGCCAGGCTGTATGGGAGGGATGTTTGGTGAGAAAGAATGACAGCTGTCAAAATGCAGGTACTGCTGGTGGTTGGTGGGTTTAATGAGGACAGAGGTGCAGATGGGGCCATCAGAGAGGAGGAGGTCACCATCTAGTAAGGTGGCACACTGGGTTGAGGAAGACCACGAATGGATGGGAGAGAAGGTGTTGAGGTTGCGAAGGAATGAAGATAGGGTGTCTTGGCCCTGAGTTCATATCATGAATGAGACTAGAGATTTTGTGTTTTGTGAGGCTAAGAAAGTCTCCTCTAGACAGCCCATAAAAAGGTTGGCTGCACCATGGATTTGTTTATGTATCTTTGTTTATGTATGATGTTTGTTTTGTGGGGCACTCAACTGCGTGGTTATCAATGCCCGTACAAATTCCCTTCCATTGCTCAGTCCAAGTTCGCCATTTTCATGAATGTTGATGAAATGATGAGGACAACGCAAATGCGCAGTCATCTCGGGGCAGGTTAATATTCCTGACCCTGCCAGGAATCGAACCTGGGATCCTGTGCTTGGGAAGCAAGGACGTGACTGCGAGACCATGAGCTGCAGACAAAAGTACTTGTGTGTTAGGATAAAGTCAATAAGATGTTTGAGGAATGAGGTAATGGGTTTTGAATCTGAAGGACATTGGTGAAGGTAGTTTTCAATACTGGTAAGACCATGGCATAAAGGATGTTGGTGTACAGTGAGGTGACAACAACAGTGATGAGTAAGGATCCAGAAGGTAAAGGGATGGGGATGGTTGAGAGTTGGTGAAAGAAGTGGTTGGTGTCTTTGAAATAGGAAGCTAGATAACAGCAATTGGTTGCAGGTGTTGGTCAATGAGGGTTGGAATTCTTTCAGTCCTGTTATGGGTCTATCCTATCTCATCAGGTGCTGACCCTTCTGTGAAAGCAGCTTTGTCATTTACCAGCTCTGCTGCAATCATTGCACAACTTTTTACATTAGTATGACTACCAACCAGCTGTCCATCAGATAAATGGACTCTGCCAAACTGAGGCCAAGAGCAAGATATACCACCCTGTGGCATAAGATGCAGCTGAATGTAACACACTCAGTTTCAATGGGTTCTTCACTAACTGAGCCGTCTGGATCCTTCCCTCCAGCAACAGCTTTTCTGAACTGCGCAAATGGGAGTTATCCTTACATCACATTCACTGCTCCTGTAACTATTCCAGACTCAACCTTCAGTAACATACTGTGCCCATACCCTTCACCCAACAGTTTCCACCCCCACTGTTCTATCATCTCCTTCCTATTCTCTTCTCCCACCCTGTTTATTTGCAGCCTCTCCGAAGACATCCACCTGCCTTTCCCTGCTTCTCTCCATTTTTGCTCCTCTTTTCCCCACCTCTCTGCCCCACAACCTCCTGACATGACGCCTGTTGGCATTCTAGTCGCTGCACACTAAACCAGACAACTTTTGTCTCTCTCCCCACCCATACACAACTACCCCTTCCCCTTCCCTGCCCCCTCCAGATTGCTGCTTGTATCCCACATGATAGGTGCATTCCTACCTGGGGTGCAGGTGTTGGCAGTCCTGTGTGCATGAGGTGTGCTTGTTTGTGTGTGTGAATAGTGAGTGTCTCTCTTTTACTGATGAGGACTATGGCCAAAAGCTTTTTGTAAGAGTCCTTTAATTGTGCCAGTCTGCAACTTGACATGTCTTCTTTATGGTAAGTAGCACTCTCTCTTTTACTAAATTGTTTGTCTCATACAAGGGCTACTGGAAGTTGAATGTGGTAGGCTTCAGTTTTGTGAGACAATGTTAAAAGTTGTGGATCCAGGAAAACAGATAGATGCAGTGTTTCTTGATTTCTAAAAAGCATTTCACTCCGGACCACACATACACTTATTGTCAAAAGTATGATCATATGTGGCATCAAGTGAAATTTGTAACTAGAATGGGGACTTTTGGGTAGGGAGGACACAGCATGTTATCTCGAATGAACAGTCATCTTCAGATGTAGAAGTAACTTCAGGTGTGCCCTGGGAAGTGTGTTGGCACCCTTGTTGTTCATTTTGTATATTAATGATCATGAAGACAATATTAATAATAAAATCAGGCTTTTTGTGGATGATGCAGTTATCTATAATTAAGTACTATCTGAAAGAAGCTGTATAAATATTCAGTCAGATCTTGATAAGATTTCAACATGGAGCTGAGATTGGCAACTTGCTCTAAATATTCAGGTAATGTAAAGTCTAGCACGTCATAAAATGAAAAAGAAAAAGAAAAAAAATAATACTATCCTTTGACTATAATATCAATGAGTCACAGTCAAAATTGGCCAACTCATACAAATAGCTGAGGAGTGACTGCCCCTCCTGCCCACCTGGTTGATACACCCTTGTTTGTCTGACGTCTTGTAGAGTTATGAAATGGAATGATCATATAGGTTCAGTGATGTGTAAAGCAGATGGTAGACTTCACTTTATTGGTATAACATTGGGGAAGTGACATCAGTCTACAAAAGAGATAGCTTACAAATCACTCATGAAAATTCTTCTAGAATATTGCTCAAGTGTGTGGCACTTGTACCAGATAGGATTAACAGAGGATATTGAATGTATACAGAGGAGAACAGGATGAATGGTCACAGGTTTGGTCAATCCATGGGAGACAGTCACAGAGATACTGAAGGAACTGAACTGGAAGACTCCTGAAGACAGACGTAAACTATGCCAAGAAAGTCAATTAACAAATTTTCAAAAACTGCTTTAAATGGCTACGCTAGGGATATACTACAGACCCTTTATGTATTGCTTACATAGGGATCATGAGGATAAGATTAGAATAATTACTGCATGCACAGGGGCATTCAAACAATCATTCTTCTTGCACCATATTCTTGAATGAAACAGGAAGAAACCCTAATAACTGGTGCAATGGGACATACCCTCTGTCATGCACCTCATACTGGTTTGCAGAGTATGTATATATAGATGTAGAATTAAGAGAATATGATAATGAGTTGTTTTCTAAGATAACTTGGAGTGATGAGCCAACTTTCAAATTATCAGGCCACATTAACAGGCACAACTGCACCCATTGATACACAGAGAGTAATTAGGCATTAACAGACACAATTGCACCTATTGCTACACAGAGAACAATTTGGTTATGATGGGTAGTGACTTTTGGCTCATCTTGTATCACAGAGTGGTACATAAATAAGTTTATTTATTGATAAATCTGTGTTTCTGAATTGTGGGAATAGCAGCCTTTTTTGCCAATGCTTGGCAATAAGAAAGCTGCTGTTCCCAAAATAGTTTTAGTGAGTTTCCCTTAGGAAACAATAGCTGTTGAGGTTGGTCTTAATTTATTTGTTTTTGCAAATAATGGACATTTTATGTACTTGTCCATTAAAACACCTGTTAAGAGACAATTTAAAAAAAAAATGTAATGTAGACCAGAAAAAGAAATAATCTATGAAATTAGCTGTGGTAGCACGAATACCCCACTCAGCGTTCCTCGTAACAGTCATTTATTGTGCATGTCTTGTCCTGTTTGCCATTCCAGCCCTGCCTTTATGTATGTACTGCTACCTATTGTAGCCTCGGCTGCCTTCTTGCCTTCAGTAGGATCAGTTTGTCAACTAAAATTACAATTATTTAATGTTTTTCAGAATTTATCTCACCCTTAATGTCTTTAGGGCAACGGCCTTGGCAGAGTGGATACACCGGTTCCTGTCAGATCACCGAAGTTAAGCGCTGTTGGGCGTGGCTGGCACTTGTATGGGTGACCATTCGGGCCGCCACGCGCTGTTGCCATTTTTCGGGGTGCACTCAGCCAAGTGATGCCAACTGAGAAGCTACTCGACTGAATAGTAGCGGCTCCGGTCAAAGAAAACCATCATAATGACTGGGAGTGCGGTGTGCTGACCACACGCCCCTCCTACCCGCATCCTCAGCTGAGGATGAGACGGCGGTTGGATGGTCCCGACGGGCCACTTGTAGCCTGAAGACGGAGTGCTGTTTTAATGTCTTTAAGAAAGGAATCTGGTACCCAAAGCAGGAAAAGGTGAAATAACAGAACAAGAACAGCTTTCTGAACTAGCTGGAAGTTTTGACAGACTTACTGTAAAAACTGCTGATAACACCTAGTGTGTAATTTCACAAGAATTTACATGTTCCTGTGATCCAGAATCTTTAAGCTGCTCACTCTCTACAGCAGAAGCAGGGCCAACTACACAGACATTCACTCTTTAAGAGCAGATTCATTTGAAAGTTTTCATTGATACTAGTTATTGGCAGAAAATATAACTGAGACTTTGAAGAATGAACTTAACTAAGACAGGGACATGAGGACTACAGAATAAATATGCATTTATTTCAACATATAACACCAGCAGATCATTTTCTAAGGAGTGGTTTTATATGGAGTTAGAAAATGGCGAGTGAGTTTTAAGGACATGGTTGTTGTATTTTCCTGTGAAATGTGCTATATATGCTTTCCTTGCATGCTTTTTTTAAAATAATAATACAGGGAGAAGTTCTTGTATACAGCCATATGATTTTAAAACATGAAAACGCTAAACCCCAAGAATACTTCAACATGAGAAAAGTTATCATCCTGTTGAAGCATATGAAAACTGAACTGGAAATACCTTGAAATGAGACTACAGAAATGTGAAACAATTGATGATGCTGTTCAATTAAAGCAATCGACGATGCTGTTCATGTAAAACAATGTAAGTCATTTGATAAATGAAAAGCTCTATTAACAAGAATTCTTGATTATTAACTGTATTTAGCCAGGCAATATTTAACATTGTGTGGTCACTCAGAAGATCTTTGTGGAAATTATAAATGTGGAAATTCACTTGAGACCTTAAAACTACTTGCCAAAACTGATTCATCAGCGAATATCACATTTACAAAGTTCAGCAAACAGATTATCTCCATGAAGCCAAAATGACTCCATCAGACTACTTGGCGAGCATGACAGAATAGAGATACTTAAGAAAATATACAAGACTAAGTATTCCTCCACCATGTACAAAGATATATCGAGTACTGACCAAATGTCTCAAGTAATTCATTATGTACAGATTGAAGGTTCAGAAGCCACAGTACAGGAATCCTTTGTTGACTTCATTCTATGACATGGAAATTCAGCTAATGAAATTACAGAACAAATATCCGACAACTTGCAAGGAGATAGTTTAAAACAGGCCTCCTGCTATGGATAAGGATATGATAACGATGCAACCATGCCTGTACACATTAGTAGTGTTCAGATACATATTTTGGGTATAATTGTGAAAGCAATATTGGTGCCATGTAACAATCTCTCACTTAATCTTGCTGGAGTGAATGTAGTTGCTGTTGGAATAAAAACAATGACTTCTTCCAATACTGTGCAAAATGTGTACACATAAGTGGGATGTTCTTAAACATGTTCCAATTAATGTGAAGTGATCCTGTGACATAAAATGTATTCCAAAGCATGAATCTGTATGTGTGCTCACTGTGCACCCTGATAGCATAATAAAATTTTGGAAGCCTTGAGGTATAGTTGAGAAGAAAATCCAGAAACAAGAAAATCCAGAAACCAAAGGACATAAATGCAGTTTATTGGTTTACATTGTGACCTAACCTTCCTTTGCATTCCTTTATTTTTGGAGCCCATGCTCGCTAAAGTGAATGATGTTCAAATATGCCTACAACAGAAACCTTGGACTTGATCAATGTGTTCAAAATTTGAAATCATTTAAACTATTTTGTGAACAAAAGCAGCTTAGAGAACCACATAAATATGCAATATGTTTGATATTTCAACAGAAAGAAGAATCAGATGATGAAACAAAATGTTTAGTGAGATAAGTATTGCTCTAGCTAAAATTTAATTCAAGAGGCTAACTACAAATAGCTTGAGGCAGTAGATATGATATAATATTTGGAGGGGGAAGTGTATATTACAAATGGATGTACTTCACAGGCTATTTACCTTCCTTAAAATTTAAATACTAATTATTAAGTTGGATGATTAAGTGGAAGATGCAGGAGAGTTTAACTCTACATCTTCACCTATATGACTACCATACATTTCATAGTTGAGTGCTCAGTAGAGGGTTCATTTAACCACTTTCAAGCTATTTTTCCACCATTCCACTGCAGGAAAAACAAACTCTTAAATTTTTACCTGCACACACTCATTTTTCTCATTTTATTACAATGTTCATTTTTTCCTCTGTAGGTGGGCACCAAAAGAGTATTTCCACATCTGGAGGAGAAAGTTGGTGACTGAAATTTCATGATATCCTGCCTCTGTGAAAAATCCCTTTGTTTTGATGATTGCCACCCCAGTTTATGTATCATATCTGTGGTACTCTCACACCTGTTTCACAATAATACAAAATGAGCTGCCCTTCTTTAAACTCTTTCAGTGTCTTCCATTAATTCTGTCTGATGCAGATCCCACACCATGCAGCAATACTCCAGGAAAGGACGGACAAGCTTAGTGTAGGCAGTCTCTATAGTAGACCTGTTGCATCCTCTAAGTATTCTGCCAATAAAACACAGTCACAATGTTATCTATGTGATCATTCCAATTTAAGTTATTCATAACTGTTTAATATAAATACAGAAAACTGCAACCATCATTTTTAAAACAGCTTTTTACTTGGTTTTTGAACCTTTTCAGGCTCATCTTCAGATAGTGCACATGAGGTTTCAAAGTAGATATCTTGTCTAAATCACTTTGCTATTGGTTATCATCTGATGACTTTACAAAACAATCAGTTACAGCATCATCTTCAAACAATGTAAGAGGGCTGCTCAGGTTGTCTCCTAAATCATTTATAAAGATCAGGAACAGCAGAGGGCTTACTTATAGGACTTCCCTGGAGAACACAAAAAATCACTTTTCTTTCACTTGATGACTGTTTGTCGATTACTACAAACTATGACATTTCTGAGAGAAAATCACAAATCCAGTCATACAATTGAGATGATATTCTGCAGGCTGCAGTCTGACTAGAAGTCACTTGTAAGGAATATTGTCAGAAGCTTTATGGAAATCTAAAAATATGGAATCAATTTGATTATGATGCAAAAAGACAGCTAGAGTTGCAAATAAAATAGTTACTTCAGTAGGTGATTGGTTTTGGGTTAACACCCATTTTCAAACCAACCAAGGCTTGCAAAGTTAAATGTATGCCCAAAATAACAGTAAATAATGCCGATACATATAAGTCTGGTACCAAGAGCACATAAATTGGGTATGAAAATCAATCTGAGATCCCCTGTTGACAGAACTCATTACTTTGTGTAAACAAAGAGCTAACTGTAAATAAAATAGAAAGAAACTTTCACATGGGAAAAATATATTAAAAACAAAGATTCCAAGACTTACCAAGCGGGAAAGCGCTGGCAGACAGGCACATGAACAAAACACACAAACACACACACAGAATTACTAGCTTTCGCAACCGATGGTTGCTTCTTCAGGAAGGAGAGGGAAAGACGAAAGGATGTGGGTCTTAAGGGAGAGGGTAAGGAATCATTCCAATACCGGGAGCGGAAAGACTTCCCTTAGGGGAAAAAAAGGACAGGTGTACACTCGCACACACACTCGCACACACACACACACACACACACACACACACACACACACACACACACACACACACACATATCCATCCGCACATACACAGACACAAGCAGACATATTTAAAGGCAAAGAGTCTTTGCGAGTGTACACCTGTCCTTTTTTTCCCCTAAGGGAAGTCTTTCCGCTCCCGGTATTGGAATGATTCCTTACCCTCTCCCTTAAAACCCACATCCTTTCGTCTTTCCCTCTCCTTCCTGACGAAGCAACCATCGGTTGCGAAAGCTAGTAATTCTGTGTGTGTGTTTGTGTGTTTTGTTCATGTGCCTGTCTGCCAGCGCTTTCCCGCTTGGTAAGTCTTGGAATCTTTGTTTTCAAAGAGCTAACTGTGATTGACAAGAATGATACTTTCTGAATTCATGTTGCTACTTGTCAATAAATCATTTTCTTAGAGATAATTTGTAATGTTCATAGTCAGTATGTTTTCCAAATCCTTCTGCAATACGATGTTCGTGATACGGGCCTGTAACTCATCAGACTGCTCTTACTTCCATACTTGAGTACTGCTGTGACCTGTGCAACTTTCATTTCTTTAGGTACAGATCTTCTATCAGGAGAGTGGTCGTATATGACTGCTAAATAAAGAGTTATTGTTTCAGCATATTCCGATATGAACCTCATAGATAATATTATCTGGACCAGAGGCCTTGCCTTTATTGAGTTAAGCTGCTTCACTTCATCAAGGATACCTATGGCTAAGTTACTCATGTTTGTAACTGTTCTTGACACAAATTTTGGAATTTTTACTTCGTCTTCTTTGGTGAAGAATTGTGGAAAACTGTGTTTAAAAGTCTGCTTTAGTAGCACTTCATCAGTAACGTTACCATCGCTATCACGCTATGAAGTTATTGATTGTGTCTTGCCACTGATGTACCTCACATGCAACCAGAACCTCTTTGTATTTTATGCCATATTCCGAGCAGAGTTTCATTATGAAAACTATCCAAAGTATACTTTTCAGTGTGATAGAGTCTGCAGCTGTGATGCATTTTTTTGAAAGATGTCAAGATGCCTTTAGCTGCTGCTCTCTTTATTTCATGTACGATTGCACAATTTCGGCCATTTTCAAATATCTAAAACGGAAGCATTATACACTGGATACATTAATGAGACTTGTGATTTTGCTGTAGGAACAAGTCATATCTGCAGATATACTGGGCATATTATAACTTACTTTATGGATTATTTTTAAGTAATAAATTATGCCAAGTATAGTGTTAGAACTGGTAAAAAGTTGTCAATTACTTCCTGTTTGTCCAATATAAAATTTTGTGCATTCTTCACAGTTGCCAAAAGTTTTATATTTGAAAAACAGGAAGAAAAGTTAGTACACAATTTAAAGAACACAAAATAATTAGCAACAATAATCCATCCACATTTATTGCACATTTAAACTACACCAACCACAAAGTACCTAATATAGATAGATCACTTCAAATATTACATAAATTACAGAAAGAAAGAGTCATGAATGTAATGGAAGAAATTGAAATTTATATCTACCTAAAAGATCAGTCAGACAGAGTATTAAATGAGCAAAAAGAACTGCAAAATAGGAAATTCCTAGACAACTTTTTACCAGTTCTACAATTAAGCACTACAGAACCATAGAATATAAAATTATTACTACACTCATTAATAAATATGACTGCAATGCAAAACATCATGCAACCATAAAGTAGTTTTTATTTGGCTCTCATAGTTTTCAGTATTGTTTCATTAGAGTACTGTGATGGATTCCATATAAAAGATATTTTACATCCTTTTAAATTTGGTATGCTTTTTTCATTGCCTCCACAAAAGAGTTCTGATCTGTTTTTGTGTACTTTTGGGGATCAGTACCATCTATTACCAGTTTATTTGGTATGTGTGTCTCAATAGTTGTTGTACTATTTCTTTGAATTTAAACGGCATCTGGTTTACTCTTACACATTCAGATTGGAAGGAGTGAAGGCTATCTCTTAGGAACGTCTCAAGTGAATTTTTATCTGCTTTTTTAAACAGCTGTATTTTGTGTTTAGGGTTCTTTGTTGTTAAGAGGTCAAATATGTATTCAAAACCACTTACATTTCAAGTGGACTCCTGAAATAATGGCTCAAAATAATTTATGGAGAAAGCATTCAGAATGATTTCAGATCATGTTTTATCATTGACTTTTAACATGCATTTTTTTTTTTTTTTTTTTTTTTTCAAAACGGGTGATAAAGGAGAGGTTTCTAACTACCGCCCAATTTCATTGTTAACAAGTCTTTCAAAAATCCTCGAGAAACTTATGTACATTAGAATCATGGCTCACCTTAATAAATATCATGTGTTGTTGTGGTCTTCAGTCCTGAGACTGGTTTGATGCAGCTCTCCATGCTACTCTATCCTGTGCAAGCTTCTTCATCTCCCAGCACCTACTGCAGCCTACAGCCTTCTGAATCTGCTTAGTGTATTCATCTCTTGGTCTCCTTCTACAATATTTACCCTCCACACTGCCCTCCAATACTAAATTGGTGATCCCTTGATGTCTCAGAACATGTTCTACCAACCGATCCCTTCTTCTTCTGGTCAATTTGGCCACAAGCTCCTCTTCTCCCCAATTCTATTCATTATCTTCTCATTAGTTATGTGATCTACCCATCTAATCTTCAGCATTCTTCTGTAGCACCACATTTCGAAAGCTTCTATTCTCTTCTTGTCTAAACTATTTATCGTCCACGTTTCACTTCCATATATGGCTACACTCCATACAAATACTTTCAGAAAAGACTTCCTGACATTTAATTCTATACTCGATGTTAACAAATTTTTCTTCTTCAGAAACACTTTCCTTGCCATTGCCATTCTACATTTTATATCCTATCTACTTCGACTATCATCAGTTATTTTGCTCCCCAAATAGCAAAACTCCTTTACTACTTTAAGTGTCTCATTTCCTAATCTAATTCCCTCAGCATCACCCGAGTTAATTTGACTGCAATCCATTATCCTTGTTTTGCTGCTGTTGATATTCATCTTATACCCTCCTTTCAAGACAGTGTCCATTCC
This sequence comes from Schistocerca gregaria, assembly GCF_023897955.1. NCBI lineage: Eukaryota > Metazoa > Arthropoda > Insecta > Orthoptera > Acrididae > Schistocerca > Schistocerca gregaria. Next base: position 1,002,763,514 of record NC_064921.1, read on the forward strand.
ATTCAGCTGCTCTTCCAAGTCCTGTGCTATCTCTGACAGAATTACAATGTCATCGGCGAACCTCAAAGTTTTTATTTCTTCTCCATGGATTTTAATAACTACTTCGAACTTTTCTTTTGTTTCCTTTATTGCTTGCTCAATATTCAGATTGAATAACATCGGGGATAGGCTACAACCCTGTCTCACTCCCTTCGCAACCACTGCTTCCCTTTCATGCCCTCGACTCTTATAACTGCCATCTGATTTCTGTACAAATTGTAAATAGCCTTTCACTCCCTGTATTTCACCCTTGCCACCTTCAAAATTTGAAAGAGAGTATTCCAATCAACATTGTCAAAAGCTTTCTCTAAGTCTACAAATGCTAGAAACATAGGTTTGCCTTTCCTTAATCTTTCTTCTAAGATAAGTCGTAAGGTCACTATTGCCTCACGTGTTCCAGTGTTTCTATGGAATCCAAACTGATCTTCCCCGAGGTCGGCTTCTATCAGTTTTTCCATTCGTTTGTAAAGAATTCGCATTAGTATTTTGCAGCTGTGACTTATTAAACTGATAGTTCAGTAATTTTCACATCTGTCAACACCTGCTTTCTTTGAGATTGGAGTTATTATATTCCTCTTGAAGTCTGAGGGTATTTCACCTGTCTCATACATCTTGCTCACCAGATGGTAGAGTTTTGTCAGGACTGGCTCTCCCAAGCCTGTCAGTAGTTCTAATGGAATGTTGTCTACTCCGGGGGCCTTGTTTCGACTCAGGTCTTTCAGTGCTCTGTCAAACTCTTCACGCAGTATCATATCTCCCAGTTCATCTTCAGCTACATCCTCTTCCATTTCCATAATATTGTCCTCAAGTACATTGCCCTTGTATAGACCCTCTATATACTCTTTCCACCTTTCTGCTTTACCTTCTTTACTTAGAACTGGGTTTCCATCAAAGCTCTTGATATTCATGCAAGTGGTTCTCCTTTCTCCAAAGGTCTCTTTAATTTTCCTGTAGGCAGTATCTATCTTACCCCTAGTGAGATAAGCCTCTACATCCTTACATTTGTCCCTCTAGCCATCCCTGCTTAGCCATTTTGCACTTCCTGTCGATATCATCTTTGAGACGTTTGTATTCCTTTTTGCCTGCTTCATTTACTGCATTTTTATATTTCCTCCTTTCATCAATTAAATTCAATATTTCTTCTGTTAACCAAGGGTTTCTACTAGCCCTCGTCTTTTTACCTATTTGATTCTCTGCTGCCTTCACTATTTCATCCCTCAAAGCTACCCATTCTTCTTCTTCTGTATTTCTTTCCCCCATTCCTGTCAATTGTTCCCTTATGCTCTCACTGAAACTCTGTACAACCTCTGGTTTAGTCAGTTTATCCAGGTCCCATATCCTTTAATTCCCACCTTTTTGCGGTTTCTTCAGTTTTAATCTACATTTCATAACCAATAGACTGTGGTCAGAGTCCACATCTGCCCCTGAAAATGTCTTACAATTTAAAACCTGGTTCCTAAATGTCTGCTTTCCATTATATAATCTATCTGATACCTTTTAGTACCTCCAGGGTTCTTCCATGTATACAACCTTGTTTCATGATTTTTGAACCAAGTGGTAGCTATGTTTAAGTTAGCTCTGCCCAAAATTCTACCAGATGGCTTCTTCTTTGATTTCTTAGCCCCAATCCATATTCACCTACTATGTTTCCTTCCCTCCCTTTAGCTACTCTCGAATTCCAGTCACCCATGACTATTAAATTTTCGTCTCCCTTCATTACCTGAATAATTTATTTTATCTCCTCCTACATTTCATCAACTTCTTCGTCATCTGCAGAGCTAGTTGGCATATAAACTTGTACTACTGTAGTAGACATGGGCTTCGTGTCTATCTTGGCCACAATAATGCGTTCACTATGCTGTTTGTAGTAGCTTACCCGTACTCCTATTTTTTATTCATTATTAAACCTACTCCTGCATTACGCCTATTTGATTTTGTATTTATAACCCTGTATTCACCTGACCAAAAGTCTTGTTCCTCCTGCCACCGAACTTCACTAATTCCCACTATATCTAACTTTAACCTATCCATTTCCCTTTTTAGATTTTCTAACCTACCTGCCCAATTAAGGGATCTGACATTCCATTCTCCGATCCTTAGAACACCAGCTTTCTTTCTCCTGATAACGACATCCTCTTGAGTAGACCCCGTGCAGAGATACGAATGGGGGGCTATTTTACCTCCGGAATATTTTACCCAAGAGGACGCCATCATCATTTAATCATACAGTAAAGCTGCATGGTCTCGGGAAAAATTATGGCTGTAGTTTCCCCTTGCTTTCAGCCATTCGCAGTACCAGAACAGCAAGGCCATTTTGGTTAATGTTACAAGGCCAGATCAGTCAATCATCCAGACTGTTGCCCCGGCAACTACTGAAAAGGCTGCTGCCTCTCTTCAGGAACCATACGTTTGTCTGGCCTCTCAACAGATACCCCTCCATTGAGGCACGCAAGCCTCCCCACCAACGGCAAGGTCCATGTTTTATGGAGGGGAAGAATCACATCATTAATAAAAATCAGTTTGGATTCCAAAAGGGTGTTTCAACTGAACAAGCCATTATCTCATTTGTCAACCAACTCCTTGAATCAATAAACAAGAAAATGTCACCAGCTGGAATCTTTTGTGATCTGTCAAAAGCATTTGACTGTGTAGATCACAATATTCTATTACGAAAGGCTGAGCATTATGGCTTAAAAGATAAAGTAGGGAAGTGGCTTGAGTCGTATCTAGATGACAGAAATCAGAAGGTAGTATTAAACAATTGAGCAAAGGCACCTGCCAGCTCTGATTGGGAATCATTAAAATGTGGAGTGCTGCAGGGCTTGGTCTTTGGTCCCTTACTTTTCCTAATCTTTGTAAATGACCTCCCATGGTGGGTGACCCAAGAAGCACACTTCACACTATTTGCAGATGAGACAACCATTACGATTGACAAGGAACCCAACTGTAGTCTTGAGAACACTGCGACCACTATATTCCAATAAGTTCTAGATTGGTTCACTGCAAATGGTCTGTCCCTCAATGTTAATAAGACTCATTTCATTCAGTTTCAAATTGTAAACAAAAAACTGGAAAATACTGAAATAAAATGCGGAGACAAAGAAATAGTGAAAGTTGTATCTTCCAAATTTCTGGGTTTACATATTGATAACAAACTAAACTGGTCTGTCCACATCACTGATCAATGTAAAAGCCTGAATTCAGCAGCATTTGCCACTCATTCAATTGCATCTGTTTATGGAAACTATCAAAACTGCATATGTTGGTTATTTCCATTCACTTATAATGACATATGGCATCATATTCTGGGGAAATCAACCACAAGCAAATAAAGTCTTTGTTGCACAGAAGAGAGTTATCAGGATTATGAGTAGAGTGCATCCTAGATCTTCTTGCAGAAATTGTTAATACATCTTGTCACTACTGTGCTTCCTGAACAAAAATTATGCAAGTTACAAAATGAATAGTGAGTATCATGATCACAATACAAGAAGAAAACATGATCTTCACACAAATTAAAAAATCTCAGCATGGTACAGAAAGGAGTTTATTATTCAAGTATAAAAGTGTTCAATAAACTTCCTGTCCATATCAAATCAGTCATTGGGGATCTTACTAAATTCAAAATTAGAGCTAAAACTTTATCTTTTGGATAATTCTTTCTATTCTTTACAGGAATTCTTTGATAATGTGTAATACTTACCGAATTTGTGTTTCATTTCATGCATTTCCAACAGAACTGATTATTTAGATCAGCATATCACTTGTGGGCAGAATATTTTTTTAGATGAATTACTTTAAATTTGTTTATGTTATCATCTATGTCATTACTGTACTATTATTTATGCAATCATCTATGTCATTACTGTACTACACTCCTGGAAATGGAAAAAAGAACACATTGACACCGGTGTGTCAGACACACTACTTGCTACGGACACTGCGAGAGGGCTGTACAAGCAATGATCACACACACGGCACAGCGGACACACCAGGAACCGCGATGTTGGCCGTCGAATGGCGCTAGCTGCGCAGCATTTGTGCACCGCCGCCGTCAGTGTCAGCCAGTTTGCCGTGGCATACGGAGCTCCATCGCAGTCTTTAACACTGGTAGCATGCTGCGACAGTGTGGACGTGAACCGTATGTGCAGTTGACGGACTTTGAGCGAGGGCGTATAGTGGGCATGCGGGAGGCCGGGTGGACGTACCGCCGAATTGCTCAACACGTGGGGCGTGAGGTCTCCACAGTACATCGATGTTGTCGCCAGTGGTTGGCGGAAGGTGCACGTGCCCGTCGACCTGGGACCGGACCGCAGCGACGCACGGATGCACGCCAAGACCGTAGGATCCTACGCAGTGCCGTAGGGGACTGCACCGCCACTTCCCAGCAAATTAGGGACACTGTTGCTCCTGGGGTATCGGCGAGGACCATTCGCAACCGTCTCCATGAAGCTGGGCTACGGTCCCGCACACCATTAGGCCGTCTTCCGCTCACGCCCCAACATCGTGCAGCCCGCCTCCAGTGGTGTCGCGACAGGCGTGAATGGAGGGACGAATGGAGACGTGTCGTCTTCAGCGATGAGAGTCGCTTCTGCCTTGGTGCCAATGATGGTCGTATGTGTGTTTGGTGCCGTGCAGGTGAGCGCCACAATCAGGACTGCATACGACCGAGGCACACAGGGCCAACACCCGGCATCATGGTGTGGGGAGCGATCTCCTACACTGGCCGTACACCTCTGGTGATCGTCGAGGGGACACTGAATAGTGCACGGTACATCCAAACCGTCATCGAACCCATCGTTCTACCATTCCTAGACCGGCAAGGGAACTTGCTGTTCCAACAGGACAATGCACGTCCGCATGTATCACGTGCCACCCAACGTGCTCTAGAAGGTGTAAGTCAACTACCCTGGCCAGCAAGATCTCCGGATCTGTCCCCCATTGAGCATGTTTGGGACTGGATGAAGCGTCGTCTCACGCGGTCTGCACGTCCAGCACGAACGCTGGTCCAACTGAGGTGCCAGGTGGAAATGGCATGGCAAGCCGTTCCACAGGACTACATCCAGCATCTCTACGATCATCTCCATGGGAGAATAGCAGCCTGCATTGCTGCGAAAGGTGGATATACACTGTACTAGTGCCGACATTGTGCATGCTCTGTTGCCTGTGTCTATGTGCCTGTGGTTCTGTCAGTGTGATCATGTGATGTATCTGACCCCAGGAATGTGTCAATAAAGTTTCCCCTTCCTGGGACAATGAATTCACGGTGTTCTTATTTCAATTTCCAGGAGTGTATTATCTGTGTTTGTGTGTAATTATTTGACATGTGGCTGTCCTTTTACATGTATCTTCTTATATAAGTTAAATTGGTTGCCTCATGATCATCTACATGTGGTTATTACTGTAATAATCTGACAAGTTCTACATCCTAGCGATACATTCACATCAAGGATCCACGGAACTCAAAAATAAATAAATAAATAAAATAAAATAGGAAGGAGATAAAAGGAAAAAGAAATAGGGACAACAGTACAAACAGTGGAACACTTGCGGCCATCTTTTTGATGTTATTTGTCATACAGCTACTGGATGCAGCGATTCAATACACCATCTTCAGGCCCATATGTATAAACAGCAATAACTGCATCATGAACTTACCAACTATGCAAATACAAGGCAGATTAAAAACAGAACAAGAATCAAGGACAATACTACACAAGTGAATTTACAGTAATCCTTTGATATTCCAACAGATACAACCACTGTCACATATCTCAAATAAAATTATATATAGTATACCATAAGAAATTTCCATTCTACACATTGTGCAAATGTCATTTAATTTTCTTTGCACCTCTGACACACTTCAATGCAGGGTTGGCCTTGTTACTATGGATTTGGTGATAGTGGCAGAGGGGGCCTGGATGCCCTTCCTGTCCCCAACCTGAACCCCCCCCCCCCCCCCCCCCCCCCGAGATTGGAATTTGTATACCCCAGTTGTCTGCGTCTAGTGTAAGCTATGAAATAGTGTGAACATTGTCAAATGTCTGTGAGTCATGTAACTGAGGTAGAACTTGGGGACTAGCCCAGCATTCACCTAGCGGGATGTGGAAATCCGCATAAAAAACATATCCAGTCTGGCCGGCACACTGGCCCTCATCGTTAATCCACCAGGCGGAATCGATCCGGGGCTGAGTCCAGGAAGCAGCACATAAGCACTCTCGGCTACCCTGGCAGGTTGTTGTACAATTGTACTATTTATTAATAATTAAATATTAATTAAATAGTCCATGAATCTTTATTGGTCAGCTGGATGATACATTAAACTGTGCAACCCTGAAGTAACCCATTAATCTACAAAAATAAGTGTAGAAAATGATAGATGTATGAAAAAAAACATTAGAAATATGTAAACCAAAGGAATATGCATCTATGTGCAAGCAGTCATCGCACAAGGACAGCATCAACAAGATCTTAGTGTCAATTTAAGTAAAGCTAGCGAAATGACAGTATAAATATCTCTGCATGCCACAACAAAGTTATAAAATGCTAAGCTGAAAACTGAATATAGGCAAATTTCTGCCATATGCATAAAATGAATTCCAAGAATGTGCCAAAGAGCCCAAATGCAGTAAATCATCTATGTCATACCATATACAGAATACAAAGAACCCAAGATAATGTTCAGGATGAACAACATCTATGACTTTGTGAGAAAGTAGCCCTTCCAGAGGGACTGCATCCCCACCCAATGACTCACATAACGCAGTTGCTGAACAGTTCAAAGACACTTTGAGTCTCATTTCAAGTAGCTACCCCTCCCATACAATTATAGTTGGTCATGACTTTAATCTACCCTCAATATGTTGGTGAAAATGCATTTTTTAAGTTGGAGGTAGGCATAAAACATAAACCAAAATCATTCTCAGTGAATTAGTAAACAATTGGCAAAACTACTTGACCTCTTAACAACAAATAATCCTGAGCAGATAAGGAGCATTGTGATGGATACAGGGATTAGTGACCACAAGGTTGTTGTAGTGAGACTGAATGCCGTAACATCCAAACCCACCAAAAATAAACATAAAATACATCTACTTAAAAAAGCAGGTAAAATTTCGTTTGAGGCCATCCTAAGAGACAGTCTCCACTCTTTCCAATCTGAATACTGTCTGAAAGTGTAGACCAGATATGCCTTAAATTCAAAGAAATAGAATCAACAGCTTTTGAGAGACATACCTCAAATAAATTAATAAAATTAATAAGGCATGCTACTGAACCCCCATGGTACACAAAGCAGGTAACAATATTGCCAAAGACAGAGAGAAACATAAAACATGCCAAATTTAAAAGCATGCAAAACCCCCAGGATTGGTATGGTTTTACAGAAGCTTCAAATTTAACACAAACTTCAATGCAAGATGCTTTTAACACTTTCCACATCAAAACTTTGTCTTGAAATCTGGCAGAAAATCCAAAGAAGTTCTGGTCACATGTAAAGTAAACCAGTGGAAACACATGATCAATACTTTCACTGCGTAATAACATTGTTGATACTACTGATGACACTGCCACTAAAGGATAATTACAAAATATAGTTTTCCAAAATTCAAGAAGATAAAATAAATACTCCAGAATTTGAACCAAGAACAAATGCCAACACGAATAACTTAGATGTAGATTTCCTCAGTGTAGCAAAGTAGCTTAAATCAGAACGAGATTTTCACTCTGCATTGGAGTGTGCACTGATGGGAAACTTCCTGGCAGATTAAAACTGTGTGCCGGACCAAGACTCGAACTTGGGACCTTTGCCTTTCACAGGAAGGCACTCTAGTCTCTGAGCTACCCCCAAGTGCTCTACCCTCTAAGCTACCCAAGCATGACTCACGACCTGTCCTCACAGTTTTAATTCTGCCAGTACCTATCTTCTACCTTCCAAACTTCCAAAAGCTCTCCTTTCTTCCAGGAGTGCTAGTTCTGCAAGGTTCGCAGGAGAACTTTTCTGAAGTTTTGAAGGTAGAAGGCGAGGTACTGGCAGAATTAAAGCTGTGAGGATGGGTCGTGAGTCGTGCTTGGGTAGCTCAGATGGTAGAGCACTTGCCCGCAAAAGGCAAAGGTCCTGAGTTCGAGTCTTGATCCGGCACACAGTTTTAGCTTAAATCAGTTAATAAAGGGCAAGGCCTTTGGTCCTGATGGTATACCAGTCAGATTTCTCTCAGAGTATGTTGAGTATATACAATCACTTTCTTACAGAAAGATATATACCTAATGACTGGAATGTTGCACAAGTCACACCAATAATAAAGAAAAGAAATTGAAGTAATCTGCTGAATTACAGATGGATATCACTAACATTGATTTGTTGTAGAATTTTGGAACACATACTGTGCTCAAACATGATGACTTTTCTCAAAGAAAATGATTTATTGACAAATAGCCAACATGGATTCAGAAAATATCACTCTTGTTAAACACAGCTAGCTGTTTATTCTCACATAAAGTAATGAGTGCTATTGACAGGCGATGTCAGATTGAATTCATATTTTTAGATTTCCAGAAGATTTTTGACAACAAACCTCTCAAGCAACTTCTAATTAAATTGGATGCCAATGGAGTATCATCTCAGTTGTGGGGCAGGATTTGCAATTTGCTGTCTGGAAGGTCACAGATTGTAGTAACTGACACAAAGTCATCAAGTAAAACATACACGATATCTGGTATTCCCCAAGAAAATGTTATAGGTCCTCTGCTGTTCCTGATCTACATAAATGATTTAGAAGACAATGTGAGTAACCCTCTTAGATTGTTTGTGGATGATGCTGCCATTTAGCATCTTATAAAGTTGGTTTAGACAAGATGTCTGTATGGCCCAATAAGTAGCAACTGACTCTAAATAATGAAAAGTGTGAAGTCATCCACATGATTACTAAAAGGAGTCAATAAAATTTTTGTTACATGATAAATCACACAAATCTAAAGGCTGTAAATTCAGTTAAATACTAAGGAATTGCAATAATGAATAACTTGGGTTGGTATGATCACATCGATAGTAAATCAAGACTATGATTTATTGGCAGAACGCAGAAAATGCAACAGCTCTATAGAAGATACTGCCTAAACTATACTTGTGCACCTTCTTCTGGAGTACTGGAGTAGTGCTGTACAACGTGGGATCCACAAGAGATAGGATCGACAAAGAACATAAAGTTCAGAAAATTGCAGCTCATTTTGTACTGTTGTGAAATCGTGGAGAGAGTGGTGAAGATATGATATGCAATCTGGAGTGGCAGTCATCAAAACAAAGACTTTGTCATTGCGGCAGGATCTTCTCATGAAATTTCAGCCACCACCGTTCTTGTGAGTGTAAAAATATTTTGTTGGCTCACATCTACATAGGGAGGAACAATCAGAATTGTAAATTAAGGGGAATCAGAGCTTGCACAGAAAGACACGGTAGAGAAATAGCTTGAAGATGGTTCGATTCACTCTCTGCGAGGCACTTAATTGTGAATTGTTGAAGAATCATGTATATCTAGATGTACATGAGCTGAGGGGCAGCATTAGAAACAGCGTAATGAAATGTTGCTTCATGTTAAGACTTAACAGTAGTCTTAACATAGAAGACTATAAAGGTCCATGAACCATTTTTATCTTTAAACAACCCTACATGGGATTCTGCACTGATGGTGGTGTTTTGTCAGTTTCTGTCTTACAGTTCTGGAGATATGGCTGTTTTGAGAGGAACCATCCCATTTCTAAGGTCAGGTGCACCTTTCATACTTGTGTAAGACAATTACAAGTATCCCTCACAGCAGGGTACATGTGTTTTGGTACACAAGTAGTCTGACAGTAGGAGCTATCAAAGCAAGTAATGATGATAGTACCTTTCTGGTAGCAGAGAGCATAAGCCCTTCATACATAACTCCACTATGACAGCCCTGTTCCTTGGACAACAATGTCCATCTCCAAACAATAATAAAACTTGAATGGTCTAATTTAAGAAAAATGAAATGCATAAAGGAAAGATCTTATGGATTAAATAATGTTAATAAAATTGTATTTACAATTATAAGTTAAGCTTTCTACATTAGTGTAGTAAATTTTATAGGGCAAATTTTAACAAGCAATCACACCTGGTTGGGTTTTGTAATCTTTTACAGGGTATCAGTTATAGTTAAGTTCTTTGACCAAAAATATTTTTTTATTGTTTCATGTGAAACTTTGCTAAACATGGTTGGCTTTCTTCTGACAATATTTTTAAGGGGAGGCTTACTTCGCTTAGTTTGAGATGGTGAGATAATTGCACACGCAAGCTCAACTTAATTGGACTTAGATTAAGTGACAATTGCTAATATCTAAGCCCTCTCCATCACAACTGAGTATATTTGAAAGGTGGAAGTAGCTACATTTGTCACACTCTCAATCCACAGACTTTTCATAGCAGGGTGTTAGATCCAATTACTGGGGCCTATAGGAGTGAAGCTGGTGGTGTCAGTTCTGTAGGATTGGTGAAAAATTTCATCTTGTGGCTCACCAGTTAAGTATGTCCCAGGGAGGCATCCTGGGGTGGAGGATGGGAAGCATATCTGTCTTTGGGGTCTATCTTCTATATTTCTTCCATTTTAACATTCCTAGCCTATCCTTTCCATTCTTCATTCTCCTTCTGTGGTACCATTCTCTCCTCCCTTTTTCCACATTCAGTAGTTCCACTGCATGAACCCTTCTCTTATCTGCACTCGCACATTGTTCACACAAGATAGACCAAACAGTATTAGCCTATAAATATCTTCCATGTAAAATTCATATTTGGTAGTTCAATCTCATGAAGTGTTCTTTAATATTCATTTTAAAAGCTGTTTTTGCAGGATAACCTGAGTGGTAACAAAATCTGAGGGACTACCATGTACAGTTTTTCTATTATAGTAAGGATGATACCCAAGTCCCATGTGTATCTGTACACTGTATTAATGGACTGTATAATCATGAAAAGTACTGGGTGATCAAAAAGTCAGTATAAATTTGAAAACTGAATAAATCACGGAATAGTGTAGATAGAGAGGTACAAATTGACACATATGCTTGAAATGACATGGGGTTTATTACAACCAAAAAAATACAAAAGTTCAAAAAATGTCTGACAGATGGCGCTTCATCTGATCAGAATAGCAATAATTAGCATAACAAAGTAAGACAATGCAAAGATGATGTTCTTTACAGGAAATGCTCAATATGTCCACCATCATTCTTCAACAATAGCTGTAGTCGAGGAATAATGTTGTGAACAGCACTGTAAAGCATGTCTGGAGTTATGGTGAGGCATTGGTGTCAGATGTTGTCTTTGAGCATCCCTAAAGATGTCGGTCGATCATGATACACTTGCGGCTTCAGGTAACCCCAAAACCAATAATCGCACGGACTGAGGTCTGGGGACCTGGAAGGCCAAGCATGACAAAAGTGGCGGCTGAGCACACAATCATCACCAAACGACGCATGTAAGAGATCTTTCACGCGTTTAGCAATATGGGGTGGAGCGCTATCCTGCATAAACATCGTACATTCCAGCAGGTGTTTATCAGCCAGGCTGGGGATGATGCGATTCTGTAACATATCGGCATACCTTTCATCCATCACGGTAGCAGCTACAAAACCAAAATCACGCATTTCCTCAAAGAAAAAAGGCCCAATAATGGTAGATGTGGTAAATCCAACCCATATTGCGACTTTCTCGTCATGCAATGGAGTTTCCACGACAGTACTAGGATTTTTGGTAGCCCACATTCTGAAGTTGTGGGCGTTGACAGACCCTCGGAGCATGAAATGAGCTTCGTCGGTCCACAACATGTTACTCAACCAATTGTCATCTTCCGCCATCTTTTGAAACGCCCACACCAAAAATGCCCTCGGCTTCACTAAATCACCAGGTAGTTGCTCATGATGCCAATGGATTTTGTTGGATAGAAGTGGAGGGTACGCCTAAGTGCGAACCAAACAGTAGTGTATGGAATGTCGGTGCGACCTGCAACTCCACAAGCGCTGACTTCCCCATGCAGAGACGAACCCGCTACAGTCTCCATTTCTTCCTGAACTGTCTGAGCATCATTACGCCTTGTGCTCGGTCGGCCACTACGAGGTCTATTGTCTAAACAACCCATGGCTTTGAACTTCGAAATCATTCTCACCACAGTTGCATTTGTCAACAGACTTTTACCCATTCGAATCCCCTTCCTATGGCGATAGGATTGTAACACTGAACTAGCACATTCCCCATTCTGATAATACAGCTTCACTAAAATCACCTTTTCAGGTATGGTCAATATGCTGTGACTGCTGGAGCATCTGATTCTCTCTCTCATTAGAGCTACTTTTATACACGATTTTCATGCGCAGTCACTGACATTTTTTGCTGTCCAGCACCGTCTGTCGGACATTTTGTGAACTTTGTTTTTTATTCCATGGTTTATTAAGTTTTCAAATTTATACTGACTTTTTGATCACCCGGTATAAAACAACAATAACATAAATGAAACAAGTACCTCAAAGGAGGATCATTAGTATACTGCAAAATTAATATGTACATATTAAGTGCACTACAACAGATGATTTCTGTGTATAGATATTATTCCATTAACATGACTGATTCAATTAACAAAATTCTTTATTGAAACCTTTGTGTTTTTTGAATCTGAAAGAAAAAAGTAATATGTAAAATAAAGATTCTCAATCTCCAGTCATATAGTGAATAGTAATTGCAGTTCCTCATTCACAGGGATGGTATGTGTGCGAGTACAGAAATTTTGAAATTTTAGTTTGAGAAGATTCCAATGAATGTCTTCTTTGACTAAAAATTTCTATACTCTCAGTATTAAATATGAACTACTAGACTTTATATATTGTTAAGTTTGAGGTAATATGAATAATCATTATACAAAGTTTCAATTTTGATAAACAGTGGCTTATTTGGGTGATTGGTTGGTTTGAGGGGTTAAAGGGACCAGACTACTACGGTCATTGGTCCCTTTCTCAAAATACTAAAAACACCCACAGAGAATAAAAACGATCAACAGACGAGAAGACAGACGACACAGAACAAGAGAAACGTAGACAAAGACCAGACAAGACGAACTAAAATCACACAGAGTGTGACGGTGGTTGGCTGACCATACATACAAAAAGGGAAAAGCCAACCACCGAGAAACACATGAAAAAAAGCAGACAAATCGTAGGCCATAGGCCAGACTCAACACAAAAACACACACACTTACATTAAGCGATAAAATCCCCCTGCCCGAATAAAATGCAGAACTAAATCCGCTTTGGAAGAGTCGTCAGATAAAAGCGCAGAGAGCGTATCAGGCAGTGCAAAAGTCTGCCTGAGCACAGTTAAAAGGGCGCACTCCAACAGAATATGGACCACTGTCAAGGACGCCCCACAACGACAAAGAGGGGGATCTTCACGACACAGTAAATAACTGTGCATCAGTCGGGTGTGGCCAATGTGCAGCCGACAAATGATGACTGAGTCCCTGCGGTTGGCTCGCATGGAGGAATGCCACATAGTTGTCGTCTCCTTGATATGGCGGAGTTTGTTTGGCACGAGCAGGTTCCGCCAATCAGTGTCCCATAAATCGAAAACTTTGCGGCGTAATAGTGGCCGCAAATCAGTCGCTGGGAGGCCAATTTCCAGAGATAGTGCACTCGTGGCCTCTTTCACCAGGCGGTCAACAGTTTCATTGCTGGGTATCCCAACATGGCCTGGGGTTCAAACAAAGACCACAGATCTGCCGCAACGGGCAAGAGCATGCAGGGACACCTGGATAGCCATCACCAGACGAGAACAAGGGAAACACTGGTCAAGATCTCGTAAACCACTCAGAGAATCGCTACAGATAACGAAGGAATCACCTGAGAAGGAGCGGATATACTCTAGGGCTCGAAAGATGGTGACCAGCTCAGCAGCCAGCCGGCAATGAACGTTGTTCACAATGTTCCCCTAGAGTTAGCGCATAACCCACACGACCAGCAACCATCGAACCGTCAGTGTAGACAACGCCAGAGCCCTGATACGTGGCTGAGATGGAATAAAAGCGGTGCGGAAGGCCTCCGGAGGGACTGAATCCTTCGGGCCCTGTGCCAAGTCAAGCTGAAGGCAAGGGCGAAGCGCACACCACCGGGGTGTATGCAGAGGGGCCCGGAAAGGAGGTGGAACAGGGAAAAACCCAAGCCCGGAGAGAAGCTCTTTGACACGGACAGCGATCGGACAACCCGACTGGGGCCGCCGTTCTGGCAGATGGACGACTGACTGCGGGAACAGGACAAGATAATTTGTATGCCCGGGCAAGTTAAAAACATGGGCAGCATAAGCAGCCAGTAATTGTTGCCGTCGTAACCACAGTGGAGGGACACCTGCCTCCACTAGTATGCTGTCCACAGGGCTGGTCCGGAAGGCACCAGTGGCAAGTCATATCCCGCTGTGTAGTATTGGGTCCAGCAACCGCAACGCAGATGGAGATGCTGAGCCATAAGCCAGACTCCCATAGTCCAGACGGGACTGGATTAACACCTGGTAAAGCCGTAGAAGAGTAGATAAGTTGGCGCCCCACCTGGTGTGGCTCAGGCATTGCAGAGCATTTAGATGCCGCCAACACGCCTGTTTAAGCTGCCAAATATGAGGCAGCCAAGTCAACCGGGCATCAAAAACCAGCCCCAAAAACCTATGTGACTCTACCACTGTAAGAAGCTTTCCGTCAAGATAAAGCCGTGGCTCCGGGTGAACAGTGCATCGCCGGCAGAAATGCATAACGCAGGTCTTGGCTGCCGAATACTGAAAACCATGTGCTACAGTCCAAGACTGCGCCTTGCGGATTGCGCTCTGTAGCTGACGTTCAGCATCTGCAATGCCAATAGAGCTGCAGTAAAGGCAGAAGTCGTCAGCATATAGGGAAGCTGAGACAGAATTTCCCACGGCCACAGCGAGCCCGTTAATGGCTATTAAAAACAGGCAGACACTTAAAACAGAGCCCTGTTGCACACCGTTCTCCTGGACTTGGGTGGAACTATATGAGGCCGCGATGTGCACGTGGAAGGTACGATACGACAGAAAATTGCGGATAAAGATCCGCAGAGGGCCCCGAAGACCCCATCCATGAAGCGTAGAAAGGATGTGATGACACCATGTCATATCATACGCCTTCCGCATGTCGAAAAAGACAGCGACGTAATGCTGATGGCGGGCAAAGGCAGTCGGCAGATGGCCGACTCCAGGCTCACCAGATTGTCGGCGGCTGAGTGGCCTTTACGGAACCCACCCTGAGATGGAGCCAGAAGGCCCCGAGACTCCAGTACCCAGTTCAAGTGCTGGCTCACCATCCGTTCAAGCAACTTGCAAAGAACGTTGGTGAGACTAATGGGACGGTAGCTGTCCACCTCCAAAGGGTTCTTCCTTGGTTTCAGATTGGGGACAACAATACTTTCCTGCCATTGTGACGGAAACTCACCCTCAACCCAAATACGGTTGTAAAGGTCAAGGAGCCGTTGCTGGCAGTCCACTGAAAGGTGTTTCAGCATCTGAGAGTGGATGCTATCTGGCCCAGGAGCGGTATCAGGACAAGCGGCTAGGGCACTGCGAAATTCCCACTCGCTGAATAGAACATTGTACGATTCTGGATGGTGGGTGTGAAACGAAAGGCTCCAACGTTCCGTCCGTTCTTTAATAGAGCGGAAGGCCAGGGGGTAATTCGCAGAGGGGGAACTCATTGAAAAATGCTTTGCCAAGCGGTTTGCAATGACGTCGGAGTCAGTACAAACTACTCCATTCAGTGAGAGCGCAGGAACGCTGACAGGGGTCCAATAGCCGTAGATGCGTCGAATATTGGCCCAGACCTGAGGTGGAGTGACATGGAGGCCAATGGTGGACACACACCGCTCCCAGCACTCCCGCTTGCTTTGGCGGATAAGGAGGCGGGCTCGCGCACGAAGCCGTTTGAAGGCGATAAGGTGGTCTATGGAGGGTTGGCACTTGTGATGCTGGAGCACCAGCCGGCGATTTTTAATCGCTTCAGCGATCTCAGGCGACCACCAAGGCACAGTCTGCCGCCGAGGGGATCCAGAAGAACGGGGAATGGCAGATTTGGCGGCAGTAGGATGCCGATGGTGACCGATTGAACCACTGCATCAATGTCATCATTAGAGAGAGGCTCAATAGCGGCGGTGGAGGAGAACAAGTCCCAGTCAGGCTTATTCATAGCCCATCTGCTAGGGCGCCCAGAAGACTGATGCTGTGGCAGTGGCAGAAAGATCGGAAAGTGGTCACTACCACACAGGTCGTCATGCACTCTCCATTGGACAGACGGTAAGAGGCTAGGGCTACAGATCGAAAGGTGAATGGCGCAGTATGTGCCATGCACCACACTGAAGTGTGTGAAGGCACCATCATTTAATATCGAGAGATTGAGCTGCGCCAATAAATGCTCAACGGTGGCACCTCGACCTGTTGCCACTGACTCACCCCACAGAGGGTTATGGGCGTTAAAGTAGCCCAGTAACATGAAAGGTGGCGGCAATTGGGCTATCATAGCAGCCAGGACATACTGCACGACATCACCATCCGGTGGAAGGTAAAGACTGCAGACGGTAACAGCCTGTGGTGTTCACACCTGAACAGCGACAGCCTCTAAAGGTGTTTGGAGAGGGACAGACTCGCTGTGAAGAGAGTTCAGGACATATATGCAGACGCCACCAGACACCCTTTCATAAGATGCCCGGTTCTTATAATAACCCCGATAGCCACGGAGGGCGGTGGTTCGCATTGCCGGAAACCAAGTTTCCTGCAGAGCAATGCAGAGGAAAGGGTGAAGGCTGATAAGTTGGTGGAGCTCAGCTAGATGGTGAAAGAAACCGCTGCAGTTCCACTGGAGGATTGTGTTGTCACCTGCTGCCTCCAATTGAGCACCTGGGATAGTGCTGTCTATGGCATCTGAGGGACCGGCAAGATCGAGGTCCTCAGCGGACGTCAGAATCTCCATCTCGTCCTCAGACGCAGAGCTGGAAGGTTGCGGTGGGATGGCTGCCACCGCGTGTTCCTTGGGCTTAGAGCTCTTCTTCTTGGGCTTCTCACACCATTCCTTGGGTTGCACTGGCTGGGAGGGCTTCACCGATTCAGTCTCCAGGACAGAGGAGGATCGTGAAGCCCTACGACCAGCTGATTGAGGGCACTTACGCCACTGTCGGTCGTCAGCCTTCCCGCTGGTGGAAACCTGGGAAGGGAGGGATCCAAGGGAACCCTTGCGAGCGGGATAAGCCGAAGAAGTTGGACACTTCTCCGGCTTAGAAGTGGGGACGGACGTCCCCGATGGGGGGGATGGTGTTGCTCCTGAGGTAGGTGGCGCAGGAGCAATCAGGTGGGTAGAGCCCCCCACTGGCAAGGGGGCAGGAGGAATTGTACTACTCGTCGATCTGGCCGCAATTTGAGAAACGGATGGGGCTAGCACCGGTGTTGTAGCAGCGGCATAGGAAGATGTCTCTTTCTGGAAGATTCGGCAGTCTGGCGAGCAAGGTGAATGGTGCTCCCCGCAGTTGACACAGATGGGAGGTGGGGCACATGGAGTATTTGGATGCGATGGGCGTCTGCATTCTCGACATGTGAGGCTGGAAGTGCAGCGAGAGGACATATGGCCAAACTTCCAGCACTTAAAGCACCCCACTCGGGGAGGGATATAGGGCTTAAGGTCACATCGATAGACCATCACCTTGACCTTTTCCGGTAATGTATCCCCTTCGAAGGCCAAGATGAAGGCACTGGTAGCAATCTGACTTTCCTTCGGACCCTGAGGAACGAGCCGGACGAAATGTACACCTCAGCGCTCTAAATTGGCGCGCAGCTCGTCATCAGACTGCAAAAGAAGGTCCCTACGCTAAATAACTCCCTGGACCATATTTAAACTCTGATGGGGTGTGATCGTAACGGCAACATCCGCCAACTTGTCACAAGTGAGTAACCGTCGTGACTGGGCAGAGGATGCCGTTTGTATCAGGACTGACCCAGAGCGCATTTTCGACAAGCCCTCCACCTCCTCAAACTTGTCCTCTAAATGCTCGACGAAGAACTGAGGCTTTGTAAGAGAAAAGACTCCCCATCAGCTCTCGTACAAACTAAGAATCGGGGCGAATAACTGCTAGTGCCATCCTCAAGACTTACGTTCCTCCCATGGTGTGGTCAGGGAGGGGAACGTTTTCGGATCATACTTCTGAGCATTAAATTGAGCCAGAGAACACTTAGAGACTATGGCGGCTGGGCACCAGCGAGAGACGATGTACCGCACTTCATTGCGGGTCATCCACCCTGATACCACCTACTCCGACCAAGGGCCCTCCTCATGGGCACCACCCAGCCACAGCAAGAGCCACCTGGCAGGACGGCCGTTGCTGGGAGTCCCGATACCCCAGGAGGATAGGCATCTACTCCTTGGCATACGTGGGGAGTTAACGGCGCAGGCATCAGTAGAGGGATCCCAGTGTTGTCAGGGGGCTACAACCAACAGGGTACATGGTGGCCCCACCACAACGGACTGGCTACCGTGCTGGATGTTAGGTAACATGTGGTCCATGGTCGCCGTCGGTGCAGAAAGAGGTACTGCACAGTGCAAGGTGTAATCTGCATGCAGAAACGGAGTCATGCCGGGAGGACTGCAATTCAACGGCGTAAAAGCTGGCGAAAGGTCTGTTCGCAAGATGGACACAAAGCACCAAGTAAGGTGCCCTTCCCCAATCGGCTTGCTCTTCGGAAAATTTTGGGAGATGAAGGTCAAACCCAACAGGGGACCATCACATAAGGCGAAAAGTTTGAGACTTCTTTTAGTCGCCTCTTACGACAGGCAGGAATACCGCAGGCCTATTCTAACCCCCGAACCCGCAGGGGGGGATATTTGGGTGAAATGTATGAGATTATGTTTCTGCTTGTGTTACATAATTTCTGTTTGATGTATTCATTGGGCTTTGTGCAGTGTTGTGGATACAGTGATAGAGGCTCTGGCAGCAGCACAAGCACAGCTGCATGTCATTTCATGGCATACCTCAAGCAGAGGCATTCTCCGTTAAATGTTAACAATCATACATCAAAAAAGGAATATGTTACAACCAGGAGAGGAAGTCAATTGTATGAAAGCTCTTATATTGAAAAGATCTATGTATCTAAAATACAGCAACACACCTGTTTGTTTTATGAAAGTTCTAGTCACTCATTGTAATGCACTTGAGTAACATTGGTACCAATACATCTACATTTACAAGAAGAAAGTGGTCAAGTGTTCTGCAGGGCCAGAAGGTGCATAATTGTGTCCTACTGACCCCCTGTGGTATGTGATTCCATCGATCTGAGTCACAATGACACTATAGCAGGAGCAAACACTGTAAAAATTAGCAGCAGCAACAGTCACAACACAAATCATACCGAGCAACATGATGATCCAGGAAAGCAGTGGAATAATAATAATAATAATAATAATAATAATAATAATAATAGCAATCACCATAATTATTGTAACAAGTATAAACATAGATGACAAGATAATGGGTACAATCCTCGTTATGCAAACAATAACAGTCATTGTCAGTCGCAAAACCAACAACAAAACCACCAAACTGAGTTAAACTGGTGTAATCAAACCTCTGGACCACAAAAGCAATAGCCCATCCACATTTGTATAGGAAAACTAATTGTGATCTCATTATGTGGTGAAATGGATGTCATGGAGTGGTGTAGGGGCAGTAACAGACCAATTAACTTGATAAATTGTGTAATGGGAATTACATCGGAGAAGAGTTTTACTCAGATGTAGATCATTTTAATTGTTAACATTCTACGGTATCATAATTAGCAATTCCTGCATATAGGGCAACACTGAAATCACAATAATGTTAGATACAGGCTCTTCTGTTTATGTGGCCTCCACTGATTTGTTCACGAGTGTACATGAGAGTGTAAAGGTACCAACATTGCTCATGAATAACTGCAAGATTCTGGGAGCTGTAGGCACCAGAGCTTGTAAGACACAAATAGAGATCTGGTTGCCTATTAAGCTCGTAAATGCAGCAATAGGATGCACATTCCTAGTCGATAATTCTTTGGTGGTGGTGAAGGTAGCGGTGTATCTCAAATTATATTTGTCAGTTTATGTGAATTGTCACAGAGTCTGTAGTATGTAGGTAATACTCATAGGCACTGACCACTTTTATAAGAGGGAGACCTCGATCTTACCATTGTCTATAAAATTTTGTATGAAAATGTTGCTAGAAAAAACAACAATCCTTGTCCTTTCCAACTAAGAGGGAAAAAACAATATCACCAAAAATAGAAGTTAAACACTAAGATCCTCCTCCTCCTCCATTACCAAAAATAAATTTAAAAAAATGAATAATGACAACAGCCATCACGGGTTGGGGGAACTGTATGCAAGCAGCCATATTTAATAACTAAAGCGGTATGCTGCCACCGAGCACTTTGTAATATCTCAAATTATACAGGGTTGTGCACATACAACTGGCCTGGATGAGTGACAACATTAACGGAGGAGGAAAAGACTTAATGTTACTTTCCGAAGCGTGGGGCAACTGCCCATACAGCTAGATGAACCTTGGAGCAGATTTACACAATCTTCACACTTGAAACAGTTGTCAGTAAAGGTCAGTCTTGTTGCAGCCCTAGCTGGCCATCCAGGTCACCTGATCTGTCAGTGTATGCCTACTTTGTATGGGAAGCCTTCAGGTCTAACGTACATCACAAAAACCTTGATAGTCTTCAAGAAGTGCAGCAGAACATTTTGGATGAGAGTGCAGCTGTTCCAGCAGTCCAGCCTCAATCCAATTTTAGCAACTTGCTGTCCATGGCACAAAAGTGCCAAGAGATGAATGGTGGTCGCTTTCAACATCTGCTATAGTCAGATTAGTACTGTATTTCCTTTCCTTTGCTGTGTTCCTTTGTACCTTGGAACTCTGTTCTCTGGGCCACTTTTATTTGCTTCACCCTGTATTTGTCGCTTCATGTGAATTGCCAGAATATCTGTTGTACATTGGTAGTAGTCAAAGGTGAGGAGTGCACATATTTCATGATGCCCAATTTCAATTGTTTTGCTATTTCTTGCAA
Source organism: Schistocerca gregaria (assembly GCF_023897955.1). Lineage (NCBI taxonomy): Eukaryota > Metazoa > Arthropoda > Insecta > Orthoptera > Acrididae > Schistocerca > Schistocerca gregaria. Next base: position 1,002,784,689 of record NC_064921.1, read on the forward strand.
TGAAATATGAATTATTATTCACTCTGTTTCAGAATTTTAATAGAGAGACATTGGCTTACATTCATAAAGAGTGAGGATCTATTGTTGTAAAGATGAGATTTTGTGAAAATGTATAGAAATAAACAGATTCAAAATCCGGTGAGAATTGTTTACAAAATTATCTTTTATTGTCATAAACTGAAAATCCTTTATCATTTCAAAAATATTCAGTATTTTGTGTGAATTATTTATTATATTGTTTGGCTATAGTTTGGTGAGTTAATGGTGAAGCAAAATTAGAGACGGTAATTTTCGGAATGATTATTTGACTTTAGAACGTAAGAGATAAACTAAATAACAGTACTAACCACTAACTCCGTAAACTTAATACATTGCCAATTACACAAAAAATTAAAATTCTGCAAAAAAATGACCCTTTTATATTAAAGTGGAGTATATTTTAGTTATGGTAACTCTTCAGCAAAGGGAAATGAAGATTAACCTTCCCTCCAGGAAATGACACCTTGTAGTTGATGGCAATGAAGTATGTGTGGATCTGCTGAACACTGACATTGATCATAAATTTTGCCAAGTCATAAGAACAAAAATCAGCCCTAAGATTAACTATTCAAATAGACAGAACCTGAGTTAACTAAATGTCCTCGGTCCTGGATTCAAACCTTGCCATTGCTTGTATTCTGAATAAAAATCAGCAGCAATGGTGGTTGATGACTTCCAGCATAAGAAGTCACCCTCGCTCTGTCTTGTAGCCTTGTGAAAGAGGGCAAACAAGCAGACAGAGGTTCAGGGCACTCTTTTGTCATTGGTGTGGGTAACTGCCCCTAAAAGGCAGGAGAATCAGCAATGATTAATGACATCACCTGCAGAAGCCAGTGGAAACCACTGCATTAAAGACACATAATGTGCATCCACAGGGCACGTACCCTGCAATTACAGAGTGTTATATCCATAAAAGATTCCAACATAGTTCCTCATTCAGATCTCCACAGAAGCGGACTGCCAAAGGGGAGGTGACCATGAGAAAAAGATAGACTGACCAACAAAATGTTAGAATACTATGACTTGGGGTATGAAATATCAGAAGTTTGAACGTGGCAGGGAAGTTACAAAATCTGAAAAGGGAAATGCTAAGGCTCAGTCTATACATGGGGGGGGGGGGGGGGGCAGAGAAAGAAGGCAAGGATTTCTAGTTTGATGAGTATGTTATAATGGGAGTAGGATCACAAGTCAACGATGAAAAGACAAAGAAAGTACATGAGAATTCTGAATCAGTGATTCAGAATGAAAGGGAGATGAAAATCTAATAATAGGGAATTGGAATGTGGTTGTAGAGAAAGGAAAAAAAAAAGGGTTACAGGAAAATATGGGGTTTGTAGTAAAACTGAGAGAAGAGAAAGACTAATTAAGTTCTGCAATAAATTTCAGCTAGTAATAATGAATACTCTGTTCAGGAATCACAAGAGGTGGTGGTATACACTGAAAAGGTCACAATATGTGGGAAGATTTCAGTTAGTCAAACAATGGAAAATCCAGGATGGAATGTAACAGTATTATGAAAAGGAAAGCTACCACTCACATATGCGACTCAGCATCTCTGCTATGTAGTGAGTAGCAATTTTCTTTTTCATAATAATATTTCAGTTAAATTACATCAAGGTCAGCAGAGATTCTGAAATCAGATACTGGACTGTAAGGCATACACAGGAGGAATCTAAACTCAGATCATAATTTAGTAATGATGAAGAGTAGGTTGACATTTAAGAAACTAGTTAGGAAAAATCAATGCACAAAGAAGTGGAATATGGAAGCACTAAAGAAGGGAGAAATATGTTTGAAGTTCTCTGAGGCTATAGGTACTATGATAATGAAAGGCTCAGTAGGCAGTTTAGTTGAAGAGGAATGGACACCTCTAGCAAGGGCAATCATAGAAGCTGGATGGAAAACCGTTGGTAGAAGGAAGGCAACTGTGAACAAACCATGGATAACAGATGACATACTTTAGCTGATCAACAAAAGAAAGAAGTACAAAAACGTTCAGGGAAATTCAGGAAAACAGAAATACAAGTAACTTAGGAAGAGCAGGGAAGCAAAGGCAAAATGGCTGCACGAAAAATGTGAAGAAATTGAAAAAGAAATGATTATTAGAAGGATGGACTCATAGTATAGAAAAGTCAAACAACTTTTGGTGAAATTAAAAGCAAGGCTGCTAACATTAAGAGTGGAATGGAAATTGCACTGTTAAATTCAGAGGAGAAAGCAGACAGGTGGAAAGAGCATGTTGATGGCTGTTACGAGGGAGGACTTGTCTGATGATGTGACAGAAGAAGAAACAGAAGTCAACAGGGAAGAGATAGGGAATCAATTATTAGAATCAGAATTTAAAAGAGCTTTGGAAGACTTAGGATCAAATAAGGCAGAAGCAATAGATAACATTCCATTGTAATTTCTAAAATCATTGCGGGAAGTGGCAACAAAAAAGGTGGAAGACGAGCTTTTTTTTCTCCGTCCCGAGTTTCGACCACTGCATTTTCATACATTAACCAACGAAGTAAATACAAATTCCGTATTGTTCATCTTGGAATGTAGCAGAATTTCAATGTACTACGAAAATCCGACTGGCGAGACTGTTAGGGATGTTTGTCAATATGGCCAACTCTACATTCTGAATTTTTTCCTACCTGTGAGAAGAGATGGTTGCTATTAGGAACCTGATGAAATGTGAATCACTTGCAGTATTCTCTTCACCATAAGAATAATATGAATATATATATTTTGCCATGTATTCTTTCGCATTTGCTGCTATCTCATTTAAATCCTGTCTGCCTAGTAAACTACGAAACTAGAGTGAGACAACAGCAAACGCGGAAGAATATACGTATCGTGTCATGTTTATATTCGTATTATTCTTATGCCTAATAGCGATAAAGTCAGAAATGAAGCACGGCAACTGAATAGATTTTTAAATCTAAGATGACTAATTTCTGTGCAGAATTTGATGTACTAAAGGAACGGCCGCAAAGATTTTCAAACGGAGAAAAATTTTCGCCTAACTCTCATTCAGAACATGTTCTATCATGCGCAGTCTATTATTTGGTTCTTGTTGATCATTATCAAAGAAAGCAGCAGTGTAAGTAACAACAAATAGCTGTCTCTTGCCATATTTCGCTAATGAGACGATTCCTCTCTTTTCTTTTTTATTGTAAGCGCACACAAAAGCAAGCCGTGTCGCGAGCAGTGACAGGCTGTAAACACACACTATCAGAATGCGACAAACAATGCATGACACAGTACAGTAATGCATAAAATGTTTATTAAAAAGTTCTGCAACACTATACACATCTGTTACCAATGTATCATTTACTCTTAATGCTATTTGTTCCTCTTCATGTGTGGTTCTACGAGTCTCCTCCTTCACTATATCCCATATTGTCTTTATTTTATCTGATATGACTATCTTTTCCTTGTAATATATTTGCTTTGACATCCATATTAGAGTCTTTAATATTTTGCAGTATTTCTTGTAATGTGCTATAGTATCAACATTGGAGCTGTTTCGGATTGACAGATACAGTTTTCTTTTTGTTTTACAAGATACCCCTATTCCTCGAGTAATCCATGGCTTCTTTGTAAACTTTGCTCTAACCTTGGTAAGTTTTGGGGGAAAACAGGCTGCCAGAGAGGAAATTTTAATGTACACAATTCATACAGAGAGCCTCCGATTGAAACTAAAGATACTCAAAATTTGGCAAGAAAATTAGGTTCATCCAGTTGTAATTCAGCCAGTGCACAAAATCAGCTATCACTATTGCATCAGAATATCCGAGGACTAAGGGGTAAGCTTAATGAGTTGCTTATTTGTGTTGAAGAATTAGAGTTGAGCAAACCAGTTGATATAATCTGCCTCTCTGAACATCATATGACCACTGGTATAGATATATTAAATGTTACAGGATTCAACTTAGCTTTTTATTTCTGTAGAGGAAATATGGAGAAAGGAGGATTTGTTATATTTGTGAGAAGCTTTTTTGATTTCAAGAATATTGATATTAATAAATTTTGCTCATAGCAGCACTTAGAAGCTTGTGCACAGAAGTAGTATTTCATAATGAGTCTTTTATAACAGTAGGCATATACAGATCTCCTTCAGGAAATTTTAATCTCTTCATAAAAAATCTGGAAGCTCTGCTGTCCCATCTCATAGCAAAAAACGAGGAAATGGTGGTTCCTCGGGATTTTAAGGTGGATTTATTGAAAAGCTCTATCAGTGAACAATTATTGCACTCAGTAACACTATCATTCAATTTAGTTCCTACTGTGAACTTTGCTACTAGGATATGTAAATGCTCTGAGACTGCTATTGATAATATCTTTGTAGACAAATCTAGCAAAAAAAGTTATATCAAAAAACCAATAGTAAATGGGCTATTGGATCATGACATGCAGAATCTTGTTTTAAATGTTGAAACTTGGCAGGATAAAAAATCTATTAAATTGAGTACAGAAGAGAAATAAATAGATCAAAAATTGATAAATTCAGGATATTGCTCAAAGACATGGACTGGATAGTTGTTTACAATACATCTGACTCAAATGGAAAATACAAAGCATTCAATAATAAAGTTGCCTCCGCTTTTGAGAATTGTTTTCTCCTAAAGGTAACTCAACTCGCACACAAGTTAAAAAATAAACTATGGATTACACAAGAAATAAAGATATCATTTGGGACAAAACGGAGACTCTATCTACTATCTAGGAACAGCTCTGAGGTTAGAATTGTAATGAATTACAAAGAATACTGCACAATATTGAAGCAAGGAATCCAGACATAGAAGCAGCTTTATTATGAGGAAAAGATAATTACATCAGGTAACAAAATAAACACTGTGTGAGAACTGAGATAGGTGGGGCCAAAAAGGAAGAGGAACAGATAGCTCTAAAAGTAAATGAAACTTCGGTAACAACTACTTCATTTTTGTTACTGACAGCTTGGTGTTATCCGGTTTGGTGAACAGCGCAATGGCGTATCTGAAACCAGTCTTTAAAAATACCTTCAGTAAAATGGAAACGACACTCACATCTCCCAAAGAAGTAGCATCCATCAAAAAATCCTTAAGATCTAAGTATTTCAGGGGGTATGAAAACACATCAACAAAGTTAATCAAAGAGTGCTCACGCAAGTTAAGTTCTATCTTAAGTTATTTGTGTAATCAATCTCTGATCAGCAGAACATCTTGAGACTGGCTAAAATATGCTGAAGTTAAGCCTCTTTACAAGAAGGGGGATAGAGAGATACCATCAAACTATCAACCAATTTCACTTTTGCAGGCTTTCTCAAAAATATTTGAAAAGGTTGTGTTCAAGTGTCTCCTTATGCATCTGACTGCAAATAATATATTGTCCAAGTACCAGTTTGGATTTCTGAAGGGTTCTGATATAGAGAAAGTTACTTACACTTGCAGTGAGAATGTACTTAATTCATTAGATAATAAATTACAGGCTACTGGCATTTTCTGTGACCCACAGCATTCTCCTAAGTAAATTAGAGTATTATGGTGTCACTGGCAATGTTGCAAAATGGTTTGAATCTTATCTATCTAGCAGGAACAAAGGGTGTCGTTGCGAAATACCTGTGGAGTAAACAGTCAGTCTTCATCTCACTGGGAATTAATTACATGTGGTGTTCCTCAAGGTTCCATTTTGAGTCCATTGCTTTTTCTTGTGTATATTGATGACAAGCACAGATTTTGAAATATCTACTAATCAAATTTTCACTGACATTAATAAGTGGTTTAATTCTTTGTCATTAAACTTGGAGAAGACCCACTATATGCAGTTCAGAACCTGCAAGAGATTTCCTTCCAGCATGAGTATAACATATGAAGACATGCAGATCGAAGAGGTTGACAGTGTTAAATTTCTGGGATTACAACTCGATAATAAATTCATTTGGGAAGGGCATACCACAGAATTGCTTACGCCTAAACCAGTCTGTATTTGCCGTGACAATGATGTCAGATATAGGAGATATAAATATTAAAAAAAACTTGCATAATTTGCTTACTTTCATTGTATTATGTCGTATGAGATCATAATCTGGGGCAACTTATCAAACCGAGCAAAAGTTTTTAGGGTATGATAAGAATCATTTGTGGTGTAAATTCGAGAACATCTTGTAGAAACCTGTTCAAGGAACTTTGTATTCTAACCACTGCTTCTCAGTATATTTATTCCTTAATGAAATTTGTTGCAAGTAATACATCTCTATTTCCAACCAATAGCTCAGTACACAGTATCAATACTAGAAATAAGAAGAATCTACATAAAGGCCTAAAATCACTTACCTTGGTCCAAAAAGGGGTCCAATAGCAAGGAACACAAATTTTCAATAAATTGCCAGCAACTACACTCCTGGAAATTGAAATAAGAACACCGTGAATTCATTGTCCCCAGGAAGGGGAAACTTTATTGACACATTCCTGGGGTCAGATACATCACATGATCACACTGACAGAACCACAGGCACATAGACACAAGCAAAAGAGCATGCACAATGTCGGCACTAGTACAGTGTATATCCACCTTTCGCAGCAATGCAGGCTGCTATTCTCCCATGGAGACGATCGTAGAGATGCTGGATGTAGTCCTGTGGAACGGCTTGCCATGCCATTTCCACCTGGCGCCTCAGTTGGACCAGCGTTCGTGCTGGACGTGCAGACCGCGTGAGACGACGCTTCATCCAATCCCAAACATGCTCAATGGGGGACAGATCTGGAGATCTTGCTGGCCAGGGTAGTTGACTTACACCTTCTAGAGCACGTTGGGTGGCACCGGATACATGCAAACGAGCATTGTCCTGTTGGAACAGCAAGTTCCCTTGCCGGTCTAGGAATGGTAGAACGATGGGTTCGATGACGGTTTGGATGTACCGTGCACTATTCAGTGTCCCCTCGACGATCACCAGAGGTGTACGGCCAGTATAGGAGATCGCTCCCCACACCATGATGCCGGGTGTTGGCCCTGTGTGCCTCGGTCGTATGCAGTCCTGATTGTGGCGCTCATCTGCACGGCGCCAAACACGCATACGACCATCATTGACACCAAGGCAGAAGCGACTCTCATCGCTGAAGACGAAACGTCGCCATTCGTCCTTCCATTCACGCCTGTCGCGACAGCACTGGAGGCGGGCTGCACAATGTTGGGGCGTGAGCGGAAGACGGCCTAACGGTGTGCGGGACCGTAGCCCAGCTTCATGGAGACGGTTGCGATTGGTCCTCGCCGATACCCCAGGAGCAACAGTGTCCCTAATTTGCTGGGAAGTGGCGGTGCGGTCCCCTACGGCACTGCATAGGATCCTACGGTCTTGGCGTGCATCCGTGCGTCGCTGCGGTCCGGTCCCAGGTCGACGGGCACGTGCACCTTCCGCCGACCACTGGCGACAACATCGATGTACTGTGGAGACCTCACGCCCCACGTGTTGAGCAATTCGGCGGTACGTCCACCCGGCCTCCCGCATGCCCACTATACGCCCTTGCTCAAAGTCCGTCAACTGCACATACGGTTCACGTCCACGCTGTCGCGGCATGCTACCAGTGTTAAAGACTGCGATGGAGCTCCGTATGCCACGGCAAACTGGCTGACACTGACGGCGGCGGTGCACAAATGCTGCGCAGCTGGCGCCATTCGATGGTCAACACTGCGGTTCCTGATGTGTCCGCTGTGCTGTGCGTGTGATCATTGCTTGTACAGCCCTCTCGCAGTGTCCGGAGCAAGTATGGTGGGTCTGACACACCAGTGTCAATGTGTTCTTTTTCCATTTCCAGGAGTGTATTAAAAACTTGGTTTCAGATAAAGCACGGTTTAAACAGATTTTGAAATACTTCTTGATAGGCAAATCCTTCTACTCCATAGATAAATATCTTAACAGAGACTGTTAAGTCAGCTTAAGTAAAAATATCTGTTAGATTTCAGTTTTGACAACACTTGGTCACAACAGTCAAGATTAGGTATTTTGCGTATAATACATTTATTAATAGTGCATAACAGTGTTTCATTCTGACAGCGTGTTAATTCTGTAAATATTAGCTGTCTCAGTTTACTGCACCGTATTAACTTATATTCTACTATATCCTGGCAAATGATCAGGGTAGTAAATATTATATTCAAATGTTTTATGTCTTTATGTCATACTTTCTGACATGTTCCACAGCCACGAGAATCATCTCATTTTTTTGGGTCTATGGAACAAAAACTGAATCTAATCTAATCTGTCCATGCCTGGCCATACAAACCTCTTTGAAACCACCTTAACCTTCGCACACACTCCAGAGTGACAGAGGTTATGGAGGTTATCGAACACTGACCGGTGGAATGCGGTCAGTACATATGGTTGTGATCTGTCGTGCAGTACATCCCAGTAGATCTTGCCAGTTTTGCCCGGAATGTCGACCAGTTGCAATTTTAGCGAAGTTTTGTCATCGCTTCATATTGTTTGTAGTTCAGAGCCTTCATGCTGCATGTCTACTAGCTCTGTCATGTTCAATGGTTGTGAAACACCAGATACTTTGGATAAGCAGTCGACCACCACTTTGGTCAATCCGGAAATATGCTGCAAGCCCGTAGTGAATTTGGTTGTAAACTCGAGTTGAGAATACTGATGGGGTGAGCACTTGTCACTGTTTTGACAGAATGCATATACTAATGGTTTGTGATCAGTATAAACTGCGACATCCCATGCCTCGACATGTGGTCTGAAATGCTTGATCGATTGGTTCCCTATCATATGCGCTCCAGCACTGCTGTGAATGCATCAGTTTATGTGAAAAATATGCCAGCAGCTGCCATGCACCAACTGCCCATTGTTGGAAAGGCCAGCCAATTGCAAACTGACTGGCATCAACCACTAAGGTGAGCGGAGCATCAACTTTTGGGTAAGCAAGTACGGCAGCCTGAGCAAGGCTGTCTTTTGTCGCTTTGAACGCCATGCCCATACTCTCATTCCATTGCATGGGAGTTTTACCTCATACCTTTGCACCTGGTAGTGCTTCATTTAACAGCACTTGTTGCTGGTGGTATGTGGTAAGTGACGCCATAAAAATTCAGCATCCAGAAAGTATCTGAGTATCTGCTTAGCTCTTTTATGGTGGTAGGCTTTGGCAGTTGAAAGATGGCCTCTACTTTTTCTGGTACTGGTGCGGAACCAGAGGATGTTATGTGGTGGCCCAGAAATTGAACTTCAGGCTGGCCATAAACACATTTTGCACTGTTTAAAACTATGTTGTACTTTTCCAGTCGTTTAAAAACCTCACATAACTGATTGTGGTGCCGTTCTCTGGTTCCTGAATAGACCAACACATTGTCCAAGTAAGTGAAGAAGAAAGGTAGCCCACGCAATATTGAATCTATAAACTGCTGCCAGGTCTGTGTAGCATTCCACAACCCGAATGTCATAAACTTCAACTTGAACAATCCAAAGGGTCTAATTATAACCGTCTTGGGAATGTCCTTTGGCGCGACCAGAATCCGCACGCAGGCCTTCGCACAATCAGTGATGCCAAATATTGTTGAGGCATGAAGAGGGTGATTGTAGTCATGTAATAATGGTACCGAGTAGGGGTCAGGAATAGTCCTGGCATTCAGCGCTCAATAACTGCCGCACGCACGCCAGGCTCCACCTTTTTTAAGTATTAGGTGTAATACTGATGCCCACAGATTGGATGATGGGCGAATAATTCCCTCCTTCAACATTAGACCAAACTTTGACTTTACTACTGCGAGGCACCTGTGGGCTAATCTGCGTGGGCAACATGACACGGGTGGTCCGCCAGTAGTTTTGATGTGGACGGCAGTAACATGCAACACCTGTTGTGGCACTCCTGGTGGTCTAGTTAAGCACAGAATATCTTGCAAAATTGTGTGGTACTCTTCATCTGCTACTTGCAGAACCTTGATGCTGCTGTTTCTAGTATAGCAGTGATATCTGGTGGTTGTCAGACCAGTAAGGCTGTCCACAAGGTAGTAATTAGATACATCAGGCAAAAGTTTGAAATATGCTAAGAAATCAGTGCCTATTATTGCCTCAGCCACATCTGCTACTGTGAAATTCCATGTAAATTGTCTACGAAGGCCTAGTTTCACATCCTCATGAGGTGTACCATACGTTGGGATTTCTGTATTGTTAGCAGATGCTAAGTTGACTGCCGTGCATGGCCTGCAGTAGCAGAGTGATTTCCTCGGTGAAATACTCAGATCAGATCCAGTATCAATTACATATTTCCTTCTTGCGGTCCGATCCATTATAAACAGGCACTGAGAGGTGTTGTGGCAGTTGGTGGCACCTACTGACAACTGCCGTTCTCATTTGGGAATGTGCATGGGCTTGAACACATTTCTGCCTGCTTGCTGTATCTGTGGTGTTACCAGAAAAATATGGGGCCAGACTCTGACTCGGTATGGGAAATGGAACGACTCCTTGGACATCGTCGGCTCCGCCCGCAATGGCGGTTCATATTACCGTGTGAAAGCAAAGCTTCTAAGCAAAGCAAAGATCCACCTTGGCATCCGGGGCATCATAATCGTCATTTAACACCATAGGGGTTATGGACGTAACACTGGAAGGAACAGTTACTGTACTGACCTGCAAGCACAGTGTGATGGCATCTTGAATATGGTCAGCCAGTTCTGTGACCACGTAATAACATTATGAAATACAAAAGTAGCTCTGTCTGTTACATTTTCATGATTAAACCCCTGAACCGATTTGGAGATAACTTGAACTGTAAAACTGAATACTGCAGCGAGTGAAACCAGAATAGCAACAGATATGTTTACATAATAAGAGCTTCATAATCTGCAGTTATAGTAATCCATGCTCTTGGTAATGTATGAACCCAGAGGATGCAACGCACATGAATTTTAAATCTTTATTGCCCTTCTTCTATCACTAACTGCATTCTGAAAAATTAGACAAGCAATTATGGCCATGATTAAACTCTCACTCCTCATACTGTGGTCACTGATTGAGGAGAACTGAAAGAGTTATACATGTGTATGTACAGGTGCTCATGTATGCCGTGCTGTAAAGTATTTGTGATTAATAAATTCAAATTAATTCATGAGTTTAATTGAAACTGAGCAGTGTGTTATCATTTCTGTAACTGAAATGTTACTCAGAAATGTTTAATACCAATTCACATTCCAATAATTTTATTTGTTACAATTTAAACTGGATCAGCAGAAGTATTATAGTGCGTAATTTATTTTTGTTACTACTTGATGCTGCAATTAACTGAGATGCTGACTAATTTTCCTTTTGTACATTTAGAACCTCTGTCTTTGTGATTTATTTCAAATGTTTCACTTATTTATGGCTTACAAATATTTGGCTAGCCTCATAACTATAACTCACCAGACGGCATAAACAAATAATGAAATGTTTTCAACACCACATTAGAAGAGCAGAAGAAGTGAATACAGTACTCACTCACTTATGAACTCATACTGCAACGAGGTGTGGATGAAGATGAGGAGGAGCTATGGAAGCAGTAAAGTGGTGGCATAAAATTAGAGTGATAGCTTGCTTACTTTCTGTGTCAATGGATGATAAGCTCTTCTTGTAAGTGTCATTTGAAGCATTAACCAATTTCAGAGTGTTTTCCATTGCAAGAATTTCTTTTTCGGCCTTGCGAATTTTGGCATCCAGTTCATCGCCCTGCTCTTGCAACTCATATTTCTCCTGTGCTGCCTGAAATATAAAATAGCTGCAATACACTTTAAAAAATAAATAGGTTTTCATTTCTTGTTGCATACTAGTAAAACGGAAATAAAGGAAAAAGAGGATATAGGACTGAATCGCTGTCATTGCTGAAAGATAAACAAGTTTTATGGAACCAAAGTTCCCAGAAATGCAAATTATTTATTGCACTGCAATTACCTCGGCTATAATTAAAAGGATATCTGTACAGCATTTCCATATCTCATATCTGATGACATGCAACATGGCTCACGCCAGTTCCAAGAGATAAATACTTTGATAAGCGGTTATAGAAGTGGTACAAGTACATAACAAGCTGTGAATTCCTCATTAGTTTCATTGTTTGTTGCTTGGGCATGGTACCAGAAATGCATTGCTCAAGTATTAGTATGGGTCTGTTGTACCAACATAAAAGATCTACATTTATTTTGTGTAATTCTGTTTACGGACAGTTTACATATCATCAGTTCAAATTTCAGAGACGTCATTACTGCACAGAAACAATACCAAAATTGTAGGGGGCACACAGATAACATTTAAAAGTGAAAAGAAAAGCCACCACAAGAATTCCATAAATAGGTTTAATTAAATTAAAATAACCAAATAAATAAAGAAAAAGAAAACTAGGATGCAATGTTAGTGTTTTGTGTCCCATCAACAATGAGGTGCAGAGGTTCAAGTGGTGGGGTGGGGGTGTTGTCTCCAGAATGAGGTCTCAAATAATTGTTGATACCTCATCATGGCATCACAAGTAAAAACAGTTGCTGCCAGGCACATCAATGAATTAAGGATATTGATGTAGACATGCCCCATGTGTTTCCTTAGTTATTTATGTCCGAGCACAGTAGCATTCAGCCCAACCTCTATAATTAGTAACCACTTGTAATCACCACTTACGATGAAAGTGTCATCTTAGCACAGATCGGGCTGCATGCTAACTGGATGGTAATAGAACAGTTATTCAGAACTTTAGGTAAAGTTGTAGACAATTGTAATCTGATGTCAAACTATCATTCTGAAATGAATGAAGTGCTAAATGTTATAAGTGTCAATGACAGTATCAAACAAATGTCATGTTTAAGGACAATAACTGTTTCCAAAGTTAAGTATTTACCAAGCTCAAGTTTTAATAAGTTACTAATCGTCTATCTGTGTATTGTAGTATCTTTTTGGCCTCCTCCTGAAGTATTATAGACTAGCTCCAACACACGGCAATTTTTATGCTGATAGTTTCAAATCTGAATTTACCCTAAATCAGTAACACCAGTAACTTCAGGGATGCTTCCTCATCAGTGACAATGTTATTCCTTAAAGATTTTTCTATCAACCTACGAACGTTGCCTTTGCCTATTCTACTGAGACATGGACCATGATTTGTAAGATCCCATCTGCCGAAGGCATCAACAAAAATCAGTTTTACATTTAACCTTGTAACTCAAATTATTTTAATACTGTCCTATAGAGTTCGGCTATACCTGGGTGCACCTCAGAATGTTCACAGCCCGGTGCAGCTAGTATAGGTTACCCACCAAACAGCTCAACTGCATGCATTTTGCATATGAGCAAGGCAAATGGGTACTCCTGCCCATGTGCTCTCAGTTGGTGCAGTAGGACCACGCAGGCTATTGCCTCGTTGTTTGACTGCCTTTGTACAGCTGTCTGCATATCCCTGCCAACCCATCCCCGCGGGCACCTGTTTGCCCAACAGCAGACATGTGAATTGGAACAGCCTACTGTAACTGAAAGAAGCAGATGAACTAAATGAATATTGACCAACTTCACAGAGTTTATTATAATACTTCAAAACATGAACTAACTCATTATTTGTATGATTTGATGTGGCACTGTCTTTACCAGTTCATTCTCAATGCCATACTGCTAATATCTGTCAATACTGTTTTCTGTCTCCCATTATCAAAACTAGATGCTCTTATAAAAAATTCTTCCATGTAGATACTAGGTCCCTTAAACTCGTAGCTCAACAGTGAGGGCAGAGCCATGGTACGCATGTCTGTATGAGTTAAATTTGCCAGAGACATATTGTTAACTTCAGAATAGTATTACTAGAAAACATTTAAATGCAACAGCTATGACGCAGTTGGGAACCATTCAACTGAAGTGTGTGATAAACATCCAGAAATAAAAGTATTTGTTTGCTGTTTGTTCTTGATATATATATATATATATATATATATATATATATGACCGACACCACACACCAATAGTCAGCTACACAAATATACAAAAAGAACTATCTATTATTCTTCTAGAGTCATAGGCTGTGCCGTATCATCATCAAATGAACGCCAAGAAAATAAAAATGCCATTAATGTAGCATGATGACTCACAAGATAGATCCGTCATGTAACTGTTTGCAGAACAAAATATTGACAATTCTTACATACAAAGTTATTCTATAAGTAAGGTAATAACAGTTGTTATGCAAGTATTTATACACTCATAAGAACAAATTAAATACCTGTCTAGATAAAAGAGATGGCAAAGCTTTGAAACGTACCTGACCGATGATGATGGTTGTGCTGTAAAATATAGTTTCAAGATGGTAACATTGACAGATACTCTGTTGAAGACTGAAGAACGTAGCATAATAAGGCTTTTGGATTTAAGAAAATGTCCTCAGCTGCAATTCATAATGAACTAGTGGACATTTGCAGAGTGGGTGAGTTGAAAATCTGTGCCACGTCACAGTGTTGATTCAAATTGACACTCACATTCATGTGAGACATATTGCACACAAATACAACATCTCTACTGTCAAAGTAGTGAATATGATGCACAACATAAGGACAACTGGAAAATATGCTCTCACTGAGTGCTGCAGCAACACTCAAACAAGAACAAAGTTAAGCAAATATGGTTCTCTCTCCAGCATTTAATGTGATGGTAGGTGAAGGGCGTTCCATTCCTGCACAGAACTGTCACAGGGGATGGAACATAGGTACATCAAGTGACACTGGAGATGAAGAAAATATCAATGGAATGGGGGCACTCTCATTTCTGGTACATAACAAATTAATCATGTGACACCTAAGATGAAGAAAATATCATTGGAATAGGGACAACCCTCATTTCTTGTACATAACAAATTCATAACAACAATATCTGTAAACAAAGTTATAGCCACAGTCTTTTGGGCTATGAAAGGTGTACTCATGTATGGAGAGAACATATATTCTGTTGTACTGAAATGGTTGCAGCAGATGATTTGGGGGAATAACCAAGCTTTTGAAAGGTGTTGTGTTGTTGTGTGACACTGCTCAAGAACATACGAGCTTCGTTACGTGTTGCTTGGCCTGACATTTGCAATGGACTGATCTTATATCAAGTGATCTTCCTCTATTTGGGCCATTAAAGAAGCACCTGGCTGGTTACATCTTCAGAACCCATGCTGACATTCCGGAGGCTCCTAGACATGTTTTAATAGATTGGTTTACACATGGAAAATACTTAGAGAACTGTAGTGACTATGTGGAAAAGTAATATATAACAGTACTTTAGCAATTTTGTGTTATCTCTTAGATGTCCTAACCACCTTTGTAATCCTGTGTTATCAAGGTGTGATACACTGTAACATATTTCCAGGCAAGTTTTATCTTGTTAGTGTAACATCCTTACTGTATACCTAAATGGTAAGAGATTCAAGTATTATTAAGGAATATAAATAATTGTAGTTAATGGCATATCGAATGGTGAAACTGCTTACTGATTCTTAATCACACTGCTCAGCATACTGTTATCTGCACTCATGGTCCAGTGTTAAGTGTTGCTCCATCTAGATCCTGAGGTCCCGTATTCGACTCTCAGCCAGTTGTGGATTTTTTTCCACTTGGGGCCTTCACATATATGTTGTCCTCATCATTTCATTTCTTCTTCATCATCATCATCATCATCATCATCATCATCATCATCGCGCAGGTCACTGAAGTGATGTGAAATTCGGAAGACTTACACTAGACAACTGAACTGCCCCAGGCAGGGTTTCCTGGCCATTAACACCATACAATCATTCCATTTCAGTACACTGTATGTGCAAGAACACGTTTTGGCAATGTGCACAACTTTCAGCTGGTCACTGACTGTACTTCCACATAATTCAACAAGTAGTTTCCTACGTATCTGTGGCAGTCTAACAGTAACATTACTTAAATTAAATCAAATCCAATCAAACATGTCAAGTGGAATCTTGGGTACCATCAGTTTATTTACAGTGAAGTAACTGTCATGATTACATTTGTCACTTGTGGTCTGTAAGCCTACAACGAGTACCACACCATATGAAAAAGAATGCCGTTTTCACAGCTGTATATCCCTTTTACTATTATTTTGGCCATGTAGTTCCAAACATTAGTTGCAGAATGTTGCTGCATAGCGTAATGGATCTGGGAGATGTATTATTTTCAACTGAAGTTATCGATACCGAATTTAGTGGGTGAAGTGGTGAATGTTTTTCTCTTATATTTTTGTTGGAATTTTTATAAATTATAATCTACTTATTTTTTATGTCAATTTACTATTATGTTTAAAAATTGCAATATATTGATTGATATTGGTGGATATGACGAACAATATCAAAGAGACTTATTACAAGCGGAAGTTTGGGTGTCAAGTGGAATATCTTTGAAGCTAGAGTCATTCTTTGTCACTTGTAGAGTCGGCTGTGGTCGGTTGAGACGCAGTCGTGGAACAAAGTTGTACTTCCCTGTGAAATAAATAGTGAAGAAACCATCATATTTTGCTAATAACAATATTTTTTTAAAATCTTGTTTTCTATGACTGTGTATTTTTTTAAATTTATTCATCACCATTGTTCTGAACATTTCTGAGAGTATTGTGCCTAAAGTAGAAAATAGTAATTTAATAGACTTTGAAATTCAGGATATGCCTAATGAAACAGAAAGATCTGATCAATTTAGTTTAAAAGATTTTCTAGTAAATTTGGATGGAAAAATTGATAACATTTTGTTGCAAGTCCAAGCAGTCAATACCCAAGTGGGTGATCTTTCGGACAGGGTTGGGAGTGTTGAGGAAAAAATTGAATCTGTGGAAGAAAAAGTAAAAGAAATTGATGCTAAATTGAGCGATGAAATTAATACTGTAAAAAAATGAGTTACTGGCAGATAGGGAAAGAAATTTAATTGATTTTAATGAGATCAAAGGGGAAATTAAAAATTTGGATGAGAACACAAAAGTTTTAGTTAAAAATGTAGAACAAAAAACAGACACTCGTTTGGTTACTTTAGAAGAAAAAATAGAATGCAATGATTTAGAAAACAAAAAATTTGTTAAAGAACTTAGTAAAAAAGTTGAAAGTTTTAACACTGAATTTCAAAACAAAAATCACATTGTCAACACATGCAATCTTGTATCAAATATTCCAGTGAAGCACTTTTCGGTAGATGGACCTTCACATCCTATTGGTTTTATACAGTATTGTAAGGATTGTTTTTTACCTTTCTCACCAGATGATATGAAAATTAAATTTGTGAAAAAATTCTTGGAAGGGGAAGCTTTGACTTGGGCTAACCAAATTGTAACTGTGGGGATGACCTTTTCAGAATTTGAATCAAAATTTCTGGAAAATGTTTGGGATAATCTTAAACAAACTAGAATCAAAAGTGAATTTTTAAATGGGAGAAACTATAGAGAATCAGATGGGAGTATGAAACAATTTTGCAAAAGTAAACTTCAAAAACTTGTTCATTTAACAAAACCTTTGGATGACTTGATCAAAATTGATACCTTAAAGAGAAGATTGCCATCAGCAATGCAGTTGAATTTAGTTCATTGTTCTGATAGCAATATTGAGCAGTATCTCAATTATATTGAAAAGTTGGATAGGGTAACAACAAGAACACACAGTGAGTTTACTCAGAAAGGTAGTGGTCAAAATTGGGGAAATGAAAACTTTCTTAAAAGGGAACAAAACAATTATCATGGTGTCAGTCAAAATTCAGGGGGCTATAACAATAATTTTCAAAAGAAGGACCATAATTTTCATCCAAAGCAAGAACAGCATTTTCACAGAAATAATCAACAAAGTAGAGAACACTTTAGGGATCATAATAATAGAAAGTTTGCTAGAGATCAGTGCAATAGCAACTACCAACAACCAGGTAATGTTTGTCATAGGAATGGGAACAGAAATGTTGATCAGAGACATTGGCAGAACCACAATCAGCAGTTTAAACAGGAACCAGTTGTTATTCAGGAAATAAAAAACGAGTAGACACCCCCTTGAAGGTCCGCAAGGTTGAGGCAAAAGGTGATTATGATGAAAGGACCAATGGATGTGACTATCATAAACCTAAACATGACAGATCTAAACCTAAGCAATCACATTAGGTCATTAGTTGTTACTTACTGAAGAAGTTTCAGGAGGAAAATAATGATGATATTGACGAAGATAAAATTTTCAGTACACAAGAACATACAGTAGATAAAAGTAACTGTGATTCATTTAATTTAACAGAGTTTTACACTTGGGCAGAAAAGAACAATACTTTGTCAAATGATGTAATTTGTAGTCAGGTTTGTAGTAGATGAGAGACTTGTGTGAATGAAAGAGAGACTGCATGGTGTGAGAATGAATATATTGGTGAAAGGGATCTGGTAACTTTAGAAAAGGGAAATAATATTTTGGGGGATAATTTGAATGTGTATGACCTGAAAATGTGTAATGATAATGATGTTGATGATAAAGTTGATGATAATGATGGTAATGATATTAATGATGATATTGAGGAAAGGTGTTTCATTAGTTTAAATAGGGAGTTGGGTATACACATGGTTGAAAATGGATTAAATAGTGAGAATGTTATAGAAATTCCCAGGGATGTTACGAAGATGAATAAGGCTCACAAGCAGGGTGTATGTAAAAGTGAGAATTTTGATGTTGTTGATAAAGAATCTGATCACACAAATAATGACAACACATGTATAACTTATAGCCTAACTGAAACATTTGCAGATACTAATGACACACACACATTTTTTTATAAATCTATGGCTGAACAGTGAAAGTATTTCCTTTGACAAAAGTTTTAGAAAGATGCTTATCAATATATGTGAAACTATATGTCCTGAGTGGTGGAAAAAGATGAGATATTTTATTTTTGAAAAGCTGAAGGGTAAGTACTTCAATAGTGTACAATGTGTTTTGGATGAAAGTTCTTGGTTATTTGAGATAATAGAGAGTACTAATGACAATTTTGTAGCTTGTGCAAATTTTATAACTGTGACAAATAATGCATATAATGGTATACCATACGATTCTGATAAGTATAGATTTGGGGAAATTGAGTGATTTATTACATGAGGATACCGGTTCTGAGAAAAGCGATCATTTTTGCAGTCCTTACATAAAAGTTCAAATTGGGTCATGGATTGGTAAATGTTTAATTGATACAGGAAGTGAAATCTCAGGAATATCTGAAAGATTAAGAAAGAATTTAAAAGTGGGGAAAGATTATGTTGAAATGCCAGTTGTTGGGGTAAAGATAAAAGGTGCTACTGGGAAAAGCAGTAAATTGGTAAAAAGCCAGGCTTTAGTGACATTTTTAATTCAATGCAAGTTGTTTACACAGGGATGTTTTGTAATTCAGGAATTTAATGAGGATTTTTTTTGGGTATGAATTGGATAGTAAAAGTAAATACAGCATTTGATTGGGGTGGAAGAAAACTTTGGGTAGAAACCAGTGAAAGAGAATATATTCAGACAAAATTCGTGAAGACGCTTGGGGATCAGAGTAATGGAAATTTTGACAGTATCAATTTACTAAAAGAAAATAGATTGGAGAACATTGAAATTCATAGATTTGATACTGATGAAGTTGATTTTGGGAAATTAGTAAATTTGAAAATTTCAGAAACACAAAATTTATCTGGGGAGCAAAAACAACAGTTAGAAAATCTGCTGTGGGAATACAGTGATGTTTTCAGTGACGTACCTGGTAGGGTAAAGGGTTATCAATGTGAACTTCAGGTAAAACCTCATGAACCATTTTTTGTAAAACCATATAGTATTGCAATATCAAAACGACCTGCTGTTGAGAAAGAGCTGAAAAAGATGGAAGGATGTAATAAAATAGAAAGGAGTATCAGTCCCTATAATAATCCTTTAGTAGTTGTTTTGAAAAAATATGGTGGAGTAAGATTGGACTCTAGACACTTAAACAAAATTTTGTTCAGACAGACAGACCATCCCGAAAATATTGATGAGTTACTCTATAAATTGACAGATATAAAATATATGTCAAGTTTGGATCTAACTTCTGGTTTGCACCAGGTACCACTTTCGGTTAATTCTAGAAAATATACTGCTTTCTTGTACAATGGTAAGAGTTATCAATATTGTGTTGTACCATTTGGGTTAAATTCGTCTGTTTCCGAATTTATAAGAGCTTTGGATCATGTACTGGGGCAAGAACTTGCACCTAAACTGATAATTTATGTAGATGACATTTTGGTTACAGGGCAAAATTGGGAGGAACATTTTTCAATTTTGAAGTCAGTGTGTGAAAAACTTAGGAAAGGGGGGATGACATTGAAATTAGAGAAATGTAAATTTGCAGTTTCTGAATTAAAATTTTTGGGACATGTTGTCTCAGACAAGGGAATTTTGGCAGATCCAGAAAAAATTAAAGCAATTTCAGAAGTTCCTACTCCTACGACTAAAAAACAATTAAAGTCGTTCTTTGGATTATGTGGCTATTACCGAAAACATATAAGTGATCAGAGTCTGAATGCACCACGTTTAAGTCAGTTACTCAAGAAAAACACTATTTGGGTTTGGGATAAAAATTGTCAGGAAGAGTTTGATAGAATTAACCAAGAGTTGAGGAAGCAAAACTTATTACACAGACCTGATTTTAATTTACCATTTTGTTTGAACACTGATAGCAGTAATTATGCACTTGAGGCAGAGTTATTTCAAGAAAGAGTAGAGAATGGAGTTAAGATACATTGTACCATAGCATTTACAAGCAGAATGTTGCTTAAGCATGAAAAAAATTATACAGTCACTGAGAAGGAACTATTGGCAATTCATTGGGCTTTTACAAAATTTAGAATTTACCTTATTGGACATAAAACCATAGTATTTTCGGATCACAAACCTTTGAGTTACTTACAAGAGTGCAAATTATATCACAATAGATTGACCAGAAGGGCAATATTTTTGCAACAGTTTAATTTTGAAATCAAGCACATAAAAGGTTGTGAGAATGTAGTAGCTGATTCAGTTTCAAGGTTACCAATTGGAGGAGAAAAGGAGATTTATGAACAAGAGGAGGAAAAGAAATTTAAAATTAGATACATGAAAGGAGTGGGAAATGTGAAAACAATTAGAGCTATACGTAACAAAATTAGGGAAAATCAAAATTTAGATCAAAGTTGGAAATTAATCAAAGAATGTTTAGGCAAGAAGGGGTATGAGAAATTTTACAAATTACAGAAGGGGATTTTATTTCGGAGAACAGATGTAGATTCTGATAATTGGAAACTGTGTTGGCCAGAGGCAGATGCTGAAAAGTTGATTATTTACATACATGAAAGTTTTGGTCATTGTGGAATACAGAAGTGCATTCAGAAGATACAGGAAAACGTTTATTTTTATAATATGGGAAAGAAAGTTAGAAAAGAATTGGCAACCTGTGATAAATGTCAGAGAGTTAAAGTGAGCAATCAAAGGCGTGGTGGAGAGATGCAAAACATTATTCCGGAAAAACCTTTAGATCTTATTGCTGTGGACTTATATGGAATGCTACCAAAGAGTAAAGGAGGTTACTGTTACATATTTGTTATGGTGGATATATTTTCAAAATTAATTAAACTATATCCAGTGAAAAAAGCTACTAGCTATAAAATTATAACAAAAATTGAAAGAGATTATTTCGCACAGGTGGGTACACCAAAAGCTATATTATCAGATAATGGTTCACAGTTCACCTCTAAAATTTGGAAAAAGTTTATTGAAAGATCTAAATTGAAGCATATACTTATATCTGTTTATTGTCCGTCCACCAATCCTGCAGAAAGATATATGAGGGAAATTGGGAGACTGTGCAGAACCTATTGTAGCCATAAGCATCCAACCTGGTTTGAAAATATTCAAAATTTTGAAGATATAATGAATAGTCTACAACATAGTTCCACAGGATTTTCACCGTATGAGATTATGTTTAATATCAGACCTGCAAATCTTATATCAGAACTTATTGAATTTCCTATATGTACACCTTTGACTATGCAAGAGAGAGAAGATATTGTCAGGGAAACTATGAGGAAACAAGGGGAAAAGAGGAATAAAAGACATAACAACAGGGTAAAATTAACCACTTTCGAAACTGGGGATCTTGTTCTGGTAAAATCTCATGAAAAATCAAAAATGTTAACTTCAGAAACTAAAAAATTCTTTGATATCTATACTGGGCCTTTTGAAGTCATAGAAAATCCACACCCTAATGCTTATCATTTGGTATACCCTAAGTCAAATAAGTTGTTTGGTCTCAGGAATGTTGTCTCTTTGAAACTATATAAACAGAAATCATAATTTTCAAAAAATTTAAATAACCTATTTTTCATCTAAAACAAAAGTCCTCCACTGGAATATGCTTGTTAGAACAAAACTACCTGTACGACCAAGTATGTATATTAAAATAGAAAGAAACTTCCACATGGGAAAAATATATTAAAAACAAAGATTCCAAGACTTACCAAGCGGGAAAGTGCCGGCAGACAGGCACATTAACAAAACACACAAACACACACACAGAATTGCTAGCTTTCGCAACCGATGGTTGCTTCTTCAGGAAGGAGAGGGAAAGACGAAAGGATGTGGGTTTTAAGGGAGAGGGTAAGGAGTCATTCCAATCCCGGGAGCGGAAAGACTACCCTTAGGGGAAAAAAAGGACAGGTGTACACTCGCACACACATACACACACATATCCATCCGCACATACACAGACACAAGCAGACATATTTAAAGGCAAAGAGTAAGGGCCCTTACTCTTTGCCTTTAAATATGTCTGCTTGTGTCTGTGTATGTGCGGATGGATATGTGTGTGTATGTGTGTGCGAGTGTACACCTGTCCTTTTTTTCCCCTAAGGGTAGTCTTTCCACTAGCAATTCTGTGTGTGTGTTTGTTGTGTGTTTTGTTAATGTGCCTGTCTGCCGGCACTTTCCCGCTTGGTAAGTCTTGGAATCTTTGTTTTCAAGTATGTATATTTGTATGTATAAATTAATAATTTGAAGTCACATGTTAATTGTAACTGATGAACAAACAAAAAAAATACTATATATGTCCAGTATCATTTTCTAAAATATAAGCAAGATGAAATTAACATTGGTATGGGGAACAAAAAGTTTAGTTGTAAGAGCCAGTTGGTACATAATGTGGCCAAAGAAGTAGTTGTAGATGTCTTTTTCTAGCAAATCAGTTTGACTTTAATATTATTTTCAATTTGTATGCTTTATTTTAGAATATTTGTCATGTATATTTTATGCCATATATATTTGTCATGTTAAATAATTTCTCTACTTGAATTTTTCGTATATGAGATTGATGGGGAAGGATTATTGTGACACCAGCCAGTAACAAGTCCACAGATTCAAAGAGTCCAAATTTTGGAAGAGAATATCAGATTTCATTATTTACGTACTAATTTTGTAATACAGATCCATTACTGAGTGTAGTGGGCATTTTGTTGTATATGTTCATAACAACAAAAGCCCTGGGGAGCAGTTGTAATGGATCTGGGAGATGTATTATTTTCAACTGAAGTTATCGATACCGAATTTAGTGGGCGAAGTGGTGAATGTTTTTCTCTTATATTTTTGTTGGAATTTTTATAAATTATAATCTACTTATTTTTTATGTTAATTTACTATTATGTTTAAAAATTGCAATATATTGATTGATATTGGTGGATATGACGAACAATATCAAAGAGACTTATTACAAGCGGAAGTTTGGGTGTCGAGTGGAATATCTTTGAAGCTAGAGTCATTCTTTGTCACTTGTAGAGTCGGCTGTGGTCGGTTGAGACGCAGTCGTGGAACAAAGTTGTACTTCCCTGTGAAATAAATCGAAAGTGAATGATGAACTTATGAGTTTTTCGTACTACTTTTTATATCAAGTAGCAGCAAGCAAGCACATCCAGAAAGAAAAATGGTATTAGAAACACCCAAATTGAGACAGACACGGTGAACAGCGGAACTTCTGCATCCCACAAACGGCACTATTGGAATCATACTCATATTAGACAACTGAAGCCACCTGTAGAAATTTGACTACTTTATTTGAACTATGCTAGGTTTTATTACAAAATAACAATAGTGGAAAGACAGTTTTAATAGGTCATATTTACACTTCTGTAAGTAAGGGTATCTCCCCTAAGAGCCATTGGATGCATTTTCTCTGGTTTTTCGGTAGGTATTTGGAATTTTATTTTGTGATGTGCAGCTGTAGTCAGCCCAAAAAAATACTGGTCATCACATCTTTCACGCAATGCCCAGTGTCAATGGAAAACATTGGTTTGTTTCCCATTACAAACAAAACAACTTTTAAAGAAGAGTTTTATGTGGCCATGTGATAGAGTGGTCCCAAATTAGTCAATGTGTATTCACAGTGACATTAAAACACGAGTAATAACTTGAATGTCAGCTTTGTTGCTGCATGGCTATAGCAGTCAGCACAAACCAGTGCTGCACATGAGTTGCTGCTGGACTCCTGGATATTCTTCATGTTTTAATGCTCCTGTTCATAAATATCAATAAAACAAATATCCCACCAGACTGATTGGGGATTGTTGTACTGAATGGGTACATAAAATTTCATTTTAAAACCAATTTGGTTCATAATGGGAAACAAACCAATGCTTTCCATCAACACCGTGCATGTTGCAGGAAAGATGTGAGCAGCAGTACTTGTTTGGACTGACTCCAACTACACATTGCAGAAACTAAATTCCAAATATCTGCTGAAACACCAAAGGAAATGCACCTGGAAACTATTAGGTGAGACACTTGATATAAATACTCACTGCTACATGGCACAGGATCAAACATAATAAATAAACTACCAAATTTCAATAACACTTAAATATTTATACTGTAATAATCTGTTGATTACTACACCTATCGCCCACAATGAACATCCATTTGGCCACTATGGCAAGCACAGTGTTCACGAGCATTCAAATGGAGCACCCGTAACTAAACAAAGTAACTGTACTGACCACCATCACCAGAATCACTGTCCACATGCAGCACAACTCAGCGACACCTGATGTGGATAGTGTCATTATAAGGGGATGCGTGGGCTTCCAGGCCAAATATGTTCAAGATCTGTGAACAATTTTCATTGTATTCTTGTTGATGTCACTCCATGACCGAATCAATTGTATTTCTTTTATTGCTGTGTGTTTCCTTGTGTTCCTAATTAGAAGACAAGTGACGACATTGATGGTCAAATTATTGTGTGTTTTCGATTCTGTGGTTCTTCTGCCATTCGCCTCTTCCTCCTTTCATGAAGGCTTTACTCCAGTCACTTCTGCAACAACAGTAGGTGCATACAGCTGTATTAGAACAGCTGTTGGCTATGCTGACGCAGGCTCAGCTGCCAACTGTTCACCCACCACTTTTCCTCCCCCCATGATGTATCTGCTGAAGATTGGGACATTCATGATAAATGGCTTCATCAACATTTCGCAGATTTCCAGGTGGTCAACACAGAGGTCTATAAGACTCTTTCTTATCATGGATACCCCTCTGTGTGTATCACTTACTAAGCCACTTAGCTCCTATGTAAGCACCATCATCACTTTGTTTTGATGATACACTGAGGTGACAAAAGTAATATAATGGTGATGTTCACATATACAGATAGCAGAAGTATCATATAAACAAGGTATAAAAGAGCAGAGCATTGGTGGAGCTGTCATTTATAGTCAGGTGTTTTACATGAAAAGGTTTCCAACATGATTATGGCCACATCATGGGAAATGAAATGAACATGAAATGGTAGTTGGAAATAGATGCATGGGACATTCCATTTCAGAAATCATTAAGGAATTCAATATTCTGAGGCCACAGGGTCAAGAGTGTGCCAAGAATATCAAATTGCAGGTATTACTTCTCACTACACAGGATGCAGTGGCCAATGGCCTTCACATAATGACCAAGAACAGTAGTGTTTAAGTAGAGTTGTCAGTGCTAATATACAAGCAACAGTGGGTGACATAACTGCAGAAATCAATGTGGGACGTACCATGAATGTATCCATTAGGATAGCATCGAAAAATCTGGTATTAATGGGCTACAACAGAATACACCTGACACGAGTGCCTTTGCTAACAGTACAACAACGCCTGCAGCACCGTTCCTAGGCTCGTGACCGTATTCGTTGGATCCTACATTACCGGAAAACTGTGGCTTGGTCAGATGCATCCTCATTTCAGTTGGTAAGAACTGATGGGAGGGTTTGACTGTAGTACAGACACCATGAAGCCATGACCCAAGTTGTCAACAATGCACTGTACAACCTGGTGATGGCTCCATAATGGTGTGGGCTGTGTTTACATGGAATGGACTGGGTCTTCTGAGCCAAATGAACTGATCAATGGCTGTAAATGGTCATGTTTGGCTACTTGGAAACCATTTGCAGCCATGTATTTCATGTGTTTGGTTTGTAGAACATTGTGGACAATTCGAGTGAATGATTTTGTCCCCCTTTGAATATTTATGGGAAGTAATCAAGAAGTCAGTTTGTGCACAAAATCCTGCACTCGCAACACTTTTACAATTATGGATGACTATAAAGGCAGCATGGCTCATTTTTTCTGCAGGGGACGTCCAGCAGCTTGTTGATTCCATGCCACATTGAGATGCTGCACTGTACCTGGCAAAAGAGAGTCTGACACAATAATTGGAGGTAACCCATGACTTTTGCCATCTCAGTGTATGTACGTGTAATTTGTAGTCCTCCTCGCATCACAAGTATCTGCATGTGGTCAGTGCACATGCTGAATTCTACCAACATCACAAACATCTGCCACAACCATCTCTAGCTTGGGCAGCTGAGCTCCACAGCCTAAGTCGTAAGTGTCGGTTCATCACAGTTACGTCTCAGGACTCTTATTCAGACACCACAGTCCGAGATCATGATCATTCATTTGGCCACACAGTTGAGGAGCCACATCAGAAGAGGTTTCGCATATTGTCCCAGCACATGGAGCCTAGTGCACTGCGGCAAGAGGAGGTAGCCACTGTACAAACAAGCCAACTGGACCAATGCGAATGAACATGTTGTTGGCAGCAGGAACACAGAATACCACTTTCTTGGTGCCCCTCTTGTTTTGTACAGCTTGAGTGGGCAGCCTGCCCCATATAGTGGACCTCTTACCATAAATGTAAAAGATTATCTGCAAGCAAGAACAAGTTTTTCATTGAAGTGTGGGTGATGGATAAGCCATTAATCCTCAAGTCAACACAGGAGCTGCCCTGTCCCCACTCAAATCACAGACATATGCCAGGCTAGGGATCCCCACAATTGGCATGCATCAAGAGTCAGCTGGTACACTATAACAAACAGCAGATTACTATACTTGCTTGGTCAATTCACTGCCGATGCAGTTTACCATTCCATTATGTACTTGGCAGGCAACAATGCGAGTACTGAAAATTGGGAAAGGTTAGGTGCCTTTAGTACTTTTGGTTTTTCTGTTGTGAATGTGATGCACCTGGTGTCAGACCAAGTGCTTTATCATGAATTGTATTCCTTGTGTTATGAGTTTTTGGATCTTTGTCCCAGAAGTAGTGTGTGCAAACAATTTCATGGCATATTCAAACCCTTCACCTGGCTCTGTTTTTTCAGGCATTGCCTGTGCCTGTAGCTAACCACATTAGGACAGTTATGGAGTGATTAACATCATGGGGAGTGATCAGACCAATTTCCTCAGGTGAATGGGTTACACGTTTAGTGCTGGTAAAGAACCTGTCCAGTGAGCTTCCTCTATGTGGTAACTTTTATGTCATTATTAATCCACAGGCAATCATAGACACTTACCCCTTGTCTCGCCCAGAGGAATTGCTCACAAAGTTCGCTGCGGGACAATTATTCTTCCTGACAAACGACTTGGCCAAAGTCTACCTTCAGATTCCACTGTACGAGGCATCAAAACCGTTGCTTGTGGTTAACATGCCCTTCAGCTTCTATCAGAATGAATGGCTAATGCTTGGGGTCACTTGTGGGCCTGCCATTTTTCGAAGGTTTTTAGAACAGGTTATGAAGGTTGTCCTTCATTGCATTAACTATCTTGAGGATATCATCATGACAGTGCTACCATGGAGGATCACCAATATAGTCCCTGTCCTTTGTTTACTGTTGTACAGGCTGCAGGCTTCAAATGCAATCTAGCTAAGTCTCAATTTTCAAGCCTTCCACTGTGTATTTCTTGGGAGGCATTTTATCACAAGTTTCTTTCTAGAATGGCTATTACTGCCCAGCCCTTGCAGCTGTTGCTTTGGAAAAGTTCCCCCTTTGTTTGATTTGCAGCCTCTGAGGGTCCTTTTATGCAGCTTAAGTACAGCTCTCACATGCACCATGTCTTGCGAAGTTTAAGCCCAGCGAGTATCTGGTCCTGGCCACCGATTGTGTCCCAGGAGAAGTGAGTCTCTGGCAATGGGGACCCAGTGCCCATCACTGATGACAGTGGTGCATGCTCAACAGAATGGGAGGCAGGAAGTAACCTGTCGTCTGTGCTGACAAAGCCCTGATGCTAGGGGAAGTGGGCATGACCAGGCCTGTTCAGCTCCGTGAGTGGTTCCAGTAGCATGCCACAAGTCGATCTTCAATGCAAATTATGAAGGCATTTTAAATGCACTGATAACTGGAATCCAATGAGGGCACTGTCCAAACACCCTGGTCCAAACTGTTTCTCTGGGAGTGAATATCAACAAAACTGGCGTTGCTGGGTGACGCCTGCCCAGCAGCGAGAGGTGAGCAGCATCTGCAGCTGACGGCCATATATGTGCTTTGTTAGACTCATGGTACCAATAGGCATTATTCTGCAAGAGCTTAAAAAGATGTGAGAGCCTTTTTGGCTCGGAAATCTTCTACGCAGTTGCGCATCTGTGTCATATATGTTCAGACAAGTCAGTCTGCCTCAAATTTTGACTGCAGTTGGAAAGGAGATGACTGAGATGGTGAATAACCTTATGTGTGCAGAATCCTTGAAAGATTGTTCAACAAAGCGAGGACCATTGTCCCAAAACCAGTGTGCAAGGCAAGCCTTCTATGGAGGATATTTTCAACAGAGCCTTGCATTCATGTCTGCTGTCACAGACTGACAAAAAATGACATAAAGAAAATGAGACAAATCATCAATCACCAATAAACAGAAATCAATGTGAACTCTTTCCCAAGGATTTCTAGGGGTCAACCATGGTGAAAAAACAGAGCATGGTGTCACCTGCTTGCCTGAACACTTGTGGCAGGCTGTTAGGAGATGTTTCACTTCCCAATAGATACCTGGCCAAAGCACATCGTTACATGCTAACAGTTTTCTGTGAGAAATCCCCCATCACCCTGGTTTAATAAGCAGAGGACTCCCTCCACAGAGCTGCTAGAACCATGATCTGGGGAGTAAATGCTTCTATTAGGAGAATAACACCATCCAAGAGGGAGAGGCAATGGTGCAATGCATAACAATTCTGAAGCGGGTCAGCCAGGCAGATGGTTGGGCCACCAATGTTGTATCATGTATTTGACCTGCTGGAGAACTGCATCCAACACTACTGCAGAGACAATATGGGGCCTGGTGACAGGAAAGCCATCACCTCCGTTCAATTGAAAACAAATATGTTGCTTCCGGTCGAACAAGGCGTCAGGGACCATGGGGAGCCAGGACAGAGCATCGGCATTTGCATGTTGCAACATGGAACAAAAATAGATCTCATCATTGTACTGGCACAAGTTCAGAGTCCAACACGGAAGACAAAGAGCAGCTTTGTCCGGTAAGGGCACTGAGAGGCTAAACAATGAAACTGAGGGCTTATGGTCGGTAATTAAATGAAAAGTTGCACTGTACAGGAACACATGAAATTTTTTACAGTCATAGACAATAACAAGGGCTTTTTTTCCTCAGATAATAATTTTGCTGAGTCGAATTGAGTGTTTATGATATAAAGACAATATGTTGTTCAGAGCAATCTGAATGGTGATGGGCAAGGATGGCCCCCACCATCGTCACTGCCCATGTCAGAGCCCCAGGTTATGGACTCAATCTCCAGATCGCTTCCGCCCCCATTGTTGTCCTATCCATTGATCGCCCCAGGGTTCATGGGTGGTGGGATGCCTCCTCTCACATGCTTTTGTAGTAACTCATCAGTTACTACACTCACAGTGGATGTATGTCGGGCCACTACAGCAGCATAGTGAGCACTGACATTTAAATGGCACACTTGAAACTCTCCGAGGTGGCTGTCAGGTGCAGCCTGGTCACCGATCCCTGTCACCAGATCTGCAATGCTCATGCAGCACAGTACCAGCGACACCTGATGTGAACGGCATCTTTATAAGAGGGTGCATGTGACTCCGAGCCCTTATCTGTTAAATATGTTCAAGATGTGTAAACTACTTTTATTGTATTCTTGTTGATGTCACTCTGTGACCGAATAAATTGTACCTCTTTTATGACCATTAGTTTCCCCATGTTACTAGTCTGTGCTAAACCTGTAATGCAATTGTGCTAACCCTGTAATGCATGAACAGCTTGAAAGAGAAGAATATTTAATTTGGAGCTTCCTAACAGGTATTATCCAACAAAACAGTATTTTGAAAACATAAACAACAATAGCTCAATTAGGGCCTTCCTGATTCAACATTTACTATAATGTCATTTAAATTAAGTGATTCCAAAGTGAATAGAGAGAAAGTGGAGAAGACAAGAGCTATGAAATGTGGTAAAATAAATACCTTGAGTTTTATAGTTGCTATTGACACCTCCTCTCCTTCTTCTGCTCTACCAAGTGACATCATTGCTATTTCATATTTTGATTGAAGCTGTGCTGTTTTAAGCTTTCGTCCTTGTATTTCTAGTATTAACTTAGACTTCTCTTCTTCCAGAACCCGCTTTTTTATTTTTAACAATTCCTGCTGCATGTTGATTTCTTCCTGGCGATCTCTCATTGCCTGAAAGAACATAGAAGAATGAGAATAAACTTCTCATTAATATAGAAATGGCGATAAATTAATTTACAAGCAATCATACAGAATGGAACCCTATCCATATTCATACCTAACTTGAAACCAGTTTTTCAAACATTTTCTACAATATTATGAAATGAGTTCTGGTAACTTCCAAATGCACTTCTGAAGCTTAATTATCCTATATATCTACAGAAACAAGCTCGCATGTATTGAAAATGACACTAATCAAGAGTAAGTGTGAATGTAACAAGATAAGGTGACCTATAAATGATCTATTTTGACATTAATGTCATGAACTAACAGGTGATTCAAACTAATATACTTGATAAAGCGTACTGACAGTTGACAGTTCAAGATGACCAGTTGTGTGTGTACAGAGAAAAGCACAAGATGATCAAAAGTGTCTGAAGAGGATGTTGACAATCTCAGAGCATCTTACCTTCATAGATGTATGAAGTCTCTTGGGAAAGTAAGTCTTGAACTTCAGTTGCCAAACATGACAGTGTGGATGGTTTTACGAAAATGTTTACACATGTGTCCATACTGGTTACAGTTGGAACATGCTTTAAAGCTAATTAACTATGGTGTACATTATAACTCTGCAAGTGAAGTTGCAATGGGAAGATAAATTATATGGTGTCTACATCTACATCCATACTCCGCAAGCCACCTGACTGTGTGGCAGAGGGTACCTTGAGTACCTCTATTGGTTCTCCCTTCTATTCCAGTCTTGTATTGTTCGTGGAAAGGATTGTCGGTATGCTTCTGTGTGGGCTCTAATCTCTCTGATTTTATCCTCATGGTCTCTTCCTGAAATATACGTAGGAGGCAGCAATATACTGCTTGACTCTTCGGTGAAGTTATGTTCTCAAAACTTCAACAAAAGCCCGTACTGAGCTACTGAGTGTCTCTCCTGCAAAGTCTTCCACTGGAGTTTATCTATCATCTGTGTAACGCTTTCACGATTCCTAAATGATCCTGTAACGAAGTGTGCTGCTCTCCGTTGGATCTTCTCTATCTCCTCCATCAACCCCATCTGGTATGGATCCCATACTGCTGAGCAGTATTCAAGCAGTGGGCGAACAAGCGTACTGTAACTTTCTTCCTTTGTTTTCGGATTGCATTTCCTTAGGATTCTTCCAATGAATCTCAGTCTGGCATCTGCTTTACCAACGATCAACTTTACATGATCATTCCATTTTAAATCACTCCTAATGCGTACTCCAAGATAATTTATGAAATTAACTGCTTCCAGTTGCTGACCTGCTATTTTGTGGCTAAATGATAATGGATCTTTCTTTCTATGTATTCACAGCACATTAAACTTGTCTACATTGAGATTAAATTGCCATTCCCTGCACCACGCGTCAATCCCTGCACCACGCGTCAATCCGCTGCAGATCCTCCTGCATTTCAGTACAATATTCCATTGTTACAACCTCTCAATATACCACAGTATCATCCGCAAAAAAGCCTCAGTGAACTTCTGATGTCATCCACAAGGTCATTTATGTATATTGTGAATAGCAACGGTCCTACGACACTCCCATGAGGCACATCTGAAATCACTCTTACTTTGGACGACTTCTCTCCATTGAGAATGACATGCTGCATTCTGTTATCTAGGAACTCTTCAATCCAATCACACAATTGGTCTGATAGTGCATATGCTCTTACTTTGTTCATTAAACGACAATCCAGTGATGAGGTAACTTTACGTCTAAGTGGGAAGGTAAATACCCATAATGTGTGCATCTGGGAATCTGAACATCCTAATGAATTCGTACAATATTAAAGAGAGATCCTAAAATAACATTTCTGGGCTGTGTCGCAATGTCAAGCATATGGACCTTTTCAGCTGAAGCTGCTATAACAGTGTTGGCGTATCTGGATATGTTGGGAGAAAGGTTCTTTCTCTAATTAGAAGACAAACCTGAAAACTTCATTTGGCAACAAGATGGAGACCCTTCCCCCTGGCATCTCTTTGTACAAAAGTGGTTGTATGTCGAAGTACCTGAGTGTTGGATTGGTGGTAATGATCAATATGACAGAGCTCTTGTCCATTGGTCTCCCTGTACAGCTGACTTCACATCATGTAATTTTTTACTTTTGTGGTTTTATAGAAGTTTGTTTCTACATACCACCACTACCTAATGACAAGCAGGAGATGAGACACAGAACTGAGATGGCACCTATTGAAAAATGCAGGGACACATTGCTTGTAACATGGCAAAAGTTTAATAGTGAATCATTTAAAAAGTGTCAGAAACAGGTTTCAAAAGAAATTCTGTGTGTGAAGTCGGCATCTGGCTGCATGAAAAATGTGCAAAAGTAAGGTTAAAATTTGTTAGTGAGAATATTCATGGTCATGCTGACTTCCACTGTGAGCTCACAGAAAGACATTATCACTGTAAGTGCAGCATTATCACTGCAGAAGCAAGAAAACTGTGACCTGAAATAAGGGAAAAATTGTTTTTTTGGAAAATAGTTGAGGCAGCAGACAAAAATAACATCAAAAACAGCAGAATGATGCATCTGTTCACTCAAACAACAAGCCTGATGCACCTACAGAAGCAACACACACAAAAGTCTTGAAAACTGATAATAAATAGAAGTGGACAAATGTAACACACAGTAGGTAAAAATAATTTAAAGTTTTATCAATTTAAAAAAAAAAAAAAAAATCAACCGTATTACAGCTGATTCTTTTCTCAAAAATGTGGCAGTGCCAAATTCCATAATAGATATTTGTACAGGAATCAAGACCCACCAGTTGAAGAAAGACTTTAGTGGTTCAGGAGAGGCATCTCAAAAGAATTACAAAGGAGTCTTCGTTCAAGTAAATACAAATTCCCTTAGAAGCAACACTAAGGAGAAAATTGTTAGTGAAACAAAACAGTTAATTTAATGTGCCAGTAATCTGTACAAAATGTCTAAAATTGTAGTGAGTAACATGGTCTTCAGAAGATCTGTTAATGATTGATACATAGAGAGAATAAATCCTGATATAAACAAAAACCGTAACAATCTATGAATTGTGGTTGTAAATCTGAATAAGTTCTTAAGCAATAAATGCACGGGTAAACACAGTCTTCATTTAAATAGGTTAGGATTCAAAATTCTTAGTAGAATGTTCACTGACAGCTGAAAATTCGGAATAATACGGGAAATGTAACAAATGAGTGGGGTGATATGTTGAATCATATTAATTTTTCATATGTTTCTCCTTATACATGTAGGCTATACATCTACAATGCCTAAGGTAAATTAACGAGCTGTTTTGTGGCAAAGATATTGTTTTGATTCATCTGCAGAAAAATGGAAGAAATGTGCTCTTCAATTTATTAATTCCTGTATTGTCACCCGCTTGTTTCTGTAAGTGGTAGAGAGTGGATGTATGATTAGATCCGTCACACCAGTATTATTTAAAAAATTTTATTTCAACCGTACATTAAAATGAGTTATAAAAAGTTATTAGGAAAGCAAAGTTTACTCATACATTCATGTTGACCACATTTATCTGTTTATCATTTCACCCGTGGCGAGATCCTGCATCAGGAGGTTCAGAGCAGACAAGAGGAATTTTGGAGGAGCAATCCTGCATTGGCATTGTTATAATCAGGACTATTCACAATGAAATTAATGTGAAGAAGTACGTAACTCAAATTATGAATATTGATCTTAAATGTATTGGCATTGAAGGTCTGTTGATATTGGTACCAGTTAAAGTTCACCTACGATATGTGTGAAGATTTATAAATTACCTTCCAATTTCTTTCAACTATTCTTCCCAATCAACTTTTTAAAAATATTCAAGCAGCAATTATTAATCAGTTTCCATTATTTTCCTACTCACATATACCACTATTCAGTGAGAAACAATGTTTGGTAACCAAACATTAAGACCAACAGGCTTTACCTGGAACCATAAATAAGAAAGAATGTCTCTACACACTGCCCTGGAATAAAAATTGTTTACAAATGAAAGTCATAAAGTTGACAAATTACAAATTATTCTTTTGGTCTGCAAAAATATCAAAATTACTAGCCTCAATGAACACTTGCTAACATTTGAGAATATTAAAAGTCTTAATAAAATCAAAAATTTTGAAGTAGCCAACAGATTTTTTAGACGAGAGAAATCAATGGAAGGCTCTTGCATACCTCCTCATTCTGATATAAACAAAATAGAAAGAAACTTCCACATGGGAAAAATATATTAAAAACAAAGATTCCAAGACTTACCAAGTGGGAAAGCACTGGTAGACAGACACAATAAAATAAAACACACACAGAATTTCTAGCTTTCGCAACCGGCGGTTGCTTCATCAGGAAAGAGGGAAGGAGAAGGAAAGATGAAAGGATGTGGGTTTTAAGGGAGAGGGTAAGGAGTGATTCCAATCCCGAGAGCGGAAAGACCTGTCCTTTTTTCTCCCTAAGGTAGGTTTTTCCGCAACCGGGACTGGAATGACTCCTTACCCTCTCCCTTAAAACCCACATCCTTTCATCTTTCCTTCCCCTTCCCTCTATCCTGACGAAGCAACCGCCGGTTGCGAAAGCTCGAAATTTTGTGTGTGTGTTTGTGTGTTATTTTATTGTGCCTGTCTACCGGCGCTTTCCCGCTTGGTAAGTCTTGGAATCTTTGTTTTTAATACATTCTGATATAAAATATGAAATAGGAGACTATTTTAATTATTTGAGTGAGAGTAGCAGAGAAAGCTACATTTTAAGATTTTTTGGTCAAATCTCATTTGCTGCTTGAAAATCTCAATAAAGAAAAAAGGAAGAATATTGTAATACGTGCTCACTTCCATATCAACATCATAGTTGAAAGCAATAAAGTGTCCAAATTTACTGACATAATAAAAAAAAGGTATGACTCCAAAGTAAACCATGCAAGCCACTAGAGTAAATGCACTATCGGTGACCTGTATTGATAATATTTTAACAAATTATCTGTTTGAAGATAATATACTTTTTGCTTAGATTTGGGACTTTCTGAACACCCTGCATTATTCATTGAACTGTTGTTGTTGTGGTCTTCAGTCCAGAGACTAGTTTGATACAGCTCTCCATGCTACTCTATCCTGTGCAAGCTTCATCATCTCCCAGTACCTACTGCAACCTACATCCTTCTGAATCTGCTTGGTGTATTCGTCTCTTGGTCTTCCTCTATGATTTTTACCCTCCACACTGACCTCCAATACTAAATTTGTGATCCCCTGATGCCTCAGAACATGTCCTATCAACCGGTCCCTTCTTCTTGTCAAGTTGTCCCACAAACTCCTCTTCTCCCCAATTCTATTCAACACCTCATCATTAGTTATGTGGTCTAGCCATCTAATGTTCAGCATTCTTCTGTAGCACCACATTTCCAAAGCTTCTATTCTCTTCTTGTCCAAACTATTTATCGTCCACGTTTCACTTCTATACATGGCTACACTCCGTACAAATACTTTCAGACACGACTTCCTGACACTTAAATCTATACTCGATGTTAACGAATTTCTCTTCTTCAGAAACGCTTTCCTTGAAATTGCCAGTCTACATTTTATATGCTCTCTAATTCGACCCTCATCAGTTATTTTACTCCCCAAATAGCAAAACTCCTTTACTACTTTAAGTGACTCATTTCGTAATCTAATTCCCTCAGCATCACCCGAGTTAACTCGACTACATTCCATTATCCTCATTTTGCTTTTGTTGATCTTCATCTTATATCCTCGTTTCACGACACTGTCCATTCCGTTCAACTACTCTTACACGTCCTTTGCTGTCTCTGACAGAATTACAACGTAATCGGCGAACCTCAAAGTTTTTATTTCTTCTCCATGGATTTTAATTCCTACTCTGAATTTTTCTTTTGTTTCCTTTACTGCTTGCTCAATATACAGATTGAATATCATCGGGGATAGGATACAACCCTGTCTTACTCCCTTCCCAACCACTGCTTACGTTTCATGCCCTTCGACTCTTATAACTGCCATCTGGTTTCTGTACAAACTGTAAATAGCCTTCCACTCACTGTATTCTACCCCTGCCAAATTCAGAATTTGAAAGAGTGTGTTCCAGTCAACATTGTCAAAAGCTTTCTCTAAGTCTACAAATGCTAGAAACATAGGTTTGCCTTTCCTTCTAGTCAGTATTGCCTCACATGTTCCAACATTTCTACAGAATCCAAACTGATCTTCCTCGAGATTGGCTTCTACCAGTTTTTCCATTAATCTGTAAAGAATTTGTATTAGCATTTTGCAGCCGTGACTTATTAAACTGATAGTTCGGCAATTTTCACATCTGTCAACACCTGCTTTCTTTGGGATTGGAATTATTATATTCTTCTTGAAGTCTCAGGGTATTTTGCCTGTCTCATACATCTTGCTCACCAGATGGTAGAGTTTTGTCAGGGCTGGCTCTCCAAAGGCTGTCAGTAGTTCTAATGAAATGTTGTGTACTCCCGGGGCTTTGTTTCGACTTAGGTCTTTCTGTGCTCTGTCAAACTCTTCACGCAGTATCATATCTTCCATTTTATCTATATCCTCTTCCATTTCCATAATATTGTTCTCAAGTACATAGCCCTTGTATAGACCCTCTATATACTTCTTCCACCTTTCTGCTTTCCCTTCTTTGCTTAGAATGGTTTCCATCTGAGCTCTTGATAGTCATACAACTGGTTCTTTTTTCTCCAAAGGTCTCTTTAATTTTCCTGTATGCAGTATTTATCATACCCCTAGTGAGATATGCCTCAACATCCTTACATTTGTCCCCTAGCCATCCCTGCTTAGCCATTTTGCACTTCCTGTCTATCTCATTTTTGAGACGTTTGTATTCCTTTTTGCATGCTTCATTTACTGCATTTTTATAGTTTCTCCTTTCATCAATTAAAGTTAATATATCTTCTGTTACCCAAGGATTTCTACTAGCCCTTGTCTTTTTACCTACTTGATCCTCTGCTACCTTCACTATTTCATCCCTCAAAGCTTCCCATTCTTCTTGTATTGTATTTCTTTCCCCCATTCCTATCAATCGTTCCCTAATGCTCTCCCTGAAACTCTGTACAACCTCTGGTTCTGTCAGTTATCCAGGTTCCTTCTCCTTAAATTCCCACATTTTTGCAGTTTCTTCAGTTTTAATCTACAGTTCATAACCAATAGATTGTGGTCAGAGTCCACATCTGCTCTTGGAAATGTCTTACAATTTAAAACTTGGTTCCTACATCTCTGTCTTATCATTATATAATCTATCTGAAACCTTCCAGTATCTCCAGGCCTTTTCCATGTATACAGCCTTCTTTCATGATTCTTGAACCAAGTGTTAGCTATGATTAAGTTATGCTCTGTGCAAAATTCTACCAGGCAGATTTCTCTTTCATTTCTTACCCCAATTCCAAATTCACCTACTACGTTTGCTTCTCTTCCTTTTCACACTATCGAATTCCAGTCACCCAAGACTATTAAATTTTCATCTCCCTTCACTATCTGAATAATTTCTTTTATCTCATCATATATTTCATCAATTTCTTTGTCATCTGCAGAGCTAGTTGGCATATAAACTTGTACTACTGTGATAGACATTGGCTTCGTGTCTATCTTGGCCACAATAATGTGTTCACTATGCTGTTTGTAGTAGCTTGCCCACACTCCTATTTTTTTATTCATTATTAAACCTACTCCTGCATTACCCCTATTTGATTCATGGAACTATCAAATATTCATTGAACTATCAAATATTAACAAAGAAATTTCACGTAACAATAGTCATATGAAAAACTTTAGTGAAAAAATTCAATTATATTTAGTAATATGTTAAGAGAGAATTAATAGTCTTATGACAGCTGTTTTTCATGTAGTAGTAACTTTGAAATATTTTAGGTAGCTTCCTTGAAACATTTAATGAGATGTATCCACTTAGAATCATAGATAACAAATTGACTAGTATATTAAATGGATAGTTCTGCATATAAAAAATTTCTAGTGCCAGGAAGAGGCAACTCCACAACGAACTGAAATACAATGAAAACAGACATTTTGCTGAGTATGTTAGACCTTATAAAGCTACATTTAAAAAGGCTGTGAAGGCCACAGAAAAATGGCACACAATCAATTCATTTCACAACATAAAAGTAAGACAAAGGCAGCCTGGTCTGTTGTCAAATCAGAGTTAGTTAATAATAGTGACATATCTAGGATTCCAGTATATGATAGCTTTACTATAAATCCAGCTCAAATATCAGGGTGTTTAAATGAATTCTTCATAAATGGAGCAAAGTCTGAGGCATTTTGCTCTGATTTTTCAAACATAATAACATACACTGGTATACTTGGGAAGGAAGGGGAACCAGATCTGTCATTGAATATATAACAGATCAGGAACTCAGGAAGGCTGTGAGGGACACACGCGTATTCAGGGGATTCTTTGATGACATTGATCACTATTTAATCTGCAGTGAAATTGATATTGTGGGGCTGAAAGTGCAGGAGGTCAGGTCCATATGTAGGAGGATAAGAGTGGAGAAACTTCAGGATAAGGAAATCAGGCACAAGTACATAACAGTGATCTCAGAAAGGTACCAGTTAGTTGAATGTAGTCAATTACAGTCACTGGAAAAGGAATGGACAAGGTACTGGGACACAGTAAAGTGGCTAAAGAATGTCTTGGAACAGTAGTGTGTAAAGGTAGGATGAAACAAACAGCTTGGTGGAATGACACAGTCAAGGCAACCTGTAAAAGGAAAAAGAAGGCGTTCAAAAATGGCTACATACTAGAACTCAGGTAGACAGAGAAAGTTATGTTGAAGAAAGAAACAAAGCAAAACAGATAATTGCAGCATCCAAGAAGAAATCTTGGGAAGACTTTGGAAAGAGGTTGGAGACTATGGGTCAAACTGCTGGAAAACCATTCTGGAGTGTAATTAGCAGTCTTCGAAAGGGAGGTAAGAAGGAAATGACAAGTATTTTGGACAAGTCAGGAAAACTGCTGGCGAATCCTGTTGATGTCTTGGACAGATGGAGGAAATATATTGAAGAGTTGCTCAATGTAGGTGAAAATACGATCAGTAATGTTTCAGATTTTGATGTACAATGGGATAGCAATGACAATGGAAATAGGATCATATTTGAGGAAGTGGAGAAAATGGTCAATAGATTGCAGTGCAATAAAGCAGCTGGGCTGGATGAAATTAAGTCTGAACTCATCAAATACAGTGGAATGTCAGGTCTCAAATGGCTACACAGGATAACTGAAATGGTCTGGGAGTCGGGACAGGTTCCATCAGACTGGACAACAGCAGTAATCACACCAAATTTTAAACATGGGAACAGAAAAGATTGTAACAACTACAGAGGTATCTCTTTAATCAGTCTTGTGGGTAAAATCTTCTCTGGTATTGTTGAAAGGAAAGTGTGAGTATTAGTTGAGAGAGGTTGTCAGGACCAGATCTTTAGCTTATGGCAAATAATGGAGAAGTGTTACGAGTGGAATAGGGAATTGTATATGACCAGGTTCCTAGGAAAAAGTTATTATCTGTTCTACAAGATTATGGAATAGGAGGCAACCTTTTGCAAGCAATTAAAGGTCTTTACATAGATAGTCAGGCAGCAGTTAGAGTTGATGGTAAATTGAGTTCATGGTTCAGAATAGTTTCAGGGGTAAGACAAGGCTGCAACCTGTCTCCACTGTTGTTCATGTTATTTATGGATCATATGTTGAAAACAATAGACTGGCTTGGTGAGATTAAGATAAGTGAACACAAAATAAGCAGTCTTGCATATGAGGATGACTTAGTTGTGATGGCAGATTCGATTGAAAGTTTGCAAAGTAATATTTCAGAACTAGATCAGAAATGTAAGGACTATGGTATGAAGATTAGCATCTCCAAAATGAAAGTAATGTCAGTGGGAAAGAGATATAAATGACTTGAGTGCCAAATAGGAGGACAAAGTTAGAACAGGTGGACGGTTTCAAGTACTTAGGATGCATATTCTCACAGGATGGCAACAAGTGAAAGAACTGGAAGCGAGGTGTAGCAAAGCTAATGCAGTGAGCGCTCAGCTATGATCTACTCTCTTCTGCAAGAAGGAAGTCAGTACCAAGACTAAGTTATCTGTGCACAGTTCAATCGTTTGACTAACTTTGTTGTATGGGAGCAAAAGCTGGGTGGAAATCAGGTTACCTTATCAATAAGGTTGAGGTTACGGATATGAAAGTAGCTAGGATGATTGCAGGTACTAGTGGATGGGAACAATGGCAGGAGGGTGTCCACAATGAGGGAATCAAAGAAAAACTGGGAATGAACTCTATAGATGTAGCAGTCAGGGCGAACAGGCTTAGATGGTGGGGTCATGTTACACGCATGGGAGAAGCAAGGTTACCCAAGAAACTCATGGGTTCAGCAGTAGAGGGTAGGAGGAGTTGGGGCAGACCAAGGAGAAGGTACCTGGATTCGGTTAAGAACGATTTTGAAGTAATAGGTTTAACATCAGAAGAGGAACCAATGTTACCACTGAATCGGGGAACATGGAGGAATTTTATAAGGGGGACTATGCTCCAGATTGAACGCTGAGAGGCATAATCAGTCTTAAATGATGATGATGAAGAAGATGATGAAGCATGTAGCGGAATATATGAGTAAAGTAAATCCCTTTGGACTCCCCAAAAAAGTCGAGTACCTCACAGATTTTTTTAAAAAAAAGTGTCAATAAAATAGCACCTCCACTAACCAAAATAATCAACTCATCTGTTGAACAAGGACGCTTTCCTGATGTGTTGAAGAATGCTGAACTCAGACCTCTGTTCAAGACTGGATCGAGGGAAGACATGGGAAACTATTGCCGTACTTCTCTTTTTCCAATCCATTTAA
This sequence comes from Schistocerca gregaria, assembly GCF_023897955.1. Lineage (NCBI taxonomy): Eukaryota > Metazoa > Arthropoda > Insecta > Orthoptera > Acrididae > Schistocerca > Schistocerca gregaria. The sequence goes on from NC_064921.1 coordinate 1,002,826,522, forward strand.
AAGTGTTAAAAGAAAGTAGCTGCAAACACATTAAAAATTTTGTTGTAAAAATGATATTCTTATAAGTAACCAATCTGGAGTCCAACCAGGATGCACTGAATAACTTTATTGAAAAGATATGCAAACCATTGGATCAGAGAATTAACATTGTAGTATCTCTGTTATCTGACAAAAGCCTTTAACTCTGTAAACCATGCCTTACTTATCTACATATTAGATAAATGTGGGATTAAGAGCAATGCTCTGAAATTACTTACACATCATACTTGCAGAACAGAAAATAAAAGGTAACTATCACATCAAATGCAGTGAATTATTATTTTAAATGGTTAGTTGATTACATGTTCCGTAAATCATTTGAACGTTTTATGATTAATGTTAACATTAACGAACACTTTTAGAAATGCACCAGTGGAATAGAAGGAGTTGTCAAAAAGAAAAAGGACCAAAAATGTTTATTGCTGCATATTGAACTTCTGTCTGAGCCACTGAGAGCTTTAACAATGGGTAGTAAAGGTTGTTTTTCCCTCTAGTGTTGTGGGCATGTACATCAGTGTTCTTCTTAAACTGTGATGTATTATTTATGATGAATTTCAGAATAGAAAATATGTATTGTGGTGGCATAGTTAAAGTGACTTGTTCCTTGAAAATATACCAACACGACATCCATGGGTGAATGCTACATATTACTCATACTGCTTGCTTTTGTGCTATCAATACTTTGTTTCTAAGTGATAAGTTACCCCAGAAATTATCCTGTACGACAATATTGAGTGGAAATATGCAAAATGTGTCAGGAGGGGATATGTTTGTTTCCACGATTAGAAATTACATGCAGAGCAAAAGTAGTTGAACTGTATTGTTTGAGAAGCTCTGTGATATGCTTCTTCCAGTTCATGTTTTCATCAACATGCACACTCAGAAATTTGAAGCATTCTACCCTACTTACTGACTCCTGCTTATGTACTACATCAATTGTTGGTATGACTCTGTTCATTGTACAGAACTGAATGTATGCTTTTTTTTAAATTTAGGGTGAGTTCATTTTCAGAGAACCACCTCATAATTCATTGGAAAATATCACTAACTCTTCTGTTCCTTTCTCTCTATTGGGATCTAGGCAGAAATTACCAATTTTGCTTGTTGAATGTTAAGTGGAAGGTCATTCTCATATATAAGCAATATGAGTGGTCACAAAATTTAATACTATGGGACTCTCTATGTGACTTTTATGCCAGTCACTAAAAGTTTCTACCTTTCCAACATTGCGTAAATTATTCTGCATAACTTATTGCATTCTGAGTGTCAAGTATGATTCAAACCAGCTATGTGTGAAGCCATCAATGCCATAAAACTTGAGTTTTTCTAGGAGAGTATCATGATTTACAACATTGAAGGCCTTAGAGAGATCACAAAAAATACCAACTGGCAATATTTTATAATTTAAAGCTTGTACTATCTGATGGTTTAATGTATAAATAGCATTCTCAGTTGAGTAACCTTTCTAGAATCCAACCTGTGATGTGCTAGGTAAATTGCTTCCACTGAAGTGTGTACTACTTTTCAAATGTTTTGGAAAAAGATGTCAGTAAGGAAACTGGACATGATTGTTTAAATCTGTCTTGTCACCTTTCTCATGAAATGGTTTAATACTTGCATACTTTTACCAGTCTGGAAAATTTTCCTGGGCCAGTGTCACATTGCATCTATCACTAACAACATTACTTATTAAGTTGGAATAATTTTTCAGAATTCTCGCTGAAATTCCATCAAGAGCATTGGTTTTCTAAATTTTTATAATTGTATTGAATTCAGGAAAGGATGCTGGCGCTACTGCTCATTGCTTAAAGTTTTGTGGAATGACACTTTTAATATATTCTCTTGCTTCTTCAATTGAATTACATAATTCTATATTTGCTACTCCATCTAGCAAGTGATTGTCAAAAGTACTTGCAACTTGTGAATTATCAGACATAACCTGGTTATTTAGTTTCATTGTTATGGAATCTTGTGCACTGAGCGGTCTTATGCACTGACCGGCTGTCCAGACTCCTGTTTGACCAATGTCCCATATAGTTTTAATTTATCTACATTATTTATTTCTGTCAGTACATGCATACTTCTGGACGTCATCTCTTGGATATATTTTTAGGAAAGCAACTTTCAAAGACTGGCACAAATTTACTTAAGAATAAATTGAATTTGTCATTAGCATCTCTCTCAACATATACCTCATCTCATTCTACTCCTCTCAGCTCACTCTTAAGATATTCTAGCCTGTTCTCATTAATAAGTCTCAATGCTATCTATGAACCTGCCTCTGGGTGTAAGGTGCCGTACTGTTTATTTCCATTAATTGCACACCATAATCAGTAATTGCTTCAGCCTGAGTGTATCTATAAAAATTTTATCGGACAGTGTCCTACTATTTTGCTGCACACAAGTTGGAATACTGACTACTAAAATTAGAGGAAACATCCAAACAGTAATTCTAACTCAGCTTTCCTGTCTGTATTCGGACCGTCACCACCCTCTTGTTGCGGTAACATCATTTATTAATTTTTGAATTAAGTTAATAATTTGAGTGAGTGGTCACATTTTCACAGCACTTGCTATGCTGAGACAGTGACACACTGCAGCGAGAGATAGCGATGATCGAATTTAAGTAACCAGTTTTATTAATAATAATCATCTTTTTTGTTGCTCTTCTTTGTTGTGAGCTGAAGGCTTGATATCCATTTCCTTTCTTTGCTTTAACTTTTTATGATAATTTAAAGGATGACTGGGTAGTTTCAACAAAATCATGTAAACACTGGTGGACTTTCCGATAAATAACACATATATATTCAGTCATTTCACTTCACAATACAAAACAATATAACATATGTTACTTGTACTCCATCCTTGCAATTCAAACTCATATAACCAACTGCACAAAAAACAAAGAGTTATCTCTAACAACATATAGCAAAAAATTACTATCATACATCAATCAATTTACACAAAATCATCTTTGCAGCATATGTTTCATAAATAAAATGTAAATAATTGTTTATCACTTTTAAGAAGTCCATAATGATTGTTGTAATTATATTAAGTGTTTATAAAAGTTGACATTTAAACATTTTCGCATAGCCATGTGATAGTGGTTATTTGGTTTTTATTTTTTTCAGAATGTTATTGGTTGTTTCATACGACTCAAGATTGGTTAGTACATTTATCTGCCCATAACCAGTTTTATTACAGTATTTTTTAAGAAATCTACATTGAAATCTTCTTCACAAACTATGAACTGTTTTGTCTTGTCTGATTGGTAGTTCAATACAATACACTGATACCCCAGAACATTATGACCGTCTGCCTAATAGCCAGTTATGCCCTCCTTTGGCACGAATATCTGCGAACACACATCATGGTCTGGAAGCAGTAAGGCCTTGGTAAGTCGCTGGAGCTGTGCAAGTGTGCTGCGGAGGCCCATCATTAGAGGTGTTTGGTGCACTGTTTGTTCAGACACACTTGTACTCTGCCCAGCATTAAAGTCTGATGTTACTTCCACCAAAGTTTGCCACCTGTCCTGTTGTAGGAGTCTGCCCAGCCTATGTCATCCGACATCTGTCATGAGGGGTGGCCGACCAACAATGTCTGGATGTGGTTTCACCTTGGTTTCTCTATATGCTGAAGACATTCACCACTGCACTCCTTGAACACCCAACAAGCCGTGGAGTTTCCGAAATGCTAGTGCCGAGCCTCTGGCCATCACAACCTGCCCTTGGTCAAACTCGGATAGATTCTGTGTCTTTCCCAGTACAAGGACAGCATGATCACTGACACTACATGCATTGAACATTTTTCTGGCCAGCAGTCATTCTTTGCCAGGTGACACTGCTATCGTCTGGATGGCTTTATGTTGTTGACAGTAGGTTGGTGATCATACTGTTCTGGGAAAGAAAGAAAGAAAAAAAGGGGGGAGGGTGTACAGCATATTCTGTGAGAGAAATGCTACTAGTCGATAAAAGAATTCATTAGAATCAAATGGTGATCTGAACAAAGGGATAATTTAGTGTCAGATTTTTTCATTGCATGTATGTATATGAAACTTGTATTATTATTAGGATGTTTTTATTCATGTCAGCTGTTCTACATTTTGGTGAAATTTTACTACAATTTTGATGTGTGCCCTGTACCAGGATCGAACGATTTAGATTGTGTATGTTTAAAGCTAATAAACCACAATTCACTAATAGAAGAGGTTGTGGCTTTCTTGCTTCAATTACTCTGGACTTGTGGTGCCCATATTGAACACATGTAAGAAAAACTAGGTTAGTTTACCTTCAGTTTGATGTATGAATTGTAGTAAGTAATCTAAATCAGTCTGTTATAATACACCATTGAACATGGCACACTCTTTTATGGACACTTTGTATAGCTGAACAAATAAAAAAAAGGAGAAAACATGTATGAAGGTTGTGGTAATGAGCATGCTTTCAGAGCCAGTGGCTCCTGTTTTGGCAGAAGAACTGAAGAAGGATAAAGGAAAAGGACTGGTGTAGTTTATGAAATTGGAAAAGTTACGGAAAAGTCACCCAGAACCCTGAGTGACAAGAGGTGTACCCATCAGTTGCTTTTTGGAGGGATCAGCAGCACCAGGGTTGGATTTGATGGCCTGGGAAATCTGCTTCTGATCTAGGCTGGTGGGGTTATTATGTCCAGTGAAGGCTGAGGCGAAAATTGTGTTGTGTTGCTGTAAAGATCAGCACCTGAACAAACACATTTGCTAACATTAAGAAGTCTGTCAAATGAAATTGACAAGTAGGGCAAATGGCCAAGTAGGGCAAATGGCCAAGCAGGATTCATTAGAAGAGGCATGAAAAGCTTTAGAAGGTTGCATGATTATGGAAAAGACAAATGTGATCTATCCTAACAATAATAATCAATTTTTGAAAATGTAACATAATTGGAATGATAAACAATCTACTCACACAGCGGCAACACGATAAAACACATATAAAGATACTGAAAACTGCAAGCTTTTGGAGCCAGTGGCTCCTTCTTCTGGTACAAGGGTTGAAGAGGAAGGAAGAGGGACAGAAGAAAAGGACTGGTGAGGTTTAGGAAATGGAGAGAGTTCAGAAAACTTGCTCAGAACCGCAGTTCAGGGGAGACTTATTTGACAGGATAGGAAAGAAAGACTGATTTTTGGGGACTGAAACCTTACAGTTTGAAGGTGGAAGATATGGTAATAAACAAGACAGAGATTACTGACAAAACAATGTGTTTGAGTTACTTGGAGTGAAAAGTTAAGTACATTGCATGTTGTAGGGGAGAAAGGGGGGAGGGGGAAGAAAGGTCAGAAAATTAAAAAAATACACAGGTCAGAAAATAAAAGCTATTAAGAACAAAAATGGAGTGAAGAAGGAACTGTTACTGAGAAGCAATCCTGAGATAGAAGAAATAATGTAGGTTAAGACCAGATATGTGATGAGAACCAAGGACATATTGTAATGCCAGTTCACCCGTGCATAGTTCTGAGAAATTTGTGTCTGGGGGAAGAATCCAGATGGCATGTATGGTGAAACAAGAAATGAGATCATGGCTGTCATGGTGTAGAGCATACTAAGCAACAGGATATTATGCATTGCCAATGTACACCTGCTGCTTATCACCATTCATTGTAACTGATAACTTGCTGGTAGCCATGCCAATGTAAAAGGCCAGATAGTGTTTGCATAACAGCTGGTACATAACATGTGTCATTTCACTGGTGTCTCTTTCTTTAATAGTATATTTTTGCCAGTTATAGGGCTGGTAAAGCTGGTGGTAGGAGGGTGCGTAGGGCAAGTCTTACAGTGGATGTGGTCAAAGGGGCAGGGAAATTGGTGCAGAATGAGCTTAGGTCTGACAAGGATACTAAGAATATACGGAGGGAGACAAAAAGCTATTGCTTGTCACTATTAATGCCACCTCCCTCTATACCCACATCTCACACTACATGATCTGTCTGCTGCTGAACATTTCCTTAATCAGTGCTCACCAGATTCCAGAACTGATTCATGCTCACCTTAATCAGCTTTATACGTACCAACAACTACTTTACCTTTGAGGGGCAGACCTACAGACAGATCAGAGGCAAGGCCATGGGCCCTGGGATGGCTCCCTGCTATGTCAATCTGCACCATACTTCTCCTGTACCTGTGACAATCGCAACTGTAAAACTTGGCCTATGCAACCTCCTACCACCACCACCTACACTAGCCCTGTAATTGGCAAAACATGTACTATCAAAGGGAGAGCCACCTGCAAAATGACATGTCGTGTACCAGCTGTCATGTAAGCACTGTTCAGCCTTTTACATTGGCAGGACTAACACAAAGTTACAGGCTGTATACTGATAACACACAGTATTCTCTTGCTGAAGATGGACTAAAACATGACAGTCATGGCCTCAATACCCGTTTTATCTCACATGTCATCTGGTTTCTTCCGCCAGACACCAGTGACCCAGAACTCCGCAGGTGGGAACTGTCATTACAAGATGTCTTAGTTCTCACCAGCCACCTGGTCTCAATCCATGTTAATTTCTTATATCTCAGCATTTCTTCTCAGTAATTATTCCTTTCCTCATTCCCTTTTGGTTTTTGATATCTTTTATTTTCTGAGATGTCTGTTCTTCTCAGCCCCAACCTCTACCACATACAATGCATTTAGCTTTCTGCTCTTATTAATTGATGCACATTGTTTTGTCGGTAATCACTGTTTTTCATTTTACCCTTACTTCCAACTTTAGGCTATCATGTTTTAAAATCTCTTCTGGTGCAGTTCCCAATAATCAGTCTTTCCTTCACATCCTGTCCAGTAAGATTGCTAACCTGGGAGTCTCGGCGAGTTTTCTGCCCCACTTCCTTCCCCTTCAACCATTCTGTCAGAAATAGGAGCCACTGGCTACAAAAGTTTGTATATTTCAGTATGTTTATATATGTTTTTTCCTGCTGCCATTTGGTGAGTATACTTTTTATGCATCCATTTACATTAGATGTGATACATAGAAAGATTAAAGAAGTCTTCTGACAAAAAGTAACTCTATGAATATCAGGAGCTCTGATGGTCAGACAGTGGACAATTGAAAGGCGGAAGGAATATGTAGAAGATCTATGCAAGGGAAAGAAACTTGAAAGCAGTGTTAATGGATAGGGAAAAGGAAGTACGTGACGACAGGATGGAATATATGATACTGCGAGAAGAATTTGACAGAGCTTGGGAAGACGTAAGTTGCAACCAGCGACCAACAGAAATACTCTCTCTAAATTATTAAGATCTTTGTGAAAAGCAAAAATGACATAACTATTCCACTTGGTATGAAATTTGACATGACACAGAGTGGGGCATCGAGCAATATCAGTTTGGTAATGGAATGAAGAGTGTGAAGAAGGGGGGTCTGTAGAGAGAAACGAAGACCTGACTGCAGCTGCAGTAAGCAGTGGATGTTGGCTGCAATAATTACGCAGGGATGAAAAAGTTTGCACTGGATAGACTAGTGAGGACAGCTGTATCATCCAGAACTGGACTGGTGACTACAACACCAAAACGTCTTCAAATTGATGCAGAAAACAGCTAAAGTTATGAAGTTCTTTTTATCTAACCAGTGATTGGTTTAGGGTATCAGAATCCAGTCTCAAATCATTCAGCAGAAAAAATGGTGTGTTCCATGACAGCAACAAAACATGTTAATATTGTACATACTTTTGTGTAAGTCAAGTTTCTCAGTGCCATTGGCAGGACAAACATACACAGGTTGCGCTATGATGTAATACACCATTTTTCCTGTTTAGATGACTTGAGAATGGTTCTAGTACACAAAACCAATCATCAATTGAATAAAAAAAAACTGAATTTTGCAACTTTGGCTGTTTTCTACATCAAACTGGCTAACACAAGTTCATCATAGGAATGAAATTATTTTCCTCCATAATATTTTCAAAACTTCAACATGTCTATCAGCTTTCTCTACTACAGCTGACTGGTGGCTTTATTTCTTCAACATTTTCTCATTAATACATGTTCTAGATGCATTAATAAACTATAAAGCACAACATTTTCAAAATGAATCGGAAGTCAGATTTTAAGAAAAGTAACTCGTATTCAGGTGGTTCATTGTGACTCAAATATTTTGTGGCTTCTATATGTCACTTAAGACAAACGTCAGGATGGTTCTTTTAACACAACTAGAGCAAATTTTGTCCACCATGCAGAAAAGCTGAGACAGGTCTTCATCTTTACGATGCCTCTGATAGTGGGATATTAAACTACTGTATCAGGTATGAATGATAATCTTTTTTCAGTATCACGATGGACACAAAACCAGGATTTTATACTAGATCCTGCGAAGCTACAGTTCAACATCACGTCACACAGAAAGTTGAACATTGGGCATCTTCTTGAAACAGTTTCTTCAAAATATCTTAGCAGTGTCCAATTCTTGTATGAAAAAAGAACAGATAAAGACCTAAAATGCCTTTATGCAACACAAAAACTTACAAAAATACTTCCACCTGAAATACAACAATAATTAGTTAAGTTCAAACCTTTAATAGTGTCATATACGTCAGCACAATACAAATAGTGAAAAGTCCAAACGATTCAAGTTAGCTATGAATACTTGTGTAAGTTTTGAGTGCAACATTTAGGTTGTTTTATCATATCAGTCCTTCCTGTATTCAGGTAGGTTGGCTGCAACCAGGTAGGTTGAGCCATATTCGCATGTTTTGTTTACTTCATCAGTTTCCTAGTCACTGGTGTCCCCCAGCACCTCTCCTCACATATCAGATAACCATCATCTTTCCATAGCTGCATCACCAAATCGAACATGTCCAACATCTTGTGTAACACTAAATCTCCTTCTCCATTTCAGCCACATGTGTGGAACATTTACCCTGTAACCTACATCTTATTCTAAATCACTCTGAATTCAAAAGAAGATTAAAGCCTTATCTGCTATCATTACTACAAGTTCCCCTCTAGGCAAAACCCAACTGTCTTGTGTCTATCCTACAAGGAACCAGGATGTCTGCCACAGTGTCAATCCCTATGTTTTCCTCAAGCCTTTCTATGTATGTTCTTTCCTTCTGTATCATCTGCTAATCTTACTCAATTGTCCCTCTTTCTTCTTCTGACCAATCACCTTCTTCTCCATATTGATTCCTCCTGTACTGGTAGATGTTGCTACTCACATTCAACAAGAATATAATGAGGAAGTTGCTGCCTTATCTTAAATTTCATATATACTCAGTATTACACATAATGTTAGTATAATAATAATAATCATTATCATTATGATCTATACTTTTCATGTTCTATATAAATTGCAATATTGTCTTGTTAAATGATGTTTGGTTAGATGTAAGAAGGGATCTGAAGTCTCTAATCTTATCAGGAGAAATAAATGGATAAATAAATAAATTCTAACCTCATTTCTATCTAAGAGGAACTAATAACCAGGTTGAAGCACCTAAATGTATCACTGCAAGGAGCTTTTGACTTGTTAAAGATACAGTACCTGTAAAATTTCTTCACCAGACAAATAGTGACCACAAAATAAATAAGAAAAATAGATTGTTCTTTGTTTCTTGAGCTTCTGGTCACTATTCCAAAAGAGAGAAGATTATAAAAGTGTTTAATAAGAGAAAAGTTATGTGATTAAATTAGTTGCCTCACCCTGTATAGCGGTAAAGTTAAATTCATAACTAACAGCATGGTGACAGCAAGCACCTAAGTATTCTGAGAATACAATAAGCAGCTGAATTACTGCTTAGTGAAAAAAATTCTGTGTTTAAACGAATGTTCAGTATTGATAAGTTAATATCCTACTTGTTTCATTTATTTTTCAGAATAGTAAGTTTAAAATTATTACCCTTTGTAACTCAAGCTGTTGTCTTTCAAGTGAGAATACATGGTTGTCTTCATTGGCTAACGCCCTCTCTGCTTGACTGACACGGAACTGCAACATATTTACTTCTAGTTGTCGTTCCTGGGAACGTTCCTTCAATACCATCAGCTGGCGCTGACCACCCTCTGCAAGATGTGCTGCATCCCTTCTCCTTCCCTGTAACCTTTCTAGTTCTGCAGTATGCTTGGTAACCTCAGTTGTCAGTCCATGAACACTCTTCTGTAAAGTTTTATACAAATTATTAATCAAGGAACAACTGAATATTTGCATCAATAATCAATAGCTGTGATGATATGTGCTAAGGATAATGGTAATAATGGGTATTTAAAATTTATCATCATTTATGAAAAATGTAAAATAGTAACATGTCAGGTCTTATATTAATTATACATTTCTTGAAGGTTAGTTTAAACTTTTTCTGTCAAGTAACTGGAACATGTACTTAATACATATAGCAACTGCTACGCAATTGGTCACGTTGCAAACACTGTCAATGATCATAAAATAAAAGTGAAGTGAGAAACGGGTTATTTTCATTCATTTTAAGTATGTTATGTGGTGAGCCAGCTTTTACTACCACACCCAAGCTCTAAGTTCAGGGTGTAGGCTCAGATAATTGTAATTGATCAAACACATGATTACATAATAATAAATTTCTTGGCATCAGTTGGTACATTAAGGACTTAGAGGTAATGACTGAAATGTTGACACGCTGTGGTCGTGTGACTGCCGTAAATAGAATGACCACTGATCTCGAAGGGTGCATGTTACTCCGTGATTAAGGGAATTGTAAGATCTCACAGCTGCGGAAAGACAAAGGACACGAATCTGGATGAACACACCAATTACTTCCCGTCTTGCAGGGTGCCATTTAATTTGTGGATGCAACAGAATGGTGAATGATTGGCGCGTGTTCAGATTTGCGAAACCGTCGGTGGGGAGTGCACATTGTACTCGAGCCATGTGGTAGGCAGCTGACAGATTCTACGATTGGTGTAAATGTTCACGTGCTACAGAGGTATAGAGCTCACTGGCTTTTGCTTTGTGCCTTCTGCACCTGTGGGCACTGCACTACTATCACAGGTTGGCCTAATGGTAAAATCTGCATTCATGGACAAATACTAGTGTGCTGCCATCCTTGAAACTCTGTGATAAGGCTGCCTCACAGATCCACACTTGGAGAGCAGAGAGCAGAAGCAATAGGTCTGCAGCCCGCAGGTGTTTGGGCCTTGCATGCTTCGTGCTGACATCAGCGCAAGTGTGATGGCAGTAGGCCAGTTAATGGTGACTGGATGGCATGGAGGTCACTGGTAAACGAACAAAGTCTGGCTAACATGAATAAAAGGCACGAATACATCATTTACATGGATGCGCTGTTCAAAAGGCAATGAGTTTCTGAAACATCCGACGCGGAAACACAGTGTGGCCCTCGATGCATGACACCCGCATGACACTGTGGGCGTGGAGACTATAGAGAGTCTAGGCTTGTGCAAACACAGATTTGTTGGGACTTGAACGCAATTCCGGAAACTGCAATGGACAACCCTGGAGATTTGCAGGGTGGTGCCTGGAGCTTGATGGGAACGCAATGCAGAGACTGATTTGGGAGTCAATGCAGCCTCAATGCCTGATGCAGTCACATTCAGGGACACATGACAGCACATCCAGGAGGTGCAACAGACAAACAGCTGGTGAGACGGGAAGTGAAGTCCTGAGCTCAACTGGAGAAGAGATCACAGCTGATAAGGCAGCCCGATGGAGACAGTGCCTAAATGGCAGGCAGCAGGCGGGTTATGTGCTAGCTGCATCATGCAGTATAATGTCATTATAATGCAGCACGGGTGTTTTAAACACCCACGGCAGCCATCTTGCATGAACTAGTCCGCTGGCTGTTGTGGTAGGGGCAGTGAGCGCACCTGTGAGGGTCACGGTCCAAGCGTCTGCCTGGGTGGGGTGGGGTAGGCTGAGGTGTACATGGCTTCTAGTTGGCAGTTGGCAGAGTCGGGGAGTCACCGGTAGCTACGTGACTGGGCTCTGCCTGACCAGTTGTCAGGTCCTCCACTTGGTGAAAGAAGTAAATGTCAGATAGAACAGTCAGAACATAAGCTGGCTTGACTTTGTAAATGGCAACTTTAGGTGGCTTGCCATAGCATTTGATCTGCAGAGTCTTCTCATAGCGGATGACCATACGGTGCAGTCCTGAGAAGCATGAGCTAAATGGTGGCTAAACTGTGCCTACGCACTGTAAATCAGCATGAACAGATACTCTGCCAGAGCCATGCCACGTCATCGACTGTGGTCAGGGGCCAGCCATCTGACCATGCACGGATTCTACCAGTAGTGGGGATGAGGTATCATGTGGCACCGGTACTTCCTACAAGACTTCACCAGGGATGGTGAGTGATTGACCATAGATGAGTCTGCAGGTGTAGCGGCAATCTCATCCTTCAGTATTACTCAGAGGCTGATGAGTATGACTGGAAGTGCCTCTGTCCAGGTGACATCACGACACCTCAGGAACTCTTTCAGTGTTCGATGGAGCCATTCAACCAACCCATTAGAGACTGAGTGATAGCCACACAACACACAATCAGGTGACACACGTAAACAGTGCGCTGTTGAACTGGAGGCTGCAATCTGTTGTTATTACATGACTGGGGCAGCTGAAGTGGGCCATTTTGGTGTCAACAAGGGCAGTAGTGATGGTCTTGGCTGTGATATCTGGTACTGGTGTTGTCTCTGGCCAGTGCATGAAATAGTCTGCCATTGTCAGTAGTCATCTCTTGCTTTGGGACAGAGGAAACATGCTGACATTGTCTGCGTGGGCATGTGCGAAGCAGTGCAACACAGAAAGGAAGGAGCCAATGGGTGAGAAACAGTGCATCACAGAAAGGAAGGAGCCGATGGGAGCATGGGTATGACTTCTGACTTCAGCATGCTGGCATGCAGCGCAGGCGTACGCACATCGCCAGCAGTCTTTCTGGAGTCCCACGTAGACAAAACATGTGGCAATGAGCGTAAATGTGGTCTTTGCACCAGGATGTAAAAGCCTGTGGAAGCAGTTGAATGCACTGAGGTGGAACTTCTTGGGAGCAATGGGCTATGTGTGTCTGTTGAAATGTCACACCAGATCTTGCAGGATGAACAGGGAATGGGTACTAGCTCCAGTCATAGACCACTGGAGGTGTCGTGGCGGGAGCTATCCAATTGTTCACCATACTCCTGTTCTTGTGCAATGTTCTCAAAACTCACAGGAGAGCAGACAACAACACAATTGTGGGGCAAGCAGTCGGCAATGATGTTGTCCATCCTGGAAATAAGGTGAATGTCCATGATGAACTGCGACACATACTCCAGCTGTTGTTATTGGAGCGGTGAACAACTGATGTTGCTGTTCCAAAATACATGTGTTATCAGCTAGCGGTCATTGAAAATAATGAAAGAGTGGCTTCTAATCAAAAACAGAAGTACTTCACTGCCTGGTACATCTAAGAAACTTGCACATGTACATGCTCCATGAGGGCTGTGAAACTGATAACTCATGGGAAAAGAAACTGAGCAGCTGCTAGCTGTAGCCAACACAATGTTAGAGTGCAGCTCCCATAGCAATCTGGCTGGTCTCTACAACTGCAGCTAATGTGCATTGGTTGGGCGAGCAGTGTCACTTCGGCGAGACTCCTTTTGGACTTGTCAAAGCTTTGTTCCATTGCGTATGTCCACGTAATGGGGTCTTTCCTTTTGGCTGTGGGGACGTGTTGGGCTGCAGTCAGGGGTTCATACCGAGTTATCAGTGCAGGCCTTTGTGGGTCTGTGGGCATGGCATGTTCAAGATTGTCTGTACATTGTCCGGTAGAGGCTTGGACCCGCTAGGTGTGATAAGATGCCGTAGAAATTCAATCTCCATTACCCTGAATACGCTCTTCAGTGGGTTTATAATGATGCCAACATTGCTGCACAATACTGAATATAGTCGATGTTAGTCCACACATGGGTGCCAAGAATTATCCTATTTCAGTACTACATATAAGGTGGAGGACCATGGACTTCTTGATGGTTGCCTTTGCTATCAGAAGCCTATTGGGTGTGAGGTGACATATGCAGCACAGGTTGGAAGGGCCAGGCATGTTTTAATGTGAAAGAGCATTCATTTTCCCTCAGTGCCCCAGATGAGTGAGTAGGCTTGAGGAATTTCTTCAGGATGTCTGTGTACAGTCCGGAGCATGCCATGGGTTTATGCTGAAGAGCCTGCAGTCACTGTCACACTGCCTTTAAGCTCATTGCAGAATTGATCAGTTGGATATTGGCAATGTCAGCAAGTAGCTCGGAGTGGTCAAGGAAATCTGTGCCCAGGATTGGCTTGTTGACATTGGTCACAGTGAACCCCAGGTGATTGTGTGGCACAGCCTGAGGTCTACATACCAGTGATGAGTACTGTATGTTTATGTGGCAAACTGTTTGCCGCCATAAGACACAGAGATTCAAAACAGACAGTTTGATACTGCACTGCAGCCAGATGCATCTAGGCCTGGTCGCAGCTGGCATTTGGGTGTAAGCGTGGTGAACAACACTTGGTTGCTTCATTGCCAAAACGATCATGGTACCAACAGTAACCACTCAGAGGATGTTCAGTTGTCAGCGGGGTACCATTAAAACATCTGTTGCTGCACTGCTGATTCCGCAAGCTGTGTCACCTGTAATCAGATCTGTTGCAGGTGCAATGCTTGCTGCCCTCTGGCCATGAGTGCGCCAACTGAGTCTAAGGCAGTGGATATGGGAGGTGTGTGCCATCCCGGAGGTTGGGGTACAGTGTCATATTCTACTATTCTACTATTCATATTCTACTATGGCCATCATACTCAGATGCTGTTGCCATCGCATCATGCATGTGATCGGCCAAGTTTGTAATAGCATCGAACTGCATATCTGTCTGTGCAGCTATTACTGATTACACCTATGTGTGGAGACTGTGCACACAGATAGTGCGCAAGAGCCAGTCCAGAACCACATCAGATTGCACAATGCCTCACAGTTGTCGCAGGAAATAAGAAGGTCTTCGATTGTCGCATTCCTCTTGGCGCTGCAATTGTTCATCAGAAGACAAAATCCATCAGATTAACTACTCCTCCAGACGTTTACACAAGGAATGCATCAGTGGGGCCATGATTTTTCCATACTTCTGCCATGTAGTTTTGATCAAGCTGGGTCACTACATGCACAAATTTGGTGAGCTTGCAAGTAACATCTTTGCTACATCTTGCAACTTGGCTAAACCACATTAAAGGGTTGTGGGCCAAACGACAGGCAGCCTAACCAACAAGCGTCCTGTGCTAGCCATCGTTCCAGTGATGGTGGCGTTGGTGTGGCGCTTTTTCGCGCATGGAAATTTTCGTGAGTCAGCTCCAGGTGGTCTGGGTCCGTGCATGAGGGTCATGTCTGTAGCTCATTCTCTAGGAGCTGTTTGCAGGCCAACAGTTCTTCTATTGCCTTTTGGAGTTCCTCCGTAGTTGTCATAATGCAATAGCTAAGTTCTCACATACTGAGGGTAATGCAACACACATATACAAAAAGAATAAACATTCAATGTTCAAACCATGTGTGTGTGGTTACAGGTCAACAGAGAAACATTTGTGTGGGAGTCTGCACGTGGTTCTGCGTCTTTTCTGCTAATGAAGTCTGTCACCAAGTGCTTGCCTATGGATCAAGTTGGGGTCACCTGTCAAGTTGGAAATAGGTTATTTTCACCAGTGTCAAGTCCGTTGTGCTGTGAGTCAGGTTTTACTGCCATGCCTATGTACTAAGTTCATCTCATGGGCTCAGGTGATGGTAATTCATCAAATACATGATTACATAATAATACATTTGTTGGCATTGGCTGGTACATGAAAAACTTAGAGGTATAGTCTGAAATCTTCACATGTTGCGGTTGAGTGAATGTGGTAAATAGCTTGATCACTGACCCAAGAGGGTGCGACACACCTCAGTGATCAAATACATAGTATGATATCTTGGCTGTGGAGAGCTGAATACACAAATTACCTCTCGTCTCACTGGCTGTTGTATAATTTGCGGACATGAGGGGACAGAGTGAATGATCGATGTCTGCTGAAACTCGTGGACAGGTTGGTGGTGACTGCACTTTGTACTCAACCCACAAGGTCTTCACTCACAGAATCTGTGATCAGCATCAACATCCATGTGGCATGAAGGTCTAGCTTGCAGTGGCTTTCACTTTGTCTCTTTTGGATCCATGCGTGCTGCACCATTGCCACAAGTTGGCACGATGGTAAAATCTGTGCTTGCAGGGAATACTGGTGCACTGCCATCCATGTGACTCTATGGTACGGTTGCCCCAAATCTATATCTCTGCCTAACTTCACGCAAGAATCAATGGCATGCAGGAGAAAATACAACAAGCTGGTTAGAAACAGTATGGAGCAGTATTAGCAATCTGTTCTCTAGGACAAGGCATCACAGAGGCAACTTTTTGACACAAAATGTTACATGTCTACCAAGAATGTGACTTATTTCTAAAGTCCCTATGATTTCTTTATTTACTTCACCTATTTGTTTCTGAACATTGAAATCATACTTTGAGGAAATTATTGGAGTTTTTTGTACACATTTCACATATCAGCTTTTCCTCAATTCTCACAATTAATGTCATTGATCTTGCTTCCTAGGTACATTCCAATTTTACATCTCTTTTGCATTTTTTGTTTTTTTCCTGTACAGTACTATAGCTAGCTCTTCATTCAGTTGACATTCGTGTTCTTGTCCTGCCCTTTGATGTTTCCCATTTGTAAGTTTTATTAATCAGCTGTAGAATGAATGCCTTCTTCTTCAAGTTAGTTTTGGTGTTTCATTGTAGATAATTCACAAATTTACTGCTACCATGTCTACAACATTGCAAAAGATATTCACTGGTAATTGAATATTTATGAATAATTTGATCAATAATGTCCACACCACACTCTGTGCCATTATAGAGGTATCAGTTTCTGGGCTCTTCTTTCCTTCTTTGGTCACTGCTATTTTAGGATGTAATGTGCAGAGAATGTGGACATTCTTGTTATTCTTCCCTTGGTACTCTATCAGGGAGCACTCTAACTTCATTAGTCTCTTTCATGATGATGGTGAAATGTAAGGTAGAATTGTTCATGCAGGTGAAAAATCTTATTAATTGTCACTACTAACAAAGTTCTCTCTTGTTGAAGTTTCTTGGGAAGTGTGAGAGATACTAAAAAGTTATTTTTGTATTCTAGGTGTCTTTTAAGTTTAATATAACTGATGAATGACATTTTTATTTCTACGCTAGCGAATCCAGCAATGCTTCGCTATTGCTAAATACGTATAGGAATCGGATATATGTTCTCTCTTTCTCCATTTCCCTCTCCCCTTCCCTCTCTCTGTCTATCGCCTCCTAGCCCCTATCAATGTCCATGAACTCTTATACCCTATCTCACTCCTCCTCCTCCTCCTCCTCCTCCTCCTCTCCCTCTTCCTATCCATCTCTTCCTCCCTCCCCTCTATGTCCATATCCTCTCCCCCTCTGGCCATCTCCTCTTCCCCCCAACCTTGACTCCTTCAGAGTCTGACCCTTCTTTACAGTCATTGCAAACGAAATCTTGATTGGGAATTGAAGGTGCTTAAAATGAAATCACTGCTTTTGTGGTTAAATGTGACTGGGGGAAAAACTACACATATCAATAGCATTTTCTTTCTCACCGAGATTAAATTAAATTTACTTTCATTCCAATTGATCCGTAGTGAGGAGGTCCTCCAGGATGTGGAACATTTCAGAAAAGTAACAATACATGACAAATATTTACAACTCAAACAAATAAGCTAATGTACCATTCCACAGGTCCCAAGTGGAATGATCGTCATTTTTTTAATGAACACTATATGAAAGAATCATTTTACAAATACTAATGCACTGAATTCAAAATTAAAAAAGTTTTTTTATTAATTTATAAGGTAATAAACATGTAATACAACTACTATAATACTTATTTACAATGAACACATTACTGCACTGAAATGCTGCAGAAGTTAGATTGTACTTTTGTACTTACACACACACACACACACACACACACACACTTATTTACAATGAACACATTACTGCACTGAAATTGTGCAGAAGATTATATATATATATATATATATTAAAAACAAAGATTCCAAGACTTACCAAGCGGGAAAGCGCCGGCAGACAGGCACATGAACAAAACACACAAACACACAAACACACACACAGAATTACGAGCTTTCGCAACTGGCAGTTGCTTCGTCAGGAAGGAAGGAAGGAGAGGGAAAAATGAAAGGATGTGGGTTTTAAGGGAGAGGGTAAGGAGTCAATCCAATCCCGGGAGCGGAAAGACTTCCCTTAGGGGAAAAAAAGGACAGGTGCACACTCGCACACACACACACACACACACACACATATCCATCCGCACATACACAGACACATACACATACACAGACACAATATATATATATATTAAAAACAAAGATTCCAAGACTTACCAAGCGGGAAAGCGCCGGCAGACAGGCACATGAACAAACACACACACAGAATTACTAGCTTTCGCAACCGATGGTTGCTTCTTCAGGAAGGAGAGGGAAAGACGAAAGGATGTGGGTTTTAAGGGAGAAGGTAAGGAGTCATTCCAATCCCGGGAGCGGAAAGACTTCCCTTAGGGGAAAAAAAGGACAGGTGTACACTCACACACACACACACACACACACACACACACACACACACACATATCCATCCGCACATACACAGACACAAGCAGACATATTTAAAGGCAAAGAGTAAGGGCAGAGATGTCAGTCGAGGCCGAAGTACAGAGGCAAAGAAGTTGTTGAAAGACAGGTGAAGTATGAGCGGCGGCAACTTGAAATTAGCGGAGGTTGAGGCCTGGCGGATATCGAGAAGAGAGGATATACTGAAGGGCGAGTTCCCATCTCCGGAGTTCGGATAGGTTGGTGTTGGTGGGAAGTATCCAGATAACCCGGACGGTGTAACACTGTGCCAAGATGTGCTGGCCGTGCACCAAGGCATGTTTAGCCACAGGGTGATCCTCATTACCAACAAACACTGTCTGCCTGTGTCCATTCATGTGAATGGACAGTTTGTTGCTGGTCATTCCCACATACAAAGCGTCACAGTGCAGGCAGGTCAGTTGGTAAATCACGTGGGTGCTTTCACACGTGGCTCTCCCTTTGATCGTGTACACCTTCCGGGTTACAGGACTGGAGTAGGTGGTGGTGGGAGGGTGCATAGGACAGGTTTTACACTGGGGGCGGTTGCAAGGGTAGGAGCCAGAGGGTAGGGAAGGTGGTTTGGGGATTTCATAGGGATGAACCAAGAGGTTACGAAGGTTAGGTGGACGGCGGAAAGACACTCTTGGTGGAGTGGGGAGGATTTCATGAAGGATGGATCTCATTTCGGGGCAGGATTTTAGGAAGTCGTATCTCTGCTGGAGAGCCACATTCAAGGTCTGATCCAGTCCTGGGAAGTATTCTGTCACAAGTGGGGCACTTTTGGGGTTCTTCTGTGAGAGGTTCTGGGTTTGAGGGGATGAGGAAGTGGCTCTGGTTATCTGCTTCTGTACCAGGTGGGGAGGGTAGTTGCGGGATGCGAAAGCTGTTTTCAGGTTGTTGGTGTAATGGTCGAGGGATTCAGGACTGGAGCAGATTCGTTTGCCACGAAGGCCTAGGCTGTAGGGAAGGGACCGTTTGATATGGAATGGGTGGCAGCTGTCATAATGGAGGTACTGTTGCTTGTTGGTGGGTTTGATGTGGACGGATGTGTGAAGCTGGCCATTGGACAGATGGAGGTCAACGTCGAGGAAAGTGGCATGGGATTTGGAGTAGGACCAGGTGAATCTGATGGAACCAAAGGAGTTGAGGTTGGAGAGGAAATTCTGGAGTTGTTCTTCACTGTGAGTCCAGATCATGAAGATGTCATCAATAAATCTGTACCAAACTTTGGGCTGGCAGGCTTGGGTAACCAAGAAGGCTTCCTCTAAGCGACCCATAAATAGGTTGGCATACGAGGGGGCCATCCTGGTACCCATGGCTGTTCCCTTTAATTGTTGGTATTTCTGGCCTTCAAAAGTCACTTAGGGGAAGCCTTCTTGGTTACCCAAGCCTGCCAACCCAAAGTTTGGTACAGATTTATTGATGACATCTTCATGATCTGGACTCACAGTGAAGAACAACTCCAGAATTTCCTCTCCAACCTCAACTCCTTTGGTTCCATCAGATTCACCTGGTCCTACTCCAAATCCCATGCCACTTTCCTAGACGTTGACCTCCATCTGTCCAATGGCCAGCTTCACACATCCGTCCACATCAAACCCACCAACAAGCAACAGTACCTCCATTATGACAGCTGCCACCCATTCCATGTCAAACGGTCCCTTTCCTACAGCCTAGGCCTTCGTGGCAAACGAATCTGCTCCAGTCCTGAATCCCTCGACCATTACACCAACAACCTGAAAACAGCTTTCGCATCCCGCAACTACCCTCCCCACCTGGTACAGAAGCAGATAACCAGAGCCACTTCCTCATCCCCTCAAACCCAGAACCTCTCACAGAAGAACCCCAAAAGTGCCCCACTTGTGACAGAATACTTCCCGGGACTGGATCAGACCTTGAATGTGGCTCTCCAGCAGGGATACGACTTCCTAAAATCCTGCCCCGAAATGAGATCCATCCTTCATGAAATCCTCCCCACTCCACCAAGAGTGTCTTTCCGCCGTCCACCTAACCTTCGTAACCTCTTGGTTCATCCCTATGAAATCCCCAAACCACCTTCCCTACCCTCTGGCTCCTACCCTTGTAACCGCCCCCAGTGTAAAACCTGTCCTATGGACCCTCCCACCACCACCTACTCCAGTCCTGTAACCCAGAAGGTGTACACGATCAAGGGCAGAGCCACGTGTGAAAGCACCCACGTGATTTACCAACTGACCTGCCTACACTGTGACCCTTTCTATGTGGGAATGACCAGCAACAAACTGTCCATTCGCATGAATGGACACAGGCAGACAGTGTTTGTTGGTAATGAGGATCACCCTGTGGCTAAACATGCCTTGGTGCACGGCCAGCACATCTTGGCACAGTGTTACACCGTCCGGGTTATCTGGATATTTCCCACCAACCTACCCGAACTCCGGAGATGCGAACTCGCCCTTCAGTATATCCTCTCTTCTCGATATCCACCAGGCCTCAACCTCCGCTAATTTCACGTTGCTGCCGCTCATACTTCACCTGTCTTTCAACAACTTCTTTGCCTCTGTACTTCCGCCTCGACTGACATCTCTGCTCGAACTCTTTGCTTTTACAAATGTATGCTTGTGTCTGTGTATGTGCGGATGGATATGTGTGTGTGTGCGAGTGTACACCTGTCCTTTTTTCCCCCTAAGGGAAGTCTTTCCGCTCCTGGGATTGGAATGACTCCTTACCCTCTCCCTTAAAACCCACATCCTTTCGTCTTTCCATCTCCTTCCCTCTTTCCTGAAGAAGCAACCGTCAGTTGCGAAAGCTAGAAATTCTGTGTGTGTGTTTGTGTGTTTTATTTATTGTGCCTATCTACTGGCGCTTTCCCGCTTGGTAAGTCTTGGAATCTTTGTTTTTAATATATCAGTTGGTTCTACTGAGAAATTCATCAATGGAGTAGAAGGAGTTGGCCACCAATAAATCCTTTAGGCTTTTCTTAAACTGAATCTCATTGGTTGTTAAGCTTTTTATGGCTGCTGGCAAGTAATTGAAAATGTGTGTTCCTGAATAATGCACACCTTTTTGTACAAGACTAAGTGACTTTAAATTCTTGTGAAGATTATTCTTATTTCTAGTATTGATTCCATGAATTGAGCTGTTGGTTTGGAAAAGTGATATATTTTTAATGACAAATTTCATTAAAGAATAAATATATTGGAAAGTAGTAGTCAGTATCCCTAGTTCCCTAAACAGGCTTCTGCATGATGTTTTTGAGTTCACACCACATACAACTCTTGCTGCACATTTTTGTGCCTTGAAAACTTCAGCTTGGCTTGATGAATTACCCCAAAAAATAATCCCATGTGACATCATGGAATGAAAGTAAGCGTAGTATGCCAGCTTTTTCATTTTTATATCACCTGTGTATGACACAATTCGCATCGCAAATAGAGATTTGTTAAGACGCTTCAGCAGTTCTGTGGTGTGCTTTTCCCAGTTGAATTTATTATCAAGCTTTAATCCCAAGAATTTAACACTGTCCACTTCTTCTATCTGCTTGTCATCATATGTTAGGCATATACTCGTGGGACACCCCTTACAAGTTCTGAACTGCATGTAGTGTGTTTTTTCAAAGTTTAGTGACAAGGAATTGGCTAGGAACCAGTGATTAATGTCCAAAAATATCTTATTAGCTGATCCTTCTAAGACTACACTTGATTTGCTATTTATTGCAAAGTTTGCATCATTGGCAAACAATACGAACCTGGCATCTGGTAATGTTACTGATGAAAGGTCATTGATATACACAAGAAAAAGTAACGGCCCTAATATGGAACCTTGTGGGACCCCACATGTAATTAGCTCCCAGTTGGATGATGCCTGGTAGCTTGATACACGTCTCTTTCCTAATAACACACTTTGTTTCCTGCCAGAGATATAAGATTTGAACCATTTTGCAGCACTTCCTGTTACACTATAATATTCTAATTTACTTAAAAGCATATTGTGATTTACACAGTCAAATGCCTTTGAAGATCACAAAATATACCAGTTGCCTGCAATTTTTTATCTAATGAATTAAGCACATTTTCACTGTAAGTGTAGACAGCCTTTTCAAAATCTGAACCCTTAAGAAATCCAAACTGTTACTTTGACAGTATGTTATTTGAGATGAGATGGTTATAAAGCCAATTGTACATTACTTTTTCTACAATTTGTGAGAATGCTGGCAAAAGTGAAATTGGACGAAAATTTGATGCTATTTCTTCATCTCCCTTCTTAAACAGTGGCTTAACTTCAGCCTATTTTAACCATTCAGGAAATATTCCACTGATAAATGACTGGTTACACAGATAGCTTAATATTTTACTTGACTCAGAATCACATTCTTTAATTAGCTTTGTTGATATTTCATCACACCCACTAGATGTTTTTGATTTTAAAGATTTTATGATGGACATTATTTCTGCTGGGGTAGTGAGGGTCAAATTCATTATTCCATTATATTGTGGAACCTACTTGAAATGTCTGGTCTGAGGTATTCCATAGCAGCATCTACAGAACCTGACAACTCCATCTTTTCAGTAACAGTTATGAAATGTTTGTTAAAAAGTTCTGCAACACTATACACATCTGTCACCAATGTATCATTTACTCTTAATGCTATTTGTCCCTCTTCATGTTCGGTCTCTTCCTTCACTATATCCCATATTGTCTTTATTTTGTTATCTGATATGACTATCTCTACCTTGTAATATATTTGAAACTCTTTGCCTTTACAAATGTCTGCTTGTGCCTGTGTATGTGTGGATAGATATGTGTGTGTGTGGTGTGTGTGTGTGTGTGTGTGTGTGTGTGTGTGTGTGTGTGTGTGTGTGTGAGCACGCGCGCGCGAGTTTATACCTGTCCTTTTTTCCCCCTAAGGTAAGTCTTTCTGCTCCCGGGATTGGAATGACTCCTTAACCTCTCCCTTAAAACCAACATCCTTTTGTCTTTCCCTCTCCTTTACTCTTTCCTGATGAAGCAACCGTTGGTTGTGAAAGCTTGAATTTTGTGTGTATGTTTGTGTTTGTGTGTCCATCAACATGACAGTGCTTTTGTTTGGTAAGTCACATCTTTGTTTTTAGATATATTTTTCCCAAGTGGAATGTTTTCCTCTATTATATTTGTAATATATTTGCTTTGATGTCCGTATTATAATCTTTAATATTTTGCAGTGTTTCTTGTAATGTGCTTTAGCATCAACATTGGAACTGTTTTGGATTGACAGATACAGTTTTCTTTTTGTTTTACAAGATACCCCTATTCCTTGAGTAATGCATGGCTTCTTTGTAGACTTTGCACCAACCATGGTAAGTTTTGGGGGAAAACAGTGTTCAAATAAGGTAAGCACTTTATTAGCAAAAGTGTTACATTTTTCATTCATGCCATGAGCACTGTAAACATCAGTCCAGTGAATGTCTCTGAGAAGTGTCCTAAAATAATCAATTTTTGGCTCACTGATTATCTTCTTGAGCTCAGATTAAACAGATTTTGTATCCTGTTCAGTGTTAACATTTAACAGAAGGAAATGAATGTCATGATCTGAGAAGCCATTGACTATTGGTTTTGTAATATAATTTTGTTCATTGGACTTTTCTATAAAGATATTACCAATGGCTCTTTGTGAGCAATTGGCTACCCTAGTGGGGAACTTCACAGTGTAAATTAAGTTGAATGACAGTGTTACTAACTCAAATAAGTTCTTATTGGGAGAGTCTTTAAGGAAATATACATTGAAATCACCAGCAACCACTATTTCTTTGTTTTTGGTTGTTAAATGGGCCAGTACAGCTTCAAGATGGTTAATGAACAGATTAAAGTTACCTGCAGGTGCTCGATAGACACTTAATATTATGAAGTTTAATATTAAAAAAAAAACTTGTACCACCAACATTGTTGCTTCAAAAAATATATATTCTATGTACACCTG
Organism: Schistocerca gregaria; assembly: GCF_023897955.1. Taxonomy (NCBI): domain Eukaryota; kingdom Metazoa; phylum Arthropoda; class Insecta; order Orthoptera; family Acrididae; genus Schistocerca; species Schistocerca gregaria. Next base: position 1,002,851,169 of record NC_064921.1, read on the forward strand.
ACTGTTTATAAGAGTAGCATGTAAATATTTGAAGTAAACCAGGCCACACACACACACACAAACACACACACACACACACACACACACACACACACACACACACACACATCCATCTGCACATACGCGGACACACGCAGACATTTGTAAAGTATGTAAAAATTTTAAGTGAATCGGTCAAGAACTTCAGGATTTTTGCTATGTTTCCTCAAACACAAACACACACACATGTTTTCTGACATGAAGATGCTGCACCACCAGGTGTTATGCAAACTGGTATTCGCACAAGAATCAACAGAAAATGCAAAATTGTAAACTTTGGCAGTCAATGGATGAATGTGTGTCACTGTAGCACAATTTCACTGCAGAGATGACAAGGACAGTAAACAGGAGACATGTTAATACCAGGGCATAAAATCTTTGGGAATTTCATTCCCTGTTGGGCTCAAAGGAGCTGGTTGGAGTAATGGGTGAATTGCTCAACATTTGATTAGGAGTGATGCTACCAGTCAATGATGTTGGGACAAGGGGTGAACCATGGGTGACCACAGTGTCAGGAAGTAAGCAGTTGACCTAGTCATTATCATGACTATCTTGACCTCTGTAATTGAACAAGGCCATTTGAAATGGTATTGGACACATTTATCCTGGTATCTCACTGACTGGAGTAAAATTGTCTTTAGTGAAGAGTCCTGCTAAACACGAACTAATGTAGTAATTTCTTATGTATCTTGACACAATTGTAAAGCCTATTTCAGTGCATGTGGTCAATGGCAAATAAAGAATCTGAATCTGCTCTGAACTGGCCCCACCGACCAGTAAAGATGTATCTGGAGAGACCCTGCACAGCGGTGAGATACAGACCTGACTGTCAACCACCATACGATCCAACAACTGGGAGTAATGGTCTAGGGTTCCATTTCATTTCACAGCAGGACCCCTTTGATTGTCATCCACAGCACCCCTACAGCATAGTGATATGTCAATGATAATCTACTCCTCATTTTGTTGCCCTTCATGGCAAGCCACCCTGGTTTACATTTCAGCAAGATAATGCCCACCTGCACACGGCAAGAGTTTTTACTGCTGGTCTTCATGCTTGCCGAACCCTACCTTGGCCTCAAGGTCAGTGGATCTCTCCCCAATTGAGAATGTTTGGAGCACTATAGGAAGGGTCCTCCAACCAGCTATGGATTCTGATTGTTGAAGGTACCAACTGGACAAAATCTGACTCAATATCCCTCAGGAAGGCATCCAACAAGTCTATCAATCGATGTCATGCCAAATAACTACTTGCACTGGGCCAGAAGTGGACAAACGCATTACTGCTCAATTTGTGAAGCTCTTGCTCTTGAAATAAATCATTCAATTTGCCAGATATTGTAATCACTTGTTTGTCTGTAAATGTACATCACACCTACTGATTTCCATCCAATTTGACTAACTCATTCATGGTTATATTAAGAATTATGTAGCATATGTCTGTATAAACGTTTATCAGAGTAGTGTGTAAAACTTTGAAGTAAATTTGTCACGAACTATTTGAGATTTTTTTTTATTAGACATGTTGTTCTTGTTGTTGTCGTTGTTCTTGTGGTCTTCAGCCCAGAGACTGGTTTGATGCAGCTCTCCATGCTACTCTATCCTGTGCACGCCTCTTCATCTCCAAATAACTTCTACAACCTACATCCTTCAGAATCTGCTTAGTGTGTTCATCTCTTGATCTCCCTCTATGATTTTTACTCTTCACTGCCCTCCAAAACTAAATTGGTGATCCCTTTATGCCTCAGAATATGTCCTACCAATCGATCACTTCTTCCAATCAAGTTGTGCCACAAATTCCTCTTCTCCCCAATTCTATTCAGCACCTCCTCATAGTTACATGATCTAACCATCTAATCTTCAGCATACTTTTATAGCACCACATTCTGAAAGCTTCTGCTCTCTTCTTGTCTAAGCTGTTCATCATCCATGTTTCACTTCTGTACAAGGCTACACTCCATACAAATACTTTCAGAAAAGACTTCCTGACACTTAAATCTGTACTCGATGTTAAAAAATTTCTCTTCTTCAGAAATGCTTTTCTTGCCATAGACAGGTTACATTTTATATACTCTCTACATTGGCCATCCTCAGTTATCTTGCTCCCCAAATAGCTAATCTCATTTACTACTTTAATGTCTCATTTGCTAATCCAATTCTCTCAGCATAACCTGATTTAATTCGACTACATTCCATTATTATCATTTTGCTATTGTTAACGTTCATCTTACATCCTCCTTTCAAGTTAACTGTCCATTTCGTTCAGCTGCTCTTCCAGGTCCTTTTCTGTCTCTGACAGAATTACAATGTTGTCGGCAAACCTCAAAGTTTTTAATTCTTCTCCATGGATTTTAATTCCTACTCCATATTTTTCTTTTGTTTCCTTTACTGCTTGCTCAATACAGATAATGATATTACATTATCATGTAAAAATCTGAAGTAAATCAGTCAAGACCTTTTCAGGGTTTTTGCTAACAATGTTCTCTCTCTCCCACACCCACCCACACACACACACACACACACACACACACACACACACAGTCAGTCAGCAGTTGGCACTCCAGTAAAAATAAATATAGAAGCATGTGTATTCACATGCAGTGTTGCGTCAAAATTTCATACCATTCGGTGATGAACTTTTGGAGATTTAAGATTTTGAACAAACAGATATTTACTTTTTTATTTATATAGATACAAAGACAAGGCTCCTTGTCTTTTTAATTTTTTTAATTTATTAGACCAGTATGAGCAAATGTTGATCATCAGCAATCCTATATTTTATTTTTAAGCCTTCATACTAGTATTTTTCAAATGTTCTGTTAATTTTACAGTGTCCTAGTACATTCTTCAGTCCATATTTGTCAGGTTTGTTGTGCATAAACTGGGTAAATCTAGAGAAATACACATATAATAAGAGTGGTTTGATACAAATTTCACACAGAATTGACTTAGAAGTTAGACTGACTGACATATATACTCACGTTTTAACTACCGGCCATTGACTCACTGGGGCTGTCTGTGTGAGGCCTATTTATTAATGTGCATATTGCAGAAATGGCCACTGTTGCTTGGACACAGATAGCAACTGTGTCTGACGTGGACAGCCACATGGAGTGAATATGGGAGCAAGAAGGAGTCTTGGGGCAGGGAGGGGGAGGAATGGCTGGGTTGGGATGGGGAAAGGTGTTGTGCTGACTGTGAGAACATGCAAGAATGTGATGGGGACAGGATAGGGCTGCTAGGTTCTGTAAAGGGACACCATCCTCTAGCGTTACCTTTCTTTAACAGAAACAGTCAATACCAGGAATATTTTTGAATCTTCTATAGGTGAACACTATCTCAGCTGTTTAACTAAATGAATTTCATATGATTTTGTATATGATGTATTGTATTTCAGGCTAAAATGTATAAAAAGAAATTACTGTATTACAATCAATATGAATTAACTTTCTATGTACAGTAAATAATTACTCTTCTTTTAGGAACATTTCATCATCATTTAAGACTGATTATGCCTTTCAGCGTTCAATCTGGAGCATAGTCCCACTTATAAAATTTCTCCATGATCCCCTACTCAGTGCTAACATTGGTACCTCTTCTGATGTTAAGTCTTTTACTTCAAAATCATTCTTAACCGAATCCAGGTACCGTCTCCTTGGCCTACCCCAACTCCTCCAACCTTCTACTGCTGAACCCATGACTCTCTTGGGTAACCTTGCTTCTCCCGCGCGTGTAACATGACCCACCATCTAAGCCTGTTCGCCCTGACTGCTACATCTATAGAGTTCATCCCCAGTTTTTCTTTGATTTCCTCATTGTGGACACCCTCCTGCCATTGTTCCCATCTACTAGTACCTGCAATCATCCTAGCTACTTTCATATCCGTAACCTCAACCTAATTGATAAGATAACCTGAATCCACCCAGCTTTCGCTCCCATACAACAAAGTTGGACGAAAGATTGAACAGCGCACAGATAACTTAGTCTTGGTACTGACTTCCTTCTTGCAGAAGAGAGTAGATCGTAGCTGAGCGCTCACTGCATTAGCTTTGCTACACCTCGCTTCCAGTTCTTTCACTTGTTGCCATCCTGTGAGAATATGCATCCTAAGTACTTGAAACCGTCCACCTGTTCTAACTTTGTTCCTCCTATTTGGCACTCAATCCATTTATATCTCTTTCCCACTGACATTACTTTCATTTTGGAGATGCTAATCTTCATACCATAGTCCTTACATTTCTGATCTAGTTCTGAAATATTACTTTGCAAACTTTCAATCGAATCTGCCATCACAACTAAGTCATTCTCATATGCGAGACTGCTTATTTTGTGTTCACACATCTTAATCCCACCAAGCCAGTCTATTGTTTTCAACATATGATCCATAAATAATATGAACAACAGTGGAGACAGGTTGCACCCTTGTCTTACCCCTGAAACTATTCTGAACCATGAACTCAATTTACCATCAACTCTAACTGCTGCCTGACTATCTATGTAAAGACCTTTAATTGCTTGCAAAAGTTTGCCTCCTATTCCATAATCTTGTAGCACAGATAATAACTTTCTCCTAGGAACCTGGTCATATACAATTCCCTATTCCACTCGTAACACTTCTCCATTATTTGCCATAAGCTAAAGATCTGGTCCTGACAACCTCTAAGAGGCTTAAACCCACACTGATTTTCATCCAATTGGTCCTCAACTAATACTCGCACTTTCCTTTCAACAATACCAGAGAAGATTTTACCCACAAGACTGATTAAAGAGAAACCTCTGTAGTTGTTACAATCTTTTCTGTTTCCATGTTTAAAATTTGGTGTGATTACTGCTGTTGTCCAGTCTGATGGAACCTGTCCCGACTCCCAGGCCATTTCAGTTATCCTGTGTAGCCATTTAAGACCTGACATTCCACTGTATTTGATGAGTTCTGACTTAATTTCATCCAGCCCAGCTGCTTTATTGCACTGCAATCTATTGACCATTTTCTCCACTTCCTCAAATGTGATCCTATTTCCATCGTCATTCCTATCCCATTGTACATCAAAATCTGAAACATTACTGATCGTATTTTCACCTACATTGAGCAACTCTTCAATATATTTCCTCCATCTGCCCAAGGCATCAACAGGATTCACCAGCAGTTTTCCTGACCTGTCCAAAATACTTGTCATTTCCTTCTTACCTCCCTTTCGAAGACTGATAATTACACTCCAGAATGGTTTTCCAGCAGTTTGACCCAAGGTCTCCAACCTGTTTCCAAAGTCTTCCCAAGATTTCTTCTTGGATGCTGCAATTATCTGTTTTGCTTTGTTTCTTTCTTCAACATAACTTTCTCTGACTACCTGAGTTCTAGTATGTAGCCATTTTTGAATGCCTTCTTTTTCCTTTTACAGATTGCCTTGACTGTGTCATTCCACCAAGCTGTTTGCTTCATCCTACCTTTAAACACTACTGTTCCAAGACATTATTTAGCCACTTCTAGTACTGTGTCCCTGTACCTTGTCCATTCCTTTTCCAATGACTGTAATTGACTACATTCAACTAACTGGTACCTTTCTGAGATCACTGTTATGTACTTGTGCCTGATTTCCATATCCTGAAGTTTCTCCACTCTTATCCTCCTACATATGGACCTGACCTCCTGCACTTTCGGCCTCACAATACCAATTTCATTGCATATTAAATAATGATCAGTGTCATCAAAGAATCCCCTGAATACACATATGCCCCTCACAGCCTTCCTGAATTCCTGATCTGTTTTTATATATTTAATGACACATCTGGTTCCCCTTCCTTCCCAAGTATACCGGTGAATGTTCTTATGTTTAAAAAAGGAGTTTGTGATTACTAAGCCCATACTGGCACAGAAATCCAAGAGTTGTTTCCCGTTCCTGTTGGCCTCCATATGCTCTCCAAATTTACCCATAACCTTTTCATACCCTTCTGTTAGATTTCCAATCCTGGCATTAAAATCACCCATGAGCAGAACACTGTCCTTGTCCTTTACTCTAACAACTACATCACTGAGTGCCTCATAAAAACTATCCATCTTATCTTGATCTGTCCCTTCACAATGCGAATATACTGACACAATCCTAATTTTCTTGCTAGACACTGTCAAATCTATCCACATCAGTCGTTCGTTTACATACCTTATTGCATCTACATCTACATCTACATCTATACTCCGCAAGCGGAGGGCACTTTACGTGCCACTGTCATTACCTCCCTTTCCTGTTCCAGTCTCGTATGGTTTCCGGGAAGAACGACTGTCTGAAAGCCTCCGTGCCCGCTCTAATCTCTCTAATTTTACATTCGTGATCTCCTCGGGAGGTATAAGTAGGGGGAAGCAATATATTCAATACCTCATCCAGAAACACACCCTCTCGAAACCTGGCGAGCAAGCTACACCGCGATGCAGAGCGCCTCTCTTGCGGAGTTTGCCACTTGAGTTTGTTAAACATCTCTGTAATGCTATCACGGTTACCAAATAACCCTGTGACGAAACGCGCCGCTCTCCTTTGGATCTCCTCTATCTCCTCTGTCAACCTGATCTGGTACGGATCCCACACTGATGAGCAATACTCAAGTGCTGGGTTCCATTTCCTGATGTAAAGCCTTACACCCCATTGTGCTATTCCTTCTTTGACTCCTGACAGGTATACCTTGTATTCTCCCACTTCCTCTTCTTTCTCACCCCTTACCCGAATGTCACTAACAACTAAAACATCCAGCCCCATCTTACTTGGAGCCTCTGCCAGAGTAGCCCCCATTGATATTAATAGCTCCCCATCTCATTACCATTTGTTTGCCAAGTCGTAACTTAGGAGTCCCTGGTTTGTCAGTTAGAGGTGGGACTCCATCACCTCCAAAGGTCCGAGGCATTTTGCTCTGATTGTTGCCAGCATCATATTTAAAGTACCAGGGAAGCAGGTTGCTAGCCTTACTTGCCCCGAGTCCCATTGAGTTTTATCCCTAACGGTTGAGGGACTAACCGGTGGATTTTGTAGTCTTTGCCGTATGAGCACAAAGGTGATCACGACTCAGAATATGTCCGAGATGCCCAGCCTTATTCCAAAGTAACTGGTATTCCCACTGTTGGGACCACTTACTTGGCCACTCATACGATGCCCGCGGTTCATGAACTAGGACATAACAGGAACCCACACCATGAACCATAGGATCATTTGAAATTATGAAATATCTGGCATATTTAAAATTCCTATTACTACTTGCACAATCTGACACTATTTGTTAAATTCATTTCTGACCTCATTTATAAAATAATGATGTAAATTGGTGAAGATTCTTCTTTTGTCAAGGAAGTTTGTAAACTTTTTTCATTTTGTAAACTCTTTGGAATATTGTTAGTACCGCGCAATGAGTTAGTAGTAGTGAGCAGGCTTTTGATGTGATTGGACATGTTTTTATGTCTGGCAATAACTATGTTAATTTCTGTTTTAATGTGGAGATTGTAAAGACAGTGTGACATAGAAAAATGGGATAAAATAAAAAAGTCATAAAAACAGAAATAATGTAGCAGACTTATTTAACAGTTATCGAGTCATCTGGAACCCACAAGTTCAAAAATTTCAGCCTCAAGGATCTACCCCTAGATGTGATGAACTGCAGCCAACAACGAGGAAATGAAGATAAGTACAAAAGTTTATTTGTAAATCTTACTTGTCTCAAAACTTATTAAAAGAAGTTAATTATTATGAAGAGACTGAAAATCTACTGGTGATGTGCCCTAATCACTTCAGAAAAGTTGGTGTTGGTAGGAAGAATTCAAATGGCACTAATATTACTGAGTGTTATAACAAAATAGCATAGGACCTGCGATTGCTGCATTGCAGTGTTCATCACTGTCTCATTGTCCAGATAATCACTTCTTGGTGCTCTGAGTAAATTTTAAATAATGTTTCGAACACCTTCAAAATAGATTTTTGAGTTTATGTACACGTATTTTCATTGTCTTCATACTTTTACCATGACAAATCAGTAAATTGTCATAGACTATAAGAAGCCAAACAAATTTTATAAAGTGCCAATAATTCATTGTCCATATTCAATACATGGTTTGATTCAAACTTTGCACAAGCCACCCTAAGTCACCATCCACTTCAGTTACTTCAAGTGCACTTATGATTAATTACATACATTTGATTGCACTTTACTATAGTACTCTCTGAAGATTGGCCATGGTCTGCCTCACACGTAAAATGTGTATAATACCATTTTTATAAATAATAAAATACACAGTTATTATACTTCAAATAACAAAACAAAAGGCAAGAAAAAACATACACAAATACAGTTACTAATAATAAAATACACAGTTATTATATTTTAAATAACAAAATAAAAGGCAGAAGAGTACATATACACATTAAGCACTGAAGTTATGTCAATTAACAATTGACTAAATAACCTTAAGATGATATAAATTGGAGGCGGTTTTTTGTGTAGTGGAAGTTTGGCAGTGCACTGGTATCCCTAGGGTGTAGAAAACTTCATCATGAATTTTCTAGAAACTCAAATCTAGTAATGCAAATATTTCATTAATTAACAGATTAATCAGGTATAATTACACTTTTTGGAAAGAGAAAATTTTTGCTCCAAGGCAGTAATCGAGTAACATTGGAGATTTGAAAGGATTACATTTTAAATATTTGAATATTCTGGAAAATAATGATTTTCAATAAAAATTACTTTGTGATTACATTGTTTTCAGGGAAGATAAGATGTTCTTTAGAATTAAGAAATTTTGGGCTTTCATACAAAATATGTCAACTGTAAAACAAAACAACTACCAGAATGAAAAATGTTCCTATCATACCACAAAAAAGATGAATATGTCCTGGGCAGAGTTAGGAATTTAAAAGAAAGGAAATAGCTTTTCGACTTATCTGGTGCTTCACAGACATCTGAATCAAAACATCTTGACATATTCAGGTTTCCTTACTTGTTAGTATTAGTATCCATGTCATGTAATATAATGCATCCACCCACAGAAATTTTATTTCGCTAAAAAAAAAACTTTTTTAGCTGTTACTTGTATGGCCTTCAGCCTTATTATATATTGTTATTAAGGCTGCAAATCTTTTGGATTTTGGGAACAGGACTGAGCCATGTCAGCCTCATTTCATCTTTTTTTCTGCCTTCATTTCCTGCCACCCTACCTGTGTGTCACTGCTGGAACAGAGTTTTGGGCAGTGTCTGGGCACAAATTGAGAGGGCAGCACAGACAGTGGTCAGCCTACTGGTGGTGTGGGCCATTGGCTCTATTTGTTGGTTGGATGGTTGATTTGGGGGAGAGGACCAAACAGCAAGGCCATCAGTCCCATCGGGTTAGGAAAGGAAGTCTAGCATGCCCTTTCAAAGGAATCATCCCGGCATTTGCCTGAAGCGATTTGGGGAAATCAGGGAAAAATCTAAATCAGGAGGCTGGTTTGAACCATCATCCTCCCGAGTGTGAGTCTAGTGTGCTAACCACTGCACCACCTTGCTTGGTACTCTATTTGTGCAGAGACTGATTAGTTACGAGAGTATTGTAAGTGGCTGCATCGGAGTATTCACCATGCCCTTCAGTGTACTTCAGCTGAATTGTCTTCCCTTATGTCCACGCTGTGCACTTATAGATGTTGGCATTTTGGATTGAGTTGAAATTATGGAATAACAACTTCTTGATGAAGCAATGGTTGATATCACTTGGGCTGTGATATGTCCACCTCTATGGCTCTTGTTTTATGAATCTCAAAAAATTTTCAACCAATGTAATTATTGTTAACCACAACTGCTCTGCTTGAGTCTGACCCATTTACTGGTTAATGCTTATTTCACACGTGTGATGGTGGCTGCTTGCCACTATAAGTGATACTTGAAATTTCACCATACTGTTACATGTTTATGCTCTGTATTTCACATTCCCACTAAAAAGCCACTCTGTACAGAACAAACAATTGCCATTTTTAGTCTGTTTGCTCCAGAATCAAAGCTTTCTACAGAGCTCTGATTTCACCTATGCCACAAGCTGTGTGGTAGTTTAAATCTGGTGCATTTCAAATAAGTGTTATTTTCCTGCAACCCATCAGGCTGTTTGATGTTAGTGTTTAAAGAAACTGGGTGCCATTAAATTGCTCGTAAACTCTGTGGTAACTCTGGTTTGTTAAGTGTTTGTTTTTAATGTCTTGGTATATTTTCTTGGACTTATTATTTAATCTTTTAATTATTTTAAGGAAATTTGTCAAACTAATGTATGCTGCTCAAATTATGTTTCAGAAAGTTCTGAAATCTAATTGCCATTGAAGAGAGCCTTACTTTTAAATGCTAGCGATTAAGTACCACCTCCCGGAAGTACACTCCTATTTCTCGTAGAAATTTCAGTGTGTTGCAAATAACTCTATGGCAGTGTAGCATAGGTGACTTATAGACTGCTTTTCTATTTAAAGGAACTTCCTGAGATTAATAATACTCAGTTGAGTTGATTTGGGGGAGACATTTATCACGCTATCATTTTACTATTTTATGTTATTAAGCGGTTTTTACTCTGTGCAATTTTGAGTAATGTTACTGTTTGATTATTATATAAATGGATAGATAAAAAAAATCTACTCACGAAGTGGTGACAGGGGAACACACACACAAAAGGACTTAACTTTTATAATCTTTTGGAGCCTGTGGGTTCTTCTTCTGGTGGAAGAGTTGAAGGGGAATGAAGAGGGGTGAAGAAAAAAGACTGGAGAGGTTTATGGAATGGAGTACAGTTCAGAAAAGTCACCCAGAATGCCGGGAGACTTACAGGACTGGATGAAAAGTAAAGACTTATTGTTGGGGACTGCACTGAATGAGATTTGAAAATATGAGAGGTTAAAAATGGAAGACATGGTAATATGCAAGACAGAGATTAGTGTGAAAACATCATGCATGAGTTAAAGTGCATTGAATACAACTGAGGTGGGAGGGTGGACAGCAAGAAATAGACAAGTCAGAAAATGAACGATGTAGGTAACTAAAATGGAGGGAAGAAAGGAGCAGTCATGGAAGGAATTAATGCAAATTAAGGCAGGGTGGATGTTGAGAACCAAGGGCATGCTGTGATGCTAGTTCCCACCTGCAGGGTTCTGAGATACTGGTGTCTGGGGGAAGAACCCACATGGTGCGTGTGGTGAAACAGGCACTAAGGTCATGACTGTCATGTTGTACAGCACGCTCTGCAACAGGATATTGTGTTTGCCTGTATACACCCTCTGTTTATGCACATTCATCCTGGCTGATAACTGGATGGTAGTCAGGCCGATGTAAAAGGCCAAACAGTGTTTACGTAACAGCTGGTACATGACGTGTTGTTTCACAAGTGGCTCTCCCTTTGACAGTATATGTTTTGCCAGTTACAGGGCTGGAATAGGTGGTGGTACAAGGTTGCACAGGGCAAGTCTTGCAGTGGGGACAGTCATAGGGTAGGAGCCATAGGGTAGGGAGATGGGTGCAGAAGGAGCATAGGGTCTGACAAGGATGTTGTAGAGATTGGGACAGCAACGAAGAGCTATTCTAAGTGTGATGGGAAAAATCTCAGACAGAATGGATCTCATTTCAGGGCTTGATTTTAGAAAGTCATGGCCTTGTTGAAGTAGCTGATTGATATGTTCAAGATCAGGATAATATTGGGTGACAAGTGGTGTGCTCTGAAGTTGTTTTTTGGAGAGATCAGCAGTACCAGGATTGGATGTGATGATCTAGGAAATCTGCTTTTGAACTAAGATGTTGGGATAATTACGCCCAGTGGAGGCTGAAGTGAGAGTGGTGATTTATTGCTGTTGAGAGTCTGCTTCTGAAAAAATACGTTTGCCTCGAATGCAAAGGCTGTCTGGGAGGGAACATTTGACATGTAAAGGTTGGCAATTGTCAGAACGTGTATGGTTTCAGCTGCCAAGGGCTGCAGTCATCAGTGTGTTAGCTGTGTGTGTGTGTGTGTGTGTGTGTGTGTGTTGTCTATTATCGACATAGGCCTTGATGGCTGAGAGCTTATATTGTGACAAGTTTTTGTTGTGCCTATCTGCGACTCAGCATCTCTGCTATATGGTGAGTAGCAACTTTCCTTTTCATAATATTGTTACATCTCATCCTGGATTTTCTATTATTTAAAAATGTAAGTACTGTTGTTTTTTAGTAGGTTTGATGTCGACAGAAGTGTGCAGCTGGCCTTCAGTGAGGATGAGATCAACATCAAGGAAACTGGTATTGGGTATTTAGAGATTACAGGAATTTTAACAGGTCAGCCTCCCCATGAGCCCATACAGCAAAGATGTCATCAATGAATCTAAACCAAACCAGGGGCTGAGAAGGCTTATGGATCCCAGAACTCCAGGGGCCTCCTGAAAAGGCTGGCATAAGTAGGAACCAACCTGGTTCCCATGGCCGTACCCCTGATCTGTTTGTATGTGTGCCCCTCAAAGGTAAGTAATTGTTGCTGAGTATACAGTTGATTAAGGTGAGCAAGAAGGATGTTGCAAGCTTGGAATCGTGAGCATTGACAGACTATGTATGTGGAGGATGTTGGTATAGAAAGAGATGATGTCAATGGTGACAAGCAAGATTTGTGATTGGAGTGGGACATGTATGGATTTCAGACAATCTATGAAATGGTTGGTATCTTTAATATAGGAGGGAAGTCTTTGTACTATGGGTTGCAGGTGTTGATCAACTAAGGCAGATATACATTTGGTAGGTGCTTTGAAGCCAGCAGTTATAGGATGGCCAGGATGGTTAATTTTTGGATCTTAGGAAGAAGGTAAAAGGTGGGTGTGTGTGGTTTGGGTGTGGTAAGAAGTTCTGTGGATTGAGGTGTAAGTCTTTGTGAGGGGGGGCCTGAGGTTGTTAAGAGGAACTGCACGTCAGTTTTAATCACAAGGATGAGATCTTGATGGCAGATGTTGTAAGTAGTGGTGTCATACAGCTGGCGTAGAGTTTCACTAACATTTTGTCTGGTGGGAGGATAATGGTGAAGTCATCAGCCTTTTAGGGAACATAGAGCCTGGAGTTCAGTAGAGGAAAGTTAGGGTCATTTTGCAGGGATATGATAAGAGATTGTGAAGTAATGCTTGATGTGAAAGATTCTTGGAAGACTTGAACGGGGTGATTTTGAAGTAGTGGTGGTGGATTAAGTTTGCGATCATGGTCAGAACTATGCAGGTTTAGGACTGAAAGTGAGACCCTTGGTTAATACAGAAAATTTGGGGGGGGGGGGGGGGGGTCAGTGCTTTAGATGAAAGTTTGAGAACACTGTACTGTCGTGACTGGTTCTTATGATTATGAGTTATTACTGGTATTGCAGGTCTGGGAGACAACAGTGAAGCCTGTGGGATGTTAAGAAGGTTGGCCAAGCTCGGTTTGTGGGAGACGAGTGGTGGCTGATGGTGCGGCTGTTTGGTGAGCTGCTGAGGGACAGGTGGGGAAACACCACTGTTGAGGTAGTTTAGGAGAAGGTGGGATAGCTTTTCGAGGTGAAGTCTGGCATGGTGTTGCACTCTGAAGTTGGCTTGGTCGATGATACCATGAGGGACAGCTAACTCCAGGATTTTGTAGGAGGAGAGAAATCTAGTGGAATGGAAACTGGCAGATAAGACATATAGGTCACAGATTAGTTGGGTAAGTGCAAGAGAGTACTGTACTTGAAACTGTAAAAGAGGCTGGTGTAGAGTAGGATTACATCCAGAAACATGGACTTTCAATATTAGGACTTTGGGAGTAATTCCAAGTGACTAGCAGGTTTCAAGAAACAAAATGTGGGACTTTAATTTTGATAGTGCAAAAGCATGGATTCAAAAAGAACAGATGTATATGTGATGGGATTCATCATGGCAAGAGAGGATGTTTTGGAGTATTAGAAATGGTGGGAGTGGCAAAAACGAGAGGCAGAGGGTAGATAAAGATAGAAAAATGGCAGAAAAACAGGGAAAAAATTCGGAAAAATCAGAAACATTTGCACAAAAATCATGAAAACGGACAATGCTTGACAAGAGGCAACAAGTGGGCAAGAACTTCTCGCCACTATATGGGTCAAAAAAATGATTGGAAAAAGAAGGCCAGGTGGAAAGAGATATTCACAGGAAATAATGTCAACTACTCTGCTAGGCAAATAAAGTTTTTTATTTATTTATTTATTGAGTCCTTTGATCATATGTAGTACAGTGTACAGGATGATATTGGACTTATTACTAAGTTCAAAATGATACATATTTAAATAATCATTTTTCAACATGCTACCAATTTCAATAGTTGTAGTTCTTACAATGATACAATGTTACAAATTACAGTAGCTTTAGTTGTTAACAGTTACTCTGGTCCAAGTATTCCTTTACTGAGTAGAAATAGTGGTACTGTAGATATTCTCTGACAGATCTTTCAAAAGCACTAGTATTTTGTAAGCATTTTATACTGTTTGATAGTCTATTATAGAGTTTAATACCCAGATAGCATGTACCTTTCTGATTCAAACTGGTACTGGCTGGGGGTACATGCAAGTTATATTTTATTTGAGTATTATAATCATGTATATCTTTGTTTTTTAAAGTATTATCATCATTTCCAATCATATACTTTTTTACGTACATTAGTGTGTCAACAATAAACATACACAGTAGAGGTAGTATATTCAGTGCTTTAAATATTGGTTTGCAGGACAGTCGAGCACCACTCCCTGTCATAATCCTAATGGAATCAATATGTATATCCAAATCATTGATATATAACAAGAAAAGTAGGGGTCCCCATTACCGACCCTTGCAGTACCCTGTAAGCGATTGGGCTTTCTGATGATACATATTCTGTGATTATTCGTGCTTTATCATCTATATGTCTGATAGATACTTTTTGTTTACGGTTGGTGAGAAATGAACGAATCCAATCATTTGCCAACCCCCTAATTCCATAGTGCTCTAGCTTCTTCAATAGGATTTTGTGGTTTACCATATCAAAGGATTTGGTTAGGTCCAAAAATATACCTGTTGTTTGTTGTTTTTCATCTATTGTTTTTAATAAAGTAGATATGCATTCATAGATTGCTGTCTCCGTTGATTTCTTGCTTCTAAAGCCATGTTGAGTATTAGATAACGCACTATTTTTGTATAAACTTTAACAACTTACTACACACAATTTTTTCTATTACTTTTGAGAAACAGGATGTTAATGTAATGGGATGATAGTTTATTACTTCATCTTTGTCACCAGCTTTGAAAATAGGGATGACTTTTGATGTTTTTAGTTGATCTGGAAAGATGCCTGACTCTAGGGAACAGTTGCATAAGGGAATAAGGGGGTCAATTATATTTTGGATACAGAGTTTTAGGATTCTGTTCGGTATACCATCAATTCCTGCTGAGTATGTTGTCTTTAGTTCTCTGACAGCCTTTAATGTCTCCTCCCTGCTTACTTGGTCCACAAACATTGAAAATTTATTACTGTTGCACTTATTTACCACATTGAACTAAAATTAGTTTTTATTAAATTTTCAGCTATCCCAGTGAAGTATTTGTTGAATATGTTTGCTGTTTCTGTAGGCTGTAAAATCTTTTTATTGTTGTGTATCAAGACAATGTTCTCCTCAGTTCTCTTATTTTTGCCAGTTTCTTTTTTAATGATGTCCCACATAGCTTTCACTTTATTTGTAGAATTATTTATGTAGTAACCATTGCACATTCTTTTTGCCTGTTTAATGACCTTTTGTAAGATTTTAGTGTATGTTTTGCAGTGAGTATGCATTTCCTCAGTGGAATTATTTTCTTTGCAGATTCTGTGGAGCTCCCTTTTTTCTGGCAAGAAGTTCTGTTTCTCTTAGTAATCCAACCCTTTCCTCTTGTCTTCCCTCTTATATATACCATTTTTTGAGGGAAGGCTGTATCAAAATGCTTTACCATTTTTTCTAGAAAAATACTGAATTTTGAATTCAGATTTTGGTTTTCATAGACATCAGACCAGTCTTCAGAATGCAATAGTGAGTTAAAGTGGTCAATGCTTTTCTGCCTGTAGATCCTTCTCTTGACCTTTAGTAAGTTATTCTTAACCAGTCTTCCTTCCTTTGTGGTGGTAAGTATTTGAGCTTTGTGGTCACTGTATCCTGTGTTAAACACTTTTACTGACCACTCCAGTTTCTCTTTATCAATCAGGATTTGATCTAAACATGTCTGAAAAATTGGTGTTATTCTCTTTGCAACTTTAACTGTGGCTGTAAGGTTATGTGTTTTAATGGGATTGCCAAGGGTGGTTTTCTGTTTACATTTACTAAGAAATTCTATGTTAAAGTCTCCACATACTACAACATCACACCTTGTTTTATGCAGCTTATTTAAGAAAATTTCCATTTTTTCTAAAAATACCTCAAACTTTCCCGTTGGAGAGTGGTACACTGTAGCTATTATCAAACCTAATTTTGGAATTTTTATCACTGTCATCTCAAAGTCTTTTTCACAACTTAGAGAGGTGATATTTATCTATTTTAGTAACCTCTATATTATCTTTTACATATATGGCTACACCTCCATAGTGACCACTAGGTCTACAATAGTACTCAGCCAGAGTGAAATTGTGTAGGCAGACAGATTTAATTAAGTTCTCGTCAAGCCAGTGTTCTGAAAGACACATTACAGAAATATCCTCTAGTTCATGCATTAATAAAATATTTAGTTCTTCTACTTTATTGCTTAGGGACTGAACATTTTGGTGAAAGATCTTTATTACAGAATTTGTGGGAAAATCTACAATACCACCTATCTTCAGTTTAAATGTTTCTTGTTTATGCAGTTTGTAGCTACAGCTTTTGGCAGTAAAAAATCATTCAGATGAGGAGGCTGCCTGATGTTTCTTCTAGTTGGGCGAGATGGGGCTTCCCTAGTGATCCATTTCTCCAAGGTACTCTGACCGGCAATCTTTTTGTGTTTCTTGTCACTCATGTGTACAAGACGGCAGATTTCTTCAGCCAAGAACTGTTTACCACAGTAATTCAAATGTAGGCCGTGACTGGTATGCATGTCTCTGTTTAATGTACTGACATCTATTGGCTTCACATAAGGATATTTTTTGCACAGTTCATTTATCTCAATGTTCACTCTTTCTATCAGTTTGTTTACACATGACCAGGGTGGTAAGTCATACCTATGGGGTTGATTTACCACAGTTATCTTTGTTTTGTTTAATTTGGGCAACACACTGTCGAGAACTGTGATGAGTATTGTACCTTTATCTCTGCCAACGTCGTTTGCACCTGCACAAATTACGACACAGTCATTAAAGTCAAGGTTTTCACATGATTTTGCAAGACACTTCGTAACTTCTTCCATTCCTGCCCCTGGCTTTATAAAGGCTTGTGTGCTTAGGTTTGACTGTGTGTCTGTAACTTTTTCTGCCAGTTGACGACCGTGACTATCGGCAAAAATTAGTTCTTTTTTGTCTTTTTTGCGTTGGTCATGTTTTGAAACACTAGTAGATTTCACGGAACGTGACTCCTGCTGTTTTTTTATTAGTTTCTGGACTCACTTGTTTTTCAGCTACACTGTTTCCAGAATCGTTTGGAGTTTTGTTTGAAGCAGTTACTTTGATATGTCCAACACTGATTAACACTTAAATTAATTTAATTTTTTAAAAATCCTCTGAAGAGCTGCAAGTGGCACTCTGTCTTTAAAGTTTTGGGGAAGTAATTCTTTTAATTATTCCAATGCCAAATTGCTTTAATTAAGAAATGTCTTACCTGTAACTCTTCAGGCTTTCCCGGTGAGATCTTGACATGTGGAATAATCGTGTCTACTGCCGGATGTTTGTGTCGCTCTGGCACAATATTTTGGCCACGTAACTCGTTGCCTTCTTCAGGTGCTACCTCAGATTGCTGTATTGGAAGATCTTGTCCAGTATTTATGCCCAGAGAGCACTGGGCATGATGGTGTCATGCAACAACTTGTTAATGCCCATGGTTGCACATACTGATTAAGTCGTTCTGACTGCTAAGGTTGATTTGTTGACTAAACAGGTGGTGAGTTACTGACTCATTGGGGATTGGAGCAAATGCAGATTGTTACCACCAGAGGTAGACAAGTCTCTCATCAGCTACCTTTTCGTTTTGTGGGATAGGCCAACATTGGTACCACAGAAGATTTGGAGACCAGGCACATAAATGTACTGTGCTTTGAACCAACCAAAATGCCACCAGCAGTTGGTAGTAGACGCTTCAATGAATTGCCGGACTATGTTGCAGAGCCTATTCATAAGTGAACACAATTCATGTTGACAATATCTAGTTGGCACTGTGTCATACCTATGTGTATTTCTGTGCATGCAGTTATGCACTAACCACTTTCTGCCCCAACACAGCTAATAATTCCACCACAATGACAAATGGTACACTGCAGGTAAAGCTGAATCTTGGACTGTAGCGTGACCTAGCATGGGACTTCACAATTGAATTTGTGTCAGAACTTGTAATAGGAGTGAATTTTCAAGCATATTACCATCTGTTAACAGACACTGCAAATGCGCAGCTTGTTGGCAACATCACCAGCTTAACAACTTCAGGTTTCGACAAAATGCAGCAACGCGCGCAGCAAAGCTCATACAGGCCTCAAGCAGAGGGCACATGGACTTACTGCAGAGATTCTCAGCCCTGACACAACCTCCTGGACCTCTGAATGAGGTACATCATGAAACAGTGAGTCACACTGAAACTACTGATGGCCACCTGGAATGCTCTCGACTCTGACGTTTGGCCCCAGACCACCTAGTCAAACAAAAGCAGAATTCAACAGTGTCGAGTAGTCCTTGGTCATACCCACTTCAGTTAGTGTCTAAGAAGTGTGATGCATGGCGTCCACACAGGGATTACCGAGTTCTCAATGGGAGAACTGTACAAGACTATAACCATGAGTTAAGTGGTGCGACCTTACTCAAGAGTCCTAGATTGTGCAAAGGCATAGACTCACTCAAATGGCAGTAAGAGAAGCAGACGTATTGAAGGCAGCCATAATCACCTTCTTTGGTCTACTTGAGGGTTGTTTCATGATGTTCAGCCTCCAAAACACCGCACAAATTCAGCAAAGGTTCATAGGCTCCGTATTACAAGGTCTCTGCCTTTTGCTTTCTGTATCTAGACGATATTCTGGTTTTCTCAGCTTCACCAGAACAACACCAGCAGCATCTAACTGATACGTTTGAATGGTTTGAGCAGTATGGCATAGTTTTGAACATTGTCAAATGTGTTTTCAACCACACACAGGTTAACTTCCGGACCTATAAGATCTCATCATCAGGTTCACTACCTTTACCTGCCAACGTGCAAATTGCATTACCCAGTACCTTTAAAGAATTATTTTGTTTCCTTGTTGTTCTTAATTTCTATTGCCGACAACTGGCACATGCAGCTGAGTTGCAAGAACCGCTAAAGCTACACTCATTGGCCCAAAGGGCAAAGGTAACTCACCAGTTTTGTGGATGGATAACAGGATAACATGGTGTTAGCCACACAGCAACTGGTGTGGCATTATAACCACTGTGTGATGGTGCGTGGTAACCCTAGCTTCATTCTTCCACGTGTCACCATCACAATGAAATGGAGCGCATATGTCAGAGACCTTCTGGCTATCCATGAGTCTATTAAATAGTTCCAACGACAACTGAAAACCAGGGAGCTTACTATTTTCACTAATCATATGTACACTTTCTGCCAAAATAAAATCAACTATTTGCCTCAGCAGGACAATCAATGTCTACATAGCCCAGTTCAGCGTGAATGTTAGACACATTTCTGGGATTGAAACATTACAGCCTTTTTCGGTGTTAGCTGCATCTCACACTCGACTGTCTTTGCTCAACTTGCTGAAGCACAACAGACTGTCCAAGAGGTACGCAATCTACTCGAGGATACATTGTCAGTGTTTGACCTCCAACAGTCTTCCTGTGCTCTCGGTTGCCTTGTTTCCCTTTTCACAATATTCTATATTGTTTTAATTTTATTATCTCAGACATAATGCACATACTTCTGGACTTTATAATAACTTTTCTTAATACAGTGCAGTAGTTTTATGTTGTTGTTGTTGTTGTTGTCTTCAGTCCTGGGACTGGTTTGATGCAGCTCTCCATGCTACTCTATCCTGTGCAAGCTGCTTCATCTCCCAGTACCTACTGCAACCTACATCCTTTTGAATCTGCTTAGTGTACTCATCTCTCGGTCTCCCTCTACGATTTTTACCCTCCACGCTGCCCTCCAACGCTAAATTTGTGATCCCTTGATGCCTCAAAACATGTCCTACCAACCGATCCCTTCTTCTAGTCAAGTTGTGCCACAAACTTCTCTTCTCCCCAATCCTATTCAATACCTCCTCATTAGTTACGTGATCTATCCATCTTATCTTCAGTATTCTTCTGTAGCACCACATTTCGAAAGCTTCTATTCTCTTCTTGTCCAAACTAGTAATCGTCCATGTTTCACTTCCATACATGGCTACACTCCAAACAAATACTTTCAGAAACGACTTCCTGATACATAAATCTATATTCGATGTTAACAAATTTCTCTTCTTCAGAAACGCTTTCCTTGCCATTGCCAGTCTACATTTTATATCCTCTCTACTTCGACCGTCATCAGTTATTTTACTTCCTAAATAGCAAAACTCCTTTACTACTTTAAGTGTCTCATTTCCTAATCTAATTCCCTCAGCATCACCCGATTTAATTTGACTACATTCCATTATCCTCGTTTTGCTTTTGTTGATGTTCATCTTATATCCTCCTTTCAAGACACTGTCCATTCCATTCAACTGCTCTTCCAAGTCCTTTGCCGTCTCTGACAGAATTACAATGTCATCGGCGAACCTCAAAGTTTTTACTTCGTCTCCATGAATTTTAATACCTACTCCAAATTTTTCTTTTGTTTCCTTTACTGCTTGCTCAATATACAGATTGAATAACATCGGGGAGAGGCTACAACCCTGTCTCACTCCTTTCCCAACCACTGCTTCCCTTTCATGCCCCTCGACTTTTATGACTGCCATCTGGTTTCTGTACAAATTGTAAATAGCCTTTCGCTCCCTGTATTTTACCCCTGCCACCTTTAGAATTTGAAAAAGAGTATTCCAGTCAACTTTGTCAAAAGCTTTCTCTAAGTCTACAAATGCTAGAAACGTAGGTTTGCCTTTTCTTAATCTTTCTTCTAAGATAAGTCGTAAGGTCAGTATTGCCTCACGTGTTCCAACATTTCGACGGAATCCAAACTGATCCTCCCCGAGGTCTGCATCTACCAGTTTTTCCATTCGTCTGTAAAGAATTCGCATTAGTATTTTGCAGCTGTGACTTATTAAACTGATAGTTCGGTAATTTTCACATCTGTCAGCACCTGCTTTCTTTGGGATTGGAATTATTATATTCTTCTTGAAGTCTGAGGGTATTTCGCCTGTCTCATACATCTTGCTCACCAGCTGGAAGAGTTTTGTCATGACTGGCTCTCCCAAGGCCGTCAGTAGTTCTAATGGAATGTTGTCTACTCCGGGGGCCTTGTTTCGACTCAGGTCTTTCAGTGCTCTGTCAAACTCTTCACGCAGTATCGTATCTCCCATTTTGTCTTCATCTACATCCTCTTCCATTTCCATAATATTGTCCTCAAGTACATCACCCTTGTATAAACCTTCTATATACTCCTTCCACCTTCCTGCCTTCCCTTCTTTGCTTAGAACTGGGTTGCCATCTGAGCTCTTGATATTCATACACGTGGTTCTCTTCTCTCCAAAGGTCTCTTTAATTTTCCTGTAGGCAGTATCTATCTTACCCCTAGTGAGATAAGCTTCTACATCCTTACATTTGTCCTCTAGCCATCCCTGTTTAGCCATTTTGCACTTCCTGTCGATCTCATTTTTGAGACGTCTGTATTCCTTTTTGCCTGCTTCATTTACTGCAGTTTTATACAGTTTACAGTAGTTTTATAATGTTTCACTATTTCGGGATCATTGCTCCTTCTTGCTATAAGATACATTTCCCTTTTCTGTTTACAAGATATTTTTATGCCATTAGTAAGCCATGGCTTCTTACATGGTTTCTTACAATTATATTTCACTGTTTCCTTACGGAAACTGTTTGCAAATATACTCACAAAGGTATCATGAAATAGGTTAAATTTTTAATCAGCATCATGTTACCTGTACCCTTCATCCCAGTCTAACTATTGCCAACTTTCCCTAAAATTTTGAATTGTTAAATCGTTAATTGAATGCACTACTTTGGAGGACTGTTTTGCATTACTGTGTGGAGGTATATCATATACTGTAACTAGCTGTGCATCATGATCACACACACAATTCTTAACAGGAAAAGTTTTTATTTGATTAAATTTATCTTGGTCTATGAAAATGTTATCTATCATTGTGCTGATTTTCTGTACCACACGAGTAGGAAAATCAGTAACTAATGTCAAAGTGAAAGAACCAAGTAATACTTCAAGGTCAAGCTTTCTATCAGACTCTTTCAGAAAATCAACACTGAAATCCTAATTTGCTTCCCTCTGTCTGACAGATAGCAGAACAAAGAAACCGAGTTTTTCCAAAAATAAAAGCTAATTTCCCAATGGGGACCGATACATGGCTACAATTATGAAAGTGCCATTAGTTAGTTTAAACTCACATGCACATGCTTCTATATGTTCAGGGGTGCCGACTTATAATAAATGTTGGGGGAGGGGCATACTGGGGGTCTTGCCCCGGGAAATTTTCTACATTTTAGATGAAAACTAGTGAATTTAAAGTTTTTTAAGCATTTTAGAATCATATGATCAACATTAGAACCCCCAAAACTGGACTCTCAATAATTCGACACTCCGGGAAACTCGACACGCCTGACACATTTTTTGATTGTGAAAAAAGGAACAAACCCAAACATGCACAGTATTTTCATAAAATGCTAATTTAATTAACAGTAATAATCATGCTTATAGACAATTACTGAGCAGTGAATATATAGCTCTGAAAATACTGAAATTATATTTAAGTAAACCCTAAACTATCATTAAAAGAACAAAACATAAAATATTGCTGTCACACAGTAATAGCACTTTGATTAATAATTGAAGTAGCTAATTTAAGCTTATTTTGAATAAGGCTCAGGGTTAATTAAATAAAAACAATATCTCGAAGTTAATGCTTTAATACAGTTAATAAAGTTAATACAGTATGCCTAATACCTTCAGTCAAAAAGAATGTAAATAGTGGGTTTTAATCGGGCCTTACACCCTAAAAATATTTAAGTATTTGAAAATAACTAATGCAGTACTATAGTAATACAGTACTAAACTAGTACTAATATTTTAAAACTGAAAATTTAACATTATGTATGTACTTAATTCTCTATTTGATAAAGATTTTTAATGTTGCTCTAAATGCCATTATTAGGGCTAGAGTGTCTTTAGAAAGGTGCAAATGTTGACCGTCTGACTAGATTACTGAATGTAAAGTTGTTAATGACTGGTTGGATATCCAATTCATGCAAAACATCTTGGTGGGCATGAAAACAGCCAAGTTGTTCAATTGCTTCTGTCCCATTGTGATAGGAGATATGACTTCAGACATCTAAGGGTGCTAAATGACCATTCTACTGTTGCTGTCATGATTGGAACTACTTGGAGAAGCTTCATGCACTTCGCCACTTCACATAAAATTTCTCCAACTGCAGGCTCTTGTGTAATGTATTTTCTTACATCACACGTTTTTTAAGACCAGTTGTTTTTTTATTAGTGATATCAGCTAATGTATTCAAGTGTAAGCGCAGTCTCTCAATGTCTATGTCATTTTTGAAAAACTCAGTTAATTTCTTTCACCTCTGTTTACTAAAAGCAAGCACTCTTGTTCAACTGCAATGACCTGTGTGAGTCCAGTTGAAGCAAACTGCTCAGTAATGCAAGACCGCACAATTTCACAAACATCAATGTAAATAGCTTTGTAGTGTTCCTTTGGTGTTTTGAAAGTGTGCAGTGAGCTGGCTTCATTGTTTTCATACTTCTTTGGTATACTTCGATTCCGAGGAAGTGAAGGATCATCAACTTGTGAAGGTTTTTCTTTTAAACACAATTACCAAAAGTGTTCAAAACTATCATGCCTTCCATTCAATATACAAATCAAGCCCTCATATATTTTCCCCAGATCAGCAACACTTAGATGAGGGCATTGAATTTTTTCATTGACATCCTCTACTGGTTTCACTGCATAGCAATAAAGACATAAAAAGAAATAAGTCTTGAATTGTAACAGTGACTCAAGGTAGCCTGCACATTGGTAACCTGCCTCTGTTTTGTCCTCTGCAGAAAATGTTTTAAAAAACTCCAGAAGTTATTCAATATTCTCAAGATACAAGAACCGCGCATAGTCCATCAAGTCGGGCAAAGGGGTCGTAGACCAGTTTGGTTGTTGGCACTCTTGCAGTGTATGCTTCTGAAAAGTCCCATCCCTTTGTGGATTCCTTTATGGTGTTTATTAAGTCCTTGGCTAAGGCCATAATATCTCTCAGATGGTGGAGACTGTATATAACTGCCAAGTCTAAACTGTGAGCACTGCAGTGCACATAACATGCTTTTGGTTGTATATCCAAAACTAACTTTTTTTAGTCGTTTGAACTTAACTTTCATATTCGAGGCACCATCATTGCACTGTTCTCTTAAGTTATCCATTGACAAATCAAGACAAGCAAAAAGTCTTTTAAAATACTAAACAGAGTTTGTGATTCAGTGTTGGGGTCTCTTATAAGCCAATAAAGTCTTAGTTGATGATTAAAGAATCATCGACTGTATGAATACCAAATGACACTTGTTAATGAATCGAAGAATCACATGTTTCATCAACCATAAAAGAAAAATGTTCAGTCTTCTTGATTGAAGCCAATACCTTTCTCAACAGACTTTCCTAATAGGTCAATGATCTTGTTTTGAATATCGTGGAACATCCACTTATACCCTAAATGCCCTAAGCAATCTTTAAACTCAGATACGTCATTCTTTTGGAGTTCCAACAACTGAAAAATATTTGAATTTACATCTCCGTTCCCTCTAATAGCTACTCCTAGTCAGCATAGAAATTGCACGGTAGTAAAAATTGCCTCAAAAGTTAAATGGCCTTTCTTCATATCACTATCTAACGATTCATTCAATTGGGAGGTCACAATTCAGTTAGTGATACGATTTAGTTTCGGAACACCTTCTTTATGTGTAAATGTATTTTTCCAGTTAGAGAACCCTACGGAAGTAAATGCATCTTCTTTTTTTGAAGAAAATTGTAACAGATTTTTAGCATCTGCTTCTTTGCCGGTTTTGCAAAAAACTTTTTCGGTAGATGCTTCATATTCTAGCCATGTATATTTGATCAACCAAGACTTCTGAAATGATCTTCCCTGACTGGATTGTCCAGGTTTTGGCTGCGAATGGTTCTCACGATGAAGCAATTGATAACACAATAATTGTTGGAGGCTAACTTGCAGTATCATCAACATTCAAGCGAGCCTTTTTGGTAACAAATTTATCCATTGCAAACTCAATTCACAATACACTAAGAGACTAAAGTAAACAAATAAATTATAGTCCTACAAAATAGTCCACTAGACACCAAAGTCGGAACACTAAACACGTCTGCAGCATGCACTGAACAAAACTATCCACATTGAATGACTGCGACAGCAGAGAGGGCTTTATACAGCCACGGTGTCGTAATGTCTCGAAGTGTCAAGGCAATGCAAGGCAGAGGGTTCCAGGCGCTTCTGTTCCAGTCCTTTTGATGTCGTCACAGCCACTGCGCTGGCCCGCCGGAGCCAGACATTACCCAAAGGTGCGCGCATAGGGACAAATTCTAAGTGTACCCACAGCACCGTAACACTATCATGATTCGCACCACTCATTTTCAGTTAAACTGCTTACTAACATAATAATTATTTGTTTTAACTCATTACTGAATGTATTTTATAAGGTAACTATAGTCAAACAAGGAAAATAAAAAAATTCCAACATAATTTTGTGATTTTACAAAGTATAATATAATTAATAATTTTCTTACAATGGAAAACCCAGGATGGAATGTAACAAGTGTGGTTTCAGCTCTCTGAGACTGCAGACGTATGTGCAAGTTGCGTTTGCGTGAGAGAGAGAGAGAGAGAGAGAGAGAGAGAGAGAGAGAGAGAGAGAGAGAGAGAGTGTCTACTGCTGACAAAGGCCTTTATGGCTGAAAGCTACAATTGTGTGAATCTTTCTGTTGTGCCTATCGCAACTCAGCATCTCCACTATATGGCGAATAGCAACTTTCCTTCTCTGATATTGTAATAATTTACTTAAATTATTCCACCCTCAGTTTCTAAATATTCTAAACAAACAAGAAGCTCATCTACTTTGTTTTTTAATCGCCTGATACTCTGATGCAATATATTAACATTACTTTTCACAGTGCTTTTATGTGAATCTTGTGACATACTAACATTATTTTTCACTGTACTGTTATGAGAATCTTGTGATATTTTCACATCTCTATTACGTGCATGTCTGAACTTCTCATTAATCTTAATTTCAATCAATGTAAATCTTCCAGACTTTATATGAGGCAGTCATTTCTGCAGGAAAGCATAAGGTTATTGTGGCAGTTGTATCTACATTAAAAGTGAAATCAAATTTGTGCCCATTCAGTTCTCAAAAGATATTCCCAGAGAAGAGAGATCTGGAAACCAGTAGAACAAAAAACCAGTCCACAAAAATTTGCAACTTGGACTGATTTTTCATTCCACTGATTAATAGAAGTTGTTCACGCAAGCTACTCTTACAAAATGCAATGAAAAATGTTTCTTCACAGGTTTTGGAGATCATATTGCACAGAAAATGTCAGTGAAAGTAGATCACCCCATACATCCTTAAAAAAACATTAGTAATCATTGCTAGTAATTTCAGTGTACAAAACATAAATACCTTTATTAACTGCTTAACTAAAGAGACATGGGAGGAAATATACAGCCGCAGCAAAAAAAAAATGAAAAATTTGATAAATTCCTAAGCAACTTCCAGCATTATTTTGAAGTGAAATTCCTACTCAGAAAAACGAAAACCAGAGGAAAAATGTGAAAAGTTTCATTGAAGGAAAGAAGATTTCTCTACACCATAGCCAAGGATACCAAAACTACTCCAGAATTTGATGTGTATCTTAAAATATACAAACAGATCCTAAATAAAGTTACCAGAAGGTCAAAAAAGTTAATAAATGACAACTACCTGGAAAAAGCTACAAATAAAATGAAAGCAATGTCAGCCTTTGTTAGGAGAGAAAATGGCGAAACACAGGAAAAACACAGTAACATTACTCTTCTTCAAAATGGAGACAAAATTGCTGACCCACACAGAGTAGCTGATGCATTTAATGTATATTTCACAGAAATAGCAAACAAATTGGTGTAAAAACAGCAAGAAACAGCTTCTGTAAACAGAGATGAGCAAAAGGTTAAATGAAAAAACAATACAGGGTGATTCAAAAAGAATACCACAACTTTAGGAATTTAAAACTCTGCAACGACAAAAGGCAGAGCTAAGCACTATCTGTCGTCAAATTAAGGGAGCTATAAAGTTTCATTTAGTTGTACATTTGTTCGCTTGAGGTGCTGCTGACTAGGCGTCAGCGACAGTTGATGCAAAGATGGCGACCGCTCAACAGAAAGCTTTTTGTGTTATTGAGTATGGCAGAAGTGAATCGACGACAGTTGTTCAGCGTGCATTTCGAACGAAGTATGGTGTTAAACCTCCTGATAGGTGGTGTATTAAACATTGGTATAAACAGTTTACAGAGAATGGGTATTTGTGCAAAGGGAAAAGTTCTGGACGGCCGAGAACGAGTGATGAAAATGTAGCACGCATCCAGCAAGCATTTGTTCACAGCCCAGGAAAATCGACACGCAGAGCTAGCAGAGAGCTGCAAATTCTACAGTCAACTGTATGGAGAGTCCTACGAAAAAGGTCAGTTATGAAACCTTATTGTCTGAAATTGGTTCAAGCACTGTCTGCAGCTGATAAGATTAAAATAATCGATTTCTGTGATTTTATCCTTGCTCAAATGGAGACAGATGAATCTTTCGTTTCAAAGATTGTGTTTAGTGATGAAGCAACTTTCCACACTAACGGGAAAGTCAACCGTCACAATGTCTGTATATGGGGCACTGAGAATCCACGGGAAACAACTCAGTATGAACGTGACTCGCCTAAGGTGAACGTTTTCTGTGCCATTTCAGCCAATAAAGTTTTTGGTCCCTTTTTCTTCGAAGGTGCTACTGTAACTGGACTACAGTATCTAGAGATGTTAGAGAATTGGGTGTTCCCGCAGCTCGAACAAGAAGCACAACAATTCAAATTTGAGCAGGATGGAGCGCCACCACATTGGCACTTATTTGTCCGTAACTACCTGAACATCAACGACCTAAGGCGATGGATTGGCCGCCAGGCAGCCCGTGACAGAGCACTTCATCACTGGCCTCCAAGAAGCCCTGATCTTACTCCCTGCGATTTTTTCTTATGGGGGTATATTAAGGATATGGTGTTTCGGCCACCTCTCCCAGCCACCATTGATGATTTGAAACAAGAAATAACAGCAGCTATCCAAACTGTTACACCTGATATGCTACAGAGAGTGTGGAACGAGTTGGAGTATTGGGTTGATATTGCTCGAGTGTCTGGAGGGGGTCATATTGAACATCTCTGAACTTGTTTTTGAGTGAAAAAAAATCCTTTTTAAATACTCTTTGTAATGATGTATAACAGAAGGTTATATTATGTTTCTTTCATTAAATACACATTTTTAAAGTTGTGGTATTCTTTTTGAATCACCCTGTATTTTTGTGTCCAACAGATGAAAAGAAAATACTGAATATTATGAAGGAATTAAAATCAAAATTTTCTTGAGTTATAGACAACGTTCTCAATTACACATGAAACAAAATGTGCAACAGTATTGACTAAGCCTCTAAGTCATCTTCATTGTGCAGTGGTATTTTCCCAGAGAAACTAAAAATGGCATAGGTGAGATCTCTTTTCAAGAAGGAAGATAAGAGAAACGAAAAGAACTACAGACCAATCTCTCTGCTCTCTGGTTTCACTGAAATACTGGAATAAAGATTTTTTAAAATATAAAAGACTGATTTCATTCATAGAAAAAAATAATTTTGTATCAAATACCAAACACGGGTTCAGGAAAGTCAGATCGACAGAAAGTGCCATTTTTTTACTTTGTTAACCAAGTCTTGACTGCAATAGACCAGAAAAAACATGTATGAGCAATAGTTCTGGACCTCACGAAAGCTTTTGATGTGACAGACCACAACTTACTACTTCAAAAATTGCAGTATGTAGGAATTAGGGCCTGGCACATGAGTGGATGACATCATGCTTAACAATCAGAGAGCAGATAGTCGAAATCATCAGGAAGAAAACATTATGCACCCCCACCAATCGAAAGAAAAGAAATTAAGTATGGTGTTCCCCAAGGTTCTATCTTAGGCCCAGTGTTGTTCTTAATATTTATCAATGACCTAGAATCAACTAGTGATTCCCAAAAATACATAAAATTTGTGATTGACTCAATGTATTGATAATAGCCAAAAATGCTGCAGAACTAAAATAGGAAGTACAAAATTGCACCACACACACTATAAAATGGTTCACTACAAACAATCTTATGGTTAACAAAGAGAAAACTGTTGCAATGCACCTTCAGACAACACACAATAAACATCCATTAACCCCCACCATAAATCTATTTAATAAAAAATTGAAAACTGCAAACTAAACAAAATTTCTGGGATTATGGATTCAGGACATGAAGTGAGACACACACACACATCAAATACATCAGCCAAAAACTTAGTACAATACGCTATAGCATAAAAATATTTGCTACCTATACAACAAAAGAAATGTGTATTATGCCCAAATGGAATCACTGCTGCAATTTTTGGGGGGAATTTGACAATAAGCAAAAGCTGCTTCATAGCACAGAAGAGGATCATTAGGGCAATTGGAAATGCCACACCCAGAAAGTTTTGCAAATGCTTTTTTAACACACTCCAGATACTACCGCTACCATGCCTGTACATTCTTGAGATAATTACATACACAAAAAAATTCAGAAACTAAAAACAACATATTATGTTCAAATCAAGCAGTCCATGCACACGACACAAGGCAAAAATCAGACTTCCACAGCAAACATGCAAGCACAACACTCAGACAACATGGACCACTGCAAACTGGCAAAAAACTCTACAATAAACTTCTCCACTACATCAGGGAAATAAAAGAAACACAAAAAGTTGAAGTGGCTTTGAAAACATATTTACAGGACAAGTGCTATTACACTGTAAATGAATATCTGCTAACATAAATTTAAATTATTTCCTTTGGTAAATGAATGTCTGTTACTATAAATTTAAATTATTTTTTTCTTGCATTATGTATCTGAAATACTTTTCTTACATATTGTACTATATATTAGAATGAAAACAATTATTGACAAAATTTTTTTACTGGATAGATAAAAAGCTACGCACCAAGCGGTGGCGGAACACACACATAAAAGACCGTTGTAATTGGTAAGTTTTGGAGCCAGTGGCTAGTTCTTCAGGAAGAAGGGTTGAAAGGGAAGGAAGAAGGGTGAAGAAAAAGGACTGGAAAGGTCTAGGAAAAGGGGTAGATTTCAGGAAAGTCACCCAGAACCACAGGTCAGGGGAGACTTTCCCAAAATCTACCCCTTTTCCTAGATTAATTCCTTCTCATCCCGTACAGCAAGTCTCCCCTGACCCACAGTTCTGGGTGACTTTCCCGAAACCTACCCCTTTTCCTAGATCTCTCCAGTCCTTTTCCTTTGCCCTTCTTCTTTCTCATTCAACCCTTCTGCCTGAAGAAGGAGCCACTGGCTCTGGAAGCTTGCCAATTACAACAGTTTTTATGTGTGTGTACTGTAGCTGCTTGGTGAATAATAGGTTGTTTATCTATCCAATTAAATAATTTAGTACTATAAATTATATTGTGCTGGTTGTACTTTATATTAATGTATTGTATTTCAATGATTTACTGTACTGTATCACGTGCTTATACTTTTTAGGATATTGAATCAATGTTACTGTTTTGTAACATGTATTTGAAATTGTGTACTAATGTACAAAGTAAGCTATATCCCACATAAAAATTTTGATGAATGGATACTTAACAAATAAATAAATAAATAAATAAATAAATAAATAAATAAATGGTACCCCGTAGTACTACTAGTCATTTCCTTTTCTGTTCAACTCACAAACAGAGCGAGGAAAAAATGATTGTCTATATGCCTCTGTATCAGCCCTTATCTCTCTAATCTTATCTCCATGATCCTTACACGAAATGTACATTGGCGGCTGTAGAATCACCCTACAGTCTGTCTCAAATACCGCAAATACTGGTTCTCTTACTTTTCTCAATAGTGCTCTTTGAAGTTCCTGAAGCATCTTCATATTATTTGCAAATTGTTCAACTGATTGGAAACAAATTTAGCAGTCCACCTCTGAATTGCTTTGATGTCTTCCTTTAATCCGATCTGGAGCAGATTCCAAACACTCAAACACTACTAAGTAATGGGTTGCAGTAGTGTCCTATATGTGGTCTCCTTTGCAGATGAACCACACATTTCTAAAATTCTCTCAATAAACCAAAGTCGAGCATTCACCTTCCCTATTACAGTCCTTACATGCCATTCCTTTTTATACTGCTCTGCAACACTATGTAGAGGAATTTAATCGACTGACTTTGTCAAGTAGCACACCTCTAATACGGTATTCAAATGTTATGGGTTTGTTTCTCCTACTCATGCACATTAACTTACTTTTTTCTTCATATAGAGCTAGCTAACATTCATCACACCAACTACAAATTTGCTCTAAATCATCATGTATCCTCCTACAGTCACTGAATGATCGCACTTTCCCATACACAATAGCATCATCAACAAACAGCCACAGCCTGCTGTTTATCCTGTACACCAGATTATTTAGTATAATAGCAGTCCTATCACACTTCCCTGTGGCTTTCCTGATTATACCCTTGTCTCTGATGAACACTCACGATCGAGAACAGCATACTGAATTCTGTCACCTACGAATTCTTTAAGCCACTTACATATGTGGCAATCTATTCCATATGCTTGTACTTTTGTTAGCAGTCAGCTGTGTGGCACCACGTGAAATGCTTTATGGAAATCTAGGAATATGGAATCCACCTGTTGGCCTTTATCCATGGTTCACTGGATCTCATATGAAAAACAAGGTAAGTTTTGCATGAATGAAGGTTCGTAAAATAGGGATGATTTGTGGACAGAAGATTTTCCCTCGCAGAAAATTTTTTTATATTCAAACTGAGAATATGTTCAAGGATTCTGCCATAAAAAATGATGATGATCATGATGACAAAATACCAGCTTAGTTTTAAATGGCCAAGCACTACTTCTTTTTTTCCTTTGCATTAAATTAAGTTTCAGTTATTCAAATGTTAGATCACAATAATAAATTTAATTTCATTTGTCATAAGCTTTGAAACTGCTTTTTGTACTCCAGGCATAGTTACTGTTATTCTCCCAGAAATGGTTCTCACATTTGGGAGTCTCACTGTTACAAAGAATTCTATGAAAATAACTCAGGTTAAATGCAAAATCATTAATATTTTTTGTTACCCTAATTGCACTTAAGTTTGTTTCCTTTACCATAACTTGCCAAACCACTGCCGCCACATATTTTACTTTTTCTGGTTAAGTTTTGGAAAAGGTCAACGAAATACTGACAAAATTAATTCTATGTTATGTTTGATAAACTAGACATTGTGTATTAACGACTATGTCAATCTCTTTACTTTTGCTGTAGTTATGATGAGTGTAGCACTACCCACTGAACATCTGATTCCACAATTTTGACCATTACGTATCTTTAACAATCTAGTGTGTTTGTGATATACACCATCAATCACTCCTGATAACCAAAAACAACAATGTAAGATGTTAACTACAATGCCAGGAACATAGCATAAACTGAGAAAGACATATATAGTTGTTACATGGCAGAATACAATAACCTAAATTCGCAAGCATCACAATATTAATTTAAAACAAAAGACAGAAAAATTATTTACAGTTATCTACACATGCTTACATCAACTCTCTGGACCTCTGCAGTCAACACAGTCACTTTCTCTGTCTTCTCATCCAAAATCTTGCGCATTTCATTAAGTTTTTCATCCTCAGCAGCTCTGGACTCTTCATCAGTCTTGCCTTTCATTCGTGCTATTCGGGATTCTAGCCGCTGCACTTCATAGTCCTACAAGAATAATAAAGGATATAGCAATAAATTACAGCCTGGCCTGTAATGGTAGGTGGTTCCTCAATTTGAATTATACTGACTGTACCAACAGTTTTCAACATAAATATAATTTGTCAGTTTTGAGTGCAGGCAGAAATAACAAGCATCCATTTTCAAGTGAAGGGCACTTATTAATGGAAGCATAAACAGCTGACTTAGTATTGCATTTTCAAAGTAATATCAAAAGTGATACTTACAAAGTCAGTCTTTGTACACAATTATTAAAACAAAAACAAAAAAATGAATATGTGCATATCTTACTTTCCTATTATTTGTACTGTAGAGAGAACTGTTCTCTGCAATGAATGTAAAAACATGATTACATGTATGGCTCTTGTTGAAACAGTTTTAACTGCCCCCCGTTTCATGAAAGCTTCCTTTGTAGGTTTTACTTTGGACTTAAATCTCATTGTGAAAAAATTAATTATCTGTATGTGATTGCATTAACAGTTGTGTAACACTTGAAAACTTAAGTTTTTCTGAAACTAGGTTTGCAGTTGTGGTTTAAAACAAAATAAAATTTAGAATCCAATCATAACGTTGCAGAATCCTTTCCCTGCATTATTCAATGTATTCTTACACAGAGGAAACTCCAGGTTGGAATATCAATTTATAAGGAAAAGGTGGATTCTACTTAAGTAAAGATGATATGTTAAGTTGCAGACAGGCACAACGAAGAGACACTACACAGTAGCTTTCAGCCAAAGTCTTTTTCAGAAAAAGAAACAAACACACATTCATTCACATGAGCAAACATACGTCATGCACACATGGCTGCCATCTCCTGCAGCTCAGACTAGAATGATGTAATTGTTATTTAGAATGGAAGAAGCAATCTGTATGTGTGTGTGGAGGGGGAGGGAGAGAGTGCTGTCTGATAGAGCGTGCGGGGACTAGGCAGCTAACAAGAGCAGGGCCAGGAAGCTACCAGGCAGGGACACAGGGAGTGAGAAAGGAGAGGAGCAAGGAAGGGGGCATTGACAGATGGTGGCACACAAAAAGGTTGGGAAATGAGAATAGGGAGGAGGTGATAGAACAAAGGGGATGGATACTTTTGGGTGGAGGGTGTGGGACAGTAGGTTACCATAGTTTGAATCCGGTATAATTATGGGTGTGGAGAATGTGTTGTAAGGATAATTTCCATCTGTACAGTTAAGATAAGCTGGAGGTGAAGGGGAGGATCTGTATGGTTTGGGTAGTGAAGCAGCCATTGAAATCAAGCATGCTATGTTCAGGTGCATGCTGTGTTACAGGGTGATCTGATTTGCTCTTGACCACAATTTGGCAGGGGCCATTCATTCTGGCAGATAGCTGGTTGGTAGTCATACTAATATAAAAGTCTGTGTCTGTGATTGCAACAGAGCTAATACATGACATGGCTGCTTTTAAAGATGGCCTGGGTTTTGATGGGGTAGCGTAAGTATGTGACTGGACTGGAGTAGGAAGCACACGGTGGAGGTATTGAAAGGATAGGAGTAGTGTAAGGATGGAATAGGATGTTGTGGTGCCTGGTGTCAATGGTACACCATTTTAGGAGAGGTGGGATCTTGGAGAGGATGTACCTCATTTAAGGGCATGATGATAGGTAATAAAAGCCCTCATAAATTATGTGGTTCAGTTGTTCCAGTCTGTGTTGGTACTGGGTGACAAATGGGGCACTCCACTGTATATGGTTCTTGGGGTTGTTGGGAGGATTGGGGTGTGACATGAAATGGCATGGGAGATCAATTTGCGTACTAGGTCTGTGGATAACACCTGTTTGTGAAGATCTCAGCACACTGAGCAAGGAAGTTCTTGTTACTGTAGATATGCCACACCTGGGTGAGCAGACTGAGTGGGAAGGACTTTTTGGTGTGGAAGTGATGACAGCTGTCAAAATACAGGTACCGTTAGTAGTAGTGGATTTAATGTGGACAAAACTGTGGATAAATCCATCAGTGAGGAGGAGGTAATGTCCAGGAAGGTGGTAAGCTAGGTAGAGGAAGACCAGGTGAAGCAAATGGGAGAGCTGTTGGGGTTGTGAAGGAATGAAATAGGGTGTCTTGGTTGTTGTTGTTGTTGTTGTGGTCTTCAGTCCTGAGACTGGTTTGATGCAGCTCTCCATGCTACTCTATCCTGTGCAAGCTTCTTCATCTCCCAGTACCTACTGCAATCTACATCCTTCTGAATCTGCTTAGTGTACTCATCTCTCGGTCTCCCTCTACGATTTTTACCCTCCA
The DNA here is from genome assembly GCF_023897955.1 of Schistocerca gregaria. Taxonomy (NCBI): domain Eukaryota; kingdom Metazoa; phylum Arthropoda; class Insecta; order Orthoptera; family Acrididae; genus Schistocerca; species Schistocerca gregaria. The sequence continues at coordinate 1,002,886,829 of NC_064921.1, forward strand.
CACTGCCCTCCAACGCTAAATTTGTGATCCCTTGATGCCTCAAAACATGTCCTACCAACCGATCCCTTCTTCTAGTCAAGTTGTGCCACAAACTTCTCTTCTCCCCAATCCTATTCAATACCTCCTCATTAGTTACGTGATCTATCCACCTTATCTTCAGTATTCTTCTGTAGCACCACATTTCGAAAGCTTCTATTCTCTTCTTGTCCAAACTAGTTATCGTCCATGTTTCACTTCCATACATGGCTACACTCCAAACAAATATTTTCAGAAATGACTTCCTGACACTTAAATCTATATTCGATGTTAACAAATTTCTCTTCTTCAGAAACGCTTTCCTTGCCATTGCCAGTCTACATTTTATATCCTCTCTACTTCGACCATCATCAGTTATTTTACTTCCTAAATAGCAAAACTCCTTTACTACTTTAAGTGTCTCATTTCCTAATCTAATTCCCTCAGCATCACCCGATTTAATTGGACTACATTCCATTATCCTCGTTTTGCTTTTGTTGATGTTCATCTTATATCCTCCTTTCAAGACGCTGTCCATTCCGTTCAACTGCTCTTCCAAGTCCTTTGCCGTCTCTGACAGAATTACAATGTCATCGGCGAACCTCAAAATTTTTACTTCGTCTCCATGAATTTTAATACCTACTCCAAATTTTTCTTTTGTTTCCTTTACTGCTTGCTCGATATACAGATTGAATAACATCGGGGAGAGGCTACAACCCTGTCTCACTCCTTTCCCAACCACTGCTTCCCTTTCATGCCCCTCGACTCTTATGACTGCCATCTGGTTTCTGTACAAATTGTAAATAGCCTTTCGCTCCCTGTATTTTACCCCTGCCACCTTTAGAATTTGAAAAAGAGTATTCCAGTCAACATTGTCAAAAGCTTTCTCTAAGTCTACAAATGCTAGAAACGTAGGTTTGCCTTTTCTTAATCTTTCTTCTAAGATAAGTCGTAAGGTCAGTATTGCCTCACGTGTTCCAACATTTCGACGGAATCCAAACTGATCCTCCCCGAGGTCCGCATCTATCAGTTTTTCCATTCGTCTGTAAAGAATTCGCGTTAGTATTTTGCAGCTGTGACTTATTAAACTGATAGTTCGGTAATTTTCACATCTGTCAGCACCTGCTTTCTTTGGGATTGGAATTATTATATTCTTCTTGAAGTCTGAGGGTATTTGGCCTGTCTCATACATCTTGCTCACCAGCTGGTAGAGTTTTGTCATGACTGGCTCTCCCAAGGCCGTCAGTAGTTCTAATGGAATGTTGTCTACTCCGGGGGCCTTGTTCCGACTCAGGTCTTTCAGTGCTCTGTCAAACTCTTCACGCAATATCGTATCACCCATTTCGTCTTCATCTACATCCTCTTCCATTTCCATAATATTGTCCTCAAGTACATCACCCTTGTATAAACCTTCTATATACTCCTTCCACCTTTCTGCCTTCCCTTCTTTGCTTAGAACTGGGTTGCCATCTGAGCTCTTGATATTCATACACGTGGTTCTCTTCTCTCCAAAGGTCTCTTTAATTTTCCTGTAGGCAGTATCTATCTTACCCCAAGTGAGATAAGCCTCTACATCCTTACATTTATCCTCTAGCCATCCCTGTTTAGCCATTTTGCACTTCCTCTCGATCTCATTTTTGAGACGTTTGTATTCCTTTTTGCCTGCTTCATTTACTGCATTTTTATATTTTCTCCTTTCATCAATTAAATTCAATATTTCTTCTGTTACCCAAGGATTTCTAGCAGTCCTCGTCTTTTTACCTACTTTATCCTCTGCTGCCTTCACTACTTCATCCCTCAGAGCTACCCATTCTTCTTCTACTGTATTTCTTTCCCCTATTCCTGTCAATTGTTCCCTTATGCTCTCCCTGAAACTCTGTACAACCTCTGGTTCTTTCAGTTTATCCAGGTCCCATCTCCTTAATTTCCCACATTTTTGCAGTTTCTTCAGTTTTAATCTACAGGTCATAACCAATAGATTGTGGTCAGAGTCCACATCTGCCCCTGGAAATGTCTTACAACTTAAAACCTGGTTCCTAAATCTCTGTCTTACCATTATATAATCTATCTGATACCTTTTAGTATCTCCAGGGTTCTTCCACGTATACAACCTTCTTTCATGATTCTTAAACCAAGTGTTAGCTATGATTAAGTTGTGCTCTGTGCAAAATTCTACTAGGCGGCTTCCTCTTTCATTCCTTAGCCCCAATCCATATTCACCTACTATGTTTCCTTCTCTCCCTTTTCCTACACTCGAATTCCAGTCACCCATTACTATTAAATTTTCGTCTCCCTTCACTATCTGAATAATTTCTTTTATTTCATCGTACATTTCTTCAATTTCTTCGTCATCTGCAGAGCTAGTTGGCATATAAACTTGTACTACTGTAGTAGGTGTGGGCTTCGTATCTATCTTGGCCACAATAATGCGTTCACTATGCTGTTTGTAGTAGCTTACCCGCATTCCTATTTTCCTATTCATTATTAAACCTACTCCTGCATTACCCCTATTTGATTTTGTGTTTATAACCCTGTAATCACCTGACCAGAAGTCTTGTTCCTCCTGCCACCGAACTTCACTAATTCCCACTATATCTAACTTTAACCTATCCATTTCCCTTTTTAAATTTTCTAACCTACCTGCCCGATTAAGGGATCTGACATTCCACGCTCCGATCCGTAGAACGCCAGTTTTCTTTCTCCTGATAACGACATCCTCCTGAGTAGTCCCCGCCCGGAGATCCGAATGGGGGACTATTTTACCTCCGGAATATTTTACCCAAGAGGATGCCATCATCATTTAATCATACAGTAAAGCTGCATGTCCTCGGTGTCTTGGTACGGAGTCCAAATTATAAAGATCTAATCGCTGAACCTGAACGAGAATAGATGTTTTGTGGTTCTGGAAGCTAGGAAGTCTCCTCTAGAAGGCCCATAAAGCCCATAAGGGTTGGTATATTAGGGTACTACGCAAGTGCACATGGCTATGCTGTGGATTTGTTTTATACCTTCCCTTCCAAGGAGAAATAGTTGTGTGTTAGGATATAGTTAGTAAAGTGTACAAGGAATGAGATAGTGGGTTGGAGTCTGAAGGATGTTGGGAAAGGTAGTGTTCAACAGGGGTAACACCAAGGGCATGAGGCATGTTGGTGTATAGGCAGGTAGCATCAACAGTGTGCATGTAGGGATCCTGGAGGTAAAGGGGTAGGGTGGTAGAGAGTCAGTGAAGGAAGTGTCTGGTCTCTTTGATGTGGGAGTCTGAGTCTAGATTACAGGCAGTTGGTTGGAGGTATTGGTCTATGAGACCAGAAATTCTTTCAGTGGTGGCACAATAACCAGCTACAATGGGGGTGTTCAAAAAATGGCTCTCAGCACTATGGGACTCAACTTCTGAGGTCATTAGTCCCCTGGAACTTAGAACTAGTTAAACCTAACTAACCTAAGGACATCACACACATACAATGGGGTGTCCAGGATTATAGGGTTATTGGATTTTGAGGAACATGTTGAAGGTGGGCATGCAGGGTGTCATTGGATTGAGGAGAGGTTGTGGGAAGGGCCTTAGGCTGTAAGCAGATATTGATGGTTATGTTGGACATCTGGGATGGGATCACTCTGGCAGATTTAATAGGTGGAGACATCAGTTAATTAGCAGAAGCCTTCCACCAGGTAGTCACTGCAACTTTCCTTTATCAATTTACAAAATGAGGTTATCTTGACACTCTCCAATAATGCCCATGTTTTATTGAAATGACAAAAGACAGTTCTTATGCAGCACTTTTCAGTATGCACCTGATTTTTCCTGATAGCTTGCCAGTTATGGCATAAAGGCTGTGGCTACCTCTTCCTCCGTTATTTCTTTTTTATTTTATTTATTTATTTATTGTTCTGTGGGACCAAATTAAGGAGAAGTCTCCATAGTCATGGAATGAGTCAATACATGAAATTCTAACATGATATTAGAAACAGATAAAATGAAATTAAAAAAAAACATATTCAGGTAAAAAGTCTTAAGTTTAAATAAAGAAAATCAACAATGTAACACTGGAATTTGCTTAATTTTTTAGCTCTTCCAGGAGCTCCTCGACAGAATAGAAGGAGTGAGCCATGAGGAAACTCTTCAGTTTTGACTTAAAAGAGTTTGGGCTACTGTTAAGATTTTTGAGTTCTTGTGGTAGCTTATTGAAAATAGATGCAGCAGAATACTGCACTCCTTTCTGCACAAGAGTCAAGGAAGTGCATTCCACATGCAGATTGGGTTTCTGCCTAGTATTAACTGAGTGAAAGCTGCTAACTCTTGGGAATAGGCTTCCATTTCCACAGGTTGTCCTATAGTGGTGGGGCAAAGAGCATGCTTAATCTTTTATTCTGAGTACCCATATTTCGAAACAGAGGTATGAAGTGTCCTGTTCCTGGGGCAGACTCCCTGCATCTAAGGTGGTGTACACCATGTGTACCAGTACATTTAATACCTCATTCCCCTGTGCAGGATGGTGGCAGCTATTTCTGTGTAAATTCAGGTCAGAGTGTGTTTTGTTCTCATACATACCATGGCTCAGGTTGCCATTACATCTTCTCTTGACCATGAAGCCCAGGAACATGACAATTTGAGCAAGAGGTAATTAATTGTTAGTCTTGTATTGTATTATTATTATGATACCATTAGTTAAAATCAGTTGTTGTAATTAATTGTTAGTTTTTTTATTGTATGTGTATTTTTATATTGTATTATTGTTATGGTACCATTTGTTAAAGTCAGGTGCTCTATGTATACGGTGAAACTTTACCAAAATTTTGACGTGTCTCCTGTACCTAAATCAAATGATTTACATTATGTACATTATGAGACTAATAAACAACAATTCACAATTCCTTCTTCTTCAGTTTCCATAGCAAATCTGATGTTGGAATGTATATTCAGATGTACAAGGATTCAAGGAGTTTGTCCCTTCCATGGGACCAGATGATGAACATGTCATTCAAATAATAGAAAAAGCAGATGTGCTTCCATTTGGATGACATCGGAGCCTGTTTCTCAAAGTGCTCAACGTGCATTTACCCATGTAAGGACTTAGTACCCCCATCAGGTATTTTGACAGCAAATACCTAGAAGCCCTGATGTTACTGACAATGCGGCATAATGGCACATCATTTTTGTGGACCTTGGGGAGTCCATAAAGGAGACTACCACCACAAGGATCTGTACTGCCAAGACTTCATGGATCCACCAAGGTCTTCCTTCTATCAATTGACAGAGGACATCTCACAAAATGTTTAAATTTGTATCCACACCCTTACCGTCAAACAAGAGACACATTTGCTAATGTGAGCCACAATAATCAAAAGTTCAGAACACACAAATTAGCATTCGTATTAACCTGAGTCATGTAAAATATTAATCTGCTGAGTATGCATAAATAATGTAATTGCATAGATAAAAAATTTACTCACCAAGTGGCAGCAGAACACGCACATAAAAGAAGGTTACAATCAGGCAAGCTTTCGGAGCCAGTGATTCCTTCTTCCAGCAGAAAGGTTGAAGAGGAAGGAAGAAGGACAAAGGAAAATGACTGGAGAGTTCTAAAAAAGGGGTAGATTTCGGAAAAGTCACACAGAACAATCAGTCAGGGGGGACTTGTCAGAAAGGGTGAGAAGGAAAGAATGATTGTTCAATTGCTTACCCATAACGTTTAATCAGCTCCAACCCATAACACATTAATTATGGAATAAAAGTAATATTTGTCTGAAGTTCATTTTGAAATATAGCTCTAAATATTTTCTAATGTAATATCTTCATTTCAGTAGCTTATATTATCAGACTTCAATATTTAATAGAACATACTCACCAAACCATACAGTATTTCTTCCTGGCGAATAGCTTCCTTTTCTAAATTTTGAGTCTGTTGGTGTATTTGGGCTTTAGAAGACTGCACACACTTAATTTCTGATTCCTGTAGCTCCTTACGTTGTGCAAGGTCATTTATTCTGTATCGTACACGAAACAAAACATCTCGTGCACGAGCATTTTCTCGTTCCATAGCATGCAATGCTCGTTCTTCAGCCTGCAAATGTTTACAGACATTTAACATCTCTGATATTTCTGTTTTATGTTATGAAACTGATAAAAAAACACAAACTATATGTATATTACATATACTGAAAAAATATAGAGAATTAGCTAAGTCCTTTGTCAGAAAAAGCGTCTCTGAAACTTCTGATAAGTTATTAAATTTTTCTAAGCTTTCTGCACTTAAAATTCTGTAACAAGATACCTGGTGTTTTCTAATTTCAAAGGGGGAGTACTGTCCCCGGTAAGGCTAGCAATACTGTTTCTCTTTTAAGGTGCTAGATGCCTCTTGCTGGCTGTCTCCATTCCCTGCTGCCCTCTCTCAACGTTATTTTATTTTAATACTACTGCTTAGCATCACCTTTTTGCCACTAGATGGCTTGCACTGGCTGCCTACAGCTATCGTATTGTAGCATCACACATCCCTCTCCATTTCATCACGAGGTATTAAATTACCATGAGGTGAAATGCCTAAGTCAAGTGACACTCAGCATTTACTTTTTTCTACGCGTAACCATTGTCATAAATATCTTATAGACAACTAAATAATCTGATTTCCTTATTCTCTAAATTACACTCTTTGAAACATTTCTATACTTTATCAACAGGTAGACAAGCACTCTTTTACAATTCTTTTACATTATTGTCACTGCCCCTAACACACAATAACATTAACACTTTTTTACATGATAAATGTTTACCATGACTTTGTAGTCATTTAAGATTCACCACAGCTTTTATACTTACTTTTCACAGTCTTTTCTGTTACTTATATTCTCTATGCATCTTTTTATTCACCTGTCTCATTTAATCCCCAACCTACCACATCAGTGTTCATTCCTTTTGTGAAACCCTTAATATTATTCAACTTATTTTCTACATCCCTGGTCTTTATTTATGACAGCTCTTGGTATCGTGTGCCATATTTCTCTTCCGATTCTGGGAAGATCAAGTAAAATACATTGGTATACAGAATGTCAGATACCTCAAATGGACCTTTATATATATATGAAAGAATTGTGAATTTCCCGAATTTATTTCTGTTGATTTAATGTGGGTTTTCACCAATACTGAATCCTCTATTTCAATTTTTGTAATTTTCCCTCTTTTCTCATGTTGTTTCCTCTGTGCGTTACTTTTCTTTTCTAACTGTTCTCTCACTAAGCATTTCTTTTCCATTATGTCTACTTCTTCTCTGGGCAGATAGTCCATACACTCCTCAACCAACATCTTTTCCCTAATTCCCTTTAAAATTTCATTAGGTGTAAAACCTGTACTCTCAAGTCCCACATTGTTCATAACATTCTCTATGTCTTGCACAGACCTTCCCCAATTGCAATGTTTATCATAGGCATATGTACAACATAGTCTCCCTATTTCACACATACTTTGTTCTACTGGAGTACCTGCAGCATGGTATGCTGTTATATACTTAACTTCGACTCCTTGTAACTCCATACTGTTTTTCCACTTTTTTATATAAATTGGGGCCTATTGTTTGTTAATACACTCTTAGGCTTCCCAACTTTCAAAAAAGAGTCTTTGATCATTTTGTCACACACCAATTTTGCCGTTGCTTTTCTCATTGGGTATAATTTTATAAACTTGGAGAAAATATCTAAGGCGACAAATATGTAACAAAAAACCCCTGTAGTTCTGGGTAATGGACCATAAAAAACTAAAGCCACTATTTCTAATACATCGTTAGGCAAAATTGACTGCATAGGACCTCTACTCTTCTGATTGGACACTTTAGCTTTTTGGCAGAGACCACGTCTTTATTCTATATTGAATTTGTCTTCCCATATTATTAAAATACACAGATTCATTCAATCTCTCTAAACACTTCTTTGGTCCAAAATGTCTATAACTTAAATGTACTTAGTCAATTAGAGTTATTACGTACTTCTCTGGCCAACACACTCCCCATACATCATCAGACGTTTCTTCCCTTCTCCTATGTAATACTCCTTTATATATATAGTAATACTTTGTCAATTTTGTGTTATTCTTCTGTCTAAATTCGTGCTTTACCATTGCCCAAAACTGATCATCATTCTGTTCTCTCCTCATGTTTTTATATGTATTCTTAACTGCCTTTTGATATCTTACCCCTTTAATATGGTAGATTCTTTTCCAACTCTCTACTTCTGTATCGTTATCTGTGGCTGTCATACTAATTGGCAATCTTGATAATGCATCTGCCACTATGTTCCGTTCTCCTTTTATGTACTTAATTTCAAAATCAAACAATGGAAAATCCAGGATGGAATGAAACAATACCAGAGAAGGAAAGTTGTCACTTACCATATAGCGGAGATGCTGAGTCGTGATAGGCACAATAAAAAGATTCACACAATCATAGCTTTCGGCCATTACAGCCCTTGTCAGCAGAAGACGCACACACACACACACACACACACACACACACACACACACACACACACACACACTCACGCAAACGCAACTTGCACAAACATCTGCAGTCTCAGAGAGCTGAAACTACACATGATTGTGTGAAAGTTTTTATTGTGCCTAACACGACTCAGCATCTCCACTATATGGTGAGTAGCAATTTATCTTCTCTGGTATTGTTAATTTCAAAGTCAAATTGTTGTAAATACAGGATACACCTAGTCAATTGACTAAGTGACAATTTACATATCGTCAAAAATGTCAATGCCTGATGATCACTGTAAATTATCACCTAATGACCCCATGTTGTTGTTGTTGTTGTGGTCTTCAGTCATAAGACTGGTTTGATGTAGCTCTCCATGCTGCTACCCTATCCTGTGCAAGCTACTTCATCTCCCAGTACTTACTGCAACCTACATCCTTCTGTATTTGCTTAGTGTATTCATCTCTTGGTCTCCCTCTACGATTTTTACCCTCCACGCTGCCCTCCAATGCTAAATTTGTGATCCCTTGATGCCTCAGAGCATGTCCTACCAACCGGTCCCTTCTTCTTGTCAAGCTGTGCCACAAACTCCTCTTCTCCCCAATTCTATTCAATACCTCCTCATTAGTTATGTGATTTACCCATTCAATCTTCAGCATTCTTCTGTGGCACCACATTTCAAAAGCTTCTATTCTCTTCTTGTCCAAACTATTTATCGTCCATGTTTCACTTCCATACAAGGCTACACTCCATACAAATACTTTCAGAAACGACTTCCTGACACTTAAATCTATACCCGTTGTTAACAAATTTCTCTTCTTCAGAAACGCTTTTCTTGCCATTGCCAGTCAACATTTTATATCTTCTCTACTTTGACCATCATCAGTTATTTTGCTCCCCAAATAGCAAAACTCCTTTACTACTTTAAGTGTCTCATTTCCTAATCTAATTCCCTCAGCATCACCTGACTTCATTCAACTACCTTCCATTATCCTCGTTTTGCTTTTGTTGATGTTCATCTTATATCCTCCTTTCAAGACACTCTCCATTCCGTTCAACTGCTCTTCCAAGTCCTTTGCTGTGTCTGACAGAAATACAATGTCATCGGCGAACCTCAAAGTTTTTATTTCTACTCCATGGATTTTAATACCTACTCTGAATTTTTCTTTTGTTTCCTTTACTGCTTGCTCAATATACAGATTGAATAACATTGGGTAGAGGCTACAACCCTGTCTCACTCCCTTCCCAATGATTGCTTCTCTTTCGTGCCCCTCGACTCTTATTACTGCCATCTGGTTTCTGTACAAATTATAAATAGCCTTTCGCTCCCTGTATTTTACCCCTGCCACCTTTAGAATTTGAAAAAGAGTATTCCAGTCAACATTGTCAAAAGCTTTCTCTAAGTCTACAAATGCTAGAAACGTAGGTTTGCCTTTTCTTAATCTTTCTTCTAAGATAAGTCGTAAGGTCAGTATTGCCTCACGTGTTCCAACATTTCGACGGAATCCAAACTGATCCTCCCCGAGGTCTGCATCTACCAGTTTTTCCATTCGTCTGTAAAGAATTCGCGTTAGTATTTTGCAGCCATGGCTTATTAAACTGATAGTTCGGTAATTTTCACATCTGTCAGCACCTGCTTTCTTTGGGATTGGAATTATTATATTATTCTTGAAGTCTGAGGGTATTTCGCCTGTCTCATACATTTTGCTCATTAGATGGTAGAGTTTTGTGAGGACTGTCTCTCCCAAGGCCGTCAGTAGTTCCAATGGAATGTTGTCTACTCCGGGGTCCTTGTTTCGAATCAGGTCTTTCAGTGCTCTGTCAAACAAACTCTACACGCAGTATTGTATCTCCCATTTCATCTTCATCTACATCCTCTTCCAATTCCATAATATTGTCCTCAAGTACATTGTCCCTGTATAGACCCTCTATATACTCCTTCCACCTTCTGTGCTTAGAACTGGGTTTCCATCTGAGCTCTTGATACTGATACAAGTGGTTCTCTTTTCTCCGAAGGTCTCTTTAATTTTCCTGTAGGCAGTATCTATCTTGCCCCTAGTGAGATAAGCCTCTACATCCTTACATTTGTCCACTACCCGTCCCTGGTTAGCCATTTTGCACTTCCTGTGGATCTCATTTTTGAGATGTTTGTATTCCTTTTTGCCTTCTTCATTTACTGCATTTTTATACTTTCTCCGTTCATCAATTAAATTCAATATATCTTCTGTTACCCAAGGATTTCTACTGGCCCTCGTCTTTTTACCTACTTGATTATCTGCTGCCTTCACTATTTCACCCCTCAATGCTACCCATTCTTCTTCTATTGTATTTATTTCCCCCATTCCTATAAATCGTTCCCTAATGCTCTCCCTGAAACTCTGTACAACCTCTGGTTCTGTCAGTTATCCAGGTCCCATCTCCTTAAATTCCCACCTTTTTGCAGTTTCTCCAGTTTTAATCTACAGTTCATAACCAATAGATTGTGGTCAGAGTCCACATCTGGCCCTGGAGATGTCTTACAATTTAAAACCTGGTTCCTAAATCTCTGTCTTACCATTACATAATCTATCTGATACCTTTTAGTATCTCCAGGGCTCTTCCATGTATACAACCTTCTTTCATGATTCTTAAACCAAGTGTTAGCTGTGATTAAGTTATGCTCTGCGCAAAATTCTACCAGGCGGCTTCCTCTTTCATTTCTTAGCCCCAATCCATATTCGTCTACTACGTTTCCTTCTCTTGAATTCCAGTCACCCATGACTATTAAATTTTTGTATCCCTTCACTACCTGAATAATTGCTTTTATCTCATCATACATTTAATCAATTTCTTCATCATCTGCAGAGCTAGTTGGCATATAAACTTGTACTACTGTAGTAGTTGTGGGCTTCGTGTCTTATCTTGGCCACAATAATGCGTTCACTATGCTGTTTGTAGTAGCTTTTGTATTTATAACCCTGTATTCACCTGACCAAAAGTCTTGTTCCTCCTGCCACCGAACTTCACTAATTCCCACTATATCTAACTTTAACCTATCCATTTCCCTTTTTAAATTTTATAACCTACCTACCTGATTAAGGGATCTGACATTCCACTCTCCGATTCGTAGAACACCAGTTTTCTTTCTCCTGATAACGACATCATCTTGAGTAGTCACCGCCCGGAAATCCGAATGGGGGACTATTTTATCTCCAAAATATGTTACCCAAGAGGACGCCATCATCATTTAACCATACAGTAAAGCTGCATGCCCTCGGGAAAAATTACAGCTGTAGTTTCCCCTTGCTTTCAGCCGTTCGCAGTACAAGCACAGTAAGGCTGTTTTGGTTAGTGTTACAAGGTCAGATCAGTCAATCATTCAGACTGTTGCCCCTGCAACTTCTGAAAAGGCTGCTGCCCCTCTTCAGGAACCACAGGTTTGTCTGGCCTCTCAACAGATACCCCTCCGTTGTGATTGCACGTATGGTATGGCCATCTGTATCACTGAGGCACGCAAGCCTCCCCACCAACGGCAAGGTCCATGGTTCATGGGGGAGGGGTATGTCCCCATAGAAAATAATAAAACTTCTTAAGAGCCCATAATTTCCACTAGCAAACACAATGGATTTCCTTTCTTCCTTTCCATTACTATTTTCTACTTGAAACAAATGGGCACCTAACCCATATGCACTGCTCTCTGTCTCTAGACAAAAAGGCAATTTCAAATCTGGGAGACTCAATACATTATCTTCACTCAATTTAGCTTTCAAAACTTCAAACGCCTCTTGACACTCTTTTGTCCAGATAAATATCTTACCCATTTTCAACAACTCATTTAGTGCTGTATTGTTAAAAGCCTGATCTGGTACAAATTTCCTATAAAATCCACACAACCCCAAAAACGACTTCACATGCTTCCTACACTTGGGAACTATGAATTCTTTTATTGCTTGCATTTTTGCTGGGTCTTTCCTAATTCCTTGACTAGTAATGAGGTATACCACAAACATGATTTCTCCTTTTACAAACTCTGACTTCTTGAACCTCAGTGTCATTGCTCCTTTCTGTATTGCCTGGCATACTTCATTTAAAATTTCACAATGTTTTGTCCAACTCTCCGTCACAATTAAAATATCGTTTACATATACAGTTACTTTCTTATTCAATTCTTTCCCAAAGACTTTATCCAGTGCTCTTAAAAATGCTGTATATTTTCTATGTTCAGCAACTAATGGCACCTGCCAATACCGAGCTGTTAAATCAAGACTACTCAAATACTTTCACTTATCACTTGTCCTACGAATTTAACTCTTTTCTCTTCATTAGCATTTTTAACTATCATCTGCCCTGGATCACAATCTATAATTATATGGTTGCGGTTCATCCAATCGGCTCCCAAAATTATGTTGATACCGATTAGTGTCACCTTTTTGCCACTAGATGGCTCGTGCTGGCTGCCTCCAGCTATTGTCTTGTAGCATCACAACTTGATAATAGAATTAACCTTAAGAAAAATTAATTTATCTTCATTCAAATTTTCAATCCGTAAAAAGCATTGAACAATATAAAATGATGCAAAATGTTTGAATTTTTCGGAAAAATTGGTATAAACTATGGGGAAAGAGGGATAATACATAATCCGTATGATAATCAAGATGGAGCAGAAGACAAAGAAAGAAGTACTCGGGGTTAAAAGACAGTGTAAGACAGGGATGCTATCTTTCTGCCCTACTGTGCAACCTAGACATAAAGAAGCAATGGAGGAAATAAGATAAAGATGTGAGATTAACATTCAGGGTGACAAGATACAGATAAAGCTTCATTGATAACATTGCTACCCTCTGGACTTATGAACAGAGTAAATAGTCTACTAAGCATAGTATATGAACTCAGAGTAAACTAAGTAAGGACTTAAGTATTGAGTAGTAATACAAATATGACTGAGAGAAATTTGTTGTCAGAATAGGTGACTACATCACAGACAATGTGACGGAATTCTGTTACCTTTCAAGCACAATAACACATGATGGACAAAGGAAGGAGGTCAAAAGAAGCAAAATGGCAAAGCGAAAAGAGAACACTAAGTCTACTATTATCGTAAACATTAATATGAGATGGGAACTGCTGAGGATATGCATGCAGATCACAACACAGTATGTCACACACTGTAGGAAAACTGAAAATGAAGAGAACTAAAGGATTTGTGATGGAGAGTTACAGAATGTTTCTGAAAATTGAGTGCACAGAAAAAAATAAAGAAATAGGGATGCTCTCTGTGGACTCTGTGAGAAAAGGAGTAAGTAGAAGAAATTAACTAAAAGGAAGGAAGGACAAGATGACAGACCCGTGAATATATCAGTGAATAATATCCACAGAACTACTGGCAAAGACAAATTTGAATACATCTTTAAAAATTAAAAAAAAATGAGGATGTCATGTGTAAATGTTGCTCTGCAGGAGGGAAGAGAGGGGAAATGACTGAGGACAATTGATCAGGTATTCACTGAAGGTTGAAGGGAAGTGTATGACAAAGAGTGAAATGGATGACTGCTCTCAGAATCAATGCTTAACTATTTCAGAACTCTACCACCCCTTTTCCCAGATCTCTCAAGCACTGCTGAGGCTTGATTTTCACAAGTAGTGTTCCAGTTGAGTGTCAAAGCAGCTGCCATAAGAAGACAAAACTGTGACATTCTTCCAGGAGCATCAGACAGGGTGATCAGTTTTTCAGTTATATTGTCACTGAGGTTGAAACATGGATGTTGCATACCACACCAGAAATAAAACTACAATCCATACATTGTTGGCATAATGAGTCACTTATGAACACCAAAGTCAAGCAAATAATATCAGTCAAACAAATCATGTGAACTGCCTTCTGTGTTGGTGCATTGGTATGATAATGCCTTATCAATGTTCATGTCAGTGCTGAGGCATAAATGGGAAGACTATTTTACTTTATCATTTGCTGGCCTAACTAAGAAAAGATCATTCCACTCTTGTAATAGCATTCTCTGGCATTACATCCACACTATTGCCAGATGGAATGACACTGTCACTTAAATTCACACAAACAGACTTTCCCTACTGCAGTATCTCCTAAAATTCAGAATAAGCAAAGGTCTGATGCAAGGCAAGTGTGCCATGACCAACAAGTGTTTGTTTCTATGCTCCCAGTCTGACTCTTCAAGATGTTATAAATAACATGAGATCCATGCAACCATCCAGTACATCCTACTGCTGTCCTGACACAGGTTTATTCTACCTTAATGGAGGCAGAACAATCTGAATAAACAGCTATGCCATACATCAGTTTCACTGCTACTTCCACAAATTCTTTTGTGTTGTCATAGCAACCAACCAGCAGTCTTCCTGAATAAATGGATGCTGCCAAACTGTATTCGAGCCACTTAGTAGCAGAGCATGCTACTTAGTACAACATGATCAACTTCAGTAGCTGCTGCATAACCTGGGCAATCTTGATTCAACTTACCGGAATTGTATGCATGAGAATTATCCTTACAAATATCCTTCAACCCCACTAGCCCTACATGACTCCAAACCCTCAATTTATATTTACTATGTTATCACACCAAGAGTATTTTTACATTTATCATTAGGAATGTGTTTTCAAAATTTGTGCATACGCACACATATTTGGAGCTGTTAAAGTGTTTTATTTTCTAAATATAACCAATTATAAAGGCTTACATCAGAATTATACTCTTTTTACCTCAATCATTTCCTCCAGGCTCTTAGCTTGTTCCGTTGCAGTTGTGGTGCGATCAGTTGCCTTTTCCAATCGCTTCTTGAGCTGTGAAGTAACAAGCCTCAGTTCATCAATGCGATTTTGCTTTGATTCCTTTTCAAGGCAAAGCTGAGTATTCCTTGATCTCTGATTATCCAGTTGTGTTCCTGTTGCTGACAGGGTCCTTCGTACGATAAGACACTGAAAATTAAATTCAGCTTTAGTCATAGTGTTACAACACAACAAAAAAGAAGAAAATGATTTTGAAAAATAAGTTAAAAAGTGCTATTGATTCTTTCCCAGCTCAATATAACATTGAAATGTAGCTAGTGAGGGTAAGAAAATAGATGTAAATATACAAATATCCCACACCTATATCTTAAAGCTGATTCTAAAGAACAGTTTGTTTTAACTGTCCACACTAGTCTATCCTGTGCAAGTCTTTTCATCTCGATGTAATCACTGCATCCAACATCCATGTGACCTGCTCGCTACAGTCAAGCCTTGGTCTAGCTATTCATATTTTACTCCCACAGTTCTTTACATTACAAATTTAACTATTCCTCGATGCCTCAGAATGTACATCTACATCCACATATACACTCAGGAAGCAACAGCATGGTGCATTGTGGACAGTACCTTGTACCATCAAAAGATAATCATTCCCTCTCCTGTTCCATTCACAAACTGAGTGAGGGAAAAATGACAGTCTATACTCCTCCATACAAGTCCTTTTTTTCTCTTGTCTTTGCAGTCCTTACATAAAATGTAGGTTGATGGCAGTAGAATCATTCTGCAGTCAGCTGTAAATGCTTGTTTTCTAATTTTTCTCAATAGTGTTTTGTGAAATAAACATTGTCTTCCCTCCAGAAATTTCCATTTGAGCTCACAAGGCACCTCAGTAACACCTGTGTGTTCATTGACACTTCTGGTAAGAAATCTAGCAGCACATCTCCGAATTGCATTTATGTCTTCCTTTTATCCTATAAATTGATTCCTTCTTTTAATCAAATCATAAGATAAATTTCGTTTCTCACTGTTTAGATTCTGCATCTCTTCATCAGTTACCTCATCTACCTATCCAACATTTAGCATACTTCTGTAGCACCCATTCCAAAAACTTTTGTTCCCTTCTGTTTTTCATCCCTATTTCAACATTTCACTTCCATATGAGGCTGCACTCCAGATAAATATTTTTAGAAAAGACTTCCCAATATTAGATGTTAACATATTTCCCATTTTCTGAAAAGTTTTTCCTGTGTTGCATCTTTGCATTTTATAGCCACTTTACATCTGTTATCAGCATTTATTTTTCTACCCAGACAAAAAAGTTTTCTACTACTTCACAGTGTTGTATTTCCTAACCTGATTCCCTCAGTATCACCATACTTGATTTGACTACATTACCCTTGGTTTACTTTTGTAGGATGTCATCATCAGCAGGAACAAAACTGGTGATACAGATTGGAGTGTGGAGTGTTAGATCCCTTAATCAGTCAGGTAGGTTAGAATTTTTAAAAAGCAAAATGAACAGGTTGAAGTTAGATATAGTGGGAATTAGTGAAGTTTGGAGGCAGAAGGAACAGGACTTCTGATAAGCTGAATACAGGATTACAAATACAAAATCAAATAGGGGTAATTCAGGAACAGGTTCAATAATGAATAAGAAAATAGGGATCTGGATAAGCTACCACGAACAGCTTTGTGAACATATTACTGTAGCCATTATAAACAAGAAGCCCATGCCTATCACAGTAGTACATGTTTATATGCCAGCTAGCTCTGCCAATGATGAAGAGATTGAAGAAATGTATGATGAGGCAAAAGAAATTATTCAGATACTTAAAGGAGACAAAAATTTAAATGTGATGCAGGACTGGAATTTGATAGTAGAAAATGGAAGGGAAGGAAAAATAGTAGGTGTACATGAACACAGGGAAGGAAATGAAAGAGGAAGCCACCTGGTAGAATTTTGCACAGAGCATAATTTAATCACTGCTAACAGTTGGTTTAAGAATCATAAAAGAAGACTGTATACGTAGAAAAGACCTGGAGACATCAGGTTTCAGATTGATTATATATCAGGAAGACAGAGATTTAGGAGCCAGATTTTAAACTGTAAGACATTCCAAGGGACAGATGTGGACTCTGATCATAATTTATTGGTTATGAAGTATTGGTTAAAACTCAAGAACTTGGGAAAAAGTGGAAACTTAGAAGATGGGACCTGGATAAGATGAAAAAACTAGAGGTTGCATTAGGCAGCCGCTGACTAGAACAGGAGAAAGGAGTACAGCAGAAGATGAATGGGTAGTTTTAGGAGATGAAATAGCTAAGGCAGCAAAGGATCAAATAGGTAAAAAAACAAGGCCTAGTAGAAATCCTTGGGCAACACAAGAATAAAACTGATGAAAGGAGAAAATATAAAAATGCAGCAAATGAAGCAAGTGAAAGGGAATACAAATATTTTTAAAATGAGACTGACAGGAAGAGCAGAATGGCTAGAGGACAAGTGTAAGGCTTTAGAAACATATTTCAGTGGGGGAAAAATAGATACTACCTACAGGAAAATTAAAGAGACCTTCAGGGAAAAGAGAATCAGCTACTTGAATATCAAGAGTTCAGATGGAAAACCAGTCCTATGCAAAGAAGGGAAGGTTGAAAGGTGGAAGGAGTATACAGAGGGTCTATATGAGTGAGATAAACTTGAAGGCAATATAACAGAAAGGGAAGTAGACGTAGATGAAGATGAAATGGGGATATGATCGTGCAAGAAGAATTTGACAGAGCTCTGAAAGATCTAAGTTGAAACAAGGCACCAGGAGTAGACGATATTTCATCAGAACTGCTGATAGCCTTGGGAGAGCCAGCCATGACAAAACTCTTCCATCTGGTGGGCAAGATGTATGAAATAGGTGAAATACCATCAGACTTCAAAAAGAATTTTTTAACAAAGAAATTTTCCAAACAGGCATGCAAATTGATAAGTATTATTATTTTCACCATGAGTTTTGGCAATTCAAGAAGAATGTTATAATTCCAATTCCAAAGAAAGCACTTACTCCCAAGTGTGAAAATTACTGAACTAGCAGTTTAATAAGTCATGTTTGCAAAATACTAATAAGAATCCTTACAGAAGAATGGAGAAATTGGTAGGACCTCACACTGGGAAAGATCTGTTTAGATTCCAGAGAAATGTAGGAACATGTGAGGCAACACTGACTCTATGACTTATCATAAAATATAGATTAAGGAAAGGCAAGCCATTGTTTACATCATTTGTTGACTTAGAGAAAACTTCTGACAATGTTGACTGGAGTACTCTCTTTGAATATCTGAAGGTAGCAGTGGTAAAAAACACAGTGAGTGAAAGGCTATTTACAACTTATACAAAAATCAGACAGCAGTTACAAGGGTCAAGTGGTATGAAATGGAAGCAGCAGTTGAGAAGGGAGTGAGGTGTTGTTCAATCTGTACATTGAATAAGCAGTAAAGGAAATCAAAGAAAAATTTGGAGCAAGAATCAAAGTTCAGGAAAAAGAAATAAAAAGTTTGAGGTTTGCCAATTTCATTGCAATTCTGTCAGACACAGCAAAGAACCTGGAAGAGCAGCTGAATTGAATGAACAGCGTCTTGAAAGGAGGATATAAAACAAAAGCAAAAAGGATAATGGAATGTAGTCAAATTAAATAAGGTGATGCTGAAGGAATTAGATTAGCAAATGTGACATTAAAGTAGTAAATGAGATTTGCTATTTGGGGAGCAAAATAACTGACAATGGTCGGAGTAGAGAGGATACAAAATGTTGACTGGCTATGGCAAAGAAAATATTTCTGAGGAAGAGAAATTTGTTAACATCGAGAACAGATTTAAGTGTCAGGAAGTCTTTTCTGAAAGTATTTGTATGGAATGTAGCCATGTATGGAAGTTAAGCATGGAGAATAAACAGGGTAGACAAGAAGAGAATAGAAGCTTTCAAAATGTGGTGCTACAGAAGAATGTTGAAGATTAGATGGATGGATCAGGTAACTAATGACGTGGGACTGAATAGAACTGGGGAGAAGAGGAATCTGTGGCACAGCTTGACTAGGAGAAGGGATCAGTTGGTAGGACACATTCTGAGCCATCAAGGGATCACCAATTTAGTATTGGAGGGAAGTGTGGAGGGCAAAAATCATAGAGGGAGACCAAAAGATGAATACACTAAGCAAATTCAGAAGAGTGTAGGTTGCAGTAGTTATTAGGAGATTAGAAGGCTCACACTGGATAGAGTAGCATGGAGAGCTGCATCGAACTGTACTTTGGACTGAAGTAGACGACAACAACAACAACTTTTGTACATGCTCGTTTTATCACTTTTTTAGGACACCATACATTCTGTTCAACTGACCTTCCAAGTCCTTTACCTTTGCTGACTTAGTAACAATGTCATTTCTAAATCCGAAAACTTCTATTTCTTCTCTCTTCTTTCTTCTTTAATCCCCTTTCCTACTTGGTTAATGTACATAGGACCATTTCGAGAACATTTTTCCACACAAACAAATCATCAATTGGTGCCCTTCTCCCTTCCTCGTTCCCTTATACACTTTCACCTGGGTCAGTGACTGCATACACAAATCTTGAACTAGGGCACCTCTCTCAGCGTGACACCCCAAGTTGCATTTACTAATTGTGATTCTCCCAACATAGAAATTTTCCTGTCGTGGTGCCTCTTGTGCCCCTCTCAGCTTGCACCACCAGCTGTGGCTTGTGTCGTTTGAGCTTTAAACTAGCCCTGTATGAACATATGGAATCACATCAGGGATTGGTTACATACAACTTGTCTCACCCTTTCTCAACTTACTGCTTCCTATCATGTCTTCAGATTCTTTTTAACTGCAATTTTGTTTCACTACAGGTTTTAGATAACCTTTCACTGCCTGTATTATATTTCTGCTACCTTAAGGATTGTATTTCAGTAAGGAGTGTATTCTAGTCAACATTATCAAAAAAGGTTTCTCTAAATCTACCTTCTAATCCAATTCATGGGCTAAATATTGCATAATGTGTTCACACATTTCTTCAAGTTCTCCTCTACCAGTTTTTCCATTCTTCTTTAAATAATTCATGTTAGTATTTTGCAGCCATAACAAAGGTTTGCCAATATTCACATCTGTCAATACGTGCCTTCTTCAGAACTGAGATTATTACATTTTTCTTTGTGTTTAAGGGAATTTTAATTACCTCATATATGTTGCACACCAGGTGCAATATTTTTTCAGGGTTGATTATGCCATAGATCTTATTAACTATGAGGGAATATTGTCTACTACAGGTCCTGTGTTTTGGCTCAGATCTTTCAGTGCACTGTCAAGTTCTTCTTGCAATATCACATCTCCCATCTCATCTTTATCTGCCTCCTTTCCCTGTCCAAAACATTATCTTCTAATTTATTTCATTCATTATAACTCTTTGTATAGTCCTTTGACATTTCAGTCTTCCCTGTTTTGCTTAATACTGTCTTGATTTTCATATAGCTCTTTTTCTTTTCTCTAACTTCCCTATAAGTGGTTTCTATCACTCCCATCGGTGTGCATATTTTTACAGCTTTGCCATTCTTGCTATGCTATTTTGTATTTCCTATCACGCTCATTTTACAAATATCTGTAGTCCCTTTTGCCTACTCCACTTGCTGCTTTTTTATACTTTTTCCTTTCATCAATTAAATTTAACCTCTCCTGTGTTTACTAAGGATTTGTACTGAACCTTGTCTTTTTGTCTAGTTGTTCTTCTACTGCCTTCTCCATTTCATCTAACAAAGCTATCCATTAGTCTTCTATTATATCCCCTTCTCCTGGTTCATTCAGTAGTTGCCAAATGCAACCTTTGGAAAACTCTTGGTAACCGCTTGTTCTTTCAACTTATTCAGGACCCATCTCCTTAATTTGAAGACGTGCAGAAAAATGGGCTAACCTTCAAACCTTTAGAAAAAAATAAAAATAATAATAAAAAAAATAAAACTCTGACAGCAGCCTGTTACAAAAGTCATAAATTTTGGCTAAGATATGAAAATTTCCCGAGAAGTTGTTTCTTCTAAAAAAAATAAATAAATAAATAAATAAAGTGTGCAGTTGAGTTTATCACATGTAATGAGAATACAATAAATGAGTTGTGTAATATAATAAAACAACTGTCCTATACATGCATGGGACTTTATTACACAAGAAATTAACCAGGCTGTGTCACCAGTCTAGCCATCAAATGAGTAGCATGTCAATGACACTTTTCTGGCATTAAACAGATCTAAATAAATTATTATACACTGTGAGAGAACAGAATTTTTGCAGAATTAAGTTCAGGATTTTTCCCTTAAGAATCAGAAGTGCAAAGTTCTCTGTACTCTTGTCCTCTGAAAATGAGTAAATGTTATAATGTAATCAAGTCAAGAACAAAATAAAAAATTTCCTGATATCTACAGCTGGACATAAATAACTTTGTATATACATACATTTATAAAAAATCAATCGTTTAATATTTAAATATTCATTTTATATGTATCTGAATTAATCTTGAAGAATTTTATTAAATTTCATTTTATTAATTGTTTCAAAGCTGTGTGGCACCGATAGTTGCCACGAAACTTAATATCTCTGAACTCTAAGTGCTCTACCGAGCCTCCATTTTAACCTTACTTTAGTCAGTTCTTTGTTATACCTCATTCTGTACGAAAGTAGTGTCAAATTTAAATATATATGAGATACAACATATATGGGTATTAAAATTTCTACATAGCGATTACCGATCCTGTTCCCATAGTGGTGACCCTGCAGTTTGTTCGTGTTTCGTGTCTTCCGCACCAGTGTTCATGCAACAAGTTATATGCACTACGCAATGACCACGCCAAACAATGCCTTGTTCGAAGATGTGGCAGCACAACTCCGTTCACTGAATTTCGTCGTTTCTTCACTAACGGCATATTCATCATTTACGCACAGTGATTCACGATCTCAACCAACGTCATGTGCTATCCTCATTAGTTTTCAACGGTCGACAACTACGCCGTCAGAGCGAACAATGTACTCAGGTTTCGTGTCACCAGATAATGCATATCCGACAAGGAAATGTGAACTGAACAATATTTCAAATTGTGTCTCTTCAAATAGTGTGTTTGAAGAACTAAGTGATCTCCATTCGAACACGTGTTTAGCCACCCACCGACATGCTACATCAGTTACTGTCGGGCCATGTGAACGCTGCCGTTACTACAAACAGCGCTGGATCTGTTCCGCACACGTGGTGTTCCAGTTGTGTCTAATTTACACGCACAATTGAGTGTTTCGCATAACACGAACCCCTTACCTTACCTCAGTGGCCCGCCACATGCACTACAGGCAAGTTATTCATCATATAGTTTCCACGCAGGTGGCGTTCTCAACCCCCAACCCCCATTCACTTGAAGGGGTCCCCGTTTCTGGTCGCTCAACTGCCTGCCGCTCCCACAGCACCGCCTCTGTCTGCCGTGCCGGTCTCTCGCCCTGTTCCGCAAACAGGTCATTTCCATCTAGCACTCATCAATCACGGTCCAGTTTCCACACCCCCGTTGTGTGCCATCCATCCAACTGTTTCCACGGTACTGTCCATGCCTGCCGCGCCATGTTTTTGCGACACACAGTCAACTATGCCAGCTGCCACTACTACGTATTCACTCGCCTGGTTTAAATCCGGGCCTACTGCATCGTCCTCTAACTCCGCCTCAGTTCAGCTGCTACCCAGGAGACATCGAAGCTGCCGTCATCATACCCTCCAGGCCACCTGCCAAAGCTACCGCACTTATACAAGGACAACCCAGCATTGTGGTATGCGCTCATTGAGCATCTGTTTGAGTTACATCACGTGTCTGATAACAACTCAAAGTTTCCCTGAATCATCACAAACCTCTACGACCGCTTGGTTTTGATTTGTGACTTGGTCCTTTTGCCGCCGCCTGCACCAAAATACGAGTTTGCAAATGAGACTATAATGGGAAGACTTGCCTGCTCGCCACAAGAGTTAATAATCAAGATTCTCTACAAGGAGCACCTGGGAGAACACACCCCCTCACATCTCTGGCGCTGCCTTCAATTGCTCGTGAATGAGCCATGCTATGGGCTGTGTGGTCTGCCAAACCACCTAGCGATCTACAGATCCATCTGTTAACACACTCATTCGAGTACATCGGCTCCCGCCTATGCATCGATGACCAATTGTATTCGCTGCTGCGGCAACATCAGCCGGTTCATTCCACACCGTCCATTGGCACAGCAACCCCCGCATACCGACCTTCGGCCGGCAGAGGTAGGGCTGGCTCCACCATCACCTCGTCTACTTCTCCTGGCAGCGTCGACTCACTACCTTCGCTGTCTGAGCACTACAGGATCGCCCGCACACCTTATGTACCGCTTTATTTACCAGAACAAATCAACAAGGACAAGCTGCCCTCGCTGTCGCAGTCTCCAGCTCCTCCTCACCCTTTCTGCTGGTGCCACAAAGTATTTGGCGACGACACCAAGAAGTGCAGGTTGCCATGCCAACACCCAAATGTCGACCGCAGGAACTAAGAGATGACAAGTCCTGTGGGGAATCTAAAAGGCATCCTCTAACATTATACTCCATTCACTCATCCGCCCGGCCGAGTGGTCGTCTCTATGTGACTGACATTGCATCAGGTCTAGCTTTTCTGGTCGACACTGGTGCTGACATGTCGATCATACCTACTTCGATGGCTCCACCCGCTTATTCACAGACGAAGTTACTTCTACGACCTGTCAACGCGTCGACATTACCTACCTCAGGCTCAGAAAAGGTTACGGTGACCCCATCTCCTTCTCTACGATTCCGTCACATACATATCGATCTGATCACGCTCCTTCCTCCTTCGGAGGGCCATAGATATATCTTATCAACTACCGAACGTTTGTCTCACTGGGTCCAGGCTGTCCCTCTTCCTAACATTACTGCCAAGACATTAGCCAAGGCTTTCATTAGCTCATGGATCGCTCATTTCGGATGCCCAACCACTATTACCACTGATCAGGGTTGACAGTTTGAATCCTCCCTTTTCACCATCTTCTGCAATATCTGCGGTATTAAAAAAATACACACTACCACCTATCACCCACAAAGCAATGGGTTGGTGGAGAGATGGCACCGTGCCCTCAAGACGACCCTTCGATATGATGATTGTCCCTGGTCGAAAGCTCTTCCATGGGTGCTACTTGGTCTACGCTCGACCTATAAACCTGACCTACAAGGGACTATATCTGACTTTGTTTTCAGCGAGAATCTGGTCCTACCAGGGGAACTTATTCTTCCCCAGTTTAGCAATGATCTTTGCCCCCTCCCCATATTTCATTAGTCGGATGCGCGCGCATTTTCAACAAACACGTTTGCACCCGCCCATCAGTCACTCACTGCCTGAGACTATGTTCTCACCACACTCTCCGACTGCCCCCACGTCATGCTGCATGAGGATGCGGTTAGGCAGCCTCTTCAACCTCCTTATCTTGGCCCCTACAAAGTCCTGTGGCAGGGGGACATGACTTTTGATATCATGATTAAAGACTGCACACAGACAGTTTCTCTCCATCACCTGAAACCGACTTTCGCCTCACACCACCATAGTTGGACTCTGCAGACGATCCATCCTTGATCGAGAACGAAGACGTGCTCCCATCAACCTCACTGCACACCTCTTCCGCTGCAACTGTTCACCAACTTTCGCTGGTTTCCCGACCTCACCCCATACAGGGTGCACCCATCTGCAGGTGGTCGCTCATGTCGGCACCAATAATGCGTGTCACTATGGATCGGAGGAATACACTCTCTGCCTTCCGGCGGCTATCTGAGTTGGTGAAGACTGCCAGTCTCACTAGCGGGATGAAATCAGAGCTCATCATCTGCAGCATCGTCGACAGGACTGACTGCGGACCTTTGGTACAGAGCCGAGTGGAGGGTCTGAATCAGAGGCTGAGACGGTTCTGCGACCGTGTGGGCTGCAGATTCCTCGACTTGCGCCACAGAGTGGTGGGGTTTCGGGTTCCGCTGGATAGGTAAGGAGTCCACTACACGCAACAAGCGGCTACATGGGTAGCAGGGGTTGTGTGGCGTGGGCTGGGCGGTTTTTTAGGTTAGATGGCCTCGGGCAAGTACAGAAAGGGCAACAGCCTCAACGGGTGCGGGGCAAAGTCAGGACATGCGGGGACCAAGCAGCAATGGGTATTGTAATTGTAAACTGTCGAATCTGTGTTGGTAAAGTACCGGGATTTCAAGCGCTGATAGAAAGCACCGAAGCTGAAATCGTTACAGGTACAGAAAGCTGGCTGAAGCCAGAGATAAATTCTGCCAAGATTTTTACAAAGGTACAGACAGTGTTTAGAAAGGATAGATTGCATGCAACCGGTGGTGGAGTGTTCGTAGCTGTTAGTAGTAATTTATCCTGTAGTGAAGTAGAAGCAGATAGTTCCTGTGAATTATTATGGGTGGAGGTTACACTCAACAACCAAGCTAGGTTAATAATTGGCTCCTTTTACCGACCTCCCGACTCAGCAGCATTAGTGGCAGAACAACTGAGAGAAAATTTGGAATACGTTTCACATAAATTTTCCCAGCATGTTATAGTCTTAGGTGGAGATTTCAATTTACCGATATAGACTGGGACACTCAGATGTTTAGAACCGGTGGTAGGGACAAAGCATCGAGTGACATTATACTGAGTGCACTATCCGAAAATTACCTCGAGCAATTAAACAGAGAACTGACTCGTGCAGATAACATCTTGGACCTACTAATAAAAAACAGACCCGAACTTTTCGACTCTGTATGTGCAGAACAGGGAATCAGTGATCATAAGGCCATTGCAGTATCCCTGTATATTTAAGTTAATAGGAATATAAAAAGAGAGAGGAAGGTTTATCTGTTTAGCAAGAGTAATAGAAGGCAGATTTCAGACTACCTAACAGATCAAAACGAAAATTTCTGTTCCAACACTGACAATATTGAGTGTTTATGGAAAAAGTTCAAGGCAATCGTAAAATGCGTTTTGGACAGGTACGTGCCAAGTAAAACTGTGAGGGACGGGAAAAACCCACCGTGGTACAACAACAAAGTTAGGAAACTACTGCGAAAGCAAAGAGAGCTTCACTCCAAGTTTAAACGCAGCCAAAACCTCTCAGACAAACAGAAGCTAAACGATGTCAAAGTTAGCGTAAGGAGGGCTATGCGTGAAGCGTTCAGTGAATTCGAAAGTAGAATTCTATGTACCGACTTGACAGAAAATCCTAGGAAGTTCTGGTCTTACGTAAAATCAGTAAATGGCTCGAAACAGCATATCCAGACACTCCGGGATGATGATGGCATTGAAACAGATGATGACACGCTTAAAGCTGAAATACTAAACACCTTTTTCCAAAGCTGTTTCACAGAGGAAACCGCACTGCAGTTCCTTCTCTAAATCCTCGCAAAAACGAAAAAATGGCTGACATCGAAATAAGTGTCCAAGGAATAGAAAAGCAACTGGAATCACTCAACAGAGGAAAGTCCACTGGACCTGATGGGATACCAATTCAATTCTACACAGAGTACGCGAAAGAACTTGCCCCCCTTCTAACAGCCGTGTACCGCAAGTCTCTAGAGGAACGGAAGGTTCCAAATGATTGGAAAAGAGCACAGGTAGTCCCAGTCTTCAAGAAGGGTTGTCGAGCAGATGCACAGAACTATAGACCTATATCTCTGACATCGATCTGTTGTAGAATTTTAGAACATGTTTTTTTGCTCAAGTATCATGTCATTTTTGGAAACCCAGAATCTACTCTGTAGGAATCAACATGGATTTCGGAAACAGCGATCGTGTGAGACCCAACTCGCTTTATTTGTTCATGAGACCCAGAAAATATTAGATACAGGCTCCCAGGTAGATGCTATTTTTCTTGACTTCCGGAAGGCGTTCAATACAGTTCTGCACTGTCGACTGATAAACAAAGTAAGAGCCTACGGAATATCAGACCAGCTGTGTGGCTGGATTGAAGAGTTTTTAGCAAACAGAACACAGCATGTTGTTATCAATGGAGAGACGTCTACAGACGTTAAAGTAACCTCTGGTGTGCCACAGGGGAGTATTATGGGGCCATTGCTTTTCACAATATATATAAATGACCTAGTAGATAGTGTTGGAAGTTCCATACGGATTTTCGTGGATGATAATGTAGTATACAGAGAAGTTGCAGCATTAGAAAATTGTAGCGAAATGCAGGAAGATCTGCAGCGGATAGGCACTTGGTGCAGGGAGTGGCAGCTGACCCTTAACATAGACAAATGTAATGTATTGTGAATACATAGAAAGAAGGGTCCTTTATTGTATGATTATATGATAGTGGAACAAACACTGGCAGCAGTTACTTCTGTAAAATATGTGGGAGTATGCGTGCGGAACGATTTGAAGTGGAATGATCATATAAAATTAATTGTTGGTAAGGTGGGTACCAGGTTGAGATTCATTGGGAGAGTCGTTAGAAAATGTGGTCCATCAACAAAGGAGGTGGCTTACTAAACACTCGTTCGACCTATACTTGAGTATTGCTCATCAGTGTGGGATCTGTACCAGATCGGGTTGACGGAGGAGATAGAGAAGATCCAAAGAAGAGCAGCGCGTTTCGTCACAGGGTTATTTGGTAACCGTGATAGCGTTACGGAGATGTTTAGCAAACTCAAGTGGCAAACTCTGCAAGAGAGGTGCTCTGCATCACAGTGTAGCTTGCTCACCAGGTTTCGAGAGGGTGTGTTTCTGGATGAGGTATTGAATATGATGAGGTATTGAATATATTGCTTCCCCCTACTTATACCTCCTGAGGAGATCACGAATGTAAAATTAGAGAGATTCGAGCGCACACGGAGGCTTTCAGACAGTCGTTCTTGCCACAAACCATACGCGACTTGAACAGGAAATGGAGGTAATGACAGTGGCATGTAAAGTGCCCTCCACCACACACCATTGGGTGGCTTGCAGAGTATAAATGTAGATGTAGATGTAGATTTCATCCTGGTTGGGTTTCGCGCCCTCACCTCCAACGTCGGAGACACACACACGTACTATCAGTTTGTCCTGCAGCATACCACCGCACGGAGTGAACGACGTTTCTATAGTGACGTTCGATGTCCGAGTGCTCATTCTTTTGACAGATACTGAGGTCCTGCCATTAGACGGTCCCTTACATGTCAACATTGCACACAACCTCACACTCCCGCGCAAGTATGATTGAGCATCTCTATGTGCTTTCATTTCTACGGACGGCTCGATCCACTTGAGGGCCACACACGTCTCTGCCACGCCGTCGACGACCCCGCCCACTTATTCCTGGGCCAGCCACCATCTCACCTGGCCACGGTGGCTGACTGACTACAAAGTGGACCTGCCTCTCGCCGCTCTGCCTGCACAACCCACCTCGGTCGAGATGGAAGTACCTGTGGTGCGCCTGCCTAAACACACAATTTCCACCGATGTCAACGCCTGCATGCCCTCACCTTTGGACATCTGTAGAACTCCATACTGCTGGGAGGGGGGGGGGAGGGGGGGGAGGGGTGACGTGTGGCGTCGATAGTTCGTATCGACCACTTAATATCTCTGAACTCTAAGTGCTCTTTTTAGCCTCATCTTAACTTTACTTTAGTCAGTTTTTTATTATACTTCATTCTGTAGTGTAAATATATACGAGCTACAACATACATGGGAATTAAGTTTTCCCTATCCTGATTACCAGTCCCGTTCCCATAGATGTATCTGTGATTAAAATCCATAAAGTTGTTACATCTTTCATTTTATATTGTATCTCTCTTCTTCTTCACTGTAACCAGTCTTGGTGACAATGTGATGTGAAATGTACAGTCTTGGAGGAATAAATGGAGGTATTGTGTTTTTGTAATACTGCTGAAGGCACAAGTATCTTTTGTTAATCGTTCAGTGTGCACAAAAATCAGTGAATTTAGATGTTTCAAAGTTCAAAAACTTTATTTCATTGAGCTATGACTGGAAGTCACATGAATAACACTATACTTTCACCTGTTAATGTTTGTTCTTATCAGAAATAGAATCCCTGACCAGCATCACATTTCACAGAAGACAATTAGGTCACCAAAGAAATAAAAAAAAAGCAATATTTTATAACTCTCGTTGTGGATGATGGATTCAACAGAAGTCATTTAAAATAAATTATCAATGTCTGTTTTGAAGACAGATCATTGCATATTAAGCACTGAAGACCTCATTACACTTGGGTGTGTCATCTTGGATAATTTCATTGTAATGAGAAATATTAATTGGACTCATTTTTCAGGTAAATTAAATGTGAAAGAAAACTAAGATTTATGATGAATGCAAAAGGCTGTGAAACAAAAAGAAAATGTAAAGATAATCAAGACATTTGAACAACACGGCTGGAGAAGAAAAAGGACATAATGGACACACAGCAACAGAAAATAAGGACATAATTCCAGCTTACTTCTTTAGTTATCTCATTAGAGAAAGAACAGTTACAGAAAAGTTATTAAATGTGACATTGGTTTTTTTGCGTACAAAACAATTTTGCTAAAACACGTTGTAAGAAAAAGTTTCAAAATGCCTCTTAAGAAAGATAAAGGTTGCTAAGTTCAAGACATTCATGTGGAAGACAATTCAGGGCTACAACTTCAGAATCAGAGTATGGAAAATTCCCTAGATTCAGAAAACAAACCATCGCTACAACAGTTTATGATAAAAATAATTATAGCTATCAGACTTTTAGCAAGAAACTGTGACACTCCAGGCAAACTAATTACTGAACCAAATGATTATGTAAAGAAAAGATTGCTATTTACCATAAAGGTGGCACATCAAGTTGCAGAGAAGCAAAACTAAAAGACACTTAAACATTTGTTTTTGGCCACAGCCTTCATCAGCAATAGGAAAATACACACACACATACACATAAGCAAGCATACACCTCATGCACCAATGGTCACCATCTCCAGCTACTTGGATCGTAATTCAGCAGTCACACAGAATAGAAGCAGCAATCTGGAGGAGGAGGGGAATGACAAGGGCTACCAGTGTATGGATTTAGGACAGAAGAGCACTGTTTGATAGGGTGCACAAGGACCAGACTGCCGCACAGGCACAATGTCGTGGGGGCTCTGTGGCACAGAGGTGTCTGTGGTGGGGGTGGGGGAGTGGAAAAGCAGAGGAGTGGGGAAACAGGTGGATGCATTGGCAGAGGATGGCTCACATGAGAATAAAGAGGAGGTGATAGGACAGAGATGTAAGACTGTTGTATGGAGGGTGTGGGGACAGGATATTGCTGTAGGCTGAGGCCAGAAAAATTGTGAGAGCAGAGAATGGGTTCCAAGGATAACTACCACCTGCACAGCTCAGAAATGTAGATAGTGGAAAAGAGGAACCAGACGGCTCTGGTAGTGAAGCAGCCATTGAAAGCAAGCACATTTTGTTCAGCTGCATGTTGTGCCATAGAGTGGTCTACCTTGTTTCGGCCACAGTTTGGCAATGGCCATTCATGTGGTGGACAGCTAGTTGTCATACCTATATAAAAAGCTGTGCAATTATTTTAGTTGTGCCTGTCTGCAACTTAATGTGTCATCTTTATGATGAGTAGCATTCTCACTTTTATTCGCCAGCATCTGGAGGAACATTCCAGACACCATATCCATACTTTATGCAACCTGCTGACATCCTGCTGCCAACACGGACCACTACCATCCAACCCCTATCCTACCTACAGTGTTCCACCTCATCAACCACTCATAGCACCCAAACCTGCCTAGCTGAGCTTTTCAACTTGTCACATCCCCCAAAACTCCCTACCAATATTCCACCTAATCTAGAGCTAAAACATTCCCTTAACACTTCTGTTAACCTTTCCAACAAAGTCATCAGCCCCACAGAAGTTTTAGTCCAAAAGCCTGATCTCTGGGCCAGCACACAAATTTAACCATGCTGGACTTGTCATAGATCTACTCTCCTCCTCCTAATCCCTGAAATGGAAGGTCCCCCCCCCCCCCCCACCAATCTCTCCAGCCAAAGGCAACCCAATTCCAATGTCGAACCTCTCCTATTTCATACTTCCAACTTGGCCACACCATTGTTCCCCATATCCCTTCCTCAGAACACCACCCTTTCAGCAAAAGAACACTACCTCAAAACAAATCCTGACCTAATCATCCTAGCTGCAGCTGCAGACAAAGGTTCCATCACTGTTGTTATGAATTACAGTTACTACCTGGCAGAAGGTATCTGCCAATTATCTGAATCCTCCTCCTATAAACTCCGCCAGAATGATCCCATCCCACAAGTCAAACACAACCTCCAGTCCCAGCTTAAAGCCTCAGGCCCTTCTCAAGACGTCTCCCCTGTAGCCATTTTCCTTCTCACCCATACCACACCCAACATACTCAAAGTCTACACACTCCCCAAAACCCACAAACCAAACAATTATGGACACCCCATTGTGATGGTAATTACACCCCACTGAAAGAATTTCAGCCCTCACTGACCAACACCTCCAACCAATTGTCCGTAATCTAGCATCCCATGTCAAAGATACCAACCACTTCTTCACCAACTCTCCACCAACCCCACCCATTTACCTCCTGGATTCCAACTTGTCACAGTTGATACAACCTCCCTACACACCAATGTCTTCAATGCCCATGGTCAGACCACTATAGAACACTACCTTTCCCCAAATCCTTCAGATTCCGAACTCACTACCTCACTCCTCAGACACGTAACTAACTTAATCCTAACTCAAAAACTACTTCTCCTCTTCTCCTTTGAAGGGAAGGTAAACAGTCAACAGCCATGGGCATCCACATAGCAACCCTCCTATCCCAACCAGTTTATGGGCCATCGAAAGGAGTCCTTCCTAGCCTCCCAAAATGCTAAACCGACAGTCTGATTCAGTTTCATCGGTGAGATGATACGGACTAAAGGCAACTCTGTCTTCATTCCTTCACAACTTCAACATTTTCTCTCCCATCCACTTCACCTGGTCCTCCTCAACCCAGCTTGCCACCTTCCTGGATGTTGCCCAGATCTTCTCTCATGGCTCCATCCATACCTCTGTATACATCAAACCCAATAACCACCAATAGTACCTGCATTTTGACAGCTGTCATCCTTTTCATGCTAAAAAATCTCTCCCACAGAGCCTGGAGATAGCATATCTGGAGCGACAAGGACTCCCTTGGCCAGTTTGCTGAGCAACTCTCTACGGCCTTCACAGACAGGCACTATCCTCCAGACCTAGTATGCAAACAGATTTCTGACGTTATGCCATTCCCAGTTCCAAACCCTTGCCACAAGGATCATATCCCTATGGAAGAGCCATGTGTAAGACCTGTGCTATCCACCCACCCAGTGGTTTCTATTCCATTCTTGTCACAGGCTTATCCTAGCACATCAGGCCATCTGCAAAAGCAGTCACATCATATAAAGCTCTGCTGTAATCACTGCACAGCTTTTTATATTGGTACAACAACTGACCAGTTGTCTACCAGGATGAATGGCCACCACCAGACTTAGCCAAGAGAAAAATAGACCATCTTGTAGCACAGTAAGCAGCAATACATAGCATGCTTGACTTCAATGGCTGCTTCACTAACTGGGCCATCTGGATCCATCTCTCTGCCATCAGCTTTTCTGAACTGAGCAAATGGGTGTTCTCCTTCCAACACATTCTCTGCTCCCAGAATCATCTCAGCCTCAACTTACAGTAACACACTGTGCCCACTACCTGCATCACACAGTTCCCAACCCCTCTGTCCTATCACACCCTCTTTACCCCCGTCGTCACCCTCTTTGTGTACAGCTGTCTTCCAACTTTCCTGCCCATCTTTCCCCACTCCTCTAGTTTTTCACTCCCTGACCAACCACCTCACCCCAGAGCTTCACGATACTGTGCTTGTTGTCAGTCTAGTCCTTGCACACAATGCCAGACAGTTCTCTTCTGTCTCTTCTGTCCTCCCCACCTCCTCCAGATTGCTGCTTCCATTCTATGTAATAGTTGCTTTTTGGCAATCATATGTGCATGAGATGTGCCTCCTTGTGTGGATAAATGTGTGTGTGTTTCTTTTTTCTGAGAAAGGCTGTGGCTGAAAACTACTGTGTAAGTGTCTTTTAGTCGTGCCTGTCTGCACCTTAATGTATCATCTTTACAGTAGGTAGCAATCCATCTTTTCCTTACACTGTTGATATTCGATTGTTTGAAATGAATGATAGAATTTCTTAGATTGGTGATGTTGTAGGCAACATAATTTCGGAGAACAGTGAAGCTCTAGGCACCCCAATAACTAACAGCAGTGACAATTTGAAAAATGAGTTCGAAAATAAGATTTCTGAAAGTTGTAATGCTGTTAAAGTGGAGTTAGGAAATAGATTTTGATATTCTGGGATGAACTAAGTAGTCAAATCATTAGAAATGATTCAAGTGGCCAAGTCAAAATTGTAAATTCTAAAATCACTGTATTAAATGACAGAGTGACAAACACAGAATCCAATGTTCAGATTGTTAATCAGAATGTAACTGATATGGAAGTAAATTTGAGAGGTGAAATTTAGAATGTAATTTAAATAATGAAGTTGTAACTGTTAACAATACTTGTGCAACAAAAATATGTAATATTGAAAAGGCCATTTTAGAAAAAGATAATGAATGGAAAAAAATTTCTAGTATGGCAGCAAAATGTTTTTCTGGAAGATGGTACTGTGCATCCTTTTGATTTCTTGTGACATTGTAAATACAAATTAATTCCAAAATTTACTAATAATATTAAAACTAAATTTGTCAATAATGTTTAGGTGGTGAAGTAATATCTTGGGTAAATCACAGTTGTACACAATGGTTCCCTTATCGTGAGTTTGAAAAGAATTTTCTTAACAAGTTTTGGTCACAGTCAAAACAAGCTAGAATTAAAAGTGAATTTCCCAATGGGCCAAGGAAAAGAGGACACAAAAGGGTCATGAAACAATTTCATAGGAATCGATCAACAAAACCTGTTAATAAAACCAGCCTTCTATTGAGTAGACACAAATGGAAAGTTTAAAGAGAAGGTTACCTGGACTGAACGTAGGGGCCTGATGAATCAGTTTCAGATTTCCTTAAATTTGCAGATAAGTTGGACAGAGCATCTGAAAGAAATAACAATAAGATTTTGGGTCAAATCACTTCGTGAACAAGAAGATTACAATGCAAATTGAGGAAACAACAATTATCATGGGAGAATGACAATAATAATCACAGAAATGCAGGAAGCGGACAACGAACAGATTTCGATAACAGACGGTGATGCTGCAATAAGGAATATGAAAAAGTAACAAAAACCGGAGTCACAATCAACATTCACCCTGACATTTCATTCAGGATGCTAAAATTAGTAAACATATAAATTAAGGATTGCTTTGTTGGAGGTCCACAATGTGAAGGCAAAGGATGTTAAGTTCAATACACACACTAATAATTGTAACAGAATTCCTAAACAAACAAATTGCTACAACAGGGGGGAATTACACAAGAATTCCAATTAACAGAATCTCCCGTCGGTTCTTGGTAGAAAAACATTATAATGAATGAAAAGCACCAGTTTGCTTTTGTTCTACAATATTACTTTTATTGCTAACTGAGTATTGTAATACTCAGTAAATGTCTGAAGATGGCCTTGTAAGCCAAAAACCAGTTAGCTATAAAAGTAATATTGTAGAACAAAAGCAAACTGACCACCAGCAACTGCAACCTACAAAGTGCAGAGTAAACAGTCTTTGGGGAATCGTTGTTCTTTGGTTCGGTCTCATGGACTGAGGTTACAATGTGTGTGCTGTGAGTTGCTGTATTGCTTTTCTTGTGTTTTGTGTAATTATGCGAACCTTAATAAAATTGCCTGATTGTAGTAAGCTGGAGTTTTCTGTGCGCAGCCAGTCACTGTAGCCAGAAAACCCACATTAGTGACACCGAGTCGCGAAAATATT
This sequence comes from Schistocerca gregaria, assembly GCF_023897955.1. Lineage (NCBI taxonomy): Eukaryota > Metazoa > Arthropoda > Insecta > Orthoptera > Acrididae > Schistocerca > Schistocerca gregaria. Next base: position 1,002,922,056 of record NC_064921.1, read on the forward strand.
TTGCATTCATTTGCTGTGTACCACCAGTTTCACACCTATAGACAACCTCCAGTTTTTCCGGCAGTGCAGGACGCCGTGACCGCAGAATAGACATTCAACTGTGAAGCGCAGTGCTTTACCCCATGTGCTACTAATACACCAGGAATGCATGTATCTCACCTGCACAGCTAATGGACGTTCAACACAACACATTGCCTGCTACTGAGGCACAGTTTGCATCAGTGAACACCGTGTAGAATCTCCATACGATTCATGCCTGCCCTATACCCCCGCAAGCACTGGTCCCCAGTCACCTTCTGCAGCTGCTGCCATTACAACCGGACAACCCAGTGACGTGGTTTACCTTGGTGGACAACATGTTGGACATACACAGTATTGCAGATGACAGCACTCATTTTGTGTATTTAGTGAACCACCTGCATGACCACCCTGATCTCATCAGTGACTTGTTGCTGAACACACCCAAGAGCAACAAATATGCCTCTGCCTGTACATTACTCATTGAACGCCTTTCTCGTCCACCAGCTGATACAATTCACAACATTATTTATGATGAGACTTAGGTGACAGGACCCCCTCACAGCTGTGGCAACACTTGCAGGTGCAGGTCATTACTGAGATCTTGCCGAACTTGTGCTCTGGGTTTTGTGGTTGGTGAAGTTGACACAAGAACTACAATTACATTTGCTCCCACATACCGCAGCATCACTCGAGGGTAAACTACGGCTGGCAGAGCAGGCATATGCCATTATTTGGCACCGCCACCTCCCTCCACGCAGCATAGTGCTTAATACCACCAAGTTTGGTAATCCTGTCAATATACTTCCACCGTCGGGCGGTAGAGGCCGAGCACGTGCGTATCGCAGACAACACATAGAACAGCAGCCATCTAGCGGCCAAGACCAGGAATCATGAATGGGCCGGCACCACCTCTCCCCACCACAACTGGGCTAGTACCTGTATGCCCTGCCTTCCCCTCGCCTGTCACTTCAGCTGGTGGGACAAGCACGACAGTCACGCATATGCTGGTTCCCCTCCACTTACATGGACACCTCTCGCAACTGTCGCCTGCTCCGCACATTCGAAAATGCCACACGCGAGCCGCAATAGGCACCACGGCTCACGGATACATGCAATGGCACCCACAGACATTGCATTCTGTCAGATCCCCCACCTCATGAGGACGTCTGTACACCTTGGATTTCGGTTCATGCTGGTATTTTCTCGTCGATACCGGAGCAGACATTAGTGTCATACATCCCACATTTGCCATAAAGGACACAACACCAGAAAAACTGTTCCTTCGAGCAGCAAATAAATCGCCACTCCATGTCTACAGTTTGGCAGAGTTACCTACTGAACTCATACCTGGCAAACAGTTCATTTGGTCCTTCTACATGGCTGACATAGAAGATCCAGTATTAGGCATCAACTTCCTTTTTCATTTCAGATTGCCTCCAGACCTCTAGTTGACCGCATTATTGCACCACCCCTCGTCCACTCACATCACATGTTCAGTTGCCTCCTCGGCCCCCCCTTTCTCTCAGCTTCCTGACAATTTCGACATGCCCTCATCGAGTGCTCTTCACAACTACAACTTCCATCGCCTAGCTTCAGTCCGAGCACACAACGCCGAGCTGAACTGCGCCATATCGTCAGCTACGCAAGCCCTTGCCGAGCCACAATGCCTCGTACAATGCCTGTCAACACTGCCATCCTCCGACACCGGTGATGCACCACGTGGGACTTTGACGCCGCTGCCCCCCCGACACTGGAGACACACCTCGTCGAACTTTGTCGCCGCCGACACGGACATCCTCCCTGGCACATCAGGTTAGTGACTCTCGTGTGCTACCAATTCCTGTTCGCGTCAGCCCCCGAGCGAGTTCGCCAGGACAGCTGAACGCTATCACAAATGGCACAACAGACAAAATTGGGGCCACCAGTGCGTCATAAAGTGTGCCGACTGCCGCCACATAAACTACGCCTCTCTAAGGCTGCATTGGAGGAACTTCTGCGTGCAGGTGTTGTCCGTCCATCAGATAGTAACTGGTCTTCGCCCAACACACGGACCGTATTAGACAATTATCTGATACCGCATATACAAGGCTTCGTGCAAGTACTTTGCGGATCACACATCCTCAGTGTCATGGACTGCTGCAAGGCATATTTACAGATACCCATGGCACAGAATGACATACTAAAGACAGCACTGATCACACCTTTCAGCCTCTACGAAATTTGTTACATACCTTATGGTCTCCAAAATGTGGCCGAAACTTGGCAACATTTTATAGACTCACTTCTGTTTAACTGCACATATTGTTAAGCTTACCTCGACGACATACTCATTTTTTCCTCCTCTGACAGAACATGAACTGCACCTGGCCACGATACAGGGCTTATTGACACATAACTGAGTCGAGATCAATAACAACAAGTCACAACTCTGCTGCACCGCTGTCAACTTTCTGGGGTACATCATCTCCTCAGAAGGGTATACACCCCCCCCCCCCCCTCCTCAAGAGTGGGTTGACTGCATTTGCGATCTACCTCTCCCAGTGTCGTTCCATGAATTATGCCGGATTTTAGGAACTATCAATTTCTACCATCGTAATCTACCAATGATGGCAGCAATTCAAGCGTCTTTGACCGACGCACTGGCCGGGAAACAAACCTCGGGCAATCGCCGAGATGGTGAGAGCTTTCAAAGACCTTAAGTCAGCTTTAGCATGTGGTGTCACTCTCGCCCACCCTTAGCCAGATGCCTGCATCTCTATTACAGCAGATGCAATTGATTTTGCAATCGGTACCGTCCTCGAACAGCTCATCGGTGACACGACACAACCGTTCTGTTTCTTTTTCAAAAAACTATATACAGCTCAATGTAAATGGTCAGCATTCAATAGAGAATTGCTTGTGGTTTATGAAGCTGTAAAATATTTCTGCACAGACACCGAAGGATGGAATATAACAAGTTTAACAGACCATCGCGCCCTCGCGGCGGCTATCCGTTACCCCGCTGTTGACCTTCCCTCACGTAGGTTTTGGCAGATGGACTTAATTTGCCAATACACAACAGACATCCGATACATCCGAGGTTCAGAAAATGTGGTGATCAACTACCTATCACGTATCACTGCAAATTCATCCCCCATTAATTTCGACAAATTGGCCCACTTACAGGACAATGATACCAAATAGCACAACCTCTGACAGGACCCAGATACTTCCCTCCAGATCATGTCCTACAACCTACCGGGCTGAGTCAGGCCACTGTGGTGCGATATATCCATGGGCACCGCACAGCCTATTGTTCCCCCTGCACTGTGTCACCAAGTATTCACTACGTTACACAATCTTTCACATCCTGCTGCTGAGGCTACTATGCACCTTGTTACAGAATGCTTCATGTGGTGGGGTGTGAAGAGGGATTGTCACACTTGGGCTTGTGCTTGTTTACAGTGCCAGCGCAGCAAAGTCGGCAGGAACACACAACCCCGTCTAGGTAAATTTGACATCCCGAAAGGCCACTTCCAAGATGTGCATTTGGGCCTCGTAGGACCGTTACCCATGCTTGATGGTTTCAGATATATCTTGTCTGTCATCGACCGTGTTACACGTGTGGTGGAGGCAATACCCTGAAGGACATCACAGTGGTTTACAAAGCAGGCACATTCGTATCCTCCTGGATAGCTTGATTCAGTTGCCCTACATATATCACCACTGACCAGGGAATGCAGTTTGGTTTGAATCCCTGTTGTTAACAAACTCTGCGTAGTCTGCGGAGTGGGTAGATTCTGCACTATGGCTTACCACCCACAGAGTAATCGACTGGTCGAGTGGTGGCACATGACTCTGAAAGCGGCCCTCATGTGCCAAGGCAGTGAGTGGTCCGACGCCCTTCACTGGGTTATGGTAGGAATATGCACGGCTTACAAGACAGATCACCAGGCTTCACTTGCGGAGCTCCTGTATGGTGAGACCCTAGTCCTCCCCGCAGAGTTCATCAACGATGAAGCAATCGTTGACCTGTCCGACCTCTCTGCTATAGTTGAGCGTGTCCAGACACACATAGCTGTGATCCGCACGCCCCCTCAATGACCACACACCCGACCTCGGTCTTTCTGCATTCAGCACTGGACTCTTGCAGCTCATTATGTTACAGGATGACACAGTCAAACCGACATTACAGCCACCTTGCTCTGGCCCGCATCTAGTAATGACTCGCATGGACAATACTATGGACATTCTCGTCAGTGGCCGTCGGCAGACAGTTTCCCTTCAACACGTGAAACCAGCCTGGACGATCAAGGAATCTTTACCACACCCTCTCGAATCAAGTGTTCCTCCATCAGGTGACGACTCCAATCTCACACAGGCTGCCCACTCCCCTGTGTCCCACCATGATCATATGAGGGATCCATTTTTGGCCTCAGCACAGGGGACACTCCGAGAGAGTCCACTCCCACATCACATATCACCATCCTCTACACTATCCCCATTCCAGACGGGCTGGATATGGCTGGAATAGTTGCAACGTTCAGCACTGACGGGATGCTCAAGATTCACATCCCCCTCTCCGCCTGTACTGCAACACTGACATCTTACGTGCCAGTTCAGTTCACGTGTGCAGGTCGATCAGTCTGTCCCCCTCACTGGATGGCGGACTATACCAGCGCTAGTCCACCCTGCACCAACAGCACAGACTCTTCGCACATGCCTCTATCAACCAGCAAGCATACCACAACACTGGAAGAAGCTCACATCCTTCCGTCAGTGCTTTGCACTCCTGGTGGAGGGGGGGGGGGGGGGGAGGGGGGGGGGGCGAGCCTCCGTGGCGACCATTGACTGCCACTAACTTCCACCTACGAAGTGCAGAGGAAATGGTCTTTGGTTTGGTCTTGTGGAGTGAGGTTACGATGTGTGTGTTGTGAGTTTCTGTATTGTTTTTCTTGTCTTTTGTGTAATTAGGCGAACCTTAATAAAAGTGCCTGATCGTAGGAAGTTGGAGTTTTCTGTGTATAGACAGTCACTATAGCCAGAAAACCCACAAGTTTAAAGAATAGAAAAAATGGTAACAAAAAAAAATTCAACTATGTGTTACATGAAAGAGCTATTAGAAAAATTTTACAATGTTAATATGGAGAAAATTTGAATAACACAGGTGACAATAGCTTAAATATTTTTGAGCTCTTTTCTGAATGTAACGATGTAGTGGAACAAGAGCAGAATGGGAAACATCTGTAGATGAAGATGCAACTATTGAATGCAACGGTAACTGATACTACTGATGCGGGAGGAATTATGAATAATGAAAATGAAGATATAGCTTATTTTGTTACATTTAATGATGACTTAGGAGGAGGAGGAAGGGGCCTCCATGTTGTCATTAAGTTGACAAAGGCGAGTAGAAATGTAAATGAATTTGCAAAGGAAGTGTCTTAATCTGTTACGTGCACAAATATTGATTCTCATAACTTTGTGAAATGTCTAATCAGTCTTCAGTCCTAAACCCTGAAGTTGGTAATGAAAGTTTTCTGTGCACAATTTGGATAAATGTTGGAGAAAAGTTATTCAGTGACACACTTAGGAAAAAGTTAGTAATTTTGTGCAAAAGAATTTGGCATGACTGATGGGAAGAAACATGTAATAAAATTTATGGATCATGTAAAGGAAATCAAACAATGGAAACTCCGCATAGGAATATTAACAATGTAGGGAAGGACAGATTGCTATTTACACAAAGAAGGCACATCAAATTGTAGACAGGCATGTCATTTACCAGCTCTGCAGCAATCATTGCACAGCTTTTTATATTGGTATGACCACCAATCAGCTGTCCAGGCTGAACAGCCACCATCAAAATGTCGCCAAGAGCAAAGTACGCCACCCTGTGGCATAACATGCAGCTGAACACAACACACGTGATTTCAATGGCTGCTTTGCTTCCCGAGCCATCTGGATCCTTTCCTCCACCACCAGCTTTTCTGAACTGTGGAGATGGGACTTGTCCTTACAACATATTTTCCGATCCCTTAATTATCCTGACCTCAACCTACAGTAACATACTGTCCCCATACCCACCATGCACCAGTTTCTGCTCCCTCTATCCCCATTCTCAACTCCCATCCTGTTAATTTGCAGTCCTCCACCAATGCATCCACCTGTCTTTCCCCACTCCTCTCCTTTTTTGCTCCTTTTTTACCCCACCTCCCTGCTCCACAGCCTTCTGATGCTGCCGCTTTTGACATTCTAGCCTTTGCACACTCCAACAGACAGCATTCATCTCTCTCTCCCCGTCTACACACCATCCCTTCCCTTTCCACTCCCCATCCAGATTGCTGCTTGCATCCTATGTAATGTTGCATTCCAGCATGGGATGCTGGAGTTGGTGGTCATGTGAGCATGAGGTATGCTTGCTTATGTGTGTGAATGACGTGTGTCTCTCTTATACTGATGAAGGCTGTGGCCCAAAGCTATATGAAGTGTCTTTTAATTGTGCTTCTCTGCGACCTGACATGTCTTCATGTAAAGGAAAGTAAGTGAGGATTTAACTGTGTTTTTGGCATACTTAAGTAATGACTACTGTGAAATGTGTAACAATGATGACACTGACATAAACATTAACTGGATGAACGAGATAAGTGATTTAACTAGGAACAGGTGTAAAACCACTGAAAAGAGTAAAGATATGGAGTCAAGTGAAATTGAAAAAGGTTTGTTACAAGAAGATATTGATACAAAGACCAGTGACAAAACAGGAAACTCATACGCCCATGGGAAAATAGAAAAATTGAGAAGGGAAAGGATTACTTGATTAAGGCAGCAGAATTTTTTGGGATATTACAAGATTTAAGTAATGAAATTAGACACAATAAAAATTATATTGAAACGCTAGTGATTGCAGTTAGGACTAGAGAGGCTATCCTCATAGTCACAGTACATTGGTGAGATACGAGGTTTTACTGACTTTTGAAACTGAAGGTATAGAGTTTGAACAGGGCTGCTTAACAATAAAGAATTCATGTTGGGAACAGACTGGTTACACAAAGTTAGTTCAGCTCTTGAATAGAGATAAAAAACTTTATAAGTGACAGACAAGAAAGAGAACATAATCAAAACAAAATACATGGAAGAGGAAAGGGGAAACATTGTGAAAACATGAACAGATTAGAATTAGTGAACAAGGGAAGTTATACAACTGAGGATAATTTGGAACTGGAAGTTAAAGAAAACTTCTCCCCCATTTGCTTCACCTGGTCCTACTCAACCCAACAAGCCACCTTCCTAGATGTTGACCTCCACCTCAGAGATGGCTACATCAGTACCTCCAACCATATCAAACCTACTAACCACCAGCATTACCTCCACTTCGACAGCTGCCACCCGTTTCATACCAAGAAGTCCGTTCCATACAGCCTAGCCACCTGTGGTCGTCACATCTGCAGTGATGAGCAGTCCCTCTCTAAATATACTGACAGTCTTGCTGAAGCCTTCACTGACTGTAATTATCCTCCCATCCTTGTACAAAAACAAATCTCCCGTACCTTATATTTCCAGTCTCCCACCATCTCCCAAAGTCCCACAGTCCGGCCACAGAGGAGCATTCCCCTCATAACTCAGTACCATCCGGGATGGAGCAACTGAATTACATTCTCCGCCAGGGTTTTGATTACCTCTCGTCGTGCCCTGAAATGAGAAATGCCCCACCCACTATCCTTCCCACCCCTCCTACTGTGGTATTCTGCCGTAGACGAAACCTACACACTATACTTGTCCATCCTTACACAACCTCTGCTCCCAATCCCTTACCTCATAGCTCATACCCCTGTAATAGACCTAGATGCAAGACGTGTCCCATACATCCTCGTAACACCACCTACTCCAGTCCAGTCACTAACACTACCTATCACATCAAAGGCAGGGCTACCTGTGAAACCAGTCATGTGATTTACAAGCTAAGCTGCAACCACTGTGCTACATTCTATGTAGGCATGACAACCAACAAGCATGAATGGCCACCGACACACTGTGGCCAAAAAACAAGTGGACCACCCTGTAGCTAAAAAAAGCTGCCAAACATGATATCCCTCATCTCAATGACTGCTTTACAGCCTGTGCCATATGGATCCTTCCCACCAACACCAGCTTTTCTGAATTGTGCAGGTGAGAACTTTCGCTGGAATACATCCTACACTCCCATAACCCTCCTGGCCTCCACCCTCGTTAGTCACTGTCCACACCCATCCAGCCCCCTCTGTGTTCCCATTCCAGCACTACACAGTTGTCATTTCACCGCCACACCTAATCTTTTAATTTCTTTTATTTTTATTTTTATTTCTCTCCTTTCCATTATTTACCCCCCCCCCCCCTCCTACCTCCTCTCCTTCTCCCCCCCCCCTTTCGTCTAAACTGCAACACTTCACTGTCTGCCACTCCCACCTTACTATCCCTCCCCCTCCCTGCCCCAGCCTACTCCTTACCCCCACCTAGTCGCCACTCCCGTCATGCACTGGTGCTGCTGCTCGCAGTGTAGTTTCAGCTCTCTGAGACTGCAGATGTGTGTGCTAGTTGTGCTTGCATGAGTGTGTGTGTGTGCGTATGTGTATGTGTGTGTACTGCTGACAAAGGCCTTAATGGCCGAACGCTATGTTTGTGTGAATCTTTTTATTGTGCCTATCGTGGCTCAGCATCTCCAGTATATGGTGAGTAGCAACTTTCCTCCTCTAGTATTGTTACATTCCATCCTGGATTTTCCATTGTTTGATTTTTGCCTGATGGCTTTTCTTTGATCCAAACCCTGTGCTGTGTTCCTTTGTAACTACTTTCTTTTGCGCCGCTATACTCAATGTCCATCTTCTTTCTTTCCTTTCCTGTGTTTCTGTTGTTGCTTTACGAACCATACTGCATGCACTACTTATGAGCCACACTGTATCAATGGTCTCGTCGCGCGCAACAGACAGCGTCAAGAACACGCTGATTGTTGGTGCAGCATGTTATGTCCCACATTACTCCCGCTGATATAATTCAGCCTGTACCTTCAAACTGATCACACTCCCTGTGTCAGTTCTCGTATTTTTGCATTTTATCTCCCGCACTTTTCTGGTGCCACATGATCTTACATCTCTAACTACGAACCCCTCCCCACCCCCCCTCCCCCCCACGCTTTCTCAGTTCTATCCCTGTTCGCACCCACTATACCCACCTCATCCAGTCACATCTGCTGTCCCCCTTCTCTACACTTATCTGCCCTCAAACCTGCTACCCACAGTAATACACTTATATTTATTAATTATTAGTCATTCTCTACTTTGACCTTTGTGACTTCTCACCAATTTTAGTGCATTTTCGCCTTCCATTATCGTTGTCTTCCTCAGATTTCATCTCTCTTTTTTCCCCTGTGCATCCATTTCATACTTTTCACCCACATTTGGGTGTATTTTTGGGTAATTTTTCGGGCGTAATTCTACTTTCTTATGTATTTTTTCGCATTTTTGCACCACCATGGATCCTTGCTCCTTCCATCTGCATCAATACAGAAAAGTTTCCTTATCCCTAGGCAGATCCCAGTCCCACATTCTGTTCTGCATTGTTGCTTGGCTCATGATATCCACCCTAATGGCCTTACCATCAAATTACCCATCTCTGGTTGCCATCCCTCCTTCCACAATGACCTCCATTTGTTCAGATTCTGCCAATCCTTAGGCCTCACCAACATAGTCCTGCAAAACCATATCAACCAAGCCCAATCCTCCTTGCAGTACCTTCTCTCCATCCACAAAATTCTCCTGCTATGTAATTCCAGATTCCTGGAACCCATAACACACATTGAAACACTTGCCCCGCAGGAACTTGAGCAACATGCACAACACAACCTCAGCACAACGCCACCTCAAAAAGCTCTCCATCCTGCTCACTTCCTACTCCCACCTCAGAGTACCACTGTCCACCACTTCAACAACAACCTCCAAACCTCCCCCACGCCCCCTCATAACTGACGAACCTTGTCTCACAGACCTACTACACTTACCCCACCCTCCGAAACTCCCTCCCACTGCCACACAGAACTCAAATCCTAAACAGAACCGCAACACAGTCATGAACCTTTCCTCCAGAAGCCTTAGTCCCACAGAAACATCAGTCCTTTCCAAAGGCCTCACCTTTTGCCCCACTCCCAAATTCAACCATGCAGGACTAGTTAAAGACCTTCTCTCCTTCTCCCTGTCCCTACAGTGGAAACACTTTCTCACCACCAACCCGACCAATCAGACTCAAGCAAAGACCATCACTGAACCTGGCCTAACTAAGTTCACTCCTCCAGCCAACCTTGACCCATCCCCGGCCGGCCGGTGTGGCCGTGCGGTTCTAGGCGCTTCAGTCTGGAAATGCATGACTGCTGCGGTGGCAGGTTCGAATCCTGCCTCGGGCATGGATGTGTGTGATGTGCTTAGGTGTGTTAGGTTTAAGTAGTTCTAAGTTCTAGGGGACTGATGACCACAGATGTTAAGTCCCATAGTGCTTAGAGCCATTTGAACCATTTGATCCATCCCCACTGCCTCCTAACCACCCCCCATTAACATTCCAGAATTTCTTATCCTCAAACCTTACCTCACCATCATTCCCCTAATCCCTCAACATGCATACTAACCTTACATTCTCAGAAAGAACCACAGTCCACCATCTAAAAACTGATCCCAATCTTATAATCCTACCAGCAGACAAAGGTTAAACACTGAAGTTTTGAACCGCAAGGATTACGTGGCAGAAGGAGTCCGTCAGCTGTCAGATACTTCCACCTACAAATCATGCCACAGTGATCCCAGTCCAGCAGGATCTCCAGTCACTACTCAAATCCTCAGGCCCATTCCAGAACCTCTCCCCAGAGTCCATCTCTCTACTTACCCCCAACCACTCCCCGGACTCCCACCTTCTACATACTTCCTAAAGTCCATAAACCCAACCACCCACGACACCCAATTGTAGCTGATTACTGTGCCCCCGCTGAGAGAATCTCTGCTCTTGTAGACCAACATCTTCAACCTATTACCCGGAACCTATCCTCCTATATAAAAGATACCAACCATTTCCTCGACCGACTCTCCACAGTTCCTCTCCCTTTACCACACAATACCTTGCTCATCACTATTGATGCCACCTCCCTTACTAAAATTATTCTTACTATGGCACTTTTCAAAAATTACTTCTATTTCAGAAGTAACTATTACAATCAAGTAAATGGGTTAACAATGGGGTCTTGCTGGAACTTTGGCCTACATATTCATGAAATATTGAGAATAAATCCTTTTTTGAGCAATAGCAATTAGTTAATGAGATAGTGTACTACAGTACGTATGCTGACAACACCATCATCTTAATAAATGGAAGAGATGGTGAAATAGATGAACGACATAATCAGTTTACTCTTCTGCACCAAGATATGGAGCTTACCACTGACAGAGAAGTGAATGGAAGAGAAGCAATGGTATTTGTGTCTTCATGGTGATGCCACACTTGCACTCACAGATCCAAGGAGAAATCCAAGAAAGGAACAAGGCCTTACACATGTTTGCATAAGTGACACCAAAAGCAAGGAAGTGTTGCCAAAGCTGATTCTCATAAGCTTCCCAGTCTTCACTCACATCATTGTAAGGAGGAAAGGAGGGAGGGGCGGGGAGGGGGGGGGGGGGGGCTGGAAGCCTGTGTAGTCAATGTGGCCGACAAGTTCAAGATAGCAACTGTTAGAGCCTGCTGTTGCGTGAGGGTAGATCGGAGCACTGCCTACATGGACAGAAGAACCAAAGAAACAACCAAATAGATTAAGCACGCAGAGATGAAAGCCACACTCATAGTGAACTGAATCATACTGCAAGAGACAACCAAAGTTTGCTCTTCTTCCACATACAAGCAAACAACAGTTGGAAACATAGACACAAACAACAGACAAACAATCCAGGTACTGATACAAGCAGCTGCTCACAATAAGCACGAATAAGGTATGAGGGCGAGTGCCTGCTGCACTGTGCTTATAAAGAGGAGGGATCCGGTAGACAGACCAGTAGATGCTATGCCGTGTGCACAATTCATATGAACCACTGGAAGCGGCCTGTGGTAGCTGGCCCATGCAGAAGCCGTTGGTGGAATACTCAAAGTGTAGCACGATGGCTGCCTTTTGCTGGAGCACATATCCATGTTGTACCTCCTCCATGACAATGTTTGTAAGGAAAATTATTGGTTAACATATTTTGACAACTTTGGATGTTTGACGATTTCTGGAGAAAATTATTTTCTCATGTTTCTACTTGCTCTATTGTATATATTATACAGTGATCTGTCACTGTAAACAATTTTTAATATGTTACGACTTGAGTCAAATCTAAAATGTTTATTCTCATATTTTTTCCACTTATTCTTTACACTTTGTCACCATATCAGTAATATTAACGTGTCATATATGGATGCTTATCTGAGCTTTGACAATTTGATCCTGCTCTTTGGCATGGTGTAGGATCTCTTCCTACTTGCCAACATCTTTCAAGATGTGTTCTGTACCAAACGATGCTCACAAATTCAGTTCTGTCTAGTTTTTCAGAATGAAAATTACAAAATGTTATTTTTGCTTTTGTATTTCATTTTTATGGAGATTTTGGATTATGTCATGATGATCACATCTGATTACATTGTAAAAATATAAGTTACCAATACACTGTGTAACTTGTTTACTTTCTTCATGATTCTTTTGGTGATGACATATTGTGCCTTAGTTTGGTTTTTTATTATGTCTAGCCACAGAAGATGGTCTGTTAAATGACTGAAAATGGTTGTGTAATAATAATTTTTGGAGTAATACAGCTGTGTGCAATAACAAGTTCTCACCATTTCTTTTCGTTTATTTTATTTCTCCTTATATTATCAATATGTAGACAAGCATTAAATGGCATAAGTTTGAAATACGTATAATGTTAACTTTTCAGCACAGTTACTTTATATCAGTAAAACAATTTGTAGTTTTGATTTTTCCACGAAGCCTCTTGAAGAAAGGGGGCATCATGTTATACTTGGATAAACAGTGTAAAAGATTATTATATCAAAACATCTTTAAGTAGCAGATATTTGAACAGAAAACAATTTTAAAACATTCATTATCATTTGCGAAGAAGAAATAAAAGTTCTTTTTTTTTTTTTGGAATATTATTAAACAACCCATTGACTAGAAAATCAACAAGAAGATTTATACACCTTTAAAAATCACCTAAAGTTAACCAAAAGTTGCTTGTCAAAAACAAATACTGAAGATTCACATCCATTACATGTTTATCGAGAGTAGGCTCAGTCTGCAGGAAGATTACTTCAAGAAAGGTCAACAGAGTGAGCAGTAGATACGATCCACCAGTTTACAAACAATAGGCAGTCTAACTGTAAAATCTAAATTTTCAAGGCTGGAAGTATTACAATCAATAAAATTTTCCAGGCTATTGTGCCGTGGTTGAATCAATTTCACACTGAAACTGAATATTTCGCCCCTATCTGTGGAGGACATTTGCAAGGGGAATTGTAACTTCTTTGAGTATCTGATTCACATCCAGTTGGCTGCTGTCGATTCCCATTGTCCACTGTTGCTATCACCCCAACGTGGAAAACTGGTACCCATCTTCTTGAACACCAGAATCCAGATATCATTCAATTTCCTACTGAAATTTCTTGGCTGTTTTACAATCTCTATGGCCTCTGTACTTGTTGCTGCAATTACTTGAGTCCTAGTAAAATGAGTGTGGTGTTTTCCTGGCAACAAAGCATGTTCTGCTGATTTGTCAATCTCTCCTCTTCATCTACTGAGGTAAAAGGAGCGTGAGGACCACTGAGCAGATCATAACAATGCACAAGTGCCTGTGAAATGTAAAGTTTTCTTGCCTTTCATTAAGGACATTACTGATAGCATGGGAAAAATCTTGAAAAAATGGAACATTGTGGTAATCTACAAACCCACCTGGAAGAACACTTAAAATTGGCTAAGGATGCTTGTCAACCACTGGAAAAAGAATGATTTTATGGAATTCCAGGTACTTGTGGGGAGCTGTAAGTGGGTACTACAAAAATAATGACCAAAAAATGACTACAGGAGCACAAGGACAATTGCAGAAGAGGGGAGATTGATAGATCATTTGTAGCAGCCGGGAGACCACCACATTCATTTTGATAGGACTCAAGTACTGGGAGCCACAAGCAGATACCATGAAAGGCTATACAGAGAGGCCATAGAGATTGAAAAACACCCCAGGAATTTCAATAGGAAGGACAAGGGCATGAAATTGAATGACATCAAGATTCTGGTGCTGAAGATAATGTATTCCAGCCTTCCACTATCGATTGATAGCAACAGTGGATGATAACAATCGACAATGACCAACTATGCTCATGTGTTCAAAACATGTAACATCACACCATTGTGCTGAAGCATGCATAAACAGAATTTTGCTGCAGTCAGTAGTGAGCTAGGGTGTGAATCAGACACTTAAAGAAGCTATGATACACCTTGAAAATGCCTTCCACAGATGGGAATGAAATGATGGATTTAAATGTGAAATCCATTCAATCTTGGTACAATAGACCAGAAAATTGTAGTAACTGTGAATAGGCAGCTTATGGTTTCAATTGGCAGCTTCTACATGTAGTAGACAGTGCAGACATTGTCCAATACCCTGTACTACACAATGTGGCCAGGCAATGCTGCAAGCAACCAACCACAACAGGCATGTACGCACAGCAGTGGCAGATGACGAGCCGCAGTCAATGCTTCGTGTGCAACAACCTAGTAGAGACCGCCCTACCAAAAGCTGGTGGGTTCTGTTTCTTCAATATAGCTCATTGGACTGTGATCTCTTAATTGCAACTCATGCTGTCATTTTGACAATTAATAGAGTAAGCATGTCAGGTAAGATATATGATTGAGATGTCCAACAATATTCAATGTTGATAAAAATCATACTAAAGGACTTTAGTTCATTACTGCAATAGATAAACAAATAAAATATCTCATTTGTAGCTAGTATTCTCGTAATAAGCACACAATGGCAATTTCTGGACTATTTGTACTAATATTTGTTTGTGGATTCACGTAATGGCTCTCTGAAAGGGAAAATGGCTTCAGAAACAATTATGCAAGCTGTTCCAAACCTGAGAAATCAAATGAACAAAGAATTTGATTGAATATACAATGATTGGTTCAAACTGTTGACAGATTTTCTCAAATGAACGAAAAGTTTGATCAGATGTGCTATATCTGCAGGTAGCAGATATTGGTGTGCACATCAGAGTTCTGGAAGAAATGGAGAAATGGAGGAACCCACTAGGTGGGAGAGCCAGCCTGCAGAAGAGTAACCCAAACTATGCAAAGCTGTCACCACAACAATGACAACAGGGCCAAGACCAGTGGAGAGACATATCCAAGCCATGACCAAAATCATGACTCTCTTTGGTGTGACGTCATAAGCGAGTGACTGCCTGTGAGATCGCTCTCCAAGTTTTTATATATTTTTAGATTTCAGATACATATTTTAACAGTTTTTGTGATATTATTTACTATATAAGTGATGTATTAGTGGTTTCTTCATTCACCTCTGCCTTTCTTGTGTTGTAACCTGATATTTGTGAGTGTTTCATATCGAGCAACGTAACCTCTTACCTGTATTTACATTCCACACTGACCAGTTGCAGCTGTAGCGGCGCATCAAAAGCTAAGTACCAATTAATTGTTTGTGTTTAGTGATTTATTTAGGAACTTTAGTAGTCTTCAACCAAAGTTTGTTGTGTTTTATGGTGAAATAATGTCCCCCCATGAACCATGGACCTTGCCGTTGGTGGGGAGGCTTGCGTGCCTCAGCGATACAGATGGCCATACCGTAGGTGCAACCACAACGGAGGGGTATCTGTTGAGAGGCCAGACAAACGTGTGGTTCCTGAAGAGGGGCAGCAGCCTTTTCAGTAGTTGCAGGGGCAACAGTCTGGATGATTGACTGATCTGACCTTGCAACATTAACCAAAACGGCCTTGCTGTGCTGGTACTGCGAACGGCTGAAAGCAAGGGGAAACTACAGCCGTAATTTTTCCGAGGACATGCAGCTTTACTGTATGCTTAAATGATGAAGGCATCCTCTTGGGTAAAATATTCCGGAGGTAAAATAGTCCCCCATTCGGATCTCCGGGCGGGGACTACTCAGGAGGATGTCGTTATCAGGAGAAAGAAAACTGCCGTTCTACGGATCGGAGCGTGGAATGTCAGATCCCTTAATCGGGCAGGTAGGTTAGAAAATTTAAAAAGGGAAATGGATAGGTTAAAGTTAGATATAGTGGGAATTAGTGAAGTTCGGTGGCAGGAGGAACAAGACTTCTGGTCAGGTGACTACAGGGTTATAAACACAAAATCAAATAGGGGTAATGCAGGAGTAGGTTTAATAATGAATAGGAAAATAGGAATGCGGGTAAGCTACTACGAACAGCATAGTGAACGCATTATTGTGACCAAGATAGATACGAAGCCCACACCTACTACAGTAGTACAAGTTTATATGCCAACTAGCTCTGCAGATGATGAAGAAATTGAAGAAATGTACGATGAAATAAAAGAAATCATTCAGATAGTGAAGGGAGACGAAAATTTAATAGTAATGGGTGACTGGAATTCGAGTGTAGGAAAAGGGAGAGAAGGAAACATAGTAGGTGAATATGGATTGGGGCTAAGAAATGAAAGAGGAAGCCGCCTAGTAGAATTTTGCACAGAGCACAACTTAATCATAGCTAACACTTGGTTTAAGAATCATGAAAGAAGGTTGTATACGTGTAAGAATCCTGGAGATACTAAAAGGTATCAGATAGATTATATAATGGTAAGACAGAGATTTAGGAACCAGGTTTTAAGTTGTAAGACATTTCCAGGGGCAGATGTGGACTCTGACCACAATCTATTGGTTATGACCTGTAGAGTAAAACTGAAGAAACTGCAAAAATGTGGGAAATTAAGGAGACGGGACCTGGATAAACTGAAAGAACCAGAGGTTGTACAGAGTTTCAGAGAGAGCATAAGGGAACAATTGACAGGAATAGGGGAAAGAAATACAGTAGAAGAAGAATGGGTAGCTCTGAGGGATGTAGTAGTGAAGGCAGCAGAGGATAAAGTAGGTACAAAGACGAGGGCTGCTAGAAATCCTTGGGTAACAGAAGAAATATTGAATTTAATTGATGAAAGGAGAAAATATAAAAATGCAGTAAATGAAGCAGGCAAAAAGGAATACAAACGTCTCAAAAATGAGATCGACAGGAAGTGCAAAATGGCTAAGCAGGGATGGCTAGAGGACAAATGTAAGGATGTAGAAGCTTATCTCACTAGGGGTAAGATAGATACTGCCTACAGGAAAATTAAAGAGACCTTTGGAGAGAAGAGAACCACATGTATGAATATCAAGAGCTCAGATGGCAGCCCAGTTCTAAGCAAAGAAGGGAAGGCAGAAAGGTGGAAGGAGTATATAGAAGGTTTATACAAGGGCGATGTACTTGAGGACAATATTATGGAAATAGAAGAGGATGTAGATGAAGACGAAATGGGAGATACGATACTGCGTGAAGAGTTTGACAGAGCATTGAAAGACCTGAGTCGAAACAAGGCCCCCAGAGTAGACAACATTCCATTAGAACTACTTACGGCCTTGGGAGAGCCAGTCATGACAAAACTCTACCAGCTGGTGAGCAAGATGTATGAGACAGGCGAAATACCCTCAGACTTCAAGAAGAATATAATAATTCCAATCCCAAAGAAAGCAGGTGCTGACAGATGTGAAAATTACCAAACTATCAGTTTAATAAGCCACGGCTGCAAAATACTAACGCGAATTCTTTACAGACGAATGGAAAAACTGGTAGATGCGGACCTCGGGGAGGATCAGTTTGGATTCCGTCGAAATGTTGGAACACGTGAGGCAATACTGACCTTACGACTTATCTTAGAAGAAAGATTAAGAAAAGGCAAACCTATGTTTCTAGCATTTGTAGACTTAGAGAAAGCTTTTGACAATGTTGACTGGAATACTCTTTTTCAAATTCTAAAGGTGGCAGGGGTAAAATACAGGGAGCGAAAGGCTATTTATAATTTGTACAGAAACCAGATGGCAGTAATAAGAGTCGAGGGGCATGAAAGGGAAGCAGTGGTTGGGAAAGGAGTGAGGCAGGGTTGTAGCCTCTCCCCGATGTTATTCAATCTGTATATTGAGCAAGCAGTAAAGGAAACAAAAGAAAAATTTGGAGTAGGTATTAAAATTCATGGAGACGAAGTAAAAACTTTGAGGTTCGCCGATGACATTGTAATTCTGTCAGAGACGGCAAAGGACTTGGAAGAGCAGTTGAACGGAATGGACAGTGTCTTGAAAGGAGGATATAAGATGAACATTAACAAAAGCAAAACGAGGATAATGGAATGTAGTCAAATTAAATCGGGTGATGCTGAGGGAATTAGATTAGGAAATGAGACACTTAAAGTAGTAAAGGAGTTTTGCTATTTAGGAAGTAAAATAACTGATGATGGTCGAAGTAGAGAGGATATAAAATGTAGACTGGCAATGGCAAGGAAAGCGTTTCTGAAGAAGAGAAATTTGTTAACATCGAATATAGATTTATGTATCAGGAAGTCGTTTCTGAAAGTATTTGTTTGAAGTGTAGCCATGTATGGAAGTGAAACATGGACGATAACTAGTTTGGACAAGAAGAGAATAGAAGCTTTCGAAATGTGGTGCTACAGAAGAATACTGAAGATAAGGTGGATAGATCACGTAACTAATGAGGAGGTATTGAATAGGATTGGGGAGAAGAGAAGTTTGTGGCACAACTTGACTAGAAGAAGGGATCGGTTGGTAGGACATGTTTTGAGGCATCAAGGGATCACAAATTTAGCATTGGAGGGCAGCGTGGAGGGTAAACATCGTAGAGGGAGACCAAGAGATGAATACGCTAAGCAGATTCAGAAGGATGTAGGTTGCAGTAGGTACTGGGAGATGAAGCAGCTTGCACAGGATAGAGTAGCATGGAGAGCTGCATCAAACCAGTCTCAGGACTGAAGACAACAACAACAACAACGTCAGAAGAACCTTTTGAGAACTGTTTTCAGCTTCGTTACTGTGTCATTAGACGTTTGATTCTCTTTCTGTATTAGTCTTTTGTTATATTCACATTTGTTGTTTATTAATACTGTTAATAATAGTAGTTACTTCCCTTGTAGAGTAAGTTTGTGATTACTGTAGT
Organism: Schistocerca gregaria; assembly: GCF_023897955.1. NCBI lineage: Eukaryota > Metazoa > Arthropoda > Insecta > Orthoptera > Acrididae > Schistocerca > Schistocerca gregaria. Next base: position 1,002,941,340 of record NC_064921.1, read on the forward strand.
CAGGTTTTTAACATCATCTTATTGTAGTAGCGGAACTTAGAAAAAGTAAAATTTTACCATGAGAGAGAAGTGTAGGCTTTGCCATAGGTTCGTGAGTAGTGGATTGTGGTGTGAAACTTGTTCAAAGTATTTTCACTGGGGGGAATGCAGTGGGGAAGCCAGTAGGCATTCTGGTGAGACCCTCTCATGGAACTGCAGGTTATGTAGCAAGAGTAAGTTGATAGAGGAGCAGGAGCGTAAGATCTGTGCCCTTCAGGTGCAGTTGAAAAACGCACAGGAGGAACTAGATAGGATGAGGAGGGAGAAGGGTGTTGGGGAATGGGAGCTGGCTGTTGGCAAGAGATCTGCTAGGAGAAGAATATTTTCAGATAGTTTTACTATTGATGTTTACAATAGATATGACCAACTGTCAGAGTCTAGTGGAGAGGAATCTCTAGTAGCTGTGGTTGTAGGAAGTATTCAGCAGACCTCAGTAGTTATGGTGGCTAGAACAGTTGTAAAGTCGAAGAGGAAGAAGAAAGTTCTGCTGTTAGGTAGTTCTCATGGCAGAGGTGTAGGCCAGCAGTTGCAGGAAGTGTTCGGGAGTGAGTACCACGTCACCAGCATTGTGAAGCCTAATGCAGGATTGGCTCAGGTGACTGTTAACGTAGGGGGGTTATGTAGGGATTTTACTAAAGAGGATCAGGTAGTGATTGTGGGTGGGGCTGGTAATAGTATTGATAGGGATGGGGAGTATAACATAGATGGTGACCTGGAAAAGATAGCCACTCAGACTGGCAACACGACCGTGCATTTCATGGAACTCTTTCAGCGTCACGATCGGCCTCATCTTAATACAGTCGTCAGGTGTAATAACATGAGACTTGGGGGTGCGCTGATGACGTGTTTAGCAGCGGAGTCTATCAGCAGGACGGGTTTCACAAGACATGGCCTGCACCACAAGAGGTGTGGAAAGGGGAGGTTGGCAAAGCTTATAAGTGACAGCATAGGTGGGGGTGGTGTGATCACTCATGGGAAAATTCCTGTAGTAGTAGGTGTTAGAGCTGTACCTTTTTTAGATTGAAGTCAGCTGATAGGTATTCCTGCTTAAGGGAAGTCTCTCTAACAAAGAAACCGCTTTCGACAAAGCTTAGATATCCGATTAATGAGGGAATTAGCATATTTCATCAAAATATACAAGGTATTAGAGATAACGTTAGTGAACTGCTTATAGATGTTGACTCTGAAATTATTGGTATATCTGAACACTTCTTAAATAAGGAGATAATTCAGAGGCTTCCTTTACCAGGATACAGGTTGGCTGGCAGCTTTTCAAGGAGCTCTTTGCGGTGTGGGGGAGTAGCCATGTATGTGAAAAACGGCATCCCATTTGAGTCAATTGATGTTTCAAAGTACTGCACTGAAAAGGTGTTTGAATGATGTGCCGGTGTGGTTAAATTTAACGGAGCTAAATTTCTAACTGTTGTTATTTATAGATCCCCAGACTCTGATTTCACAACATTTTTCACTTTATAGGAAATGCAAAAAGTTAGTTATATGTGGTGACTTCAATGTTAATTGTATAAATCATTGTGCAAGGAAGAGGTTGCTGGTAGACCTCTTTAATTCATATAATCTTATGCAAATCGTATTCTTTCCAACGAGAGTGCAAGGAAACAGTAGAACAACCATAGACAACATTTTTGTTCATTCCTCATTGCTAGAAGTGCATTCTGTTAGCAAATAAGGCAATGGCCTTTCAGATCATGATGCACAAATTTTAACTCTACAAGATTTTTGTGCTGAAACACGTGTTAAATATAGTCATCAGCTGTTTAGGAAAGCTGATCCAGTTGCTGTAGAGACCTTTGTAAACCTTATCAAGGAACAAGAGTGGCAAGATGTTTATAGCACTGATACAGTAGATGATAAATATAATGCTTTTCTCAAGACTTTTCTCATGCTCTTTGAAAGTTGCTTTCCGTTAGAACGCTCAAAACAGGGTACTAGCACACACAGGCAGCCTGGGTGGCTGACTAGAGGGATAAGAATATCTTGTAGAACAAAGTGGCAATTATATCAAAACGTTAGAAACAATCAAAATCTAAATGCTTAAAAATGTCATTAGGAAGGCAAAAAGTATGTGGTATGCAGATACAATAGGTAAGACTCGGATAAAATTAAAACCATATGGTCAGTCGTAAAGGAAGTGGCTGGTCTGCAGAGACAGGTTGAGGATATAGAATCAGTGCGTAGTGGGAACGTCCGTGTTACTGATAAGTCGCATATATGTACAGTATTTAATAATCACTTTCTGATGGTGGTGGTGGTGGTGGTGGTGGTTAGTGTTTAACGCCCCGTCGACAAGGAAGTCATTAGAGACGGAGCGCAAGCTCAGGGTAGGGAAGGATTGGGAAGGAAATCGGCCGTGCCCTTTCAAAGGAACCATACCGGCATTTGCCTGAAACAATTTAGGGAAATCACGGAAAACCTAAATCAGGATGGCTGGAGACGGGAATGAACCATCGTCCTCCCGAATGCGAGTCCAGTGTGATAACCACTGCGCCACCTCGCTCGGTAATCAATTTCTGAATATAGCAGGTGAATTAAATAGAAACCTAGTCCCAACAGTGAATCATATAGCGCTCTTAGAAAAAAGTGTTCCGAGACTGATACCTGAAATGCTCCTCCATGATACTGACAAGTTGGGAGATTGAGTTAATAATTAAATCACTAAAGACCAAGAACTCTCGTGGATATGACAGGGTATCTAGCAGAATACTGAAGTATTGTTCTATGTATGTTAGCCCAGTACTCAGCCATATCTGTAACTTTTCCTTTAGGAGTGGTCGGTTTCCTGACTGATTAAAGTACTCGGTAGTGAAGCCACTTTATAAAAAGGGAGACATGGATAATGTTGACAATTTTAGACCTATTTCTATGCCATCAGTGTTAGCTAAAGTTATTGAGAAGGTTGTATATACATGGTTACTGGCGCATATAAATTCACATAATTTGCTGTCAAATGTTCAGTTTGGATTTAGAAATGGTTTAACAACTGCAAATGCTATATTCTCTTTTCTCTGGGAGGTTTTGGACGGATTAAATAAAAGGTGTTTTCTTTGATTTAACGAAGGCTTTTGACTGTGTTGACCACAAAATATTACTGCAGAAGTTGGACCACTATGGAGTAAGGGGAGTAGCTTCCAATTGGTTCACCTCTTACTTTAAGAACAGAAAGTAGAAAGTAATTCTCCGCAATACTGAGAGTGGTAGTGATGTTCAGTCCCAATGGGGCACTGTTAAGTGGGGCGTTCCCCAAGTGTCGATGCTGGGGCCACTGCTGTTTCTTATTTATATAAATGATATGCCTTCTAGTATTACAGGTGATACAAAAGTATTTCTGTTTGCTGATGACACAAGTTTGATAGTGAAGGATCTTGTGTGTAATATTGAAACAGTAACAAATAATGTAGTTCATGAAATGAGTTCGTGGCTTGTGGAAAACAATTTGATGCTAAATCACAGTAAGACTCAGTTTTTGCAGTTTCTAACGCACAATCACATGGATTACGAAGCAGTTCATTACGGCGTCTTCTCTGCGAGTGGATGTATAGAGAAAACTGGGCAACACAGAAGCCCTACCACCTCAGCTGTATGGATTACCTATGATCCATAAGAATAATGTTCCACTAAGACCAATTGATAACGCTCCTGGCTCACCGAACTATAAACTGGAAAAGCACTTGGCCTCTCTGCTCCAGCTGCATGTGTGGAAAGCAGACACACTCATAAAGGACTCAGGACATGTCACTGAGAAACTGAAGAAACTAAAACTTGTACCAAATTACATCCTGGTCAGCTTTGATATTGTTTCTTTGTTTACAAAAGAGCCACTCAGTGATGCTCTGGAGCACATCGGTTTCATTTTCCCACAAGACATCACAAAGCTCTTTCATGTATGTCTCGCCATGAGCTATTTTACGTGGAATGGCAATTTCTACAAACAGCTGGAAGGCATCGCCATGGGCAATCCTCTTAGTCCAGTGGTGGCCAACTTATTCATGTGAACATTTCAAAGCACTGGCACTGGACTTGGTGACTTCTCAACCTAAGGTGTGGTACAGATACATCAATGATACTTTGGGCATTGTGTGGAGCCATGGTGAAGAACAGCTCGGTGACTTCCTAAGACACTTGAACAGCTTCCATGCCAAGATAAAATTTACCACGGAAGTAGAAAAGGACAAAAAACTACCATTTCTAGAAGTGCTGGTCACTAGGGATGGCGAAAACCTGGGACATAACGTGTACCAAAAACTGACACACACTGATCAATACCTGCATAATTTATCAAACCAGCACCCAAGCCAGAAAAAGAGGCATGATTAATATGCTTGTAATGCGAGCTGGACAAATATATGAGTCGCTAAACCTCAGATACAAAATGTAACACCTGGAAAGTGTTCTGAGGAGCAATGGGTACGCCACAAATTATATTAGAAATGTAACAGAGTCAAACAATTGGCGACATGAGAAATCAGAAAAAGAAATGTCGGGTACAGCCTTTCTGCCATACATTCTTGCTTGTTCAGAGAAGCTGTAGAAATACAAAAACATGAGAATAGCTTCAACAAGAAAGAAAAAAGCCTTAAGGTAAATGGATCCTGGCTTCCCATACTGCAGCATACAACCGTCACAGGTGGCAAGAGGAGAACTGCACTGGAAATGATCGTGGAGAAGCCCTCGGACGTTGGCGCGCCAGGTGCATATGGTCTGCGGCCACTAGCTTGGTTTGAGTTCACCACCAGCAATGGAGGGTAATGCTTTGACAACGCCAGCCACTCACGTTGGCGAAACATCAGTCAAATCATCAGACAAATGTTGGCCGAAGAGCCTGAGACAGAAGCCAATAGGCAGTTTGTCAACAAGTGGCCACGAAAGCCTTAAAAATTTCTGCATGAAATACTTATCATCTAATTTTTCAAAAACTATTATGTGAAAAAATCTGACACCTTCATTAGATAAATAACTTAATTTCCTTTTGTTATTCATCATACTTACTGTGCAAGATCAAATTAAGTAAAATCTGGCATGAAATTGGAAAGCATTTGCAAAGTTAAAAAAACACTGCGTAAACTTTACATGTGGTTGATATTAGTTCATACACTGTAGTGAATGAAGTGTAGATGAGACAATGAAATTTTATTTAAAATTAAGGGAAGAACACTATCTCATTTCATTCTCAAGTTATTGGTTTCCACACACTATTCACATCCTTGTGTGCTGCAAATCATGTTATCATAACAAACATGTTATAAATGATTCATAATATTGAAATGAGGTTTTCTATAAATGACACACACAATGAGGCATATATGTTGTATGATAAATACTCGAAAATGTTTTACTCAAAGATATATGAAAGTAATTCAACCACAGCAGTTAGAAGTCAGTGGCTCAGGACAAACACAAATGTCCACAGCACTGTATGAAAATCCAAGCGGTGTGCATATATACGGTGTAGTAGGATGTGTATACACATCCACAGCAGTGAAAGGGTTAATTAGTATTTTGGGCTAGGAATCATTTTCTTTTGCCTTTTAAGGGGACAGGGCCTATGCAGTGTTTATTGAAGTAATTTGAAGGAGTGGGAACTCATGGAGAGTCTTCCAATAATTACTGTGGTCTTGTTGCCCTTTGTCCTCTGTGCAGGCAAGTAATATTTTTCTCCTGCTACAGAAAAGTGCCAGTTTCCTGGCTGAAATGTAGGTCAGATGGAAGGCTAAACCAGAAAATACTGAAATGCTTGAGTAAACAGAACATCCTTCAGGAATCTTCAACTATTGAGATATGCAACTGTTAGAGATATGCTCTAGTTAAAAGATGGTTTTGATCCCCTAACAAGTTTCAGGTTAAGGCAATTATTCTAAATTATCTAAATTAATGATTGTGTTTATGAAGATTTTATGGAGTGTAATTTAGAGAAATTTTTCAAAGGGTCTAATTTATTAAATGACAAAATCTAGTGAAGATCTGTATAGTTTGCCATTGGGTGATAATAATAATTTTAGGGTCTTGTGTGAAAGGAATTTGTACTGTTCTGAGTGTACAGAATGATAATATGATGGGACTTAAATAATTTGCTACAGATGGTTAACAGATAAGTTAACAAACATGTACAATAGTGCTAGCTTCACTACAGTATGGATAATGAAGATTACTCCTATTTTCCTGTATCTAAAGAAATTAAGAATGGCCACATGTACAGCTGAATCAAAAGAGTGTACAAGTATATTGTGGTAGATTAATTTTTGGTTTTGCCACATTTAGGGAATTTCAGTCAGATTACATGAGCAACTACTTTGGAGCAATGTCCAAGTAACTTCCCCACAATAAATGACACTGAAATGAAATGATAGTATGGCATTATTGACTGGGAGATTCCATCTAAGACTGTTCACCTAGCTGGTGCAAGTATTTTTATTTGATGCCACTTGTGTGTCGACGAAAATGAAATGATGTGATCAGTATAATGCTCAGCCCCTGACTGAATAAAATCTCCAACCCGACCAGGAATCAAACCCACGACCCTGCGATATGGAACTAAGGACACTGAACACTAGAACCTGAGATACAGTCTTAATGACATTAACAGAACTGATTCAATTACCGGGACTGTTTTTATTGGGGACGGACGATTATTTGATTCAAAAATAAAATAACACCACAAAAACATGTTTAGTATCCCAGCCAGTGGACACTGCAATGGAAGCAGATGAGCTGGCATAGTTACCACAATTGAAAAGTGCAAAAAACTGCCATGGGCAGCGCATGCAACACATGGTATGGCAGATCCACTGACAGAATTGTTTACCTGTGCAGTAAACCGTGCAGGGCAGTTCTAATGCTGAGTTCAACAATCACAGACCTCACATAGCAATTCGTGCATTGTGCCATTTCATTTCAGTGTGTTCAATCATCAGCCAAACGTGTCTACCTAATTTTGTGTTTGTCCCTGTGTAGTTCTCTATGTGGTTTTGGACTTTCTCTTATCTGCAGATTCACTCACAAGTCGAGTTTTCATTTCCTCTAGCAGGATTCTGTTTCCCAGCTTGTTGTCAAGCCACTATTGGCCCGAACACTGCCTTGTGCCAACAGCACTGTTTAGAGTAAGGTTGCGACAGAAGACTTTCTTATGTGTCTGATGCTTCTATTTTTTCCCTCCCCTTTTCATCGTGTTAATTTTGGGCTGCCATTGGCCTGGCATTTATGAAATGGTGGCACAAACAGTTGCGCCTACAGAAGGAGCTGCTGCAGCAGCAACATGAGCAGATACAGATGCCAAGCAACAAGGCTCATGGTATCGCCCCATATGGCCTTACCATCTAATTACCCATCTCAGACTGCAACTCCTCCTTCCACAATGATTTCCAACTGTTCCAATTCCCCTAGCCATTAACCTTCACAGATGTATTCCTGCAAAACCATGTCAATCCGGCCCAAACCTCCTTGCAATACCTCCTATCCATCTGTAAAGTTCTCCTGCTGTGCAATCCCAAATTCCTGGATTCCATCAAACACATTGAAGCCCTTGCCATCCAGGAATTAGAGCACTATGCACAATGCCACCTCAGAAAACTCTCCAACCTATTGACTTCCTACACCTGCCTTGGACTACCATTATCCACCACCTCTACAGCAGCCTCCAAAAACTACTCCAGTTCCACCCATAGCTGTCAAACCATGCCTCGCAGACCTACTACATTTACCCTATCCTCAAAAACTCCCTCCCATCACCATACAAAGTCCAGAACCTAAACAGACCCAAAACACAGTTATGAACATTTCCTCTAAAAGCCTTAGCCCCACAAACGTATCAGTCCTTTCCAAATGTCTTATCTTTTGCTCCACTCCCAAATTCAAACATGCTGGACTTGTTAAAGACCTTCTCTCCTTCTTCCAGTCCCTATAGTGGAAACACTTTTTCATGGCCAACCCTACCACTCAGACTCAACCTGAGACCAATGTAGAGCCCTGACTGACTCAGCTCACTCCTCCATCCACTTGTGATCCACTCTCACTGTCCCCAAATCATCCCCTGATAATTTTCCAGAATTTCTTAACCTTGAACTAGCCTCCTATCATTTTCCAATTCCATCAACCTTCAAGCTAATCTTATATATGCAAAAAGAACCGCAATTCACCAACTGAAAACTGATCTCACCTACTGAAAAAGGTTCCATCACAGCTGTTTTGAAATGTAAGGATTATCTGGCAGAAGGACTCTGCCAGCTGTCACATTCATCCGCCTATAAAGCCTGCCACAGTGACCCCATTCCAGAAGTCCAGCATGATCTCCAGTCTCTCCTCAAAATAAGAGGCCCATCTGAGAACCTCTCCCCTGAGTCTCTCTCTCTCTCCTCACCCCTAACACACCAAGCACTTCCACCTTCTACATGCTTCCTAAAGTCCATACACCAAACCACCCAGGACAATCCATTGTAGCTGGTTACTGTGCCTCCACTGAGAGAATCTCTGCTCTTGTGGACCAATACCTTAAGCCTATTATCCGAACCCCACCCTCCTATATAAAAGATATCAACCATTTCCTCCACCAAATCTCCACAGTCCCTATTCTTTACCACACAGTACCCTGTTCATTACTATTGATGCCATGTTCCTTTACACTAACATCCCTAATGCCCCCTATTGAACACTACACCTTTCCCAACACCCAACAGATTTCAAACCTACAACCTCCTCCTTCCTGATCAGCACGACCAACTATATCCTCACCCACAATTACTTCTCCTTTAAAGGCATCATCTACAAACAAACCTGGGTATGGCAATGGGCGCCCATATGCCACTGTCCTACGTTAAACTATTCATGACCATCTGGAAAAATCCTTCCTAACCACCCAAAATCCCAAACCCCTCATCTGGTTCGTATTCACTGATAACATCTTCCTGGTCTGGCTCGAGAGTGAGGACTCCCTATCCACATTCCTCCAGAACCTCAATACCTTCTCCCCCATTCTCTTCACTTTACCTCCCCGACCCAACAAGCCACATTTCTCAATGTTGACCTCCATCTCAAAGATGGCTAGATTAGTACCGCTGTCCATATCAAACCTATCAAGCATCCACAATACCTCCACTTCGACAGCTACCACATATTCCGTACCAAGAAGTCCCTTCCACACAGCCTAGCCACTCATGGCTGTCTCATCTATAATGACGAGCAGTCCCTCTTGAAATATACCAAGGGTCTCACTGAGATCTTCACTGGCCTTAATTACCCTCCAAACCTTTTACAGGAACACATCTCCCATGCCTTATCTCTCCAGTCACCCATCTCTATCAACCCCTGCTCCCATTCTCTTCCCTCATGACTTGTCTCTGTAGACCTAGAAGAAAGATATGTGTCATACATCCTCTCACCACCAGCTACTCCAGTTTGATTACAAGTATTACCAAACCCAACAAAAGGCAAAGTTTCCTGTGAAATCAGTCACATGATCTATAAGCTAGGCTGCAACCACTTTGTTGCATTGTACATGTGTATGACAATCAACAAGCTGTCAGTCTACATGAATGGTCACCAACAAAATGTGGCCAAGAAAAGCTGAGCCACCCAGTTGCTGAGCACACTGCCCAACACAATGTTCTTCATTTCAGTGACTGCTTGTGCTTGAGATGTAATGCAGCTTCAGCTGAAGAACATTAATAGCTGAACTTGATTCCTAGAATGTGAATCATGTAATAATTGTGGATAAAATGAATATGGTATTATAAAGGACAATTTGTCCAGTTTTATGTCAACTCTGATAGGCACTAAGTGGTTAGTAAATGAAACTTGAAAGCAAGCTGTAATATGTGGCTGGAGTCTAAGGGAGGTGGTTCAGATATCAACCTTGAATTATGTACTGGCTATCATCCCACACAATGAATGATGTGATGATAGGCATAACTTGCTACCTCAACTAACAGTCAAAGCAGAACAGTCAGTGGAGCAGGATACTGCCACCACGTGCAGAGGTAACATCTGTATGATAAATTGCTCCAGAATTCACTCAAGGAAGTTACACAATTTGGTCTCTCAAAATGTGTCCATGCAGTTTTTAGGTCATCAGACATTAGTAAAAATAAAACAAGGAGCTACCAACAGTGTCTCCTCAATGACCATCAAGCAAACATTGCTGCATATGGGCCTCTGCAGCAGGTGCCTGGTTCATGCACCCATTTAAACTGAGTGGCAACAGATGGCCTTTTCAGATGAATGACTGTTAAGCTCCATCGGACACACAACAAAGTATAACTATGCATCTATCTTTTCCGATCATATCTACCTTGGCATGCAGTGTGCTTTTCTTCTGTCCAATGACATCTACCAGCAGGATAGAGAAACATGCCATACAGTTCGCAGTGTATGCGCATGATCAGAACAACAACAGTATGCATTTAATATACTCACCTGACCACTAAACTTTCCGGATTTAAACCCAATTGAGAATCTGTGGGATCACTTCAACTGGACTGTTCACATCATGGTATCCTCAACTGAGAAACCTAGTGCAACTGGCCATATCACTAAAGTCAGCTCAACTCCACATCCCTGTCGGTACCTACTAGAATGTCACTGATTCTCTTCCTGCATGTCTCACAGTGTTCACACTTTAAAAGGTGGTTATTCAGGCTTCTGAGAGGTGGTTACATTAATGCGACTGGACAGCGTTTCTTTTTTCCATTATCAAGTCAGAATTGCCTCTCTCTGCTGCCTTTCCCTTTCCTAAAGCAAATCTGGTTGTCATCTAACAGATCCCCAATTTTCTTTTCCATTCTTTTGAACATTATTCCTGCCAGCAAGGTTGAGGCATAAGCTGTTAATTTAATTATAAGATAGTTTTCACATTTATCTGCCACTGCTTTCTTTGTGACTGTGTGGATGATATTTCCCCAAAAGTCTGATATCTCCATAACATCTTTATTTTTCTTATTATAAATTTGCAGAAGACAGAGAAATTCAATATGGGTGGGTTATCAGCAAATGCTGCCATCTGTTATATTTGCCACCACAAGAGATTCTCACTGATTTACAGCCCAAAAACTTTACATATATTGTGGAAAATTAACTGTACGTCATCAGAATAAAGGCATGTTTTTCATACACCTAATGTGTGTCTCTAACAGCACAGAAGAAACAGAAAAATCTGTTGCAACTTCACATCAAATCAAACATCTGCCTCTTTACACATGTAACCTACTAGTTTATCATCCACTTACAGTGAAGACCAACAAAAATTTCCCTCTCAAGCGCCTATGTAGTTCCACCTGCATAGCTGTGCATATTAGCATACTACTTGCAGATCAAATTCACCTGGTAGATTAACGATGAGGGGCAGTGTCCTGGTCAGCCTGCATGTGGTCTTTAGCCTGTTTCCTACATCTGACTAGGTAAATGTCAGGCTTGGCTGGTACCCACGTTTCACCTCAGTTACATGACTTCCACCCTTTAGGAAACATTCACACACTTTCAAAGGAACTAAAACTAGACACAGACAGTTGGGATGCACTAATTTTATCCCAAGTAGGAAAGGGGTGGTGTCAGGGATGGGATCCAGCCACATGCTACGACTCCCGAATGAGAACAACAAGAAGACGATGACAATGGGTCCCTGTATTTCATCTTAGTTAATAAAAGTGAATTTTATTTTCAGAAAATCTTTTTCATCTTCTTGGAATAGGTGTAGAATACAGACAGGACCATTTGTGCATAAATAATAATTCCTCTTCTGTGTGTTCTCAATGTAATCCAGAAGAAAAGCATGTTGTACTTCACTTCCAGCAGTGCCCTTCCAGAATTTGAATGTGGCTGTGATTTTCTACCAATAATATTTGTGCTGTCAAGTGAACATTTTATTATATCTACAAGAATATTGCGTATTTATTAGGTATGTTATCTTGGCATCTAAGTACCTATATTAATTTGAAACTGATGCTTCTGTACTCTAATTATGTATCTAAAAATAGCTTTAAATAGCTCTATAACTGTCACTATTATTTTAGCCTAAAATATTATAAATTCAAAATAAAGAATTACTTACTCAATATCATCTCCTATGTATTACATACCTCACCCATCAAATCCTCCAGTGCCTGTGCAAGCTTCGCACTCTCATCTCTACGTATGGACAATTTTTGATTAACAAGAGATATTTGGTGCTCCAGTTCTTTGTTATTGCTCACTTCATTCTCAAAAAAATTTTTTTGTTCTTCTAGAAGTGATAACTTTTCTCTTCCTTCTATTCGCATTAAGTTCATTTCCTGAAGACAAAAACATGTCAGACTATATAAATCATTACTTTCTATGTCAATGTGCTGTAATTCAGTAATGTATTATACATGGTAAATACCCCATGAGCAGATACTGAAGAGAAGAAAAAATGAAAATCACGCAACCCAACACTATTGTAAATGATCATTGGTAATTGCGCATACATTGTACCTATAAAACACAGCTAGTTTGCAAATATTAAATTAAGTTCCAATATTCAATACATATCTGCAACAACGTAGCATAAGTCTAAGATGGTTACAACAAATGTTTGCAGAAAGTATTCACAAAAGCACCTTGTGACCCATTAGCCATTAGTGGGGTTCACAGAAGCAGAATGTCTGAGAAATGGCAGTTACATGGAAATGGGCACACTGATGAAGCTCATGTATTAGACATGGTGCTTCAAACAGAGCAGAAAGCATGTGGACATGGAATGTCACTGCTTGTCATTCACAGTGCCCACAGCATAAGAAAACTTCGCAGTGTCAGTTGCAGTGTTATAGACCAAGTGAAGTTATACTAAGAGTGACCCCCTGACAGTAGACATTGCTAACTTTTCTAATCTCTTAAGTGTAGTGTTTCCAGTCCGACACTGTCATCTTAACATGTGTTACGTACCAACCCTGTATCATGCAACTGGCCACAGAATTTCCTAACTGCGAGACCTCATTCACTTGTGTTCCTTGCAGGGGTGTCAACAAGCTTGAATAAAAATGGCAGTGTTTCATCACATTAACAGGTCAGGCGGAAAGCAGGACATCAGCACTTTGCATGAACTGGGTAGCTAGCAGCAGCAGAAGCTTAGTAAAGCAATACGAATGAGAGGTATCACGTCACCTTGTTATGTGAAGTAAGGGGCCATGACACTGATGCAAGAAGGCATACTGAATATTGTTATGGACCAGTCTGTTGGTGTAAAAAACAACGGGGTTGAGCAAATAGCGCACGATATGGCTTGCTAATATATTTGTATTAGGAAAGCCTATGCAGTCATTACAAGTGACACTGCGTCAACACCAGCCAATATTTCACACAGTAAATACTCCAGCATTTGAGTTCAGAATGGAGTTGATCAGAAGGATCCATGGTGCACAGGACACGCTTACTTGATTTCCTGACATAGTATTAACGCTGGGTATAAGTCTGTTGTAGATTTCCTGCTCGTACCCAACACCGCCAAGAGCTGTTGGAGAGATGTCTTCCTCTCTGTAAGCCCTAGTCACAAGTTCGCCACTGCTGACAGCTTCCAGCGCAGATGGGAAGACCTGGGGGTCTTCCATGTCGACTTGGCTCAGGACATCAGCATTCCTGACACTTCAGTGGAGCCATGGGGCCTACCTGCATGGCAAGCCAGGGTCAGTGCACTTCTCAACCACATGACAACCGTCATCGCGGGTCAGAGAGCAGAGATGCACCACAGTTGCGGGAGGGGATCTAGAACCTACTAGGCCGGCATGTGTAAGCCACATACGCACGTGCCACCTTCTTCGAGTGTGGACGGTGGAGGTGCAGCATCCACTTCCTGAGTAGCTGGCGGACAAGCAACGGCAGAGGACTGCCGTAGCATCGCTAAAGGAGATATGTATTGGCGGAAATAAAGGGTTAAAAGTCACTCTTCTCTTACTGCACCCACCGGCATACATAGGTCACAACCACCTCCTCTTCCCTGGGGAACAGGCAAGTGGCAAACTGAGAGAGTGCCTCCCGACACACCACACGTCTGCCACGCATCCCAATAGTCGCCACCTGCACATGTGATCTTAATAAAATGCACTGAGAAATAGCTTACTATTTGGAAAATAAGGACCACAGAGTAAATCATGGGAGGTAAAGGATTTCATATATCATGTTTTTCAGGTTCCACAGGGTGTTCAACCAGAGGAGGGAGGAGGGAGGAGGGAGGAAGGAGGAGGGAGGAGGGGAGAGGGGGAGGGACAAGTCTCAGCAATGGCGTGTTATAGATAATCATATAGATAATCAATACGTAATCTGTCATTGGTATGTTACATCATGATTAATTTGAAACAGAACAGGAGGAGTTATAGTAACAGAATGCCAAAATTTTAGCCAATAGTAAAGACAAATTGCAATCTTTGGTGCAGGATGGAATATACAAAATCACATGCACACAATGTGGAAAAATATATAGTGATCAGACAGGTAGAGCTGTGGTAATTAGCTTACTTGAGCACAATAGAAGCTGGAGATTAAGAGAGATAGATTCAACTTTTACCGATCATCTTTTAACAGAAAACTGCTCACGTGACGTAGAATGTGAAGTTTTACATTCTGTTAAGAAAAGCAGAAAGATGGTCCTACTAGAAATCAGCAAAAATAAGCACATTGCTAAACAACCAAACACAAATTCCTTTTTATCTTTATTAAACTAGATTCTTATTAGAAATATTACATTGAAATTGTAAATTCATTTTCATTTTTCAGTGGTTGTTAACCATATCTCCACATAAAAGACTTCGTTTCTTTTTTTAGTCAACAGAACTAACAACAAATGTGATATAATGTGTGTCTGAAAAGTAACTACTGTTTTGTTCTAACACCACTACAGCACTAGAATCACAGTTCCGCATATTCGCACCCATCTCTCTCATTCACTGTCTTTCCACTGACACCATTACAGCCAGATTGTGTTGCGTTCATATTTGTTACTGATCATTCAAAATGTTTAAGACAGTCTCTGAGCCCACTGTTTGTGAAGTGCATTCTGTGATATGGCTTTCGAACATAAAGAAAAAGCCAACTGAAATTCATCATCAACTTGTAGGAATTGAAACTTTGGTACACAGTTCAAAACAAAAGGAACTTTTGGCCAAGGCATTGTGTTGCTTCATGACAGTGCAGTCCCCATTCTGCTGGTTATACCAAAATCTTATGCAACAATTTGGTTGGGAGCAGTCTGATCACCTGCCATACAGCCCACTTTCAGACTCCTACTTGTTTGTGAAACTGAAGCAGGATTTTGGAGGAAGGCACTTTGACAGTGATAACAATGCAAAAAATGATGTTCAGCAGGGGCTGTCTTCACTGGCAGCATCTTTCTATGAAGAAGACAAACGTCTGGACAATGGTAGCAATTATGTAAAAAATAGTTTAAGAAATGCTCATTTTTGGAAAAAAAGTGTCAGTTTGAAAAAATGTTTAATGATTTTTTTTTCCAAAATGGTAATTACTTTCCACAGATGCCTCATACTTTCCTATGTAAGCAATCTACATACAATCATTTTGGTATATTTTGGGCATGGTCCAGTCGCAATAATGTGAACACTGTCTAAATTTAATATCAATATGCAATAACCATCCCAGGTAACCCAGGTGACAGGTGGCAGCACTAGCAGTGGAGGGTATATAAAGTAACGCAGAAACAGAGTGCTTTATTTGATGTCCAGGTGAGCATGATCATTGGCTTTTGGGCCAGGGGTAGAAGCATTTCCTAAGCAGCTAAGTTTGTAAACTGCTTGCATGCCACCGAGGTTAAAGTATGCTGTGCCTGGCAAAATGGTGCTGAGGCAAGTGTGGTGCACCATGGGCGACAGATGACAGCCGAGAATGACAGCTACAGAGATGTGTAAGGCCACATAGATGTGCAACTGTTGAGCAACTGACCCCCCACATGAATCGAGGGGCTACTGCCAGTCTCTCCTAAATGACTGTTCAGCAAACGTTGCTGCATATGGGCCTCCACAGCACACATTTGGTTCAAGCACCCAAGTTGCCTGCTGTTCATTGGTAACAAGGGCTGGAATCTGTACACAACTGGATGTCCACAGAGTGGCAACAGTATGCTTTTTCAGATGAATCACATTTTATGCTACACTAGGCAAAAGGGTTTTTTAATGTGTCGTGTGAAATATTTAAAAGCAAAGATGCTGCAACAATCACCAGATATGTCCATGCTGGAGAAGGGAGCATTATGGCCTCAGGAATGCTCTGGTAGCATTCTCTGGGTAATCTTGTCGCTCTGGAAGGCACAATAGATCAACACAACTATGCATCTATCCTTGTGGACTTTATCATCCCCACATGCCAGGTCATTTCCCTCAACCCCTGCATGCCAGGTGATTTTCCTCAGCATGATAACATCTACCAGAAGGATGGTGCAACATGTCACAAAGCTCGCAGCATAAGAGTGTGGTTCAAAGAGCACCAGGATGAGTTTACCATACTCCCTTGACCACCAAACTCCTCGGATCTAAGTCCAATTGAGAAAGTGTGGGACTGCTTTGATCGGGCTGTTCACGCCATGGCTCCTCAATTGAGAATCCTAATGCAGCTTGCTACAGCAATAGAGTCGGCATGGCTCCTCATCCCTGTCAGTACCATCCAAAACCTCAGTGACACACTTCCTCTATGTCTCTCAGTGGTCTCTGCAGAACTATGTAGCCTGATATACGATTATAGGAATTGAGTTCTAAGCAAAATAAAACCAACTGTTAACGCAATGTAAATTTTCATAGTGACTGTGAGTGAGTTCATAAACAGTATACAAATGAGGAAAGCAAGACACATCAATGAATTGAGTTGAGTATATTATGAAAGCTTTATAGCACTCCATGTTACATGGAATGTGCTACTCCAGACAGGATACAGACATGGCTGCCCTAGCAGCTGTGAAAAAAGATACCTATCAACCAAGTTTCATTTGTACCGATGTTTGACCTAAACTGTACCAAATGAAATTACTGAGTTACCACTTTATTCACTGCAAACTCAACAAAGAATAATAGATTATTTAATTTCCAAACATCTTAATAACTATGACTGATACTGCAAAACAGCCAATTCATTATTAAACTAATAGTTTGTTTTTTACCCATAGATTCAACTGGATACATGTATGTACCATATTTTGTGCACATCTCCCTGCGCCCCCCCCCCCCTCCCCATCCATCTCCTGCTCACTACTCTCTCTGTCCATCAACCCCGCCCCCCCCCCCCCCAAATATGTATCTCTCTCTCTCTCTCTCTCTCTCTCTCTCTCTCTCTCTCTCTCTCTCTCTCTGTGTGTGTGTGTTCATCTCCTCTAGTGTCGGAAGGCGTGGAAGAGTTGAATGTGCACCAGAGGATATGGACCTGGATACCCACTAGGGGTCTCTGTGCTCTGGTAGCGCCTGAGCCGCAAGCCTTGCCGTGCGAGTGCGCCATCCTCTGTACCATGTGAAGTCCGTGGTCAATCGAGTTTCCGCTGTCATGTATTTAGGCAGTCAGACAGCACAACCCCAGCAGTCTGGTACTCGCAGTAGTTCGCTTGTGCATCTCAGCCATACTGCATTCCGGTTCCATATGTTGAGATACATACAGTCGTTGTTTGGAGTGTTCCTGCATTATTGTTGTCTCGCCGTGTTTATCGCTTCAGTTCTTGCTTTCTTGCCTCGTGTTGTGTCCTGGTCAGTCATAGTGTCTGTCGTCCCCTACTTGTTCGTCTGTCCTGTCTGTCCATTATTAGTGATACCTCCAGTGGCTACCCCTTCTGGCAGCTTTGCATCTCTATTCTCTGCCGTGTACTGCTCATCGGCCACTCACAGCTATAACTTCTCCTACTTCCTTCTCTCTCTGTTCATCTCTTATGTCACCCCCTTTTCACTCCTCCACCATTGGGAGATGATTCATACTCCTGCAGTACTTCTTTCCAGAGAATAAGTGGTATGCGTACCACAGCTTCACTTGTGAATGTGTACCTCACACGTATTTCATACATAAATGTCTGTTCTCTCCCCTAATTTACCTTCTCCCCTTCTATTTATCTCTCCACTCCTCATCCACCTGCCTCCACAAACACTCCCTATCTTCCATTTGGCACCTACACTACTCCCTTCTCTCTGTCTGTCTCCCCCTCCCTTTCTCTGGGCCCCTCTCCTTAGCCTCCTCGCTTTGTCCATTCTTCCTCGTCCCTTCACTTCAACCACCTAAGCTTATGTTGCACACATCGCACACATAAATGTCTGGATACCTACTGTTTGATCAGCATGATCAGGAATACTTTGAATGTATTCCTTAATCTACCTTCCCCCTTTTATTTCTCTCCCCATCTTCCACCTGCTTCAACACACCCTGTCCCTCTTCCCCTTACCTCCTCCATACCTGCCACCTTCCAACTGCCTCCTCATACCCTGTCCCACTTCCATCTACCTTCCCACACTCCTTGCCACCTTCCTACCAACACCCTCTACCACTACCAACTGCCTCCTGATACCCTTTCTTCTATCTCACAAACACTTCACCTGCCTCCTCACACACCATTCCATTTCGACATGTGCACCATCACTCTCCATCTTTCACCTGTCTCCACTGGCTCTCCTTTATCTTTGTTTATCTCCTCTTCCCCCCTTCCTCTACCTTTATCCACCCTCTTCTTCCTCCTCTCTTTCTGTCGATCCCTTCCTACTCCCTCCCTCTGTCCATCTCCTCCAATTAATCTCTTTCCATTTCCAACTCACCCTCTGCATATGTCCTCATCTATTCTTTCTCCATCCATCTTCCCCTTCTATATCAACCAATTTTCCTCCCCATCTATCTGATCATCTCCCCCTCCTTCTGTCCATCTTCCCCTCGTCTCCTCCCTCTCTGTTCATTTCCTCCTTCCCTCTCCCTGTCCATCACTTCCAACTCACTATCTGACCACCTCCAGCTTTCCCTTTCTCAGTCCACCTCCTCCTCCCTCTCGCTCATTCCACCTCCCACTTCCCCTCCCTGATTATACCTCCCCCATTTTGTCCTATGCTCTCTTCTGTCCACTTCTTGCTCCTCAGTCACTGTCTGTCTGTTTTGTTTACCTCCTACCTCAGACCACTCCATTCTGCTCCTCTCACTATCCATTTCTTTGCCCTTTTCTTTCTATCCATCTTATCCTCCCATCTCTATTTGTGCAGTTTACTCTCCTGGCTCTCTGTCCATCTGCTCCTCCCCTTTTTCATTCCACCTGAGCCTCAACACTCTCACTATTCATCTCCTTCTCCAACCTGCTGATCAGCGGTGCCTATTTGGATGTATACTCCCTGGAACACATTCCGATACTACACACACAACATACCTGTCATGCAGAACACGTACCTCCTCCTCTCCGTCTCTGTCCAAATGATATTCCCATCTCTATCTATCTCTTCCTCCCCAGTCTCTTAGTCTGTTCATCTCCCCCTCCCATCTCTCTTCATACATCTTGTCTACCCCCTCTCTCCGAACATAAATGCCTCACCCTACCTCTATCCATGTACTACTTCGCCTCTCTCTGTTCATCTCCTCCTCCCCATCTTCCTTTTCCACCCATTACATCTCCCACCTGCCTCCTGCATCTCCCCCTCCTCCTTCCTCTCTCTGACCATCTCTCCATTCCACCTCTCTCTGTACATCTCCACTGCCCCCCCCCCCTCTATGTCCACCTCCTCTTCCTCTACACTTTCTCTGTCTGTCTCCTCTTCCAGTCCATCTCATCCTCCCCATCTCTATCCTTCCCTCCCTTCTCCCTTTTTTCTGTCATCCCTCCTGCTCCCTCTTTGTCCATCACCTCCTGCCCCCTCTCTCCTTATTCATCCCCTTCTGTCCTGCATTTGGCTAGCAGGCTACTTGACTGCCCATAATGGGACTGGTAAAACCTTCGCATGTCGGAAACTTCATAAATATTAGAGCTACGGTGGTCTAAGGACCTGGATGCTCAGCTTTAGTATGTAGTAAATCTATTACCATTTTCCCCACAGCTTCATCTGCATCATGCTCTGCGCATATATTGCACATTGCTCCTTCTTTCCCCACTCTTGGTCCTCTCCTCCTCCCACCACACTGTTCATTTGCTCCTAGCCATCTCTCTGATCATCTTCACCATTTCCCAACTCTCTATCAGTGCCCTTCTCAACCCTGTCCATCTCCTCCTAGCTCCGTGCCCTTCTCAACTCTGTCCATCTCCTTCTAGCTCCCCTTTGTGAACCTTCTCTTCTTCTGCTACCTGACTGTCCATATCTCCCTCACACCCTCTCTATCCATCTCTTCCATGCCGCCCTCTCAGCCTATCATCTTCCCCTCTCACTGTCAATCTCTTCTGACTACTTTCTCTTCCTCCCCCATCTGTGCCCATCTCCTCCTGCCCCTCTCCCAATCATTTCCTCCTGCCCCCTCATATTGTTCATCTCCTACTCCCACCTCTCTCGGTCCACCCTCTCTCACCTATTTCTCTCTCTATCAATCCCATACTGTTCCCCTCTTTGTTCATCCCTCCTTATCCATCTCAAACTCCCCCCCCCCCCCCCCCCCCTGTCATGCCCATCCACATGTATAGCACATCCAAAACTGTTCAGTGAAGTAGGGCAACACTACAGCCACAGTATCGCTGATGAGCTGAACAATCTACATGCCAGTGTACTGAAACTGTTTTATTGGCCCTGATGTGTAGGCTGCCCCCCCAGAGCAGGTCACTAAGGCAAGTCTGTAGAATTCCAACACAACACACCAGCCATGAGGTAGCCTATATGGCAGGGAAAAAAAATGCATGTTTGCCTATATCTCTGCTCGCATTGGAGTTAGGAGGTTACAAACGCCAGTCCCCAGTGCACTGATACTCGCACGGTTTGCTGTCTGTGTGCCAAATTTAATTGAAATCGATTCAAGGGTTTGGGATTAGATCCCAGGCACATGTACTTACAATTTGCTTTACTTACACACTAGCCTTTTCCCCATGGCTTCGCACGCTTAAGCATTTGACACATATATTGAACATACTTTCTTCTCCCCCTCTCTGTGTCCACCTCTTCCCCTCTCTGTTTGCCCACCTAATCCTCCTACCTCTGTCTACCCCAGCTCACTCTCTCTCTCTCTCTCTCTCTCTCTCTCTCTCTCTCTCTCTCTCTCTCTCTCTCTCCCCCCAACTCTCACCCCCTCTTTGCCCATTTCCTCCACCCCCTCTCTCTGACTATGTCTTCCTTCCAACTCCCTCTGACCATATCCTCCTCCACCTTCCATCTTCACTTCCCCCATTTTCTTTTCCGCCTGCTCACTACCCCTTTAAACCTTCCTCTGCCTCATGAATCTCCCCCTTGTCCCCTATCTCTGTACATCTCCTCCTCCCCTTCACTCTGTCTACCACCCCTTGTACCCATCTCAACCTGGCTACAGCCTTGGTGATCAGTATGTGTAGTCCCTGCAACACAGTTTAATAAAACAGGTTGATACTACTCCTGCAACATGACAATCATGCAAGGCAGGTTACACACAGTGCCAATAAAGCAGGCCAGTAGTGCTCTAACATAACATATATGTTATGCACGGCAGCCTGTATGTTGGAGCCCAAAAATCCATTTCTTGCCCCTCACATACAGGTTGTCCTGCACAGCAGGTTGATTTGGCAGACCAATACTATTCCCACATAACATGTCTGTCATGCAGGGCAATCTATATTTCAGGACACGGAAAAATTACGTTTTTGCACATATCTCCATTCCTATTGGTGCTGGAAAACTACAAACACTACAGTACCGATATTTGTGAGGCCTGTTGTTACTGTGCCAAATTTGATTGAAATAGGTACACGGTTTTGGGAGAAGAGCCCAGACATAAACACAATCACTCCGCTTTACGTCACATACACACAGATATATAGAGAGTGGAGAAAATTTGTGTCACTAATGTTGTGTAGGTCGAAAATGCACCATTTTTACTATGGAAACTTGGCGCCACACTCAATGATTGGTCGTGGATTGCCCTGTTGCCATTTGTTGGTTGACGCGCAGCACTATGGTTGTCAGTTCACACATACAGATGTTCCTTGCCTGTCACTGGCCAAAAGTGATACACACGTGTCGAATAGGTCTTGCTGTATGTCTCCACCACATGTCATGGGCATTAATAGGTAAGCTTCGCCTCGGAGCACACACAAGTCACTTGCGATTTAGTCATACAGTACGCATGGCGGCACAGTATTCGTTTGAAGAACAAGGAGATATGGTTTTTGTTTATGGACTAGCCAACGGTAAAGCGCATGAAGCTCTACGGTTGTATGAGGAACGGTGCCCAGCAAGACATCGCCCACACCCGCAAACGTTTACAGCAGTACACCAGCGATTTGGTGGAACATGCACATTAGCGGGATAGCATGGTGATGCGGAAAGACCTCGTACACAATGGGATGCTGCATTTAAAGAGAGTGTTCTTGAGTGCTTCGAGGAAGCACGCGCAAACTGTCTGCGTCCAGTCCATTCCTGTCCAGGACTCTCCGTCCAGCACCTCCCATGTCCAGTGCCATACTCCCATACAGTCTCTCCATTAACGAGTGCTGTGATTGGCTAGAGCACTCCTGCCACGTCTTCAAGCCAACGTACACTACCAAACATAATGAAACACATTCAAAATACTAGATTTACATTTAAATAACTTGAAATTAAATAAATATTCCTATGGCTGGTCCATCAACATGCTCTAACACACATTATTAAATACATAAGCAAATCAAATAAACATACATCAAAGGAATAGAAACAAAAGGTAGGCCAGTAGCTAATGTCTCTGTGCTTTCTAAAACACAGTAAATATTTAACCAATTTCTTCATGAATAGTTTATATCAGATGTAAGCAAGGACATAGACCTATATATATATTTATAAGGATGCTGCTACCAATTTTTCGTGTAACTGTGGAGTACTTACAGCCTGACGCGATCGATTGTAATCAAACACTTTGACCTCCAATAACTTTACTATTCAAGTTACATGCCTATAATTCATACCAATTTAGGTTTACATTAATAGCTTTCTAAAGACATGTCTATCGACAAAATTGGATGAACCGTTTAGATTTTGGAAATTCGTTGCTAGGTGTTACATGTATAATTTATCGTCAGATACTAAAGTTTAAACTAATAATGATATTGAAAATCTGATTACACCATTAGAATCATCATGCAAATGATGGTAATGTACACGTTTCTTCTTGAGGTATCATGATTCATCTGAATACTTTTAACTTCTATACAAACTGTGAAATGTTTGCCATTAAGGCTTCACAAAGTTCGCCATCTTTGGCATTCCCAGCCACACGGTCGCTGGACCATGCACTGTTGCTACCTCTCTTGTCTGGCACCATGTGGTCGACCTGCCGAGCGGCCCACGTGGCCACACCAACTCCGAACTTTTTCAGGGCGCCACAACTCGCCCGTTATCTAACGTGGTGAAGCTACGATAGGCCCAACAAGCCAGTAGTGGATTACAATTTCTGCTTTCAAAATAGAACCTTATCTCCTGCCTTCCAAACTAAAGAAATTATCCTGCAAAGCTTGCGGTCTAGCACTCCTGAAAGAAAGGACATTGCCGAGATATGACATAACCACAACCTGGGTGAGGTTTCCAGAATGAAATTTTTACTCTATAGCAGAGTGTGCACTAATATGAAACTTCCTGACACATTACAACAGTTTGCCGTACGGAGATTCAAACTCGGAACCTCTGCCTTGTGCAAGTGCTCTACCAACTTAGCTAACCAAGCCTGACTCATGACACATACTCACAGCTTTACTTCCACCAGCACCACATCTCCAACCTTCCAAACTTCACAGAAGATCTCCTGCGAAACTTGTAGGACCAGAACCCCTGGAGAAAAGAATATTGTGGATATATGGCTTAGCCACAGCCTGGGGGATGTTTACAGAACAAAATTTTTACTCTGCAGCAAAGTATGCACTGATCTGAAACTTGGCGGCATATTAAAACTGTGTGCCGGACCTTTGCTCTACCAACTGAGCTACTCATGCATAACTCACAGGCTGTCCTCACAGCTTTACTTCTGCCGGACCTCGTTTCCCACCTTCCAAATTCACAGAAGTTCTTCTGCAGAAACTTGTGGGACTAACACTTCTGGAAGAAATGGTATTGTGGAGATAGGTCTTAGCCACAGCCTGGCAGATGTTTCCAGTCCCTACAAATGCACAAAAATAGTAGAAAAGATCTGTTGCAGCATGATTACACAATTGCCAAACAATCTCTGGAAGCAGGTACATCCATTACATATCTGGCAGTATGTGTACACAAAGATTTAAAGTGGAATAAAAATACCACAAAACTTATTGTAAGGAAAGCAATTACTAGGCTCAGATGTATTAGAAAACCCTCAGGAAGTGTATGTAGTCCATCCACAAAGGAGACAGCTTGCAAAATCCTAGTTTCACTGTTAATCAAGTAAAATAAAAATAAAAAATGGAATAACATTTCCATGGGCAGAGCTCGTGTAATATGCATTTTTGCCGCAATGTTTGTATAGCACCACTCATTGCCAGTCCAGTGGCACCTGTGTTGTTGATGTGGCTTGTTCTGTTCATCTGCAGTGATTGTTTTTGCTAGTAGTGTTTTGTTCTTGTTTCATTTTTTTTTATAATGACAAGATACTAGAAGGTATGAGATAGATTATATAATTATAAGACAGAGATTTAGGAACCAGGTTTTAAATTGTAAGACATTTCCAGGGGCAGATGTGGACTCTGGCCACAATCTATTGGTTATGAACTGGAGATTAAAACTGAAGAAATTGCAAAAAGGTGGGAATTTAAGGAGATGGGACCTGGATAAACTGACTAAACCAGAGGTTGTACAGAGTTTCAGCGAGAGCATAAGGGAACAATTGACAGGAATGGGGGAAATAAATAGAGTAGAAGAAGAATGGGTAGCTTCGAGGGATGAAGTAGTGCAGGCAGCAGAGGATCAAGTAGGCAAAAAGATGAGGGATAGTAGAAATCCTTGGGTAACAGAAGAAATATTGAATTTAACTGATGAAAGGAGAAAATATAAAAATGCAGTAAATGAAGCAGGCAAAAAGTAATACAAACGTCTCAAAAATAAGATTGACAGGAAGTGCAAAATGGATAAGCAGCAATGGCTATAGGACAAACGTACCTCACTAGGGGTAAGATAGGTACTGCATACAGGAAAATTAAAGAGAACTTTGGAGAAAGGAGAGCCACTTGTATAAATGTCAAGAGTTCAGATGGAAATCCAGTTCTATGCAAAGAAGGAAAAGCAGAAAGGTGAAAGGAGTATATAGAGGGTCTACACAAGGGCGCTGTACTTGAGGACAGTATTATGGAAATGGAAGAGGATGTAGATGAAGATGAAATGGGAGATACGATACTGTGTGAAGAGTTTGACAGAGCACTGAAAGACCTAAGTCGAAACAAGGCCCCGGGAGTAGACTACATTCCATTAGAACTACTGACGGCCTTGTGAGACCCAGTCCTTACAAAACTCTACCATCTGATGAGCAAGATGTATGAGACAGGTGAAATACCCGCAGACTTCAAGACGAATATAATAATTCCAATCCCAAAGAAAGCAGGTGTTGACAGATGTGAAAATTACCGAACTATCAGTTTCATAAGTCATCTACATCTACATCTACATGACTACTCTGCAATTCACATTTAAGTGCTCGGCAATCATACTATCTCTCTACTATTCCACTCCCGAACAGCAAGCGGGAAAAACGAACACCTAAACCTTTCTGTTCGAGCTCTGATTTCTCTTATTTTATTTTGATGATCATTCCTACCTATGTAGGTTGGGCTCAACAAAATATTTTCGCATTCGGAAGAGAAAGTTGGTGACTGAAATTTCGTAAAAAGGTCTCGCCGCGACGAAAAACGTCTATGCTGTAATGACTTCCATCCCAACTCGTGTATCATATCTGCCACACTCTCTCCCCTATAACGCGATAATACAAAACGAGCTGCCCTTCTTTGCACCCTCTCGATGTCCTCCGTCAATCCCACCTGGTAAGGATCCCACACCGCGCAGCAATATTCTAACAGAGGATGAACGAGTGTAGTGTAAGCTGTCTCTTTAGTGGACTTGTTGCATCTCCTAAGTGTCCTGCCAATGAAACGCAACCTTTGGCTCGCCTTCCCAACAATATTATCTATGTGGTCCTTCCAACTGAAGTTGTTCGTAATTTTAACACCCAGGTACTTAGTTGAATTGACAGCCTTGAGAATTGTACAATTTATCGAGTAATCGAATTCCAACTGATTTCTTTTGGAACTCATGTGGAACATCTCACACTTTTCGTTATTTAGCGTCAACTGCCACCTGACACACCATACAGCAATCTTTTCTAAATCGCTTTGCAGCTGATACTGGTCTTCAGATGACCTTACTAGACAGTAAATTACAGCATCATCTGCGAACAGTCTAAGAGAACTGCTCAGATTGTCACCCAGGTCATTTATATAGATCAGGAACAGTAGAGGTCCCAGGACGCTTCCCTGGGGAACACCTGATATCACTTCAGTTTTACTCGATGATTTGCCGTCTATTACTACGAACTGCGACCTTCCTGACAGGAAATCACGAATCCAGTCGCACAACTGAGACGATACCCCATAGCTCCGCAGCTTGATTAGAAGTCGCTTGTGAGGAACGGTGTCAAAAGCTTTCCGGAAATCTAGAAATATGGAATCAACTTGAGATCCCCTGTCGATAGCGGCCATTACTTCGTGCGAATAAAGAGCTAGCTGCGTTGCACAAGTGCGATGTTTTCTGAAGCCATGCTGATTACGTGTCAATAGATCGTTCCCTTCGAGGTGATTCATAATGTTTGAATACAGTATATGCTCCAAAACCCTACTGCAAACCGACGTCAATGATATAGGTCTGTAGTTAAATGGATTACTCCTACTACCCTTCTTGAACACTGGTGCGACCTGCGCAATTTTCCAATCTGTAGGTACAGATCTATCGGTGAGCGAGCGGTTGTATATGAGTGCTAAGTAGGGAGCTATAGTATCAGCGTAATCTGAAAGGAACCTAATCGGTATACAATCTGGACCTGAAGACTTGCCCGTATCAAGCGATTTGAGTTGCTTCGCAACCCCTAAGGTATCTACTTCTAAGAAACTCATGCTAGCAGATGTTCATGTTTCAAATTCTGGAATATTCCATTCGTCTTCCCTGGTGAAGGAATTTCGGAAAACTGCATTCAATAACTCCGCTTTAGCGGCACAGTCGTCGATAACAGTCACAGCTGCAAAATAATAATGCGAATTCTTTACAGATGAATGGAAAAACTGGTAGAAACTGACCTCGGGGAAGATCAATTTGGATTCTGTAGAAACGTTGGAACACGTGAGGCAATACTGACCTTACGACTTATCTTAGAAGAAAGATTAAGAAAAGGCAAACCTACGTTTCTAGCATTTGTAGACTTAGAGAAAGCTTTTAACAATGTTGACTGGAATACTCTCTTTCAAATTCTAAAGGTAGCAGGGGTAAAATAAAGGGAGCGAAAGGCTATTTACAATTTGTGCAGAAACCAGATAGCAGTTATAAGAATCGAGGGACATGCAAGGGAAGCAGTGGTTGGGAAGGGAGTGAGACAGGGTTGCAGCCTCTCCCCAATGTTATTCAATCTGTATATTGAACAAGCAGTAAAGGAAACAAAAGAAAAATTCAGAGTACGTATTAAAATCCATGGAGAAGAAATAAAAACTTTGAGGTTCACCGATGACATTGTAATTCTGTCAGAGACAGCACAGGACTCGGAAGAGCAGTTGAACAGAATGGACAGTGTCTTTGAAAGGAGGATATAATATAAACATCAACGAAAGCAAAACAAGGATAATGGAATGTAGTCGAATTAAATCAGGTGATGATGCGGGAATTAGGTTAGTAAGTAGTAAGTAGTAAGTAGTAAGGGAGTTTTGCTATTTGAGGAGCAAAATAACTGATGATAATTGAAGTAGAGAGAACATAAAATTTAGAGTGGCAATGGCAAGCAAAGCATTTCTGAAGAAGAAAAATTTGTTAACAGCAAGTATAGATTTAAGTGTCAGGAAGTCGTTTCTGAAAGTATTTGTTTGGAGTGTAGCCATGTATGGAAGCGAAACATGGACGATAAATAGCTTAGACAAAAAGAGAATAGAAGCTCTCAAAATGTGGTGCTACAGAAGAATGCTAAAGATTAGATGGGTAGATCACAAAACTAATGAGGAGATATTGAATAGAATTGGGGAGAAGAGAAGTTTGTGGCACAACTTGACAAGAAGAAGGAACCGGTTGGTAGGACATGTTCTGAGGCATCAAGGGATCACCAATTAAGCATTGGAGGCCAGCATGGAGAGTAAAAATCGTAGAGGGAGACCAAGAGATGAATACACTAAGCAGGTTAAGAAGGATGTAGGTTTTGTAAGTACCGGGAGATGAAGAGGCTTGCACAGCATAGAGTAGCATGGAGAGCTGCATCAAACCAGTCTCAGGACTGAAGACAACAACAACAACAACAACAAGTTTAACTGAACAACATGCAGCTGTGAAATTTTGTTTTCTGCTTTGTAAAAATGCTGCTAAAACTGTTTTAATTTTGAAAACAGCTTACCAAGATGATACTATGGGAAAAACTCAGGTATACATATGGTCTGATCAATTTAAAAACAGCAACTTGTTGACTGATGACAGACCTCATTCTGGATGTCCATCAACTGCCAGAATTGTCAAAAATATGGAAAATATTGGAGAGCTTGTCCTCACAGACTGTTGACAGACAATTGGTCAACTGTCAGAGATTAGTGGGTTATCTTGAAGCTCAGTTCAGTGAATTTTAATGGAAGATTTAGGCAGACAGGAAACTGGTTCTTCCACAATGCCAATGCACCTGCACACACAGCCATCTCTGTTACACTATTTTTAGCTAAAAGTAGCATGGTTCCGCTGCCCTACACACCTTACTCACCTGACCTGTGTAGTGCAACTTTTTCTTATTTCGAAGGATTAAAAGACTTGAAAGTACACCAGTTTGACATAACTGAAGAAGTCAAGGAAAAAAAGGAGGGAGGAGCTGTCACCCATTTCTAAGGATGACTGCAAAAAATGTTTCAAACAGTGGAAGCACTGGTGGAACAAATATATTAGTTGTAATTGAGAGTATTTTGGAGGGGATAAGGTTGTTTTGTAAACAATTTGAAATAAATCATTTTTTTGTACTGTTTCTCAGTCTGGGACTTGTACCAATTACAACTGATACGGAAAATAAAGAAGGTCCAAAGAAGGGCATGACATTTCATCACTAGTTCATTAGAATGTTACAAGGAAGAAGATGGTGGCCGGAGAAGATACACATTTGGTGAGTTCCGTTTTTAGAAGTAAAATCGTGTGTTTAAGTGTTCTCTGTGCAAGAAATTCAATGCAGTGTGTGATAAATTGTGTGTGCCATGCCACATCTTAATTAAAAACACTGGGAAAAAAGAGCATGTAAACTCTCATGTATATACAAGTGTTAGTGATCAGCCCGGTAAACACAGACCTTTGCAACAAAATTTGGACGGTATTCTGTGTGAATTAGCAACAAAAGAAAAAAATCATTGACATCCTGTGGGATGACATAGTAAAGCTAAAACAGGACTTGATATATCTTCAGTCACTGAGCAGTGTTAATACATCAACAAATAAAAGTTCTGCTGAGTTTAATCGGCCTAAAAAGTTCACTCATTGAAAACCAAACGAATCTGTCATCCAAGTGCCATTAAATAATCATTTCATACTCATTTGCTACTGTATTATCAAACAAAAGTGTGTCAGGAAAGAAATTCCATAAGGTAAACATCCACTTGGATAGCCACGGTCGTGGATTAGCAAAAATCTTATGTGAAGATCATGATTTTAAAGTTTGCAGTTACGTGAAATCCTTGTATGAAATTGGAAAAAAACATAAAAGACGGGTCTCCAACAAATATAAATGAATGTGTAGTAATAGTGGGGGGATCCAACAACATTTATAAAAATGAATTGTCGAGTGCTGTCCAAAACTTGAAGAGAATACTTGATTCTAATAATAGTAAAGCAATGACAGTCATGGGAATTCCACATAGACATGACCTTACATTTGAATCGTGCGTAAACAAAGAAATAACCAAAGCTAATGAAAGGTTCAAAAATATATGTAAACTGTATCTAAATACTCAGTTTCTGTCTGTCAACTTTCTACTTAGAGACAACTTCACGAACATGGGAGGCACGTTAACAGAAAGGGCAAGAAACTTCTCTGCAGAAAAATTGTGGAAATGCTGCCTGTAAGTACCAAAAAAATAAATTACTCGCCTAGAACAGTTCAACCTTCAGTACCTCGGCAAACACCACCATATGCAGCAGCTCAACTTTCCAAAATTACTGCAGCAGCTCAACTCCCAACAGTGGACCCACTATAAATAGCATTAGGAAATTCACTCTCATCAGCAAATCCAAGAGAGCCAACACCTGTGGCAGCACTACCAGGATTAATTGCTGACACAACAGAGACTTCACCGAGGGCAGCAAAACCTGAATCAACTGAAGGAAAATCACCCTCATCAGAAGTGGTTGCAACAGAAGTACTAGCATCAACAAATAATGTTGCTCCAAGAAATCACTTCAGAACCCAGGACAGACCTACCAACAATCTCAGAAGAAGATCAGGGAATATCATAACTCCCACAAGCAGAAGAGGCTTTCCCAGCATCACCTAAGAAAGATATACTGACATCAAGAATAGCTCCAATGCCAAAATATGAAGAATCATCAGCACCAAGAGTATCATTTTCAGCTGTTGCAGAACCATCAGAGCAGCTAACAGACAAGGATTCTTCACCAGCCCAATGAGAAGTGCCA
The DNA here is from genome assembly GCF_023897955.1 of Schistocerca gregaria. Taxonomy (NCBI): domain Eukaryota; kingdom Metazoa; phylum Arthropoda; class Insecta; order Orthoptera; family Acrididae; genus Schistocerca; species Schistocerca gregaria. The sequence goes on from NC_064921.1 coordinate 1,002,972,272, forward strand.
CCTGCAAGGAGAAGGAGCCAGCGATTTAAAAAAAGCCACAGTCCGTAGTGGGAATTTTTTATTCTATCATCACAAGGAAAGGAAAATTGTGTCATAACTACACCTCCAAGTAAGCCTAATGTTAATACTTTAAGACAGACTAACCCAATCAACCACCTCAAATCTCCAGCCAGTGCTGATAAATTTGCTGTTTACCATCAGAACATTCAAGGTTTATTAAGTAAACTAGATGAGCTATCCATTAACATTTTAGATAAGGACTTTATTAATTATGCTGATGTAATCTGTTTTAGTGAACACTTTATGAAACTCGGATGTGACACACTGCAACTGAATAACTATAATCTGGCAGTTCTTTAATGTAGACATTCTTTAGATAACGGTGGAGTGGTGACTTACATTAAGAACAAAATAGCTTATAGATCTTTATACTTGAGTGAATACTGTATTGATCAACATTGTGAGGTTTGTGGAGTTGTAATCTGTACTGATTTCTCTGAAATTACTGTCCTTTCATTTTATAGGGGTCCTGCAGGCAAAATCTGCATTTTTCTAAAACAGTTAGAATCTCTGTTAACTCATCTCTTTGCAAAATGGAAGATATTATAATTGTAGGTGATTTTAATGTTGACTTTCTTACAAATAACATGGGAAGAAATGATTTATCACATTTAATGAACTCTCTTAACTTAACAGCACTGGTGGATTTTCCCTCTAGTCACAGCTAATTCTACATGTCAAATTGATAACATCTTCTTAGATAGCAGTAGAATTCTAAACATAACAGTAAAACATATATTGAATGGGCTCTCAGACCATGATGGTCAACTACTTTCAATTGATAATGTTAGCCCTCTTTGTAAGAACAATTCCTGCAGTAAAACTTTCAGAGTAATTAACACACAGTCTACCAATAACTTCTGTAATTCCCTACAAGAAGTAGACTGGGACCAGATTGAGCTCTTTGACAATGTTAATGACATGTATAATGCTTTTCTAAATGAATTTATCTGCCTATTCAAAGCGGCCTTTCCTAAAAGAATTGTCAAATCCAAACACGAGACCTACTCTAATAAAAACTGGCTAACTCTGGGCATTAAAACGTCTTGCAGAAGGAATAGGAATCTGTATGCCTCACTCAAATCCAGATATGGTGTAGAAAAGGAAAAACATTACAAACTACACTGATCGATACTTAAAAAAGTTCTAAGAAGGGCAAAGAATATTTCTATAAAATCAGAAACTCATGTCTCTAATAACAAAATTAAAGCCATATGGGGTATAATAAAAAGGGAAACAGGAAAAATACCTGCTGCAGAAAACACAATAGAAATTAAAACAAATGATAATATTCATGAGAATGTTGAAATAATCACTGACATTTTTAACAACCGCTTTCTCGCATCAGCAGTACAAACTGGAAAAACATGTTCTGTTAATGAAGCCATGTTATCCCTTCAAAAAGTTATTAATCAAAAAAAAAACCATCAGATTAAAGTGTCTCCTGTCACAGAACATGAAATTGAGAATATAATTAGAGAGATGAAGAGCAAGAATTCTGTTGGCATAGATGGTATCTCTTCAAGATTATTGAAGGAGTGCTATAAGCCGATAAGCAAAATACTGTGCCACATATTCAATGAATCACAGCACAGGATTGTTCCTGAGAGACCAAAGTATGCTATTGTCAAACCTCTCTTTAAAAAAGGCAATAACTATCGGCCAATCTTCCTTTTAACAACCTTTTTTTAAAATTCTTGAGAAATTGGTTCAGAAAAGACTTATTGAACACCTCAAGCATTATAAGTTATCAAACGGTAGCCAGTTCGGATTTCAGCAGGGTGTATCTACAGAACAAGCTATTTTTTCCTTCGCCCATCAAATCTTAGAGCCTTTTAATAATAAATTATCTCCTGTTGGTATCTTCTGTGACCTTTCTAAGGCCTTTGATAGTGTTAATCACGAAATCATCTTAGCAAAGGCTGAATATTAGCAGAAGGTCATATTGAACGACTCTGAGGGGTACTCTGTGTGATCTAGCTGGGGCTTTATTGGCTGTGGTGTTACTCAGGGCTCTGTATTTGGCCCCCTTCTCTTCCTCATCTTTATCAATGACCTTCCCTTGCATACTAGCTTTAAAACTCACTTTACTCTTTTTGCTTATGACACCTCTATCCTCATCAACAAAACTCCCAACCTCAATCTTGAGGAATCAGCCAATATTGTCTTTAGTGAAGTATGTAATTGGTTTGTAAATAATGGGTTATCACTAAATGTTAATAAGACCCAGTTTGTGCATTTCCAAGTAAGGAAAAAAGTTGAGGATCAATTAAATATTACACAGAATGGTAGTGAGTTACTACAAGTTGAGTCAACCAAGTTTCTGGGTGTACACATTGACAACATTCTAAAATGGTACTGAACATATTTTGCACCTTCACAAAAAACTCAGCTCAGCAACATTTGCTGTTAGTATTATTTCCACTGTATGTGACCAAGACACCACAAAAACTGCTTATTTCCATACATTATTGCTGTATGGCATAGTTTTCTGGGGTAATCAGCCACTATCCAAAAAAATATTCAGCCCAAAAGAGAGTTATTAGGATAATGAGTGGTGTCCAGCCTAGACATTCTTGTAGGAACCTTTTCAGAAAATTAAGAATACTGACAACTGCATGCCAATATATCTACTCCCTGTTATGTTTCATGGGTAAAAATGGACAACCGTACAAAACCAATAATTCATACCATACCCACGATACCAGGAGGAAGAAGGACCTCCATTACGAATCAAAAAACCTTACTATTGTCCAAAAAGGAGTCCATTACTTGAGCTGCAAGGTGTTCAATGCTCTCACACCATCACTGAAATTACTTATCCATGAGCTTCCCAAATTTAAACAACAGCTCAAACAGTATTTATTAGATGATTCCTTCTATTTGGTAGAAGAATATTTCAGTAGAGTTAACTGTAATTGATTTTTTCATTTACTAATTTGATGTACTACTGTGCATTATGATACAATCATTGTTAACATTACTGTGTCTTTCATTTAGCTATTAAGATCTACCATATTTTTAATGTAATTTTTTCTATACCTATTAATGTGTATTTTGTCTTATAACAGATATCCTCTTGCAAGAGGTACTTTTATGTATTCTTTCTGTATTATTTGTAATAATTCTGACACATCCTACATTCATGCAAATGTCTCGCAGTATTGGATTTATGGGATATAAATAAATGAATAAATAAAATCATTTGGTATGAAGGACAACCACAACTGTGACAACATATTTCCAATGATGACAACTGCAATAGCTGCATAAAAATGATTTATTGATCATTATTAGGTTTGTGATATTATAGTCACATCTTCAGTTAACAAGCTATTCACCTTTTAACAATAGCTGTCATTAAAAGTCAATAAGGGTACAGGTAAAGATAAAACTAGTCATGATCAATAAATCATTTTAATGCAGCTGTTGCAGTTCAATCCAAATGAAGGGTACAGGAAAAGAATGTGCTTTGTCCACTTTTTTTCAAAAGTGAGTTATGTATAACATGAGATGTAGGAATCTGTGTTGTTTAATATTGTTAATCAACTAGTGTAATAATATGAATAATCCACATTCCATAACCTGTTTAGATTAAGCATGCAGCGAAAGAATGTGCTACTGTCTCTCACTACAGAGAATAAATGTACTTTGTCCAATGTTGTGTACTAAGTTTTTGATTCTTTGTCAGCTGGCTAACAATGTTGCAGCCAAAAACACAGAATTTTCCTTTCTTGTCGATTCTTGGTATTATTGAAAACCATTTCTTTAGTTTAAGACATTCTGTTTAGTAATGCAGATGTTCTAAGTTATTCATTTCAGTTTTAATAGTTTATTATTCATACTGAATGATGAGTATTCCATCTGAGGTTGAAAGACCGAGCCCCTTAGATTCTAATAGGATCAGAAAAGTCATGTATGAGAGCGAATGAGTACAGTCATGAAGAAATTAAAGGTTCAGTCGCATGAACTAGGACAAGACTGTGACTATTAAGTTAAAGATAAAACATTATACGAGAATTTAATATAAATCATCATATCTGACAGGTTTCATTACAATACTTTCGCTTCACAGAAAGTGATCAATGAAAAATGAAGATGAAGCACAGCTTCAAGAGAGTATTTCAGCTACACAGTAAGAGTGAAAGATGGTGACATTTTACACGAAATTCCTATACATAGAAAATCTGTCATGGGATTACATGAAGTAGCAGGGAAGGCAATGATTAATGACAGTTCAGAAATTTTTGAAGCTGGGCAAGTCTTATTGTGCTGGAATGGGCAAGCATGGAAGTATGCCATGGAAAATTAAGGAAGAAGCAGAAATGGCAGTTTACAATAATGGTCATTCATTTAAGGGAACGTTAAAATCATTACAGTAAAGACAAGACCAAGAAGAACTTTTGGTAGCTAAATTGCATGAACTGATCCACAAAAAGCACCCAAATTCTGACATTCCATATTCAATGTTTGGAACAGTATTCAACACCAAATTCAATATAGCTTTTGGGTATCCAAGGAATGATACTTCCTCAACCTGTGATAAGTACGCTGCTGAGATGAAAGTGCTAAATGCAATGTTACCTGAAAATTTAGATTGTGACATAAAGAAACAAGTCTTGAAGGGAATTAATAGGATCACCACTGACCAGAAACTACACAGAGTCAAAAACTGAAACATTCTATTCCTTAAAGAGAAAATCTCTTTTATGAAGCCAAAAGTCTAATGCAACAGAAGCAATCTGCATGGATTATAAAAAAAGGTATGCTTATCAAACATAAGTACTAATGACATCTGATACAAAAGGTAGTTGTCAGTTTACTCATTCAATATTCATCAGCTGTCAAATGCAACTTCAATGAGCTACACTTACACTGAAGATCTGGAAGAAAAGGGGCCAATAAGTTGATCCTTTTTAAATTGCTTTGTGACAGAATTACTGCACAAGAAAGTTAATCATCTTGAAGTTTTTTTGTTATTTTTACTCAGGCCAGTACAAGAATTACACTTTATCAGGATATCTTAATTATCTTGTGAGTGAACTGAAAGTTCTTTTTAGAATGTGATAAGAATATGGGACTGATTAACACATATGCAGTAGCAGAAGTTCCAATGGATTAAATGGATTAGGTATGGATTATGGTTGAAGCTTGATGTAAACCTGTGTCCTCTGATGCTGTAGTGGTCAATCAAGAAATGATAGAAAATTGGGAGCCATTTCTGAAGAATAAATATTTGAGCTACTGTCCTTTTCCAACAAGGCCAAGCAGAGAGGTCACCATCACACACACACACACACACACACACACACACACACACACACACACACACCAAATCCCCCCCCCCCCCCTCATTCAACACCGAGTAATTGATAATGAAGCTAGGATTTTATTGGTGGTGACAGTTCCCTAGCGACTTCAAGAACAACAGTCTGGAGAATATCCATCCCCTGCTAAGAGATAAAATATAAAAGTTTAATAAAATATTGGTTTAGAATAATTTTTATAATGCTGCTTCTGATGATGAGCAGTAATAATCACAGTACCTCCAAGTTTTGAAGGAGTATTGCATACAAAAAGATAAGAGGGTTTTACACAAAAATTTTACTCTGCGCTGAGAAATGCATAATGGGACAAAGTGATATATCTTATTCCCTGATGTTAAAATATCAAAGAGAAAGTTTACCAAGAGCAACCTTTTTGTTTCAAACATTGTTTCCCACTACAAAACAACCTGACACAAAAATGTTTAACAGAGGACACAGTTTTACTTCCAAAGTGTTCTATCTTGCTGTACACAAGCAGCATGCTCTTTCCATGTAACAAATGGCATTACTTTAAATATTATGCCAATAAAACCACAATTTAAATATTTAAGGAAACAGTTTACATTAAATTTAATGACTACAACATATCCTTCCAAATGACTTTTGTATTCATTAATTTTGTCCATTAGTATCCATGAAATTTTGTGTTAAACTTTAAAATTCATCTCCTGAACAACTTTATAATGAGGACAAAGCACATTTTTTTCCTGTGCACTTCAAATATGTCACTCAGTAAGCATGAAAACTTCCTGAAGATGCCCATCCAAAATCAGTGACAAACAATACATGAGAAGCATTCTGCAACACAATGTGGTTTCCTGTTAAATTTCAAGAGTGTACTCTCCTATAAGAGTCACTCAATTCAATGCTTCCTCCAAAGTATATCTCACAAAAAGACCATGAAGGCAAATTAGAGAGATTAAAGCTCACAGGAAAAGAAGAGTTGGCACTATTGAAATGTGGCACATTACAGAATTTTGAAAATTAGGTATACTGATAAGATAAGAAATAAGTGGGTTCTTCACAGAATTGGTGAGCGAAGAATTATGTGGACTTGTAGAAGGGACACGATGGCAGGACACGTGATAAGGCACCAGGGAACCAAAGAGAGCTTCAGAGGCTAAAATTGTAGGGGAATAACAGAGATTGGAATATACTGGTACAAGTAATTGAGGATGTTGGATGCAAGTACACCCTGAGATGAACAGTTTCGTTCAGAAGAGGAAGTTGTGCCAGGCTGCATCAAACCTGTCTGAGAACTGATGATCCAAAGAAATGGAGGCACATTGTTTGTGACGAACTATAATTGGGATAAGTGAATGTGGTACACACAGTACCCTCAGTCACACCCCAGATGGTGGCTTGCAAAATATAGGTATAGACACAGTATGAATGTGTGAGTAAATCAGAGAGAGAATGGGAGAGAGCGAATGGTATTTCAATTGACTTTGTACTTTATACTATTTAAATTTTATACACTTTAAGACATATTTGTTTGAGATTATTTTAGTATGTGGAGTAATAACATCATTGCTATACATCCTCAAACCACACACCCATTTGTTAACACTGAACAGCCTGCTATCTGCAACATGGTTTGGAATGCTGTAGTTTATATGTTTGCTTTAGAGCAGTTGATCCCAAACTTCTTGATACCATTACCTGTTAGCACAGTCAGATATCAGGTAGTACCCTCACCCAACGCCCCCCCCCCCCCCCCAACAAAAAAAAAATTCATTGACATTAGCATTATTCATGAGTCTGGGACCTGTATGAATTAAAACTGGTACAGAAAATAGAAAACATCTCAAGAAGGGCAGGAAATTTCAGCACAACTTCAATTAGCATGTTACAGGCATTTGGTAAGAAGGACAAACAGCTGTGATAATACATAATACATGATGACAACAACAACAGCTGCGTCAAAATGATTTATTGATCATGATTAGTTTTGTGACATTATAGTTACATCTTCAGTCAACAAACTGTTCACCTTTCAACAAAAATTGTCATTAAGGGTAGGGGTAAAGATTAATAGTTTGTTACCTGAAGATGTAAATATCAGAAAGCTAGTTGTGATAAATCATTCTGATGCAGTTGTTGCAGTTTTCAGCAATCCAAATGTATCATTTCATAAGCACAAAAACATCATGGAGATGCTCATCATAACCAGTGACAAACAATACACGAGAAGCATTCTGCAACACACTAAGGTTCCCTGTTAAAATTTTGAGAGTGTACATTCCTATAACAAAGTGTATACATGGACAAGGATAAAACAATTCCTGCATTTCCCAGTTAAAAATACGCTTTTTCCAGGGTGAAAATACATTTTTTCCATGTTAAGTGATGTTGTACTTTCCATTGGAACTGTAAAATTTATCAGTCACTTATCTGGCACTTTCAAAAAGAACCCCAGGAAAAAAAGGAACATGTTTTGGAAATATCTTTGATGTGCAGCAAACTGTACATTTTGCATATCACGATATGTTGTATATTGTTGTATTATGAAATGTTACACAGAACATAAATTTACGAAGCATTGAAATCAAGATTGCGATGTGCTCCAATCAGAGCTCTTGTCACCTGATTTCACCAGCCATTGACAGCAGATATTCAGAGCTTAGGACATGTGATGTACTCATCCAGTAGTAAGATGACTGTTAAATAGCGCAAACACATAAATAGGAAAATTTAATAGTTTAAATTAATATACGTGAGGTAGCTACAAGAAGAGCTAAGTTTCCACATATAATATTGGTTTTTTAGCGTGTGTTACACTTTATGGTACAGCACCCAGAAGTGCAAGTAAAATTTTTAAAAATGACGTAATTCTCTGGTCTTATGGGCTCTAAATTCTGCTAAGTGAATGGCCCTCAGAGTGTTAAGCTTTAAATGAGAATCAAACACTATGTGATTTAAGAAATTCAAAGCACATTCTCACAAACAACATAATTTCTCTTTCATAAAATGAAATTTGCTTTGAAAGTAACTCTTTTCAAACCACCATTTGCAATATTTTCCCACAACTGTTAGAAGCCATTTCAGCAGTTGTCAGAGAGCACCAGAAAACAGGTGCTACTGCGTGTGCACAGCTACGATGACATAAGGAATCCATATTTTCGAATGTAGATAGCATCAAGACCCCTTACATTATGTCATAAATGAAACAGGATATCAGAAGATACTCCAAGAGCATCCGAATTTAGTAAACCATACTAAAATGAATAATTTGGCTTAAGGTACACATTCGTATGTCCAGATTCACAAAGAAGTAGGCCTCAACATGATATCATGCTTTTCAGTGTGGTTTTCGGGATGCAAATTTTCTTGGAGTACCAGTACTTTATTATCACATGTTTGGTTCTTTATTATGGCATAAAGCCATATGTGCCAGGTGATGAAAATGTGCGCTTGAAATTCAGCAAATAGTTGAAACTAGCCAACAGTGTGGAATGAAACACTTCGTTACAAATATAGTGACTGCCTCTATTGAAAAGATTAATAAAAGCCAAATTTCTTTAGCAAATCAACAAAAATAATTTCATTGTGCTACAAGGCAATCAATGCTTGACCGCCAAAAACTAGGAAATAAAATAAAATCAGAAAACTACAATTAATAACTATTTTAGCCTTCTGTAAATATATGAATGTATTTTAATTCTCTTGATAGCTCCTAGTCATAGAAATTAGTTTTGTTTCCACACGATGTGAGAGCTGTAAACAAAAACACGGGCCAGGTGGAGACTAACTCCCTCCCAACTACAGCTCAGATTCCTCTGCACATGCATGAATCTGGCAGCTTGGGCACGCGAGAAAATTTTTTCTGTGTACTACCTGGTCGCTTGCTGCTGCTGATAAAGCTAACAGTCATACTTGAAGTAGCCACTAGCCAGAAGTGGGAGAAGGTACTACTCATATGCGACTGAGCCTGTTGGCAACTATTCAAACAACCCTAATACAAACAGTTGTGACATCACACTCAATGGAGGCACTTCGTTGTTATGAAGTATTGCACAGTCTCCGTCCTAAGGCCTTTGACACATGTTGCTGTCGGCAGACACTGTGCCCTGTGTTTTGTTGTTGTAAATGGCAGATTTCCTTTGCAACTTAAGTTTTATTTTGATTTTTCTTTTCTTGTTTATGTTTTATTGCTGCGGTATTATTCTGCAATAGCAGGATACAGTAAAATCCTTTATTAGAGTATCAGTTTTTACCAGTCAGAATTATAAAAATTTAACTTAAAAAAAAAAAAAAAAAAAAAATGAGAACTTCCCAGAATTCTAAGAAATTTCCAGGTTTATCCCAGTTTTCTCCCAGATGAAAAAATTCTCAGATTTTCCTGGTTGTCCGAGGGCCTATGTGCCCTGTATAAGAGTCGATTAACACATTGCTTCCTCCAAATTATACCTCAGAAAAAGACCATGAAGGCAAAATTAGAGAGAGATTAAAGCTCACAGGAAAAGAAGAGAGTTGAAGCTGTTGAAATGTGGTGCATTACAAGGATGCTGAAAATTAGGTAGACTGAGAAGTTAAGAAATGGGAAGGTTCTTCACAGAATTGGCAAGGAAAGAAATATGTGGAAAACACTGACTTGAAGAAGGAACAGGACAGCAGGACATGTTATAAGGCATCAGGGAACTAAATGAAGCCTCAGAGGCTACAATTGTAGGGGAATAACAATGATTGGAATATATAAGTACAAATAATTGAAGACATTGGATGCCAGTACTACTCTGAGATGAACAGTTTGGCACAGAAGAGGAAGTAGTGGCAGGCTGCATCAAACCTGTTCGAGAACTGATGATCCAAAGAGATGGACGCTCATCAGCAATCCTCCTCCCTGCACACTATTTCTGACTGGAATTAGAATGAGGATAAGTGACTGTGGTACATACAGTACCCCCAGTCACACACCACAAGGAGGCTTGACAAATATAGGTGTAGATGTAGTGTGAATGTGTGGGTAAATCTTAGAGACAATGGGAGAGAGCAAGTGGTATTTCAACTGACTTTGTACTTTATACTATTTAAATTTTATACACTTTAATCGTATTTGTTTGAGATTATTTTAGTATTGTGCTAATAACCTAATTGATATAATTCTAACACACACACACACACACACACACACACACACACACACACACACACACTTGTTAACAATCTGCAACATAGTTTGGAATGCTGCAGTTTATGTGGTTCCCAATCTTTTTGAGACCATTATCCCTTAGCGCAATAAGGTATCAGGCAGTAACGCCCCCCCCCCCCCCCTCCAAATATCATCAATGTTAGCATTAATCTAACTTTGAGTAGTAAAAGAATTTTTTTTGAACCTTTTATTTCCAACATGACAAAATATAATTGATATTTAATTTTTGTAGATGGTTTATCACAAGCTAATGAGTCAATGACGCCATAGGTACTATTCACTTCTCACTACCTTTTTTCATAGAATAATGAAGCAAGTCTCATTGCATCATGAGTGATAACTACAACTCCATCTCAAAAAAGAAAGCTAACTACTACATCCAAGCAAAAACCAATCATGACCAGAACACAAGCCAGAACTCAATAGCACATGTAATCAAGAGATCAAACAAGAAGAGATCCCCCTAAACATGCAAATGTTTAAGTGGGTGAAAATCCACACGCCAACCTGATAAGCTACTACACATACAATTGACTTGAGTTGGTGGCTGCATTAACTCGGTGCCTCGGAAACCAGAGGCTCTCTCTAGTACACACAGTGTGAGTGTTCCCTGTTGATCGTACCCAGTACACTGGCTGCCAACATTGTTGGTTCTGAGTCCTCCATTGCCATGGCATTATTGGCAGACATGGACACACTTTTAGTGGGCATGTAAGGGTGAAAGTGGCCAGGTCTATGTCTTAAATGTTTGGGGAGGGGAGAGGGAGGAGGCTGGCGATGCAAAATATGACAACTATTCTTCATCATGTTCAATGGGCTGCACAGGTGGCATCACTGGGAGTGCCTCAACTTCCATCAGTTGCTCCCCCCCCTCCCCCCCCCCACCCCCCCATTGCTGTGAAAGATGAATGTCGCAATGACCTCCAGTCATCAGTCATAATCAGGTTGCAGGGGTAGCAAGTTCCATTGCCTCACAACCTGGGGGAAAACTGACGTCATGTGTACAGGGTGAAGACCCTGGAGGTGATGGCTGACTATGCTCTTGCCACAGTCATAATTGGTTTCTGTGTCTTGTGCACCTATCATCTCTACGTACGACCTCAGAAAACTGTCGACCCCTGTGCTGGACTATCACCCCTTCTGTCCATTCCAGTCCACAACCAAATGTGCGTACTCAAACCAATGCACGCTTCCAGGAATGGGGCTGCTGGGGGTGGTGTGCGGGTCACAAGAGATCCAACACTGAATGTGGCCTTTATCCATGCAGGAGATCCGCTGGACCATTCCCATTACCTGCTAAGTCAGTACACGCACAACTGACTTTGTGTCCCAGAAACTAGAGGCTCCCTCCAGTACACATACTGTGGGCATCCCATAATAACAACCATCATACCCAGTTCACTGACTGCCAATTTTGTTGGTTCCGCACCCTTCATTGCCATGTCATTATTGGCAGATATAGATCCCGAGCTATCCATCCACATTGTGGGTAGACACTTGTTACAAAGCATACATCCGTATGTGCGGATGGATATGTGTGTGTGTGTGTGTGTGTGTGTGTGTGTATGTGTGTGTGTGTGTGTGTGTGTGTGCGCGCGAGTGTACACCTGTCTTTTTCTCCCCTAAGGGAAGTCTTTCCGCTCCCGGGATTGGAATGACCCCTTACCCTCTCCCTTAAAACCCACATCCTTTCGTCTTTCCCTCTCCTTCCTGAAGAAGCAACCATCGGTTGCGAAAGCTAGTAATTCTGTGTGTGTGTTTTGTTCATGTGCCTGTCTGCCGGTGCTTTCCTATATATAAGTGCCCCACTTGTAACAGAATACTTCCCGGGACAGGATCAGACCTTGAATGTGGCTCTCCAGCAGGGATACGACTTCCTAAAATCCAGCCCGAAATGAGATCCATCCTTCATGAAATCCTCCCCACTCCACCAAGAGTGTCTTTCCGCCGTCCACCTAACCTTCGTAACCTCTTGGTTCATCCCTATGAAATCCTCAAACCACCTCCCCTACCCTCTGGCTCCTACCCTTGCAACCGCCCCCGGTGTAAAACCTGTCCTATGCACCCTCCCACCACCACCTACTCCAGTCCTGTAACCCGGAAGGTGTACACGATCAAAGGGAGAGCCACATGTGAAAGCACCCACGTGATTTACCAACTGACCTGCCTGCACTGTGATGCTTTCTATGTGGGAATGACCAGCAACAAACTGTCCATTCGCATGAATGGACACAGGCAGACAGTGTTTGTTGGTAATGAGGATCACCCTGTGGCTAAACATGCCTTGATGCACGGCCAGCACATCTTGGCACAGTGTTACACCGTCCGAGTTATCTGGATACTTCCCACCAACACCAACCTATCCGAACTCCGGAGATGGGAACTCGCCCTTCAGTATATCCTCTCTTCTCGATATCCGCCAGGCCTCAACCTCCGCTAATTTCAAGTTGCCACCGCTCATACCTCACCTGTCTTTCAACAACTTCTTTGCCTCTGTACTTCCGCCTCGACTGACATCTCTGCCCTTACTCTTTGCCTTTAAATATGTCTGCTTGTGTCTGTGTATGTGCGGATGGATATGTGTGTGTGTGTGTGTGCGCGAGTGTACACCTGTCCTTTTTTTCCCCTAAGGGAAGTCTTTCCGCTCCCGGGATTGGAATGACTCCTTACCCTCTCCCTTAAAACCCACATCCTTTCATTTTTCCCTCTCCTCCCCTCTTTCCTGACGAAGCAACTGCCAGTTGCGAAAGCTCGTAATTCTGTGTGTGTGTTTGTGTGTTTTGTTCATGTGCCTGTCTGCCGGCGCTTTCCCGCTTGGTAAGTCTTGGAATCTTTGTTTTTAATATATTTTTCCCATGTGGAAGTTTCATATATATATATATATATATATATATATATATATATATATATATATATATATATATTAAAAATAAAGATTCCAAGACTTACCAAGCGGGAAAGCGCCGGCAGACAGGCACATGAACAAAACACACAAACACACACACAGAATTACAAGCTTTCGCAACTGGCAGTTGCTTCGTCAGGAAGGAAGGAAGGAGAGGGAAAAATGAAAGGGTGTGGGTTTTAAGGGAGAGGGTAAGGAGTCATTCCAATCCCGGGAGCGGAAAGACTTCCCTTAGGGGAAAAAAAGGACAGGTATACACTCACACACACACACACACACATATCCATCCGCACATACACAGACACTGGTAAGTCTTGGAATCTTTATTTATATATATATATATATATATATATATATATATATATATATATATATATATAAAACAGAAAGAAACTTCCACATGGGAAAAATATATTAAAAATAAAGATTCCAAGACTTACCAAGCGGGAAAGCGCCGGCAGACAGGCACATGAACAAAACACACAAACACACACACAGAATTACAAGCTTTCGCAACTGGCAGTTGCTTCGTCAGGAAGGAAGGAAGGAGAGGGAAAAATGAAAGGGTGTGGGTTTTAAGGGAGAGGGTAAGGAGTCATTCCAATCCCGGGAGCGGAAAGACTTCCCTTAGGGGAAAAAAAAAGGACAGGTATACACTCGCACACACACACACACACATATCCATCCGCACATACACAGACACAAGCAGACATATTTAAAGGCAAAGAGTTAAGGGCAGAGATGTCAGTCGAGGCGGAAGTACAGAGGCAAAGAAGTTGTTGAAAGACAGGTGAGGTATGAGCGGCGGCAACTTGAAATTAGCGGAGGGTGAGGCCTGGCGGATATCGAGAAGAGAGGATATACTGAAGGGCGAGTTCCCATCTCCGGAGTTCGGATAGGTTGGTGTTGGTGGGAAGTATCCAGATAACTCGGACGGTGTAACACTGTGCCAAGATGTGCTGGCCGTGCATCAAGGCATGTTTAGCCACAGGGTGATCCTCATTACCAACAAACACTGTCTGCCTGTGTCCATTCATGCGAATGGACAGTTTGTTGCTGGTCATTCCCACATAGAAAGCGTCACAGTGCAGGCAGGTCAGTTGGTAAATCACGTGGGTGCTTTCACACGTGGCTCTCCCTTTGATCGTGTACACCTTCCGGGTTACAGGACTGGAGTAGGTGGTGGTGGGAGGGTGCATAGGACAGGTTTTACACCAGGGGCGGTTGCAAGGGTAGGAGCCAGAGGGTAGGGGAGGTGGTTTGGGGATTTCATAGGGATGAACCAAGAGGTTACGAAGGTTAGGTGGACGGCGGAAAGACACTCTTGGTGGAGTGGGGAGGATTTCATGAAGGATGGATCTCATTTCGGGGCAGGATTTTAGGAAGTCGTATCCCTGCTGGAGAGCCACATTCAAGGTCTGATCCAGTCCTGGGAAGTATTCTGTTACAAGTGGGGCACTTTTGGGGTTCTTCTGTGAGAGGTTCTGGGTTTGAGGGGATGAGGAAGTGGCTCTGGTTATCTGCTTCTGTACCAGGTTGGGAGGGTAGTTGCGGGATGCGAAAGCTGTTTTCAGGTTGTTGGTGTAATGGTCGAGGGATTCAGGACTGGAGCAGATTCGTTTGCCACGAAGGCCTAGGCTGTAGGGAAGGGACCGTTTGATATGGAATGGGTGGCAGCTGTCATAATGGAGGTACTGTTGCTTGTTGGTGGGTTTGATGTGGACGGATGTGTGCAGCTGGCCATTGGACAGATGGAGGTCAACATCTAGGAAAGTGGCATGGGATTTGGAGTAGGACCAGGTGAATCTGATGGAACCAAAGGAGTTGAGGTTGGAGAGGAAATTCTGGAGTTGTTCTTCACTGTGAGTCCAGATCATGAAGATGTCGTCAATAAATCTGTACCAAACTTTGGGTTGGCAGGCTTGGGTAACCAAGAAGGCTTCCTCTAAGCGACCCATAAATAGGTTGGCATACGAGGGGGCCATCCTGGTACCCATGGCTGTTCCCTTTGATTGTTGGTATGTCTGGCCTTCAAAAGTGAAGAAGTTGTGGGTCAGGATGAAGCTGGCTAAGGTGACGAGGAAAGAGGTTTTAGGTAGGGTGGCAGGTGATCGGCGTGAAAGGAAGTGCTCCATTGCAGCGAGGCCCTGGACGTGCGGGATATTTGTGTATAGGGAAGTGGCATCAATGGTTACCAGGATGGTTTCTGGGGGTAACAGACTGGGTACGGATTCCAGGCGTTCGAGAAAGTGGTTGGTGTCTTTGATGAAGGATGGGAGACTGCATGTAATGGGTTGAAGGTGTTGATCTACGTAGGCAGAGATGCGTTCTGTGGGGGCTTGGTAACCAGCTACAATGGGGCGGCCAGGATGTTTGGGTTTGTGAATTTTAGGAAGTAGGTAGAAGGTGGGAGTGCGAGGTGACGGTGGGGTGAGGAGTTTGATGGAGTCAGGTGAAAGGTTTTGTAGGGGGCCTAAGGTTCTGAGGATTCCTTGAAGCTCCGCCTGGACATCAGGAATGGGATTACTTCGGCAAACTTTGTATGTAGAGTTGTCTGAAAGCTGACGCAGTCCCTCAGCCACATACTCCCGACGATCAAGTACCACAGTCATGGAACCCTTGTCAGCCGGAAGAATGATGATGGATCGGTCAGCTTTCAGATCACGGATAGCCTGGGATTCGGCTGTGGTGATGTTGGGAGTAGGATTAAGGTTTTTCAAGAAAGATTGAGAGGCAAGGCTGGAAGTGAGAAATTCCTGGAAGGTTTGGAGAGGGTGATTTTGAGGAAGAGGAGGTGGGTCCCGCTGTGATGGAGGACGGAACTGTTGCAGGCAGGGTTCAATTTGGATAGTGTCTTGGGGAGTTGGATCATTAGGAGTGGGATCAGGATTGTTTTTCTTCATGGCAAAGTGATATTTCCAGCAGAGACTACGAGTGTAGGACAGTAAATCCTTGACAAGGGCAGTTTGGTTGAACCTGGGAGTGGGGCTGAAGGTGAGGCCTTTGGATAGGACAGAGGTTTCGGATTGGGAGAGGGGTTTGGAGGAAAGGTTAACTACTGAATTGGGGTGTTGTGGTTCCAGATTGTGTTGACTAGAATTTTGAGGTGTTGGGGGGAGTGGAGCTGGAAGTGGGAGATTGAGTAGATGGGAGAGACTGGGTCTGTGTGCAATGAGAGGAGGTTGAGGTTTGTTGGAAAGGTTGTGGAGGGTGAGTGAGTTGCCTTTCCGGAGGTGGGAAACCAGGAGATTGGATAGTTTTTTGAGGTGGAGGGTGGCATGTTGTTCTAATTTGCGGTTGGCCTGTAGGAGGATGCTATGTACAGCCGGTGTGGATGCGGGAGAGGAAAGATTGAGGACTTTGATTTGGGATAGGAGTTGACGGGTGTGTTCATTGGCCGAGTCGATGTATAGGTGGAGGATTAGGCGGGTGAGGGCTATGGATTGTGCTGTTTGGAACTGGTATAAGGACTGATGGAAAGAAGGATTGCAGCCAGAGATGGGAACTTTAAGTGTGAGGCCTTTGGGAGTAATGCCAAATGTCAGACAAGCCTGAGTAAATAAAATATGGGAGCGTAATCTGGCTAGGGTGAAGGCATGTTTGCGGAGGGAATGTAAATAAAATTTAATGGGGTCGTTGTAGGGATGTTGTGAGGTCGACATGGTATTGGTAGGTGGAAAGGGTAATATGAGGTTAAAGTGAAAGTAAAGAGAGATTTATATAGGGAGAGATAAAGGTGTGAAAAAAGTCGAAAAAGTGTTGGTTTGAGATGAGCTATGTTGATCATGTGTTGAACTTAGGTTGATGAACAACAATGGGTGCAAAGGTTGGGTAGTTATGTTGTCTCCAGATCACGTTAAAGGGTGGGGAAATTCAAGAAAATTTCGAGAAATTCAAGAAAATTTCGACAAAAAAATTTTTCGAAAAAAGTTTCGAAAAAATGATTTGCGAAAAAATAAAATTCGAAAAAAATTTTTGAATAAAATCTCGAAGAATATGTGTGTAAATGTATTCAAAGGACTGGTTATGTACTGGCAGGTTATGATAATGAGGCTAACAATTGTTTGATGAAGAAATAATAACGTGTAAACCTGTGGGAAGCTGCTAGAAAATGATCGGTTTTGTGGGAAAAACGGGAATGGAAATAAAACGAAAGTTGTCGAAAAAAACTGAGATGGTTGTGTAATGGGTGAAAGGAACTGAAGCTGTGAAATAGTATTCACGAGTTTACACGAAATGTTTGTAAACTTGGAACAATGGATTTTATAGCAGCGGTTATGTTGAAAGCGTTGAAAATTTTAGGTTATGGTTTGGAAGTAAATTACGTATTATTGAGTATAATTAGGCAGGATAAAATGTATGGTAGATTACGGAAAAATGGAAGATGAATACAAAGTGGAACTTCTTGTACAAACGAAAAGAGAAAGTAAGACGATAGAGAAGATTTCGAAATGCAACAGAGACAATAACAAACGTAATTGTTGGGTTCAAATTAATGACGATGTAAATAAAACAGAAAGAAACTTCCACATGGGAAAAATATATTAAAAATAAAGATTCCAAGACTTACCAAGCGGGAAAGCGCCGGCAGACAGGCACATGAACAAAACACACAAACACACACACAGAATTACAAGCTTTCGCAACTGGCAGTTGCTTCGTCAGGAAGGAAGGAAGGAGAGGGAAAAATGAAAGGGTGTGGGTTTTAAGGGAGAGGGTAAGGAGTCATTCCAATCCCGGGAGCGGAAAGACTTCCCTTAGGGGAAAAAAAAGGACAGGTATACACTCGCACACACACACACACATATCCATCCGCACATACACAGACACAAGCAGACATATTTAAAGGCAAAGAGTTAAGGGCAGAGATGTCAGTCGAGGCGGAAGTACAGAGGCAAAGAAGTTGTTGAAAGACAGGTGAGGTATGAGCGGCGGCAACTTGAAATTAGCGGAGGTTGAGGCCTGGCGGATATCGAGAAGAGAGGATATACTGAAGGGCGAGTTCCCATCTCCGGAGTTCGGATAGGTTGGTGTTGGTGGGAAGTATCCAGATAACTCGGACGGTGTAACACTGTGCCAAGATGTGCTGGCCGTGCATCAAGGCATGTTTAGCCACAGGGTGATCCTCATTACCAACAAACACTGTCTGCCTGTGTCCATTCATGCGAATGGACAGTTTGTTGCTGGTCATTCCCACATAGAAAGCATCACAGTGCAGGCAGGTCAGTTGGTAAATCACGTGGGTGCTTTCACATGTGGCTCTCCCTTTGATTGTGTACACCTTCCGGGTTACAGGACTGGAGTAGGTGGTGGTGGGAGGGTGCATAGGACAGGTTTTACACCGGGGCGGTTGCAAGGGTAGGAGCCAGAGGGTAGGGGAGGTGGTTTGGGGATTTCATAGGGATGAACCAAGAGGTTCATATATATATATATATATATATAAATAAAACAGAAAGAAACTTCCACATGGGAAAAATATATTAAAAATAAAGATTCCAAGACTTACCAAGCGGGAAAGCGCCGGCAGACAGGCACATGAACAAAACACACAAACACACACACAGAATTACAAGCTTTCGCAACTGGCAGTTGCTTCGTCAGGAAGGAAGGAAGGAGAGGGAAAAATGAAAGGGTGTGGGTTTTAAGGGAGAGGGTAAGGAGTCATTCCAATCCCGGGAGCGGAAAGACTTCCCTTAGGGGAAAAAAAGGACAGGTATACACTCGCGCACACACACACACACATATCCATCCGCACATACACAGACACAAGCAGACATATTTAAAGGCAAAGAGTTAAGGGCAGAGATGTCAGTCGAGGCGGAAGTATAGAGGCAAAGAAGTTGTTGAAAGACAGGTGAGGTATGAGCGGCGGCAACTTGAAATTAGCGGAGGTTGAGGCCTGGCGGATATCGAGAAGAGAGGATATACTGAAGGGCGAGTTCCCATCTCCGGAGTTCGGATAGGTTGGTGTTGGTGGGAAGTATCCAGATAACTCGGACGGTGTAACACTGTGCCAAGATGTGCTGGCCGTGCATCAAGGCATGTTTAGCCACAGGGTGATCCTCATTACCAACAAACACTGTCTGCCTGTGTCCATTCATGCGAATGGACAGTTTGTTGCTGGTCATTCCCACATAGAAAGCATCACAGTGCAGGCAGGTCAGTTGGTAAATCACGTGGGTGCTTTCACATGTGGCTCTCCCTTTGATTGTGTACACCTTCCGGGTTACAGGACTGGAGTAGGTGGTGGTGGGAGGGTGCATAGGACAGGTTTTACACCGGGGGCGGTTGCAAGGGTAGGAGCCAGAGGGTAGGGGAGGTGGTTTGGGGATTTCATAGGGATGAACCAAGAGGTTACGAAGGTTAGGTGGACGGCGGAAAGACACTCTTGGTGGAGTGGGGAGGATTTCATGAAGGATGGATCTCATTTCGGGGCAGGATTTTAGGAAGTCGTATCCCTGCTGGAGAGCCACATTCAAGGTCTGATCCAGTCCTGGGAAGTATTCTGTTACAAGTGGGGCACTTTTGGGGTTCTTCTGTGAGAGGTTCTGGGTTTGAGGGGATGAGGAAGTGGCTCTGGTTATCTGCTTCTGTACCAGGTTGGGAGGGTAGTTGCGGGATGCGAAAGCTGTTTTCAGGTTGTTGGTGTAATGGTCGAGGGATTCAGGACTGGAGCAGATTCGTTTGCCACAAAGGCCTAGGCTGTAGGGAAGGGACCGTTTGATATGGAATGGGTGGCAGCTGTCATAATGGAGGTACTGTTGCTTGTTGGTGGGTTTGATGTGGACGGATGTGTGCAGCTGGCCATTGGACAGATGGAGGTCAACATCTAGGAAAGTGGCATGGGATTTGGAGTAGGACCAGGTGAATCTGATGGAACCAAAGGAGTTGAGGTTGGAGAGGAAATTCTGGAGTTGTTCTTCACTGTGAGTCCAGATCATGAAGATGTCGTCAATAAATCTGTACCAAACTTTGGGTTGGCAGGCTTGGGTAACCAAGAAGGCTTCCTCTAAGCGACCCATAAATAGGTTGGCATACGAGGGGGCCATCCTGGTACCCATGGCTGTTCCCTTTGATTGTTGGTATGTCTGGCCTTCAAAAGTGAAGAAGTTGTGGGTCAGGATGAAGCTGGCTAAGGTGACGAGGAAAGAGGTTTTAGGTAGGGTGGCAGGTGATCGGCGTGAAAGGAAGTGCTCCATTGCAGCGAGGCCCTGGACGTGCGGGATATTTGTGTATAGGGAAGTGGCATCAATGGTTACCAGGATGGTTTCTGGGGGTAACAGACTGGGTACGGATTCCAGGCGTTCGAGAAAGTGGTTGGTGTCTTTGATGAAGGATGGGAGACTGCATTCCATATCAAACGGTCCCTTCCCTACAGCCTAGGCCTTCGTGGCAAACGAATCTGCTCCAGTCCTGAATCCCTCGACCATTACACCAACAACCTGAAAACAGCTTTCGCATCCCGCAACTACCCTCCCAACCTGGTACAGAAGCAGATAACCAGAGCCACTTCCTCATCCCCTCAAACCCAGAACCTCTCACAGAAGAACCCCAAAAGTGCCCCACTTGTAACAGAATACTTCCCAGGACTGGATCAGACCTTGAATGTGGCTCTCCAGCAGGGATACGACTTCCTAAAATCCTGCCCCGAAATGAGATCCATCCTTCATGAAATCCTCCCCACTCCACCAAGAGTGTCTTTCCGCCGTCCACCTAACCTTCGTAACCTCTTGGTTCATCCCTATGAAATCCCCAAACCACCTCCCCTACCCTCTGGCTCCTACCCTTGCAACCGCCCCCGGTGTAAAACCTGTCCTATGCACCCTCCCACCACCACCTACTCCAGTCCTGTAACCCGGAAGGTGTACACAATCAAAGGGAGAGCCACATGTGAAAGCACCCACGTGATTTACCAACTGACCTGCCTGCACTGTGATGCTTTCTATGTGGGAATGACCAGCAACAAACTGTCCATTCGCATGAATGGACACAGGCAGACAGTGTTTGTTGGTAATGAGGATCACCCTGTGGCTAAACATGCCTTGATGCACGGCCAGCACATC
Source organism: Schistocerca gregaria (assembly GCF_023897955.1). Taxonomy (NCBI): domain Eukaryota; kingdom Metazoa; phylum Arthropoda; class Insecta; order Orthoptera; family Acrididae; genus Schistocerca; species Schistocerca gregaria. The sequence goes on from NC_064921.1 coordinate 1,002,993,779, forward strand.
TTGGCACAGTGTTACACCGTCCGAGTTATCTGGATACTTCCCACCAACACCAACCTATCCGAACTCCGGAGATGGGAACTCGCCCTTCAGTATATCCTCTCTTCTCGATATCCGCCAGGCCTCAACCTCCGCTAATTTCAAGTTGCCGCCGCTCATACCTCACCTGTCTTTCAACAACTTCTTTGCCTCTATACTTCCGCCTCGACTGACATCTCTGCCCTTAACTCTTTGCCTTTAAATATGTCTGCTTGTGTCTGTGTATGTGCGGATGGATATGTGTGTGTGTGTGTGCGCGAGTGTATACCTGTCCTTTTTTTCCCCTAAGGGAAGTCTTTCCGCTCCCGGGATTGGAATGACTCCTTACCCTCTCCCTTAAAACCCACACCCTTTCATTTTTCCCTCTCCTTCCTTCCTTCCTGACGAAGCAACTGCCAGTTGCGAAAGCTTGTAATTCTGTGTGTGTGTTTGTGTGTTTTGTTCATGTGCCTATATATATATATATATATATAAAACAGAAAGAAACTTCCACATGGGAAAAATATATTAAAAACAAAGATTCCAAGACTTACCAAGCGGGAAAGCGCCGGCAGACAGGCACATGAACAAAACACACACACAGAATTACGAGCTTTCGCTCTAATACTACTAATAGTAATGACCTTTCAGAAGGAATTTAGTTTCATGTCTGAAACACAATTAAACACGTGTTTCTACCTCTAGGAAATTTTAATTACCTTCAGGCTGGGAACCAGTGCTTTACATCAACACAAAAAAGATGACCACTTAATTAAAATTAGCAGACAAGTGAGAGATTACAAAGAGTAATTAATGTGATAAAAATAAAGCAACAGCAGAATAGATAAAAAGATGGATAGACACAAGTCATTCACTGAAAAGGCGTTGGAATAATGTAGTAGATAATACTTCACTTAAAAATTTAGTATAGGCCAGCATGGTTTTAAATATGCACAATTCCTGAAACTGAGCAGTAAGAAATAATCAGAAATGTACAATTATAAAAAAACTTTATACTTATAAATTAAAATGACTAAAGCACAAAAGATTTGGAAAAGAAAGGTGAAATAAGTTGTGGTGGATATTGTGATTGACAGGTCAGAAAAGAAATGTAATTAAAATAAACATTAAAGTGAAAGAAGACACAAACAGAAGACTATAGACCAGAAACAAAACAAGACAATATAATTGCAAAAATGCAAAGAAAATAGGTAATGAAGAAAGTGAAAGGAAATGGGAAAAAATCTTATGTGCAGGAAGCATAAAAACAAATTTCTACTTTCCAGCTGTGTGTGTGTGTGTGTGTGTGTGTGTGTGTGTGTGTGTGTGTGTGTGTGTGTGTGTGTGAGTTGACAAAAGAATGTGTCCAAGTGCTAAGCTATTAATCATCCATTCTTTGTGTTCCAGTCAGATTCATAGAATACATAAAACATATCATGGTATCAAACAGAATGTTTGCTAACAAGTAAGCATGGCCTCACTCCCGGTGATACCATCTTCCTCTGCCTAGGAATACCCACCATTTGTGCTATGCCTTAGAGTGAGGACTGGAGGCCAAGCTTGCTTCGTTCTTGCTTGCAGTACCTTTAGTCATTGTTGTGACTATAATACAATCTAAGTGGTCTTTCTGGACACATATTTGTTAGTTGCTGATTGTTTCAGCCACATTACCACACCTGACTAGTGTTAAATTACCAACAATTCACTGGCTTCGTGACAATTCTAACATTTCTGCTGTGTTTCCTGCCAGTGTTTCCCTTCAGGGGGTCTGGGGCATGTTGGTAATCCGTATCTTAAATAATGTAACATTTATTTGTATAAAAGGTACCTTTTCTCTGAAAGTATAGGGAATAAAAATTTGTAAAAATTATGGCTTGTAGGTTACACATTTCTAACCATTTAACAGAAGGATATCTAAAAATATTTATTAGTTTTACGATAATAATTATTCTTGTAAAAAATGGAAACTGAAATAAAAACTGTCTGGTCTTCTCTATGTATGTAAGGCTCAAACTTCTTTGTTGTTGTTGTTGTTGTTGTTGTTGTTGTTGTCCTCAGTCCTGAGACTGGTTTGATGCAGCTCTCCATGCTACTCTATCCTGTGCAAGCTTCTTCATCTCCCAGTACCTACTGCAACCTACATCCTTCTGAATCTGCTTAGTGTACTCATCTCTCGGTCTCCCTCTACGATTTTTACCCTCCACACTGCCCTCCAATGCTAAATTTGTGATCCCTTGATGCCTCAAAACATGTCCTACCCACCGATCCCTTCTTCTAGTCAAGTTGTGCCACAAACTTCTCTTCTCCCCAATCCTATTCAATACCTCCTCATTAGTTACGTGATCTATCCACCTTATCTTCAGTATTCTTCTGTAGCACCACATTTCGAAAGCTTCTATTCTCTTCTTGTCCAAACTAGTTATCGTCCATGTTTCACTTCTTTGAGATTTACAAAAAAGGAAAACTTCTGCGCTACAATGCACAATATTCAAATTAGTGTATCCACTAATTTTGAACAAATTCTGACACATAGAAGCTGAAAACGAGTACACTTCATTCTTAAAAAATACATCTTATAGGAAACAGTCATTAAAGTTGTCAATACATGCCAGCTCCATAAGATGAACTGTCTGCGTCCCCTTCCCTCTCATCTCACAATTTCCCTTTTCCTGCCTGTCTGTAATGTCCTGCCCTTGAAACAAGGTCTCCAATAGCTCTCTCTGGTGCCTTAACTCTTTCTTTATCTGAATTCAATACTTGCTTCACTGCAAAATGATGAACAGTTTATAGCAGGCTTTTCAGAACTTCACACTTTGCAACATTTCCTTCACTGAATGTTGCCACTGCATCAAAGACACCAAAATGCAGGGTACTAATCGACACAAGCAATGTCTTGGGAATTCTGTCCCAAACTGAGCTGTTGACAGGCTCATCAGGAATCTGGGTGAGGCCATGAAGACATTTTTTCAATAGTCTCACATCTGGCAAATCTCTCAAAGTTTCTTTCAAGACCTCCACTGAAAGGTATAGTTGGTTTCTGAATAAATTTCTAACTATTTTGCTGTGCTCTGTTGTCTTTGCACCATTAATTCACTTTATGGATGGCATAGACCATGAATGGGTCTATCACCTGTTGAAGACATGTGGGGGGAAAAAAAACTGCCCATAGAGCTTTTCTCGTATCTTCTACATTACTGACATCCTGCCTGATGACCATGGCATAATAATTTTGGATTTTATTTATGATAGATTCTGTGAGTCTGTTCTTACCATCTAATTCTCTGTTGTCTTCCAATATTTTTCCCTTGTATGCAGTTTTCAGTCGTCGCACTCTCGTACCCATTTGCTTTTGTACATGACCTATGCACTCCAGTTTAGTGATAGCTATATTTTCTTTTCTCCATATGGCTTCTCTTCCTCAACTGCTTTGAAAGCTTTTGAACCCCCATCAACCTAAATAACTGATGAGAATCTTACCTTCTTCAACTGTTCAGATTCTTGGAACCTGATCAGGCCCACACAGCATTTTGTTTTAATAAATTTATAACACTGGAAAGGGGAAATTCCATAGGTTAAGACACATGAAAAAAAATTGAAAATTTCAAGATTTCAGCTGATATGTAGCATTTTAACCCCCCAACATAAAAGCCCAAACTATCTCATTTTTACTATTTTGATAGAAACTTAAAATCCTTGGTATACTTGACCAACTTAAGAAGAGACCTTTATAAAATAAAACTCCACTTACGTCCATCTCAACACTGATAGTTATGTGTTTGGCTGCTGGGGAGCTTCTGGTACTACATTTGCAGCCTGACTGTCATGTTTTTGTTGAGACAGTTGCCACTAGATATCACTTTTACTGTGTGCAGTTTGGATGCTCAACAACAAAACACTTGCTTTTGGACTCTCTCCTATATTTTTAATTAGGCACTGCTCACAAAAAAGGATTAATACAGTGATCATCAGTTTGACATTGAATATAGCAGCTCAGAAAATGAAGAAGAATTTGATGTTATTTAATTAGAGACTGAAAGTGATGACGGTTTGTCACTGAGCAACAAGTGGTCGCCAATGATACGAGATAAATACATTCATTGTGCTCCATTATGTTAACAGGTAACCATTGTGAAATACATGGTTAGACTCCAAAGCTACACAGAAACTAAAGAATGACTTCAAGTTTCAGGATAACTTCATCAAAGTCCAGCGCACAAGTATACTCAAGATTTTATTGTTGGTGATTTTCAAAATATTGTAACACATTATTTTGAGCTTTACAAGCAATCTTTATTTGTCTATGTGCAATGGCATTCATTATACGATGTTTTTCATTAATAAACATTATTATTCCTTGGAATATAATTTGAAAAAAAAAAAACCATTAAGTTAAGGGGTAGTGGCTATACTTGTTAAAGTCCTAACTTTATTGTCACCCTCATGGGTGTGTCCTATTACGTTATTACACTGTGCTTTTTAACATGTATTTCTGTCATCTTTAACTATGATGTAAATAAAATAGAAAGAAACTTCCACATGGGAAAAATATATTAAAAACAAAGGTTCCAAGACTTACCAAGCGGGAAAGCGCCGGCAGACAGGCACATGAACAAAACACACTCTGTGTGTGTGTTTGTGTGTTTTGTTCATGTGCCTGTCTGCCGGCGCTTTCCCGCTTGGTAAGTCTTGGAATCTTTGTTTTTAATATGTCATCTTTAACTGTTAGAACAAATTCCACTTGGGTGCTATAAAACTCCCTTGTGTCTGTCCACAGCTCAGTGGCTCTCCTACTTTGTGAGCAGTCACATAATTTTATGTATACCAGTTACCAATTAGAAATCAGTGTGTTCGTTGGTTTGGTGTAATGAGGGGGGCAGGGGTTGGGAGGGGAGTGGGTGCACTGAGGCAAAACATAGCAAGAAAGTAAAGAAGAATGAGCACCAGTAAATGTGATAATTGGCTGATGAGGACTAAATACCCACTGTAACTTAAAATAGTCAGCCAATAGAGTAATAATCTTTCCAAGGCTGTCTTCCAAGACATTTAAAGCAGTAGAAGCAGCTCAAAAATATTACTACATTTATTTACACCATTCATCAGAATGGTTCAGTAAACAGCATACCTCCATTACTCCGCTGATGTCATGATCACGCTGGTGAAGAATGCGGACAGAAGCTTCCCACTGGTCAATAAGCTCTTGTCTTTCCTGGTGCAACTTTCGAAACAATTCAGCTGTTCTTTCCACACTCTTTTCTAATGAGCCAACATCATTTACTGCTGCCATTACCATCTTTTTCTTTTCTTCTACTTCCATTCGTAGATTTTGTCGCTTTAACTCCATTTCCTGAAATTTAGTAAATTAGTGAACAACTGTTTGTATTGACTTCCACATTTTGATAATCCAAATCAGTGTTTAATCTTCTTGGCAGATTACACCGTGCCAGACGAACTTGGAACCACTAATTCAAGTCCTGGTCAGGCACACAGTTTTGATCTGACAGTAAGTTTCAAATCATTGCACACTTTGCTGCAGGGTGAAATTCATTCTGCAACCAGTGTAGGCTAAGAAGTCATGAACATACCTTTGCTTTACTTTCATCTTCAATAGTATATCTGCTGAGCATGATATTGTCTTCCTCTTTTCTTGCCACATGTTCTTCCCATGCTGTGAGAGATTCTTTATCCCACTTAATATTTGATTTGAGTTTTTCAAGTTTATCTGTGTTGCGAACAATGTCATTCTAGAAAAAAAGAAATCAAAGTTCACAACATACAAAATCATTGCAGCAATAAGATTAAATCAAGTTAAGTTTGGCTTTTCACTGAATATCTACTATAAACCATATTTACATTTAATATTAATATTTATATTTGAGCACTAGCATATTTAATGAACAATTCAGACTTATTAACCTAAAAAAACTGAAAACAGTAACTGAGACACACTAACACCTACATCTATTTTTAAATGTAATTATTGCCACCATTTGGCTGTATGTTCTTATTATTTATTTATTTTAGTGTCTTGATTTCGACTGCAGAGCCATTTTAAGTGTGAAGGTGAGGGAAAAAATCATTAAATATCAGACATATCTAACTGACATGTTATCATCACAGAAATATTACAAAACATATGTGTACACGATGCTGTATCCGCATCTGGTGAAGCCTATGGGCTGAGGATGACACGGTGGCCAGTCAGTACCATTGGGCCTTTAAGGGCTTTTTGGATGGAGTTTGTTGTTTATTTGTACATATGTCAACGTTATTTCATGTTTGGAGATTGTTCATTCTTACCATAGCACAGTACGTTAAAGTGAGTATGCCGTGCATAATGTTAAATGTAATCCCTTTTTTTAATTCACACTCAGATCTTATAATGAGATGAGAGGTATATAAGTCCACAAAAGTTTTGTAATATTTAAAAAATTTGTCATTTACACAAGTCTGATATTTACTAACTTTTATTTCACCTTTGCCCTTGAAAATGGCTCAGCCAAAATTGGAATAGAAATAGATAAATAATAAAAACTTAGTCAAATTGTGGCAATTATTTCATGTAAAAGTATATTATAACTGTGGTCCCAAACCAAAGGAAAATCATCTATATCTATATTGGAACAACTAAGCCCTCAGTCACAAATATTAATCAAAATTGACCTGGTTTCAACGCTACTATGAGCGTCATCTTCAGAATTAGACTAGCTGTTCTAAAACATGTCACATATTAAAAAAGATCTGAGTCGGAAAGGCGACATCATGAACAGTTGTGAGATGGCGAGCCGCTAAGGGCTGCTCGTACTGTGAACAAGGGTTAGCAGCTCGCCATCTCAGAACTGTTAATGATGTCGCCTTTCCGGCTCAGATCTTTTTTAATATGTGACTTGTAAGTACTGCATCTTTACCAGTCAGTACAAACTTTAATTTTATTAATATACTATATACCTGATATGTTTTAGAACAGTTAGTCTAATTGTGAAGACAACGCTCATAGTAGCGTCAAAATCAGGTCAATTTTGACTTAATATTTGTGACCGAGGGCTTATTTGTTCCAATATAATTCTGACTCCGTGACTGAACATTAGCAGCTATGTTCAAAGATTTTCATCTATATCTGTATTCTGTAAGGTACCTTACAATTTGTGGCAGCATGAAATTCTAGTATCATTACCAGTTCCTCCTTTCGTTGTTACATTCGTGAACAGTGTGCATAAAGAATGCCCATCAGTAAGACTCTGTACGAGTTCAAACTTCTACAATTTTATCATAAAAGTCATGTCATGAGATGTTTGTTGGGTGAAGCTATATGTTGCATAACTCATCTTGCAATGTACATATTCAGTATTTCAACTATAAACCATTCCATGAAAATGTCTCTCTTACAGCATCTGCTGTTGGTGTTTCATAACCGCCCTCTGATGCTTTTGTGCTTCCTAAACGAAACATACAGCTCCTCTTCAGACATTCTCTATCTTGTCTATTAACCCTACATGGTAATCATACCAGACTGGAAACCAATACTCTCTAGACAGATGAAGTTACCTTTTTCGTCGGTGAATTACATTCTCTTACGATTTCTCCAATGAATCTGTCTGGTGTCTGTTCTTCCAAGTACTAGTTTTGCAAGGTCATTCCATTTTAGGCTGCACTGAGTACATACTCTAGACATTTTACAGTTGCCATTATTTACTGGTCTATTTGCAACAATACTATGAAAAGTATAGACTGCTACTCACCATACAGCAGATATGTTGAGTTGCAGACACACACACAAACCAAAAAGACAAGGAGGTGGTGAAAAAAGATTAGATTAGTACTTGTTCCATAGATCATGAATACGACACTTCATAACGATGTGGAACATGTCAGGTTAATAAAAGGTGTCTATACAAGATATTACATAACACTCAGTAATTTTTGTTTTTATTTTTTGTGGGGGTTGGGAAATTACTCACTTACTATATCCAAAAATTCACCAAATGAATAGAAGGAGTTGCCATTAAGAAATTCTTTTAATTTCCTTTTAAATGCTATATAGCTATCTGTCAGACTTTTGATGCTATTAGGTAAGTGACCAAAGACTTTTGTGGCAGCATAATTTACCTTCGTCTGAGCCAAAGTTAGATTTAAACTTGAGCAGTGAAGATAATCCTTTCTCCTAGTGTTGTAACCATGTACACTGCTATTACTTTTGAATTCGTTCGGATTGTTAATAACAAATTTCATAAGTGAATATATATATTGTGAGGCTACAGTGAAGACTTCTAGCTCTTTAAATAAGTGTCTGCAGGATGATCTTGGATGAGCTCCAGCAATTATTCTGATTACACATTTTAGTGCAATGAACACTCTTTTACTCAATGATGAGTTACCCCAGAATATGATGCCATACAAAAGGAGAGAATGAAAATAGGCTTGGTACGCTAATCTACTCAGCTTACACAAAAATCAAGTTCCATAAAAAATATAACAAAGACTGAATCTTTATGTATTCAGTGCAAAAAAGTGTAATGGTTTGACTTGGAAAACAGTGAAGTTAAAGTAAAAAATGCAAATGAAACCAATTGAGGGAAAAAACTGTAGCAAGTGCAAGTTCAGTGACATCCATATGTAAACACTGTCACAATTGTCATCTCATTTTAACTACAAAAAACATGAAATTGATGACCTTAAAAGGATTGTAGCATTATTGGAGAAGTAGTTGCAAAATCTTGATTGTAAAACTCAACAAACAGATAATCGACTGAACATCAAAGAAATATCAGTTACCAGTGACTTAAACAAAGCAAGAACCACAGTGAAAACCAACACAAAACTTAGAAATATGAACATAAGAGCAACACATACCTATAATTACAAAAGTGATTCTACAAACAATGTCACTCAGAAACATATGAGTCCAGAAAATAATTGGAAACAGCAGAAGTCATGCACTCTAAATTTTTTGCACATTTCACGTAATAAACAATGAAATATGACTAAAAAATCAGTTGACCTGTCTGAAGTGCGCAAAAAATATTGAAAAGTTTCAATTTTTGCTGATAATCATGGATGCCAGATATCAGAAAATATGTCAGATGTGCAAACTAACTTAAGTGTCCAGTTCTTTGTCAAGCCACGACCAGGTGTTGAAGATGTGAAAAAACATTCGTAAAATAATGCAAAAACCTCCTCTTAAAAAACTATTTTGTAATTTGTGCAGTGCAATTGATGTTGCCTGAGATAAAGACAATGAACTCATCACATTTCTTGAAAGTGTGCTACTCGAATCAGGCAATACAAATGTAGCTGTTGTAAATCATCCACACAGATATGACCTACCTCCTTGGTCACGTGTAAATAAATTAACAGGAAAGAGTAAACAAGGAGATAAATGAAGTATGCAGACAATTTCTGTATGTGAACTTAATAAATGTAAGCACATTAGACACATCCATGCATACCACCCATGGCCCCCATTTAAATTATGGTGGGGAACAGGTTTTGGTTGAAGAAATCGGTCTTTTAGTTAAGTTGAGTCACAAGAGGCATAATATAGAAGCAGTTCAAAGTACTTTGTACAAATGGGTTATAAAGAAGGATGTGATGTCTTATAAAAAGAGTGAATGACATTTTTCAGGGAAGTAAACTGTATCACAAAAAATGTGTTTCACAACTAAAATACAAATACATACTAAAGATTGTACACCAAAACGTACAGTCATTAACAAAAAAAGTTGATGAAATACATATACTCCTTAACAGTGAATGAAAAGAAGTTTCAGTTTTATGTTTTTGCGAACACTAGTTACAAAATGAGTATTTTCATCACTCAAAAATATTAGATTTTAACCTTGTGAACTGCTCATGTAGAATGGAATCAAAGCGTGGAGGAACTTTCACACATGTAAAAGAATTGGTTGGTTGGTTGATTGATTGATTGATTGGGGGAGGAGACCAAACAGTGAGGTCATTGGTCCCAAGATCTAAGGTGACAGAAACCAAGGGAGGAACAACACAAACACAGCAGTCCAGTCAAGGAGAAGGGAAAACGGGCAAAAAAAGTGGAAAAAGGAATGTTGGGACAGCATGAAGAGGAAAGAACAGGAAAGGGGGGAGCAGCGAGAATAGGTGTACCCCAGAAACGCTATGCGATTGGGGCACCAGCACTACCACTAACCCATCCTGATCCCCACACCATACAATGATCACGACACAGTGGGGTCAACACCAGGAGAAGAAGAAACAAGAAAAAGGGAAACAAAATGTTGTAAAAAGCATGCAAAACATAAGGGAAAAAAAGGGGAGAGAACCCAGCCTCAAAATGCAATGGAAGCTATGTCTGTCTGCGACCATCACATCTATCCTGATGTGTTTCAGTTTATACAGCTCGTGGCAACTCTACCAGTTACAATGGCCATAATTGAGCAGAGTTTCTCCACCCTTAAGAGAATCAAGACATACCTAAGCAATACAACTACCGAGACACCTTTTAATGGGCCTGACTTGATGACAATTCAGTGAGAAGAACAGATTGGTGTCCAAACTGCGATAAGTGATATACCAAAACAAAGAGCCCATCATCTTCCTTTAGTATTTTAAATTCCTAGTAAATGATTTAATCATTTGTTCTATTTATGTGTATTAAAGTATCAGACAAAAGTAGATATGATACACGTCAAAGTAAATCAACATGGGTCTAGACTATAATTAATTTTATTTTCAATTTGAGCTTTTGTAAAATGAAAAGCATAGCATCTCTCACCACCACCCCCCCCCCCCCCTCCCCCCCAAAAAAAGTAAATGCACCACTGAACATAGTCATGTTCATAAAGAAAAAATATATATATGGCATATACTTCAGCTTGACTCAAAACCTTCAGTATATCAGTATAACATAGGCTATAGTGCCACTCTGAAAAATTAAACTGTTATTTTTAAGTCTAGTGGATTTCTATAATCAGGGTGTGATATATACACGAGGTGATCAAAAGTATCCGGACACCTGGCTGAAAATTACTTACAAGTTCGTGGCCCCCTTCCATCGGTAATGCTGGAATTCAATATGGTGTTGGCCCACGCTTAGCCTTGATGACAGCTTCCACTCTTGCAGGCATATGGTCAACCAGGTGCTGGAAGGTTTCTTGGGGAATGGCAGCCCATTCTTCACAGAGTGCTGCACTGAGGAGAGGTATCGATGTCGGTAGGTGAGGCCTTGCATGAAGATGGCATTCCGAAACATCCCAAAAGTGTTCAAGAGGATTCAGGTCAGGACTCTGAAGGTCAGTCCATTACAGGGATGTTATTCTCATGTAACCACTCTGCCACAGGCCATGCATTATGAACAGGTGCTCGATGGTGTTCGAAGATGCAATTGTCATCCTCAAATTGCTCTTCAACAGTGGGAAGACAGAAGGTGCTTAAAACATTAATGTAGGCCTGTGCTGTGATAGTGCCACGCAAAACAACAAGTGTTGCAAGCCCCCTCCATGAAAAACATGAGCTCACTGCTTCTGAATTTTACTGTTGGCACTACACACACTGGCAGATGACGTTCACCAGGCATTTGCCATACCCAAACCCTGCCATCGGATTGCCACATTGTGTATCGTGATTCTTCACTCCACACAACATTTTTTTACTGTTCAATCGTCCAATGTTTACGCTCCTTACACCAAGCGATGCATCGTTTGGCATTTACCAGTGTTATATGTGGCTCATGAGCAGCTGCTCAATCGTGAAATCCAGGTTTCCTCACCTCCCGCCAAACTGACATAGTACTTTCAGTGGATCCGGATGCAGTCTGGAATTCCTGTGTGATGGTCTGGATAGATGTCTGCCTATTACACATTACGACCCTCTTCAACTATTGGCGGTCTCTGCCAGTCAACAGATGAGGTTGGCCTGTAGGCTTTTGTGCTGGTAAGTGTCCTTTCACGCTTCCACTTCACTATCACATTGGAAACAGTGGACCCAGGAATGTTTAGGAATGAGGAAATCTCATGTACAGATGTATGACATAAGTGACACCCAATCACCATACCACATTCAAAGCCCGTGAGCTCCATGGACTGCCCCATTCTGTTCTCTCATGATGTCTAATGACTACTAAGGTCGCTGATATGGAGTACCTGGCAGTAGGTGGCAGCACAATGCTCCTAATATGAATAACATATGTGTTTGGGGTGTCGGGATACTTTTGATCACACATGGTTACTAACGCACGCAACCATGTAGGTGGTTTCAAAAAGTCAATTACAGCCCTGAGGAACTTTCCTTGCAAGTGATTTTCATTTAAGCTGTGATATCTGGTTATCAGTCTATGGTTTCCAAGATCCTTCCATGCAGGGTCTGGAATTAATCTCCTCCTTTACATTGTGGTTTATCTGTCCTTGCCAACACTGCAGCAACGGGTAGCGATGAATCCCATACCTGTTCACTAGCTGTGATGTAGTGGGATTGTGCTATAAAGTTAAGATTGCAGTGGCTTTCGGTTCTAATCTCAATGCAAACCAGCTTTTACTTACTCTGCGGCAGTGTTACAAGCAGCAACATCAAATATCAGTAAGGAAATCTTAAGAAAACTTCTCAGTCATAGTTGTTCTACATCTACATCCATACTCTGCAAACCACCAATGAAGTGACGTCCCACTGTACAAGTTATTAGGGTTTCTTCCTGTTCCATTCACCTATGGAGCAGAGGAAGAATGACTGTCTGAATGCCTCTACGCGTGCTATAATCATTTTAATCTTATCCTTATAATCCCTTTGTGAGTGACATGTATGATGTTGCAGTATATTCCTAGATTCATCATTTAAATCTAGTTCTTTAAACTTTGTTAATATGCTTTCTTGGGATAGTTTACATCTTTCTTCAAGAGTGTGCCAGTTCAGTTGCTCTAGAATCACTGTAACACTTTCCCACAGATCAAACGAACCCGTGACAATTCAAGCATCCCTTGTCTCTATATCCTCAATATCGCCTGTTAGTCCTATTTGGTACCGGTCCCACATGCTTGAGCAAGACTCTACAACTCGTTGCATGAGTGATTTCTAAGCAATCTCCTTAGTGTCTGATTGCGCTTCCCTAGCATTCTACCAATAAACGGAAGTCCACCACGAGCTTTACCCATGACTTAGCCTATGTGATCATTGCATTTCACATCCCTACATACTGTTACACCCAGGTATTTGTATGAGTTGGCCGATTCCAGCAGTGACTCATTGATATTATAGTCAAGGGATACTATACTTTTTTCTTTTTGTGAAGTGCACAATTTTACATTTCTGAAAATTTAAATTTGTGGTTCATGGTGTGGGTCCCTGTAGTCATGTCCTAGTTCATGAACCACGGGCAACATATGAGTGGCCAAGTAAGTGGTCCTGACAGTCGGGATACCAGTTACTTTGGAATAAGGCTGGGCATCTTGGACATACTCTGAGTCGTGGTCACCTCTGTGCTCATACGGCAAAGACTACCAAATCCACCTGTTAGTCCCTCAACCGTTAGGGATAAAACTCAATGGGACTCGGGGCAAGTAAGGCTAGCAACCTGCTTCCCTGGTACTTTAAATATGATGCTGGCAACAATCAGAGCAAAATGCCTCGGACCTTTGGAGGTGACGGAGTCCCACCTCCTACTGACAAACCAGGGACTCCTAAGATATGACTTGGCAAACAAATGGTAATGAGATGGGGAGCTATTAATATCAATGGGGGTACCCTGGGAAGAAGGTAGAGCTGGCAGAGGCTGCAAGTAAGATGGGGCTGGACGTTTTAGCTGTTAGTGACATTCGGGTAAGGGGTGAGAAAGAAGAGGAAGTGGGAGAATACAAGGTCTACCTGTCAGGAGTCAAAGCAGGAATAGCACAATGGGGTGTAGGGGTTTACATCAGGAAAGAAATGGAACCTAGCGTAATTGCAGTAAGGTATGTAAACGAACGACTGATGTGAATAGATTTGACAGTGTCTAGCAAGAAAATTAGGATTGTGTCGGTATATTCGTATTGTGAAGGGACAGATCAAGATAAGATGGATAGTTTTTATGAGGCACTCAGTGGTGTAGTTGTTAGAGTAAAGGACAAGGACAGTGTTCTGCTCATGGGTGATTTTAATGCCAGGATTGGAAATCGAACAGAAGGGTATGAAAAGGTTATGGGTAAATTTGGAGAGGATATGGAGGCCAACAGGAACGGGAAACAACTCTTGGATTTCTGTGCCAGTATGGGCTTAGTAATCACAGACTCCTTTTTTAAACATAAGAACATTCACCGGTATACTTGGGAAGGCAGGGGAACCAGACCTGTCATTGACTATATAATAACAGATCAGGAATTCAGGAAGGCTATGAGTGACCCAAGTGTATTCAGGGGATTCTTTGATGACACTGATCATTATTTAATCTGCAGTGAAATTGGGATTGTGAGGCCGAAAGTGCAGGAGGTCAGGTCCATATGTAGGAGAATAAGAGTGGAGAAACTTCAGGATATGGAAATCAGGCACAAGTACATAACAGTGATCTCAGAAAGGTACCAGTTAGTTGAATGTAGTCAATTACAGTCATTGGAAAAGGAATGGACAAGGTACAGGGACACAGTACTAGAAGTGGCTAAAGAATGTCTTGGAACGGTAGTGTGTAAAAGTAGGATGAAGCAAACAGCTTGGTGGAATGACACAGTCAAGGCAGCCTGTAAAAGGAAAAAGAAGGCCTATCAAAAATGGCTACATACTAGAACTCAAGTAGACAGAGAATGTTATGTTGAAGAAAGAAACAAAGCCAAACAGATAATTGCAGCATCCAAGAAGAAATCTTGGGAAGACTTTGGAAACAGGTTGGAGACTATGGGTCAAGCTGCTGGAAAACCATTCTGGAGTGTAATTATCAGTCCTTGAAAGGGAGGTAAGAAGGAAATGACAAGTATTTTGGACAGGTCAGGAAAACTGCTGGTGAATCCTGTGGATGGCTTGGGCAGATGGAGGGAATATTTTGAAGAGTTGCTCAATGTAGGTGAAAATATGATCGGCAATATTTCAGATTTCGAGGTAGAATGGGATAGGAATGATGATGAAAATAGGATCACATTTGAGGAAGTGGAGAAAATGGTCAATAGATTGCAGTGCAATAAAGCAGCTCGGGTGGATGGAATTAAGTCGGAACTCATCAAATACAGTGGAACGTCAGGTCTTAAATGGCACACTGAAATGGCCTGGGAGTCAGGACACGTCCCATCAGACTGGACAAAAGTAGTAATCACACCAATCTTTAAACATGGAAACAGAAAAGACTGTAACAACTACAGAGGTATCTCTTTAATCAGCATTGTGGGTAAAATCTTCTCAGGTATTGTTGAAAGGAAAGTGCGAGTATTAGTTGAGGACCAATTGGATGAAAATAAGTGTGGGTTTAGGCCTCTTAGAGGTTGTCAGGACCAGATCTTTAGTTTACGGCAAATAATGGAGAAGTGTTATGAGTGGAACAGGGAACTGTATCTATGCTTTATAGATCTAGAAAAGGCATATGACCGGGTTCCTAGAAGGAAGTTATTGTCTGTTCTACGAGATTATGGAATAGGAGGCAAACTTTTGCAAGCAATTAAAGGTCTTTACATGGATAGTCAGGCAGCAGTTAGAGTTGACGGTAAATTGAGTCCATGGTTCAGAGTAGGTTCAGGGGTAAGACAAGGCTGCAACCTCTCTCCACTGTTGTTCATATTATTTATGGATCATATGTTGAAACCAATAGACTGGCTGGGTGAGATTAAGATATGTGAACACAAAATAAGCAGTCTCACATATGAAGATGACTTAGTTGTGATGGCAGATTCGATTCAAAGTTTGCAAAGTAATATTTCAGAACTAGATCAGAAATGTAAGGACTATGGTATGAAGATTAGCATCTCCAAAACGAAAGTAATGTCAGTGGGAAAGAAATATAAACGGATTGAGTGCCAAATAGGAGGAACAAAGTTAGAACAGGTGGACAGTTTCAAGTACTTAGGATGCATATTCTCACAGGATGGCAACATAGTGAAAGAACTGGAAGCGAGGTGTAGCAAAGCTAATGCAGTGAGCACTCAGCTACGATCTACTCTATTCTGCAAGAAGGAAGTCAGTACCAAGACTAAGTTATCTGTGCACCGTTCAATTTTTCGACCAACTATGTTGTATGGGAGCAAAAGCTGGGTGGATTCAGGTTACCTTATCAACAAGGTTGAGGTTACGGATATGAAAGTAGCTACGATGATTACAGGTACTAGCAGATGGGAACAATGGCAGGAGGGTGTCCACAATGAGGAAATCAAAGAAAAACTGGGAATGAACTCTATAAATGTAGCAGTCAGGGCGAACAGGCTTAGATGGTGGGGTCATGTTACACGCATGGGAGAAGAAATGTATGAGGGTAATCCCAAAAGTAAGGTATCTTATCTTTTTTAGAAGTACAGAACTCTGTTTGTGTGGAAGTTGGTCACACTGTTATGAAGAGTGCTTCACGCACTGGGTGTAAACATGTGCACGCCACGCTGAGGCGCTCAGTCTTGGCTTGGCAGCCGTTGAGAATGGAGCTCCCATTGGATGTTTCCGTAAAGTGCAAATTATGCGCAGTTATTCCATTTTTGAATGCAAAGGGCACTACCCCGATTGAAAGCCATTGCCAATTGATGGAAGTGTATGGTGAGTCGTGCATGGATGACAAAAATGTTCGTAAGTGGTGTAGGGAGTTTGCAGCTGGTCGGACCGAAGTTCACGACAAACAAAGGAGCAGGAGACTGTCAATTTCTGAGGAGACAGTGTTGAAGGTTGAGCAAAGCATGTGTGAAGATCAGCGGATCACACTGGATGATCTCTGCACTTTGGTTCCTGAGGTTTCCTGAAGCACTGCTCACAGAATTTTAATGAAAACATTGAACTACCAAAAGGTGTGCGCAAGATGGGTGCCACGCATGCTGACTGAGGACCACATGCAGCAACGAGTTGATGCTTCCCATACATTTCTTCACCACCTTGCAGTCAAACAGGACAACTTTCTGGACTCAATTGTCATGGGTGACAAAACCTGGGCATACCATTTTCACCTGAGACCAAGCAACAATCAAGCCAGTTCATAACTTTCTGAACAGCATGGCAGCGAGCTGGTATGACATGGGCTTACAAAAACTACTGCAGCGTTAACAAAAATACATCGACAGAAATGGTGATTATGTTGAAAAATAGCTAAATGTTCAAGCTGTAAACTGATGTAAACCATTGTAGAAATAAACAGGTCTATGTACTTGTAAAAAAATAGGAGACCTTACTTTTGGGATTACCCTTGTACTTTACAAAGAGTAACACAGGAGAACTGCCCAAACTGATCATTGTACCACTGAAAGCACGAGAAAAATCAATATTGGCATGACAAATGTTAGGAAACAGCTGAAATCATTAAAACTGAACAACACTCCAGGGCTTGAAGGAATCCCTGTCAGATTCTATACTGTATTTGTGGCTGAGTTTGCCCCTCTTTTAACTACACTCTGTTGTAGATCACTTGAACAAAAAACCATACCCAGTTCTTGGAAAACGGCACAGGTTACACCTGTCTACAAGAAGGATAATAGAAGTGAACCTCAAAATTGCTGTCCAATATCAAAGACATTGATTTGGTGTAGAAACTTAAAACATATTCTGAGCTCAAGCAAAATGAGTTATCTCAAACAAAATTACCTTCTCCATGCCAACAAGCATGGATTCTGAAAACATCAATCATATGAATCCCAACTTGCACTTTTCTCACGTGACTTGCTGAAAGCTTTGGATCAAGGCAATCAGGTAGATGCAGTATTTTTTTTGATTTCCAAAAATCATTTGACTCAGTACCACACCTATGCTTATCAGCTTTTGCCTTGCTACCATCAATTTCAGTTTGTGTCTCATTCGCTAGGGACTGTATACTGATACATAATAACCTTTGTATACATCCAGGATTTCTTTGGGTTTTGTGAAATATCATTTGGCGGTAGTCATTGAAAGCTTCATGCATTACTCTCTTGGCAGCCAAAAGCATTTTACTCAGCCCTACATACATACAAGCATTAATCCTTGTTCCATAGATCACGAATAAGACATTTCGTAACAATGTGGAATGTGTCATCTTAACATAAGTTTTCTTTATACAAAATAATTAATTAGTTACTTAATTTTTTTACAGTTACTAATTCATATCTAAGAATTCATCTACTGAGTAGAAGGAGTTGTCATTCAGAAATTCTTTTAATTTGCTTTTAAAAGTTGGTTGGCTCTCTGTCAGACTTTTAATACTATTTGGCAAATGACCAAAGATTTCTGTAGCAGCATAATTCACTCCTTTCTATGTCAAAGTGAGATTTAATCCGGAATAGTGAATATTATCCTTTCTTCTAGTGTTGTAGCTATTCACTGCGCTGTTATTTTTGAATTGGGAAGACAAATTTCATAAGTGAATATATGTATTGCGAAGGTACTGCGAATATCCTCAGTTCCTTACATAAAGGTCTGCAAGGTGATCTTGGGTGGGCTCCAGCTCTTAATCTGATTACATGCTTTTGTGCAACGAAAACTTTCTCTCTTAATGACGAATTGCCCCAAAATGTGATGCCATATGAAAGCAGTGAATGGAAATAGACATAGTAGGCTAATTTACTGATATGTTAATCACCAAAATTTGCAATAATCCTAATTGCATAATTAGCTGAACCTAACCATTTCAGCACATCATTGATGTGTTTCTTCCAATTGAATTTCTCATCAATGCACACACCCAGAAATTTTGAGGATTCTACCTTAGCAACAGACATCCATTCATAATCTATATTTATCAATGGTGTTATGCCATTTACTGTACAGAATTGTATAAACTGTGTTTCCTCAAAATTTAGTGAGAGTCCATTTGCAGAGAACCAATTAATAATTTTCTGAAAGACGTTATTTGCAATTTATTCAGTTTATTCTTGCTTCTTGGGTGAGAATTCTATACTTGCATCATCAGAAAAAAGAACTAGCTTTGCACCTTCATGAATACAGAGCGGCAAGTCTTTAATACATATTAAGAACAATGAGGGACCCAAGACTGAAACCTATGGGACACCATTCTTGATTGATTGACTGATTGATTGATAGATATCCCCAGTTAGAGAACTATACTGGTTTTTACAGACTATCTGTACTGTTAATTTCAGCCTTCTGCATTCTTCCAGTTAAGTATGAATTAAACCATTTGTCCACTGTCCCACTCATACCACAATACTTAAGCTTATCTAGAAGAAATTCATGATTCACACAATCAAAAGCCTTTGAGAGATCACAAAATATCTGAATGGGTGATGTTCAGTTATTCAATGCATTTAATATTTGATCAGTGAAAGCATACATAGCATTTTCTGTTGAAAAGCCTTTTTGAAAACCGAATTGACATTTTGTTAGTACTTCATTTTTACAAATATGTGATGCTACTCTTGAATACATTACTTTTCCAAGAATTTTGGATAAAGCTGTCAGAAGTGACATTGCCGGTAGTTGTTAGCATCTGATCTATCTCCTTTTTCACGTAATGGTTTAACAATAGTGTATTTCAGTCTATCTGAGCTACTACATAAGTGGCTGAGAATCCTACTTATTTGTTGGGAACAAGCTTTAAGTACTCTGTTGTGAACTTTTACTTTTGAGTGGATTCATTATTTTCCTAATTTCAGAAGGAGAGGTGGGTTGAATTTCAATTTTATCAAATTGCACAGTTACTGCCTCTTCCATATAGTGCTTTGCATTTTCTAATGAATAGCTGGATCCTATTTTCACTACAACCCTTAAAAAATGATTGTTAAAAATGTTTTCTACTTCTGACTTCTTGTTAACAAACTTTTCATTGTGTTTGATAGAAATACGGTCTTCCTGTGCTCTCGATTTCTCTATTTCCCTTTTCACAATATTCCAAATTGTTTTAACTCTACTATCATATTTGCTAATCTCAGACATAAAGCACATACTTCTGGACTTTTTAATATTTTTTCTTAATACAGTGCAGTAGTTTTTATAATGTTTCACTGTTTCGGGATCATTACTCAGCTAGAAGACACATTTCCCTTTTCTGTTTACAAGATATTTTTATGCCTTTAGTAAGCCATGGCTTTTTATATGGGTTCTTAGAATTATATTTCACTGTTTTCTTAGGGAAATTGTTTTCAAATATACTCACAAAGGTATCACGAAATAGGTTAAATTTTAAATTTGCATCACGTTCCCTGTACACTTAATGCTTTGTTGTACACCTATTAGGCAGTCTTCTCTGTTTCTTTAGAAGTTTATTGACCATACCATGGAGGGTCTCTCTGATTATAAGATATTCTACTGGGTAACATATCTATCCAGTGCATGGTCAATTTTTCTTTTAAACTTTAGCCTTCTCTACATGCTCCTACCCTGTGCTGAAAGTTTCAAGTTCCTCATTGAGATAAGTCACTACTATTTTTTTTTATTTAGTTTACTGAACATATACATCTTTCTGCTTTTTTTAGTTGTCCTTTGTACTTTGGTAATCATTGTTGCCACAAACATGTCATGGTCACTGAAGCCTGTTTTGATGTGGACATCCTCAAAGAGATAACGTCTATTTGTTGTCATTAGATCCAATTTAACTGCATCATGAGTGAAGTTCCAAACTATGTGTTCTGTTCTATCTTCCTGATAGTTTCAGCACTCCATAGTTTAAGGGTGAAAATATTACAATGCTACATATTTGATAATGTCATTTCCTGCATCGGTAGATATAATTTTTGGTTTTTGTGTACACACAATTTTGCTTATGGAATTGTGGCAATGAATACTACTTGAGTATGGCAAAGGACAGCATGTAAACACAGATTGTTTCTAAGTGCAAAGTGAGTAATATTTCAGTAATTCATATCAATTCAGGCATATTCTCATGTTATGGATGTTGTTGTTGTTGTGGTCTTCAGTCCTGAGACTGGTTTGATGCAGCTCTCCATGCTACTCTATCCTGTGCAAGCTTCTTCATCTCCCAGTACCTAGTGCAACCTACATCCTTCTGAATCTGCTTAGTGTATTCATCTCTTGGTCTCCCTCTACGATTTTTACCCTCCACACTGCCCTCCAATACTAAATTGGTGATCCCTTGATGCCTCAGAATATGTCCTACCAAACGATCCCTTCTTCTGGTCAAGTTGTGCCACAAACTTCTCTTCTCCCCAATCCTATTCAATACTTCCTCATTAGTTATGTGATCTACCCATCTAATCTTCAGCATTCTTCTGTAGCACCACATTTCCAAAGCTTCTATTCTCTTCTTGCCCAAACTATTTATAGTCCATGTTTCACTTCCATACATGGCTACACTCCATACAAATACTTTCAGAAATAACTTCCTGATACTTAAATCTATACTCGATGTTAACAAATTTCTCTTCTTCAGAAACGCTTTCCTTGCTATTGCCAGTCTACATTTTATATCCTCTCTACTTCGACCATCATCAGTTATTTTGCTCCCCAAATAGCAAAACTCCTTCACTACTTTAAGTGTCCCATTTCCTAATCTAATTCCCTCACCAGCACCCGACTTAATTCGACTACATTCCATTATCCTCATTTTGCTTTTGTTTATGTTCATCTTATATCCTCCTTTCAAGACAATGTCCATTCCATCCAACTGCTCTTCCAAGTCCTTCTCCGTTTCTGACTGAACTACAATGTCATCGGCGAAAATCAAAGTTTTTATTTCTTCTCCATGGATTTTAATACCTACCCCAAATTTTTCTTTCGTTTCCTTTATTGTTTGCTCAATATACAGATTGAATAACATCGGGGAGAGGCTACAACCCTGTCTCACTCCCTTCCCAACCACTGCTTCCCCTTCATGCCCTCGACTCTTATAACTGCCATCTGGTTTCTGTACAAATTGTAAATAGCCTTTCGCTCCCTGTATTTAACCCCTGCCACCTTTAGAATTTGGAAGAGAGTATTCCAATCAACATTGTCAAAAGCTTTCTCTAAGTCTACGAATGCTAGAAACGTAGGTTTGCCTTTCCTTAATCTTTCTTCTAAGATAAGTCATAAGGTCAATATTGCCTCACATGTTCCAACATTTCTACGGAATCCAAACTGATCTTCCCCGAGGTCGGCTTCTACTAGTTTTTCCATTCGTCTGTAAAGAATTCGTGTTAGTATTTTGCAGCTGTGGTTTACTAAACTGATTGTTCGGTAATTTTCACATCTGTCAACACCTGCTTTCTTTGGGATTGGAATTATTATATTCTGCTTGAAGTCTGCGGGTATTTCGCCTGTTTCATACATCTTGTTCACCAGATGGTAGAGTTTTGTCAGGACTGGCTCTCCCAAGACCGTCAGTAGTTCCAATGGAATGTTGTCTGCTCCGGGGGCCTTGTTTCAACTCAGGTCTTTCAGTGCTCTGTCAAACTCTTCACGCAGTATTGTACCTCCCATTTCATCTTCATCCACATCCTCTTCCATTCCCATAATATTGTCCTCAAGTACATCGCCCTTGTATAGAACCTCTATATACTCCTTCCACTTTTCTGCTTTCCCTTCTTTGCTTAGAACTGGGTTTCCATCTAAGCTCTTGATGTTCATACAAGTGGTTCTCTTTTCTCCAAAGGTCTCTTTAATTTTCCTGTAGGCACAGTATCTACCTTACCCCTAGTGAGATAAGCCTCTACATCCTTACATTTGTCCTCTAGCAATCCCTGCTTAGCCATTTTGCACTTCCTGTCGATCTCATTTTTGAGACGTTTGTATTCCTTTTTACCTGCTTCATTTACTGCATTTTTATATTTTCTCCTTTCATCAATTAAATTCAATATTTCTTCTGTTACACTAGGATTTCTACTAGCCCTCGTCTTTTTACCTACTTGATTATCTGCTGCCTTCACTATTTCATCCCTCAAAGCTACCCATTCTTCTTCTACTGTATTTGTTTCCCCCATTCCTGTCAATTGTTCCCTTACGCTCTCCCTGAAACTCTGTACAACCTCTGGTTCTTTCAGTTTATCCAGGTCATATCTCCTTAAGTTCCCTCCTTTTTGCAGTTTCTTCAGTTTTAATGTACAGGTCATAACCAATAGATCGTGGTCAGAGTCCACATCTGCCCCTGGAAATGTCTTACAATTTAAAACCTGGTTCCTAAATCTCTGTCTTACCATTATATAATCTGATACCTTTTAGTATCTCCAGGGTTCTTCCATGTATACAACCTCCTTTCATGATTCTTAAACCAAGTATTAGCTATGATTTAGTTGTGCTCTGTGCAAAATTCTACCAGGTGCGTTCCTCTTTCATTTCTTAGCCCCAATCCATATTCACCTACTATGTTTCCTTCTCTCCCTTTTCCTACTACCAAATTCCAGTCACCCATGACTATTAAATTTTCATCACCCTTTACTATCTGAATAATTTCTTTTATTTCATCATACATTTCTTCAATTTCTTCGTCATCTGCAGAGCTAGTTGGCATATAGTTGTACTAATGTAGTAGGTGTGGGCTTCATATCTATCTTGGCCACAATAATATGTTCACTATGCTGTTTGTAGTAGCTTACCTGCATTCCTATTTTCCTATTCATTATTAAACCTACTCCTGCATTACCCCTATTTGATTTTGTGTTTATAACCCTGTAGTCACCTGACCAGAAGTCTTGTTCCTCCTGCCACCGAACTTCACTAATTCCCTCTATATCTAACTTTAACCTATCCATTTCCGTTTTTAAATTTTCTAACCTACCTGCCCAATTAAGGGATCTGACATTCCACACTCCGATCCGTAGAATGCCAGTTTTCTTTCTGCTGATAACAACATCCTCTTGAGTAGTCCCCGCCCGGAGGTCTGAATGGGGGATTATTTTACCTCCGGAATATTTTACCCAAGAGGACGCCATCATCATTTAATCATACAGTAAAGCCGCATGCCCTTGGGAAAAATTACGGCCGTAGTTCCCCCTTGCTTTCAGCCGTTCGCAGTACCAGCACAGCAAGGCCGTTTTGGTTATTGTTACAAGGCCAGATCAGTCAGTCATCCAGACTGTTGCCCTTGCAACTACTGAAAAGGCTGCTGCCCCTCTTCAGGAACCACACGTTTGTCTGGCCTCTCAACAGATACCCCTCCATTGTGGTTGCACCTACGGTACAGCTATCTGTATCGCTGAGGCATGCACGCCTCCCCACCAACGGCAAGGTCCATGGTTCATGGGGGGGTATGTTATGGATACCTTGCATTTTATTTCAATACATTTTATTGGAAAACAATTGTGGTACCTTTTAATTCATTTGTATTAGTGCAGTTCAGATTTAAATAGCATTTTTCCATTAGTTATTGAACACAATAATAATAATAATTATTATTATTATTATACTTTATTCAACATCGAATGATTTATTGCATATGCACAAAAACAGATTGTAATTCCTGATACATGACAATAATAAATTTTTTTTGAAAATGTCATTGATTCACAAAATGATTAGATTAAGAAGAAAATGGTTTGCTTAAACTATTTACATATTTGAAACTACCTGGCAGATTAAAACTGTGTGCCCGATCGAGACTCAAACTTCAGGACCTTTGCCTTTCGCGGGCAAGTGCTCTACCATCTGAGCTACCGAAGCACGACTCACGCCCGGTACACACAGCTTCACTTCTGCCAGTATCTCGTCTCCTACCTTCCAAACATTACAGAAACTCTCCTGTGAACCTTGCAGAACTAGCACTCCTGAAAGAAAGGATATAGCGGAGACATGGCTTAGCCACAGCCTGAGGGATGTTTCCAGAATGAGATTTTCACTCTGCAGCGGAGTGTGCGCTGATATGAAACTATCTGGCAGATTAAAGGTAGGAGACGAGATACTGGCAGAAGTAAAGCTGTGTGTATCGGGCGTGAGCCGTGCTTCAGTAGCTCAGATGGTAGAGCACATGCCCGCCAAAAGCAAAGGTCTCGAAGTTCAAGTCTTGGTCGGGCACACAGTTTTAATCTGCCAGGTAGTTTCATATCAGCACACACTCTGCTGCAGAGTGAAAATCTCATTCTGGTATTTACGTATTTTTTTCAAAGGGCTTCTTATTCTGCATGGAAATATGATATTATACAATGTGTAAAAGGGATTATGTAACAGGAATTTCTTTATCTGAAATTTAAGCTTCATTGTGGAAATGGTCATAACTATGCAGGACAGTGCATTTGCTAATTTTAAATCCGCATATTGTGGACCCTTTTCAATAGAGTACTGTTCTGTGGCTGCTGATGAAAAATTTGTCTTTATTCTTGTATTATTCTGATACTGATGCAAATCAGAACAAATGTTGGGCTATAATCTTTTAACAAGTAATACATGTTTACTATGTTTAGTGCACCAGCTTTTGAAAACAAACCATGGCATGATTCCTTATATTTTTCTCCACAGATAATTCTCATTGTCCTTTTATATAGTAGCAATACCTAGCTTATTTACATTTGCTTTTGTTGTTGCTCCCCAAATTTGTATTCCATAATTTAGATGAGAGGAAAATAGGGCAAGGCAAGCATTCTTTAAGACAATAGTGCCTTAAATTTATTTCTGGACTCATTTACAAAATAGTATTATACCTTAGTGATGCTTTTTCTTTTGCTGAGATAGTTTGTAAGCTCTTTGGAATATTGTGAATACCGCACAATGTAAGTAGTGGTGGGCATGCCTCTGATGGAAGTAGATGTTTTTCTAAGTTTGTCAACAACAATGTGAATTCATGTTCTGAAGTGGAATTGTAAAGTCGGTGTGACATAAAAGAATGGGATAAAATAAAAAGATATTCACAGCAATAAGCAAATCACCTTCAGTTATTCAGCTCAACAAGAACCTGCAACATTATAAAAATTACAGCCTCAAGAATGTACCCTAGATGCCAGACTTGAAGCCAACAACTATGAGATAATGAAGATAAGTAAAAAGAGTTTCTTTTGTATATCTTATGCCTCTTGAAGCTTTTGAAAATAATGAACAGACTAAGAGAATTTGAATAGTGATGTGTAGGAGGATAAGATTACAAGTGTGGGAGTCAGCCGTGATCTGTTGACTGATAACAATGTCTTATCTGTCGCAGAAGAAGAAAGACAGAGCTTTTTATCATTTCCAGTTTTTATACACATACAGAAGCTCCAATCACTCGACGAAAGAAGACCAGAGAACTGCCCAAGAAAGTAATATCAACAGTGACAAGAATTTCATATCATATAACTATGATGGACCGAATGAATTGAAAAAAGACTTGACAACTACGACGAAGGACATTAGAAAAGATAAGTACAAACCATTTGTGAAATCAATTTTTTTTGGTGGACTCCCATAATCACTAGAAAAATGAATAGAGATGAGGGTAGTGGTGATGAAGTGAAAGCTGTAGGACATATCCTAAACATTTTTGAATCAAGTGAAAGTGTACAAAAGCAAAGAGACAATGAAAACCGATATTATGCAGTTGATTTTGGCAAAACTGGATGCAGTTAAGGATCAGTTAATAGAAATAAAAACAGTTAAAACAGCAAATTTAGTGCAGTCGTTAGCAGAAATAAAAACAGAATAGTCTGAAAACAATGATAAAATGGACAGGGTACAATACCAAATACACTAACTTAGTAATCAGGTTTTGGAACTAAAACATGGGTTGTCAGATGGATTAAAAAGTGTGAATGAAAAAGTCAATGTATTCAAAAATAAATTTATTGCTTTCGAAAATGAGTTTATGGCCCAATTTGCACAACAAGCGAAGAATGTTGATGATATCAGAGATGAACAGAAAGCTGTAGCAGAAAAAATGGAAAAGAACTTTAGTAGCTTAGATCAAAAAATTTTAAGTATTGAAAACAGTATGCTAACTAATGTAAATGGTTTATATAAAAAAATCTCAGTAGTTCAGGAATCGCATTCACAACAATCTGTATTCAAACAATGGTACTGCACGGTCCAACAATCGAATCAAAAGTTTTCCATCAGACAATTTACATCCAGTTGATCTTCTATACCACTCTAGAGAGAGTTTTGTGTCGGGCATGAGTGATGACCAAAAGATTAAATTTGTTAAAAGATGTCTTAAAGGTGAAGCTCTGTCTTGGGTAAATTTAAATTTACGTCAGTGGGAGACATAACAAAGTTTCGAAAAAAGTTTTTAAATAAATTTTGGTCAGACGCTGAACAGGGGAGAATTAAAATTGAATTTCTGAATGGTCCAAATTATAGGAATAGGGATGGCACACTGAAAGAGATTTGTAAGAAACAGCTTAAAGGATTAGCACACCTTGACAGGCCATTTGACAAAATGACATTGATTGATGCACTCAAAAGGAGATTACCAGGAAGGTTGCAGTGGGGTTTAGTACACGGACCTGACGATTGCCTTGAACAATTTGTAGCAAAAGTTGACAGGCTGGATAGGGCAGCAGAAAGAACCATGTACCATAATAATCATAATGATAGAGATCACATTGGTAACAACTACATACACAGAGGTAGTGGTAACTTCAATCATGGTCAAAATGGTAATAGAGACAGAAATTATGAACATCAGCAGAATAGAAACAATGGGGATAACTATGGGCAATATAATAGGAAAAATAATCAGAGAGGCAACTACTCGAGAAACGGCGGTTCGCTTCAATGAAGGTCCACAGTTTTCGGGCGAGGAAACGCGACAAGTACAGGACCCCCAATTTACACTTACAATTAGATCATAATAACAGTATTAATAATGTGGCACAGGTATTTGAAGTTGAACAGAAGAAACATTTATCATTTATGTTTTGATCAAAAGTTTTTATCAACCAGAATGTGAGAGTAATGAGAATTTTGTTTAATGTGTACTAATGATTTCTTCTCTTGGAAAGAAAACAGTGTTATTGATATATGTAAACCAGGTGATATTTTTGATATAGATGTGAATGGGAGCTGTGAAATGACTGAGGATGGTCAAGTCTGAGACGGTAGCTCATTGCAAATGAATGTAGCTGAGATGTTTGAGTTGGAGGGAGATGGCACTTGTGCTGATAATGACATTGTTGACGAAGTAATTTTGGAAGAATATGATGATGATGGTGGTGATGATTATCAGGTTTTTATGGAGTTGAAGAATAATGAAGTTTCAGAGTTATTCGCAAATACAGGTAAGGTAAGTGATGTATGTGATGATGTTAGTGAGATTCATGGAATACCAGTCCAGTCAAAGCACTTTTTCATTAATGTCACGCTGTGTAACGATCCAAACAGTAAAGGTGAGTTATCTGTAAGCTCACAGAATAAAGCTGAAACCCCTTTTGAAATACGTTCGGGACCAGATTGATGATAACACAGATAAATGTGCATTGTGGAATAAGTTAGCTGTGGTTAATTAAAATTTTTATCCAAATTGGTGGAATGAAGTGAAAGGAGATCGAAGTCAGAAATGTAATTTTGACAGTAAGGTATTTTGTGTTCCCTCCATAATCATTGACGTTAATAGTGCTATGGAATCCATTCAGGGTGTTCAATCTTTACCTGCAACATGTGTAACCAAAGTAATGCTATGATACCAGTAAAGTTGATAAAACCCTGTAAGAATTGTGTAGATGTGGCATTTGATGAAATTGAAAGTGATCTCTTACTTGAAGTGTCTAAGAACAGAGACGATGATTCAGATTTTGGATGTCCTTACATTAAGATTATGATTGATCAGTGGGAAAGAACTTATGGGAAACGGGAATACAGATAATTTTTATGCAACAAACTGTGCCCATAAATGTTTGTACATACATATATTTCAGCACAAAGAACGATACACTGTACAAGGTACAAAGGCTGACTGGAACATTAACATGGTGGCTTGTCAGAGAAGTTAGAGTTCAAAGATCATGCTTTAAGTGGTCAATGTGACCTATCAACGCTACACAGCCCCCCCCCTCCCCCCCTTGCAGTACGGCCTGTAAGGCCTGCGAGGAGGTCGTGTGGGCATGGGCGTCGGAGTGAGTAGTGCAAGACGGCAGGCGCACGACTGGAAGCTCCATCTCAGTCAGGGCGGTGTGCGAAGGCATAGTGACGGGCTGCAGGTCCAAATCGTAATCAGATAATCAGACAGCCAGCAGGTGCGGGTGATGCGTCGGCCGGCCCAGGACTAGAGGTATGGGGAGGGGTGCGGCGTGCGAGCGTGCCTGCCCCTAATGCAGATCAAGCCGTCCGAAGAGATGGAGATGAATGAAGGAACTCTTGGTGGAGGGACAGGCTACGCACTATCTTGTCATCTAGTTCCTCGCTGAGTTTTGAGTCTGCAGTCTGCAGTGTCTGTAACGAACATAAGCACATGGTCGTCAAAAGTGATAATCGACATGTCGTCGACGTGGCAAACTTGCAGCGCAAGTTAAAAGTCGGGGAGCAAGTTTCTCCAGTAGACAAAACGTCATCAAAACCTGCACATGGGGTTGATGACAACATGTTTGGGAAACCCACGAACTGTGGTGACGAATCATCAGAAAGAGAAGACACTATCATGGGATGAGCTCACTCATTATTGGGCTCGGCACTGGAACATTCGTCCGGATGGTCTGACTGGGACGGCAGAGGGGTGACAGAGTCCACAAAAGCAGGCTTGAGCCTGTGTAGCAAAACGGTCCGCGGGCGATCTTTAATCAAAATGTCCAATGCTGTATCGCCTCTCCAGAGTACATCTACAACCATACTCCGCAAGCCACCTGACGGTGTGTGGCGGAGGGTACCCTGAGTACCTCTATCAGTTCTCACTTCTATTCCAGTCTCGTATTGTTCGTGGAAAGAAGGGTTGTCGGTATGCCTCTGTGTGGGCTCTAATCTCTCTGATTTTATCCTCATGGGCTCTTCGCGAGATATACGTAGGAGGGAGCAATATACTGCTTGACTTCTCGGTGAAGCTATGTTCTTGAAACTTCAACAAAAGCCCGTAGCGAGCTACTGAGTGTCTCTCCTGCAGAGTCTTCCAGTGGAGTTTATCTATCATCTCCGTAACGCTTTCGCGATTACTAAATGATCCTGTAACGAAGCGCGCTGCTCTCCGTTGGATCTTCTCTATCTCTTCTTTCAACCCTACCTGGTACGGACCCCACACTGCTGAGCAGTATTCAAGCAGTGGGCGAACAAGCGTACAGTAACCTACTTCTTTTGTCTTCAGATTGAATTTTCTTAGGATTCTTCCAATGAATCTTAGTCTGGCATCTACTTTACCGGCGATCAACTTTACAAGATCATTACATTTTAAATCACTCCTAATGCGTACTCCCAGATAATTTATGGAATTAACTGCTTCCGGTTTCTGACCTGCTATATTGTAGCAAAATGATAAGGGATCTTTCTTTCTATGTATTCGCAGCACATTACACTTGTCTACATTGAGTTGAGATTCAATTGCCATTCCCTGCACCATGCATCAATTCGCTGCAAATCCCCTCCATTTCAGTAGAATTTTCCATTGTTACAACCTCTCGATATACTACAGCATCATCTGCAAAAAGCCTCAGTGAACTTCCGATGTCATCGACTAGGTGATTCATGTATATTGTGAATAGCAATGGTCCTACAACACTCCCCTGCAGCACACCTGAAATCACTCTTACTTCGGAAGACTTCTCTCCATTGAGAATGACATGCTGCGTTCTGTTATCTAGGAATTCTTCAATCCAATCACACAACTGGTCTGATAGTCCATATGTTCTTACTTTGTTTATTAAACAACCGTGGGGAACTGTATCGAAAACCTTGTGGAAGTCAAGAAACACGGCATCTACCTGGGAACCTGTGTCTATGGCCCTCTGAGTCTCGTGGACGAATAGCGCGAGCTGGGTTTCACATGATCGTCTTTTTCGAAACCCATGCTGATTCCTACAGAGTATATTTCTAGTCTACAGAAAAGTCATTATATTCGAACGTAATATGTGTTCCAAAATTCTACAACTGATCGACGTTAGAAGAGATATAGGTCTATAGTTCTGCACATCTGTTCGACGTCTCTTCTTGAAAACGGGGATGACCTGTGGCCTTTTCCAATCCTTTGGAATGCTACGCTCTTCTAGAGACCTACTGTACACTGCTGCAAGAAGGGGCAAGTTCCTTCGCGTACTCTGTGTAAAATCGAACTGGTATCCCATCAGGTCCAGCGGCCTTTCCTCTTTTGAGTGATTTTAATTGTTTATCTATCCCTCTGCATCTATTTTGATATCTACCATTTTGTCATCTGTGTGACAACCTAGAGAAGGAACTACAGTGCAGTCTTCCTCTGTGAAACAGCTTTGGAAAAAGACATTTAGTATTTTGGCCTTTAGTCTATCATCCTCTGTTTCAGTACCATTTTGGTCACAGAGTGTCTGGACATTTTGTTTTGATTCACCTACCGCTTTGACACAAGACCAAAATTTCTTAGGATTTTCTGCCAAGGCAGTACATAGAACTTTACTTTTGAATTCACTGAACATCTCTCGCATAGCCCTCCTCACACTACATTTCGCTTAGCATAATTTTTGTTTGTCCGCAAGGCTTTGGCAATATTTATGTTTGCTCTGAAGTCCCCTTTGCTTCTGCAGCAGTTTTCTATCTCGGTTGTTGTACCACGGTGGCTCTTTTCCATCTCTTACGATCTTTCTTGGCATATACTCATCTAACACATATTGTACGATGGTTTTTAACTTTGTCCACTGAACCTCAACACTATCTGTACTTGAGACAAAACTTTTGTGTTGAACCATCAGGTACTCTGAAATCTGCTTTTTGTCACTTTTGCTAAACAGAAAAATCTTCCTACCTTTTTTAATATTTCTATTCACAGCTGAAATCATCGATGCAGTAACTGCTTTATGGTCACTGATTCCCTGTTCTGCGTTAACTGTTTCAAATAGTTTGGGTATGTTTGTCACCTGAAGGTCTAATATGTTATCGCCACAAGTCGGTTCTCTGCCTAACTGCTCATGGTAGTTTTCAGACAAAGCACTTTAAAAAATTTCACTGGATTCTTTGTCCCTGCCACCAGTTATGAACGTTTGAGTCTCCCAGTCTATATCTAGCAAATTAAAATCTCCACCAAAAACTATAACAAGGTGGGGAAATCTACTCGAAATATTTTCCAAATGATCCTTCAGGTGCTCAGCCACAACAGCTGCTCAGCCAGGGGGCCTATAGAGACATCCAATTACCATGTGATCTTCACCCAAATTATTTCACATTTCGGGTCTCCGTCAATTTCCTTCAATACTATTCCACTTCTTATTGCTATAAACACGCCTCCCCCTTCACTGTCCAGCCTGTCTCTGCGGTATACATTCAAATCAGAGTTTAGAATTTCATTACTGTTTACATCTGGTTTCAGCCAACTTTCTGTCCCTAGTACTATGTGCGCATTGTGACCGTTAATTAATGAGAGCAGTTCTGGGATTTTTCTATAGACACTCCTGCAGTTTGCTATTAGCACATTAATATTGTTATTCTCTGTTGCATTTTGCCTACTCCTACCTTGCCGCATCTCAGGAGGCGTCTTGTCAGGCCTAGGGAGGGAATTCTCTAGCCTAAAAAACCCACATGTGCATGCCACACGTTCTCTGCTACCCTTGTAGCCGCTTCCTGCATGTAGAGCACACCTGACCTATTCAGGGGGACATTACATTTCTCCACCCGAAAGCGGAGGTGGAGAAATTTGCACCCCAGATCTCTGCAGAATCGTCAAAGTCTCTGATTTAAGCCTTCCACTTGGCTCCAAACCAGAGGACCGCGATCGGTTCTGGGAATGATACTACAAATAGTTAGCTCAGATTCCACCCTGTGAGCGAAGCTATCCACCTTCACCAACTCCGCCAACCACCTGTATGAACTGAGGATGACCTCTGAACCCACACAGCAGGAGTCATTGGTGCCGACATGAGCAACAATTTGCAGTCGGGTGCACCCAGTGCTCTCTATCGCCGCCGGTAGGGCCTTCTCCCCCCGGCAAACATACAGAGTGAACACTGGCCTTCTTCCCCAACCTTTCCGCTATTTCCCTAAGGGGCTCCATCATCCGCCTAACGTTGGAGCTCCCAATAACTAATAAACGCCTCCCCCCATGTGCCTGCTCAGACCTTGCTGAAGGAGCGGCCATATGTCCACTCACAGCCAGAGCGGGCGATGTCACACTGCCAGCCTCCACACTCATCCTTCGCCTCGTGCGCCGCGAACTCCACTGAACCCGCCACTCCCCTTGGGGAGAGGGTGGCCCAACCACGCCCGGTACCCATGAAGATGTCTCGACAGCAGGGACAGTGGGTGAAGCATGTAACACCTGGGGTGTACCTTGCGACGCACCAGACTCCCCACTGCCGCTACACTCCGAGGCAGCAGCCTGAAGACGGCTACCGCGGCCATCAACACGTTCAGCTGTCCGCGAACAGTGGCCAGCTCCTCCTGCGTCCGTACACAGCAGTCACACATCTTATCCATCCTAAGAAATCAATTTACTGTAGAGAGTTAATCAACTTTTAACTAGACTGCTAATTCACTAAAGGCGGCTGACAGTTGACTAAACTGTGGTTACTAGACACTTCTTGTAGAAAACAATTAAAATAGCACCACCTGTCTCTGGACTGTATTCAAAACAAACCCTAGCACTATTGGCACTATGGCCGACTAAAGGGACTCTCTCTGTATTCAAAACAAACACGAAATATATGGAACACTATTACTAGCACTCGACAATTAAAGCTTCATAAAAGCAAAAACACACGGAAGAAGAAGTGACAGGTAAGAAAAATACAGTTAATACTTAAATTAACGTAGCTTGCTGTACAGCAGACACGACACAGACGGCAGTTACGACGACAGTACTTCAAAGAGGCCGAGGTATGGGGGTTGCAGGGGTTGTGTAACAGAATCATCCCTGAGCATGACATGGGAGCATTAGGCGGGGAATGATTGACAGGCGGGTGTAGCCATGTGTGTCTAAAGTGGGTGGGCATTCTACTAATAAAGTCTGAGGAGGTGGGGAAATCCTCGGGTACTAGTTCCCTAGGCAGAACCGGGTTCTCACTGAAAAGAAATTCAGAGATGGTGCCACGTAAATCATGTTTAAAGGTCGAACAGAGACCGAGTAACACCCAAGGAAGCGCCTGAGACCACAGACAGTCATGGTACCTGAGTGTTGTTTTAAGGGTGCAGTGTCATCGTTCCACTAAACCGTTACTTTGCGGGTGGTACACTGTTGTATGAATTTTTTTAATACCACAAATGTTACACAGAATCGTGAAAAGTGCAGACTTGAACAGTCGACCCAGGTCAGTGGTGATGGTGGACGGGCATCCGAACCTAGTGATCCATGCTGAGACAAATCCCTTCGCCACGGTTTCTGCTATGATGTTCGGTAAAGGAACAGCTTCCACCCAACGAGACATGCAGTTGATTGTGGAGAGGATATATCTGTGGCCCTCAGACAGTGGCAGAGGGCCGATAAGGTTGACATGTACATGACGAAAACATCCTTGAGGAATACCAAACTTGCCAAGGGGGACAGAGGTGGGGCATCCAATTTTTTTTGCGTTGGCAGTAAATGCAGCTGCGTGCCCAGGTTTGACAGTCCTGCTTAACATTTTTCCAAAGAAAACACTCTGAGACAAGGCATGTGGTGGCGTGGACACCAGGGTAGGTGAGTTATACAAGGCGTCGAAGGCTTGTTGGCACAACGTGTGAGGGAGCAACAGCCACAGAGTGTCGGTAGGAGAGTCGCACAACACTTCGTCTCAAATGGCGGGGAACTTGGCTTTGGTAAACACAAGCGATGTCTGAGGATCCATGACAAGAGCTTCAGATTCCTCGTCAGAGGCCTAGAGAGTGACAAGGTCGGATAAATCAAAGATGTGTGAGACAGTATTGATCCGCGAAAAGAAATCAGTGGGGATGTTTTCCATGCCTTTGATGTAATCTACGTCCGCAGTAAATTGAGACACCAAGTCAAAGTGGCGGAAAGGCCAAGGGGGTGGGTCCACAGGAGGGTTGCAGAAGGCATCCGCCAGTGGTCTGTGGTTAGTAAGGATGAAGAAAGAACGGCCCTTGATGTCAGGGCAAAAGTGTTTGACAGCTTCCTAGACTGCCAGAAGTTCTCTATCAAAAGCAGAATATTTCTTGTGTGCTCTAGACAGATTTTTAGAGAAGAAATGAGGGGGTGAAACCGTGTCGCCTTTGCATTGCTGTAATACTGCCCCGACAATGATGTCCCTGGCGTTCGTAGTGATGAACAACTCAGCAGAAGGATCGGAGTGAGCGAGTACGACGGCGTGACTAATTCTGTCTTTAGAGCCCTGAAGGCCTCTAGCATGGGTTCAGTCCAACAGACTGGCTTAAGGCCCGAAGTCTGTTTGCCAGACAGTGAGTCCATCAGCGGGGCCGGCATGGCGGTGGCAGAAGGTAGACGTCGGCGGTAGTAATTAATAGTATCCAGGAAACATCAGAGTTCTTTGTATGTAGCCAGGAGTGGCAATGACGTGATAGCCTGCATGCAGGATTTGGGAGGCTGTATTCCATCTGTGAAGACGGAGTAACCCAAAAATGTCACAGAAGACTTGTGCAATTGGAATTTATCTTTGTTGACCTCAACACCATTGGAGTTCAAGGTCTGGAGGACCTGGGATAAATGAACTTCGTGGTCTTCAGTC
This sequence comes from Schistocerca gregaria, assembly GCF_023897955.1. NCBI lineage: Eukaryota > Metazoa > Arthropoda > Insecta > Orthoptera > Acrididae > Schistocerca > Schistocerca gregaria. Next base: position 1,003,029,436 of record NC_064921.1, read on the forward strand.
GACTTGCTGAAAATGAGGATGTCATCGGGGTGGCATGAAGTTGTATTAGGACAAACTGAGCGGTGTGATGATAGCAGTCTTTGGAATGTCTTCCAGCACTATGGGAATCTGGTGATAGGCATGTTTACAGTCAATCACATTGTAATTGTGGCGCCCAATAACATATGGCTGAAATTGTTTATGTTCAGCACTGAGTAATTGTCCATGACAGTACGAGCGTTTAAGTGTCTCTAATCACCACACATTCGAAAAGAATCATCATGTTTGCTGACGAGGTGAATCGGTGAAGATCAATTGCTGTCCGATGACTGTAGAATGCCTGCCTCCATAAGTTCGTTATTTACTGCCTGGCCGAGCGCAACTTAATACGGTTGAGGTGTCTAACCTTGTGCCTAATATGAGGTCCGGCAGTGGTAATTATCTTGAGTGTCCTTCTGTCAGTGACGGAAGAGACTGAGAACTGCACACGAGGCTGAGCAATGTCCTGACGTGAAGTTTTGGGGTGAGTGGGGCGCGATGAGGTGTAGCCATTAGCATGAGTGGGAAAGGGCAGCATGAAAGTCACATGCCTGTTTAGTGAGTGCAGCGTGTGCTTGTTTGGAGAGATCGGCTGCGCGTGCAGCACGAAGCGGATCAGGGCGCGCAGCGACTGTCTGATGTTAGCTTTGGCTTGAGTAACTGGTGTGAGCGAGAGAGGCGCTGGCATCGCACAGGGAACGGCGATGGCCACCGAATCACGTGGTTGGTGCGCGAGAGAGGGGGAATGTTTAGCAACATGCGGGGTAGCTGCCTGCACGGTGGGTGTGTTCACATCGTGCACGCATCTGGCATTAGAAGCACTGTTTGAAACACATGGCACTGCATGTAGCGGGTGTATGGTGGGTGCAGAGATCACTGAACGCGAAAAGTCACACGCAATGAATGTTTTTGAACTAATCTGATGAGTGTCCTTGCTGGTGTCTGCTGACGAAGGAACTGTGGATTGCGATTGCAGAGAGTATACTTAATTCTAGAAAGTATTTTTGCATGGAGGTAAGTGTTTTCAATATTGTTTGGTGCAATTTGGGCTAATTGTATCTGTAGCTGAATTCATAAGAGCTCTGGATTCTGTCTTAGGAAGTGAGGTGAGTACAAAATTAACTGTGTATGTTGATGACATTCTGGTCACTGAAAAGACTTTTGTACTTTTGAAGAAGAATACCATTTAGGTTTGGAATCAGGAGTGTCAGGACGCTTTCGATGAGAACAAACAACAGTTTTGTCAGTCAGATATTGTTCAGACCAGATTTGTCTCTTCCTTTTTGTATTATGACAGATAGAAGTGATATTGGTTTGGGTCTCATTTATTTCAGGAGGATGAAGTTGATGGTGTTATTGAACATAAATCTGTTGCATTTGTTAGTAGAGTATTGCAGAAACATGAAAAGACATACACTGTAACTGAGAAAGAACTTTTGGCTGTACATTGAGCCTTCAACAAATTTAAAAACTATTTATGAGGTCATAAAGTCATCATCTATACTGATCACAAAGCATTATGTTATCTTCAGGTGTGTAAGCTGTACCATAACAGAACAACTCATAGGGCCTTGTTTTTACAGCAGTGCAGTTATGAAATCAGATAGATTAAGGGCACAGACACTGTAGTTTCTGATGCTTTGTCTAAGCTGCCTTTAGGAAATGAATCCTCTAACAACTTTACAGAAAGAGAAAAGAGTTTTAAAATGTACTTGAGAAATGTGAAAGAGGAAAAAGAGATCTTGAAAATTTGCAAAGACATCCGCATGTATCAAAATCATGATCAAAATTGGAAATTGGTGAAGAGCATGTTGGGTAAGAAAGGAGGAGAAAAGACAGAACAGTATTATAAGGGCACACAAGGGTATGGTATTCAGGAGACATAAGACTGGCTCAGAAAACTGGAAATTATGTTGGTTGGCCATAACAGTGTACTGATACTTTAATTACTTATACATATGAGATCAATGAAATGCACACAAAAGATTCAGGAAAACATATATTATTACAACATAGGGAGAAGAGTCAAGGAGAAGATTGCTAATTGTGACAGATGTCAAAGAGCCTTGGTAAGTAATCAAACAAATCGAGGCCAAATGCAAAACATATTACCTAATAGTAACCTAGATCTCATGTCTCTGGATGTTTAAGGACCTTTAAAGTCAAAGAATGTGGTTTATTATGTTTTTGTGTTGGTTGATGTATTTTCAAAGTTCATAAAGCTGTTTCCTCTTAAGAAAGCTACCTGTAAGCAAATAATCTCTAAGTTTGAAAACGCATTTTTTCATCAGGTGGGTATTTCTGAAAATGTTCAGTTTCCACCATGTAAAATTCTGTCAGCACAAAAGAGGGAAGAATGTGTTAGGGAGACAATGAAAAAAACAGGGGGATAGGAGAAAGCAGAGACTTGACGGTAAAGGTAGATTTTTCTAAGGAGATGTTGTGTTGGTGAAAGCCAAAGAGAAATTTAAAGTGTCGACACCTGAGAGAAAGAAATTTTTTGATATTTATATCGGATCATTCGAAATTCATGAAAATCCATGTCCTAATGCATACAGATGTGTGTATCCAAAATGTAAGAAGTTGTTTGGATTATGCAATATCACTGAACTGAAAGCATATAGACATGATCCATAAGTATCTAGGTTTTGTTTGTTTGTTCTTTTTCCATTTTCATGAATTTAGTATGTAAGATGATGTGATTTCTAAAGTTTTGTCTTACCAATTGACTGAGTTAAATTCTTTGATACACTGTACAGTTGTGTTCTGCAATAGACTTTTGTCTTTAGAATTTGAAAGAAACATCCACATGGGAAAAATATATTAAAAACAAAGATTCCAAGACTTACCAAGCGGGAAAGTGCCAGTAGACAGGCACAATAAAATAACACACAAACACACACACACACACACAAAATTTCTAGCTTTCGCAACCAATGGTTGCTTCTTCAGGAAAGAGGGATGGAGACGGAAAGACGAAAGGATGTGGGTTTTAAGGGTGGGGGTAAGGAGTCAACACACACACACACACACACACACACACACACACACAGACACAAGCAGACATATTTAAAGGCAAAGAGTTTGGGCAGAGATGTCAGTCGAGGTGGAAGTGCAGAGGCAAAGATGATGTTGAATGACAGGTGAGGTATGAGTGGTGGCAACTTGAAATTAGCGCAGATTGAGGCCTGGTGGATAACGAGAAGAGAGGATATATTGAACGGCAAGTTCCCATCTCCGTAGTTCGGATAGGTTGGTGTTGGTGGGAAGTATCCAGGTAACCCGGACGGTGTAACACTGTGCCGAAATGTGCTGGCCATGTACCAAGGCATGTTTAGCCACAGGGTGATCCTCATTACCAACAAACACTGTCTGCCTGTGTCCATTCATTGCCATGAAGAAAAATAATCCTGATCCCACTCCTAATGATCCAACTACCCAAGACACTATCCAAAGCCTTCTTGGTTACCCAAGCCTGCCAACCCAAAGTTTGGTACAGATTTATTGATGACATCTTCATGATCTGGACTCACAGTGAAGAACAACTACAGAATTTCCTCTCCAACCTCAACTCCTTTGGTTCCATCAGATTCACCTGGTCCTACTCCAAATCCCATGCCACTTTCCTAGATGTTGACCTCCATCTGTCCAATGGCCAGCTGCACACATCCGTCCACATCAAACCCACCAACAAGCAACAGTACCTCCATTATGACAGCTGCCACCCATTCCATATCAAACGGTCCCTTCCCTACAGCCTAGGCCTTCGTGGCAAACGAATCTGCTCCAGTCCTGAATCCCTCGACCATTACACCAACAACCTGAAAACAGCTTTCGCATCCCGCAACTACCCTCCCAACCTGGTACAGAAGCAGATAACCAGAGCCACTTCCTCATCCCCTCAAACCCAGAACCTCTCACAGAAGAACCCCAAAAGTGCCCCACTTGTAACAGAATACTTCCCGGGACTGGATCAGACCTTGAATGTGGCTCTCCAGCAGGGATACGACTTCCTAAAATCCTGCCCCGAAATGAGATCCATCCTTCATTAAATCCTCCCCACTCCACCAAGAGTGTCTTTCCGCCATCCACCTAACCTTCGTAACCTCTTGGTTCATCCCTATGAAATCCCCAAACCACCTTCCCTACCCTCTGGCTCCTACCCTTGCAACCGCCCCCGGTGTAAAACCTGTCCTATGCACCCTCCCACCACCACCTACTCCAGTCCTGTAACCCGGAAGGTGTACACGATCAAAGGGAGAGCCACGTGTGAAAGCACCCACGTGATTTACCAACTGACCTGCCTGCACTGTGACGCTTTCTATGTGGGAATGACCAGCAACAAACTGTCCATTCGCATGAATGGACACAGGCAGACAGTGTTTGTTGGTAATGAGGATCACCCTGTGGCTAAACATGCCTTGATGCACGGCCAGCACATCTTGGCACAGTGTTACACCGTCCGAGTTATCTGGATACTTCCCACCAACACCAACCTATCCGAACTCCGGAGATGGGAACTCGCCCTTCAGTATATCCTCTCTTCTCGATATCCGCCAGGCCTCAACCTCCGCTAATTTCAAGTTGCCGCCACTCATACCTCTCCTGTCTTTCAACAACTTCTTTGCCTCTGTACTTCCGCCTCGACTGACATCTCTGCCCTTACTCTTTGCCTTTAAATATGTCTGCTTGTGTCTGTGTATTTGCGGATGGATATGTGTGTGTGTGTGTGTGTGTGTGTGTGTGTGTGTGTGTGTGTGTGTGTGCGCGAGTGTACACCTGTCCTTTTTTTCCCCTAAGGGAAGTCTTTCCGCTCCCGGGATTGGAATGACTCCTTACCCTCTCCCTTAAAACCCACATCCTTTCGTCTTTCCCTCTCCTTCCCTCTTTCCTGAAGAAGCAACCATCGGTTGCGAAAGCTAGTAATTCTGTGTGTGTGTTTGTGTGTTTTGTTCATGTGTCTGTCTGCCGGCGCTTTCCCGCTTGGTAAGTCTTGGAATCTTTGTTTTTAATACCTTTTTCCCATGTGGAAGTTTCTTTCTATTTTATTTACATCATCATTAATTTGAACCCAACAATTACGTTTGTTATTGTCTCTGTTGCATTTCGAAATCTTCTCTATCGTCTTACTTTCTCTTTTCGTTTGTACAAGAAGTTTCACTTTGTATTCATCTTCCATTTTTCCGTAATCTACCATACATTTTATCCTGCCTAATTATACTCAATAATACGTAATTTACTTCCAAACCATAACCTAAAATTTTCAACGCTTTCAACATAACCGCTGCTATAAAATCCATTGTTCCAAGTTTACAAACGTTTCGTGTAAAGTCGTGAATACTATTTCACAGCTTCAGTTCCTTTCACCCATTACACAACCATCTCAGTTTTTTCCAACAACTTTCGTTTTATTTCCATTCCCGTTTTTCCCACATAACCGATCATTTTTTAGCAGCTTCCCACAGGTTTACACGTTATTATTTCTTCATCAAACAATTGTTAGCCTCATTCTCATAACCTGCCAGTACATAACCAGTCCTTTGAATACATTTACACACATATTCTTCGAGATTTGATTCGAAATTTTTTTCGAATTTTATTTTTTCGGAAATTATTTTTTCGAAACTTTTTTCGAAAAATTTTTTTCGAAATTTTCTTGAATTTCCCCACCCTTTAACGTGATCTGGAGACAACATAACTACCCAACCTTTGCACCCATTGTTGTTCACCAACCTAAGTTCAGCACATGATCAACATAGCTCATCTCAAACCAACACTTTTTCGACTTTTTTCACACCTTTATCTCTCCCTATACAAATCTCTATTTACTTTCACTTTAACCTCATATTACCCTTTCCACCTACTAATACCATGTCAACCTCACAACATCCCTACAACGACCCCATTAAATTTTATTTACATTCCCTCCGCAAACATGCCTTCACCCTAGCCAGATTACGCTCCCATATTTTATTTACTCAGGCTTGTCTGACATTTGGCATTACTCCCAAAGGCCTCACACTTAAAGTTCCCATCTCTGGCTGCAATCCTTCTTTCCATCAGTCCTTATACCAGTTCCAAACAGCACAATCCATAGCCCTCACCCGCCTAATCCTTCACCTATACATCGACTCGGCCAATGAACACACCCGTCAACTCCTATCCCAAATCAAAGTCCTCAGTCTTTCCTCTCCCACATCCACACCGGCTGTACATAGCATCCTCCTACAGGCCAGCCGCAAATTAGAACAACATGCCACCCTCCACCTCAAAAAACTATCCAATCTCCTGGTTTCCCACCTCCGGAAAGGCAACTCACTCACCCTCCACAACCTTTCCAACAAACCTCAACCTCCTCTCATTGCACACAGACCCAGTCTCTCCCATCTACTCAATCTCCCACTTCCAGCTCCACTCCCCCCAACACCTCAAAATTCTAGTCAACACAGTCTGGAACCACAACACCCCAATTCAGTAGTTAACCTTTCCTCCAAACCCCTCTCCCAATCCGAAACCTCTGTCCTATCCAAAGGCCTCACCTTCAGCCCCACTCCCAGGTTCAACCAAACTGCCCTTGTCAAAGATTTACTGTCCTACACTCGTAATCTCTGCTGGAAATATCACTTTGCCACGAAGAAAAACAATCCTGATCCCACTCCTAATGATCCAACTCCCCAAGACACTATCCAAATTGAACCCTGCCTGCAACAGTTCCGTCCTCCATCACAGCGGGACCCACCTCCTCTTCCTCAAAATCACCCTCTCCAAACCTTCCAGGAATTTCTCACTTCCAGCCTTGCCTCTCAATCATTCTTGAAAAACCTGAATCCTACTCCCAACATCACCACAGCCGAAGCCCAGGCTATCCGTGATCTGAAAGCTGACCGATCCATCATCATTCTTCCGGCTGACAAGGGTTCCACGACCGTGGTACTTGATCGTCGGGAGTATGTGGCTGAGGGACTGCGTCAGCTTTCAGACAACTCTACATACAAAGTTTGCCAAGGTAATCCCATTCCTGATGTCCAGGCGGAGCTTCAAGGAATCCTCAGAACCTTAGGCCCCCTACAAAATCTTTCACCTGACTCCATCAAACTCCTCACCCCACCAACACCTTGCACTCCTTCCTTCTACCTACTTCCTAAAATCCACAAACCCAAACATCCTGGCCGCCCCATTGTAGCTGGTTACCAAGCCCCCACAGAACGTATCTCTGCCTACGTAGATCAACACCTTCAACCCATTACATGCAGTCTCCCATCCTTCATCAAAGACACCAACCACTTTCTCGAACGCCTGGAATCCGTACCCAGTCTGTTACCCCCGGAAACCATCCTTGTAACCGTTGATGCCACTTCCCTATACACGAATATCCCGCACGTCCAGGGCCTCGCTGCAATGGAGCACTTCCTTTCACGCCGATCACCTGCCACCCTACCTAAAAACTCTTTCCTCGTCACCTTAGCCAGCTTCATCCTCACCCACAACTTCTTCACTTTTGAAGGGCAGACATACCAACAATTAAAGGGAACAGCCATGGGTACCAGGATGGCCCCCTCGTATGCCAACCTATTTATGGGTCGCTTAGAGGAAGGCTTCTTGGTTACCCAAGCCTGCCAACCCAAAGTTTGGTACAGATTTATTGATGACATCTTCATGATCTGGACTCACAGTGAAGAACAACTCCAGAATTTCCTCTCCAACCTCAACTCCTTTGGTTCCATCAGATTCACCTGGTCCTACTCCAAATCCCATGCCACTTTCCTAGATGTTGACCTCCATCTGTCCAATGGCCAGCTGCACACATCCGTCCACATCAAACCCACCAACAAGCAACAGTACCTCCATTATGACAGCTGCCACCCATTCCATATCAAACGGTCCCTTCCCTACAGCCTAGGCCTTTGTGGCAAACGAATCTGCTCCAGTCCTGAATCCCTCGACCATTACACCAACAACCTGAAAACAGCTTTCGCATCCCGCAACTACCCTCCCAACCTGGTACAGAAGCAGATAACCAGAGCCACCTCCTCATCCCCTCCATCCCAGAACCTCTCACAGAAGAACCCCAAAAGTGCCCCACTTGTGACAGAATACTTCCCGGGACTGGATCAGACCTTGAATGTGGCTCTCCAGTAGGGATACGACTTCCTAAAATCCTGCCCCGAAATGAGATCCATCCTTCATTAAATCCTCCCCACTCCACCAAGAGTGTCTTTCCGCCGTCCACCTAACCTTCGTAACCTCTTGGTTCATCCCTATGAAATCCCCAAACCACCTTCCCTACCCTCTGGCTCCTACCCTTGCAACCGCCCCCGGTGTAAAACCTGTCCTATGCACCCTCCCACCACCACCTACTCCAGTCCTGTAACCCGGAAGGTGTACACGATCAAAGGGAGAGCCACGTGATTTACCAACTGACCTGCCTGCACTGTGACACTTTCTATGTGGGAATGACCAGCAACAAACTGTCCATTCGCATGAATGGACACAGGCAGACAGTGTTTGTTGGTAATGAGGATCACCCTGTGGCTAAACATGCCTTGATGCACGGCCAGCACATCTTGGCACAGTGTTACACCGTCCGAGTTATCTGGATACTTCCCACCAACACCAACCTATCTGAACTCCGGAGATGGGAACTCGCCCTTCAGTATATCCTCTCTTCTCGATATCCGCCAGGCCTCAACCTCCGCTAATTTCAAGTTGCCGCCGCTCATACCTCACCTGTCTTTCAACAACTTCTTTGCCTCTGTACTTCCGCCTCGACTGACATCTCTGCCCTTACTCTTTGCCTTTAAATATGTCTGCTTGTGTCTGTGTATGTGCGGATGGATGTGTGTGTGTGTGTGTGTGTGTGTGTGTGTGTGTGTGTGTGTGTGTGTGTGTACACCTGTACTTTTTTTCCCCTAAGGGAAGTCTTTCCGCTCCCGGGATTGGAATGACTCCTTACCTTCTCCCTTAAAACCCACATCTTTTCGTCTTTCCCTCTCCTTCCTGAAGAAGCAACCATCGGTTGCGAAAGCTAGTAATGCTGTGTGTGTGTTTGTGTGTTTTGTTCATGTGTCTGTCTGCCGGCGCTTTCCCGCTTGGTAAGTCTTGGAATCTTTGTTTTTAATACCTTTTTCCCATGTGGAAGTTTCTTTCTATTATATATATATATATATATATATATATATATATATATATATATATATATTAAAAACAAAGATTCCAAGACTTACCAAGCGGGAAAGCGCCGGCAGACAGGCACATGAACAAAACACACAAACACACACACAGAATTACGAGCTTTCGCAACTGGCAGTTGCTTCGTCAGGAAAGAGGGAAGGAGAGGGAAAAATGAAAGGATGTGGGTTTTAAGGAGAGGGTAAGGAGTCATTCCAATCCCGGGAGCGGAAAGACTTCCCTTAGGGGAAAAAAAGGACAGGTGTACACTCGCACACACACACACACACACACACACATATCCATCCGCACATACACAGACACAAGCAGACATATTTAAAGGCAAAGAGTTAAGGGCAGAGATGTCAGTCGAGGCGGAAGTACAGAGGCAAAGAAGTTGTTGAAAGACAGGTGAGGTATGAGCGGCGGCAACTTGAAATTAGCGGAGGTTGAGGCCTGGCGGATATCGAGAAGAGAGGATATACTGAAGGGTGAGTTCCCATCTCCGGAGTTCGGATAGGTTGGTGTTGGTGGGAAGTATCCAGATAACTCGGACGGTGTAACACTGTGCCAAGATGTGCTGGCCGTGCATCAAGGCATGTTTAGCCACAGGGTGATCCTCATTACCAACAAACACTGTCTGCCTGTGTCCATTCATGCGAATGGACAGTTTGTTGCTGGTCATTCCCACATAGAAAGCATCACAGTGCAGGCAGGTCAGTTGGTAAATCACGTGGGTGCTTTCACATGTGGCTCTCCCTTTGATCGTGTACACCTTCCGGGTTACAGGACTGGAGTAGGTGGTGGTGGGAGGGTGCATAGGACAGGTTTTACACCGGGGGCGGTTGCAAGGGTAGGAGCCAGAGGGTAGGGGAGGTGGTTTGGGGATTTCATAGGGATGAACCAAGAGGTTACGAAGGTTAGGTGGACGGCGGAAAGACACTCTTGGTGGAGTGGGGAGGATTTCATGAAGGATGGATCTCATTTCGGGGCAGGATTTTAGGAAGTCGTATCCCTGCTGGAGAGCCACATTCAAGGTCTGATCCAGTCCCGGGAAGTATTCTGTTACAAGTGGGGCACTTTTGGGGTTCTTCTGTGAGAGGTTCTGGGTTTGAGGGGATGAGGAAGTGGCTCTGGTTATCTGCTTCTGTACCAGGTTGGGAGGGTAGTTGCGGGATGCGAAAGCTGTTTTCAGGTTGTTGGTGTAATGGTCGAGGGATTCAGGACTGGAGCAGATTCGTTTGCCACAAAGGCCTAGGCTGTAGGGAAGGGACCGTTTGATATGGAATGGGTGGCAGCTGTCATAATGGAGGTACTGTTGCTTGTTGGTGGGTTTGATGTGGACGGATGTGTGCAGCTGGCCATTGGACAGATGGAGGTCAACATCTAGGAAAGTGGCATGGGATTTGGAGTAGGACCAGGTGAATCTGATGGAACCAAAGGAGTTGAGGTTGGAGAGGAAATTCTGGAGTTGTTCTTCACTGTGAGTCCAGATCATGAAGATGTCATCAATAAATCTGTACCAAACTTTGGGTTGGCAGGCTTGGGTAACCAAGAAGCCTTCCTCTAAGCGACCCATAAATAGGTTGGCATACGAGGGGGCCATCCTGGTACCCATGGCTGTTCCCTTTAATTGTTGGTATGTCTGCCCTTCAAAAGTGAAGAAGTTGTGGGTGAGGATGAAGCTGGCTAAGGTGACGAGGAAAGAGGTTTTAGGTAGGGTGGCAGGTGATCGGCGTGAAAGGAAGTGCTCCATTGCAGTGAGGCCCTGGACGTGCGGGATATTTGTGTATAGGGAAGTGGCATCAATGGTTACCAGGATGGTTTCTGGGGGTAACAGACTGGGTACGGATTCCAGGCGTTCGAAAAAGTGGTTGGTGTCTTTGATGAAGGATGGGAGACTGCATGTAATGGGTTGAAGGTGTTGATCTACGTAGGCAGAGATACGTTCTGTGGGGGCTTGGTAACCAGATACAATGGGGCGGCCAGGATGTTTGGGTTTGTGAATTTTAGGAAGTAGGTAGAAGGTAGGAGTGCGAGGTGACGGTGGGGTGAGGAGTTTGATGGAGTCAGGTGAAAGGTTTTGTAGGGGGCCTAAGGTTCTGAGGATTCCTTGAAGCTCCGCCTGGACATCAGGAATGGGATTACTTCGGCAAACTTTGTATGTAGAGTTGTCTGAAAGCTGACGCAGTCCCTCAGCCACATACTCCCGACGATCAAGTACCACAGTCGTGGAACCCTTGTCAGCCGGAAGAATGATGATGGATCGGTAAGCTTTCAGATCACGGATAGCCTGGGATTCGGCTGCGGTGATGTTGGGAGTAGGATTAAGGTTTTTCAAGAAAGATTGAGAGGCAAGGCTGGAAGTGAGAAATTCCTGGAAGGTTTGGAGAGGGTGATTTTGAGGAAGAGGAGGTGGGTCCCGCTGTGATGGAGGACGGAACTGTTGCAGGCAGGGTTCAATTTGGATAGTGTCTTGGGGAGTTGGATCATTAGGAGTGGGATCAGGATTGTTTTTCTTCGTGGCAAAGTGATATTTCCAGCAGAGACTACGAGTGTAGGACAGTAAATCCTTGACAAGGGCAGTTTGGTTGAACCTGGGAGTGGGGCTGAAGGTGAGGCCTTTGGATAGGACAGAGGTTTCGGATTGGGAGAGGGGTTTGGAGGAAAGGTTAACTACTGAATTGGGGTGTTGTGGTTCCAGATTGCCTTGCACATGGGAAAAATATATTAAAAACAAAGATTCTAAGACTTACCAAGCGGGAAAGTGCCGGCAGACAGGCACATGAACAAAACACACAAACACACACACAGAATTACGAGCTTTCGCAACTGGCAGTTGCTTCGTCAGGAAAGAGGGAAGGAGAGGGAAAAATGAAAGGATGTGGGTTTTAAGGGAGAGGGTAAGGAGTCATTCCAATCCCGGGAGCGGAAAGACTTCCCTTAGGGGAAAAAAAGGGACAGGTGTACACTCGCACACACACACACACACATATCCATCCGCACATACGCACATACACAGACACCTATGTGTATGTGCGGATGGATATGTGTGTGTGTGTGTGTGTGTGTGTGTGTGTGTGTGTGTGTGTGTGTGCGCGCGAGTGTACACCTGTCCCTTTTTTTCCCCTAAGGGAAGTCTTTCCGCTCCCGGGATTGGAATGACTCCTTACCCTCTCCCTTAAAACCCACATCCTTTCATTTTTCCCTCTCCTTCCCTCTTTCCTGACGAAGCAACTGCCAGTTGCGAAAGCTCGTAATTCTGTGTGTGTTTGTGTGTTTTGTTCATGTGCCTGTCTGCCGGCGCTTTCCCGCTTGGTAAGTCTTGGAATCTTTGTTTTTAATATATATGTGTGTGTGTGTGTGTGTGTGTGTGTGTGTGTGTGTGTGTGTGTGTGTGTGTGCGCGCGCCGCGAGTATATACCTGTCCTTTTTTCCCCCTTAAGGTAAGTCTTTCCGCTCCCGGGATTGGAATGACTCCTTACCCTCTCCCTTAAAACCCACATCCTTTCGTCTTTCCCTCTCCTTCCCTCTTTCCTGAAGAAGCAACCGTCGGTTGCGAAAGCTATAAATTCTGTGTGTGTGTTTGTGTGTTTTATTTATTGTGCCTGTCTACTGGCGCTTTCCCGCTTGGTAAGTCTTGGAATCTTTGTTTTTAATATATATATTATTTTTTTAAAAAACAAAGATGACGTAACTTACCAAACAAAAGCATTGGCATGTTGATAGACACACAAACACACACACACACACACTAATCTTTACATTTGCAATATAAAGATTAGGAATAGCATCTAAGTGTACTGCCTCATTAGTCCATTCTTTTTATTGCATGTAACTCTGATTATTAGTGTTTCATATGTGAACATCCTTTAATCTCAACTGACATAAATCCCATATAACTGACTTTGAAAGTTACTAGGAAGAACATACCTCATGTGATGTGAAGAAGGTATTGAACAGCATATTTAGTACAGTGTTTCAGGATTTGATGTGAATGCTAGACAGGAACTTACCTATCCATTGGAGCGAATGTTAAGAACTCTAAGGAGGAAACTGAAAGATATGGGCAGATCCATTCCCCACACTGCTGTATGGCCTACCCTGCTGGACCAGTCAAATTGCAGGAGACAATGGGTGTTGGGCAACGTACACGAGCATCTGTCAACTGTACTTGTGTTGTGACTAATATTTGTGAATTGTTAGCCAAGACTGCTAAAGACAGTGTTATAAATGCATTTCTTTCTTTTTTTATATAGGGGGACTGACTTTCCAATAATTATTTAACTTCAAATCAGTATGTATATCTTTTTTATCAATTGTAAATTAATCTTCTAGGTCTTTGAGTATGTAGGTTAGTTGTATGGACAATTAGTAAATATTGTGGAAGACATTTACTAGTACCAACAATGTAATAAAATGATTACGTATTTACTTTCATACTCTAATTTTGGTTCTCAAGCTACTGGATTGTGTCATCATTCAAAGCTATTTATGACTATGTTTACTTGAATCTATCCTGAGTATTGCAATGTTGTATCTGACTGGATCTTGAGTTGTAGACAGACTCATGCTTAGCTCTGTTTTGGGTATCCCTGGTCATCGCGACACTCACTCTCACTCTCTCTCTCTCTCTCTCTCTCTCTCTCTCTCTCTCCCTCTCTCTCCCTGTGTGTGTGTATATATATAATTGATATGATTATGCATTTTATTAATTTTGTTGTGTCGAAACATTTTTTGCTCGTTTGTACCCAGTGTGGTTTGGATTCATGGGTCGATCTCCGCACCATAAACTTAGGCCCTAATATTTTTCCATTAGTTTGTTCTTTCATGAGTCAACATAGCCATAAATACTATGGTTTATAAGGCTGACTGATTCCTACTTCTGCTCTGTACCCGCCGTTGTGAGTTTTTCAAGTCGGCTAACTGGTTGCACACTTAGGCCCTGAAATTTTTTCTATCTTTTGAAGGCTTTGAAGTTTTGACTGTATAGACCTTTACTTAAAATTTTGTAATTCTAGTAATTTACCTCATCTTTGTAATTATTTCTATAGCTTAGTGGTGTAATGTTATAGTTTTGATTTTGTATTATTTGTCCTGTGATAGTTTCACAGATCTGAAAATTTGAAAGCCATATCCTGATATATGTATAGATTATGATTTGTATAGCAGTTATTTTTCTTATGTTTTCTGTAATATGTTATGTATCAGGTACTTCTACACATCTTCTATTCTCGGCATCATTATGTACCCGTTTGGCAAACATTATAGTCTGGCACAAAATATTGTACACATTCTGTTTCCAAATTTTGTGAGGTCACCCTCCTCTAACATTAGCTTTTTCTTTTTTTCTTTTTTTTTACATAGACACATGTGGTAAGCCTACCATGTACACTATTGATTCTTGTATGGGTGAACATTATATCAGCTGTCTAACTGAATGAACTTCATATGATTTTGTATATGATGTGTTATGTTTTGGGTTAAAGTATATAAAAAGAAATTAATTTGTTACTACTCTGTACATACAGTTAAAATTACTATTCTTTTAAAAATACCCGAAATTACGAAATTCTGGAGCATTTAAAATTCATATTATAAATTGTACAATCTGATGCAAATTATTAAATTTGTTTCTGGACACATCTACAAAAGTGTTATAGCTTGTTGATGAGTTTTCTTTTGTCAAGAAAGTTTGCGAACTCTTTTGCTTTGTAAACTCTTTGGAATATTGCGAATACCACAGAATGTAAGTAGTGGTGGACATGCCTCTGATGGATGTAAACATTTTTCTAAGTTTGTCAACAACAATGTGAATTCATGTTCTGAAGTGGAATTGTGAAGTTGGTGTGATATAAAAGAATGGAATAAAATAAAAAGATATTCGTAGCAGTGGGAAACTCTTCATCAGTTATTCAGTTCAACAAGAACCCGCAACATTATATAAATTACAGCCTCAAGAATGTACCCTAGACGCAAGACTTGGAGCCAACAACTACGAGATAATGAAAATAAGTAAAAGTTCTCTTTTGTTGATCTTATGCCTCTCGAAGCTTTTGAAAATAATGAACAGACTAATAAATTTTAATAGTGATGTGTGGCAGAGAATGATTACAACTTCAACACACTTTCTCCAATAATTTCATGAGTTTTTTGATTCTGTCAGAAGTTTTTAGTTGCACCTGTAACCAATTTTGCACGGCGTCAATGATTTCTGCTTCAGCTGCAAATCTTCTTCTTCTGAGCACCTCCTGCAAATGTTTGGACCATACGGAAATCACTAGGAGCCAGGTCTGGACTGTGTGGCAGGTCTGCCAACAATTCAAATCCCAACTCCTTTATTGTTTCAGCCATCAATGTCTGCATCTGATTGCAGGTTTCAGTTTAGTTAGCAACACATCACAATAGTCCTCACTGTTCACAGTTTCGACTCTTGCGGTGAGATGAATAACTACCAGACCTTCCACGTCCCAGAATAGTGTTAGTATAATCTTACAGCTGATGGTTGATGTTTAAATTTCTTAAATTGTGGTGATGATAAAAAAAAAAAAAAAACGAAGGAAGAAGAAAGAAATCCTGCCTCGCGATGATGTTTATGAGAAATGTCCATCCATTGTGCCTTCTCTGGGCTAGCAGCCGGTAAACCGTAAGGTGGAGGACAATGGGGTTGTTTTCATTCGAAAGAGCAATGTTTTTTGACCTAGGGACGTGCGCATGCAGCCTCTGGCTAGCGGTGATCCCCCCACAGTGCAAAAGCACAGGCAGTGCTGAGTCACAGACGGTGCAGGATGGATCTGTCACGCCGCAACTTTCGCGCCATGGTTTTATAAGATTACAAAAAGGGTTTAAGAGCCGAAGAATGTCATTCGTCTTTGCTGCGTATTTTTGGTGAAGCCTCCCCTTATAGGGCCACAGTTGAAAAATGGTTTCACGAGTTTTCGAGGGGTCAGCAGTCAATTGAAGATGAACCTCGTCCCGGTCGGCCAGCAACAGCTGTGACTCCTGAAAACATTGATGCTGTGAGGAAAATGATCAAAGAAGATCCACATCTTACATTTTGCGACATTGAAGGGACCCTACATATTGGATTAACAGCAGCACAGACCATCATTCATAGTCACTTAGGCCTTACTAAGAGATGTGCCCATTAGATGCCACATTCCCTGACAGAAAGCCAAAAGGAGGCGAGAGTGGACTACTGTCATTTCATGCTCGAAAAATTCAATTGAAGGATGTCCCAAGACACCTACAATATCATCACAAGTGATGAAACTTGGGTCTACCATTTTGAACCTGAAACGAAGAGACAGTCTTCTGTGTGGTGCTTTCCAGGGGAGGAACCACCCACAAAAGCTTGACAAAGTCGGAGCTCTGGAAAAAAGATGAAAAGATGGTGGCAACTTTTTTCACAAAGATCGGGCATCTCACCTCTGTGACGTTGGACACACGTCGTAGAGTCAATGCTGAATGGTATGTGAACGATTGTCTTCCAAAAGTAATCACCACATGGAAGTCACAGCATCCAAAGTCCAAGAGTGGGCACCTTCTGATGCATCATGACAATGCATTTGCGCACAGGGCTGCCAGAACGATGGACTTTCTGGAGAAGGAAAAAGTGCTAGTGTTACCCCATCCCCCCTATTCACCTGACCTGGCTCCCTGTGACTTCTTTCTGTTCCATAAGACTAAGGAAAAAATTTGAGGGCAGCGGTTTTCATCAGATGGAGAGGCCATTGCAGTGTACGAGAGTGCACTAAGTGACATCCCAAAAGAAGCTTGGACTGACATTTTCTAAGTGGTTTCAGGTAATGGAAAAATGCATACATGCTAATGGAGAGTTTTTTGGAAAGTTGTAAATCTTTTTCTTGCAAATATTTTTTTTCACACATTCTGCTAAAAAACTTTTAGCATAGCCCTTGTATATTCCTTTGAATTGTTAAACCGAGGAACTGTAAACTAAACTATTTTTTTTCCTAGTTCACTGCCTATGTATAGTTTAATTTCATCATTAAAACTACTGTTGTTGAAGAGAGACATATTACTGGTGCTTACATTTAAATGGCTTTCATTAAAGTACTGAACAATTTCTTTTGTCACATTATTACAACTGGTCTCTAGTTTATTAAATGATTTCTTTTTACACATGATGGACTTATCACCCCTGTACAGAACTACTTTCAAACTTTTGGAGCAATATTTTATGCAATTTACATAAATGGAAATCAGAAGAAGACCCAATTCCAGTCCTTGGGCCACATCATATTTCATATTAGTGATTCTGTATTTGTGCATACCACATTCAGTTTTAGCAGTACAAACCGTTCTCTGTTACTCATGTAAGACTTTATTAGGTCACAAGCAGTGCCTCTGATGGCAATATTCCAAAGCTTTCTCAAGGTTGAGGTATATACCTGCAACATGTTGCTTGTTCCCAATGCCACTTATTACTTCTTTAGTTAACTGAGTAGCTGCTGTGCTAGTTGATTTAGATTTTAAGAATCCATTTGGATTTTCAAACATTAGGTTACACTTATTGAGAAAGTTGATAATTCTGTTATATATGACTTTTTCAACTGGAAAAGATAGGAGGTATTGAGATTGGTCTGTATTTTTCAGTTTTCTATTTGTCACTTTTTTTAAGGATTGGTGTGTTACCTGGGCTATTTTTAGTCTGTCTGGAAGGTGCCTGATTCTGTTGTTGTTGTTGTTGTTGTTGTTGTGGTCTTCAGTCCTGAGACTGGTTTGATGTAGCTCTCCATGTCTGATTCTATTAGGCTTATATTATTTACTGCTACAGACACAGGTACAGACACATTTTGTCTACACACTTCTAACACATTACTAGTGAGGCCTCCATGCCTTGCAGAACAGGAAGATTTTAAAGAGCTAATGATGTTCATCACTTCTTTGCAGTTTGTGGGATCTAGATATAGGCTATGCTCACGTGGATTGCCTTTACATTACACTGCAGGTTATTATGTTTGTCATTGAAAGCTTCCTCTACTGAAGAAAAGAACCTGCACACAGCTTGAGGTATGTACACAAATAATAGAGGCAAAAAGACTATCAATAAATTAACTGTCGAGGAAATTAGGTCAACTTCTCTACAAAGCAGTGTATGTAACTGCATTGCCATGGAATGGCACGATCCACAAAATCAGGATCTGCCACACAAACAGCCACTGCAGGCAAGCCAGGAAAACTTGTAAAGCTTGCTAACTTGTATGGCCCTGCAGGTGAAAGTCAGACTTAATGTAACACATCAGAAGTCTGGTAGTCTTTAAAAATAAGCACAATGCTCTGGATATCTTTACATGTGTTGATAGACCTGACATCTTAGTCATAACAGAGCATTGGTATACTGAAAACATAACTAATATTAGTCTCCATGACATTTTGTTCCACCTTTAGAAGGAAAAACAAGACTGGAGGGTAGTGTAGCAATCTTCACTGCAACAGCAAGTGATGTCAGTATTATTGCATAGAAGGGGTCACAGAATTTGCTGCGGTTAATCTAAAATAGGGTAAAAAAATCATAGCAATTATTGGTGAGTACAGGCCACTATGGGTATGTATTTATACCTTTTTCAAAAATCTATCTGACTTGCTGATTTTTTCATAAAAATATTGTAATAACAGGGGTATAAATATAAACTTATTAACCAATGATGCCACAGTCTCCAAAAAGCTACACCTCCTGCTAAATGAATTGACCCCACTTATCCATGAGCCAACTAAGAAACTGGCAACAGCAAAACATATCTGGATAACACAATAACAAACATGACCCATCTTTCCTACAGTACATCTGTTCTAAGACGAGCCATCCCTGATCACCATGCAGTACAACTTCAGTTGGGGGCAAATGAGATGCCCCTTGTCACTAAAAAGAACCTATGTAAGCACAAGAATTATGCATAATGGTAACATCAAGTGACTGAACAGCATTTTAGCACACATACTATGGTTTGATAATAATAGTTTTCACTATGATAACTTTGCTATTGACTTCTAGTACTGTTTTGATGTCACATGCCTTGTTGAGCCACAAAAATTAAACAAAAAAAATATATAATCAAAAGTATCTGAATAAATAATGATGTCACTGAAGCAAAGGAAAAATTAAAACTACTCAATAGTGCAGTGTTGAATAACAGAGAAAATCTCAAGCTAAAGGAGGTCTTCAGAATTTATTGAGAATCCTATAAAGATTTATTAATTCAGACCAGAAGCAGCTATGTAGCAAACATGCTTTAGGCTTCACACAATGTTTATACTGGTGTCTGGGGAGTAGTTAAGTTAATTATTAACAATATATTCTCTTATATTACCTAAAACAGTCTGATGATGTTCAGTCTCATACTGATTCAGCACATGCAGAAATCTTATGGTTTATAGTCAAGCAGGTTTTAAGTGAATTTTCATGTGGAAAGGAATTTTCTTGACCGTTGTTAAATAAGAATGGGAAAGGGTGCAAGATCAGAAGAAAGAGTGTGTGACAGATGACTGCCACACCAAACTAATGAATGGCTTTTCTTGTAAAATCAGCAGAGTGCAGAAGATGTTATCATGCAGAAGCAAATCTTGACACAGTTTTGTTGGTCATTTTTCCTACTCTGCAACGAAAAAGCATCTCAGCTGTTTGCAACAAATGTCAGCTTCAATGGACATACCCCTGGGGAGATGCAAACAATTATCTGTTCACTCTGCTCTTTGCTCAAGGAGACGTGTTTTGTTAGGTCTCATAATATACAGGCATAGAAACTTATCACCAGTAACAATATTGCATAAGAATGCTCAATGAATGAACTGAGGATCTTCAGGCAAAAACGCAATAACAGCAACTACTTTGATATTTGTTGCTTCAAATTAGAATATGAAGTACTCCTACACCTGTCTCCTGAACCTTGCCTGTTGAATGCAAATGTTGCACAAGGTTAAATAGTCGCAATTCATCATATATATCAATTATCAAGACTTCCTGAAAGTGGAAAATCATTTATGCCAGAATGGTCTTTCTTGGAACAAGAAAATATTTTTCTCTCTTGAATGTCTGATGTCACTTGTCCTCCTGTATCTTGACCTTCCTCTTAAACCCAAAGCAAACAGTGGGCACAAATATTAGACCTTTCTTTATAACACTTACACACCATTCATAAGATACAAGTATGCAAAATCCAATGCATAGAAGGTGTGATCAAAAAATACAATGAACAATTTTATTAGAAACAAAGTAATAAGCTTAAACGGAATTTGATATGATCTCCTTCAAAGTATTTTCCTTGGCTGACAATGTCAGTTCAATGGCTGTAAGCATTTCTGGAAAATTTCTTTTGGAAGGACATTCTGCTGTTCTGTCATGGCTCTCCCAGTGTCAGAAATGGTGTCAAAATGTTTCCCTTTAAGATCTACTTTAATTTTTCAGGAGAACGAGAAGTTGCATGTTATTAAACTCTGGTGAGTAAGGCAGATGTGTACAGCCAGGAACACTTTGTCTGGCCAAAAACTCATTAACCAAAAGTGAGGTATGGCACGACACAGTGTCATGATGAAGAAGGAAGCCACTGCTCCATTTTTCTGGTCTCTTTCTTTGTACACCATTTCGCAAATGTTGCAGTACGACCTTGTGAAATTCAGTGTGTACAGTTGTTCCCCTTGCAATGAACTCTGATCACCATATGGCCTCAACATTGGCAGGGGGGGGGGGGGGGGTAGAGGGGGGGGGGGGAGAGAGGGGAACAATGAGCTTGACTTTGATATTCGATTTTGACTGATATGCCTTTTTATGGTGAGGAGATTCACTGGTTTTCTATTGGGAAATCTGAAAATTCATCTCAGGGTCATACCCATAGACCTAAGTTTCACCTCCAGTTACACTTTTGGATACAAAGCCTGGATCTGAATGAAGATGATCCTTCAACTCCACACAAACGGACACATGATTTTCCTTCATCTGCGAACAAATTTTGCACTCACTTGTCTCACTTACAAATTATCATTTAAAATGCTTTGCACAGACCCATACAAGATGCCAAGTTCTTCAGTAAGCTCTTGAATAGTTACTCACCTGTTTGAACAAGCAATTTTTGCCACTTTTTTCTTGTCTTCTTCTGTTTCTTAGGTTAATGGTCAAATGTTGCATGTCTTCTACCAAATCACTTCCACATTAAAATTGCTCATACCACTTGTAAACAGTCTTCAGAGTTATGTTACCATCATACTAATTTCAACATTTCATAAGTTTTTTTGGCACATTTTTGTAACTTGAAACAGAACTTAATGTTCACAGTTTGTTCAAAATCCATGATGAGCAACAGACATGGTAAACACCACCTCACTCTAGCATATCTCGATGCTCACTGACAAGTCAGAACAAGTTCCAACTTGATGCTGCTTGTCTCAACAGTTCAGACTACCAGACAGTCATTTTTTGTGGAAAATCAAACTACAATAAGTGTGCCAACACAACTGTTAAGACACTGACTTTACATTCAAGAGGATGGAGATGCTCCGTCCAGCCATCTTGATTTTGTTTTTCTGTGGTTTTCTTAGACTGCCATTGCATATCCTGGAACTGTTCCTTAACCAAGGAAGGACTGGACCACCTGTTGCATATTTTGGCCTATTGATTTGCACTGTATTACCTTGACAGATCCTATATCATTGTGAGATGATCCTTGGGTAAATAAAGCTAAATAAAATAAATAAATAAACAGTTTAATGCTTGCCAATGCAAAAGTAGATATGTGCCCAAGGTGGGCCATGTCGCGATCACTTGGGCAGGTGCCTGCTGGTCTCAGGCAGCCAGTTGCTGGCAGCGGGTGCCTGTTGCACGGCAAGGAAACTCTCAAGCAAAAACTGTTCTGATTATGACAAACTCATGAGCTCTTTTGCAGGAATGTTTCTGGAAAGTTCTGCTATTACTAGTGGGTTAGACAGTAAAGTAAATTGTCTTTGAGGTTCCGTATTAATACTTTCAGAAGACTGATGGAATGTGGTTTTAAAAAAGTAAGGAAGGAATAGACTCGAACTTGTGACTTAGTGTCCACATTGTGTGACATTTATGGCTGTACTAAGAGAAAATACAGTATTTAACCAGCTTCAGCAGAAGACAATACTTCCTGAAGAAACCTCCATATTGAACTTTGTTGCCAAATTATTCAGCTGGCTGGACTCAAGAAATATGAAGGAAGGCCAATTTTATGGTAACTTAAGTGAACAACCTATACTGAAGATTCTACGTTGAGTCAGGTTTTATGCCACAGATAGTACATTGCATCGGTTAAACTTCACTGAATTTCATACATGGAATCTAAATAAAAAAACAAGATGAAATGAATTATTACATCAAAATTCAATTATTGATTATAATCAAAAGAACTGAGCATGATTTAATTTTGCAAAAGTTCAGTTTTTCTGGAGAAAGGATGCACTGAGCAATTAATGCACTTTTACAATAGTTTCAGTCAGTCTAATTAAAATCATGCACATAAAGAAAACCCTGCAATCTTTCATCCATGAAGTGTGGCTGGCAGGATCTCAAGCTGAGAAACATTGAGAAGAACTATATAATTCAACAACGTAAATTATTAACAAAGTGACTGGTAACAGTGTAATAAATTCTGTAAATTATGACTGGTACAACAAAATCTAACTAAATAATGTGAACTAATATTGCTTCTATTAAAGGACTTCGCATGCAATCTCATCTCTGTAAGCCTTGTCACGAAAGTGACATAAAATTAATCTTCCAACTGAATGTGTACTAACTTGCTGCAACTCAAAATATCAAGTTGTAGTCTTGTCTTATTCATCTCACTATATTAGTAGTGTAAGAAATTTTCATTTAGAGTCATAATATCTGAAAAAGTGGGTCCAGCCACACATATTTCTGAACAGTTATCAATGAAACTACAAAATACTGAGATCTCCATAAAGAATTTTCTTAAAAGACTGAAACAGAAGAACAAATCATCTCAAATATTTCATCTGAGCACATAATAAGTGGCAGAGCAATATATCTTATCTGATCTTATCTGTTTCTCTTATGGGGTTTGCATCTCATTTTGCCAAAGAAACAAGGACAAACTTACTTGCATAGAATTTATACGATCTTCTAAATCCTCGAGGTTTTTGTTAATGTCCTTCATCAAAAGTTGCAGTCTCTCATCTTCTGCTTTTGCTAGCCTATATAAGTCATCTTCTGTCTGTAACTGTCTTTGATTCGCTGTTATAAGAGCCTGAAAATCGTTCATATTCTAGAATGAATAAAAACTAAATACTCAAATTAATAAAAACAGAAAACATAGTTGCAAGAATTAAATGTCTTATCATAATCCTACACACTGCAGCGAAATTTATTTGGAAACAATGCATAACAATTTCATAAAATATTTCATCCATTAAACATTCTACAAAACTCAGGTAATCTTACAATATGACATAATTCTAAATTCATACTTCTGCTGCCTTGTACTATTACAGATGCACATTGACAATAACTAACATATAAAATACTGTTTAAGGCTCTACAACAATTTCAAATAGCAGCTTAGCAAAATGATGTTGCACATATATACTTTTCAACAATCATAATACTTCTGTAAGACACATTGTGTCTCCACAGGACTTGCGGACAGGCATTGAAAAAGTACCAGTATTCTGGATTAGTCCCTCTCTTAACTTACAGGAGGACTGATGTGAAGTTTAAAATTTTCCCAACGAATTGACTGTTCAAGCAAATTTCGGGCTTGCAGCCGGTTGTCATTCAATACTTTGCACGATATTTCAACTGGGCACCTGCCAGTCATCTTCAGGTGAGCCGTCACAGACTGGAGGACTGCCAGAGGAGTAGTGACTATGAGAAAGAGATTGAAAATGAATAATAGGATAAAATTCCACAAGTTGACATTTGGACTGTCAGAAGTCAAATGTGACAAGAAAGCTAGAAATTCATAAAAGAGAAAAGAAGTTTCCAAAAGGATTACATCAAGGTGGCACAGATTCGTAAACCAGAAACAAGATTGTAAGTCATACCTAGGAGCAAACTCAGTAATGATGAAGAGTAGGCCAAAGTTTATTTCTCACCAGGAAGAATCAACAAACAAGGAAAGGAAATTCTTAAGTATTGAGGATATTTACATTTCAGGTTTTCTGGGGCCTTGGGGATTGTGATAGTGAATAGCACTGTAGGCAATTCAGTTGCAGAGAAACTGACATATCTAAAAAGGGAAGTCACAGAAGATGGACACACAAATGTAGGTGAGAGGAAAGTAACTGCTAGGAATCCTTGGGTGACAGAAGAAACAATTGAAACAACTGATGAAAGAAGGGAACACAAAATGTTCAGAAAAAGAAATGAATACTACAACAGGATAACACTTAGAAATGAAATCACTAGGAAATGGAAGGAAGCTGATGCAAAATGGCACAAGGATGACCCAGCATACAGGAATGTCACAATAATTTTCAGTCAGATTAAAGGAATAAGTGTCAACATTAAAAGTGCAAAAGACATTCCAATGTCAAAGCAATAATATTCATCAGGAAGTTAACCCTCCCCCCAAGCTGGCAGATTTCGGTTGCAGGCATAGACATCGACTGGAGCGGCTCGGCAACCTACCTAGGATTAGAGTCAGATAAAAATCTGACATTTGGAAAACAAATAAAAAGGGCTCATAACAACGGCAGTACGGCATTTAATTGCCTGTACCCACTCCTAAAGGGTGGGGGGCTGACAGTAGAAATGAAGCTGTGACTGTACAGAGCTGTTATCCTCCCTACTATATTATATGGATATTGGTCAATGGCGGTAGACACCGATATGGACAAGCTTCAAAATCTCCAAAACCGTATCCTCAATACCATAGCAGATGCCAATAGATATACACCCAACACACACATAAAGAATTATTAGATGAACCATCCACACTAACGTACTTTAAAAGAAAGTCGGTAACTTTATATTAAGAGACTTCAACTTTGCCCCACCAACTAATTCACCAGTCAGGCACACAATACCCCAACACTTCAAATAATAGACCAGTATCCACAATTACCAGACCATTTAGGGAATAACAGATACAGACATACAGTCATGTATACAAACAATCACTTCGACAAAAAAAATAAAGCTAACCTCATTCACTCATTTAGCTATGCTAGAAGTCAGACAAGCAGAGCCCTGTGGTGCTTCAAATTGATATACATGTAGACAGCAGTTAGCAATGTCAAAATGTAGAGGAGAGAGCGAATAGCTGGAGAGACTACACTGAGGACTTCTGTGAGTGGGGCGAACTGCTTGATGTTGATGTTGTTGTTGTGGTCTTCAGTCCAAAGACCGGTTTGATGCAGCTCTCCATGCTACTCTATCCCATGCAAGCCTCTTCATCTTTGAGTAACTACTGCAACCAACATCCCTCTGAATCAGCTTACAGTATTCATCTCTTAGCCTGCCTCTAAAATTTTTACCCCCCACACTTCCCTCCATTACTAAATTGGTGATCCCTTGAGCCTCAGAATGAGTTCTACCAACTGATCCCTTTTCCTAGTCAGGTTGAGCCACAAATCCCTCTTCTCCGCAATTCTATTCAGTACCTCTTCCCATCCCAGGGGACTTGCCACTCTTTGGCAGGTTTGTGCTTGCCAACCATGGGGCCCCAGCCTTTGCAGCATCCCTTCCATGCTGTATGTCTATCCTCTTTTTCCCTCCCTTGGGGAACATGTCTGGGTTGTTTTTGGAAATGTGTTTTGCTTTTTTTTGCAGTCAGTATCAGAATACTCCCAACTGTGCCTTTTTTCCTTTCTTCATTCGCTTTCTCTTCTCCTTCCTCTGCTTCAATGTTTGAGGTTCCTCTTTTTCTTCCTCCCTGTGTGCTCCTGAAGGTCAGCCTATGCGTCTGACGAGTAACAGGTGACTGGGTAACGCGTAATTCCCAACCCCAGGTCGACAAGTAGGGTTCACATGCACCCCTGGTACAGGCCAGGCCCAGGGAGGGTTGATTCCCCAAGCTGCTACCTTCCCAAATTGCCAATTGGTCCCTGTCAGGAATTTGGGAGGTCTGACCTGAGGTGTGAACCATTACCTAAGACAGGTGCGCCACTTTCTGAAGGGGATCCCAGTTGGAAGGAACGAGCCATCAGAGATGCTGGAATTCATGTGGGATTTTCTCACAATGAGCCAATCAGCTTCACAGTCAATGGCTACAAAATGTAAACAGAACGAGGTTAATGATTCAGAGACCTTCCCAGTTGCAACAAGGTTCCTCATAGTTTAACATACCAAAGACAGTGGTCAGTCCTCAACTACAAAAAAAATCTGTTTTATTATTCAGATAAGTGTTGACTCAATTGCTGGCCCTGTGAAATCTTGCTCTTGTTTATGCAATGGCACTTTGCTTTTGGAGACTACGTCTGATTTTCAAGCACAACAACTGCTTCAGCTTCACTCCTCGATGGCTACCGTGTTCGCATTGAGGCCCATTAAACGTGAATTATTCCTGTGGTGTTATTTACACTAGGATGCTCAATGGTCTAACCAAAGCAGGAATTTAAATGTTCCTCTCTGACAAGGGGGTTATTGCCATCCATCAAGTGATGAAAAAAGTTGATGCCTTCTTAGTTCCCCCACTCTTTCTCAATTTTGATAGAATGATTCTACCATCAAAGATCAAAGCGCATTATGAAATTATCACAGTCAGACAGTATAATCTGAACCCAGTGTACTGCTACCAGTGTCATCATTACAACCACACTCAAAGAGTCCTGTTGACACCCAGCCAAATGTATAACCTGTGGTAGGGATGCTCCACGCTGCATCAACTGCAATGACAAACATGCCGCCACCTCCTGGATTGTCCCATGTATCTCTATGAGCAGGCTGTCCATGATATCTGGGTGAAAGAAAAAAAGTGCCTTACCTGGTTGTTTGCGAGCTGTTGGCACGTCAGAAACCCTGCATTCTACCATGTGGCACCTACAATATTGTTCTTGTTGCATCTCACTCCATGAAGGACATGGCCACGCAGACATGTGACCTCAAATTTTGCCCCGTGTTTGTGAAATCACCCAGCATTATAGTAGAGTCCCTGTCTCCTCCTTCAGCTGTGCAATACACACCACCAAACACACACCTCACATGGCGAAGCCACCAGTTACACAACCTGCAGGACAGAAAGGACAGAAGGAATACTCCCATGAAGACTTCTTACGTCCCTCCAGTTAACCAACACCTGAGTCTTTCCCTGCTAAGAAGAAGTAGTCAAAGGCAAATTATCTTCTCCTTTGCTGACTCGAAGATCCTCTTCGACAGTGTCACCACGTAATACCCTCGCTCGGCCGACCTCCATGTCACCAGTGCACACCACAAACTGTTTTTTGCCCTGGACTCCACAGACCAACAGCAGAAGAATGCTGATACTTTTGTAGACCTCATGCAGCAGGATACTCCTGCCTCTGCGCCCTGTAGCAACGGGTCTTCAAAGGCTGGCATTTGGCAGCTGCCGAGGTGGCACCCCTTCATTTTTTCCTCGTCGTGACTCTCCTCTAATGGAACACTCGCGGATTTTGATCCAACAAAGAGGATTAATGGCTGCTCTTAGAATTACAGCATAAACTTGTTCTCTGCCTTCAGGAAACAAAATTGTATCCTCACGACCACTTTGAGCTCTCGTATTTCTTCCCGGTTACTGTCCTACTGCCATGACTTTCTCCTCAGCAGATATGCATGTCATTTGTCTGCCATGCATGACCACACATCCTATGCCTCCTTCTTTGATGACTCCTTTGATTGCCAGTATGGGGCACATCCCTCTTCTCTGTTACCTCCCGGAGTTAACTCTTGCTCTGGTAGCTTAACTTCATGCCACCTGCAACTTTCCCAGTGAGTGTGAATCCTTTCACCACCTTCACTTCATGTGGCAGCTTGTGTTCACCTCGCCCTTCACTCACTTCCAAAGGATACTACTCCAGCCTCTCTATTGCCTTTAGTTTCATGACCTTGCACGGAATTTCACGATAGTATCTTTGTGTACACTGATGGCTCTCAGACTGCCTTTAGTGTCAAGTGTGCCTTCATCATTGGCACCGATATGTTTTGGTATTGGCTTCTGGAACACAGCTCAATATTTACAGCAGAGCTCTTCATCCTGTATCAGGCCACACAGTACATCTGGCAACACAGGCTTTTTCAACTGCAGCCTCTGCTTAGACTCACTCAGTCAGCTCCCTTTAAAGCCTCTGTATGGTGCACACGGTCTATCCCTTAGTGCAGAGGGTCCAGGAAAGCCGTCACTTGCTCACTCTTGATGGAGCCACAGTGATGTTTATGTGGGTTCCTGGTCACGTCATTGTAACAGGAAATGAGGCAGCTGATGCAGCTGCCAAGGCTGGAGTCCTCGTACCTCAACCTGCTAGTCTTATATTCCCTCCGCTGATATCGGTGTTGCCATCTGTCAGCAGGTGGTGTCACTTTGGCATCATCACTGGTCCCTCCCTTCATGGGAACCAGCTCCTGGTTATTAAGCTTCTCCCAGCACCTTGGACGACCTTCTCTTGGCCCTCTCAGCATGAGGAGATCATTTTAACTAGGTTGCATATTGGACACTGTCTCTTTAGACATCACCATATGTTAAGTGGTGCTCCCCCACCAATTTGTGCATGTTGCGCCCAACTTCTGACTGTTTGTCATTTCCTGATGGAACGCCCTTTTTTTTTAACTGCTTACATTCCCATTTCTGATGGCCATCTGAGTTATTGGCTGTTTTAGGGAACAACGTGCAAGCTGTCGACCATGGAGGCCATTTAATTTTTAGTTCATGACCTCTGTTTCTCAATGGTGTATTTTATAGATCTTTCTCCTAGCCTTTGTTTTTAGTTGTTATCTCTTGAGGGGTTGATGCATAGTCATTTTTAACTCCTCTCTTTGTTTTTGTGTTCTACAGTTTTGATATGGGCATGTATGACTGTAGTTGTTTTTTCACCCTAAAATCAAACAAAACAAACAAACAGTACCTCCTCATTAGTTACATGATCTACCCATCTAATCTCCAGCACTCTTCTGTAGCACCACATTTCAAAAGCTTCTATTCTCGTTTTGTCGAAACTGTTTACCGACTATGTTTCATGTTCATACATGGCTACATTCCACACAAATACTTTCAGAAAACACTTTTTGACACTTAAATCTATACTTGATGTTAACAAATCTCTCTTCCTCAGAAACACCTCAATTGCCAGTCTGTATTTTATATCCTCTCTTCTTCAACCATTATCAGTTATTCTGCTGTCAAAATAGCAAGACCATCTACTACTTTAAGTATCTGATTTCCTTCAGCATCGCCTATTCAAATCCACTACATTCCATTATCCTAATTTTACTTTTGTTGATGTTCAACTTATATCCTCCCTTCAAGACAGTGTCCTTTCGGTTCAACTGCTCTTCAAGTTCTTTGCTCTCTCTGATAGAATTACAATGTCATCGGCGAACCTAATATTTCTTCTCCCTGGACTTTAATTCCTACTTCAATATTTTTTTTATTTTTTTTTTTTTGCTTGCTCAAGATACAGACAGAATAACATCAGGGATATGCTACAACCTACCTCTCTCTCTTCTCAACCACTGCTTCCCTTTCATGCCCCTCAACTCTTGTAACTGCCATCTGCTTTCTGTACAAATTGTAAATAGCCTTTTGCTCCCTGTATTTTACCCCTGCCATCTTTAGAATTTCAAAGAGAGTATTTCAGTCGACACTGTCAAAACCTTTCTCTAAATCTACAAATGCTATAAATGTAGTTTTGCCTTTCCTTAACATAGCTTCTATGAGAAATTGTAGGCTCAGTATTGCCTCACATGTTCCAACATTTCTACGGAACCCAAACTGATCTTTCCCGAGGTCAGCTTCCACCAGTTTTTCCATTCATCTGTAAAGAATTTGTGTTAGTATTTTGCAGCTGTGACTTATTAAACTGATAGTTTGGTAATTTTCACACCTGTCAGCATATGCTTTCTTTGGAATTGGAATTATTATATTCTTCTTTAAGCCTGAGCGCATTTCGCCTGTCTCATACATCTTATTCTTCAGATGGAAGAGTTCTGTCATGGCTGGCACTCCCAAGGCTATCAGTAGTTCTAATGGAATGTTGTCTACTCCTGGGACCTTGTTTTGACTTAGGTCTTTCACTGCTCTATCAAAGTCTTCATGCACTATCATACTTCCTATCTTCATGTACATCTTCTTCCATTTCCACAGTACTGCCTCAAGTACATCTTCCTTGTATAGAGCCTCTATGTACTCCTTTCCCCTTCCTGCTTTCCCTTCTTTGCTTAGGATTGGTTTTCCATCTGAGTTGTTGATATTTCTCGAAAGGTCTCTCTAATTTTCCTGCAGGCGGCATCTACCTTATCCCTAATCATATATGCTTCTATATCCTTACATTTGTGCTCTAGCCATTCCTACTTAGCCATTTTGCACTTCCTGTCGATCTCATTTTTTAGACGTTTGTATTCTCTTTCACCTGTTTCATTGTCCACCGAGGTAGCTGAGTGGTCAGCGCGACAGAATGTCAGTCCTAAGGGCCCGGGTTCGATTTCCAGCTGGGTTGGAGATTTTCTCTGCTCAGGACTGGATGTTGTGTTGTCCTAATCATCGACTTGCACCCAACGAACGGTCTACCCGATTGTAGGCCCTAGTCACACATTTTTTACCTGTTTCATTCACTTCATTTTTATACTTTCTCCTTTCATAAGTTAAATTCGATGTCTCTTATGTTACCCAAGCATTTCTACTAACTCTCTTGATCCTACGTTGCCTTTACTATTTCATCTCTCAAAGCTACCCATTCCTTTCCTCTGTTCTTGTAATTGCTCCCTAATGCTACCCTACCTCTGAAACTGTCTACAACCTCTGGTTCTTTCAGTTTATCCAGGTCCTGTCTCCTTGAATCCTTACCTTTTCACAGTTTTTTCAGTTTTAATCTACAGTTCATAATCAATAAATTTTGGTCAGGGTCCACATCTGCCCCTGGAAATGTCTTACAATCTAAAACCTGGTTCCTAAATCCCTGTCTTACCATTATATAATCAATCTGAAACCTTCTGGTGTCTCCAGGTCTCTTCTATGTATACAACCTTGTCTCATGATTCTTAAATCAAGTTTTAGCTTTGATTAAATTATGCATTTCGCAAAATTCTACAAGGTGGCTTCCTCTTTCATTCCTTTCCCCCAGTCCTTATCCACCTCATATGCTTCCTGGCCTTCCTGTTCCTACTATCGAATTCCAGTTCCCCCATGACTATTAAGTTTTCCTCTTCATTAACTCTCGGAATAATTGTTTTTCTCTCATCATACATTTCTTCATCCAAGTCACTGATCACAATAACATGTGGAAAAGGAAAACCTAGATCTTTTAGATGATGATTAATTCAATTTTAGGTAACATAAGGGCACCAGAGCAGTTCCGGGATGCATTTGATACTGGAAGCAAAACTTCAGGAAAATCAAGAAACTTTCATAGGATTTGAAGTGGTGCATGGCATTGAAATTCTTTGGAGCACAAGTATATGCTATCCAGCAAGATGGGTAATCAATTATAAAAGTAAGTGTACACTGTGTGTGCCACAAAAACTTAGAAATGAGTCCCAGTACGATCACAGGAGTTATATGGTATAGTAGTTCTCTATCCCCTATCCATGAACAAGGTTCCCATTTTTACCTTAAGGGCATGTGTTTGGAGATATGAGGACTGGGAAGTTTCACCCTCTAGAAATATCTAGAAATTTCTAGAGAATTCCAAAGCATTCCAGAGTGTTCCACAATGATCTGGAATGTTCTGGAACGCTTAGGGATGGTCTGGAACATCCTACATCATTGTGGAACATTCAAGAACACTCTCAAATGCTGTGGAATGTTCTGGAATGTTGTGGACCATTCGAAGCCTTTTTGGTATGTTATGGAATTCGCCACTGGTGGGCCTACTCTTTGGTAGGGGTACATCATGCGTTTGAATCTCAGTTTCTTATCAGTGACAAGTGAGGAACTGAAAAAGTAGTGCAGTGAGTGAATAAAACAAACAGTGAAGTGTGAGTAGTCAAAGTGATACAGTGACTGAGTATAAATTGAATATAAAATGTGTCAAGTATACTTAGTATATTTGTTAATAAAAAGTTGATTTGATTTATGTTTTAGACAAGGCGCAAATGTAAAAGATCTTGCCGTTTTGAAACAGAATTGCAGAAACGGAAAGAACAGTCAAAAAATGAAACAGAAGAAGAGCACAAATCATGTTTAAGTTCCCCATGAACAACAATGAACACACGAGAAGCAGAGAAACTGAAGAAAAACGAAATGAACGGATTGAAGATTCAGTAATTGTAACACAATCTTATAATAAAAGATTGCAAACTCAAGCAGCCATGAAAATATCACCTGGCAAGAAGTGCAGATGAGGACAAGTAAACAGTATAACCTAACAAGTGGAGCATTCCACCATGACCCAACAAAAGAATATATAACAGAAACAAAAACATGTTGTGATCGGAAAAATGGATAACATCTGCCAATTTTGTAACACAAACAAATTCAGGATCCTGTAGCATGAATGGAAAAATTAGGTTACCACCAGTGGGAGCACCTCCACAAATTTTTACGTTACATGACTGGAGAAACTTCAGAATCAAAACACTTTCTTCAAAATATAAAAGTATACAATGCCTGTTTCCAAATTACTTCTTTTGATGTCAGTTCAATCAACACTAACAGAGATGAAATTGATTTTGTCCACCCCCCCCCTTTCCCCAACTGAAGGACAAATCTATTACAACATGTGATCGTTACTACCATTACCCAATGAAGATCATAAATTTCTACAAGTATATTTCCTCGAAAATGAAGAAAGAGAAATTGATAAATGTTGCACAGATATCGGTGGATTGAGATGAGAAGTAGTCCGAGATGTATGGTGGATCTAACATGAATATAGTCAACTGCTTCACATACTCGAAACAGCACTAGACCGAATGATTTCTGATGACTATAAAGTTACAATTCAAGCCAATGAAAGACCATATGGAGAACATGAACATAGATTTAATGCACCTCAGATAGACTAAGTTGCCATCATAATTGTGGACAATGAAAATGCAAGCTGTGACATAACTGTACAGCAAAGAAAAGGACTACAGCATATTGCAGAGACACACTGTTCATATGATGCCCTCCAATATCCATTAATATTTCTGCACAGAGAGGATGGATATCATTTAGACACAAAACAAATCCAACCTCAAACGAGTGAAGAAACAAAAAAGTCACTTCCAAGGAGTTATATGCTAACCGCTTAATTATCAGAGACAAAGAAACATACACTCACATTATCAACACCTGCCCTGTATTCCAACAATTCCTAGTAGATAGGTATGCAAAAACAGAAGTGGTATGGATGCTTCGCCTAAGACTGAATCAGAAGAAACTACGCACAGAGAAATATAATCACCTTTGAGAGATAATCATAAATGATGGAAACATTGAACAATGGTAATCTTGCCCTCATCACACACAGGAAGTCTGAGACACATATACGAATATATTCAAGATGCCACAACCCACATAAGAAAATATGAATGACTAACCTCTTCATAACATTCACATGCAACTCGCCATAGCCAGAAATCAAAGAACAATTATGATATGGACAAGTCCCCAAGCATTGACACAACATTATAGCCCAAGTTTTCCAACAAAAACAAATGAGATTTATTGAAGTCATCGCAAGTGGAATGATCATATAAAATTAATTGTTGGTAAGGTGGGTGCCAGGTTGAGATTCATTGGGAGATTCCTTAGAAAAATGTAGTCCATCAACAAAGAAGGTGGCTTAAAAAACACTCGTTCGACCTATACTTGAGTATTACTCATCAGTGTGGGATCCGTACCAGGTCAGGTTGACAGAGGAGATCCAAAGAAGAGCAGAGCATTTTGTCACAGGGTTATTTGGTAAGCATGATAGCATCACAGAGACGTTTAACAAACTCAAGTGGCAGACTCTGCAAGAGAGGCAATCTGCATCGCAGTGTAGCTTGCTGTCCAGGTTTCGAGAGGGTGCATTTCTGGATGAGGTATTGAATATATTGCTTCCCCATACTTATACCTTCTGAGGAGATCACGAATGTAAAATCAGAGATTCAAGCACCCACGGAGGTTTTCCGGCAGTCGTTCTTCCCACGAACCATATGCGACTGGAACAGGAAACGGAGGTAATGACAGTGTCATGTAAAGTGCCCTCCGCCACACATCGTTGGGTGGCTTGTGGAGTATAAATGTAGATGCAGAAAATACCACATTTTTGGAACCATTAGATACTGGATGCACAAACAATCAAATGGAAAAAATGATGACTGCACACACACACACACACACACACACACACACACACACACACACACACACACACACACACACACACAATCTGATCTGGCTGCACGACAGAATTCATCCCATGGATATCAACAAAATCATTCAGGCTGAATTCCCTAGTCCACAAGAAGATCCAGAACTGTGTGACACAGTAGTGAAAAACATGATTCACAGACCATCTGGCCCATCAAACCCCAATTTGCCATGTGATGGAAAATGTGCAACAAAAATACCCACAACCATACTTGGATGACATGGCTATCCTAAATACAGAAGATGATCATATAAAAATAGTGGCTTCACAGTAACAATACATACACGAGCCAGCAATGAACTGGAAACAGATAATTAACGGGTAGTAGCATACAAAACACACTACTTTCCAAAATGTTCCAAGCACACATAAACGTATAATACTGCAATCCGGTGAGATCCATAAAATATGCCTGTATGTGAACAAACACAGTGAAATAGCAGTATTTCAAAATAACCAAAGACAGCAAACAACAAAACAGAAATGACAAGATCCTCATGTACCAAATGCGAAGATACATAAACAGTAACGAAGCAGCATGGGAGATTTTCAGTTTTTTCCAGATATGAACTGGAACCAACTGTGCAACATCTAGCAGTACATTTGGAGAATGGACAGAGAATGAGGAAAAACTGCAATTGAACCTCCCAAATGTCTACATCCCTACTTATTATATGTGGAACACAACAAGGAGAATTTTTCAATGATGAAAACAAGGAATTCCATTAGAAGATTAACCAGGAATCATGAAAACTGGTGCACTAGACTGAGTATACACCAAACAACACCAAACATTTCTATCTCTGGATGTTGCTACGTGAAATATGGGGACCAACAAGTTTCAGAAAGCTCAAGACTGTTAATGGTTACCTACGCCAGGTGGAGAGAGAAGCATGTCAACACTTGAACTACTGGAAAACAACAACCACTTGGAATTAACACTACAAGAAGCCGCACTCATGGCCTCGGTTGAACAAATGAGAGACTTATTCACCATAATTCTAACAACATGTAACCCATCAAATCCAAAACAGGTATGAGATTCCTTCAAAGAGAGTATGAGTGATGACATACTGTACTGAATCTGGCAAGCTATCCTGAACTGACCATCAAATTCAACAACAACATCTTCAATGAAACACTCATTTGCCTAGAAGATAAATGTTTAGCAATAAACAACCAGACCTTAGTACAACTTGGGATGCAATCACCACGAAAAGATGTATCAGTGTGCTAAACTTTGAAATTACAAAGTAAAAAAGCTACGTCATTGAATTACTTCAATGCATTGCTCACAACAAACCACTCCTCAATGACAATCAAAAAGAAATTTACAGTGTTATCGTGGACCGGATCGACAACAACACACAAAATTATTTACTTGGATGCACCAGGTGGCACCAGGAAAATGTTTACCGTTGAATATAGCCAAAGACCAATTCCTGGGATGTAGAATCTCAAGAGCATCGGGATGGGGTGAACTTCTAAAGGAAGCTAAAATTGTCTTCTGGAACGAAAGCACAATTTTGCATTAAAAAGCCACTCAAAGCCATGGATAGATCATTACAAGACTTGCGAGGAAACTCCGAAGTAATGGGAGGAGCTCTACTCATACTCTCAGGAGATTTTTGACAAATGCTTCCAGTTATCCCCAAGTCAACACCAGCTGATGAGATCAATGCCTGCTTACAAAAATAACATCTCTGTCCACACATACAAATACCATATGGGAATTGAACTGTCAAAAGACAAAACAATGGCACATTTTGCTCAACAACTTTTACATACAGGTGAAGGCACATGTCCTACTGACCAGACAACTGGTCTCATTAAACTCAACAGTGATTTCTGCAACACAGCCACTGAGGAAATTGAACTCATCAACCAAATTTATCCAAACATTGTTCACAATTATACCGATCTGGAATGGCTACTTGAAAAAGCAAATTTGGCAACCAAAAACAATATTGCCAACAATACCAACTTTAATATTCAAAAGAAAATTCCCAATGAAGAGAGAATATACAAATCGATTGACATGATGGTAAATGTTGAAGAAAGGGTGAACTGCCCTACAGAATTTCTAAACTCTTTGCAAGTACCAGGAATGCCATCATTGTCTTCGACTTAAAATTGGTTCTCTCAACTCACCAAAACTATGTAATGGAACAAGGATAATCATCAAACAGCTAACGAATAACATCATCAAAGTCGCACTTATGACTGGGAAGTACAAAGGACACACACTATTTATCATCAGAATCTCTACTGAACTTCCATTCCAATTTAAAAGACTGCAATTTCCAATCAAATTGGCCTACAGTTTTACAGTTAACAAAGCACAAGGACATACTTTAAAATACAGCGCCATCAATCTCAAAGACTCCTGCTTCTCTCACAGTCAACCAAATGTAGCTTGTTCTTGAGTGAGAAATCCAAAAATTTCTAAATATATACCCCAGATAACAAAATGAAAACTGTTGTTTATAAACAAATATTGTAAATAGTTAGAATATGTTTTAGTATAATTTTTTTACCTCTTGGACTTTAAAGTTTATCCTTTTATTCCAACAACCATACACACTCATATCAACTCCCTGAGCAAAGGCGGGTACCCAGAAAGTGTACAATACATACAACAACCAAGGAGAAAAAAATGAGCAGAGGAGAGCTCAGATTAAGGAGGAACAAATGAGTGGAGAAGAGCTCAGATTAAAAAGATTATAATGTAGGGGTGAATTTTCCCTCTGCTGTATATCAAAGAAGCACTGAAGGATATACTGAAGGAAATGTTCTGAAGTGGGACTAAAACTCAGGGTAAGAGGATATCAATGATTAGGTATGCTGACAACACTGCTGTCCTCTGCAAAAGTTAGGAAGAACTAAAGAACCTATTGAATGTAATGAAAAGTCTACAGAGCACAGGACACATATAAAGAGAATACCAAAGAAAGATGCTAGCAGTGAGGAGCAACACAAATTACATTAGCTATACACTTAACGTCAAAACTGGATGCCACAAGAGTAAACGAGGTGAAGAAATTCTGCTGCCTTTGAAGCAAAATAGCACTTGAGGGACAATGTAAGGAAGACGTACAAAACAGACTAGCACAGACAAGAAATGAATTTCTAAGGATGTTCTTTTGATCAGTTTATTAAGGTTACTGTAGAATTTATTTATAGGCTCTAATTGAGCACTTGATAAGAGCCTGTTCAGAAACATGAGGCCGTGATGTTAATAGCTATGGTAGAACTTTGGTAATCTTGTATATAGCATGCCAACTGCATGCGGATTTATTGTGTTATGGTGATGTGCTGACTTTCCAACGTTAAAGTTATGTAAATTTTTTTTAGTGTAGGCTAAGCAGCTATAAATATACCTACATCTACATCCACATTCTGTAAACCATTGGGAAATGCATGGGAGAGGATACTTCCTAAAGTACCACATACAAGGGTTTCTTCCCATTTCATTTGCTTAAACACCTCTGTGCATGATGCAGTTAGTCTACTCTTGTTTCATGGTCCATACGGGAGTGACAGGTAGGGGACTATAATATATTCCTGTATTCAAACAATGGAAAATACAGGATGGAATGTAACAATATGAGAAGGAAACCTGTGATTTCAGTTACCTGAAACTGCACAAATGTGTGTGAATTGCAGAAAGCTTTAATTGTGAGAGTCTTTTTTTGTGCCTATCTGTGACTCAGCATCTCCACTATATGGTGAGTAGCAACTTTCGTCCTCATATCGAAATTTTGTAGTTTTTCGCAGGATAGTATCTTCAAGTTCAGGTTTTTAACCATTTTGTGACATTCTCAATACCCCATGTTAGTCCTATATGGTCGCTGAAATAATGTTCAAAATGAAAAACAATGGAGCTCCAGGTCCTGATAGCACATCAGAAGAAGTCGTACAATCAGTAAGTTCATATGTACTTCTTTATATGAGCAGATTTATTGATGAATACATGATACACAGAAGTTTTCCAAAAGTCAGAAAATGGTTTAACTAGCCGTTATAAAAAAAATACAGATCCCATACTCACCAAATCATACATAGCTATCTGACAAAAAAATTTACTGGGAAAGGTTTTAGAAAAATACAAATCAATAGATTAAAATATCAGACGATTCTAAAGGGCTAAAAAATACTTAATATAAACCGAGGGCGTAATGGATTCAGGACCCCATAAACCATGGACCTTGCTGAATTGGTGTGGCATATGTGCCTCAACGATGCTTTTTGTCTGCCATGACATACAAAAATCCTGTTTCTATCATTAACATGTACAAATTATGCAAAGATTTTTTTTTCTGATGCAGTGCAACCTCAAAAAGATTGCTACAGAGAAAAAAAAAATACTTACATAAATATTTGTACTTATCAAAGAGAATAAATTCATGATATGCATTATGATAAGCATGAAAGAATACATAACTCGTGCTGTGTTTCATTATTTAAATCATAACAATGAAAACAGACAATTATTGATAAAATTATTTAATTGCATTAAAAACAAAGATTCCAAGACTTACCAAGCGGGAAAGCACCGGTAGACAGGCACAATAAAAAACACACAAACACACACACACACAAAATTTCGAGCTTTCGCAACCGGCGGTTGCTTCGTCAGGAAAGAGGGAAGGAGAACGAAAGATGAAAGGATGTGGGTTTTAAGGGAGAGGGTAAGGAGTCATTCCAATCCCGGGAGCGGAAAGACTTACCTTAGGGGGAAAAAGGATAGGTATATACTCGCGCGCGCGCCCACACACACACACACACACACACACACACACACACACACACATCCATCCATACATATACAGACACAAGCAGCTTGTGTGTGTGTGTGTGTGTGTGTGTGTGTGTGTGTGTGTGTATACCTATCCTTTTTTCCCCTAAGGTAAGTCTTTCCGCTCCCAGGATTGGAATGACTCCTTACCCTCTCCCTACACACACACACACACACACACACACACACACACACACACACACACACACACACAAAGCTGAAAGCGGTTGTGATTGGCATACTTTCAGAGCCAGTGGCTCCTTCTTCAGGCAGAACGCTTGAACACGATGGAAGAAGGGCAAAGGAAAAGGACTGGACAGGTCTAGAAAAAGGGGTACATTTTGAAAAAGTCACCCAGAACTGTGGGTCAGGGGAGACTTACCATAAAGGAAGAGAATGAAAGACTGATTGTTGGGGACTGTATCAGATGAGGTTTGAAAACCTGAGAGCTTAAAGTTGGAAGACAGGGTAATATGTAAGGCAGAGATTACTACCCGCAGTTCTGGGTGACCTTCCCAAAATCTATTCCTTTTCCTAGACCTCTCCAGTCCTTTTCCTTCAGCCTTCTTCTTTTGCCTTCAACCCCTCTGCCTGAAGAAGAAGCCACTGGCTTCGAAAGCTTGCCAGTCACAACAGTTTTGTGTGTGTGTGTGTGTGTGTGTGTGTGTGTGTGTGTGTGTGTGTGTGTGTGTGTGTGTTTTCTGCTGCCACTTGGTGAGTATATTTTCTATCCAATTAAATAATTATTTAAATCATGAATGACATGGTTGCAGGCTTTCAAAAGCATTGATTATGATTAATGAAGTTAAATAAGTGGGAGTGGCTAAATGACACATGTACATCTGCAGATGCATGGATAATTAGGGGAAAGATAGATGCACCTACGGGAAAATTAAGAGACTTTCCCACGAAAATAGAAGCGATGGTAGGAATAGCAATAGTGCAGATGGTAAGCTAGTATTACAGGAAAAGCTGAAAAGTGGAAAGATGATGATATTATAGAAAGAGATGAAGCAGTGAGTAATGATAAGATGGGAGATATGATACTTTGAGAAGAATCTGATAGAGCATTGAATGGCGTAAACAGAAACAAGGCCACTGGAGTACACAACATTCCCTTAGCATTACTGGGAACTTTGGGAGGGCCACAACAAAATTATTCTACCTGGTGCACAATTTATATGAGATAAATGAAATATCATCAGACTTCAAGAAGAAGTAATAATTCCAATTCCAAAGGAGGCAGGTGCTAATAGATGGGAATACTACTGAACAATCAGTTTAATAAGACATTGTAAAATACTTACATTACTTATTTACAGAAGAATGTAAAACTGGTAAAAGCTGACCTCGGGGAAAGATCAGTCTGGATTCCAGAGAAATGCAAAAACAAGTGAGACATTAGTAACTTGTGACTTGTCTGGGAAGACAGGCTGAAGAAAGGGGAAAACCTATGTGTATAGCAGCTGTGGATTTAGATTCAGCTTTTGGCAATGGTGACTGGAGAACATTCTTTGAAATTTTGAAGATATCAGGGATAAAATACAGGGCCCGAAAGGTTATGTACAGCTTTTACAGAAACCAAACTGCAGATATGAGGGCCAAGGGACCTGAAAGGGAAGCCATAGTTGATAAGGAAGCAAGACAGTGCTGTTGCCTGTCCTCAGTGTTAATCCACTCTGTACACTGAGCAAGCTGTGAAAGAAACCAAGAAGAAATTTGGAAAGGGAATTAAAGTTCAGGGAGAAGAAATA
This sequence comes from Schistocerca gregaria, assembly GCF_023897955.1. Lineage (NCBI taxonomy): Eukaryota > Metazoa > Arthropoda > Insecta > Orthoptera > Acrididae > Schistocerca > Schistocerca gregaria. The sequence goes on from NC_064921.1 coordinate 1,003,070,617, forward strand.
AGACCTTTGCAGTTTGCTGATGCCATTGCAGTTCTGTCAGAGATGGCTAGGGAATTGAAAGAGCAGCTGAATGGAATGGACAGTGCCTCGAAAAGAGATTGTAATATGAACAATAATAAATGTAAAACAAGAGTAATGGAATGCAGTTAAATTAAATCAGACAATGCTAAGGGAATTAGATTAGAATATGAGACACTAAGAGTAGTAGATGACTTGTTATTTGAACAGAAAAATAACTAATGAGAGCCAAAAATCATGAAGATATAAAATGCAAAGATGAAGAGGTTTTTACACAATACACAAGCAAGGAGAGCTGTGTCAAACCAATCTTGAACCTCTAGACTACAATGACAACAGCAACTTTGATTCAGGAAGGGTAAATGTACTGAGAACACAATTAATGAGGTCAGAAAATATGCTACAGAATAAAATAAGGTAATGTGGTGACAGATAATTCTGGGGGCATTTGATAATCTATAGTAACCTATAATCTTTAGAAGATCAAAGAAAAGGGGAAGTCCAAGAATGTTATACTATTGTCTAATGGGCAGAGCTGAGACAGATATATGGTGCTCTCAAGTCCTATATCAACAATTACTGAGTGTATTATGGAAGGATGTCCTCAGGGATACGTTTGCAGTGCTGAGTTCTGGGATGTTAACTTAAAAACACTTCTGGATAGGTCACAATACAGTCAGTAATTGTTAGTGGTAGTGTACACTTATTAATTGCTACTACTATTAGCACATGACAATAGTCAAAATTTTCAAGAAAATAATTGTAGCAAACTTCTTGAAATTTTGCATGAATGGTTCTCACAAGTTAGACTTAACGTAAATGAACACTCAACATCCCTGGTACACACAGAATATGCAGGAAGGAAAGGTAGTTGTATAACAAACAAAATTATTTATATGGGAATACTGAGTTTTTGTTTGCCCCTGAATGCAATTAGACTGTACCAGAAGTCTACCTTAACCACAATTGCGGGCTATGGTGCCAACGCAGGAGGACACAGGTTATGGCTGGCCAACCTACTACTGTGGTGAGAAAAGTATAGTGAAGAATTTTGCTCAGCTGCTGCATAGCCTTCAGCATCACATCTAAGACGCCTTACCTATAGTAATGGGCATGTGCTTTTTGGGTGTAAAAATAACAAAAATGACTGTCATTTATTAGGTAAAGAGAAAAAATATTGAATAAATATATGAAATTCTTGGGGAACCAGGGATATATATTCATAAGCAACAACGATGCAATACCCAAATGAGAATTTTTCAGTTTCTTCCTGAGGCAAAAGAAAGGCTTCAGCTAGCACATTTTGAGTCAAGTCGGGGATTGACAAACGAGAGGCATATAAAAACAGTCATAGAGAGGGGAAGAGGAGGTGGAGGAGGAGGAATACATTTCACATCCTGGATGATGTGATTGACAGCAGCACTTACAGGGCAGTTACTAGCTCTGACTGGTGAATTCAGCACAACATGTAATGTCCATTGGGAACTTCGCCTAGTTGAATATTTATCAAGAACTGCGAAGCAGGTTTTAAGAGATAAAGCTGTTTATAACATAATTAAAAAGGACTTTGATATTCTAAATCATCTAACCATTGATGTCTCAGAAAAAAGTAAGGTGTAAACATGGTCAACCGACACCACAGTAGAGACAAATAAGGCCAGTAAATGAGCCTAGTGAACAAGAACCACACCCAATAACTCTATGGTCAGTTGGTGCAGTAATGGGACAGTGTAGGAAGGTGGGTACAAGCATACCTAAGAAAAACGGGAAGAACCAGTTAAAGATAAGTGATGCATATTGATTCATTACCATGTGGTCTGGAAGCAGCAAGATATTGCTGGGCCCTAACAGCAGAGCCTTCCAATAATATCATTGTGTGTGTGTGTGTGTGTGTGTGTGTGTGTGTGTGTGTGTGTGTGCGCGCGCGCGCGCGCGCGCGCGCGCGCGCGCGCGCGCACACGCATGCATCTCAGACTAAAGGTAGATATACTACTTAACTGTGCTGCGAGGGTCAGCAACCCCAATTTTCTTACAAGTAAACATAGTAGAGGTATAAGTATTTGTAACAGTAGGCCTAGTTATGTGCTGTAGAAAAATCAGAGGGGTGCTAGTAGTAATAGGGCCTTCTTATGTTTGCAATAATTTTATTGTTGTTTCGGTAATCAGAGCTCGTTAAAGTCCAAGCAACACGAGTGGTTACTTTGAGGAATCAGGCTGTGAGGGGGCACCAGAAATGCCAAGTGCAAAATATCTATTACAGTATGTCAGAATTAGTAGTGAAAATGACACACATTCTGATCAACTGGAATTGCAAATGACCCGTATGTGAGATAACTGTGAATGTGTTGTTACAAATTGCCATTGACTTCAGCATCAAACATTGTACTAGTTGGAATTTGAGTCCAGTTAACTAGAGACTTAATAGAATAGTTTACATTTAAAATACATTTGTACTGGCTAGGACAATATTTTATACTTAATTCAATGGTATGTCACAAATGACTTTTTCCAGAGCTCTGTTTACTGGAATGTTTATGCTTTTGTAATCACAGACTTTCACACATGTGAGTTTTCACTATCATGTTTGATCCATCCTGTATATATAACAATAATGGAAATTTCTGAATGGAGCAATATGTAAAATAAGACAAAGGCAACCACTCACCTACAGCAGACTAATGTGAGGAGCACAGAGATGATAACAGGGAACAAAATACACATTACTGTTCAAGCACTTTCTCTTTTCCTAGGAAAAGTACACACATTCTTACACAGAACCACACAGACACTCAAACATGCTATCCTGCAGCCACAGAAATGTTTGTACTTTTTCTAGGCAAAGGACAAGAGCTTGAAAGTTGGTGTGGATGCTGCTTTCTGTTATATGTCTCTATGATTCAGACATTGTTCCCCTATAGGTCAGAGGTTGCCATTCCCTTATTTTACTCAATAATAAAACTAGTAATAGATCAATATATAACAAATCTTGTGTGGCTCAGAAATAGGGACAAATATTTTTATCTCACATCATTTCAGTGCTGGGCATGATGGTTCACATTAACGATGTGATCAGTAGTGAACTCCACTGCACTATTTCTCTTTTGTATCACCATTAAGTGGTGTTACCCTTTGCAGCTACATACATACAATATTTAGGTCAAGAGGAATATTCGATACAAGTCCTCAGCCTTGACCTCTGATGTAATGCTAATGGCTGGTATGACATCACCATTTGGCGTGTATATTCACAGTTTTGTTGTTAGCTGGCGAAGTCAATGAATGTGAAAGTAAATAGACATGATAGTAGTGACAGACAGTCCTGTAGCTTAGACCGAGTTCTAGGTAAGCTTGGTAGATTACAGTTTCGTTGTGGGTTGGCAGATCCAATGATTTTGAAAATAAAAAAAAATAAAAAATAAGCTGGTAGTGGTGAAAAGACTGATCTGTAGCTTTGCTCGATCCTAGGTTATAAGAATCTAGAATTTTTATTGACCACTGATCATTTTACAATGAACTAAGTTTTGTGATTGGAATATAATGGAGGACATAGTGATACATACATAATAATAAAATAAGTAATGTCAATAAATTATAGCATGCATATTAAGTACAGCAATAATAAAATGCACCACAGGAAAATTTCTAAGAGCTAGTGTCAATAAGCTATACTATAATATAATATTGTGTAAATCCTGTGCGTAATAACTGGATAGAGTATGTAGGACATAATTATACAAGACATAGCCACAGCACATAATAATAATACAATAAACTATAGGAAAATTTCTATTCTCCTCTGGCATGTCAAAGAATTCTTTAATATGATAAAATGGATTATCTGATAGCCAGATGTGCCACTAAATTTTAAAAATGTTTAGATCCCTATAACAAATATACATTGACAATTTGTTTAAAATTCTGAGGTTCACTATGTGGGTATTTTCACTTCTTGCTAACCTGTGCCTATCTAAATTAACCTTAAGACTGCTGTTGTGTTCATGAATTTCTTCCCTAGTAGAATATTCTGAAATATTATTCTTAACACAGAGCACAGACACATTATGCATATATTTATAAGTTTGACCATTCTTAGCCTGGAAAAAAAAAGAGAGAGAGAAAAGAAAAGAAAATGGCAGTGCCCCAGGCCTGAACAAACATTGTGGTCATACGTGTTTGAGGTGTGCTTTCTTTTGTGTGTGTGTGTGTGTGTGTGTGTGTGTGTGTGTGTGTGTGTGTGTGTGTTATCTGATGAAGACATTGGCCAAAAGTTTAATGTGTAACGTTCCTACTGTTGTGCCCGTCTGCAAATCAACATGTCATCTTTATGGTGAGTAACAGTCTATCCTTTCAGTTGTTCATACTACAACCTGGACTCTCCAATACGTCATATGGCCTGCAAGATTTATGACTGGAATAATCCAAAATATGTCACCCTAAGGTAACCCAAGTTCCTTACATCTGTAAGTTTCAAAATGACAAATGACACTCAATCACATATGTGATTGATATGTTCACCTCTGCAGAGTTTGGTGTCAATGTACACATCTAAAAGTTTTAGTGACTTGCTTCTACTTCATTTGACACTGCTCTTAGACATTCTTGGGTTTTATCAGTATTACACATAAGTTTATTAGCTTCAAACCAGTCCAAGGGCGTATCAAGAATTTATTTTCTTATCCTACTCAGATCTGAAATTCTGTGATATGTGGTAAGTAGTATTGTATCATCAGCAAAACATATGACAGAATGAGATATGTTACTAGTCAAATCACTGACCGCTGTAACGAAGAAGGGCTCAAGAACATCAAATTTCCATTAAGGAGGAATTTACATTTTTGACAAATACAAATTTTTTTTCTGTTGGTTAAATGAGAACTCATCACAGTGTATATGTTCCCACGCACCCCATAAAACTCCAGTTTCTTCAGTAGAATTTCAACAAGAATGTAATCAAATGTTTCACTACAGGTCACACAGTAATAGATACCATGTTTATGTCTTTAAGAGCTGTTAAAGTTTGATCCATAATTTCCAAAAAAGCCACTGTTGTGTTTATCCTCCTGCAGAAATCAAACTGACTGTTACATAGAAGAGTGTGTTTTTTAAAGTAACTGTTAATTTGTGTTTGTAGCAGGGCCATAAATATCTTTGAAAATAATGGTACAACTGAGACTCCTCTATAGCTCTGAGGAAGTTGTTTATTCCTTTTTTGAAGACATGGATAGCTTTGACATGTTGAGTGAATCTGCAAAAGCTCCAAATTCTACACATTTATAAATTAAAGCTAGTGGTAGAGAGACTGAGTGTTTGCCTTTTTAACAACAAATCTGACAACCAATAGCCGTCCATGCTCTTAGAATTTGAAAATAGCTTTTGTAATATCAGTAGATGTGATAGTAATCTGTTGAAATACTTGGTCACCTGGCAGTGAGGCTCCAATCAGGTCTATTCCAAATTAGCTTTTTGCTTTAATTCTTACATCACATTTAGAAAGCAATGATTTAATGCCCCAGGATTGAGCACAGTTGTTCAGGTGCAATTTGGTCTGTCACCTTGTTTTATTATTTGCCATGCTGTCTTGCAAGTATTGCGAGTCCTTTCTATAGAGTTTCCCATTGCTAGTTTTTTGCCAGCTTTGTGGAACTTTTTGCATTTAAGATATGACCTATAAATATTTTTTCTCTGCTGTGTCCTTGGGGTATAGTCAAGCTTACGTGTCTGGTACGGTATGAGAGTGTTGTCCGATTTCTTCAGAGACCAGTTCAGCCATTTATTTTTAAGTGCACTTGAAGGTCTAATTGTTTGTTACAGGTGAATAAAAATACCACAAATCTGTTTTTTTTTTAAGTTATCAAAAGCCATTTCAGCTCCACATTACCCCAATTGACAGTTACATAAAAGTCCTAATTTGCACTATCTAGTCTATTGATAAACACTCTAATGTCTATTCCTTTTGCCCTCTTACCAGCATCACTTTAGGTTCTTCAGTTTTAATTTGTTGCCTCATATATAGTGTAAGGAGCAAAGGCTCATGGTCTGCCAGGCCTCCTCCAGCAAGTCTGTCTGTAAAATTTTCCCTTTTGAAATTCACAATAATATTAACTGTGCAGGCATTCTTACATGTAGCACAATTACTTCTACAATATAGATCCACTGAGCTTAGCATATTCAGAAATGTCTTTATGACCTGCCCCTCTGTGTGTGCCTTTTTTAAGCTAAAATCACTACTGATAGCAATTTTTGACTTATTCTTCAAGATTTCTTTAACTGTTATCTCCCATTTGTCAATAAACTAATTTACATCTGCATATGGACACCTATCCAGTAAACTACAACTATATTTACATTCCCTAGTTTTACACAAATACACTCACTATCCAATTCTGACCAACATGTAGATAAATCAGTTCTGGAAAATGTTACTCTTTCTTTTAAAAAAAAAAAAAAAAAAAAAAAAAAAAAAAAAAAAAAAAAAAAAAATTTAAAATAACCAACCCTATCATTCTTTGACTGTTTTCTACACAACATGTCTGCAACAATGTACCCTTGAGGAAAAAATATATTTATTTGATCTTGGGTTAACCAGTACATGTACATACACAATATCGTGAGTTGATGAAGCCAATGAATGTGAAACTAACCCAGCTGAAACTAAAATAACCTGGTTGTGGTGGCAGATTGGTCTGTAGCTTAGGCAATTTGAAAAAAAAAAATTGCCTCTGATACCACGTTTCAGCACGCTGTTATGGTGTTTGTCACGTTTCCTCTGTCACTGATCAAAGCCAAAGCCGACGACTCGTATTGAATATGCTCTTCATCCAAAAATTTGATATTTTTTATCAAGTGTAGACTGCTTTCACAGCAAAGTTCTTAAAATTGAATTTATTGGTGAGTTTTCCTTACATGTAACATACAACTTACATAATTAAACACCATGTGTTTCACATGTCAATACAAAATTATATTATATTTTTTAGTATTACCAGCCCACTGTTTGGGAATGAAAGTGAAATAATTTATAAATTACAGAATTAAAAAGTTCCATTACTAAACAAAAATTTTTATATGTTATTCTATCCACCCATTTTAATCTAAAGCACATTTTACTGAAGCTAGAACAATACTAATGACCTAGTTTTCCATCACCTAGGGTATGACTGGCTCCTTTTTTTTATATTTTTGTGCAATATCTCTTGCATATATCAATTTCTATTCACATTGATTTCTATTATTGTTCATTATTTCTATACAAACACCCATAGTGCACTGTGTGTGTTAAATTTTTCATAGGTTAGTAGGAAAAAAAAACTGAAAGTGGTCAATGTTACCCTATGACATGGGATTACACTGACCCCTCAAATCTGTTTAATCATAAACATATGCACAATGGTCCTGGGATTAAAGTTAGTGTAGTGCAATATGTTTCTGACCCTGTAAAAAGATCTCAATGATCCCCAATGAAAACTGGATTTTTGTAAAATGTTGATAAGTTAAGTATAGGTAAAACACACATTTCTATGAATATAATTATCAATCCTTCATTTAAAACACACTAAAAAAAAATTTACTGACAAAAAACATTAACCTCATTTTACTAAAATCCTCCCTCGAATAGCCTGTAGCTCTGGTGAAGGCAGCCTGCCAATCATTTAACAGAATGGGGCAGTGAATATATCATGATATTTTGCAACAAATGTAGTTTTCATTGGGTCAGTGGAGTGAAGCCCCATTACTTCAACTTCCTTTGTTGCAACTTTTCAAATAATATAAACATAGTGAAAAGTTTGCTTTCCCCTTCTATCTGCAACTACTTTCGCCTTAACAAAGTTTTCTGAAAAAGGTATTTACACTCTCACTTAGTGAGCAGCAAATCTTCAACAACTCATCTTCTGACAAAGAATTATCACACTTCTGAACAGATTTTTCTTGGCCTTTAAGAGTTCTTTATTAACTGTGGATGACTTGGAACAACTAGACTGATGATAGTTTGTATCATTTGTACCTGCAGACAATCTGTTATGACATCAAGTTGAACACATATATTTCAAGGATGACACAATACATGTAAGTCACAGATCAAGTAAACAAAGTAAGACGTGTGTACACAGTAACAGTCAAATCAGCACTGAGTCCATGTCTAGCAGTCGCTGGCTGGGGCCGCGACTGCTGCACGGCTGGCAGACAGCGCCGCATGTAGAGGACGCACCTAACTGCACGGCGGCACTTTGAAAGATCGGCGGGTCACAACACAACCTGAACTTTTTATGTAGTGCAGACACAATTTCATTTGATAACCTTTTGAATGATTTTGGACCTGAACAGGTAAAACAAACTTTCCCAGGCTCACATCAATTTTATTTCTTTTTGTATTTTGAAGGGCTATTGGTTTCCTCTAGAGACTTTAAATAAGGAACCAGATATTCAACAGCTTCCTTTTTCTCCTCCTATGAAGTTCACCTGGGAGTTTAGAGAGTACAATGTCACTTTAATTAATAAGCTCACTTCTTCCAGTGCTTTCTTATCCACATCTAGGTACCATCTTTCACCTGGAGACCTTTGGTAAATTCTAGGCATTGCATTTATAACCTACTGTCCCCATTCTTTACAGTGAAAACAGAACATGAATCTCAATCTAACACTTCTGCAGTAAACGGAACACTTGTAATAACAGGGAATGTTCAAGACTAACTTTGAAGTTAAGTACACTGTTGCCCCGATCTTAATTTGTAAACAGTGATTGTAAATTGCAGTTTTGTTTTACACTATATTTAGGCAAACTCTGGTGATAATATTTAGAGGATCAATGTTACCTCTAAGAAAAAAAAGTTATGGGTCAATGTTACCCTTTTTTATAAGATGTGACTTTTAATTGTTAATATTGTTTGTACTGTTAACACGGTCAGACAACTCCATTAAAATGGGAAATTTCAACATATAAGAATGATGATGATGATGACAGGGTTACTAATTTCTTCTACACCAAGATGTTATTTTTGTTGTAGTCTTCAGTCTAACGACTGGTTTGATGCAGCTCTCCATGTTACTCTGTCCTGTGCAAGCCCCTTTGTCTCTGAGTACTTACTGCAACCTACATCTTTATGAATCTGCTTACTGTACTCATCTCTCGGTCTCCCTCTATGATTTGTATCCTCCACAGGTCCCTCCAATACTATGTTGGTGATCCCTTGATGAAACTTCCTGGCAAATTATAACTGTGTGACGGACCGATGCTTAAACTCGGGACCTTTGCCTTTCGTTGGCTAGTGCTCTACCAACTGCGCTACCCAAGCATGACTCATGACCCATCCTCACAGGTTCAATTCTGTCAATACCTTGTCTCCTACCTTCCGAACTTCACAAAAGCTCTCCTGTGAACCTTGCAGAACTAGCATTCATGGAGGAAAGGATATTGCGGAGACATGGCTTAGCCACAGCCGGGGGATCATTCCACAATGAAATTTTCACTGCGCAGCAGAGTGTGTGCTGATATGAAACTTCCTGGTAGGTTAAAACTGTGTGCCAGACTGAGACTTGAACTCAGGCCTCATAGCTTCAGTTCTGCCAGTACCTCGTCTCCTACTTTCCAAAGTTCACAGAAGCTCTTCCCTACTTCGACCATCATCATCATCATCATCATCATCATCATGTCATTTTGCTGCCAAAATGGCAAAACTCATGTACTACTTTGTGTGTCTCATATCTTAATCTAATACCCCCAGCATCACCTGATTTAATTCAACTACATTCCATTATCCTTGTTTTGCTTTTCGTTAATGTTCAACTTATTATTGCCTTTCATGACACTGTCCATTCCGTTCAACTGCTCTTCCAAGTCCTTTGCTGTCTGTGACATGATTACAATGTCATGGCGAACCTAATATTTCTTCTCCCTGGACTTTAATTCCTACTCCAAATTTTTGTTTTGTGTCCTTTACTGCTTGGTCAAGATACAGACAGAATAACTTCAGGGATAGGCTACAACCTGCCTCACTCTCTTCTCAACAACTGCTTCCCTTTCATGCCCATCAGCTCTTGTAACTGCCATCTGCTTTCTGTACAAATTGTACGTAGCTTTTCGCTCCCTGTATTTTACCTCTACCACATTTAGAATTTGAAAGAGAGTATTTCAGACAAGGTTGTTAAAATCTTTCTCTAAATCTATAAATGCTAAAACGCAGTTTTCCCTTTCCTTAACCTATCTTCTATGAGAAATCATAGGGTCAGTATTGCCTTGCGTGTTTGTACATTTCTATGGAATCCAATCTGTTAATATTCATACAGGTAGATCTGTTTACTCCAAAGGTGTCTAATTTTCCTGTAGGTGGCATCTATCTTACCCCTAGTCATATACACTTTCTACATCCTTACATTTTGTGCACTAGCCATTCCTGCTTAGCCATTTCGCACTTCCTGTTGATCTCATTTTTTAGATTTTTATATTCCCTTTCACCTGCTTCTTTCACTGCATATTTTATACTTTCTCCCTCCATCAATTAAATTCTTGATCCTCTGCTACCTTGACTATTTCATCTCTCAAAGCTACCCATTCTTCTTCTACTATATTCCTTTCCACTGTTCTTGTCAATCGCTCCCTCTAAACCTCTCTACAACCTCTGATTCTTTCACTTTATCCAGGTGATATCTCCTTAAATTCCTACCGTTTTGCTGTTTCTTCAGCTTTAATCTACAGTTCATAAGCAATAAATTGTGGTCAGAGTCTACATCTGCTACTGGGAATGTCTTGCAATATAAAACCCGGTTCCAATATCTCTGTCATACCATTATATAATGAAACTGAAACCTTCTGATGTCTCCAGGTCTCTTCCACATGAACAACCTTGTCTCATTATTCTTAAACCAAGTTTCAGCTATGATTAAATTATGCTCTGTGCAAAATTCTACCAAGTGGCTTGCTCTTTCATTCCTTTCCCCCCAGTCCATATTCACCAACCATTTTCTCTTCTCTTCCTTTTACTACTACTGAATTCCAGTCCCCCATGACTATTAAATTTTCATCTCCCTTAACTATCTGAATAATTTCTTCTATCTCATCATACATTTCTTCAATCACTTTCTCATCTGTGAAGCTAGTTGGCCTGTCAACTTGTACTACTGTGGAATTAGTGTCTATCTTGGCTACAATAATGTATAGAAGCTTATCCGTATTCTTTTTTTTTTTTTTTTTTTTTTTTTTCCAAGCCTACTTCTGCCTAACCCCTATTTGATTTTGTTTTTATAACCCTGTCTTCACCTGACCAGAAGTCCTGTTCCACCTGCCACAGAACTTCACTAATTCCCGCTACATCTAACTTTAACCTACCCATCTCTCTTTTTAAATTTTCTAACCTACCTGCTCTATTAAGGGATCTGACATTCCACACTCCAATCCGTGGAATACCAGTTTTGTGTCTCCAGATAATGACATCCTCCCCACATGGAGATCTGAATGGGGGACTTTTTTACCTCTGGAATAATTTACCCAAGAGGATGCCATCATCATTTAACCATACAGTAGACTGCATGCCCTCGGGAAAAATGACGGCTGTGGTTTCCCCTTGCTCTCAGCTGTTCACAGTATCAACACAGCAAGGCCGTTTTGGTCGATGTTACAAGGCTAGATCAGTCAACCATAGAGACTGTTACCCTAGCAACCACTGGAAAGGCTACTGCCCCTCTTCAAGAACCACACATTTGTCTGGCCTCTCAACAGATAGCCCTCTGTTGTGACTGCACCTATGGTAGGGCCTACAGCTACCTGTATCATGAGGCATGTAAGCCCACCCAACAATGGCAAGGTCCATGGTTCATGGGCAAAGACATTTTTCCCCAACTGAATTTACAAGCAGATATGTAGGGCATGCTTAAATTTTTTCATCTACAATATTTTTTAAATTTTATTTTAAAGTATGTGAATTCAAATCAACAAATTCCACTACATTACAAAGAAATTTTTAATTTCAAGAAGATATATTAGCTTATCCAGAACTGGAAAGAAAAGGATGAAACTCACGAGAGGGCCAATGTTACCCCCAGAGGGTCAAAATCACTCCGGTTGATGGTTCTTTCTGTTTTTACTAAAAGCTTTTAAAGATCTAAGGAATAAATGCATTGTTTCTTCTTATAATATTTAGCACTAGAACAAGAATCAAATTATTTTCTGATAAATGTCTGTAAAATATTTATTGTAATAGGAAATCAGTGACTTGCAATTAGATTTATACAAAGTAATGACAGTTAATGTCTCTGGAAAAATGGAAAGGCAAATTTTACATTGCTTATATGGAAAACAGGTTCTCAAACTGACCCTCATAGTCTGACAGTTGACTGAATAACCAATGTAAGTATTTGGTCAATATGGAAGCCCAAAAGGGTCACTGATTAATTGTACTGTTTGGGGCTTTTAAACTAAACAATTGGTTTTCAGTTTTTTAATCATTAGCATATAATGCATTCATATTAAACAGTGTGACACATATGTCTACTGCTGTTGCTACATTAAGTTATAATCATTTCAGGCTGTATCTTTTGCAATTGATGTAGTGTTATCCAAAACTAATACTTAAATATAATTTAAACTAAGTACTTGCAATGCCCCTATTATGCAAATAGTTTCCTTTACCCCATTTACAGCTTTAAATCTTGGAAAGGAATATGAACGACAATACCGTCACCGAGTTCAGTGTATAGGAATGTGTGGCAGTTCTCTCTACATATGGGCCTACCTGATTCTGATTATAAGCGTCATTTAGTGTTTGGACCTGTTTCTTCAAGGAATTTATTTTGTCGTTCAGTTCATCAGAGCAGGCTGAAAGCTTAGCTTTTTCCTTTAGCTTCTTTTCAACCTGTAAAAATATTATATATCACAAACATTCATTTCTGAAATGCACGCCACTGTTAAAATAAACTGTGATGAGCAGCCGACTGTGCCAGTTCTACGAAGACTTAGTTAATAATTTGAGATGCTGACCTCCTCCTCGAGAGCTTTATTCTCTTCATTTGCTCCTGGTACTCTAAATCCTTCAGCCCATCCAATCTGTGCTAAAATGTCATCAATATGTTTCACCATGGTTTAACGCAGATACATACACCCAGCTTCTGCTTGCGCACAGTTTCATATGGGCGCCATGGCAACGATAAACAATAATATTGTATCTACCAAATAAATTATCTTTGAAAAGTTGAAAACAATTACTACAATAGCAGTAGTGTAATTTTCACATCGTAACACATTCCTTGAATTTCATATCGCTGAACTTAGGGCTGCTTCCTCCCTTTTTTTTAAAAAAAAAAAAAAAAACTACCAACAATCCGACGCTTTACTACAATGATAAATAAAATATCTACTGGCAATTGGAGCCAATAGTAGTAACTTTACTACCATAAAAGTGGTAAAAACGAAAGACAAATGTGATATACGTCGGAAGAATATGGTTGACTGAACTATATACATGTGTTAATGTGAGTTTCGATCGAATAACAAGTACCGAATGTTTCTTGTATTTTTTACATTATTTCAGCTGTTATTGTAACAAATATATAATAAGATATACAAATGCAAGCCTTTGAATTTTATATACCAACATTATTCTTGCGTACCACGCCTTTTCTAATCAGTTTTTGCTTCAAATCATCGGACATTCACCCTTCGTTTCAATAGCCCACGAAAGAGTAGGTTGGTGGCGGATAAAACCGCTCATCAGCTATAAGTTTCACGCAAAATTTAACATATATAAAAAATAAACGTTTTTTTAAAGCCCACTTTGGTGGTCAATTTTTGTGATTCCTCAAATGTTTTTACTTTATGTTACAATTAAATTGTAGTCGCCAATGATAATGTTGCCGGATAACTTTAATGCTGCAGTTCAACCAATTACTGGGATCTATTTATACATCGTTCGTTGAAGAAGACCTTAGGAACCACAGTGTCTTCCCTTTTCAGGAATACAGTAATGTGTGTGAAAGTTTAACTTTTCAGTTTATATCGTGCTAGCATAAAGGTTACAGTATTATCAAATAGTTTATTAAGCAGTTTACATTTATTTTTGTCAGTCGTACATTGGGTACAAGGTACAAGATATGTGATGCTATAGTCTTTGGTTCACGTCATGTACTGACGTATTGGGCACCTTGTCTGCTGAGTAGCAGAAAGCGAAGTTGTAGTCAGTTTGTGGGCTGTGTGAAGTGTCGTGTTGAGTTTAATTGTGAGTGTTCCAGTAACGGTGACAATGGGTAAGATACCAGCCGGGCCAGTAGTTGACATCCTGGGCGATGAAATGACGAGGATCATTTGGGACCTTATAAAAGACAAACTCATTCTCCCTTTCCTAGATATTGAACTGCATACGTACGATCTTGGTATTGAAAATCGTGACAAGACGGACGACCAAGTGACAGTTGACTGTGCTAATGCAATTAAAAAATATAATGTAGGTATTAAGTGTGCAACCATTACACCGGATGAAAAGCGGGTAGAAGAATTCAAGTTAAAGAAAATGTGGAAATCCCCTAATGGAACAATTCGAAATATTCTGGGTGGTACTGTTTTCCGTGAGGCCATAATTTGCAAGAACATTCCGCGCCTTGTTACCGGCTGGGAGAAACCAATAATTATTGGGCGTCATGCCCATGCAGATCAGTATAAAGCAACAGACTTTGTTGTCCCAGGTCCAGGAAAGCTCGAACTGAAGTGGGTTCCGAGCTCTGGAGAAGGTAACAATACAATAACCCATGTTGTGCATGATTTTAAAGGCGCCGGCGTTGCGTTAGGTATGTTTAACACCGACGAATCAATTATAGCTTTCGCTCATTCCTCTTTCAAGTATGCGCTGGATCGTGGATACCCTCTGTATTTAAGTACAAAGAATACTATACTGAAGAAATATGATGGACGGTTCAAAGATATCTTCCAGGAAATATATGACAAGGAATACAAATCAAAATTTGAAGCCAAAGGTATTTGGTACGAACATAGACTTATTGATGATATGGTTGCATATGCAATGAAATCAGAAGGTGGCTTTGTTTGGGCTTGCAAGAATTATGATGGTGATGTGCAGTCAGATTCTGTAGCACAGGGCTACGGTTCTCTGGGACTAATGACATCCGTGCTTGTTTGCCCTGATGGAAAAACGGTTGAAGCTGAGGCAGCCCACGGTACAGTAACAAGACATTTCCGTTTCTATCAACAAGGCAAAGAAACTTCTACCAACCCAATTGCATCAATATTTGCATGGACCCGTGGTCTCATTCATCGTGCCAAACTAGATAACAATGAGGCCTTGAAGAACTTTGCCCAAACCCTTGAAGAGGTTTGTATAGAAACAATTGAATCAGGATTCATGACAAAGGATCTGGCTATATGTATAAAAGGTATGGCTAATGTCAAGAGATCTGATTATTTGGATACATTTGAATTCATGGACAAGCTGGCAGAAAATCTGAAGAAGAAAGTTGCATTATGACTACATAATAAACTGTAAATTCGCATTTTATATCAGTGCATTGGTTATAAGTCCATCATATGTATGTTGATGTTTTTATCCCAACAGCATTTATTTAAATGGGGTTATCTCAGGTGCTTGTGTAGCTGCATTTTTTATGTCCTGAATTTTGTTTATGTACTATTGTTTATTTTGTATTCAAAGTGGACATGGCATTGGTTATAAGCTTGTCACCTTTTTAAAAAGTCATTGTGTGTGTGTGTGTAAAGACTGATTTAGAGATGAATAAATATTACAGTACATTCTTGTATTGTATATCCTTTGCAGATGATGTTTTGGGTTCATATGTAAATAATGTGACTGTGTGTAACTTCCTGTGAAATGTGGTTTATTCTTGTCAGTTTATACAATATTCATATAATTTTAATCTGTTGTATAGGGTTTACTATGAAATTTTAATAAGTCTTCTGATATGGGCTGCACAATACTCGGTATACAAAAATGGGTATCCAAAACACACACACTTGAATAATTGCATTGTTCAAACTGTGGAACTGCCATCCATATATTCTTCAAAAGAGTAGCAAAACTTTTTCCTGAAAGCAAATAGCAGCCTTTTCAGTGAACCAGGCACCCTCCACAGTGAATATATTCCAGTCTTTCAGTTTATTAGTCATTAATAATTGTAAATTGTGATGTGCATTAGATGGGCTAACAGTGATGCAGGATAGTTAAGTAAAGAGCTTGTGATGGTACTTTGCTTTCAACTGCACCGTAAATAGACTATCACTAAAAAGTATTAATATGAATATGTATTTTTGTATGTCTAGTAGTTTTTCACAGTACTGGACAGGATGTTGAAAATTTTACAGGAAAAGTCTGAATAGGCAATCCCACTGCCATTGCACTAGAGAAAACAAATGCTATAACATAGAGGGGGTTAAAGAAGACATTAATGGTTTTAATACTCATAAAATTGTATGTAAATCGGAGTTAAACAATTTGATTGCTGCAGCATAGTGATGGATGTTTAACCACTAGGCGGGGTGCATAATGTTAGGCGTGAGGCTTTGCTGCAGCCTTGTGGCAGCCAACGTGTTATGGCACTGGTGGCTTCGGAGATTTAGTGATTGATACAGCAACTTTATGGAATATATAGTATTTGACATGGTGGGGGGGGGGGGGGGGGGGGGATTTTAATAAAGTTGCACTGTTGATTGTGTATATTAGCATTACCATTTTGCAAGGAAACTTCATGCTGTCAGTATCTGTACAGTAATGTATTAACATAAGTGTGTGTAACAGTTTGGGTCCATTGTTTTGAGAAATTGTAAATCAGGGCGTCAGTTGGCATACCATTGCTTTCCTATGGCACAGTGATTTGTTGAGCATGAGTGTAAACACCTTGTGACATTTAGTATTTCCATTACATTCTGAGTTGTACAGAATGATGGTAGTATTTCCAGTAGGTGTAGAATGACATGCCATGAAGTAAAACAAGATTTAATGGCTACAAAGACATTAAGTTAAAAAAAAAAAGTTAGTATACTGCTTAGGATAAAACTTGATTGGCCTATGTGTAAAGTATAGTGTGATGTAGCTATTGCATTTGAGTATTTTTCGTTGAAGTGGTTGTTACCATTTGTAATGGGCCAAATACTCCCTCCCCCTTTCTGCCACTTTCTTCTCTCTTCCAAAGCTTTAATTTGCTATTATAGTTCTTGACATTTTTGCTGTAACATGTCTTCAGGATGCCAGTGTCTGTCAAAGACAACACATTGTGTTAATGGAAAACTACATTTTAACACATTACCAGCTCATAAAGCATGATATACTAAGTATTGTCTCCAACACAGAAACGGGAAACAGTCACACATCGGTAAAGACAACTGGTATTGATAAGCTATTTGGAAAATGCTGAGCTCCATTTCTGACTGAAATAGGTAATAAACAATAAATTAAAGTTTGAAAGCACAAGTGGATCATCACGGAATATGTACAGTGCATGATTATGTATATCTAGTCGGAGGTGATGTGATCACTAGGTGTTAATAGAGCCCCAGTGCATTGAAAGCTGTGCAAGAATTGCTGGTAAGTGAATTCCTCTCTGATCAAAGAAGACAATAAATATAACTGTACTAGTACATAGAAGTGCACTAATATTTAAAAGCTGAACACCTACTGACTTATAACCAAGAATAAATATACGTTCAGTCAGTGGTCAATGACTGTTGATAATACATGAAGCATTTTCCACTTAAGATCACAGGTTGTTGTTATAGCCTAGAAAAATATGTATTACTTTCAAAGCAGTAACATTATTTAGATGACATTATTAAGTCTGAAACTTAAATATTTTTTAAAAAATGTAATCCATATTTTTACTTGCCAAAGCATAGTGGTTGAACCTGTTGTGGTGGATGTGGCAGTTTTCTTTAGAACTATATTATGTGTAAATTTTCTTACATCACTAATACAATGCCAGTGTCCTTACCATGTTCATGTAAAATGTGTATGTTGTCAGTCTTCCTTTCTTTGACAGTTTAATCTGTTCCACTGCTTACCTGGTCTGTGGTGCAGCCAGAGGTGTAGCTCAAGTTGGAAGGTGACAGTTTGGTTGTGAATTAGCAAAGCTAATGAATGTGAAAGCAGAAAATGTGGTTCTGGCAACAAAGAGAGCAGTAGTGAAGCCTAATGTTTTCACCTGTGCCATATTGAAAAATGGAGGGGGTTAGGGGGCAATACATAACTTTAGCCACAAAATATTGTGACATTCCAATAACCTTGTAATAGTGTTACAGCTGAAATAATCTAAACAAGGGTAAGCATGAGAGTGGACAGGCTGAGTCCTCCAAAGATTTTGTGTCTGCGTATAGACAGCAAGCTAAAGTGGCGCTATCATATTCAAGATCTATGAAAAATATTAAGCACAGCAAGGTTTTCTTTAAGAATCTCACCTGACAGTAGGGAAATGAACACAACATAAATAGCCAAATTATACTATTTTCATCCACTTGTTGTCTATGGTATAATATTCCCTTGAGGTCAACCACTAGCTAAAAAAAGTGTTGTGGGTACAGAATTGAGCTGTAAGAATTGTGCAGGAAGCGCATTATAGGTACTCGTTTAAAGAACTTCAAAGCTTAATAACTGCTCAGTTTTTTTGTCCCTGATGTGCTTTGCTACTAAAAATGGCAACCTACCGAAAATCAATAGTTCATAACAATTATAACATATGGAGAAATTGAATATTCACTATTCTCTAAAAAGATCCTAGTCCAGAAGGAATTCCATACCATGGTACCTTAATTTTTAATGCTCTCCCATCATAAATTAAAGATCTTGTTGGGAGCATGCTCAAGTATGAAGAAAAACAAAGGCACTTACTTCTAGAGGGATTTTTTGGTAATATAGATGACATTCTTAGCCACATTGCATATCACCTCCTTAGTATGCTTAAACCTGTGGGTCTTTTTTCCCCTAGATTGTTGATTTGTCAGCTGTTGTTTATGTACAGTGTAATCAAATTTATACTTACATTATGAACTGTTATATGTCCAGTGTACTTATGTACTGAACAATAATCTGTAAAAATTGACTCTTCCTGTATCCAATGATCTGTTCACATATGGATCTATGGAACTCAAATAATTCACATAATTAAGAACTTCTCATTGAACTCGTAGAAGTGTCAAATTATATGCTAATCTTAAGTAGTCATAGTAACATTTCATTACTCAGTTTTGATTAATGATCTGCTGAGTTTGTTGTAGCAGTTCAGTTTCTGGGTCGACCGAAGCGTCCGATCCACCCGTCGGCTTTGACCCATGGCGTAAGGCTGTTGTGGTGTGAGACGTCACAACGGTGCGGAATTTAGTTTGTGAGAGTGGCGTGTTTGCAGGTGTCATTTTGATGCGATCGGTGGTGCTTTCTGGTGGTGTGTTGGGTGATGTTTTTGGTTTAGTTTGCGAGTGTGGCGTCGTGTGTGAATTTTGGTAAATTGCTTTTTTTTTATGTCTTTGGTAGGTATGGATATGACTGACAGGGTCAACAGTTTTCGGTTGTGATGGGGGACAGTGCTTTGTCTCTAATAAAATTTCAACTATTCAGATTTTTGGATGAAGTCGTGAAGTGTTCAGTATGTCGTGAAGAAATTAGGCTTACTTAGTTCCAGCATTTCGGACCAGGGACGGCTGTATGTGGAGATGTCGTAAGGATAACAGGTCAAGGGAAGTGTTAGAGCCCAATGTGTGGCTGTGAATGTTGGTATCAGGAGATGTTTTTGAGCTATAAGTAGGTCGAGGGAAGTGTCAGGCCCTAATTTATGGGATTGGGAGCTGCTGTTGAGCTATATAGGTCAAGGGAAGTGTTCGATTCCAGATGGTATTGTGTTTAGTGGTATTTGGGGAGTTTTGTGACGTCTGTTTTTTTCGTCGTTTTGCATGGTTTTGTATGGGGGTGAGTGTGTTTGTTTTGTTTTTCGGTGTATTTTCGTCTTCATAATGTGTACATAATGACTTCATATGCGCCATATTGGAATCGTGGTATATTTGTGACAACATGGGTCAAAGCAGACGAGTGGGATCAGACTCTTCCGTATTTCCCAGTTTCTAACCAATGTACATAACATTCTTCTCTGATGATTATTATTGGTCCCATAGACTATATATCAATTAGAGGTTTCATATCCTGTTTTGCATTTAGTGGTATTAATTCTTCTTTGTTAATGTTTTCATGTCTCGGCAACCGCTTGTTCAGTTTTTACAGCAACTTTTCATAATATATAGATTCTGGTTTCTGTGCATTATTGCATTTTCTTCATTAGTATGACAATGACTGTCATGATGTACGTATGATGCCATCAGTATTTGCCTCTTAAGGACTGACAGAGATCATAACATTCCCTTTGTGACAGAGTAATGTGGTGTTTGCTAGATTTCCACCCCAAATCGGACGTCTATGTTTATTGAAAAGACTGAATGGCAAAATGATTGCTTTAAAAGGACCAAAGGGTGTACATTCCCTATTATCATTAAACCTGAAGCTGGACTCCATGCCTCCTGATGTTAGAAAAGGGTAATCCCACATAACTTTCCTTGACTTACAGTTCTTCAACTGTGCTTTCATTGTATTTAATAATTGAGTTGTACATTCAGTTATTTAACTGAGGATATTTTCCAAAAGCATTTTGTACTGGACCTATCATTCTCCCCCATCCCACTGTTACTCACAGAATTTTGCTGCAAGCATTTCCTGCATCACCAAATTCAACATAAACATCTGTACATTAAGAATCTTGCCAGTGTACTTGTACTTATCTTAATGGCATCTGGTTACTTTGATATTATTAAATTCATTAGATGCTCTCTAATATATGCAGAAAGTTTTATTGGTAGAATACTGAGGGAAGTGTCCACAAAAGAGATTGCTTACAAATCACCCATGTGACCCATCCTAGAATATTGCTCAAATGTGTGGGACCCGTACCAGATAGCACTCATAGGGGATGTTGAACATATACAGAGAATGGCAGCATGAATTGTCAGATTTGCTTAATTCATGGGATAGCATCCCTCACACAGATACTGGAGGAAACTATCCAGAGAAAGTCTATTAAAAAAGTTCCATGAACTGGCTTTAAATGATTACTGTAGGGATATACTATAACCCTCTACATATTGCTCAAACAGGGATTGTGAGGATAAGATTAGAGTAACTACTGCACACACAGAAGCATTCAATCAATCATTTTTCCCACACTCCATATGTGAATGGAACAGGAAGAAATCCTGATAACTGGTACAACAGGACATACCTTCTGCCGTGCACCTCAAGGTGCTTTTCAGAGTAGATATGTAGATGTAGAAAATTAGAGGTAATATTATCATGATGGGTATATCATAGGTTGGTGTTTCCTTACTTTCAGGGTTTATATTTTATGAAAATTTCAGGACTGGATACTTGCTTAAAAATTTTACAGGTACGGTATAAGTAACAGCAATATGCGAAAGGCAATGCTGAACAATAATATTATTGAATGAATTAGTTTTTCTTTCAAGGTGAATGCAGAAAAAATGAGAAGTGTGTGACAGAGGAAAGACATTTATTACAATGAATTAGATACTGCCCTTATAAGCACTTAGGGAAAGACACATCGAAAGATTATTTTGAACTGATACGAAGAAATGGCATAAAAGAAAGTTAAATAGGCTTCACGTAAAGAACTGTACATCTTACTAAAGGATTTGAATTCCCATTTTCATAATAATCAACATACCATCCATAATTAACCAAAAACATACAGCCATAAGAACATTACAGGTAGGTCCTGTATTGTGGAGAGAGCGAGCTCCTGTCACTACGCCAACTAGAATAGTTAAGACTGTCATAGGGCTGGAGTGTCATTGGACCTTTTTCTGTCCAGAAGCATCATAATTAAGCGTATTATGGCAGTATGGCATAAATGAGTGTTTCATTACAGTAAAACTGTGATTGCATGATGTATGAGACACTTGACATCTGATGTAATGGAGGAACTTGGTTGTTGATGTGTGAATGACATAGTATGATTAATTCAATTTGACCATAAACAGTTACCCTGAGACAATGACATACTGATAGCAGCAGTTGCCATTTACTGTCCTGGAGTGCAACAGCAGTTTGGGGGAGGAGGAAGGATTGCGTAGGGAGATTGTTCGACAAACTGCTTCCTAGCTGAATGCACTCAGCAGCAATTGATGAGCTTCTCTACTGTCCAGAGACCCAGCTAGCCATTGGGGTACAGAAAGCAGTGCCCACCATGTGGCCATATGAACAGCACATTGCTACTAAAAGCACGAAAAAGGTTGGCTACATCGATGATTTGCTATACATGTTGATACATGCTAACTGTACCCCCTTTTGCAACAGGGCATCTTACTGGCAGACAGTGGAGGTATTCCCACATGGCAGTGTTTTCATAAGATTAGCATGATGCATCTCATTAGCAAACAAAAAGAATTTGTCTGATCATGGGCATCTGTTTCTTCCCCTACTGTACTGTACTGCACTGCACTGGTGACCTGTACCATCTGTAGGACAATACACTAGTGTATCATTTAAGAATTGCTAGAATGGGTTTGTA
The DNA here is from genome assembly GCF_023897955.1 of Schistocerca gregaria. Lineage (NCBI taxonomy): Eukaryota > Metazoa > Arthropoda > Insecta > Orthoptera > Acrididae > Schistocerca > Schistocerca gregaria. The sequence continues at coordinate 1,003,093,198 of NC_064921.1, forward strand.
CTGTGTGCTGCAGAGAATTAGGTGTGCATAATTTGGACACAGGTCCCGATCCTCAGAGTTGTTGTTAGCAGTTGAATGTCATGGATCAGGATGACTTCCAAATACTTTTGGCATTTTTTGGATTCTGTGTTCCACATGATACTGCTGTCACCAAGTGAAAGCAAATGCTACATGCTTCTAGGCAGGTGTCTAATTCATTTGCTCATGAGTGGTACTAAAAGCTTTTCATGCTGCATTTGCATTTAAAAGAATTGTGTGCCATACTGAATATGATGTGTTTGAAGCTTTGTTCTCGGAACTGTGTCAGAATAGTTATGAGAAATAATCTTTTACTCATAAATGATTAAAGGGTGAAAGGTTTTATGTAGAACCAATGAAGCTGTGTGAAGGTATGTGATTCAAATCCACAACTTGTCATCTTACTCTGTCTTCTATGGTTTTCCCATACATATCAAGTGATCATGAAATGATCCACAGTTTAATATAGGGTGTCATAAAACAGAAACTAAAATCATAGCCAGTAAAGCATGAACATGCTGTGAAGCTATTTTTATTGTATGTGTGTACTTCTTTTTGGTAGAACAGGAATAAAGTGCAATAATTGGAAACGGATCTATTTCCTGTGCCTTGTTCATGTGATTACGCAACCCACTACTTTGTGTTTATTTTTAATTCCAACAAATTAATGTGCCACATACTTTAGTCCTTCATCATTGTTTTTTAAGCTTTAGGTTGCTATTTGTCAGTTATCTTAATGACTAACAGAAATGAGTTCAAGATAGAAACTTCATCCAGTACACAGACTACCACAGGGGGGGGGGGGGGGGGGGCAATGCATGGGGAATTATTGTCATCTCACTCATACAGTGCTTCAACTATACTTGTTTCTTTACTGGGTAGTGGTATGAAAGTAGCAGTGACATGCAAAAGTAAAACATTTCTTCAAAGAGTCATAGCTTGTATCCATAATGGGCCCAACATCTGCTAATGACTTATTTTTCAACAAACAAACTGATAGTACATGGCAGACCATCATCGGTGTCACAGTGACAAGTGCAGCATTGTTATTATTAGCTACGCAACATTTAAAGTGTTTGAACACAAAGCATTCACTTCTGACTTCTACTAAGCATGAGCTAAAGAACTTGCTGATCACTAAAAGTTTGACATATTTTACACTTTCTATCAACAAAACTAATGACTGTTTGAAAATGTAACAATATTATGAAAGGATAGTTGTTACCATGTAACGAGGCTGCACACACACACACACACACACACACACACACACACCATATTTTACACTTTCTATCAACAAAACTAATGACTGTTTGAAAATGTAACAATATTATGAAAGGATAGTTGTTACCATGTAACGAGGCTGCTCTCACACACACATACACACACACACACACACACACACACACACACACACACACACACACACACACGACCAGACCACAGTCTCTGGCAACAATTTTTTTGTGACCCAGCATCTCCACTACATGGTGAGTATTTGATCTCTCTCTCTCTCTCTCTCTCTCTCTCTCTCTCTCTCTCTCTCTCTCTCTCTCTCTCTCATAGAGCGAGGTTTCTATGGCTGCCGCCGCCTCTCGACTCCCAATCTCCATCGTTCATGGTCATTCCAGTATCCTTCATTAAGACCTCTGCCATTGCTTCATTGGCTTCATCTTCCCAGCATCTCGCAGGTCTACCATTGCCATATAGTTTTTGGCCATCTTGTGTCTGCATATGCTGTAAGTGACGATCTCAGAGTAGGTGCTTCCTTTCTATGTAGTCTAGGATTGTGCTTTTGTCATTCATAAACTCACTGAGCCTATCATTTTTAATATGATCAAGCCTGAAATATCCATAAATCTGTCTCGACAGCTAGCAGGCCATCTTTCTGCCTCTGAGTTAGTTCCCACAACTCTGCACAATATGTTGTTATACTTTCAATAATTGTGTGGTAGATGGTATGTTTTGTTCTGTGTGTTATGTTTTTATTCTAGATAATACCATTTAGTTGTTCTATGGCTCTCTTGCCCTGGCCAATTTTATTGTTCATATCATCCATACTTCTACTACTTAAAATTATGACACCCTTTATCAGTATGAGTACTAAGTTGTAAGTCGTTAACAGTATTTTCTCCCACTTTTAGATATTCTGTTTTAGATATGTTTATGGCATGACCCCATTTTTCATATTATTCTTTTAATTGGCGAAACATGTAATTTGCGTCTTTCTCATCTCCAGCCACTAACACTTGGTCGTCAGCAAGAAATGAAGTGAACAACGTCTCATTGTCTATGGGGATACCCATTCCTCCACATTTCCTGTCCCAGGATTTTAGTTCCTCCCCTTGGTAGATCTTAAAGAGGGCAGGGGTGAGTGTGCACCCCTAGCATAGTCCCTTCGTCACTTCAGACTCTTCAGATAGTTGATTTCTCACTTTTACCATTGCTGTGCAACCTTGATTGAGGAGTGTGACAGCTTTTGTCATTATCAATTAGATTTGTCCATAGCTTGTTCTGTGGAGCTGTGTCAAAAGCTTTCTGGAGGTCTACAAAGACAAGGTGGTTCGTAAGGCCCCTTGCTGCTTTTTCCTCCACTAGGTTTTTGAGGGTAAATACTCCATCAGTACAGGAGCGACCAGATCTGAATCAATTTTGTTCTTTAGATTCAGTTATTTCTTCGATCCTCTCTCTCTCTCTCTCTCTCTCTCTCTCTCTCTCTCTCTCTCTCTCTCTCTCTCTCTCTCTCTCTCTCTCTCTCCCCCTCCCTCCCTCCCTCTCCCTCTCTTTTTTTTTTTTTTTTTTTTTAAAGGATACGGCCATAGACTCTCACCACAGATGGCATCACACTAATACCACAATAGTTTGCACAATTTCTCCTGTTGCCCTTCTTAAATATTGATGTAATTGTGGCCTTTTTCCACTCCTTTAGGGCTTTGTCACCTCTAAGGCATTTGTTAATGTATACGGGCAGGGAAGGGGGGAGGAGGAGGTTGTTACATATGCCTTGTGATGACAGTGTGCAGGAGGTCGAGTGGTCAGGACTTGAGTGGGTATCCAGGGTTGCCGTTAAATGACAAATAGGAAATTAGGTACAATAAAGAGTATATATTTCAATGTATGGTGTACAAGGGGCGTTCCTAGGGTTGGAAGTTACCAGGTTTAGGCCAGTCTAGGAGGTTGAACAATCAATCAAAATGGGCAACGGAAGGGGAAGCGGTTCATATTAACTTACATTGGTGGCCAGTCGTGAAAAGCAGATCTAGAGGCTCTGCCTTCTGAAAAGACATCTGTTCTGCTCGAGGTCTGGATTGAGAGAGAGAGAGAGAGAGAGAGAGAGAGAGAGAGAGAGAGAGAGAGAGAGAGAGACTCCAGTGTCCACACATGGGACCGGTATCCCATGCACGCTATTGGCTAAAACCAATGGCGTGAATTCACTAGCAGTTTCAGTGTGTCTCCTGTGAGCAGCTTTAACTGTACAGAACTGCCTCAGTTTTGAAAGACAGACAGCCTGTGTCACATAGGCACAGCATAAGTTACTCTGGGAGAAAACTTGTGAAGATTTGACTGGGCCTTTGAAATAAACTTTTTAAACCAATTCCCTAAAATATTCCTTGACTGGCTGCTGCCATGTACCCATTTGTCAAAAATCACTACCAATATTTGAGTTTCGACAGTGCTGCTTTAACCAGTTCTAACAATATTATGAAAGGGATAGAGTAGCGACTATCCTTTTCATAATATTGTTAGTTTCCATCTTGGATTTTCCATAGTTCAATATTCGAAAATATAATATCCAAAAATAAATCTACTCACCAAGCGGTGGTAGGAGGATCTGTGGAGCTTTCAGAGTCAGTGGTGTTTTCTGAGACAAGGGAAAGAAAGAGAGGTGAAGGAAAAGGGTTGGTGAGGTCTAGGAAATGGGAAGAGTTATTTAAAAGTCCTCCAGAACCCTGGGTTGGGGGTGGCTCAACTACCTTCAGTCTTTCCATCTCATTCTGTTGTGTAAGTCTCCTATGACTTGAGGTTCTGGGTGGCTTTTCCATAACTCAAACCATTTTCTAAACCTCACCAGTTATTTTCCTCCACCCCCTCTTCCTTTCCCTTCCAGCCTCTCCACCAGCAGGAGGAGCCATCGGCTCTGAAAACTTAGTCTTTTGTGTGTTTTCTTCTACCATGGTGTAGCAAGTAGATTTTTTATCTGTACATATTAATTTCATTTTCTATTGCTGATGTATTTCTTTTGTTTGTTAATCAATGTAAAGGTACATAAAATAGTAAATCAGTTGTGTGAATGTTTGAACTTTTTGGTTTATGTTTCCTGAGCCTACTTTTATTTTCATTGCCTAAATAAAACACAAGCACTCTGTGTATCATACACCCATCCCTCCTTTTTCTTAAAAAAATTATTTAGCTTTTGTAATTGTATTACAGGTGGGTGTCCTTTTAGAAGAGACCCTTTTTTTAATGACCTTGTTCAACTTGAACTATTAGACATGCCTTAGTGGTCATTGTATACTTCATAAACCACAATTTGTCTCTTACTAATGAAATCTTGTATTTTCCACTCTTTTGTAACACCTCATCTCGAAAGCTTTGACTCTCTTTTTTTCTGCTTTCCCATAGTCTATGATTCACTTCTGTATAATGATGTATTCCAACAAACATTCATTCTCAGAAACTTTTTCCTTGAGTTAATGTTTATGTATAATGCTAGTAGACCTCTTTTAACAAGGAAAGCTTGCTTTCCATGCAATGAAGGCTTTCCCATCCAGATGGATTAGTTATTGACGAGTCATCCAGGTTGTATGGCAGTGCTTCAAGATACTTTTTGGTTCCTGACATTTTGTACAGAGCTGTACTGGACATATTTGGAGGTGCCAGGAGCACCTGCCAGTAACAAAGCCTTCTTTGCCTGTGGTGGTCTGCTTCTTATCTCCTCTTCACTTTGTGCATTTCTTTCTCACTTCCACTAGGGATATCAATGTCATCAGTAAATTGTACCATTCGTATAGGACCTATTATTTCGTTCTCTTCTCCTACCCCCACCCCCCACCTACCTCCATGTTCAGGCCTCATGAATCTTTTCACTGTTAAGAAATGTTGCATCTTCTGAGGACCTGGATGTCTTCAGGAACACTGAAAATTAAAACTACATATTATTAATTTATGAGTTATCTGCATTGGTTAAAACTTCGTTTTGAGCAACGTTAATGCTATTTGTTTGTGAACAAGAGATGGAAGTACCAGTGTCTTTAAGTACCATTTTGAAAATAATAATAATCCCTTATATGATTAAAAAATTTCAGCCTGAACCAGTCATTAGGACTATCAGTAATTATCTTGCTGAGAGAAAATTAGAGGAATGTAAAAGAATGTGAAGATAGTTTTGCTAGGTGTTCTGTTTCAGTCAAGGCAAAAGTTATAAATCACACACTCAAAGTGGGGGCACAATTAAATGTGATTTGACAAGTTAAACAAACATAAAAAATCTACTGAAATTGTAAAAAGTTGACTACATTATTACTTGTTTCTAGTAAGTAAAATATTCTGACAGCTGTGTGATAAATTATTTTGTTGTAGCATATATTACAGTATCTTACTGTTACACTCAAAGTACACAGTTGTGGAAAAAATTACTGCAAGCTCTTTGTCTGCTGTTATTAATCGTAAGTCCTTCTGAAAGTCGTATCTAGGATGCATAAGGACTCTCAAAACTGATTCTTCAAATTCTGTATGTCTGTTTTTTGTGATATATTGAGCCTTTCCTTCAGTGTGTGAGACTGTAGCATTTAAATATTCATGTTACTGTACCGGTACCTTAAGTCGGAACAGTTCAGTGACAATATGCAATGCATCCCTATGCACAATTTTATACCATGTGTCCCCTGTTAGTGTAGCATGATATGAATTTCACACACCACCAATATAGACTACAAACTTCTAAGAAGGTGGTATTAGGACTCCTAAGGTATCTAATATATGATGTTGATAGTTTAAATAACTTGCTACCAGACAGAGAAATTGGTACACCAGTCACCATCAGTAAGAAAGAAAATGGTGACCTATACGATCAAGTTTGACATGAATAAGTGATTGAAATATGTAGGGAATAACCACTAGAGTCTTATCATACAAAATCATATTTTTGAGCATGAAATGTTGTTGAACTGAGGAAGTGGTAAAAATGATCACTCGCTTAAAACAAGGTATCTGTGTTGAAACCTGTGTATGGCACAAATTTTCATTAGAGTGTAATTGTCTTGATGCATGTGTAATGTTTTCAGATTGCTGTCTTCAGTTTGAATAATATATTTGCAAAAGGATTTGTTGTTGTTGTTGTTGTTGTTGTCTTCAGTCCTGAGACTGGTTTGATGCAGCTCTCCATGCTACTCTATCCTGTGCAAGCTTCTTCATCTCTCAGTACCTACTGCAACCTACATCCTTCTGAATCTGCTTAGTGTAGTCATCTCTTGGTCTCCCTCTACGATTTTTACCCTCCATGCTGCCCTCCAATGCTAAATTTGTCATCCCTTGATGCCTCAAAACATGTCCTACCAACCGATCCCTTCTTCTAGTCAAGTTGTGCCACAAACTTCTCTTCTCCCCAATTCTATTCAATACCTCCTCATTAGCTACGTGATCTATCCACCTTATCTTCAGCATTCTTCTGTAGCAGGATTTCATGTGGCGTAAAGATGAAACGTATGTCTTGTAAGTGAAGCTGTTTAACCAAATCAATAAATGACGTTCTGTGACCTTAACATACTTACAAAAGTAATCATTGTTACGGAGCATAAAAAACAACAGAATATTTTGATAAATGTTAAGTCACCTGTAAAGAATTGTGGAAACCTTTGATGCAGGTGTAAGGATCTGTAAATTATTACTTCAGTTGTGAATAGCTTAAAGGTTTTTCTAGCTTTCAAAATCCATAGGCCTTACTGGCATTTTGCTCTATATAAGTCAGTGTATAAAGTGTCAAGCACATTTCCAGTCTACCAGCGGCCAGACGAGTGCTGGTAGCCATTTGGAAACCACATTGAGGCTGACTAGTAGCATCAACTCGTAACACTTCGGCTTGAATGGAGGCAGCAGTTGCCTTGAATGTGTGACAATCTTAACACTTTTTGCAAGCCACCTCAGCTGTTAGCAATTCTGCATTGGGAAAGAAGAAGACAGAACATGGAATAGGGTTTAATTATTTACTTGTCTAAACAATTGTTTTCCATTGTTATGTGAACGCAACTAATAAGTCAGTTGTGACAATCTGTTTGTGTTTTGACTAATGTGTATGCTTACTGTGTCAATCAAATAATGATTAAAAATTAAAAAATCAGTGTGTAGTCAAATAAATATAAGTGGGACTATGTATTGTTGAACAATCAGCACTAAGTTCCCAAGTGACTTCAAACTGGCCCAGATCATGAAATGTACCAGAGTCTGACATTCATTTAACTTTACAAGACCACATTATGTTACCAGACAGTTTTCTGAGCAAATATCGAATTTTGCAATATGGAGTTTCATGCTGACAATGCCGAACATTCTGTAAGTGACACCTCACAGTACAATAATGGTGCAATTTCTACAGGAGTTTATTTATTTATTATGAGTTCCATTGACCCCAATAGCAAGGAGTTGCTTTGCTAGGATATGGAATGCCAGTATTATCACAATATTTACAATACAGTAGAGCACAATGTGGTTCACTCACGATAAAATAACACCAACTAATGCTACATCATAATACATGAACAGAAATAATTTTTATACACACATTGAATGTCATTCATATTAAAAATGGTCTACATTTATGCTTTCATTTAATAACTTACTCAACTACACAAAAATGCTTGCTCATTTGCACTAAAAATATCATTAATTGAACAGAATGAATTTGGTGTCAGGTACTCCTTCAATTTGCTCTTGAATTTAGGTATTTCAAACAAGACTTTCCATGTTTCTAGGTAGAGCATAGTAAACTTTGATGCCTGAATAGTTTACTTCTTTCTATAAAAGGGTAAAGTTTGACTGGTTACCATGTAACTCCTCTTTTGAACTTGTATTGTTGCTTTCATATTCACTATTGGCTTTGAAGAGAAGGTGTTAATGAAACAGGCAAGAGAGAAGATAAACTGAGATGTCCTTGCAAAAACATAGTGTTTCTGAACAGATTCCCGCACAAGTGCTTGGATGCACACTGCTTATGATCCGTATAGTTCTCTTCTGAACAATCAATTTTTTTCCAGTGCATTGCAATACCCAAAGTAATCAACTCTGACGGCCATCCTTATGTGTAGCTGATGCAATTACATGTAAAGCAAAAGGAGCAAAATGCTGTTTTTTTCCCTCCCCCCCCCCCCCCCCCCTTTCTAATCTCACATATGGTTAGACCATTTTAATTTGCTGCCTAGGTACACATTCAGAAACTTAGCAGAGTTCACTTGCTGTATATGTTATCCTTACACTTTATATCCTCTTGTTCTTTCTGTGCACATGAAATTGTACATAATGAGTTTTATTGACATTGAATAAGTGTCCATGCCGTTAAACCATTTGAAAATATCATTAAAATCACTGTTAGCAGAGATTTCAAGATTTCCCTGGCATTTCATCCGTTATGAAAGATGTATCATCAGTCAAGAGTGTGAACTAGCTCACTAAAGTGCAGAGAAATCTAACTTTAACTTAAATATTCGAATCAATTCGTTAATCTAGGAGCAGGCATTTCATGATAGCCTAATGTTTTTGTGTCTGCAGTAGGGGAAGTGTGGTATCCAACCATTCCACAAAAATCTGTTGGGAAGTTGTTCACAGAACAATGGCTTCCTCTTCGTGCTCAGGGTCTGAGAATATTATTCGAATGTGATCAAGCAACATCACAGTTTGTTATTTCTTAATGACAACATTCCAGAAAATGCTTATTTTAATGTTAGTCAGCTAGGTGCAATAAGCTGTCATGGAAAAAAGAACAACACGCCTTGGTTGATTGGAGGATGATTTTCAATGAGTTACAAGCTTCTGCATGCGCCGAACCAACTGCCAAGACTCTTTGACGAGGTGAGGGGGGGGGGGGGGGGGGGGGGGCGAAAGATACTGTATGGGAAGTAGATCAATGAGGGAAGACACATAAAGAGTGTACCAGTAGTTGAAATGTATCTGAATGAAACCTTCAATACATGGGGCTCTATAATGAACCATTCCCAGTAGATACTCTTTATACACAAAGAATGTCCCATTTGAAATTTGTCTAAAAATGCAGGTAAACTTGTGGACAGTTGACATCATAGTGGCAGTTCATCCAGAAATATGATGGAGTGAGAGTAAACAAGTGCAAAGACCAATGGTTGTTGGACTGCCTCTTCATTCACACCACTTGCTGCAGTGACGATGTACCATAGAAGTGAACTTGTCAGTCTAGGGGCCACAAGATTTTGGAGAGAAATCCAGAGAATTTCGACAAAAATGAATTTGAAAGCTTATAGTTTTAGCAATGTTGCCTCCTGGCCAATATCGTAGAAGAGTATTTATTTCTAAGCAAAAGCCTAGTGCAGCACACCTTGCTGTCCTACAAGAGCTTTCCCAACAGCTTATCAAAAAAGAACTATTTGCATACTAAATGTCTACATGCACATTAAAAGTACTTTTGTCATAAGAGAGTCATAGCAATAATAGGCGTGGGTTGGGTTGATTTGGGGGAGGACACCAAACTGCGAGGTCATCGGTCTCATCGGATTAGGGAAGGAAGTCAGCCATGCCCTTTCAAAGGAACCACCCCACAATTTGCCTGAAGCGATTTAGGGAAATCACGGAAAACCTGTCAGGTTGGCCGGGCCTGGAATTGAACCATCGTTGTCCTGAATGCGAGTTCAGTGTGCAAACCACTGCGCCACCTCGCTTGGTATTAGGAGTGTACAATACAGTAAAAGTAACAGCATGGATTGAGAAAAAAACGTGTAAAAACTCAGTAGGAAAAATGGATGCTATTCTTATATGTGTATGTTCAATGTCTCGTATTAGTTCTATTTAGCATGAATTCCACACATTTTAACAATATTCTAGAAAGAGTAGCATGAGTATTTTGTATGCAGGTTGCTTGGTAGATTGAATTCATTTCCACAGTACTGTTTCATACCAACTAACCAAAATCTAACAACTGATTCACTTTTGACTGAGCCTGCTTGGTCAAATGGTTGGTTCAAATGTCTCTGACCACTATGGGACTCAACTGTGTTCATAAGTCCCCTAGAACTTAGAACTACTTAAACCTAACTAACCTAAGGACATCACACACATCCATGCCCGAGGCAGGATTCGAAACTGCGACCGTAGCAGTCTCGCGGTTCCAGACTGAAGCGCCTAGAACCGCACGGCCACTCCGGCCGGCCCTGCTTCACCATTCTATTTTGTAAGTCCAGAGATTATTACATCCAGATAATTGTTTGAGTCAAGTGATTCCAATGTGACTACTTGGTATTTATAAGATATCACTTATTTGTGTTTTATGAAGTGTAGAGTTTTACATTTCTGAACATTCAAGGCAAGTTACCAATCTTTGCACCACTTTGAAACCTTATCAACATCTGAATCGATATTTTTGCAGCTTTTCGTTATAGAAAACTGTATCATTTGCAAAAAGCCTGGGGTTACAATTTATGACAGCCAGATCATTAATATACAAAACAAACAGAATAGGACCCACTACACTGCCCTGCAAACCTACCGCCAGGTAATCGATATCAGCGACCTCAGTAGTAATTTGGCATTGTGAGAGAGCAGAAAGGGGCACTCTTCAGAACTCGCAGCCTTCGAACGTGGTCAGGTGATTGGTGTCACTTGTCATACGCCTGTAAGCGAGATTTCCACACTCGCAAACGTCCCTAGGTCCACTGCTTGCGATGTGATAGTGAAGTGGAAACGTGAAAGTACACGTACAGCACAAAAGCGTACAGGCCGACCTCGTCTCTTGGCTGACAGAACCCGCAGACAGTTGAAGAGGGTCATAATGTGTAATAGGCAGACATCTGTCCAGACCATCACACAGGAATTCCAAACTGCATCAGGATACACTACAAGTACTATGAATGTTAGGCGTGAGGTGAGAAAACTTGCATATCATGGTTCAGTGGCTGCCCATAAACCACACATCATGCCGGTAAATGCCAAATAACACCTCGCTTGAATTAACGAGCATAAACATTGGATGACTGAAAAGTTAAAAAACGTTGTGTGGAGAGACGAATCATGATACACAAAGTGGTGATCCGATGGCAGGGTGTGGGTATGGGGAATGCCCGGTGAACACCATCTGCCAGCGTGTTGTAATGGCGACTTCTGCCACTGAGTGTATCAGGATGACCAAATCAAGTGGGAAGACACCAAATGTAGTGGATGGGTTCCAGGAGGTGCCGCATTAAAGCTAGTCCAAGCTTTCCAAATGATTTATTGTTTGGGGTTACAGCGCCCCATTCACCTCAGTCCGTGTCGTAGGGACCTGCAATGCTGAGGCCACCGCCCCAGCGACCCAGTGCAATGCGCTGTGTGTCAGCCTTCTACGCCAGCAGAGTAGGGCGTCGGGAGGATGCCAGGTATTGGCTCAGTGGTCTGCGTCCCTGCCGACTCAGTGCTGTTCGGTGTGAGCCACGGGACCTTCTTCTCGCCGGCGTGGCTGAGATTGTGGTGACGAACAAGCGCCTGTGATCTAGCGTCCGAATCTGTCGCCCTCGCCTCGGGATGTCTCCGGCGTGTGTCGGGAGCCGAGAGGACTTCTCGTGATAGTGAGCCGAAGAGTGGCCCGCCACTGGCTGGCTGCGAACCCCGTGTCGGCCTCAGAGGGTCGAACCAATGACCCACCATGGACTGGGATGCTGGCGCCCCATCTGTTGCTGCATGTAGCCCAGTGGTGTGATATACCCCACCGTCCAGGAGAGCTGCCACACTTGAATGAATCGTTAGAAAAGGCACCTGTTTATACGTGACTGTGCACCTCTGTTTTGCTGATGCGCCGTTCAGAGTCGCGTACTCACAACACCTGGGTTGCGCCAGTGGGTCCCTTCTGCCTGTAACTTGCGACATGCAAACTGCTGCATTTACTATTTTCAGAGGTTCGACGGCCCTGTGTGCACTATTCTCCTTCGCAACCGCTGGTATGCGTAACTCACACCAATCCAGCCCGCACCTGGCTGTAACTTGGGCTCATAAAATCACACATAACTAACTTTCCCTAATCTAAATGGTGGCGCCGCTACAGTGTGTAGTGCCAACAGTAAAATTCGGAGGCGGTGGTGTTACGGTGTGGTAGTGTTTGTCATGGAGGGGGCTTGCACCCCTTGTTGTTTTGCATGGCACTACCACAGCACAGGCCTACAATAGTGTTTTAAGCACCTTCTTGCTTCCCACTGTCGAAGAGCAATTCGGGGGTGGCGACTGCATCTTTCAACACGATCGAGCACCTTTTCATAATCCACAGACTGTGGCCCAGTGGTTACACGACAATAACATCCCTGTAATGGACTGGCCTGCACTAAGTCCTGACCTGGATCCTATAGAACACGTTGGGATGGTTTGGAACGCTGACTTGGTGCCAGGCCTCACTGACTGACATTAATACATCTCCTCAGTGCAGCACTCTGTGAAGAAGGGGCTGCCCTTCCCCAAGAAACCTTCCCGCACCAGATTGAACGTATGCCTGTGAGAGTGGAAGCTGTCATCAAGGCTAAGGGTAGGCCAACAACATATTTAATTCCAGCATTACCAATGGAGGGCTCCACAAACTTGTAAGTCATTTTCAGCCAGGTGTCCGGATACTTTTGATCACATAGTGTATACTGAAGAGCAGTGGTGACGACACACTCCTTTGTTGAATTCCTCTCTCTTGAACCCCACTATTTGTTCTGAACCGTTATGATTTTTTAGCAGTGTGTTATAACACGAATCAGGCACTTGTTACACATGATTCTGATTTTGCAATGCATTCCTTTTGACAGTTTGTCTATTCAGACCTTGAAATATCTCCTCCTCCTAGCCGTGTCTTGAGCAGCAATGCATATAAAAAAAATCATCATATATGAGCAAAGCAAATGGAGAATATGCATTACTATCACAAAAGTTTGTCTCAACACAATCAACATTACATGCACTTCCTTGACACAACGGCAGTAACGTACACTTGATAACACTACAGTTAATAATTGACAACATATTCACTACTGCTGGATGCAACATTGCATTTGGTCCTACACCGCCACAATTTCGCAGTGATTCTGTGTGTACGTTGAGCCCACAAAAATCATGCCGCCCCAAGTACTTCAACTTTGGAGTACGTTTACAGTTGGCGCGCCATTTCACTTCCGCACGTGCATGAGCGCCAGTTATCCGCACCGCATAAGAAGCTCAGAACATGTACACTCTTCCGATAATGCACCATCGTATCGCGCAATGGGACAAGTGGATTGTCTATGTAACACAATTTCTATTCATTCATAGATCACTTTTAGTAGGATATTGGACATACTTTGGTATTAAAATGTAAGACAATTTAAATATATATATATATATATATATATATATATATATATATATATATATATATATATATATATATATAACACTATTAAAACGGGCTTAAAAATATAAAAGAATTTATCCTGGTCTCATAGAGATTCCTAACCCTTTGCAGGTAGTACTGAAAATTTGCCGGCTGCGGTGGCCGTGCCTTTCTAGGCGCTTCAGTCCGGAACCGCGTGACGGCTACGGTGGCACGTTCGAATCCTGCCTCGGGATGTGTGTGATGTGGTTAGGTTAGTTAGGTTTAAGTAGTTCTAAGTTCTAGGGGGACTGATGACCTAAGATGTTAAGTCCCATAGTGCTCAGAGCCATTTGAACCATTACGAACTGAAAATTTGCGCTTGTGAGTTTTTAATAGCTGTGGCAATATGCATGAGTAGTTCAGCTACGTCACTGACAGTATTGCTCTACAAATGCTGTGAACTGTCCTACGAATTTTCTCTGCGATAGCTACTCTCTACACTCCTTACTACTATTTACTGCATGCGGCCCCATGTTTTCGATGTAAATTTTACGACAGTATTGTCATAACTATAAAAAAACTTATTAGCAAAAATTTTCAACACTATCTGAGTGGGGTTAGGAAAATGTGTGGGAGTAGGAGGAACTATTACTTTTCTATCTGCACTCCTTTTTCAAAACGTGTTTCATTAAAAAATGATTAAAAAATATTTTCTGGTTTTTAATCTTGCATGTGTGTGAGATTTTCAATCGATATGAAATATATTGATGAGAATACAAGGCATGTGGTACATTTCTCATTTATTTCGGGTTCTCTTTCACTGAGTCAACCGATATATTGCTTCCTCTGACGTATATCTCGTGAAAAGACTGTTCATTGTGCATTCCGACGGACTTGGGCAGTTCCAGCAGGACAATGCGACATCCCACAAATCCAGAGTTGCTACAGAGTGGCTCCTGGAACACTCTTCTGAGTTTAAACACTTCCGCTGGCCACCAAACTACCCAGACAAGAACATTGAGCATATCTGGGATGCCTTGCAACGTGCTGTTCAGAAGAAATCTCCACCCCCTTGTAATCTTACGCATTTATGGGCACGCTGCAGGATTCATGCTGTCACTTACCTCCAGTCATGAGTCCATGCCACGTCGTGTTGTGGCACTTCTGCGGGCTTCTACGGGCCCTACACGATATTGGGCCCGTGTACCAGTTTCTTTCGCTCTTCGGTGTACATTTCCTTAGTTAAGGGTGCGAAATTACATTCCTATATAATAAAATGCAGGCCATCCATCGATTTAGGACATAAAGGAAGAAAACATTAAAAAAGGTTATTTGTACTCATATAACAGTAATTTGAGTCGACCCTGAACTTAGAAAACTGAAAGAGAAAAACGAATCAGAATATCTGACGACAGCCAATGGGATATCAATAAGAAAATCTAGAATACTATATCATTAATACTTCTCAGACAAACATGAAATAGCAGAACTCCTCTTTTCAACCACGGCCAATATTTTTGGTTACAAAGCTCCACATCTACCCACATTAATGAATTTCTTGAATCATTTCCATGCCTTATATTTTTAATGTCAACTGGCATGAGTAAAGTTTTTCACCATGTATGTTTTAGAAACTGTATTTTTTTCTCTTTGTACAAAGTACATTGTATCTCACTCCCAACATTCGATAAGATAAATGTGGTAAATCTGCTTCCATATGGTTGCAACTTCTGGAGAGGATATATTTTTGAGCTTGAAATTTCAGGCTTTTTCTCTTGTCTCGTACAAAAAATGGCACGTTTCTTATTATGACTATTGGGTTTAGATCCACTTGTGAAGTATAAATACTCACATTTACAATATGACTTGACTATTTGCTTTAGGGTCTACGCCAATCGTTCTGCCATGTGAAATTCAATTTAGTCTCCGCAAGCGATCACGGCTCGTGTTCGCCATGGAACAAGGAGAAAAACACTATTGTGCTCTTGGGAATGGGGACGGATGCCGGCCTTATACAATGTAACAACGAAGTTGATGTACCGCTGGTGAGAGAGGAGACGGTATCTTTTCAACTGGCATCGTATTCCGTGTTGGGTGTCGAACCAGTGTTTCTGTGCAGCTTGATAAGAGCCGTAGGAGCAAGCGACTGGGAAAGTTTGAGGATTCCTTGGGATCAGTTCTGTAAAGGTTCACATACGCCCTAACTACAGGACAGCCTCTCTGTCAAGCAAACTACATGATTTCTCGTCAACAGCTTGAAACCAACCAAATATAATTCTCGTAACGATTTCTAAGGCCACAGTACTTCCTGTCACCCTCGGTCACGTTAAGTCTGTAGTTTCTTGGAATCTCAGTTATTCCTAGAAATGCGCCAGAATTATGAGTAAAAAGTCCATTTCCCAAATTCCAGGATGGAGCAATTGCCACTCTTCCCCCCCCCCTCCCCTCCCCTCCCCTCCCGCGGCAGCTCCTTCCGCCATTTGCGGACGCCGCATATTTACAGTATTAATCAGACGCAACTGGAATCAGTCAACACATTGACGTGCTGTTCGTAGCCAAGCATTTTGTACTTGATGAAGGTTAATAAGATGTTGACTGAACTGGTGAACCGGGGACCTAGAAACGACGGAGAAGCTTCGTCCCGCTGTAGCCCTCAGTGGTTCACACCCCCGCAACGGACCACAGCAATTCATCCACCTCACCGCCGCCCCACACCGAAACCAGGGTTACTGTGCGGTTCGCCTCCCTGTGGGCCCCCCTCCCGGGAACGTCTCATACCAGACGAGTGCGTCGGCCATCTGCTACCATAGCCCATCAACACCAAATTTCGCCGCACTGAACTAATGGATACGTTGGTCGTACGTCTCACATTGAATTCTGCGGTTATTTTACGCAGTGTTCCTTGTCTGACAACTCTACACAAACGCCGCTGCTCCCGGTCGTTAAGTGAAGGTCCTGGCCACTGTGTTATCCTTGGTGAGAGGTAATGCCTGAAATTTGGTATTCTCTGCACACTTGACGGTATGAATCTCGGAATATTGATTTCCTAACTATTTCCGAAATGGTATGTCCCATGCACGGAGCTCTAACTACCATTCCGTGTTCAGAGTCTGTTAATTCCCATCGTGCGGCTATAATCATGTCAGAAACCTTTCCGCATGAGTTACCTGAGAACAAATGACATCTCTGCCAATGCACTCCCCTTTTATACCTTGTGCACGCGATACAACCGCCATCTATATATGTGCATAACGCTGTCCCACGACTT
The DNA here is from genome assembly GCF_023897955.1 of Schistocerca gregaria. Classification (NCBI taxonomy): domain Eukaryota; kingdom Metazoa; phylum Arthropoda; class Insecta; order Orthoptera; family Acrididae; genus Schistocerca; species Schistocerca gregaria. The sequence continues at coordinate 1,003,110,012 of NC_064921.1, forward strand.
TTGTCACATCGGTGGAAAATAATAATTTGTTCACGTTTGTGCCCAGTTCATTGCTGTTGTATAACTTGCAAGATGTTGCAGTTCAGAAAATCACATGATTTTAAAAACATTCGTCCGAAAATTTGATAAGCATACGTAACAGGCACTTAAGGACGGTAGCAGGGAAGACCAGTGATCGACTTTTTAGAAAGGGAGGCAGCATATGGAACACTTGTGCGATCCACCGAACCACTCTTGGCAGTGCTCGAACGTTTGGCATCCCCACGAGGTCGGATTAAAGCAAGACATAAAGGAACACATCGAAGGAGCTCAGAGGCGTGCTACTAGATTTGTTAGTATTGGAGGGCAGCGTGGAGGGTAAAAATCGTGGAGGGAGACCAAGAGATGAATACACTAAACAGATTCAGAAGGACGTAGGTTGCAGTAGGTACTGGGAGATGAAGAAGCTTGCACAGGATGGAGTAGCATGGAGAGCTGCATCAAACCAGTCTCAGGACTAAAAACCACAACAACAACAACCGGTGGATTATATCAACACTGCGAGTGTTAAGAAGATGCTTCGTGAACTCAAATGGGATTCCCTAAAGGGAAGACAACGTCCTTTCGCGGAACGCTATTGAGAAAATTTGGAGAACCCACGTTTGCAGCTGACTGCGGAACGATTCTACTGCGTCCAACGTACATTTCACGTAAGGACCGCCATGAAAATATAAGAGAAATTTGGACTATTATGGAGACACGTAGACAGTCGTTTCTCCCGCTCTCCATTTGCGAGTGAAATAGGAAAGGCGTTTCCGCTTCCGTTCCAGAAAGTCAGTTTTTCTGTTAGTTAGTGGAGCGTCTTCCGCTTCTATCTCTCTGTATTCAACTTCCCGTGTTGCCTATTGTTGACTGCAAGTACTATCAGACTCTCAATAGGGTGTATTGTATTTGTAGAGTTTCACAAGCACATCCACTAGCAAAAGAAAGTTTCCTGTGTGAAACATAGACTGCAATATTCCAGACTTTCTAGCCGTTTTTGAGGCTCTTGAGTTTTTGAAAGACAAACCCACGGTTGTCGATTTAGAAAAAGCTTTTGGCAATGTTGCCAGGAAAACACTCTTTGAAATTCTGAGGGTAACAGCGACAAAATACAGGAGGCGAAATGCTATCTACAAATCGTTCAGAAATCAGACTACAGTTATAAGAGTAGGACGTGACAGAAGCAGCAGTTGAGAAGGAAGTGAGACAAGGTTGTAGCATATCTCTAATGCTATTCAATCTCAACTGTGAGCAAAGAGTGAAAGAACACAAGAAGAAATTGTAAAGCGAATTAATCTCCAGGGAGGAGAAAAACAAACTTTCAAGAGTTCCTGTGACACTCTAATTCTGCCAGAGACGGCAAAGGACTTGTAACAGAGGTTGAACGGAAGGATTAATATTGAAAAAAATATAATAAGATGAGCACCAACTGAAGCAAAACAAGGGTAGTGAAATGTAGTCGAATTAAATCAGGCGATGCTGAGGAAATTAGTTTACAAAATGCGACGCTAAAAGTAGTATATGGTGATTATCATTAAACTTTCGCTACTTGATGCAGTGTAGGTGGGAAACTATTTCCTGTATGGATACCGAACTTTTATAGGAATGATGTTCAGACTGTGCGCTGCAGGATTTGCGTCGTTCATAATGTTAGTGTCGCGACTTGCTGTTAAGCGCCGATACTGGTACGGCGACGAAACACAAACATCCGTGTGCATTACAGTTGCAGGTAGTCAACAGTCTTGGACAAGGTGAGCAGGACTCTACTCGTAAAGCTGTTTTATGAAAATATCAGCTATAGTGAAACTTCCTGGCAAATTAAAACTGTGTGTCGGACCGAGACTCGAACTGGGGACCTTTACTCTTCGCGGGCAAATGCTCTACCGACTGAGCTACCCAAGCACGACTCACGCCCCATCCTCATAGCATCACTTCTGCCAGTACCTCATCTCCTACCTTGCAAACTTCACAGAAGCTCTCCTGCGAACCTTGCAGAAAGGCAAAGGTCCCGAGTTCGAGTCATGGTCCGGCACACAGTTTTAATCTGCCAGGATGTTTCATATCAGCGCATTCTCCGCTGCAGAGTGAAAATCTCATTCTAGAAACATCCCCCAAGCTGTGGCCAAGCCATGTCTCCGCAACATCCTTTCTTCCAGGAGTGCTAGTTCTGCACGTTTCGCAGGAGAGGTTCTGTTAACTTTGAAAGGTAGGAGACGAGGTACAGGCAGAAGTAAAGTTGTGAGGACGGGGTGTGAGTCCTGCTTGGGTAGCTCAGTTGGTAGAGCACTTGGCGGCGAAAGGCAAAGGTCGTGAGTTCGAGTCTCGGTCTGGTACACAGTTTTAATCTGCCAGGAAGTTTCACATCGGCGCACATTCTGCTGCAGAGTGAAAATCTCATTCTGGGAACAGCAATAGTGCTGCTGCTCTTCTCGAACATCACCGCATTAAAGGAATACGGAGAGGGCCTCTTTTCGATCCAGGGTTGAAGGATATACTTCGGAACCTCAAATTAATTGGCGATTTGGGAATTGCTCCTAGGAGAGACCGTCCGCCAATTGCGTCACAAATTGTTGAAGTTACTGTTGCCGCGGTGTTACTCTTGCCACGGCTGATAATGCTGGACGCAGTGTACGATCCTCAGTCAGTGCACGGACTGTGTCCCGACAGCTGGACATTATTCTGTGGTCCACCGTTCGATAAGTGCTGCTAATAATTGTGAAATGACATCTCTAGTGCGGTTCCAGTCTGATGTGGAGGCAGATGGCCGTCTCGTTCGGCAGTGCGGGACCAGCTAGATATACGGGCCCTGCAACGAACCTGTGAAGTCACACTAGTCGGCTTGACCGCCACACTTCGCCAACACTCGGCTGCTTGCAGGGCCCACGGGAAATCAATATGTAACTGAAAAGGTACCCACTAAAGACTTTAACGTTGTCTTGTGCTATCGAGAACTTGCATGGATTTAAACACACAGTCAAGAATAATTAAACTCGTCTGAAATACGCTACTGGCCATTAAAATTGCTCCACCAAGAAGAAATGCATATGATAAACGGGTATTCATTGGAAAAATATATTATACTAGAAATGAAATGTGATTACATTTTCACGCAATTTGGGTGCGTAAATCCTGAGAAATCAGTACCCAGAACAACCACTTCTGGCTGTAGTAACGCCTGGGCATTAAGTCAAACAGAGCTTGGATGGCGTGAACAGGTACAGCTGCCCATGCAGCTTCAACACGATACCACCGTTCATCAAGGGTAGTGACTGGCGTATTGTGACGAGCCAGTTGCTCGGCCACCATTGACCAGACGTTTTCAATTGGTGAGAGATCTGGAGAACGTGCTGGCCAGGGCAGCAGTCGAACATTTTCTGTATCCAGAAAGGCCCGTACGGGACCTGCAACATGCGGTCGTGGATTATCCTGCTGAAATGTAGGGTTTCGCAGGGATCGAATGAAGGCTAGAGCCACGGGTCGTAACACATCTGAAATGTAACGTCGCTGTTCAGAGTGCCGTCAATGCGAACAAGAGGTGGCCGAGACGTGTAACCAATGGCACCCCATACCATCACGCCAGGTGATACGCCAGTATGGTGATGACGAATACACGCTTCCAATGTGCGTTCAACGCGAAGTCAACAAACACGGATGCGAACATCATGATGCTGTAAACAGAAACTGGATTCATCCAAAAAAAATGACGTTTTGCCATTCGTGCACCCAGGTTCGTCGTTGAGTACACCATCGCAGGCGCTCCTGTTTGTGATGCAGTGTCAAAGGTAACCCCAGGCATGGTCTCCGAGCTGGTAGTCCATGCTGCTGCAAACGTCGTCCAACTGTTCGTGCAGATGGTTGTTGTCTTGCAAACGTACCCATCTGTTGACTCAGGGATCGAGACGTGGCTGCACGATCCGTTACAGCCATGAGAATAAGATGCCTGTCATCTCGACTGCTAGTGATACGAGGCTGTTGGGATCCAGCACGGCATTCCGTATTACCCTCCTGAACCCACCGATTCCATATTCTGCTAACAGTCATTGGATCTCGACCAACGCGAGCAGCAATGTCGCGATATTATAAACCGCAATCACGATAGGCTACAATGCGACCTTTATCAAAGTCGGAAACGTGATGGTACGCATTTCTCCTCCTTACACGAGGCATCGCACAACGTTTCACCAAACAACGCCGGTCAACTGCTGTTTATGTATGAGAAATCGGTTGGAAACTTTCCTCATGTTAGCACGTTGTAGGTCTCGCTACCGGCGCCAACCTTGTGTGAATGATCTGAAAAGCTAATCATTTGCATAGCACAGCACTTCTTCCCGTCGGTTAAATTTCACGTCTGTAGCGCGTCATCTTCGTGGTGTAGCAATTTTAATGGCCAGTAGTGTAGTTACTCGCTCCCCACCGAAGACGGTGCTGGCACTCGAGCAATGCAGTGTCACTGTGACTCAAGCACCAGGACCTGCCACTGTTGAGGCTTCGGAACAATGTGTAGCTATGTTTGGAAGTGAAACGTGGACGATAAATAGTTTAGAGAATAAGAGAATAGAAGCTTTCGAAATGTGGTGCTACAGAAGAATGCTGAAGGTTAGATGGGTACATCACATAACTAATGAGGAGGTGTTGAATAGAATTGGAGAGAAGAGCAATTTGTGGCACAACTGGACTAGAAGAAGGGATCGGTTGGTAGGTCATGTTCTGAGGTATGAAGGGATCACAAATTTAGCAGTGGAGGTCGTCGTGGAGGATAAAAATCGTAGAGGGAGACCAAGAGATGAATACACCAAGCAGATTCAGAAGGATGTAGGCTGCAGTAGGTACTGGGAGATGAAGAAGCTTGCACAGGATAGAGTAGCATGGAGAGCTGCATCAAACCAGTCTCTGGACTGAAGACAACAACAACAACAACAACAACAACAACAACAACCCTGCCAAGACTGAGAGCAATACTGAATGTGAACAATACCAATGAATTCTTCTGAAACCTTCCACAAAATTGTAACTCAATCATTTAAATACCCGTCGATGGTGTGTACATGTACGAAATACATTGAGATGCGACCATGTCTTCCGTATGCTTCAATTTTTTGTCAGGTGGTGAAACTTTCAATGATAGGATACCTTTTCTGAAGATATTCTACATCCAGATCTACACACATCCACCGCAAACCACAGTGCTATGCGTGACGGACTGGGTCATGTACCCCTACTGCTCATTTCCTTACCCGTTCCACTCACAGATAGAGCGAGAGAAAAACGACTGCCTATATGCCTCCAAATGAACCCTAATTTCTCGTATCTTATTTTCGCTCTCTTTATTCGTAATATATGTTGGCGGCAGTAGAATCGTTCTGTAGTCAGCTTCCAATGCGGGTTCTCTAAATCCTCTCAGTAATGTTTCTCGAAACAAACGTAGCCTTGCCTTCAGGGATTTCCATTTGAGTCCCCGAAGCAGCTCCGCAATACTTGCGTGTTGTTGCAATCTACCGGTAGCAAACCTGGCATGCCGCCTATGAATTGCTTCGATGTGTTCTCTTAGTCCGACCAGGTGCAGATCGAAAACACTCGAAAAGTACTGAAGAATAGGTCGCACCAGAGACCTACATGCAGGTCGCCTTTACAAATGAACCTCACTTTCCTAAAAATTCTCCCAATAAACCGAAGTCGACTATTCAACTTCAATGCTCTGGAGCTCGTTCCATTTCATGTCGCTTTGTGTCAAGCAGGGCGTTACTAATGATGTATCCGAGCTTTATGGGTATGTATTTCCTACTCATCTTTATTATCTTACATTTTTTACAACAACGACAAGTTTTGTATAAGTCATCCCAACTTCGACACCTTCCACCAAAGCATCATCAGTAAAAAACCGCAGATTGCTGCCCACCGTGTTCGCCAAATCATTTAGGTATGTTGCTGTTGTGGTCTTCAGTCCTGAGACTGGTTTTATGCACCTCTCCATGGTACTCTATCCTGTGCTAGCTTCTTCATCTCCCAGTATGTACTGCAGCCGAAATCCTCCTGAATCTGCTTAGTGTAGGAGGGTAAAAATCGTGGAGGGAGACCAAGAGATGTCTTGGTCTCCCCCTACGATTTTTACCCTCCACGCTGCCCTCCAGTACTAAATTAGTGATCCCTTGATGCCTCAAAACATGTCCTACCAACCGATCCCTTCTTCTAGTCAAGTTGTGCCACAAACTCCTCCCCAATTCTATTCAATACCTCCTCATTAGTTATGTGATCTACCCATCTAATCTTCAGCATTCTTCTGCAGCACCACATTTCGAAAGCTTCTATTCTCTTATTGTCCAAGCTATTTATCGTCCACGTTTCTCTTCCATACATGGCTACACTCCATACAAATACTTTCAGAAACGACTTCCTGACACTTAAATCTATACTCGATGTTAACAAATTTCTCTTTTTCAGAAACGCTTTCCTTGCTATTGCCAGTCTACATTTTATATCCTCTCTACTTGGACCATCATCAGTTATTTTGCTCCCCAAATAGCAAAACTCCTATACTACTTTAAGTGTCTCATTTCCTAATCTAATTCCTCAGCATCACCCGACTTAATTCGACTACATCCCATTATCATCCTTTTGCTTAGAAAGGAATAGTGATCCTACCGCACTTCTCTCGGGCGCTCCTGTCGATACTGTTGAACCTGATGGACATTCGCCGTCGAGGACAACATACTGGTTTCTGTTACTTAAGCTTTCGAGACACTCACATAATTCGGGCGCAAGTGAAACGTGGACGGTTCAGACGAGAAGAGAAGTTTTCGAAGTGTTGTAGTGTAGAACAAAGATTGGAGACGTATATGGATATCTAATGACGAGGTACTGAATAGTATTGCAAAAGAAAAAAAAAAGAAAGATATTTATGGCACAACCTGACTGAAAGAACGAATAGGTTGCTATGACTCATTGTGAGAAGCAATGAATCTTCAGCTTGGTAGTGGAGTGAAGTGTGATTGAGGGTGATCAAGGCTTGACTACAGTAATCAGATTCACATGGATGTAGTTTGCAGTTATTTTGCAGAGAGCTGTAATGATAATAATGTCGTGTGACTGGGGCCTCCCGTCGGGTAGACCGCTCGCCTGGCGCAAGTCTTTCGATTTGACGCCACTTGGGCGACTTGCGTGTCGATGGAGATGAAATGATGATGATTAGGACAACACAACACCCAGTCCCCGAGCGGAGAAAATCTCCGACCCAGCTGGGAATCGAACCCGGATCCTTAAGATTGACAGTCTGCCGAGCTGACCACTTTTTTCTTTTTTTTTTTTTAATCTCATTTTGTTCGTTTTTGTTTGTTGTATCTGCTCGAGGCGGATGTCGAAAGACACCCACTTCAGTTCGTTGTTGATCCATTAACTCAGTTTTTTTTATTACAGAGGGCAGCTAGCCCTCTGACCAAACACGCTGAGTTACCGTGCCGACTAACTATCGGGGGCGGACTGCAGAGAGCTGTATCGAACGAGTCTTCGGACTGAAGACCACAACAAGAAAATTATAGTCTGAAAGTTTGCTGAAAAAATTGGAAATTGGTATAATTATGTGAAACGTTTTATGAGTAACGGGGGGGCTGTTAGGACGACATGAGCTCGCTCCCCTATTGCTTGCCACAGGCCGCGCGCCGGCTAGAGTTCCCGCAGCTACCTGCGCGCGGACCACCCCTGTTGCCACCTGTTGCACACGGCCTCGTTTCCCGCCAAAGCGGGCGCGGCGCCCTCGGCAGCAGACGGAGTTGAACGACCGCTGCGCCCTTCCCAGTTCCCACCGCTCGGGCCGCCCGCTTTCCGGTTACACTGTCTACGCGCGCGCCCACTTCGCCCGGCCTTCCGAGGAAAAAAAAGCGACGCAAGGGCGCTGTCTGTTTGTACTTCAAACTCCATCTTTATTCTTACTGCACTAACAGGACAAAATCACAACACCAAACAGTTAATAATGTAGAGTAATGAAATTTCGGGAATACATTTGTCTAGCTGAAATTTTAAGTGATCAACATTGCCAAATCACAGGTTTAAGCTATTCCAAATGTGAAATGCTGCTACAAGCACGGTGTAAAGCCGTCGGCACATTGACCGTGCTGTCGAACATTAACGTTGAGCGTGCCAAGTTCTGCGTACGGTACGTGAGCCCTAACGTGGTACACGCGATCGCAACGCACTTGAGCGGCAGTTTGAGGGATGTTTCTAGTTCGTAAATCACACTGTTTACTCAACGGGCGCGCGTAAAATTCCCACGTTAGGTCTATTAAAACGCACATTTCCTCCATTGTCCACGAAAAGCAAAGTACCATGTTCAATCAATAAGGACACAGGCTTACAAAAGTTCCATTACAAACAGTGCGGGACAAATTTGGAGTACTTCTCCGCATAAGATAAACATTATTTCATCATTCCCACATTTTAGTAAAACCCCAAGATCAGTCTTACTTGATCACTGTTCCTACCCAGCAGCAGAATCTTTGCAACATGTGAATTACGAAGCGTAAAAGAAGAAGGAGCAAAATATCTTTACACAAGTAGCGCAAGCTGTCCTGTAATTAAGCCAATCGAACAAAAACACCCTTAAAAAAAAAGGTAAACTGATATTTACATAATATCAAATATTATAGCATATACTTATATTAAACTAATAATAAAGTATCGGAACTAAATAAATACGCGAATGTTAGGAAAAAAAAATGGGAGTGTAAAGACGCCGCATCGCCGCCTGAGCGTAGACTCTTTACCGGACAGAAACGCTACCCATTACGATTTTTTTTTTTTAAATCTCATTTTTGTTCGCTTTTGTTCGTTGCATCTGCTCGGGGCGGACGTCTAAAGACATCCTTTTAAGTTCGTTGTTGATCGATTAACTCATTTTTTTTATTACAGAGGGCTACTAAGCCTCTGACCGAACACGCTGAGCCACCGTGCCGGCATGCTAAACTGACAATAGATTGCTGTTCCCTAAAAATATTGTGTTATCCTTTGCTAAACACGTTAATCGTAGATAATTATGTTATTAACTGAAATCTAATTATAACAAAATCTACCACGAACAATGCGTTTGAGTGGATCTTCTGTGTGTCGCTGCCTTCAAATAGCCTACGCTCGTTAGAATAATTCTTTTGCCACGAATATGAAGTTTCTCATTATTTTATTGGAACGAATCACACAACTAACAACGGATTTTCGAGTGATTCTCAATTTGTTGCTGTTCAGAAACGGCGTATATACATGTAGGCTTGAAATGAATGCCAATATGGCACCTCACAACTCTGTACTGAAGGGAGCCGACATGCGTGTGACGTAGGTGCCGATGTGCCATCTCATTGGTCAACGCTCATGCCAGATATTGATCTGCACGTTCGAAAAGACTCCCGAGCGTGCTATACCACGCTATGACGCCTGAAACTCGGCGTTCTCAACGTTCCGATGCATGGTCTGTGTGCCGACGGCTTAAGCGATAGAATGTTGACTGCAAGCATCCAGTCTGGAGCCGAGCGACCGCTACGGTCGCAGGTTCGAAACCTACCTCGGGCATGGATGTGTGTGATGTCCTTAGGTTAGTTAGTTTTAATTAGTTCTAAGTTCTAGGCGACTCATGACCTCAGAAGTTAAGTTGCATAGTACTCAGAGCCATTTTTTGAATGGTCGCATCCGTGTTTTGGGAACATAGCGGTGAACGCACACTGGAAGCGTGTATTCGTCATCACCATACTGGCGTATCACCCGGCGTGATGGTATGGGGTGCCATTGGTCACACGTCTCGGTCACCTGTTGTTCGCATTGACGGCACTTTGAACAGTCGACGTTACATTTCACATGTGTTACGACCCGTGGCTATACCCTTCATTCGATCCCTGCGAAACACTACATTTCAGCGGGATAATGCACGACCGCATGTTGCAGGTCCTGTACGGTCCATTCTGGATACAGAAAATATTCGACTGCTGCGCTGGCCAGCACATTCTCCAGATCTCTCACCAACTCAAAACGTCTGGTCAATGATGGCCGAGCAACTGGCTCGTCACGATATGCCAGTCACTACTCTTGATGAACTGTGGTGTCATGTTGAAGCTGCATGGTCGGCTGTACCTGTGCACGCCATCCAAGCTCTGTTTGACTCAATGCCCAGGCGTACCAAGGCCGTTATTACGGCCAGAGGTGGTTGTTCTGGGTACTGATTTCGTAATCACTTATCAGTTCCAGTGTAATATATTTGTCCAATGAATACCCGTTTACCATCTGCATTTCTTCTTGGTGTAGCAATTTTAATGGCCAATAGTGCGCGACAGTGACCCCAAAGCGGTAGACCAGCTGAAGAGAAACATACACCAGAGTACGAAAGAAACGATGCTACAGTTTTGCATAAAATGAGTTCGAATATGATATCACGAGCTGTGATGGTACAGTGATTGGTAGACTGTACCGCCTATAAGTTTCCATCACTCGAGATGTGTACAGTTAGCAGCTGAACATTTTATAAAGTTATTCAAAACGAAAAGATTTTGTGTTGTAATATTGTATTGTAAGGCATGTTTGTTCTTTCTTATGGTACTCGCTACGAGCGTGGGGCGCGGTCGTGACAGAAGGACCAGGCCTGCCAACCTTCCTTACTGGTCAACACTGGCGTAAAAGCTACGGCTGTTTTGCAAACAAGACAACCCGAAGCGACTCGCCCAACCCACCTTAACAATAAAGACAACTGAAATTCGTAATTTTGAATTATAATGAATTAAAATATGTATTCAGTTCTTGTCCAGATTTAGCCACGATCAGTTGTGATCTGTGGAGATACGTTATTATTGTTTGACAACTAGCTTTATTAACTAAGTGAAATCATTATTCTAATAAAGTTGTTAAAAGAAGGACGTAAACAACTGTGAAGAATTTTGGAAATACTTGAAGACGGATTTTTTGTGTGACTGATTTGGAAGGAAATTTCTGTTTAAGTCAAACTGTATTTTATTGGTGTTGAAGTTCAGTTATTTCGCATATCGAGATCTGACACGAGAAAGGGAGATCTCTGGACTACTGAGATTACGATGTTGCGGTTTTCGTGGACTTTATTTCGCGTCAGTTAGAATGAAAGTGATTTGATGAAGGTCTCAAGGCTCAACGAACGTTGTATGCTTCTAGAGAGAAGAAATCAGAAGAAATATAAAGTTAGCTGTGAAATAATCCTTCCAGTGATAGTTCGTAATAATGAGACAGGGATAACTTTTTCAACGAAAGCGAAATTTGTGCCACCAACAATACTAGTATCACTAGATGTTACAACTTAAGCGGAACACAATATTTATGTGGAAAGGCAACGTACTCATCAAAGGACTCTAATAATATTTAGAAGCCAAAGCATTCACTAAGACTTATAGAGATGGTTCATGGTTTTTGTGCTACTAGGATTAGTTACCCATTATTTCAAAACTAAACATTGATGGACCAGAGGTAACTTACGGCGCCGTTCGCTTTAAATAATTATCTGTCAGTTGCAATACGAACGAACTACACAATACCGTGAATTGACTATTTCCACGCGCCACCGTTCGCGTGAAATAATAACCGAAGTTACTGTCCCAAGGAACTAAATAATACCGTGATTAGGCAATTGTCATACCTCAAATATTAAAACTGCTCAAACTAAAATAAATTCCATTAGAACAGGCCTCTATAGGCCCAACGGTACCGACCGACCACCGTGTCATTCTCAACCGATAGTTGTCACTGACAGCAGATATAGAGGGGCATGTGCTCAACACCCAAGTCTCGCAGTCGTTGGCACTTCTCGTGACCGCAGCTGCTACACTATGTGATCAAAAGTATCCGAACACCTGGTTGAAAATGACTTACAAGTTCGTGGCGCCCTCCGTAGGTAATGCTGGAATTCAATATAGTGTTGGCCCACCCTTAGGCTTGATGACGGCTTCCACTCTCGCAGGTTACGTTCAATCAGGTGCGGGAAGCTTTCTTGGGGAATGGTAGCCCGTTCTTCACGGAGTGCTGCACTGAGGAGAGGTACTGATGTCGGTCGGTGAGGCCTGGCACGAAGTCGGAGTTCCAAAACATCCCAAAGGTGTTCTATAGGATTCAGGTCAGGACTCTATGCAGGGGAGTCCATTACAGAGATGTTATTGTCATGTAATCTCTCCGCCAAAGGTCGTGCGTTATGAACAGGAGCTCAATCGTATTGGAAGACGCAATCGCCTTCCCCAAATTGCTCTTCAGTGGTGGGGAGCAAGAAGGTGCTTGAAACATCAATGTAGGTCTGTGCTGTGATAGAGCCAGGCAAAACAATAAGGTTGCAAGCCCCCTCCATGGAACACGACCACCGCCTACGAATTTTACTCTTGGCACTAAACACGCTGGCAGATGACGTCCACCGGGCATTCGCCATACCCACACCCTGCCATCAGATCGCCACATTGTGTATCGTGATTCATCACTACACACAACGTTCCTCCACTGTTCAGTCATCCAGTGTTTACGCTCCTTATACCAAGCGAGCCGTCGTTTGGCATTTACCGGCTTGATGTGTGGCTTATGAGCAACTGCTCGACCGTGAAATCCAAGTTTTCTCACCTCCAGCCTAACTATTACAGTACTTGCAGTGGACCTGATGCAGTTTGGAATTCCTGTGTGGTGGTCTGGATAGATGTCTACCTATTACACATCACACATTACACTCTCGTCAAATGTTGCGGTCTCTGTTAGTCAACAGACGAGGGCGGCCTGTACGCTTTTGTGCTGTACCTGTTCCTTCACGTTTCTACGTCACTATGACATCGTCACATCGGAAACAGTGGACCTAGGGATGTTTAGGAGTGTGGAAATCTCGTGTGCAGACGTATGAACCAAGTGACACCCAATCACCTGACCACGTTCAAAGTCCTTGAGTTCCGCGGAGCGCCCCATTCTGCTCTCTCACGATGTCTAATGACTGCTGAGGTCGCTGATGTGGAGTACCTGGCAGTAGATGGCAGCACAGTGCACCTAATTTGAAAAACGTATGATTTTGGGGGTATCCGGATAATTTTGATCACATAGTGTACTTCTCAGTCAAGCAGCTTCTGAATTGGCCTCACAAGGCTGAGTTCACAGTGCTTGCAAACAGGGCTCGGGAGACCCGAATGGTCACCCATCTTACTGTTAGCCCAGCCCAACCGCACTTATCTTCTGTGATATGACGGAAACTGGTGTTACCACCACAAATGGTTCAAATGGCTCTAAGCACTATGGGACTTAACATTTGAGGTCATCAGTCCGCTAGACTAAGAACTACATAAACTTAACTAACCTAAGGACATCACACACATCCATGCCCGAGGCAGGATTCGAACCTGCGACTGTAGCAGCAGTGTGGTTCCGGACTTCAGCGCCTAGAACCGGTAGGCCACAGCGGCCGGCGTTACCACTACAGCAAGGTCGTTGACATTACAAGTGCTATTAATAATAAAAGTCCTCGACGATCAATCGTCAAGCTAGAACCTGCAAAACTGAGTAAATATTATCTTCAGAACTGTACAGCGATGTATGGCTGTGGTACGAATTACGTATTACTGCAGCAACACAAGTAGCGGGTAAGGCGAACTCGAGACTGCAGTTTATTGGTAGAATCCCCAAGTGATGCAGTCCTTCAACAAAGGAAATAGCTTACAGCACGTTAGTTCGACCAGTCTGTATGGGACCCTTACCAGCTGGATCTGATTCAAGAGATTTAGAGGGTCCAAAGAAGAGCGGCAGGATTCGTGACTGGTACATTTAGCCATTGCGATAGCGTTACAAATCTGACAGAAAGTTTGAAGTGGGACACACTTGCTGATAGACGGCGCGCTAAACTGAGGGGGCTGCTCACTAAATATCGAAATCCGATCTTCACCGAGGATGTAGGGCATATATTATTACAACCGACTTTTAGATCACGCAATGATCACCATTCAAAGATAAGGGAAATAAGAGGTCGTACTGAGGCGTTCAGACAATCGTTTTACCCTCGCGCGCCTTCGAGTGGAACAGTGGGGGGGGATATGTCTTTGGCGCGAATTGTGTCCTCTGCCACCCACCGCTTGGTGGCTAGCGGAGTATATGTGTAGATGTAGATCTCATAAATGAAAGGTAGCTCATTCCCTCCCGGTGCAAGCAAACGAGCGAACACCACAGGGCACAAAAAGGCACATTTTAGACAAAATAATATTTTTCTATGTCTCGAAAGTGCGTATTATTGACACTGGGCCGTTTTTGTACTGGACATAGTGTATTAACAATTATGTCGCATTATGTGGCATTGTTGTTCAGAGATGCAGTTACGGTTCTGCAGCACCCACGTAGTGAAGGCTGCGAATGATCCGTGTGGTGTAGACACGGTAGGCAGAGGTGTTACTGAATCAGCAAGTTGGCGCTAAAAGCACGCTCCATCTCTGATTGATAGGCCACACAGGGAGGCAGCAGTGTTTGTCGCTAACACTGCAGTCACGCGCCGGCGCAGAACGTCTCACTGCCTCACCATAAGTGAAATCACCTTATTCACTGTATCTGAAACAGTTCTGTGTGTCGAAAAAAAGGTTTTCGGCAGACAGTACGCAAAGGGACGAGTTTACCTTTGTTGTTAATATTCATAGATTTTGTATTTGCAGAAATATTGAACTACATATTACTTTTATACTACAAGCGCTACGCCCTACGCGGAAATAATCTTCGGCGACCAACGTCCGTAAGCGGTCAGTTATCGTTATACCCGTGGTTACTGACATATGACGCAGCAGGAGCCTGAAACCTTTTCCACAAGAAACATGATCGAACTCTGATTCGCACATATGCAAATTTCCTCCAAACACCACGCAGGCCGGTAAATGCAGTTCGCCAGCCGTTCCAACAGGAACCTCATAGCACGCGTAGCGATTTATCAAGATGTGATACGTCCACAGCCGGCCGGTGGGGCCGAGCGGTTCTAGGCGCTTCAGTCTGGAGCCGCGAGACCACTACGGTCGCAGGCTCGAATCCTGCCTCGGGCATGGATGTGTGTGGTGTCTTTAGATTAGTTAGGTTTCAGTAGTTCTACGTTCTAGGGGACTGATGATCTCAGATGTTAAGTCCCATAGTGTTCAGAGCCATTTGAACCATTTGATACGTCCACAGCTCGTGGTCTGCTGGTTTTGAGTTTACATGGAAATGGAAGTTTATGGCAATTATTCTACAATTTTCTTAAGAATACAAAAACCAAACATGACGAGGCAGTCATGAAGAGAGTGATAAAGTGATGAAACGTCACTCTACTTGAAATTGGATTTCGTTTCTTCCTTCAATTTAATTTAATCATAACATGCAGTATATATTAAGCCTACGACTCAGGAACAGAAGGGAAACTGCTGTCCACCTGGAGAAGGCGCAACGTTATGTAGTGCGCGAACTTTCTTTCACCTTTCATTAATTCGTCAGCTCTCATTTTTCCATACATATTAACTATTTCAAGAAGGTTTATCGCAACTCAGTCTGCCGGTTTTGTCGCTGAAGACGACTTTTCACTTTCCAAGTAAAAATTTCTGTTTGTTCTTAAGAAAGATGATTTTATTGTAATTTAAATCTCCTTCACTCAGTGTTTTTATTACAGAGAGCAACCGGCCCCCTGCCCGAGAAAGCTGAGCTACCATCTTGGCATGATGGAGCTAACCAAACACGACTCACAACCGGTACTCACAGCTTTACTTCTGCCAGTACCTCTTTGCCTACCTTCCAAACTTCACAGAAGATCCCCTGTAAAACTTGCAGGACTTCCACTCCTGGAGGAAAGGATACTGCGGAGACGTGGCTGTGAGGACAGGTCGTGAGTGGTGCTTGGAGAGGTTAGTCGATAGAGCACTCTCCCACGAATGGCAAAGATCCCGATCTCAGGTCGCTGTCGCGCACACAGTTTTAATCTGGCAGGAAGTTGCACATCAGCCCACACTGGGCTGCAGGGTGAAAATTTCATTCTGGAAACATTCCCCAGGCTGTGGCTAATATCCTTTCTTCCATGAGTGATAGTCCTGCCAAGTTTCGCAGAAGACTTTCTGGGAGGTTTGTAAGGTAGGAGCTTCAATCTGCCAGGAAGTTGCACATCAGCCCACAATGGGTTGCAGAGTGAAAATTTCATTCTGGAAACATCCCCCAGGCTGTGCCTAAGCCATATCTACGCAGTATCCTTTCTTCCATGAGTGTTAGTTCTGCCAAGTTTCGCAGGAGAACTTCTGTGAAGTTTGTAAGCTAGGAGACGAGGTACTGGCGGAAGTACAGCTGTGAGGACAGGCCGTGGGTTGCGTGTGGGTAGCTCAGTCGATAGAGCACTTGCCCGTGAGAGGTAAAGGTCTCGAGTCTCGGTCCGATTCACAGTTTTAATCTGCCAGAAGTTTCAACCCAAGACGGTGTCTCCGACCAGTAATGTCATACGATCATCTCATTTCACTGCGTGGTATGTCTTCCCTCTGATCCGAAGCTCTGTGCTGTCGTTGATCATCCCAGCATGGTTCCGTACACCAGCGTCTAGGATTCCTCAGCAAGAAGCGTCGCGCTTAAACAGCTGCTCGACCGTAGAAAGTTTCACTCTCCCAACCACACACAACACAACGATGGCAATCTACGCGAATGACACAGCCATCATCGCGCAAGATTGGAAACAATCAAACATTACGTCACGCTTACAGACTGCACTCAGAGCGGCTGAGCCTTGGTTGGAGAAATGGCGTGTTAGAGTAAACGTCGACAAGTGCGAAGCCGTTCTGTTCACTAGAAGACCGAAGCAACTGGGCATACACCGACACTGCAGACCAATAACTCTACATGGACGCCCAATACGTGTCCGTGAGAAAGTCAAATATCTCGGTGTCTGGCTGGATCGGAAATTACTCTGCGGGGACCACATACAACACACGACCAACCGAGCTAGCGCGAGGCTCAAACAGCTCTAACCTATGCTCAACAGGCGTAGCACACTGAACAGAAGGGTGTCGAGGTCCACGTACATGACACTTATTCGATCCCTGATGAAGTACGCACCTCCTGTCTGGGATACGCTGCGCCTACACGCCTGCGCCGTCTGCAGTTCATACAAAACAAAGTACTCAAAATCATAAGCAATGCTCCACGATACACACGCATCGCGGATCTTCACCGGGAATACCGACTTGAGACTCTCACGGAGGTAATCCACAAACTCACCACAAGACTATACAGAAACTCCAGACATTCGCAGAACCCGTTTATTCTGTATCTGGGGAACTATGACCACAACCACAGATGGAAACATAAAAGACCAAAAGACACACTTGTAAGGACATAACATCTATGGCCAAGTACACGCAAACATAACGGTACACGTGAGCCCCTGTTAATCAGACGCCATTACTGGATATCCAGCTGGAATACACTGCTGAATAACTGGCGCCACGCAGGGAAGCCGTACCGTACACTGCATGCAGACAAGGTCCACACATCCCCCACACAGCCGATCTCCCACTACTATATAACGATGAGGATTGTCCCAGGAATGCAGCGGCTGCAGGAAACTGGGATACATCGCCATCGCTTGCCACGGTAATGATGCATGATACCCATACTAACAAACTCAATCTTGCATGAACTATCGCATCTAGTAAGCCACTACTGCTCTTACTACCCATCCCACTGTCGCAGAGGTTTTATTCCCATGGCACGAGCCTTGGCACTTTTTTCCCTCTGCTCTTCAAATCGCTACCCTCATTCACGTTTCGTCCACCACCTGTTAATGCGTTGTCTCACCCAGACGCACGGATAACATCACAGCCCAGCATCCTGTGATCCACTCACTAGATAACTAACATGTTGACGGAGGTGACAGTAGAACTTTTGGTCTGGCCATCACGTTGGTGAGGGCGTGTAGGGGCCCCATCCCTATTTTTCCCAATGTATTGAACTCTCACGACTGTAGCAGAAGATACCGTCACAGTGCAGAGCCTTCTGAAGTGAAGGTATAGACGTTGATTTATTGGAACGTTTTTATAATCATTCGGTGATATCCAGACAACACGGTCTGGGACTCGAGGATCGGTTTGAGATACCGGCACTTCATCGTATTTCCAGTTCACTGTTAAGAAAGGGAACAACAAACTGGGGACCGTCAGGGAAACTGCTACTTGCTGCTCTGACCTGTCACACGGTGTCATTCAATCAGTCACTAATCTTGGAAGTCCGTTATTTCAATACATGTAGCAGTTCTGTGTACCGGCATTCTCTCATTGCGACTGCGGGCTCTATCCGCATGTGTCAGGCTCTAGTACGACACATCGCTACACAGACTAAACTTTTCGCACGTAGTGCAAACGGATAGTGACAGCCAATAGTCGCTCTGTACTCACGTTATGGATTCAGACCCACCTTCGGGCACGGAGATACAAATTTCCGCAGTTTTCCTACGGCCAGAGTCAATACTGCCACGATTACCCTCAACCGGTCCCATCTGGTTTCCTGTTCCACTTATGTGCAAACCACGCCAGCGCTCTGCCTCTGATGACCTGGCCCTATAAAGGACGTTAAACCCGAATGTCAATTGTTCATTTTTTTACTATCAGTGAGCAAACTCATTTGGACGGAGTGGGTCTCAATTCCGCTTTCCTGATTTATGTCTTGTGTGGTTCTCCTGTTTACATAAGTAGTGGGTGTGGTCCGAGCCAGCCGGAGTGGCCGAGCGGTTCTAGGCGCTACAGTCTGCAACCGCGCGACCGCTGCGGTCGCAGGTTCGAATCCAGCCTCGGGCATGGATAGATGTGATGTCCTTAGGTTAGTTAGGTTTAATTAGTTTTAAGTTGTAGGGGACTGATGACCTGAGCCGTTAAGTCACATAGTGCTCAAAGCCATTTGAACCATTTTTTGTGGTCCGAGTCAGGTGAGCCACCTCGAATTCTGCTGTCAGAACAAACTTCCCTCGACTATACCCGGAAACAGGAAGAGAGTAAGTGGCATGCAGTTTCCCACCTAGAGACTGTTGTCCCGTATGCTGGGTTAAAATATAAAACCTCTCCGCAGTATCCCATGGCGTGACAGCACATGGCACCGTTATTGGTGAACAGTTCGGTGGAATGTTGTTCTGGACACAGCGACACTTCTGTTCAAACAGAGAAGCACTCTAAGGCACTACACTATTTCGTCTTCTTCTTTTCAACCGACACGCGTCAGTAGCAACATGAACATGAAACTACACTGCACAGAACTCAGTCATGGAGACGGACTCCTGATGCTTATGATGTCTAAGACTCGCTTCCCTGAATTACTTGGATCCAATGCCGGGCCCGGCCGCTGTGACCGAGTGGTTCTAGGCACTTCAGTCCGGAACCGCGCGACTGCTACGGTCGCAGGTTCTAATCCTGCCTCGACCATGGATGTGTGTGATGTTCTTAGGTTATTTAGGTTTAAGTAGTTCTAAGTCTAGGGGACTGATGACCTCAGATGTTAAGTTCCATATTGGTTAGAGCCATTTGAACCAATGCCGGGATTTTTCGCTAGAATGGCCTCGGTCATTACTCATTCCCCATTGTCGTGGAAATAAATAACTGATCCACATCAAATGATCTCTCTGCCGACAAAACGCTAAACTTTTCCACGGTAAGATATCGTTGAGACTTTCGTGGTCACCTGATTGATGTGCTGCCTGTTGCCCTTCTGCGGTTCTTCTGCCGACGGTTGTTCCTTTCCCCGTCGTTTTCAGAACAGATGGTTGATACGGTCAGAGTTTCATCCTCCCTTGCCGAAGGGTATCGTAGTGGAAGGCATATAGTTGACAATACCAGCCGCTGTGTATTTGAAGCCATTTTGACTATATTTCGACTGTGACTGTCCCAAGAAATATGTATAGGTTTTTTAAATTACTTTGTCAACTAATTTAGTGACATGTTTCGAGGTAAACCCCATCTTCAGGCTGAATGGCATTACAAAAACAACTTTAAAATAAGGCCATACTGACGTTACATAGTCTTTTCGTAAAGAAAAAGATGACCCCCAGCATTTACGAAAAGACTATGTAACGTCAGTATGGCCTTATGTTAAAGTTGTTGTTGTAATGCCACTTGGCCAGAAGATGATTTTTATCTCGAAACATGTCGCTAAATAAATAAGTAATACATTAGTTGACAAAGTTTATGACTGGTAGCGGTAATTAAAAAAAAAACCTTTACGCTGTATATTTACTTCTTTACTCTGCAATCCACCTTACGTTGCATGGTGAAGGATACAGTGTTGTGGGCTTCCCGACTGTGGACTTTGCGACCCGTGATGTAATTAGCGTTTTCGACTACAAATACTGTAGCCACAAATTTTGCGAGCGTTTGGGCAATAACGTCACTTCACATTTTGTCCAGGCTTAGGATTGGCTATGAAAATTGTAGATAGGTTTGTTTAAATGTTTTTATCTTTATTTATTTTTAGATGTTTACCTCTCTACAATGTAACTGTAGCAAATGACTGAACATTTGTCTTATTTTACGAATTTTAATTCTCTCTCAATTTTAGTATACCACTCCACCCTCTCCATCTCTCTTTACACGCTACCCTGTTCCAGTCGCGAACGCCGTGCTGGAACATCGTCTGTTGTTAAGCCTGCGTATGAACTCCAGTATTTCTGATTTCACGAGGGCGTGGTTGAAAGTAATGCGTATAAATTTTTTACGTGAAAAACCTTAAAGCTTTTCAAAGAAAACAAACGGTATTAGTATTCTACACCTTTATTGTTCATGCTTACGTATTCATTTCTCAACATAGTCATCCTGGCCAGTTCGTTCATATCGTCACTGTAGAATGTTCAACTTTGTTGATGGAACCTCAGCCTCACGTCTCCTTGCAACGTTTCATCACTACCAAAGTGAAACGTGTTCTTTCAGTTTTGCAAACAGATGAAAATCGGGTGGTGACAAGTCGGGAATGTAAGGTAGGGTGATCGACGACAGCGAACCAAAGCTGCCGATGTCGCGGCGCTCGTGTGTCGTCTGACATTGTCACGTTGAAGGAGAGCACGCTCCATGCATGGACTGACTCTTCGAATTCGAAAGCCGATTACAGCATGCTGTATCTCACTCACCGACATATTTATTTATACACCGCTACGCTATACGCTGTATTTCGGAGCCCTCTAGCGGTAGAGGGCTGCAAATATGTAGACATGAAGAACAGAGATGTAGAATGTTAATAACGCTTATTTTGTTTAAAAATATATGAGTACTGACATTTAAAAAATCTGAGGCATAACTTTTCAGGATGCTCACGACTTATCTTAGAAGAAAGATTAAGGAAAGGCAAACCTACGTTTCAAGCATTTGTAGACTTAGAGAAAGCTTTTGACAATGTTGACTGGAATACTCTCTTTCAAATTCTGAAGGTGTCAGGGGTAAAATACAGGGAGCGAAAGGCTATTTACAATTTGTACAGAAACCAGATGGCAGTTATAAGAGTCTAGGGGTATGAAAGGGAAGCAGTGGTTGGGAAGGGAGTCAGACAGGGTTGTAAACTGTCCCCGATGTTATTCAATCTGTATATTGAGCAAGCAGTAAAGGAAACAAAAGAAAAGTTTGGAGTAGGTATTAAAATCCATGGAGAAGAAATAAAAACTTTGAGATTCACCGATGACATAGTAATTCTGTCAGAGACAGAAAAAGGACTTGGAAGAGCAGTTAAACGGAATGGACAGTGTCTTGAAAGGAAGATATAAGATGAACATCAAGAAAGGCAAAACGAGGATAATGGAATGTTGTCGAATTAAGTCGGGTGACGCTGAGGGAATTAGATTAGGAAATGAGACACTTAAAGAAGTAGAGGAGATTTGCTTTTTGGGGAGCAAAATAACTGAGGATATAAAATGTAGACTGGCAATGGCAAGGAAAGCGTTTCTGAAGAAGAGAAATATGTTAACATCGAGTATAGATTTAAGTGTGAGGAAGTCGTTTCTGAAAGTATTTGTATGGAGTGTAGCCATGTATGAAAGTGAAACATCGACGATAAATAGTTTGGACAAGAACAGAATAAAAGCTTTCGAAATTTGGTGCTACAGAAGAATGCTGAAGATTAGATGGGTAGATCACATAACTAATGAGGAGATATTGAACAGAATTGAGGAGAAGAGAAGTTTGTAGCACAACTTGACAAGAAGAAGGGACCGGTTGGTAGGACATGTTCTGAGGCATCAAGGGATCACAAATTTAGCATTGGAGGGCAGCGTGGAGGGTAAACACCGTAGAGGGAGACCAAGAGATGAATACACTTAGTAGATTCAGAAGGATGTAGGTTGCAGTAGGTACTGAGAGACGTAGAAGCTTGCACAGGATAGAGTAGCATGGAGAGCTGCATCAAACCAGTCTCAGGACCGAAGACCACAACAACAACAACAACAACAACTCTTACGTTCAGAATCTTTTCACGAGATATATGTTGGAGAAAGCAATATGTTGTTCATTCGTCTAGGGTCTGTACATGTAACAAGCCAAGGTCGTTATGTGAACGGTCGATTGATCGTAAATCGATCGCACTGTGTAAGGATTTTGGTTGGGTTTGTATGCGTTTAGTGTACAATACGGCAGGGGAGCCGAATTGCACCCAGAACGCAATCAAACACAACCAAAACGCTTACACAGTGCTATCGATTTACGATCAATCGACCGTTCACATAACGACCTTGGCTTGTTGCAGGACAAGTACAGACGCTGCAGCTGGCCCAGGACACCCCAGAAGTACTCCTCCTCCGAAGGACTGACACTCTTTATGATGATCTAAGCTATGATAACGATACTGAGCATTGCACGACATCCAAAACTAACAACAACCGCACCCTTGCATTGTCACAGACAGAAAGAAAACCGCTACTGCTCTTACTGCCTGACCAGACCAACGCAGAGTTTTTTTCCCTTGGCGCTTGCCTTGGCACTCTTTTCCGCTGTGCCCTTGAAACAGCTACTCTTCGCTCGCCTTCTTCCACAGTCTGTCTCCTTTATGCGGGTGCATTAGTGGTTAACCCTTTCCAGACATACGGACAACATCACGGCCCCACACCTCGTGAAGTCCTCATTTACTAACTAACAATACTGTAAAAGTAGGATTTTGAGGTGGTCACCACGTTGGTGTGGGTGTGGAGCGGCTCCACCCTTTTTCTTTCTTTCTTTCTTTTTTTTTTTAAAGGGTTCTTCTACGAAATTTCTCTTTTACTTCTACATCAGTACTTCACACAGTACTTCAGATGCTCCCTTAAGGTGTATGACAGAGGCTCTTCCTGGTCATTTCGCGAGGCGTATGTGCTACGAAGTAATGTCTTACCCGGCTCTTCTTGGAACTTAAGCTACAGAAAAAAAATGGCTCTGAGCGTTATGGGACTTAGCATCCGAGGTCATCAGTTCCCTAGACTTAGAACTACTTCAACCTAACTAACCTAAGGACATCACACACATCCATGCCCTAGGCAGGATTCGAACCAGCGACCGCAGCAGCAGCGCGGTTCCGGACTGAAGAGCCTAGAGCCCCTGGCCACAGCGGCCGGCACTTAAGCTACAGACCTCTCCGTGAAGCACAACGCTTCTCATGTGACTTCTGCCACTGCAGTTTGCTTAGCATTTCCGTAATGCTGTCGTGCTTACTAAACGACCACGTGATGAAACCTGCCGCTTTTCGTTGGCTCTTTTCTAACTCTTCCATTAATCTAGTCTCGTAAAGATCCATAACTCACGCGCAGCAATCAACAGCGGTTAGCGCAGGTGGTTCGTAATCTGCTTATTTGATGAGTGAATTATGTTTCCGTAAGGTTCTTCCATTGAATCTGCTTTTTTGTAGTGTTAGTTTTACTTGGTCGTTGCACGTTACGTCCTTCCAGACGGTTACCCCTAGGCACCTTACCGTTGCTGTAGTCGTTCCTATCTGACACCAGCATCGCCTACGAACAGCTCCATGGAGCTTCCGCCATTAAGCACTACTTCGCATACACTAATGACCGTATTACGGTCTCTTGGGGTTCTCCATAGATTACGTTTACATCTGTTGATACCGCGTTGTTAAGACTGCGTGCTCAGTTTTACGGCCGCCGAGCGGTTCTAGGCGCTTCAGTCCGGAAGCGAGCGACTGCTACGGTCGCAGGTTCGAACCCTGCCTCGGGCATGGATGTGTGTGATGTCGTTAGGTTTAAGTAGCTCTAAGTTCTAGGGGAGTGAGGGACTGATGTTAAGTCTCATAGTGCTCAGAGCCATTTTTTTGTTTTTTTTGTTTTTGTTTTAATTTTACGCGCTTGTAAGACACGTATCTGGTCCGATATTCGGTAAGCTCGTAACTAGGCAGTCGAAATTATACTGAATGTTTCTCGGATTTCAAGGACACGGTGTCAACCTGGGCGTCTTTCTGTACGGCTCTGTGGATTTCGTGGACGAGTTTTCAAAAGTAAACCACAGACTAATTGACAACGCCTCTTTCAGCCAACCACACGAAGTAGGTACGAGTAAAGCCATCTATAATGTGCATTTAAGAAAACTTAAGTAGCAAATACTGGTGAAGTATTTATTAGAAATCTGTAAGGGTCGAAGTACATATATTTTGGCGATTGTATTTTAACCTGACCTACTGAGGCTGCGCTCAAAGAGCCTGATCTTAACGACGACCGTCTAAAATTGACATCACACAATGTCGGTAGATAAACGTCACACTGTCCACACGCCCACTACAGAAATCAGAATCAAACTAGAATTTGATTCACAGGCCGGGCGTTGTGGCCGAGCGGTTCTAGGCGCTTCAGTCTGGAACCGCGCGACCGCTACGGTTAGGTTGGTTCGGTTTAAGTAGTTCTATGTCTAGGGGACTGATGACCTCAGATGTTAAGTCGCATAGTGCTTAGAGCCATTTGAACCATTTTTTGATTCACAGCCATCTAAATTAGAGTTTCATTCTGACTTGTATAGTGAGCATACGGATATTACCTACCGTCACTGTGTGACGCATGTTTTGCCAATTTTAGATGGTTGTTGTTAAGACGAGGCACTTTGAATGCAGCCTCAGGCTTGGAAATGAACTAGTCGTCAAGACACAATTAGATGACAAAAGTGGTGGGACTGTGATATGCAAGTATACAGATGGCGGCAGTATGGCGTACACAAGGTATAAAAGGGCAGTGCATGGCGGAGCTATCATTTGTACTCAGATGATCCATGTGAAAAGGTTTCCGGCGTGATTTTTGGCCGCACGACGGGAATCAATAGATTTTGAACGCAGAATGGTAGGTGGAGTTGAACGCATGAGACATTCCATTTCGGAAGGGAATTCAATATTCGGAGATGCACAGTGCCAGGAGTGTGCGGAGAGTACCAAATCTCAGGCACTGCGTCTCACCACAGGCAACTCAGTGACCGATGGCCTTCACTTAACGACAGAGAGCAGCAGTGTTTGCTTACAGTTGTCAGTGCTGACAGACAACCAACTCGGCGTGAAATAATCGCAGAAATTAGTGTGGAACGTATGATGAGCGTATCTGTTAGGACAGTGAAACGAAATTTTGGCGATAATGGGCTGTGGCAGCAGACGAGTGACGCGGGTGGACCGGTCGGGGTGACCGAGCGGTTCTAGGCGCTTCAGTCTGGAATCGGGCGACCGCTACGGTGGTGGTGGTGGTGGTTAGTGTTTAACGTCCTGTCGACAACGAGGTCATTAGAGACGGAGCGCAAGCTCGGGTTAGGGAAGGATTGGGAAGGAAATCGGCCGTGCCCTTTCAAAGGAACCATCCCGGCATTTGCCTGAAACGATTTAGGGAAATCACGGAAAACCTAAATCACGATGGCCGGAGACGGGATTGAACCGTCGTCCTCCCGAATGCGAGTTCAGTGTGGTAACCACTGCGCCACCTCGCTCGGTATCGGGCATGGATATGTGTGATGTCCTTAGGTTAGTTAGGTTTAAGTAGTTCTAAGTACTAGGGGACTGATGACCTGAGAAGTCAAGTTCCATAGTGCTCAGAGCCATTTTTTGACGCGCGTGGTTTTGACAACAGCACGAAACTGCCTACAGGGCCTCTGCTCGGCTCGTGACCACATCGGTCGGATCCTAGATGACGCTGTGGCGTGGTCAGATGAGTCCCGATTTCAGTTGGTGGGAGCTGATGGGAGGTTTTGAGTGTTGCACAGACCCCACTAAGCCATGGTACCAGGTTGTCAACACGGCACTGTGCAGGCCGGTGGTGGCACCATAATGATGTGGGCCTCTGGTACAACTGAACGAATAATAGACTGGGAATCTTATGTTTAGCTAGTTGGAGATCATTTGCAGCAAACAAATGATGGGATTTTTACAGATGACAATGCGCCAAGTCACCGGGACACAAGTGTTCGCGACTGGTTTGACCATTCTGGACAATTCAAGTGAGCGGTATTTTTCATGTTAAACTCGGGAGGACGGCAGTTCAATCCCGCGTCCGGCCAACCTGATTTGATGGCGCGCCAAAGTGAAGCATGGTGCGGAAAGTATTTCTATTTTATTTCACTTCTCTTTCCTCCTCCTCTTCTAAGTTTTTTTTTCTCTTTACACATGTTTATCCTTTTCACACATAGCTCTCTATCTGCAGCCTATTTGTTCTCTTTCTCCTCTGCTCAAAAAAAAAAAAAAAAAAAAGTTGCTGCTGTTGGTGAGACTGTATACTCATTTATGTTAACAAAAATAAAAAGAATAAAAACAGAAGGCCGTTGCGGAAGTATAGCTACCTTTTATGTTTTACGTTTTCAAAGGATATTGTTATTTTATGAAGGACGTCGTCATTTATAATCACATACAAGAGGTTTTTACTTGTTTTCTTCTTAGCTAAAAAAAGGTCGGTAGAGCACTAAAAATTAAAAAAGAATAAAAAACAAACAAAAAACAAGTAAAAAAGTCGGTAGAGCACTTGCCAAAAAAAAAGTGATCAAGTGATCGATCAGTCGACCTAGGTTCCCTCCCACCACAAATTCCATCGAATATCTGTGGAACATAATCGAGAGTTCAGTGTGCGCACAAAATTTTGCATCGGCAAAACACTTCCGCATTTATGGACGGCTTGGACGCTGCGTGACTCAGTATTTCTGCAGGGAACTTACAAAGAGTTGTTGAGCCCATGCCACGTGGGGTTGCAGCACTAGACCTGTGGTGTCACCACCACACCGCCAGACACCACACTCGCTAGGTGGTAGCCTTTAAATCGGCCGCGGTCCGTCAGTATACGTCGGACCCGCGTGTCGCCACTATCAGTGATTGTAGACCCAGCGCCGCCACGCGGCAGGTCTGCTCTAGAGAGACTCCCTAGCACTCGCCCCAGTTGTACAGCCGACTTTGCTAGCGATGGTTCACTGTCTACATACGCTCTCATTTGCAGAGACGACAGTGTAGCATAGCCTTCAGATACGTCATTTGCTACGACCTAGCAAAGCGCCATATTGAGTTTCTATTCTGAACAGATAATATTGTGAATCATGTACTGTCAAGAGCGACGTTCATCATTAATGGATTAAAGTTAAGTATCAAACTAATTACGTCCACTTTCTCAATTCTAATTCCTCGTCATGTTCCAGACCTCACATCAGTATAGTCCTTCCCTCCTCACGCCAGCCTGCGTGAGCTAAACGCGTGCATTTCGGACCCCTCTCGTAACACGGTGTTGGCTCTTCTGCCAACTACAACAAGACCGAACAAAAGAAGGTCCGATAGGAGGTATCCCATGATTTTTGTCATCTCATTGTATACTGTAAATGAAAATCTCATTTTCCACATGTTAAGTTATTTGTCTTTCCTGAATTTGCATTGAGTGATGGCTAGTACAATAATGATGCTCGCAGGCTAAAGGTACGTTGTCCAAGACGCGACGCCCACGAGCGACTGCGACGGGTCGCTACGTGACGTCAGAAGTTGGCTGCTGGCGCATGCGCAGTTCGAGTTTGGGATGTGCCGCAGCACTGCACCAGTGAGCAGTAGTGATGGGCTAAACTGCAATTTTCCGATATCAGTGATTTCTGTGAATGCTACTTTTCAGTACCTGTTATTCTTAACTGTGATTTTTCGCAGTTAAGAGTCGCAGTTAAGGAACCCAGGTCGTGTATCCCTCCGCCACTGCTATTTCTGCGACTTCTGCTACTTCTGCTATTTCTGCTACTTCTGCGATTTCTGTGACTTCTGCGATTTCTGTGAATGCTGCGATTTCTGCGACTTACCACCGTATGAAAAAGTTACATCTGTCCACACAGTTCAACAAACCTATCATTGGTAAGTATGTTTTATGTTTGTTCTTCCGTTGGCTTTAATTTTGTATTAAAGAAACAACTGTGAAAATATTAATAGTGTAATTAATATGTAAGTAGCTGTACAGTACTGTAATAGTTCGTGTTTAGAAAATGAATTGTAACATATTGTTATGTTCACAGGTATCCAAACTACACTTCAGTCACTCAGTAAAGTGATTACTCAAAATATCATTGTCAACAGATCTGGAGAAATTGCCACTGCGTCTTTAGACTGTTTTCGTCAGACGAGAGGTTAGTTTCTAAGTATTTCGATGGACTTAATTACTTCAGTGAGATCGTTCATACAAATGTGAAATATACTCCATTGAGTGGCTTTCATTACAGCAAATATTAGCAATCTACTCTGTCAATTATGTTGCTTGCAATTAGTGACAGCAAAAATTGTTTAATAATCCTTGCGATTTTGCAGACACAGTTATGACTCTGATTACTGGTTGCTGTACGTATCTATCCACATCAAGGCTGTTGGGAGAGACTCGTGAAGATTCAAGACAGCTCTTAGAGGATTTGCAGTTTAAAAGTGACATAATTGTGAAATAAGTGTGCAAATGTGTGATTAAACTATTTGTTATTGTGATATCTGTGACTTCTCAATCACTGTGATTTCTAACAGATACGTGATTTCCTGCCCACCTCTAGTGAGCAGTGTTGCGACGGAAGTCGGACGACACAAAGACGTACGGGTGCCAGAAAGATGTCGAGCCAGCCAAGGAAAACTGAAATGAGCCACTTGCAGGATGTGTTGCTCTGTGAGCTGGTATCGCAACATCCTTGCCTTTACGATTTCAAGAACCCTAAATATAGGGACACTTCGTTCAGAGACAGAATTTGGGAAGAAATTGGTGCACAGTTGAAACTGGCAGGGGAGTGAAATATATATTATTTTCCCATTAATCCAAATTTCTCTGTCCTGCAATGAAAATCAGTATAATCCATGCAGATGTAGAATTAGAATCATGAAAATGAACTTGCAGGTCAATTTTCGCATTACTATTTTTTTTTTTTTGACGATAAAAACTGAAAACGGCAAGTACATTATAAAATGAACAATCTAAAGTACAACGAGAAAGTTACATTTTACAATACCTTCACTTTGAAAGTAAACGGTAGATTGGTGCCTTGATGATACCTTCCAGTTGTGAAAAACCACCACAAGATTGTTGTACAGCTTTCTGTAATGAATAGGTGTTCGTTTTTGAGGAAGGCGCGACGCTCCCGGAGATATATGAGCCGAAATCTCGGAAGCGGAGATCAATATCATTCTGATCTCAACTTTAAAAATAATTTCGATATGTTAGCTTCTTTTCATCGGCAACGACGTATGACCTAACGTGAACCATACGCAAATTAGCCAGCGACCACATTTTTCACTGAACACAATTCAAATTTTATGCAGTAGGTTACTTGTAACTTAAGTATCGGAATAACTGTGACGAATATCGGGAAAATAGACACCTCATTATCAAGCTGTGATGTGAATCTGTAAGATACGCAAACATCAATTTTTTGTGCTTTCCTCACAATCGATAGAGAAGTAATATACAGCGAAAAAAACACGCAAAACCGGAAGAGATACTTTTCAATTTGTTAAAGTAAAAGGAGAATCTGCATCGAAAAACTAACTCTGGAAGCCGTTGTATCTTTGTTCCATTAACATACAGTATTTTTTACAGCAAGGAAACCGGAATTCTTATTTTTCTTATGTATTAGAATCCGCTGCCGCCGACCAGAGCTTGGGAAACAGCGACGACTCCTGTGTTGCTGCGGCCTTGTCAGGGTGGGAACAGAGGAGGGGGCAGCGTCGTGGTCGCAGCCAACTGTCGCGTCCTGCACAACGTAGCTGAAGAGGCAGTGGTCAAGTACCGTTGGAGCGCGTGTTCTATAAGCTTACCTCCTACGCGGGAGGCCTACACCTCCTGTGGACTGACCCGCCGGCTGCGCAGCGGCTGGACGACGCATCGGCGCACAGCGGCGCCTCACCTGCGGGCCAGCGCGGTGTGCGCGACGCGGCCAGCGGACGCAGGCAGCCCTCCGCCGCCCGGCTCCGGCTCGCACTGGGCTGCCCCGTGCGCAGGGCGCGCCTGGCGCGCGAAACCCGACGCGTGCGTCGGCTGGCGCGAGAGCGTCGTGCCGTTCGCACGGTCGCAGCTTCAGCTCTGTCGCCAGCCTCTTGCGTCAGCGTCTGCCCCTTCCTCTGTCTGTGGCCGGTCGTACTCGAGCACACGGTCGCTCGCTCTGCAAACGTTCTCGATTTTGTCATTTGAGGAAATAACAACAGCCCACTTTTCGGATACTTCCATTTACGCTAAGAGGCGTTTTAGGCTTTCACCCGTCTTCCGCTAGCATAATCTATACTACTGTTTAAAAACAAGTCGTTGCTGACTCTCGGAAAGTGTTAGGCTGCATATTTTTTTAATATATCCAATATTAATATACAAATGGGAAGCCCTCCCCCCCTCTCCTCCCCTACGAACCACTGATCTGCCCGTAGGTGGGGAGACTTGCGTGCCTCAGCGATACAGATCGCCGTACAGTAGGTGCAACCGCAACGGAGGGGTATCTGTTGAGAGGCCAGACAAACGTGTGGTTCCTGAAGAGGGGCAGCAGCCTTTTCAGTAGTTGCAGGGGCAACAGTCGGGATGGTTGACTGATGTAGGCTTGTATCATCAACCAAAACGGCCTTGCTGTGCTCGTACTGTGAACGGCTGAAATTAAGGGGAAACTACAGCTGTAATTTTTTTCAAAAATGGTTCAGATGGCTCTGAGCAGTATGGGACTTCACATCTGGGGCCATCAGTCCCCTAGAACTTAGAACTACTTAAACCTAACTAACCTAAGTACATCACACACATCCATGCCCGAGGCAGGATTCGAACCTGCGACCGTAACGGTCACGCGGTTCCAAACTGAAGCGCCTAGAACCGCACGGCCACACCAGCTGGCTGTTTTTTTTTTTTTTTTTTTTTTTTTTTTTTTGCGAGGGCGTGCACCTCAACTGTATAGTTAAATGATGATCCCGTCCTATTGGGTAAAATACTCCGGAAGTAAAATAGTCCCCCATTCGGATCTCTGAGCACCGTGGGGTACGGTTGGGGGGGGGGGGGGGGAGGGAATGGAGGCGGACTACTCAAGAAAACGTCGTTATTAGCAGAAACATAACTGGCCTTCTACGGATTGAGGCATGGAATATTTAAAAACGGAAATGGATAGGTTAAAGTTAGATATAGTGGCTATAAGTGAAGTTCGGTGGCGGGAGAAACAGGACTTCTGGTTATTGATTGTAGATTAAAACTGAAGAAACTGCAAAAGCCGGCCGAGGTGGCCTAGCGGTTCTAGGCGCTACAGTCTGCAACCGCCCGACCGCTACGGGCGCAGGTTCGAATCTTGCCTCAGGCATGGATGTGTGTGAGGTCCTTAGCTTAGTTAGATGTAAGTAGTTCTAAGTTCTAGGGTACTGGTGATCTTAAAAGTAACACAAGAGCTATTGAATTCAATCGGTGCAAGAAGAAGATATAAAATGCAGGTTGCTATTCTCCCATGGAGACGATCTTAGAGATGCTGCATGTAGTCCTGTGGAACGGCTTGCCATGCCATTTCCACCTGGCGCCTCAGTTGGACCAGCGTTCGTGCTGGACGTGCAGACCGCGTGAGACGACGCTTCATCCAGTCCCAAACATGCTCAATGGGATACAGATCCGGAGATCTTGCTGGCCAGGGTAGTTGACTTACACCTTCTAGAGCACGTTGGGTGGCACGGGATACATGCGGATGTGCATTGTCTTGCTGGAACAGCAAGTTCCCTTGCCGGTCTAGGAATGGTAGAACGATGGGTTCGATGACGGTTTGGATGTACCGTGCACTATTCAGTTTCCCCTCGACGATCACCAGAGGTGTACGGCCAGTGTAGGAGATCGCTCCCCACACCGTGATGCCGGGTGTTGGCCCTGTGTGCCTCAGTCGTATGCAGTCCTGATTGTGGCGCTCACCTGCTCGGCGCCAAACACGCATACGACCATCATTGGCACCAAGGCAGAAGCGACTCTCATCGCTGAAGACGACACGTCTCCATTCGTCCCTCCATTCACGCCTGTCGCGACACCACTGGAGGGGGGCTGCACGATGTTGGGGCGTGAGTGGAAGACGGCCTAACGGTGTGCGGGACCGTAGCCCAGCTTCATGGAGACGGTTGCGAATGGTCCTCGCCGATACCCCAGGAGCAACAGTGTCCCTAATTTGCTGGGAAGTGGCGGTGCGGTCCCCTACGGCACTGCGTAGGATCCTACGGTCTTGGCGTGCATCCGTGCGTCGCTGCGGTCCGGTCCCAGGTCGACGGGCACGTGCACCTTCCGCCGACCACTGGCGACAACATCGATGTACTGTGGAGACCTCACGCCCCACGTGTTGAGCAATTCGGCGGTACGTCCACCCAGCCTCCCGCATGCCCACTATACGCCCTCGCTCAAAGTCTGTCAACTGCACATACGGTTCTCGTCCACACTGTCGCGGCATGCTACCAGTGTTAAAGACTGCGATGGAGCTCCGTATGCCACGGCAAACTGGCTGACACTGACGGCGGCGGTGCACAAATGCTGCGCAGCTAGCGCCATTCGACGGCCAACATCGCGGTTCCTGGTGTGTCCGCTGTGCCGTGCGTGTGATCATTGCTTGTACAGCCCTCTCGCAGTGTCCGGAGCAAGTATGGTGGGTCTGACACACCTGTGTCAATGTGTTCTTTTTTCCATTTCCAGGAGTGTATATGAAAATGACCAACTATCTGTTTAATAAGCCACGGTTGCAAAATACTACACAAATTCTTTACAGAAGAATGGAAAAACTGGTAGAAGCCGACCTTGGGGAAGATCAATTTGAATTTAGGAGCAATTCAAACAAAATCAGCACACAAGCTCAATGTTTCTCACCAGTGACGCTCGAAGGGAATTTTGAAGGTCAGCCATCGTGACCACGTATCAAATGATAAAGTACTGAGGAGAAGTGATTCACACAGCCTGCGTAAAAACCTTAGCTGAAAGAGACCGATGCTTGCGGGGCATGTTCTACGGTTCAGAAATGGAATCATCCCCAAATCAGGACTGTTGTGCAAAGATGTGGATACAGAAGTAGACGAAGACATCTAACACCTGGAAACCAACTTGCAAAGGATCTTCAGTGCAGCACATGAACTGGGAGAAAGCTGAAAACTGGCAGCTGATCGAGTTCGCTGGAGGAAACATGTCCGATATGCCCCTAGCACTGGAGGAAATAACCAAGTATCTGAAGGATCTATGTGTATTATTCCAATGTTTACTAGAATACGATGGTGGGGATAAGAATATTCTAACATGTAACACATTTGATGCCACTCCACAATCAGTGAGATGTCCGAGCCTCGGCACAGATTCTTGTTGCATCATAGAATCAACATTTTTCGTCCAAACCACGTGTTCCTACAGTGCCCTCAGAACTAGTATACATAAACGTAAGTAATCTTCGGGCTCTCGGTCATCATTTTCCCAGCAGCCTCCACAGGTTGTTGGCATCCAATGGTATAGTAACATACACTGATGAGCCAAAACATTATGACCACCTCCTTAATAGCTTGGCAGTACGTCTTTGGAACGAAATACATCACTAGGTGTCTACCCACAGGTGATACAATTCTCGTAAACACCAGGCCACTGATTTCACACGCGCTGAAGGCGCTCAATAGCGGCCCAGATGGGTTCCATACGGTTTACATCAGGCGAACTTGTTCGTCGAGACACCAACGTGAGTTCACTATATTGCTCCTCAAACCACTGTAGCACGGTTCTGGCTCCGAGACATGGACAGCTATACTACTGCTGGAATATGACATCACAGTCGGGGAAGACATCAAGCACGATTTGTCCTACTGTACATAGCATACAAATCTCCGATCCCCAGGTTCTGTGAAGAGTCGTGGACGTCTGACCATTTAGCGCCTAGTGGTAGTTTCACTGTCGTTCTACCTCTTTCCGTAAATGGTCTCGAAAATAGCACGTGAACATTCGACCAGCTCCGCCGTTTGCGGGATACTCGTTCAAAGGCTTTGCGTAATAACAACAATCTGTCCTTTGACAATTTCGCTTATCTCTGTGGATTTCCTCATTTGCAGCCCATATCTTCGCTAGGGTGATCGTCATCCCTCTCTGCTGCACTTACATTTCATAGCGCGTCACAAGTCCGGAACGCCACCAGGCGGTATGCAACCTGGCGATGGGCAGTGGTCATAATGTTTTGGATTATCAGCGTATAGAATACTGTACGAATTGCTCAACAGTGCCAACATCCTGATATAGCTCCCTGCACTGCTAAACTGACGCCTTTGGTAATTAAAAGGCCAGGAGAAGCCGAAAGCACAATTAACTGATTATATTCCCATGTGCTACTCAGCATCATGGAACGCTCAGCCAATAAATGTCTGTCACCAAGCACCACTTATATGTATGCGTCTCAATACCACTGTTTCTACACGTATGGTTGCAATACTCAGATTTGGTTCTTGTATACTGTTCTCATGTTCTACCTAGATGGTACTGTTTAAACCTGCACAAATATTCATTTTTCTATCTGTAGCTACTGAAATAATTCTTATGGGACATACAAAATAATATTTTATTACTAGTTTAGATGCATAGTTAATATGGATTGGATTGGGAATATCCCTAATGTGCACCAACAGCGATTTATGATTTCCTATTGTATTGCCAGTAGTCTTTTTATAGCATACTATTTCTGTGTATACTGTGCTACATTTTCGCCTTGTTCACTCGTTTCAGTATAATGTGGATATCAAAATTGTGTTATGTCGGAATCTGTCCTTTGTTAAGCCTAAGTAATTTCGTACCAGGGTACGACTTAAACTAACGTCTATTCTGAATCGCCAGACGAAATGTAGTACAACATTTCCATTATGAAGATGGCTGTATGGGCACGTTCCGAGAGCCAAAAAATTAAAAAAAGGAAAGTAAAAATAAAAAACCATTTTTCAGGGGATTAACACTCCACAGCATCTGGGAAAGGAAGAAGCGGCCGCAATGAAACTGCAATATTTTATTTATTCGGCGACTGGTTCAATAACGTCGACGAGAAGACGAGAATACCAGCGAAATTAGTCACTGAATAAAGGGAATAAATGTAGTCATACTGCAGCTTACTTGTGTACCTATTCGAACAGCTCACTATACTGGGAGATGAGCAAGAGCCCGATCGAATTTGTGTATCACATTAACGACAGTTGGTCAGATACGTCGGCCATCGAGATTGTCACTTTTAGGTGGTTTTCCACTCTAGTTTAGGCACGTGCTGGACGGATCCAATCTCCATCTCAGAAAATGCGGTACATAAAAGGTCAAATACAATCACACACAACACTGTTTACACAGTTCTCAGACTAATGGGGCAGACCATTCCCTCCCCACAAGTTAAATGTCGACCCCTTCGATAGGAACGGCGTCTGGCCGCACAACTGAAATAAAGCAAATTTGCCAACTCGGAAAAATAGAGGACTCAATTGACACGGGAAAAATGCCGGGAAAGAGAAAGATATAGCTGTTTCTTGGCGATCATGTCTTTCTTTTTTAAATCAGCTGTCACAGATGACAGTGCATGTATTCATTAATCTACAGATCGTTTTCACAAAGGGAAGGAATGAAGGCGCCTTGGGGTTTTATGACCCGCTCGCCGACGAGGGCGGCAGTCGCGAGTTAGGGCGGCATCGCGTTACCCTATTTTCTTTTTTTCATGTAACAGTTGGCTGTGAACCTGTTAACTGTTACGGCTTGGGTGTGTGCTGCTCGGCAGAGTATTTAGAACTTCTGGCACATTAAAAGGAGGCCCGAAACTGCAACGCAGGTTTCTATTAATGAAACAAAAACCGCTAAGAAAAAGTGGAAGCACTCGACATGTCTATTGGGGAAGTACGATAAAAATTGAATGAACAGAAAGAAATACGAAATGCGAAGACATTAAAAACAACAGACGAGGATAAGCCACAGTAAAAACGTCCAGCATAAAATGTGAACCCATTGCCAACACATTCAGAAGTAGTCAACATCACTTTTTAAAATATTCCGATTGTTATGCTGTGGTCGCATCAGCTTCTTAATGAAACCCGACGTTTCGTCCTCATCTGCGGAGGATGTCTTAAAGCGGCGTTGTAGCTTTTTTGAAGGTTCGAAACACGCCCTGGTTCGCTGCTGACTTGGCAAGTAGTCAACTGCGAAACAGGCTGTGTTTCGAATCTTCAAAAAAGCTACAAACACATTTTAAGATGACCTCCGAATGGGTGGACAAAGCGTTGGGGCTCATTAAGAAATTCGTCCAACCACGGCATAACAGCCCGAAATATTCTGCAAGTGTGACATTTCTGGCCTTTCAGGTTTACATTTTACTATGGCTATCCCGTAATACTACGTGAAGAGTTTGACAGAGCACTGAAAGACCTGAGTCGAAACAAGGCCCCCGGAGTAGACAACATTCCATTGGAACTACTGACGGCCTTGGGAGAGCCAGTCCTGACAAAACACTACCATCTGGTGAGCAAGATGTATGAAACAGGCGAAATACCCTCAGACTTCAAGAAGAATATAATAATTCCAATCCCAAAAAAAGCAGGTGTTGACAGATGTGAAAATTACCGAACAATCAAGTTAATAAGCCACAGCTGCAAAATACTAACACGAATTCTTTACAGACGAATGGAAAAACCAGTAGAAGCCGACCTCGGGAGAGATCAGTTTGGATTCCGTAGAAATACTGGAACACGTGAGGCAATACTGACCCTACGACTTATCTTAGAAGAAAGATTAAGGAAAGGCAAACCTACGTTTCTAGCATTTGTAGACTTAGAGAAAGCTTTTGACAATGTTGACTGGAATACACTCTTTCAAATTCTAAAGGTGGCAGGGGTAAAATACCGGGAGCGAAAGGCTATTTACAATTTGTACAGAAACCAGATGGCAATAAGAGTCGAGGGACATGAAAGGGAAGCAGTGGTTGGGAAGGGAGTAAGACAGGGTTGTAGCCTCTCCCCGATGTTATTCAATCTGTATATTGAGCAAGCAGTAAAGGAAACAAAAGAAAAATTCGCACTAGGTATTAAAATCCATGGAGAAGAAATAAAAACTTTGAGGTTCGCCGATGACATTGTAATTCTGTCAGAGACAGCAAAGGACTTGGAAGAGCGGTTGAATGGAATGGACAGTGTTTTGAAAGGAGGATATAAGATGAACATCAATAAAAGCAAAACGAGGATAATGGAATGTAGTCGAATTAAATGGGGTGATGCTGAGAGTATTAGATTAGGAAATGAGACACTTAAAGTAGAAAAGGAGTTTTGCTATTTGGGGAGCAAGGTAACTGATGATGGTCGAAGTAGAGAGGATATAAAATGTAGAGTGGCAATGGCAAGGAAAACGTTTCTGAAGAAGAGAAATTTGTTAACATCGAGTATAGATTTAAGTGTCAGGAAGTCCTTTCTGAAAGTATTTGTATGGAGTGTAGCCATGTATGGAAGTGAAACATGGACGATAACTAGTTTGGACAAGAAGAGAATAGAAGCTTTCGAAATGTGGTGCTACAAAAGAATGTTGAAGATTAGATAGGTAGATCACATAACTAATGAGGAAGTATTGAATAGGATTGGGGAGAAGAGAAGTTTGTGGCACAACTTGACTAGAAGAAGGGACCGGTTGGTAGGACATGTTTTGAGGCATCAAGGGATCACCAATTTAGTATTGGAGGGCAGCGTGGAGGGTAAAAATCGTAGAGGGAGACCAAGAGATGAATACACTAAGCAGATTCAGAAGGATGTAGGTTGCAGTAGGTACTGGGAGATGAAGAAGCTTGCACAGGATAGGGTAGCATGGAGAGCTGCATCATACCAGTCTCAGGACTGAAGACAACAACAACAACAACATCCCGTAATTGCAATGAGAAGCATACAGAGATGAGAAGACGGGATGATGTGTAAGATCTCACCAAAGTTTCCGATAAATTGACATTATTTTTTAAATATATGGTGTCGAAGGATCAAAATGCTTCAGCCATCCTTCGGTACTTCCCAATGAGTCATCTAAAGCGAAATATCTGTGCATGCCCCTTCAAATACGTGACCTCGAGGACTGTTCCTTGTGATCCGAAGGAACACGAAATCTTATTTTCTCGTTACCGATGGAAAACCCCTGTACAAGGAGGAGGAAAGGAGTTTGATTCACACATACAGTGCATCACAAAAGCATTCGACCACTCTCATTGTTCTTGAACTGTGAAGACCTCTTCGAACATTTGAGGCCCACGAGAAGCAATTGTCGGTCCATTCTGTAGTGTGAATATTGTCTGACAATGACCACAAGCAGGTCGCTGTATAATACGATTAATTACGTGCAATGTTTATTTGCATTTTATGACACCACAAGATGCAGTCACTTTCCAGAATGAGATTTTCACTCTGCAGCAGAGTGTGCGCTGATATGAAACTTCCTGGCAGATTAAAACTGTGTGCCGGACCGAGACTCGAACTCAGGATCTTTGCCTCTCGCGGGCAAGTGCTCTACCAAGTGAGCTACCGAAGCACGACTCAGGCCCCCTCCTAACGCCAGTACCTCGTCTCCTACCTTCCAAACTTATCAGAAGCTCTCCTGCGAATCTTGCAGAACTAGCACTCCTGAAAGAAAGGATATAGCGGAGACCAGGCTTAGCCACAGCCTGGGGGATGCTTCCAGAATGAGTCGGGGCGTGAGTTGTGCTTGGATAGCTCAGTTGGCGCCGGCACGGTAGCTCAGTGTGTTCGGTCAGAGGGTTACGTACCCTCTGTAATAAAAAAAAAAAACTGAGTTAATCGATCATCAACGAACTTCATCGGATGTCTTACGACGTCCGCCCCGAGCAGTTACAACGAACAAAAGCGAGCAACACGAGTTTTTTTTTTTTAAAAAAAAAGAGTTGGTAGAGCACTTGCTCGCTAAAGGCAAAGGTCCCGAGTTCGAGTCTCGGACCGGCACACAGTTTTAATCTGCCAGGAAGTTTCGTTGCAGTCACTTTATTATTAGGGGACACGTCGTATAGGCGGCGGTGGCGCTAGCTAAAGGCCGAGCAGGCTCATTCTGTTTTGCGTTTCCGTGTTGTTAACACGCATGGTGCACAGTACTATGGGGCTGGAAAGGAAACAATACGTCATATGAATAACAAAAGAGACAACTTGTTTTTTTCCATCACGCTAAAGGACGTTCCGAAAGACAGATAGCCGCGTTGTTACAAATGAGTAAGAATGCTGTAGGTGACTATACGAAGATACAACAGAGAAGATAGAACTGAAGACTAACCAAACGCCGGGCTACCAAAGACGTTGAGTAGAAGAGAGGAAACCGGAGTAATAAGAAAGATTAAAACACGTCCAAGGTTGACGGCAGCGAAAATTACTGCCGCAGAGCAGCAGGAATATGGGAAGGGCGCGCACCCTGAAACGGTCTGACGAATGATCAGACGTGAGGGCTATAATGGTCAAGTAAGCAGGAAGAAGCTTACGCTAAATGAGAGGAATAGAAAAAAAACTACTGAACTTCGCGAAGCAGCGCTTAAATAAAAGTGTCAGTTGGTGGGACTAAGTAATTTTTATCGATGAATGTCAAGTGCAGATGTTCTCCCCAAACAGAAGATCTATGATTTGGAGAAAACCCCGTGAAGATTTTCAGTCGAAGCATCTGCAACCGACAGTTAAACACGGTGGAGGAGGTGTCACGATTTGGGGTTCCATGTCGTCATCTGGGGTAGGCGAATTAGCATTCATTGAAAGTACAATGGACAAGCATAAGTATCTGAATATCCTAAAAGAGAACTTACCGCAAAGTGCTACAAGTTTCGGCATTTCGAGGACGTTCAAATTGTACCAAGACAATGATCCCAAGCATAAAGCGGATATCGTGAGACTATGGACGCTGTATAATTGCCCTAAGGTTTTGGATACCCCCTCATCAGAGTCCAGACTTGAACCCAACAGAAAATCTTTGGAGTGAATTGAAGCGAAAAGTACAACAAACACCAGTGACATCAAAATAAAAAAAAAAAAACTTCAAAGTAACGAATACTGGAAAATGGCGACAAATAAGTCCTGACTATACGGGAAAGCTCGTTCGCAGTTTGCCTAAACACTTTGAACAAGTGATTAAGCAACAAAGACTGCATACAAGGTACTAACATGTACAAGGTCGTGATTATTATACTTGCCGCCCGTAAACTTCTGTGGCTATGTTACTGGGCATGTTTCTTTATGTATTATTGTCTATGTTGTTTGAGTTAAGTTTGCATTCAAGAAAATGCTCTTCTGTTATTTATTACGTACTCCTATATTATTTTGTGTCGAGACTACTCCTGTAATCTGTGATGCCTGTATATAATGAACTAAAAATAAAACATGACACTGGTGCTCGAATACTTTTGTGAGTCACTTTATTCGTTAAGCCATGTTATGACCTTTGCAGAGGATTCACTGATAGATCGACATATTCATTCCTTCTGTAGTAAATCTGGTAACGGAAATTTGAGATAAACAGAGTGTTTTGTTGATACTTAACTTGGTAATTTTCAGTTTCGCCTTAGAGAAGGGGAACGTTAAAGAAGCTGTCCGCAGCAAAAGAGACGAAAGACACTGTGGGTAGTCTTTTTTTCACGCCCATGAGAGATCAGTCTGTTTCAAAAACGTAACTCACTGTCACACGGATGTGCTTAGATTATTTTTTCAAAGGAATCTGAAATGAAACGAATATAACTCAAAAAGGGAATATATACACTACTGGCCATTAAAACTGATACACCAAGAAGAAATGCAGGTGTTAAACGGGTATTCATTGGACAAATATATTATACTACAGCTGACATGTGATTACATTTTCACGCAATTTGGGTGCATAGATCCTGAGAAATCAGTACCCAGAACAACCACCTCTGGCCGTAATAACGGCCCTGATACTCCTGGCCATTGAGTCAAACAGAGCTTGGATGGCGTGTACAGGTACAGCTGCCCATGCAGCTTCAACACGATACCACACTTCATCAAGAGTAGTGACTGGCGTATTGTGACGAGCCAGTTGCTCGGCCACCATTGACCAGACGTTTTCAATTGGTGAGAGATCTGGAGAATGTGCTGGCCAGGGCAGCAGTCGAACATTTTCTGTATCCAGAAAGGCCCTACAGGACCTGCAACATGCGGTCGTGCATTATCTGCTGAAATGTAGGGTTTCGCAGGGATGGAATGAAGGGTAGAGCAAACGGGTCGTAACACATCTGAAATCTAACGCCCACTGTTCAAAGTACCGTCAATGCGAGCAACAGGTGACTGAGACGTGTAACCAATGGCACCCCGGGTGATACGCCAGTATGGCGATGACGAATACACGCTTCCAATGTGCGTTCACCACGATGTCGCCAAACACGGATGCGACCATCATGATGCAGTAAACAGAACCTGGACTCATCCGAAAAAATGACGTTTTGCCATTCGTGCACCCTGGTTCGTCGTTGAGTACACCATCGCAGGCGCTCCTGTCTGTGATGCAGCGTCAAGGGTAACCGCAGCCATGGTCTCCGAGCTGATAGTCCCTGCTGCTGAAAACGTCGTCGAACTGTTCGTGCAGATGGTTGTTGTCTTGCAAACGTCCCCATCTGTTGACGCAGGGATCGAGACGTGGCTACACGATCCATTGCAGCCATCTCGACTGCTAGTGATACGAGGCCGTTGGGATCCAGCACGGCGTTCCGTATTACCCTCCTGAACCCACCGATTCTATATTCTGCTAACAGTCATTGGATCTGGACCAACGCGACCAGCAATGTCGCGATACGATAAACCGCAATCGCGATAGGCTACTATCATACCTTTGTCAAAGTCGGAAACTTGATGGTACGCATTTCTCCTCCTCACACGAGGCATCACAACAACGTTTCACCAGGTAACGCAGGTCGACTGCTGTTTGTGTATGAGAAATCGGTTGGAAACTTTCGTCATGTCAGCACGTTGCAGGTGGCGCCACCGGCGCCAACCTTGTGTGAATGCTCTGAAAAGCTAATCATTTGCATATCACAGCACATTGTTCCTGTCGGTTAAATTTCGCGTCATCTTCGTGGTGTAGCAACTTTAATGGCCAGTAGTGTATATCGTCCTCCTTGTTGTACAAGCCTGCTGTTACCTGGCAGGTGCGCGGC
This sequence comes from Schistocerca gregaria, assembly GCF_023897955.1. NCBI lineage: Eukaryota > Metazoa > Arthropoda > Insecta > Orthoptera > Acrididae > Schistocerca > Schistocerca gregaria. The sequence continues at coordinate 1,003,152,530 of NC_064921.1, forward strand.
GCAGCGGCGCCCAGAACAGTGACCATGGACGGGTCCGCGTGTTGTTTGTTACGGCGGTGACGTCTGCTAACGACGCCGGCCGTGCCGTGCAGCCATTAGCACAATAGTTTGCCTCCGGTTTTCACAAGGCGATGCACACTCACTGACTCACGTCTCTATTCTTGGGGCCTTTACCTGTACGCTCTGAAACACGAACGAAACTTTGATCTGTACACTCTGAAAGGCGAACGAAACGCAAATCACACACATAATCGTTTAATATAAACTTGTTCGAAACTAGTTCCACAGGGTGAAAATCGTTTGAACTGACAAACTCTGGGAGGTTGCACGGGACACCGAAACAAATATTTTTCTCTTATGTCATATTTTCCCTCGAGGGTTTTTTAAACCAGATAGAGTGAGTCTTCTCTGGATGAAATTGGTTGAGCTAAGAAACTCTGGGAGTTTGCATGAGACAATGAAACCCCATTTTCTAATGTGTTTTCCTGTGGTAACAAAAAGTAACACAAACAAGTTTTAATTCTTTACTACCGAGCGAGGTGACGCAGTGGTTGGCACACTGGACTCGCTTTCGGGAGGACGATGGTTCAAACCCGCATCCGGTCATCCCGGATTAGGTTTTCTGCGATTTCGTAAATCGCTTCAGACAAACGGCCAGGTCGTACCTTTGAAAAGGCACGGCCGATCCGATTACGTTCCCCATCTTTCCCTAATGACCTCTCTGTTTGGTCCCCCCCCCCCCCCCCCCCCCCCGCGCCACCGAACCAACCAACCAACCAATTCTTTACTACTAAGAGACAACAACATTAACACAACACAATTACTTCATTTACAGGAGAGGTTCAAAAGCGCCTCCATTCACTTGTAAATGGAGGTTACACCAGTGTGTTATGTTCTTTCAAACAAGGTCAAAGGCTAAAGGAGTGTCTTTAAGCCTTTCGCTGGTACAGACAATCTCTGCATTCCGCGGTGAGGCGACTTTTGTCATGACTGTGTTGCTCGCAAAATGCTGGTTTCTGGGCTAAGAGACGGCGTTCCGGCTGATATGAAGTACTATTTTTCTAAAACTATTGGATGAAAAAATTTGATTTTCGCACATCTTACAGTCTGATATCTTCACTCGATAAAGAACTGAATCTCTTTCCATCGTGCGTCCTAGTTACCGTGCTGCATCCAATTAAGGAAAACATTGCACGAAATATTAGTGTTCGCAGAGGTAAAAACGCGTTGCGTAAACTTTGCGTATGGATGATTCTAGCTCATACCATGCAGTGAATGAAGTATAGATAAGATATTGATATTTTATTTAAAACTGAGAGCATAAAGATATGTCATTTCGTTCTCGAACTATTGGGTTTTGTATCCGACAGATGGTCGGTCGCGACGCGCCCAGTTCTGCCTAAGGGGTCTGGCCGACTGCGACTGCTGTGAAATACTTATCGTTTGTTTTTCAGAAAACTACTAGGTGAAAAAATTTGATTTTTGTTCATGTTATAGTTATATATCATCGCTGGCCAATGGACTGAATTTCTTTTCGTTATATGCTATAGTTACTGTGTTGTATCAAATTAAGTAAAATATTGCACGCAATTTTAGAGTTCGCAAAGGTAAAAACGCATTATGTAGACTTTTGCGTATGGTTGGTTTTAGCTCACGCTTTGCAGTGAATGAAATTTACATAAGACATCGAAGTCTCATTTAAAACTGAGAGCAGAATGACATCACATTTCGTTCTTGAGCTATGTGGTTTATTTTCGAACGTCGGCCGCCCGCGACGCACCCATTTACGTCCTTGCGCATCGTGAATCCTGTGTCTTCCCAATCGTCATATCTCACAAACGATTCAAGATATCGAAAAGAGATTGTTATTTGAAAATGATATGACGCAATGAGGCTCATACGTTTTTGATGAACACCCACAACTTTTTAATTCACCGAGACATGGAAGTAACTGGACCGCAGCAGTGAGATCCGATAGCACTGCGCATGTACACTTCCATAACACCTTAGGAACGGCGTAGCCGGACTTAAAAACACGCCCAGAGCAGTGAAAGTGTTTTCCTGCTGCTGCTGCTACTATCCGGGCAACCTCTTATTCAAGAGGTGTTTTGTAAATAAGGTTGTACATCTTTCCTCACACAAACAAGACCAGAGGAGTCAAATCAGGGCACTGAGTAGACCATGGTACAGGACCACCATCGCCAAAGCAGTGTTGTGGAAACCGTCGGTTCAAGAATCGACGTACAGGAAGACTGCAATGTGCTGGAGCCACATGCTCTGTCCTGTAACAAGTCGCACATCATCCAGCTCTCCAGCAATGCTCTAGCGAGAAAATTGTAACAGTGGTGTCATTTAATACCATAGGTAGGTAACATGGCTCAATTAAAGTCACCAGCTAAAGCTGCCCACATATTCGCTTTGTACCGCACTTGCTGAGTGCCAGTAAATGTGACACGTGGATTATTCTCACTCAAAATATGCGAATCTACATCCATATTCCGCAAGCCACCTCTATCGGTTCTCCCTTCTATTCCAGTCTCGTACTGTTCGTGGAAAGAAAGATTGTCGGTATGCCTCTGTGTGGGCTCTAATCTCTCTGATTTTATCCTCATGGTCTCTTCGCGAGATATACGCAGGAGGTAGCAATATACTGCTTGACTCCTTAGTGAAGGTATGTTATCTAAACTTCAACAAAATCCCGTACCGAACTACTGAAGCGTCTCTCTTGCAGAGTCTTCCATTGGAGTCTATCTATCATCTACGTAACGCTTTCGCGATTACTAAATGATCCTGTACCGAAGCGCGCTACTCTCCGTTGGATCTTCTCTGTCTCTTCTATCAACCCTATTTGCTCCGGATCCCACACAGGTGAGCAGTATTCAAGCAGTGGGCGAACAAGTGTACTGTAACCTACTTCCTCTGTTTCCGGATTGCAGTTCCTTAGGATTCTTCCAATGAATCTCAGTCTGGCATCTGCTTTACCGACAATCAACTTTATATGATCATTCCATTTTAAATCACTCCTAATGCGTACTCGCAGATAATTTATGGCATTAACTGCTTCCAGTTGCTGACTTGCTATATTGTGGCTAAATGATAAAGGATCTTTCTTTCTTTGTATTCGCAGCACGTTACACTTGTAATCGGTGTTGAAGATCCCATCACGTCTGAACGTTGGTTCATCTATAAACAATACAAAGGACGGAAGTGTAGAACGCATGTGACGTTATTCCACGTACCACTGCGAAAACTCTGCTCTGAGAGGATATGTTCTGTTTCCTGATTGTCGACACGCTGTACGTTAAACTGATTAACAGCTGCTCATGGAAGACTTTTCTGATATTCGTATTCTTCCCCGTGTTATGCACCATCGCACGAATGCTGCGAGCGATCACGCCCTCTACCCGATTAAAAAGCGCTCACAGGAAATTATGACATTAGAGAAAAATGTTTGGTTTGGTGTGCCTTGCAACCTCGGTTTAAATAATTTTCATCCTATATAAAATTTTTGTTTGTTGTTTACTTAGCTTCCCTAATTTTGTGCTAGTTTAGGAGTGAAAACCTATGTTTGTCTGTCTGCCTACTGTTTCAAATTAGAAATGGTAAGAGATGTGTAGCGAGACGACACTTTGTGTAGGTAGCGTGTAGACTGCAAGAATGGTATCGCTTTGTTGGCTGCGAGATTCCGAGGGTTAGATTCAGATGCCTATTCGGAAATGGTTTTGTTACTTCAAGTACAGTGACCCTTTTCCTCGCGGTATGTGAGAGTTGTGCGCTACGCGTATCTGCTGAGTGTAGCCGACTGTAATGGGAGAGTGTACAGCGTGGTGTCATGTTGGTGTCGTACGATGAAAGAAGGGAGAGAGTGAAACCCGGTACCGCCACAGAGCCTACTCCTCTCAAATAGCACCAAGGGGGCCGCCGAACCTTAAGCCTAGGCGACGGATCACCTGCTCTCACTCCATGACACAATGAAGAGAGGTTCAGAAGTTAATTCAGGGCACGGGTGCAGAGCCTGGTGAGCGGGAACTTTACGTCACCCCACCTCCCCTTTCTTCTACTACCAGGATTCGAACTGGCCACCTCCGGATCGAGCGACATTGCACCGGCAGGAGTTAGCAACCTCGGCTACGGTTGGAGCGATGTAGGAAGGAGGGGCAGGGGAGGGGTTGTAGACTGCCAATGTCACGGTCCGAATTTGAATCCCGGTTTGGTAGAAAGTTTTGCCGCGTGTGAAATATAATTGCTACTTCGGAAAGGTATCGTTTTCATAGTGTCTTGGGTAACATCCGCCACAGATGACGGCATTAATAAGCGGTAAATAATTCTAATACGTCTGAGCAGCCAATGAAACTTCGTGGTCGCGCTTCTTGTAACTCTTTAGTAGCTACAATCGCACCAAAAAGTATTGGCACACGTGCGTATTTATCGTTACTGGTTACAAACGCCGCACCTTACGCTACACAGCACATGTACGTGCCACCTCACATACCAGACATTACAGTTTTGCCCACAGTGCCGCCGGGCGTAGTGGCCGAGCGGTTCTAGGCGCTACAGTCTGGAACCGCGCGACCGCTACGGTCGCAGGTTCGAATCCTGCCTCGGGCATAGATGTGTGTCATGTCCTTAGGTTAGTTAGGTTTAAGTAGTTCTAGGGGACCGATGACCTCAGAAGTTAAGTCCCATAGTGCTCCGAGCCATTTCAACCATTTTCAACCACAGTGCCTACCATTGACAAAGAAATGCAGTGTTAAGGGCAAACATGTATCTCCTCTGCACACAAAAAGTATTGGCACAGAGCGTGGCTTCTCGGTATATTGCTGGGTTTTCAGGTACCGGAACGCCACATGCTGTCGCAATAGAAACTGCGTGTTGTTGACGGCCCAGTCGCTAGTTGTTGTTGTTGTGGTCTTCAGTCCTGAGATTGGTTTGATGCAGCTCTCCATGCTACTCTATCCTGTGCAAGCCTCTTCATCTCCCAGTGCCTACCGAAACCTACATCCTTCTGAATCTGCTTAGTGTATTCATCTCTTGGTCTCCCTCTACGATTTTTACCCTCCACACTGCCCTCCAAAACTAAACTGGCGATCCCTTGATGTCTCAGAACATGTCCTACCAACCGGTCCCTTCTTCTAGTCAAGTTATGCCACAAACTTCTCTTCTCCCCAATCCTATTCAAAACTTTTCAGGGCACTATCCATTCCGCTCAACTGCTCTTCCAAGTCCTTTGCCGTCTCTGACAGAATTACAATGTCATCGGCGAACCTCAAAGTTTTTATTTCTTCTCCATGGATTTTAATACCTACTCCGAATTTTTCTTTTGTTTCCTTTACTGCTTGTTCAATGTACAGATTGAATAACATCGGGGATAGGCTACAGCCCTGTCTCACTCCCTTCCCAACCACTGCTTCCCTTTCATGCCCCTCGACTCTTATAACTGCCATCTGGTTTCTGTACAAATTGTAAATAGCCTTTCGCTCCCTGTATTTCACCCCTGCCACCTTCATAATTTGAAAGAGGGTATTCTAGTCAACATTGTCAAAAGCTTTCTCTAAGTCTACAAATGCTAGAAACGTAGGTTTGCCCTTCCTTAATCTAGCGTCTAAGATGAGTCATAGGGTCAGTATTGCCTCAAGTGTTCCAACATTTCTACGGAATCCAAACTGATCTTCGCCAAGGTCGGCTTCTACTAGTTTTTTCCATTCTTCTGTAAAGAATTCGCGTTAGTATTTTGCAGCTGTGACTTATTAAACTTATAGTTCGATAATTTTCACATCTGTCAACACCTGATTTCTTTGGGATTAGAATTATTATATTCTTGTTGACGTCTGAGGGTATTTCGCCTGTTTCATACATCTTGTTCACCAGATGGTAGAGTTTTGTCAGGACTGGCTCTCCCAAGGCCGTCAGTAGTTACAGTGGAATGTTGTCTACTCCGGGGGCCTTGTTTCGACTCAGGTCTTTCAGTGCTCTGTCAAACTCATCACGCAGTATCATATCTCCCATTTCATCTTCATCTACATCCTCTTCCATTTCCATAATATTATCCTCAAGTACATCGCCCTTGTATAGACCTTCTATATACTCCTTCCACCTTTCTGCTTTCCCTTCTTTGCTTAGAACTGGGTTTCCATCTGAGCTCTTGATGTTCATACAAGTGGTTCGCTTATCTCCAAAGGTCGCTTTAATTTTCCTGTAGTTTTTGAGACGTTTGTATTCCTTTATGCCTGCTTCATTTACTGCATGTTTATATTTTCTCCTTCCATCAATTAAATTCAATATATCTTCTGTTACCCAAGAATTTCTACTAGCCCTCGTCTTTTTACCTACTTGATCCTCTGCTGCCTTCACTACTTCATCCCTCAAAGCTACCCATTCTTCTTCTACTGTATTTCTTTCCCCCATTCCTGTCAATTGTTCCCTTATGCTCTCCCTGAAACTCTGTACAACCTCTGGTTCTTTCAGTTTATCCAAGTCCCATCTCCTTAAATTCCCACCTTTTTGCAGTTTCTTCAGTTTTAGTCTACAGGTCATAACCAATAGATTGTGGTCAGAGTCCACATCTGCCCCTGGGAATGTCTTACAATTTAAAACCTGGTTCCTAAATCTCTGTCTTACCATTAGATAATCTATCCGAAACCTGTCAGTATCTCCAGGCTTCTTCCATGCATACAGACTTCTTTTATGATTCTTGAACCAAGTGTTAGCTATGATTAAGTTGTGCTCTGTGCAAAATTCTCTTTCATTTCTTAGCCCCAATCCATATTCGCCTACTACGTTTCCTTCTCTCCATTTTCCTACTACCGAATTCCAGTCACCCATGACTATTAAATTTTCATCACCCTTCACTATCTGAATAATTTCTTTTATTTGATGATACATTTCTTCAATTTCTTCGTCATCTGCAGAGCTAGTTGGCATATAAACTTGTACTAATGTAGTAGGCGTGGGCTTCGTATCTATCTTGGCCACAATAATGCGTTCACTATGCTGTTTGTAGTAGCTTACCCGCATTCCTATTTTCCTATTCATTATTAAACCTACTCCTGCATTACCCCTATTTGATTTTGTGTTTATAACCCTGTAGTCACCTGACCAGAAGTCTTGTTCCTCCTGCCACCGAACTTCACTCTCTATCTAACTTTAACCTATCCATTTCCTTTTTAAAATTTCTAACCTACCTGCCCGATTACGGGATCTGACATTCCACGCTCCGATCCGTAGAACGCCAGTTTCCTTTCTCCTGATAACGACATCCTCTTGAGTATTCCCTGCCTGGAGATTCGAATGGGGACTATTTTACCTCCGGAACATTTTACCCAAGAGGACGCCATCATCATTTAATCATACTGTAAAGCTGCATGTCCTCGAGAAAAACTACGGCCATAGTTTCCCCTTGCTCTCAGCCGTTCGCAGTACCAGCACAGAAAGGCCGTTTTGGTTATTGTTACAAGGCCAGAACAGTCTATCATCGAGACTGTTGCCCTTGCAACTACTGAAAAGGCTGCTGCCCCTCTTCAGGAACCACACGTTTGTCTGGTCTCTCAACATACACCCCTCCGTTGTGGTTGCACCTGCGGTACGGCTATCTGTATAGCCGAGGCACGCAAGCCTCCCCACCAACGGCAAGGTCCATGGTTCATGGGGGGAGACAGTCGCTACTATGTTATTGTATTGCGCGGTAGTGGTCAGCATGGGGCCGAAGAAGAAGGAACATTCAGTGGCGTTGTGTGAGAGAGTGGTATTGCTCCATTCACAAGGGAGAAGCTATCGACAAATCGGAGCAGAGGTGTCTGTTAGCTACACCACGGTACGAGCCATCATTCATAAACATAAAGAGACTGGAACAACAATGAGTAAGTGTCGTCCTGAATGCCCAAAAGTGCTTACAACCCGTGGGCGTCGCCGTATGATCGCGCTTGCTCGGAAGGAACCTGCTACAAGTGTAGAAACTATTGCTGAGGTTGTTCAGACGACGTCCGAGAAGACGATTAGTGTTCAAACTATACGAAATGTGTTGAATGAGGCTGACATGCATGGACGTTTTCCTAGGAAAAAGCCATACATATCGGAAATTAACCGGCAGAAACGCCTGCAGTTTGCCAAGGGCTACAGCATGAGCAAGCTGATGGAGTTTTGGAACACTGTGCTATTTAACGACGAATCGAATTTCAATGTGTTCGGATTTGATGCAAGAAAGAAAGTTTGGCACAAGCCGAATACTCACCTCGACATCAAACACGGTGGGGGCTGTATTGCGGCGTCCGGCGTTGGAAATCTAGCTGTAATCCACCGTACAATGGATCATATGAGATACGTCGACGTGTTGCGAGGTAATTTACCACTAGTGCACAGGCATTGGGCCTTACTGGGATGTTTCATTTCCAGCAAGACAACGACCCAAAACATACCGCCATGAAAACCTGGGAGTGGTTACTGTACAATGCCCCCAGAAGGGTTCTAACACCACCTCAAAGCCCTGATTGGAACCCCATTGAGAATGTGTGGGCTCATCTTGACACACAAGTCAGAAAAAGGTGTCCGTCCAGAAAAAACAACTTGGAGAAAGTGCTCCTGGAGGAATGGTCGAAAATTACCCTTGATATCACCCGGAATTTAATACAAAGCATTCCTAGCGTTTACGTGCTGTTATAGTTGATAAAGGGATTCACACTAGCTATTAGAAGGTGAATATCAATGAAGAAAACGAACACACTCTCCGATTCATACGCGTGTGCCAATACTTTTTTGGATGCAGAAGAGCGATGTTTATTTTTATAACATTGTACGTTACTTTACGGACAGGTCATTTGGACATATTTGTAACCTATGTAATGTAAGGTGGCACGTGTCTGGATTCTGTTCTGAAATATACGTTTCGTTTAACCTGCAGCCACTAAAATGTAACTGTGCTAATACTTTTTGATGCGATTGTAAATTCTCAGCCAAAAGTCTTTCATTTACTAATCCTAGTCATTTTCGCTTCTAATTTAGCCGCAGCGTATCCGACTTCATCACAGCGACAGGAAGTGCACTGAGCTCCCCCTGATGTTTTTTGACTGAGTGACTCACGCGCTCCGCAACATCTGGCTTCTCTTCTGGCGGTCATTAATTTATCAAAGCGGGCTACGCTTAGCAGTTGGTCCCCACGCGCTCGCTCAACGAAAGAACTTCTCAGCTTCTCCGCATAGGGAGAAGAACGCAATGTGCGGCACGGAATGAGAAATCTTTGTATTATTATTTGATCTTGAAATGCAGTGAATTTCAAACTACGAAAAAGTGAAATACCAAAACCGAGCATCGCAAGGAAATGTGTTTGTTGTCTAATGGAGATTTGTGGCCACCGCCTAGAACGAGTCGATATGAAGATGGTATCTGTCCTTTTGGAAATGTCCGTAAGAACAGATACCATCTTCATATAGTTAAGGCTAACCGGCCATTGACCTTCTTCTTCTGTGCTGGATGTACACGCATTGCCCGAAGTCTTACGGGACTCTGTGATTGACTGCCGCGAGTAATGAGTGTAATGGGCAGGGGGACTATGTAGTGTGTGGACATTAATTTAAGAATGTGGGTCTCACGGGGAGCGTGCAAGGGATAAATCCCTGCAGTCGCACTAAGCGGTAACTCAGCGTATTCCGTCAGAGGGCCGATTGTCCTCTATAATAATAAAAAAAAAAAGAAACTGAGTAAAAGAATCGACGTCCGCCCAGACCAAATAAACCTAACAATACCGAACAAAAATTAAAAAGAAAAAAAGATGGATAGAACATCTGCCATGTAAGCAGGAGATCCTGGTTTCGAGTCCCGGTCGGGGCACACATTTTCAACTGTCCCCGTTGATGTTTATCAACGCATGTCGACAGCTTAGGGTCTTGATTTAATTATCATTTCATAGTACGAGTCTCCTTATTACGTTTACCTACGTTCCTAATGTCACCGAGTACGGTTATGGCGAACATTCTTAATTTGATTATATTCTACTTGCTGCGTCATCTCTGTTCCTATAGTTATTGGCAGTTTGTGTGTCTCTCCCTTGGAATATTCACGACAACATCAGTAGTATTAGTGGGTAGCTTCTACGAACAGAAATACTAATATACTTGTTACTATACAACCGGCTCCCCGGAATTGCTGTAGCAGATTGCACGACTCTCTCCACGAGGAAGGCGGACAGTTCCACAACTGTAGATAGCTAGTGACAGTGACAGCTGCTGCAGATGACATAACTTTTTTTTATTTTAAAACACTGCAGGTTTTTGCATCATGTAAGGCCATTTTCAAGTGGCATAATGCCACGTGTATTATATGTAATCCCTTAGCCCTAGATCACTAAACGCACGTAAACTTAACGTAGGTTGATTCTTACAAAGAAGAAAACAGCAACCAGCCACTATTAATACTGCTATTTATTTAAGTGAATAGCGCCGTAACCGGTTTCGAACTGAAAAGTTCATCTTCAGACGGCTGTTCACAATATTTATAAGACGCACTTTACATAATTATCAGTTTTTGATATTTATGCTTCCACTGGAGCCACCAACACACCAAGAATATTTCGCTGCAGTGGAAGCATAAATATCAAAAACTGATAATTATGTAAAGTGCGTCTTATAAATATTGTGAACAGCCGTCTGAAGATGAACTTTTCAGTTCGAAACCGGTTACGGCGCTATTCACTTAAATAAATAGCAGTATTAATAGTGGCTGGTTGCTGTTTTCTTCTTTGTAAGAATCAACCTACATTAATTGTATACAGCCACGGTCTCACCATGTCAGTTTTAGACAAAATAACACGTAAACTTTATTATGGCAGTAGAGTATAAATGTTCAAATGTGTGTGAAATCTCATGGGACTTAACTGCTAAGGTCATCAGTCCCTAAGCTTACACACTACTTAATCTAAATTATCCTAAGGACAAACACATACACCCATGCCCGAGGGAGGACCCGAACCTCCGCCGGGACCAGCCGCACAGACCATGACTGCAGCGTCCTAGACCGCTCGGCTAACCCGCGCGGCGGTAGGGTATAGAACGGGCCATTTCGTACTCCGTTTAGTATAAAACGCACTATTGGAGATCTCATAACTGTAATTGACTAATACACAAGCTATAGATATGACTACCTTTGAATAAATTGTGGAATACCAAACTTTACGATTAGTAGTAAGGTAACGTTTTCCCCCCTTCAGCGTTCTAGGGTTAAATGCAAAATCAACCCATCTTGTCTGGAAAGGCGCACTATTGATTAATTTCGGCATAGGTTGGGTGGGTACGTCCACAACTGTAGATAATTCGTGGCAATAATAGACAGGTCAGTTCTATGATTATGTTTGACTAAAACGTGACTTTTTCAGATGACATCACCTACATAATCAATCAGTTGAAGAACGTCACCATTTGTACTTAATGTCACCATAATGGACTTTGTGAGGTCAAACCTGCATTTTGTTGACTGAAAACTTAAGCTGAAGCTGTCGTTATTGTTCCTGACAGTACAACAAGTATAACCCGAATAGTTTTTCAAGTCTACTGAGCGAGTATCAACAAGAGGATAATACTCGAGAAACATGAAATACATGAATAAAAGCATCTATCACCGGATCTCTCAAAGAAATTAACTAGTATTAATCTTATATAGGATATTGGGGTTGTTTGGACTGAACTGCTGGGAAAATCACTCCCCAGCTCACCCAGGTATACGTCAGCTGACAGCCATAGGTAACAAACTGGGGAATAAAATGGCGTCATACAACGGGTACCTGCAGCTATACGTATTTGTCTATTTCACGTTTTGCTATTACTGGCGATGTACCACCACCTCGCACCCAACTTTCATAACACGTTGTTTGATGGCTTCCCTGCAAGCACGCGTTTCTCTGCAGCTGTCAATTGGACTCGATCTGTGTGGGCTAGGGAGTGACTTGCGCAAAGATCAATTTCAACAGACGAAAACATCGTATTTTTTTAAAGGAACACACCGCCATTTGACTGCTTTATTGTTTATTTAAGTACAATCCAGGTTTCGGCCTTTTATGTCATTTTTAAGTATTTGATTTTATGTCTTTAACGTATGTTGCAGGACACTTAACGTCTTGTCAAGCTCAAAGTCGGCCAAAAATTAAGAAAAATATTGGCTCCCCACGAAATTTCAGATGTAAATTCACCATCTTGTAGCGGATCAGTAAATAATCGTGGGAGTACGTCATATTTAGTAATACAGGCTAACGTAGGTAAATAAAAGAAGAGAACATGTCCTTAAAAAGGAATGACAGTGAAATCAAAGAGTATGAGTAATTTTATTACTTATACTCTTTGATTTCACTACCATTACGTTTTAAGGATATGACACTGACAATTATTTTACCAGCCGATGTCCCCGATGGACCAACGGAGTTATCACCTAATCTGTCCACTGTATGCAAAGGACAATGCCAACACAGCAAAGAGCAACTTAGTAGTATACCAGGTTATATCAATTTTTTTAACGTGTCGACTAACCAGGAAACTTGTAGGACAACTTAAGCATCTAGAAACAGAGGTCAAGTCTATCTCTGACAACATTTTATTTACTCTTAAGTTTCACAAAGATTAACCAAAGGTTATCGAAGAACAAGAATAAATGTGTTATGAATTGCGTTAACAAAAGTGACGTTAGTATTGTGGGAGGTGCCAAATGAAAGGAGGACTTCCTGGAGAATGAAGTATCAAGATATCCTGATCTGTACAGCTTGCACATAAAAGATAAAAAACAAAACAAAAATATGAATTAAATCACCAAATCAAGTTACATCCCCGAAACCTTAAGGAAGTGAGGTGTTCAGATTGTGGATTGTGCTACCACATACGTCTCCTCAAGATCAACAAAACGCACCAAACAATCCCAGATGGCGGTCAGGTCTTGCCACTTCTGATGGTCCATCCCTGAATGCCCAAAAAATTACTTCTTCTTGCGCAGCCTCTAACCTTTCAAAAATTCAACGTGGCCCATGTGAAGGACGATAAATGTAACAAAATTTAATAAATTCGAGGCAGGAGAACAAACTTCCCACTTTTTTAATACAAGGCGCACATTTTACCATCATGAGGTTGACACGGTGCTAAATCAGTGTTATCCTGATTGGCCGGTCTGTGCGTGCCATGTACGTGGTGGCAAAACGCAACCTTACTGGATAAACTTATTTTTTGGAGTGAAACGGAACCGACGCTTCCAAACTAGCCGAGCGGCACCGCAACATCGGTACCTTTGAAGTTAGCGCAGAAAGGCAAAAATGTCCTGATCAATTATCTCGAGGGGATGACGAGGCGTGCATGGCGTTCATTGTCCAGCCAATGGGCAGGCGTCAACTGTATTCACAGAAAAGCCTTCCGTGAAGGTTGTTTAACAAAACGCCCCGGAGAGGCGTGTTTGATCTAACGACATTCATAGACTGCCGGACAAAGGAAACTTGAAACCATACTGGGGGGTTACCTAAATCGCTAGGAGGGCGCGAAGCTTCCTCTACAGGTATACATTTCCAGTGCCCACAAACGTCCGCCCCAATAGCTGAGTGGTCAGCGTGACGGATTGCCGTCCTACGGGCCCGGGTTTAGTGAAAAGTGTTATAACACGTAAAAGTTTTCCATATCGTGCCAATGTAACCCTTGCTTTGAGTGTTTTCGCCCTTGCTCATGTGCAATCGAGAGGTGTGCCCAACAGTGAGTACCTAAATATCATTACAGTTCTATCAATGCACAAATTAGTGTTTCACGTGCTTATATATGCCTTTCCTTCCACCATGAATAGCTTCCTTCCTCTCCTTTCAGCTTCCTTTACACTCGCTCACCACCTGTATCAAACTAGCTATACGATAGCACCGTCCACTGCTTCTCAGTGTATTGTTCTTCGTTCAATCTGACAAAATGGTTTTAATAATTCGCTATAATGGTAATGCTTTTTTTTTTAAATCATGGTTTGTCTTCTATGTTAACATATTTATTCATGAGTGTTTTCCTTTGGATCCCACTTTGCTTACCAAATAACGGCTGACGGTTGATACATTCGTTGATGTTTCTGTCAACTTCATTTCATGTCTAGTATATATTCCACCACGGTCTGGTTTTCAAGGTCAAACGTAAAATGCTTCGCCTTTTTGCTTCCCAACACTAGAGTTAATAATATATATATATATATATATATATATATATATATATATATATATATATATTATTCTCAATTATCCTGTGTAACTAAGTAGATCTTGCAATCAATGCTTTCCTCCAAATTCCTTCTGCCACATGTACAAATGTAGTGTATCAAGACTCAGAAAACGCTAAACTGAAATAATAAACAGCGTAAGAAACTACTAACGAACTCAGTCTGACAGACACTCGAGAAATATAGAAGACCAAGGGAAATAATTACCTGGACAGTAACAGAAAAAAAGGACAGAACGGATTGACTTATCGGAACAAGTAAATTGCAAACTGTATTTGTAAAACGAAAATTGTTACTTTGTATATACAAATTTATAAACGTTAAAAAAAAAGGTTCGAATCCCGACTGGGTCGGCGATTTTCTCCGCTCAGGGACTGGGTGTTGTGTTGTCATCATCATCATTTCACCCCCATCTGGCGCGCAGGTCGCCCAATGTGGCGTGGAATGTAATAAGACCTGCACCAAGGCGGCCGGACCTGTCCCGTAAGGGGCCTCCCGGCCAATGACGTCAAACGCTCATTTCCATTTCCAGTGCCCACAAACGTACCCATAAAATAGTGGTAAAAATGAATGAAACAGAAATAGAGCTCCAGTTCATTTACTGTTAAACCAAATCGAACTCGCTTAGGCCGTCGCTGAAGTATGTTCTGGCAGAGAAAAGTGTAGGATGCTGGCAATTGAAAAGCAAGTATCCAGATTCTATTCCCAGACGACCTTACGGTTTTAGCTTGTCACATATAATCGAGAATATTTTGCCCGGGAGAGGAGGGGGGAGGGAATATTGTAACAACTTCCTTTCCTGCACCAACCTCTCCATCCCAGTGAAGCACTTCGTCTCGTATAATGCGTATTATTCTCTGATGTCTTAAAACAGGTCCTATCATCTTGTCCCTTCTTTTTGGCACAGATTACCACATATTGATTTCCTCGCCGATTTTGAGGTGAAACTCCTCGTTTTATATCTTTAAAAAAAATGGTTCAAATGGCTCTGAGCACTATAGGACTTAACATCTTTGGTCATCAGTCCCCTAGAACTTAGAAATACTTAAAACTAACTAACCTAAGGACATCACACAACACCCAGTCATCACGAGGCAGAGAAAACCCCTGACCCCGCCGGGAATCGAACCTGGGCGTGGGAAGCGAGAACGCTACCGCACGACCACGGGCTGCGGACTGTTTTATATCTTATCTATCCATCAAATTTTCAACTTCCTTCTATAGCATCACATCCTAAATGCTTCAATTTTCTTCTTTTCCTGTTTCCCCACAGTGCATGATTTACTTCCATATACTACAGGATGACACAGAAAAAGAGGAACATCTCCGCAATCCAGTAAAACTAGAAGTGATGAAGGAAAGAAATTGCATTCACAGTAACTGAACCCTTACAACATTGTCATTTACGAAACATTGATGGTATTTATCATTTTTTTTTAAAATTATGTCCTTTGATGGCGTCCTCCTGTACGACCACATTCGTTAAGTCTGCTTCTGAGATTCCTCAGTGAGCGCTGCAACATCTCATCTGGGATACTGTGAACTGCATCCCGAATTGTCTATTTTAACCCATCCTGGGTTGTTGGTCGAGTCGTGTAGACTTTGCTCTTGAGGTAGCCCCACAAGAAAAAATCACAGACTCATAAATCTGGTGACGTAGAGGGTCAGATGATGTTACCGAATCGTGAGATCAAACGGTAGCCAAACAATTGTCGTACATATGCCATTGATTGCCGTGCAGTGTGTGATGTCGCTCCGATCTATTGAAACCAGGCTTCTTGAACTTTTGGAAAGTTGTTCAATGCAGGTGTAACGAAAGTTCGTAACATCTCCACGGAGTTATCGACATTGACAGTGAAACATTCCCTTAGAGCCGGCCGCGGTGGTCTAGCGGTTCTAGGCACGCAGTCCGGAACCGCGCGACTGCTACGGTCGCAGGTTCGAATCCTGCCTCGGGCATGGATGTGTGTGATGTCCTTAGGTTAGTTAGGTTTAATTAGTTCTAAGTTCTAGGCGACTGATGACCTGAGAAGTTTAGTCGCATAGTGCTCAGAGCCAAGCCATTCCCTTAGAAAAATTATTAAATACTGTGCTGGTAAACCTCTTACGTTATTTGATTTTCAAACAGCTGAGCAGAACTGAACGTACTCAGACATTTCTCTCTTTACTTATTCTGATCATCACTAAACTGACACACAATACTTTTTTAACGCAACACAGTCTGACTTTCAATAATCCCTACAAAAGAATAGCCCTGACTAACAATAACCTATGCCTTTCACGAATCACTTACCTCACAAAAATTTTCGTTACTCAAACTACTGCAATACAGCGAGCGCCAAAACTGCCAGCTGAATAAAAGATTCTAACTACTGAAGGAACTAACTACTGATAGGCATAGTTAGCAAATGAAAGATTTTGATAGAGAACAAACAATGTATTTACCTTAATAATGTTCAAAAGTCATCATATATATATATATATATATCAGTTCATGATATCAACTATTACAAATTTACTCTTTCTGGTGGACACACGTCCAGATCGTCCGCTCTCAAAATTCTGCCATCTCTCTCCTCACATCCACCACTGATGGCGGGCTCACCTCCAACTGCGCAACGCTACGCGCTGTTCACATCTAACTGCCCAACACTACAATAGCGAATATTTCAACAATGCCAACCAGTCAGAGCCTGCACACATCACAGCCAGTAATTTTCATACAGAGCGCTACGTGACGTTACCAACATAAAAACATAAAGAGCCTACTTACAAGAGTTATTGTGTTTCCCTGTTCATCTGCGAAAAAATACTTGCCGATAATACCATGTGATGAAACGCCCCACCATACCGTCACTTTACTAGCGTGTAAAGGGAGCTCATGACCTCGTTAGGACTTGTGTTTGCCCAGTAACGGTAGTTCTGTTTATTCACATAATTTGTTAGATGAAAATGTGCCTCATGTGACTTACACAACCTTTTTAGATATTCATCGTCATTGTATATTTTTGTCATCATTTGTTGACAGAATCCGAATCGTAACCAGTGCGCCCTCCGCCACACGCCGTTGGGTGGCTTGCGGAGTATAAGTGTAGATGTAGATGTAATCGTTGTCCTTCGACTGTTGCACCATCTGTAGTTTGTACTGATGAAATTTTAAATCAACATGAAGAATTCTGAGACCACTCTCTTGGGACATTCCAAACACAGCTGCTTGCTTACGAATTGATCGCCGTGGGCTGCGTAAGACAGACTCGCGTACAACATCAATGTTCGCTGGAGAACGCACACTTCTTGGTCGTCCTGTTGATTTCTTCTTGAGGGCAGATCCAATCTCTTCAAAGTTATTAATCCAACATTTTATCGAGTGTTTCAACGGAGCGGCAACATGACGTCCTAAATTATTAAAACGTCGAAACTCCCTCATTGTTTTTATAAAACATTTTTATGGCTAACGCATGCTGTTGTCCGTTCCACTGGTCCATGATTACTGAAATGGCGGACTGTTTACTGGCTGTCACGAACCCGCAGTGCTGCCACCTGCCCATGGCTCCCACTACTCATTTCAAACATTGTCATGAGGGATGCCTCCTTTTCCCATAATAGACTCATTTTATACCCTCATGGTTCGTCCATCGTACGTTATTTTATTTCCAAGGAAGCAGAATTCCTTAACTTCGTCTACTTCGTAGTCCCCAGTTTTGATAACTCGTTTTATTTTTTCTACTTCTCATTACTTTTATTTTCATTTGGCTTATTCTCAATCCAAATTTTGTGCTCATTAGAACATTCCATTCAACAGGCTCTGTAATTCTTCCTAACTTTTATTGAGGACAGTAGCGTGATAAGCATATATTATCAGTGATATATTTTCACCCTGAATTTTAATCCCACCCCTGAAGCAGTCTTTTATTTCTGTTACTGCTTCTTCGATGTACAGATTGCATAGTAGGTGCGAAAGACTACGCCTGTGTCTTATAACTTTTCTAATCGGAGCACTTACTTCTTGATCTTCCGCTCTTATTTTTCGTTCTTGGTTCTTGCGTATGTTGTACATCAGCTGTCGTTCCCTATAGCTTAGACCTATTATCCTTGGAATTTTGAATATCTTACACCACTTTACATCGTCGAACGCTTTTTCTTGATCGACAAATCCTATGAATGTCTCTTGATTTTTCTTAAGTCTTGCTTTCATTATCAGTCGCAACGTCAGGGCTGCCACTCCGGTGCCTTTATCTTTCCTAAAACCGAACTAACAGTCATCTAAGATATCATCAGTTTCATTTTCCATTCTTTAGTGTGTTATTCTTGACAGAAACTTGGGCGCATGAGCCGTTGAGAGAGTTGCTTGACAGTTTCGCGTTTATCCGTCTTTGTTATCTCGGGTTTGTAAGCCGATATACTTTCGAAAGTACTACTGTAGTGTCCAGTCTCCACGATTCTACACGCTGACTCGAATAGTCTTTTGGTTGTCACTTCCCTCAATGATTTTAGAAACTCCGAAGAAATGCTGTCTCTTCCTGTCTTTTTTTATCATAAGTCTTCCAAAGCTCTGTTAAACTCTGATACTAACATTGTATCCCCAACGTCTTTCAAGCGGATTCCCATTTCTTCTTGTATCTTTTTATCAGGCAGTGGTCTTCCATGTAGTAACCTAGTAACCTTCAGTTACTGCAAAAGCCGGCCGGAGTGGCCGAGTGGTTCTAGGCGCTACAGTCTGGAACCGCTCGACCGCTACGGTCGCAGGTTCGAGTCCTGCCTCGGGCATGGATGTGTGTGATATCCTTAGGTTAGTTAGGTTTAAGTAGTTCTAAGTTCTAGGGGACTGATGACCTCAGAAGTCAAGTCCCACAGTGCTCAGAGCCATTTGAACCATTTGATGAAATCATCTCCCAAAACCTTCACGTACCGTTCGGCCATTAAGGAATATTGCACCGATTATTTCGTGACTGGACATTGCACAACACACATCACCCGTCGAGGGCGAAGAGACTTCTCAATCCAGAAATGCGGATTCTCAGTCGGCCAAATACCCCAGTCTTGCGTATTAACAAACCCATCCAAATCAAAGTGGGCTTCGTAGCTAAACCGAACCATACTAACCATACCAATTCCCGTTATGCCCCGAGGCCAACCGCGCAATTTGAACGTCCCTAACGCTAAGCGCAGAGAACTTATGAGGATTCTATTTTGTAGAGATCAGTATTTGTCGCCCTGTATATCTTCCTTCGGTGTCTTGGTGTCCGTATCTTGAAGGACTTCAGCAGTGATGTGGCGAGCCACCTTCCTTGGCTTGGTATTCGTAACATATGACTCCCATGACTGGAGCTGGCTGTGGAGACTGCAGAGACAGCAGAGTGGCTGTACCGCTCTGGTTTCAAACGTAGTGGCTACGCAAGCGTAACCGTTGTACCGCGGCCTCCACACTCCTGTTCGTCCCGCTGCCGTTCGTCGGGGTTCCGTGGCCTGACAGGATGTGACGAGCGGTTACAGTAGTCTTACTGTTTTAACGAACACTTACAGTGACCTCGCTGATGTACACTACTGGCCATTAAAATTGCTACACCGCGAAGATGACAAGCTACAGACGCGTGGTGTGCAAACACAAGCAGCAGTTGACCGGCGTTGCCTGGTGAAACGTTGTTGTGATGCCTCGCGTAAGGAGGAGAAATGCGTACCATCACGTTTCCGACTTTGATAAAGGTCGAATTGTAGCCTATTGCGATTGCAGTTTATCGTATCGCGACATTGCTGCTCGCGTTGGTCGAGATCCAATGACTGTTAGCAGAATATGGTTTCAGGAGGGTAATACGGAATGCCGTGCTGGATCCCAACGGCCTCGTATCATTAGCAGTCGAGATGACAGGCACCTTGTCCACATAGCTGTAACGGATCGTGCAGCCACGTCTCGATCCCTGAGACAACAGATGAGGACGTTTTCAAGGCAACAACCATGTGCATGAACAGTTCGACGACGTTTGCAGCAGCAGGGTTCCATTGGTTACACGTCTCGGTCACCTCTTGTTCGCATTGACGGCACTTTGAACAGTGGACGTTACATTTCAGATGTGTTACGACCCGTGGCTCTACTCTACATCGATCCCTGCGAAACCATACACTTCAGCAGGATAATGCACCACCGCATGTTGCAGGTTCTGTACGGGTCTTTCTGGATACAGAAAATATTCGACTGCTGCCCAGGCCAGCACATTCTCCAGATATCTCACCAACTGAAAACTTCTGGTCAATGGTAGCCGAGCAACTGGCTCGTCACGATACGCCAGTCACTACTCTTGATGAACTCTGGTATCGTGTTGAATCTGCATGGGCAGCTGTACCTGTACACTTCATCCAAGCTCTGTTTAACACAATGCCCAGGCGTATCAAGGCCGTTATTACGTCCAGAGGTGGTTGTTCTGGGTACTGATTTCTCAGGATCTATGCACCCAAATTGCGTGACAATGTAATCACATGTCAATTCTAGTATAATATATTTGTCCAATGAATACCCGTTTATCATCTGCATTTCTTCTTACTGTAGAAATTTTAATGGCCAGTAGTGTATAAGCTGAGGTGATGTGTACACGAAACACTGAGGTCACTTTCTGGAACCCCCAAGACAGGCCTGTACTATGATTTACGAGTATGATGGCTACCTGTTTATCTACGGGGTGAGTCACGAGGAAAGGTACATGCTTTAAGGGGCTATAGTGATTATAAACAAAAAGAACTTCATACGGACATTTGCCCTATTTCGAATTGTTTCGAGATAGAGCACATTTAGTATCCGTTTTTATGTTATCAATTTTTTTTGTTTTTTCTTGAATAACTCGAAAACCGCGCCCTCCAGCGGAAATGTGTCGCAGTATAAATTTAAAACCAAATTAAATTTCCAACAAAAAGTTGTATACATTTTTTCTGGAATTAATAGTTAGCGCAAAGAGAGCGCGAGAATATTGCAAATTTCGCGCGACGCTCATGCACTGCAGCTTAGGTAGTTTTTGTAGGCCAATTTGAGGTAGTTTTCAGACTTCAGAGACCAGAAGTGACCTGTCTCAAACTGTTCATCTCTGGTTCCTCTACACTGCTAAGACTGGACTGCTGTGGTACGTTGTAAGGAATGACAATGTCTGAATAATACAGAAAATTAATAACAACTTACGTGAAATATAGTCTATCTCGCAAATAATTCGGAAAGCGGCACATGTCCTTATGACGTTCTTTTGTTCAGAATCACCATCACCCTTCAAAGCCTGTGCCTTTGGCCGTCCGGTGTGGCCATGCGGTTCTAGGCGCTATAGTCGCAGGTTCGAAACCTGCCTCGGACATGGATGTGTGTGATGCCCTTAGGTTAGTTAGGTTTAATTAGTTCTAGGCCACTGATGACCTCAGAAGTTAAGTCGCATAGTACTCAGGGCCATTTGAACCATTTTTGAACCTGTGCCTTTCCTCCCGATACGCCCTGTATAAGGTACAGCAAGCAGGCAGCTTGAAATCCGCTGTATTTTATTATTTGTATTTTGCATTGTTTTATATTTTTGCTTTTGATTTTATAGCATCACGTGGCCCCATAATACTCTTATTGTACTTTTGAAGCTAACAATAGGGTTCTGTTGTTGACCATTGCTGCTTGTGCGCAAATTGTTATAGTTTGTGGATACCTCCCACGAAGATATTCTTTGTTTCTATGTGACACCGCTCGAGATAGATGAACAGGATCAACTTCGACAAGCAGTAATACATGCCTATCAACAACTCCGATTGCAGCGACATACTTAAGTCATCTTCCGTTACTTACGAAATCACCGTGCAATGGGGTTTCGTTGTCCGGTTTTTTTGGGACAACATGAAAGTTTTCATAAGCATGTCGAGAAATTGCATATAAAAGCCTCGGCGGAGCAACTCTTGAGTACTGTTCGTAAGTCTGAGACCCAAAGAAGTTATATGAAAAGGAAGAGATAGAAAGGCTGACAGAAAAGCTGCACAATTTCTCACGAATCTGTTTAGTCAGCGCAAAAATTGCTAAACAAACTGCGGTGCACGGCAATAAAGACAACCAAACGGAGAGACTTACATCGTTCCGAGAGCATGTTAAATAAATAGTAATAACGATTATTATTATTATTATTATTATTATTATTATTATTATTATTATTATTATTATTATTATTACTATATTACATTTAACGAACGCCTCACTTAATGATCACTATGCCACAATTAGAGGAATTAAACTCTATTTTGTCCTTTTTCCCACTGTCTGTTAACAGTGGCAACTATTTAGGAAACGCCATCCTCTCAGTCGTTTATAAATAATACAACGAACGAGGGGAAAAACTAAGTAACAATGTAACACGAGAAAATTATTTTTCGAAGCTGGATCTACTACAGGGACTCCTTACTACGTTTCCGTAATTCCATGTAACTGAAAAACTGGTGAAGTAACAAGCAGTTATCTATTTCTAGACTGCTGTTATCTTGCTTCTCCGTCCAAGGTTACTCGAATCGTGTGTTTTTCTTAAACGTGTCAGACAGAGTAGATGAAGAAAACACGTAGAATTCGGTCATATCAGTAATGGCAATACCTTTTGCTCTACTGGGAAACTTTGTCACCAACTATCGGTTCTAATGTGGTCTCGCTCAGCACACAATTGTTTGCAAAATATACTCATGAGTGGAACGGGCTACTTCAAATTCAATTTTCTCTGACCGTTCCCAGTTTCGAGCAAAGTTTCTCCTCACACATAACTTTGTGTTGCAGCGCATTCGCACATGTTTCGATGTAAATGCCGCATGATTACATACAATATTTTCCTATTTGCTCCACAGCACTGCAACTAAAAATGGTGGACATATCCGTCCTGATAGTTTTGTTGCCGCCAATTATTTCGATTGGAAACGTGGGTCATCTTTCAGTTAAACCAACCTTCACTTTTACGAAGAGGATAGGAACGTTACACGGGTTCCTCCTGATTAGGTAGTCAATCTGCCCAAAGAAAGTTATGTGGAAGTTACTCTTGTTATCTAAGAGCTAAATTATATTTTAAGCGTAGTGCTTGTAGCCGGCCGCGGTGGCCTTGCGGTTTTGGGCGCTGCAGTCCGGAGCCGCGCCACCGCTACGGTCGCAGGTTCGAATCCTGCCTCGGGCATGGATGTGTGTGATGTCCTTAGGTTAGTTAGGTTTAAGTAGTTCTAAGTTCTAGGGGACTGATGTCCATAGATGTTAAGTCACACAGTGGATCAGTATAGCAGTCCGCGGTGAGACCAACACGTGCTCCAAATGGATGGCGGGCAGAAACTAGATGACACTAGTTACTGTCCGCCATGCATGTGGAGTACGTGTTGGTCTCACCGCGGCCTGCTAGACTGAGCCACACACAACTGATTTCATCAAAGTGAGTGGGCCTGAAGATGGCGTTGACGCAACGTCGAAACTAGTAGCGTAGTAAATATAAAATCTTAAGTACAGCTGGAGGAATTTCATTTTTAATAAAAAAGTGTACCAGCTGTGTCCCAACTTCATCCAGTTTAAATATGGATGTACGAAGACAGTTATGATGTTGTTTTTCGTGGTCCACTGCTTGTAGACACTTCAACAGTCCGCCACGAACACGAACAAATCCAGCAAATTCAGACACCGTATGGTCATAGGCACGGCCAAACATTATTGTCCCTTTCTGTCACTGTCAGTCCTTAATTTACCAACGTGTTCGTACAATGTTCCTCTAGAGTTGACCATAAATGTCTCAGTGATCGCTACCGCCTCACGTACAGACGGAAGCGCGAGGGCTTGAGCAAGAGACTCGACCGCTGTGCCACCTGTAAAGGCTTAACGACACATCTGTGTCCTCACTGAGATGGCTGTTTTCTCCGGTAAGCTTACACATAACAAGTTTAAACGATTTACAGGGAGGTGGCACATATAACCTTCCTCCCTTAGATTACGTTAAACAGTGTCGTGTGAGGAAGGTTATACGACCTGATAGTTAAATAAAATTAAGTATGCCAAATCATACAGCCTTGGGAGAGCCAGACCTGACAAAACTCTACCATCTGGTGAGCAAGGTGTATGAGACAGGCGAAATACCGTCAGACTTCAAGAAGAATATAATAATTCCAATCCCAAAAGAAGCAGGTGTTGACAGATGTGAAAATTACCGAACTATCAGTTTAATAAGTCACTGCTGCAAAATACTAACGCGAATTCTTTACAGACGAATGGAAAAACTGGTAGAAGTCGACCTCGGGGAAGATCAGTTTGGATTCCGTAGAAATACTGGAACACGTAATGCAAAACTGACACTACGACTTATCTTAGAAGAAAGATTAAGGAAAGGCAAACCTACGTTTCTAGCATTTGTAGACTTACAGAAAGCTTTTGACAATGTTGACTGGAATACTCTCTTTCAAATTCTAAAGGCGACAGGGGTAAAATACAGGGAGCGAAAGGCTATTTACAATTTGTACAGAAACCAGATGGCGGTTATAAGAGTCGAGGGGCATGAAAGGGAACCAGTGGTTGGGAATGGAGTGAGACAGGGTTGTAGCCTCTCCCCGATGTTATTCAATCTGTATATTGAGCAAGCACTAAAGGAAACAAAAGACAAGTTCGGAGTAGGTATTAAAATCCATGGAGAAGAAATAAAAACTTTGAGGTTCGCCGATGAGATTGTAATTCTGTCAGAGAAAGCAGACGACTTGAAAAGCAGTTGAACGGAATGGACAGTGTCTTGAAAGGAGGGTATAAGGTGAACATCAACAAAAGCAAAACAAGGATAATGGAATGTAGTCGAATTAAGTCGGGTGCTGCTGAGGGAATTAGATTAGGAAATGAGACACTTAAAGTAGTAGATGAGTTTTGCTATTTGGGGAGCAAAGTAAGTGATGATGGTCGAAGTAGAGAGGATATAAAATGTAGACTGGCAGTGGCAAGGAAATCGTTTCTGAAGAAGAGAAATTTGTTAACATCGAGTATAGATTTAAATGTCAGGAAGTCATTTCTGAAGTTTCGAAATGTGGTGCTACAGAAGAATGCTTTAGATTAGTTGGGTAGATCACGTAACTAATGAGGAGGTATTGAATATAATTGGGGAGAAGGGGAGCTCGTGGCACAACTTGACTAGAAGAAGGGATCGGTTGGTAGGACATGTTCTAAGACATCAAGGGATCGCCCAATTTAATACTGGAGGGCAGCGTGGAGGGTAAAAATTGTAGAGGGAGACCAAGAGATGAATACACTAAGCAGATTCAAAAGGATGTACGGTGCAGTAGGTACTGGGAGATGAAGAAGCTTGCACAGGATAGAGTAGCATGGAGAGCTGCATCAAACCAGTCTCAGGACTGAAGACCTCAACAACAACATGGCAAATATGAAAAACCAGCAACTCACTGGACGGAATAAATGCTAGGGAAAAGAATAAGAAGAGGCTTATTAGATGCAGTAAACCAGTTCTCTGGATAAGACGCAACGAACGCCTCATTGCGCACTTGACTGCAAAACGCGCTGCCCGCGAACACGTAAACAGTCCTTGAGTGCGTAACTGCTGCCCCAGATGTGGAGACGTCAAATTCCGCGGCGAGGTACGTTGGCTGCCGGCCTCCTCGGCTAGGAGGAAAGCGGCCACGGGACCTGGAGGTTAGCCACGTGCCGGCTCAGCCGCCGCTCTGCTCGTTTCGTAATGTGTCCGACAACGGCGACTCCCAGCAACTGAGCCGCAACTCTGCACTGAGGTGACAAAAAGTCGTGGGATAGCGATATGCAGAAGGCGGTAGTATCGCGTAAACAAGGTATATAAAAGGGCAGTGCATTGGCGGAGCAGTCGTTTCTACTCTTGTGATTCATGTGGAAAGGTTCAAATGTGTGTGAAGTCTTGTGGGACGTAACTGCTAAGGTCATCAGTCCTTAACCTTACACACTACTGAACCTAAACTAGCCTAAGGACAAACACACACATACCCATACCCGAGGGAGGACTCGAACCTCCGCCGGGATCAGCCCGCACAGTCCATGACTGCAGCGCCTAAGACCGCTCGGCTAATCCTGCGCGGCAAAAAGGCTTCCGATGTTCCTGTGCCTGGACGATGAGAATTAACAGACTTTGAACGCGGAATCGTAGTTTGAGCTAGACACATGGGATACTCCATTTCGGAAATCGTTAGAGAATTCATTATTCCGAGATCCACAGTGTCAAGAGAGTGCCGAAGACACCAAATTTCAGCCATTACCTCTCACCACGCACAACATAGTGGCCGGCGTCTTTCTCTTAACGACTGAGAGCAGCGGCGTTTGCGTAGAGTTGTCAGTGCTAACAGACAAGCAACACAGCATGAAATAACCGCAGAAATCAATGTGAGACGTACGACGAATAGGATAGTATGGCGAATTCTGGCATTAATGGGCTGTGACAGCAGACGACCAATGCGATTACCTTTGCTAACAGTACAACATTGTGTGCAGTGCCTATCCTGGGCTCATGACCATATTGGCTGGAGCCTAGACGACTGGAAAACCGTGGCCTGTCGGATGAGTCTCGATTTCAGTTGGTAAGAGTTGATGGTGAGGTTCGAGTGTGGCTCATGGGCCCAAGTTGTCAACAAGGCACTGTGCAAGCTGGTGGCGGCTCCATAATGGTGCGGGCTGTGTTTACACGTAATCGACTGGGTCCTCTGATCCAACTGCACCGGTCATAGACCGGAAATGGTTCTGTTACGCTATTTGGAGACCATTTGCAACCATCCATAGATTTCATGTTTCCAAACAATGATGCCACTGGACCATAAACGCGATTAATTTGAAGAAAATTCTGGATCCAGAAACTCGTTCTGGAAACTTCCCGCAGGCTGTGGCTAAGCCATGTCTCCGCAATATCCTTCTTTCACGAGTGCTAGTTCTGCTAGGTTCGCAGGAGAGCTTCTGTGAGGTTTGGAGAGTAGGAGACGAGGTACTGGCGGAAGTAAAGCTGTGAGGGCGGGGCGTGAGTCGTGCTTGGGTAGCTCGTTTGGTAGAGCACTTGCCCGCGAAAGGCAAAGGTCAAGACTCTCGGTCAGGCACACAGTTTAAATCTGCCAGGAAGTTTCAAAATTCTGCATAACTGGAGCGAATGATACGGCCACCCATCGAAAATTCGTGCAAAAAGCCTGCACCGACAACACTTTCGCAGTTTTATTCGGCTATAGAGGCAGCATGGCTCAATATTTTTGCAGGAGACTTCCAATGAGTTTTACAAAAGTATGTTGCTAGAGGACAGAGTAAATATTGGCCATTATTTGAAAAACTCGATTATCTCCAATATAAGCCTGTTTATTCGTAAAACCAAGCTTGACGTGAAAACCGGGTGTACTTAACCTATGTACAAGAATAGTGAATAATGTGTGTCGAGTTGCTGCACGGCGCCGGGCAAAAGGAGTTCCAACACGATGTTAGGAGGTATTCCACGAGTTTCGTCACCTCAGTATACAACCTTTTACACACAGCAGAGCACTCTTCCCGCAACTAAACGGCCGACTTCGCTCATGTGATGACAGCGTGCTTGGGTCTCTGCGGCGTGTGTTGCGAAACTAATGATTTCTGCCTAAACTGGATGTCGAGCTGCAGCTACTAGTATCTGTGGTTGCTGGCCAAAGGCACTCCTGATTCAACTCTTGCCTGATTGCAATTTGATGTCCACGTAGTGTCAGTAGAATACATAAGCAAATACTTTCCGAGTCTGTTACCGTGTGACCCGTTACATTAGATGTTCAAAATTTCTGGAGGTACTGAACTGTTCCAAAAATTTTGCATGATGTGGTGAAAGTTCTACCGTTTCATTTAAAAGATAAGGTGATCCGGACATCTACAGGTTAGTCAGAAAATCGATGCTGATTTCATTCAATTTAATTTTATCGATATTTTGCAGCTTAAAAGGTGACAGAATTCAAAACACTGTTAATTAAACAACGCCTTCAGTCATAACTTTTTCTTGTTTTATTAACTACACGATGCATTTCGGACCCTGTGGGTCCATCGTCAGGTGTAATTTGTCTTAATACATGTTTTATTTCTTCTCTTGAATGAGGTGAAATGCATATTCCTGTCACGAAAAGGCTTAATGTTAGGTTATGAATTTTGTAAGTTGAACGCGTAAAGTATGTGCAAAATAGTGGAAAATGAACAGTGTAAACTTACCACATAATCCAAGGAAAGCATTTTTAACGTTTTAGTACCGGCAAACATTCTTTTCTCCGTCGTTTTAGTACATGTCACTTCATTCAAGATGTACATTTGCACACACATTTTTATAAACACTTCACAGATTTTTTTGTACATGGTGTTATCAAAGATGAATTTATTCGTAGTGCTAAAGATACAACTATTAAACAATTGACATATGCAAGAAATAACTTTAGAATATGTCTTTAAAATTACTGAAATAACTGTGGCTTGCGAAATCTGTTTGTTCATTTCACATAGATTCTGGTTTTATGATTTTGTGGAGGTATATCTCCAGTTGTTCCAACAGACTTAGGGTCTTACCATTGGCTTCGTTGTGTAGTATTACCAAATTGTTTTCCAGACCGTGACATGTTTCGTTTCCAACATATATTGGCAATGACTGATTTTTCGAAATTCTTGAGCCTGAAAGCACTTACATGTTCTTGAAAACGGGTATTGAAGTTTCTGTCTTTTTTCCCTACATAGTAGGCAGGACAACTGGGGCATGATACTTTACACACTCCGCTGTTGTTGTATGTTTGTGTATTTGATTTTACGCTGTGGGTGAGTAGGTTTCCTAACTTATTATTGGTTGAGAATGCAACTGTTACATTTGTTTTTCTGGAGAGGTTGGCGATTTTTTGTGATATGGGATACTGGCGAATATTTTCTCTTCTTTCACAGTGTGTCCATTCGTTTTCTTACGTTGTGTATTTCTCTGCTTCAATTGCCAGTTGTTTTGGCTGTGTAGCCATTGCTTATGGCAATGCTCTTTATTGTATCTATCTCATACTTGACGGTGTTTTCTTCCAAATCAAGGGAGTGTACTCTGTGTAGCATGGAACTAATTTTTGTGGCAGTAATATAAAGCGACTGTCATCTCTGCCAATACTTTGTAAAACACACTAGTGTTTCAGCCATTGCTAGTACTTTGATATTTTACGCTAAACTATGAGGTGTTTCACAATTCCTGTTACAGCCATCTAGGAGCTGTAAAGGGTATTTAGTATAAAATGTTTCTATGAGGAACCCATGTATGGAAATGTATCATTTGAATGGAAAGTAAGTCCGTAAGGTCCCCCTGTAAGCCTGGAAATAATGTCACCATGGCAGTTCGATATTTGTTCAAAATATCGAAAACCACGTCCTACAAAATTTTAAATATTTCGCTTCTCAAAGGAGATCAAACTTGTGCCACAGCTAGCCGACCAATATCGGCGACTTGCTGGCGAACCCTTCGACGATTCCCAGAATCCGAAGTACCTTCTGGGACCATGTACGCTACGTGCATTGCACATGACTACTAACCGATCACTCCTTGTGCTATAGGTCAGTGACATATCTGCCAGAGAGTGAGGAAAACATACTGGAGGAATTTTTATTTCGTCCACTGTCCTACTGGACTCGCATTCGGGAGGGCGACGGTCAAACCCGCGTCCGGCCATCCTGATTTAGCTTTTCCGTGATTTCCTTAAATCGCTCCAGGCGAATGCCGGGATGGTTCCTTTGAAAGGGCACGGCCGACTTCCTTCACCGTTCTTCCCTTATCCGATTAGATCGATGACCTCGCTGTTGTGTCTCTTCCCCCAAACAACCCAACTCCACTGCCCTGGGGAATGGAGTTTCCCACAATTAGCCGTGAAAACCTCTTTCTCTAGCAAACGGACACTTTCCTCGCTCAATATCTCGCGTTCTAAGTAACTACCTAATCAGCTATAGTTTTATCAAAGTAAACCTTATGTAAATAATAACTTGTTTACAGCAAGATTTTATCAGAGTACTTCTGTGTTAATCTTAAAACACTTTTCTCGAGATAAAATGTCTTCTTAAGTGGCACCATCTATGGCACACACCAGTATGACTTCAAGCAACTTCTGAACTTTATGTGGTGTTTCTAATTCTAAAGTCAAAACGGTCAAGCGGTTCTTCTTAAAAATAAGGAAAAAGAATGGGAGCTCATTACTTAAGTTCTTCAAACGCATTCGAGAGAGGATAAGATACTTATGCGTCTTTTATTTGTTGTTGTTGTTGTTGTTGTGGTCTTCTTTCCATAGACTGGTTTGATGCAGCTCTCCATGCTACACTATCACGAGCAAGCTCCTTCATCTCCCAGTACCTACTGCAACCTACATCCTTCTGAATCTGCTTAGTGTATTCATCTCTTAGTCTCCCTCTACGATTTTTACCCTCCACGCCACGGTTAGTGAGCGCTGTGAAGGACCACGCAAAATATCGCGTGCTGGTGTGAGCCTTACCAGCACTAGACAGAGTTTGAGACGGGGCGCTGTTGTGCAACTGAATTTAACCGTGAATCGCCGTGCATGCTTAGGATGTTGTTTACACCACAACACAGACGGCTGCGTTTGTAGTTGTGTCGTCCACTGAGAAGCAGTTTGGAGAGAAACATCTGTGATAGCGTCATGCCATCAGTTATGACTTCAGGTAACTTATCGAGCGAGGTGGCGCAGTGGTTAGCACGTTGGACTCGTCACTCGGGAGGACAACTGTTCAAATCTCCTCCGTTAATCCAGGTTCAGGTTTTCCGTGATTACGCTAAGCTGCTCCAGGTAAATGACAGGACGGTTTCTGAAAAAGACACGGCCGATTTCCTCCCCCATCCTTTCATAATACGAGTTTGTGCTCCGTCTCCAATGGCCGCGCTCTCGACAGGGTTTAAATCTAATCTTCCTTTCGTTTGACGTCACTCGTGTAGTGATTCAGGGAACTCCGAGCACTGAGCGGTACATCACAGACATCCTGCATCTTCATCTTCTCATGAGACAGCGTCTCTCTTCCGTCTTTTAACAGAATAATGCTCGTCCATGTTTGGCACATACCTCTGTGAACTGCCTGCATTATGCTGAGCCTGCAAGATCTTCCGATCTAGAATGAAATTTTCACTCGACAGCGGAGTGTGCGCTGATATGAAACTTCCTGACAGATTAAAACTGTGTGCCGGACCGAGACTCGAACTCGGGACCTTTGCCTTTCGCGGGCAAGTGCCCTACCAACTAAGCTATCCAAGCACGACTCACGACCCGTCCTCACAGCTTCACTTCTGCTAGTACCTCGTCTCCTACCTTCCAAACTTTACAGACGCTCTCCTACGAACCTTGCAGGACTAGCACTCCTGAAAGAAAGGATATTGCGGAGACATGGCTTGGCCACAGCCTGGGGGATGTTTCTAGAATGAAACTTTCACTCTGCAGCGGAGTGCGCGCTGATATGAAACTTCCTGGCAGATTAAAACTGTGTGGCGGACCGAAACTCGAACTCGGGACCTTTTCCTTTCGCGGGCAAGTGCTCTACCAACTGAGCTACCCAAACACGACTCACGCCCCGTCCTCACAGCTTTACTTCTGCCAGTACCTCGTCTCCTACGTTCAAAACGTGCTTGGGTAGCTCAGTTGGTAGAGCACTTGCCCGTGAAAGGTAAAGGTCCCGAGTTCGAGTCTCAGACCGGCACACAGTTTTAATCTGCCAGGAAGTTTCATCTTCCGACCTGTCCCTATAGAAAATCTGTGGGAGAAGCTCGGATGTCAGCTCCATCTCGTTGCCGATATCCCATGACATACAGGGCTAGTTATGACAGTTGGGGACCTACTTTCCTCATCAGAGGATGTAGTAACTGTGTGACGCTCTTCCCGTCCTACTCATTTCTTGCATGCAAGAGCAAAGGGGCCCCATATCCTACTGGCAATGAGCCAGCAGTGTGCTCGTCATGCAAACTTCGTAGTTTATTTGACTTGGTTTTGTAATCACTGATATGAAACCACATAAACTCTCAACAAGCGAACTTTCATTTCCTTCTCTTCTTCTAGGTAGAGGTAGAAACGATTTAATATAGCCCTTACTGCGTTAACTAGGATCTGTTGACTCCAGAAGGAATATACAACATTCCTTTTTGACAAAACCTTCTCCTGCCTCAAAGGTAGAATAATTGCAAGCTGATGTTGAATGTGAAGGTCTTTTACAGCCATTTTTGTGACTGTTTTTTTCAGTACCACAAATTTTTTTCAATATCACGATCTTATACAGTCATTTTTGTGACTATTTTTTTCAATAGAAACAGACAACCGAATTACGTTGCCTAGTGCATAAATAATACACAAGGACCTGTGCGATTTCGTTTGACATATGCAGGTGTGCAGACGATATTATGAGTGATTATCTTGATTATAAGATGCGTGGAAAAAAACCTGAATATAACATAGAATTACCTACGCTCTGGCAAAAGTTGTAAGAGCTTTTCTGGCGTCCATAACAGGAATTCGGCGTTTCGTTTCATATACAGACTTTGTGCCAGCATAAACGACACTGTACTGTCGAAAGCTAACGTGACACCTATTACCCTACGTTGACACCGAGCAGGTCAAGGTTGAAAGATGGCCAAGCGATGTGCCGCAGTGGATAGCACATTGGACTCGCATTCGGGAGAACGACGGTTCGAATCTGCATCTGGCCATCCTGATATAAGTTTTCCGTACTCTCCTTAAATCTATTGCAAATTCCATTTTTTATTCAGTGCCTCCTTGTTCCAGTATTATGACCCAGTTATGCACATTTGAAGAGGAACGAAAACAATCCTACTGGTGTCAGACCAAGCAACGGTTGCGGATTTCACCTCTCTGCTGACATGGACTCTCCTTCAAGAAATGGGAGATCCCGCAAGCGAGACAGATATTGTCGGTGAATTTTTTGATGTCTAGAGAACAGAAAAAATGTCACAGTAAGTACAGTTCTAAAATGGGATAGGTATCTACGTAACCAGGGGAACGCACAAGCTGCGGTAAAAAAGAGAAAACAAGAGATCAGCGACGTAAGAAGCGAGGGACATAATCGCGCAAACGTAAAAACTTTGCAGGCAAGAGAAAAGGAAAAATACAAGAAGCAGAAAGCTGATCATACTGGGGAAAGCAGCGCAAATAATATGCTAAATAAATCGAAGAAAGACGCCATGGAAAATCCAACTGATACACAACTTTGGCTTCCTTCGGACAAAAGTGTAAAGAATAATTATTTAAAAGAAACAACTGCAGTGTATAGTCTGACCAGAATTGAGTCTTTCACAGTGCTAAACTTTCCGTCTAAGTTACAGCAGGCTAGAAGATTTAATAAAACGTAGTGTATATTCTTCATTACGAAGACAGTCACGAGAACATCCCGCTGTTCGGTGTTTAGAGAAAAATGGCTCTAAACAAATGGCTCTGAGCACTATGGGATTTAACATCTGAGGTCATCAGTCCCCTAGAACTTAGAACTGCTTAAACCTAATTAACCTAAGGACATCACACACAACCATGCCCGAGGCAGCATTCGAATCTGTGACCGTAGCAGCCGCGTGGTTCCGGACTGAAGCGCCCAGAACCGCTCGGTCACAGCGGCCGGCCGGTGTTTACAGACCTCCGCACTAGTTGTATTAGCGTGGTGCATAATTTCGTAGCCATTTTCTCTCACATGTTGGCATTCAGGTTCGACTGTAATTTTTCACTTGCAGTTCACTGTTGCTACTTGAGTTTGGATATTGTCAATTTGGGGCAATGAGCGGAGCAGTAGACGCTAGACCATGGAGTACCAAGTGGTACTCCATATATTCCTCTGTTTGAGTTCAGTGGAAGGATGGCAGCAGCGGAGGGAGCCAGAAATATCTGCGGGACAATGCCACTGGACACAGTACGGCAAGAAAATGGTCATCTCGATTTAAGGAGCGCCGTTTTTATTCTCCACGCTCAGGAAGACCTTCGGGGTTTGATGAAGGACGTTTAAACGCATTAATCCATAATGATCAATGCCACGGTATTCGA
Source organism: Schistocerca gregaria (assembly GCF_023897955.1). Taxonomy (NCBI): domain Eukaryota; kingdom Metazoa; phylum Arthropoda; class Insecta; order Orthoptera; family Acrididae; genus Schistocerca; species Schistocerca gregaria. The sequence goes on from NC_064921.1 coordinate 1,003,186,724, forward strand.
GAAATGGCAGATGTGATTAACTCTGATCATTCCACCACTGTGCAATGTTTCCAAGCGATGGGATCGGGTGCATGAGGACCGCATGCTCTAAGCCAAAATCATAAAAATCTGCAGGTGGCCATATTTGCATCTCTGCTTGCTCGTCATCAATTGCCTCATGAACAATACCGACCATTCTGCCCTGATGACGAGATATGGTGCCTTTATGATAACATAAGGAAAGGAAAGGAGTGGCTGAGGCCAAAACAATGCAGCAACTCTCCGTACACAGATCTGCGTGCATCCACAAACGATAATGTTACGCATGGAAAAGCGACTGTTTGGTGTACTACGAATTGCTTCCCCGAGGTGTAACCGTCACTGCTGACACTGTCAACATCTGACACCTCTTGCAGCCGCAGTCCATGAACAACGACCAAGAAGAATGCGTGAAGTGGTGCTACACCACGATAACGCCTGTCCGCATTCTTTTAAACTTACAAAAAGCACTTTACAGGAGATTGATAGGGAAGTCATTCCGCATCCACCTTATTCACATGAGCAACTTTTCCGCTCTCTATCCAACAACCTTCAAGGAACTTCCTTTTCGGATGAAAATGCGCTCCGAACTTGATCAGTTCTTCTCCTCAAAACCACGTGATTTCTACAGTCGCGGAATCGAAAATTTACTCCAGCGTTGGCAGATTGTTGTAAATACTGAAGGAGAATAAATTATTGAGAACTAAAGTCTCTGTTATGTGCATTTGTTGTGTTTATTAAATTATGATGAAACGCTACGAACTTATGCACCAGCCCAATATTAAATCACAGGTGGGCAACCGGCGGCCCGCCATTGATTTCAGTCCGGCCTCCGGAACAGATTCGTGGATTAGAGAGCTAGACGTTCGCATTGTGTTACAACCGGCGATTTCGTGCAGTGCCAACAACATACGATTCGTGCCTATCATTTGCAATGGTAGAAAAGTCACAAGGAAGTCAAGGTGCCCCACTCACGTTCAGTGTTATTGTCCGTACGTCAATGTCATAATGATCTGAGGGCGAGTATTGACTCATTGTCACTACTAGAGATAGCGACGAACAGTGTTGATACCGATCAAAATGTTCTCTGTGTTACCAATACGTAATGAGCATGTAAGCATAACTATTACCAGTTTGGCTTCCGTGCGATACAGCCGATATATCCTAAGTTTAAGCAATTTAGATTTTTGCACTTAGAAATGAATACACTAATTTATGACCTTCGTAACATCTCCCAATGTAGTATCGATTACCTGGCTATGGCACAGATGAAGAGTACGATAACTAACGTTACTTGCCGTATTCCTTATCTGTACCGGTACATCAAGTAATCAGTACGAGGTTTGGAGGTTTTTTGGTTTTAAATGAATTATGTCACGGATCTTTAGTTTTGACTTAATGCGCTAGGAGCGCTGCTGTTGCGTCATGTAGCGAGGCAGCCTGCGAGCTTAATTAAGTGCTTGAATCAGGCTCACCTGTCACCAAATGATGCACATGCCTAAGTAATCTTTGAGATTGTAGTAAGAATGAAGAAAGAGAATATTAAATGCCAATTCGATTTAAGTCAGTTTTTTGCTAGTATTTCATGAGAGTAGAGGTACCGTTTTTTATTACATATGATGTAAAAGTATATCACCAATGTTAACTAATTTAAACTGTCACGAAGAATGTGTGAATGATGAAGTCTTAACTGATTGATTTCACCCTTATTTTCTTGGAGAACGAAATTATTTATGGAAATCTAATGCAATTCTGATATGCTTATGACTATTTATCAACTGAGAGGAAACTAAACAAAGAGAAACCAGTTTTAACACTAGAGCTGATGGGACATCCAAGAATATCTCTGAGATCCTGTGATGACTTAAAATCGATGGCTATGACTTTTCTTTTGACTGCCACAAAAGTTAGCGTCAACTTGAAACATACTTTTTCATCTTAAAGGTTCTTCTACGAATGGAAAGATAGAATTTTCAGTTTATAGAAGAAAACAACAGTTATTAATTTCAGAAATAAGAGTCAAAATTAGTTTTTGATTATCCGAAGTGATGCCTAAAATCGATTACTGTTACAGTTATATTTCTTCGGATAAATAAAAAATAAAATTACAGGATGTAAAAACACTAGTGTATGTGGGTAAGATAGAAATGGTATGCAGCCAAACAAGAGAATATACTAGTGAAACCAAAAGTGGCAAAAAGTGACAGAAAAATCAACCAAGTGAAAAAAATGGACATTTAAAGGAAAGTACGTCACTGCGTCATGTTGAGAATTCTCCTATCGAAGACGATCACAGATATTCTTTTTTTAAATTCTTTAGGTGTCTCGCAGGCAGCTTCTTGAAAATGTCACACTATGGTTTAACTTCGATGACCTAGGCTGTAAGCTGATGTTACAAACAGCGGAGTGGGTCACGTATCGCCCAACGTGTAAGCAGTGTGACAGGCTGTAGGAGTTCTCTTTTCCTTTTTCACCGTATTTTGTCTCGTATTTTTACAACTTAATCGAGGACTGCAGCAGCCGCTTTATCGCGCGAATTTCTTTGCTCGCTGGGGCGGTGGAGCTAACTTACCCAACGTCCCAGTAAGATAGGCAACAGAAAGCATAGCTTCTTCACGGTGCAACAGCAACTCGACCACAGCCTAAGCGTTATACTATCTAAATGGGCTCTTGGGAGACCGGTATTTACTGCAAAATTCGTTTGGCAGATACAATTAAAACCTCTTTTGCATAGATAATTAGACACTGACTCTAGCATTTCCCTCAATTAACGTGTGGTGCACAGCGTTCTAAACGGAAAAAGCGGTAGCTGTTGATTAAACCAGTTCAAAAAGCCAGCAAAAGAAATAGAAACGGGACCTTGGCTGTGCGCCATCGTATGAACTGTAGTATACGACGTGATGCATCCCTTGCTCGTTCATTTTTCCTTTATTGTTGTACAATTTCGTTAAAACACTCAGTAGCAAGCACTTTTCCAATGTTGTACAAGAAAATGCGTATTTATGACCGTGTCGTATCCCATTACGAAACAACGTGAAAAGTAGTGAACTACGTTGGGTATGAGTATTGTTCATGCACTGTTTAAATGAATTGCAATGGGACACACTAATTAAAGCATGAGAACTTCTAGGCTAACAGCATGTGCTCCAGATATAATTCTAGGTTAATAACAGCTTTACTTGCTGCTCACGGTAAACGAGCTTATTCTGCTTTTTATGGATGTCTAGGCTGCTCCATTTCCTACACTGCTTCTGTAAGTAGGCTGTTTAGGTTTTTACGTTGCTAACGTCACGTAGCGCTCTGTATGAAAATTACTGGCTGTGCTGTGTGTAGTCTGTGGCTGGTTGGCATTGTTGGAATATTCGCTATTGTAGTGTAGGGCTGTTGGATGTGAACAGTGCATAGCGTTGCGCAGTTGGAGGTGAACCGCCAGCAGTGGTGGATGTGAGGAGAGAGCTGGCAGAATTTTGAGAGCGGACGATGTGGACGTGTGTCCATCAGAAAGAGTAAATTTTTAATATTGGATATCATGAACTGAGATATATGGTGACTTTTGAACGTTATTAAGCTAAACACATTGTTTGTTTTCTATCAAAATCTTTCATTTGCTTACTGTGCCTGTCAGTAGTTAGTGTCTTCAGTAATAAGAATCTTTTATTTAGCTGGCAGTATTGGCGCTCGCTGTATTGCAGTAGTTCGAGTAACGAAGATTTTTGTGAGGTAAGTGATTCATGAAAGGTATAGGTTATTGTTAGTTAGGGCCATTCTTTTGTAGGGATTATTAAAAGTGTCAGATTGCGTTGCGCTAAAAATATTGTGTGTCAGTTTAGTGTTGATCAGAATAAGTAAAGAGCGAAATGTCTGAGTACGTTCAGTTCTGTTCAGCTGTTTGAAAGTCAAATAATGTAAGAGGTTTATCAGCACAGTAATTCACTAATTTTTCTAAGGGGACGTTTCACTTCTATTCAGTGTTACTCTTTTGATACTAGTGTACTTGCTACTCCCTATTAACTTCACTGGTTTACACTCAACGCTCCAATTTTGACATCGCTTAAGTTTCCTATGTAATGCTTTCATTTAGTTCTTCTTGTGGCATAACATTTAAAATGCTGCTAACAGCTTGAGCTTTTCGGATTTTCCTCTTTGTATTTTTATTTTTGCTTTGTTTTATTGTAACCGACGGTGAACTTTGATTTACCGATTCTAAGTTCTGAACTGATGATGGTATTAGCCGAAACGTTGCAATAAATATTTCAACGCAAGAAACCATGTTTGCTGAGTCATTTAGGGATTTCATTTCCTTTTTTATGAATTCGTAGTTTGCTAAGATATGTAGAGGTCTACTACTTTTTTTTGTATCACGTGCTTATCAGTCAGAAGTTTGTGACCACTGCCGACCCCAAAATGGAATGCTGCCTCAAGCCACTGCGGGACGTTGTGCGGCAAGGAAACTGTGCACTGAGATGACAAAGGTCATGGTATAGTGATAAGCACATTCAGATGGAGATGGCGGTAGTGTTGAGTACACAAGCTGTAAAAGGGCAGTGATTGGGGGAGCTGTCATTTGTACTCAGGTGATTCACGTGAAAATGTTTCCGACATGATTCTGATCGCACGATGGGAAGTAACAAGCTTTGAATGCGGAATGGTAGTTGAAGCTAGAAGCATGAAACGTTCCATTTCGGAAATCGTTAGCGAATTCAGTATTCCGAGATCCACAGTATCAAAAGTATCCCTAGAATACGAAATTTCAGGCATAGTGTCTCGCTACGGACGACGCAGTGATCGCCAGCCTTCACTTAATGACGTTTTGCGTAAAGTTGTCAGTACTAACAGACAAGCAATACTGCGTGATGTTACTGCAGAAATAAGTATGGGACGGTGCCGCGAAATCTGCCGTTAATGGGCTAAGTCAGCAGACGAGTGACGGGAGTGCCTTTGCTGACAGTGCCACATCACCTGCAGCGCCTCTATTAGGCTCTTAATCATATCGATTGGACCCTAGATGACCGGAAAACCGTGGCCTGGTGAGATGAGTCGCAATTTCAGTCAGTAAGAGCTGATGGTAGGATTCGAGTGTGGCGTTGAGCCCCACGAAGCTGTGGACCCAAGTTGTCAACAAGGCACCCTCAAAGGTGTTGGTGACCCAATAATGGTGTGAGCTGTGTTTATATGGAATGGACTAAGTCCTCCGGTCCAACTGAACCGAGAATTGACTGTAAATGTTTATGTTCGACTAATTGGACACTATTTGCAGCCATTCACGGACTTCATATTCCCAAACAATGACATCATGTCACTGTGCCACAATTGTTCGCCATTGGTTTGAAGAACATTCTGGACGATTTGAGCGAATGATTTGGCCACCCAGATCGCCCAACATGGATGCCATCGAACATTTATGGGACATGAGATCATTTATGCACAGAGTGCTGCACCGACACTTCCCAATGACTTGTTGAGTCCATGCCACGTTAAGTTGCTGCACTACGCTTGGAAAAAGGAGGTCCCATGCGATATTAGGAGGTATCCCATGACTTGTCACCTTAGTATATACGTGGAGTAGAGACGAACGGGTCTCATGCTATCGACAGTACTCCAGGAAACGAGGGACTCCTATGTTAATCGGCTTTGACCTTTGAACGAGCGTCTCGGTGAAGCGCTGCGGTTGTTCGTGCGCCACTGTCATGAGCATTTATAGAATACGGTGGCAGGGAGGTGAAACCACGGGTAGGCGATAAAGCGTTGGACTTCCACGCTTCCACACAGAAGTTGTAGATCGTAAGCTTCACTGCTCTGTAAGGCAGTACGAGGGGCGTTTGAAAAGTCTGTGCGAAAATAAAAACTACTTACGTGTTTGGGGTACACCTTTCTTATTTTTCGACATAATCTCCTTTTAGACGTATACATTTCATCCAACGCTGTTCTAATTTGTTGATCCCTTCCGAATAATAGGAATTGTTGAAGTCTGCAAAATAGCTATTAGTTTCTGCAATCACCTCCTCGTTTGAATATGTTCTGCCAGCCATTTCTTCTAATTGGGGAACAAATAGTAATCTGAGGGAACCAAGTCTGGAGAATAGGGGGGATGTGAAACGAGTTGGAATCCTATTTCCACTAATTTTGCGACCACAACTGCTGAGGTGTGTGCTGGTGCATTGTAGTGATGGAAAAGGACTTTTTTGCGGTCCAATCGTCGACTTTTTTCTTGCCGCTCGGTTTTCAAACGGTCCAATAACAATGAATAATATTCACCTGTAATAGTTTTACCCTTTTCCGGATAGCTGACGAGGATTATCCCTTGTGAATCCCGAAAGAGAGTCACCATAACCTTTCCTGCTGACGGAATGTTCTTCCCCTTTTTTGGTGCAGATTCCCCCTTGGTGATCCATTGGTTAGATTGTTGTTTGGTCTCAGGAGCATAGCAATGGATCTATGTTTCATCCACATTGACGAAACGACGCTTAAAGTCCTGCAGATTCTTCCTGAACAGCTGCAAACCATCCTTGCAACACTTCACACGATTACGTATTTGGTCAAGTGAGACCAACCGCGGAACCCATCTTGCGGATACCTTTCTCATGTCCAAATGTGTATGCGAAATATTATGTACCCATTCCTTCGAGCTGCCCACAGCACTAGCAATCTCACGCACCTTAACTCTTTTGTCATCCATCACCATATCATGGATTTTATCAATGATTTCTGGAGTCGTAACATCCACAGGGCGTCCAGAACGTTCAGCATCACTTGTGTCCATATGGCCACTCCGAAAATTTTGAAACCACTTACAAACTGTTCTAATCAAAGGTACAGAGTCACCGTAATATTTATCAAGCTTCTCTTTAGTCTCCTGAGGCATTTTGCATTTCATAAAGTAATGTTTAATCACCATACGAAATTCTTTTTCGTCCATTTTTTGACAATCACTCGACTTCCTGGATTCACACGAATGCCAAACACAAAGAAATAGACCAATATGGCTGAAACTTGGTGTGCGTTCTTTCCAAAGAAGCTGATAACTAAATATGACCTCGATACGCGCCGGTGGTGCCATCTCTCGGACTTTGCACGGACTTTTCAAACGCCCGTCGTATAGGCCGCGATATGTGGCAATGACGACAAAGTAGAATGATCACCTAACGATATCGTCAATTACTATTGCAGTGGGCACAGGATCATTGAGACTGGACCATGGACCAATAGAAATGTGTCACCTGGTCAAATGAATCGCGTTTCTTATTACACCAGGTCGACAGACATACACTCCTGGAAATGGAAAAAAGAACACATTGACACCGGTGTGTCAGACCCACCATACTTGCTCCGGACACTGCGAAAGGGCTGTACAAGCAATGATCACACGCACGGCACAGCGGACACACCAGGAACCGCGGTGTTGACCGTCGAATGGCGCTAGCTGCGCAGCATTTGTGCACCGCCGCCGTCAGTGTCAGCCAGTTTGCCGTGGCATACGGAGCTCCATCGCAGTCTTTAACACTGGTAGTATGCCACGACAGCGTGGACGTGAACCGTATGTGCAGTTGACGGACTTTGAGCGAGGGCGTATAGTGGGCATGCGGGAGGCCGGGTGGACGTACCGCCGAATTGCTAAACACGTGGGGCGTGAGGTCTCCACAGTACATCGATGTTGTCGCCAGTGGTCGGCGGAAGGTGCACGTGCCCGTCGACCTGGGACCGGACCGCAGCGACGCACGGATGCACGCCAAGACCGTAGGATCGTACGCAGTGCCGTAGGGGACCGCACCGCCACTTCCCAGCAAATTAGGGACACTGTTGCTCCTGGGGTATCGGCGAGGACCATTCGCTACCGTCTACATGAAGCTGGGCTACGGTCCCGCACACCGTTAGGCCGTCTTCCGCTCACGCCCCAACATTGTGCAGCCCGCCTCCAGTGGTGTCGCGACAGGCGTGAATGGTGGGACGAATGGAAACGTGTCGTCTTCAGCGATGAGAGTCGCTTCTGCCTTGGTGCCAATGATGGTCGTATGCGTGTTTGGCGCCGTGCAGGTGAGCGCCACAATCAGGACTGCATACGACCGAGGCACACAGGGCCAACACCCGGCATCATGGTGTGGGGAGCGATCTCCTACACTGGCCGTACACCTCTGGTGATCGTCGAGGGGACACTGAATAGTGCACGGTACATCCAAACCGTCATCGAACCCATCGTTCTACCATTCCTAGACTGGCAAGTGAACTTGCTGCTCCAACAGGACAATGCACGTCCGCATGTATCCCGTGCCACCCAACGTGCTCTAGAAGGTGTAAGTCAACTACCATGGCCAACAAGATCTCCGGATCTGTCCCCCATTGAGCATGTTTGGGACTGGATGAAGCGTCGTCTCACGCGGTCTGCACGTCCAGCACGAACGCTGGTCCAACTGAGGCGCCAGGTGGAAATGGCATGGCAAGCCGTTCCACAGGACTACATCCAGCATCTCTACGATCGTCTCCATGGGAGAATAGCAGCCTGCATTGCTGCGAAAGGTGGATATACACTGTACTATTGCCGACATTGTACATGTTCTGTCGCCTGTGTGTATGTGCCTGTGGTTCTGTCAGTGTGATGATGTGATGTATCTGACTCCAGGAATGTGTCAATAAAGTTTCCCCTTCCTGGGACAATGAATTCACGGTGTTCTTATTTCAATTTCCAGGAGTGTATGTGGACTACGTCACCATCTAGGCGAACGTCTGCTCGAAACACGCTCTGTGCCATTGACGCAGGCCGGCAGGGGCAGTATTGTGCTGTGAGGGACATACGTCTGGGTCTCGATGGGGCCAGTGGTAGTAATCTCAGGGACTATAACAGCCGTGGACTATGTGCACGTTATTGTAGACCACCTGTATCCATTCATGCGTCATGACTTCCCCAACGACGACGCATCATCCAGCAGGATAACTATGTGTGTTACACGACCAGAATCGAGCTACAGAGGTTTGAGGAGCATGACAGTGACCTCATGTTGATGTCATTTTATCCTGATCTGAGCTTGGTGGACAGTATCTGGGACGCTGTTGGGCGCCAGTCTCGCGCCCATAGACTTCTTTTAAGCAGGCGATGTTTTGGCTTGTCAGCCTGTATTCAGATTTCTTCCCATTTCACTCACGAACGGAATATACGAAGAAATTCTACTTACGCGTCTCTAGGCGAGCCATAATTAGTGATCGGACGATTGGGAACTGGACTGTGCGTCGGAGGCGAACAGTGTTCATAGATTTAAAAGCCCAGTACTTGGACCTTTCTATGAAGATTTTGGCGAGACATTGTCTTGCAATCAGCATCTATATTTTCTGATTTCTGAACATTTTTTTGACCATCTAGCACTTGTCAAACAAGTTTACACTGTGTGTGGTGATTTTACATCTACCACAGTTTTTATTATTTTTCAAATAACACTATTGTCCCCTTCAAAGTAGCTCGCTTCGGTATCTATACACAGACGGAGTCGTTGCTCCAAATCTTGGTGGGAGCACTGACAGACTTCAACTGGTAGTACCTTTAGCATTTCGGTGACATTCTTTTGAACGTTCTCCACAGTTCCAAAATGAAGTCTTTCTAAGCCTTTTTCCATTTCAGGAAAGGAAAAAAAAATCGCAGAGACTGAGATCAGGTGAATAAGGGAATTGTGGAACAACAGGAATGCCATTTGAGATAAAAATTCCATGATGGAAGTGGCCATGAATGACATGTCTCCGTTAGCCACTCCTGACTTTGCCGCTTTAACTCACGATGGTATTCAAAAATCAAGGTTTCGTCAACTGTGATCACACGATTGAACCGTTCGTGGTCATCGGCAATTCTCTCAAGAAGGTCAACGCACACGATTCTTCGATTATTCTTGTACTTAGATGTGCGGTTTTTCGCCACCATTTTGGCAAAACCTTTCGCAAGTGCAAATGTTTCATCAAAATTTTATGTGTGGTGAGAGTGTTTAATAGGCCTTCCATCATCCTTTCTGTTAAGCGTCGGTCTGATCTCTCAAGAGCACGCGCACGTTCGGCTTTTTTCGTCGGTTTTTGAAGTTGATCTCCATGAGCTAGGTTCGTCTTTAACGTGTTCTCGGTCTTTCCAAAAAGGATATGTGTCAGCGAAAATCTTGTGCTCTTGATAAGTAATGTTCCCCATAGACCACTTTCAACTTTTCAATTTTCAGAGTCGGATTCCCCAAGTGTAATAAAAAACTTGATTGCTTAAAGTCGCTCTAAATTCCGCTCTTCCGTTTTCGCAGTGTTGTCAGTCTCATTACTTTTCTCGCACACCTCGTATGATCATTCATAGTCCTCTTCCTTGTGCGCCCTCGACGTGTCCTGACACTGTAAAGTAGTTTTCTAACGATACCAGGTGCTGCCTTCTTGTAAATGAAATCAGTAAGTCTCTCTCTCTCTGGTAGGCGGATGTGAGGTTAGATGGTGGTTATAGGTAGGGCCCAGCAGACCAGAGAACAGGTATACTCTTTTCTTGATGACCATATGGGCAACATATATTATACAACATAGTGACATACATATTTTAATAAAACATTCAGTTTTGTTTGCTACTGCTAGTTGGTTGCACATATCGTTAGCATCCTCCCCATCTTGTGCTACGGCTACTGATCATCAGCAAATAATAAATGATGCAGGTAAACTCCATCTCTTATTTCTAATCCCATACTATTACATTTACGAGACCATGTTCTAAGGCTAATATCTATATAGATTTTAAATAATGGTGGTGACATGGGACAGCCATGCAAAAGGCCTTTGCTTTTTCTAAATTTCCGTTAAAGTATATTAGCAACTTTCACTTGGCAAATGTTATCTTTATACATCTGTTGTATTATTTTTATCAAGGAAGGGTTTATGTTTGCCATGTGTAGTACTCTCAAAAGTAATTTTCTTGGAACAGTATTATACGCTTTTTCTAGATCTATGAAAATTAATCCTATATTTTTTGATTTTTCCTTATATTTCTCCAAAATCTGTCGTAATGTGAAAATATGGTCTACACATGATCTCCCAGCCGTGAATCCACATTGTTCTTCTTGGGTTCTAAAATTTTTTTCCAGTTTGTTTTTAATTACTTTCACAAAAATCCTCATTAATGTGTTTGTAACACAAATTCCTCGATAGTTTGAACAGATTTTGCGATCCCCTTTCTTAAACATTGTATTAATGTAACCTAGCGTCATCTCGTTGGGTATTGAATTTCCATGTATCATTTTGTTGAAGAGCTGTGTTATCAGTTTCACAATTTTGTCACCACCATATTTCAGACACTCCAGATTGATATTGCCTGGTCCCGGTGATTTACCATTCTTTCCTGTACTCAACGCCTGAAGTACTTTACTTTCTAAAATCTGGATCTCATCATCTTCATGTCCTTTATCTTCCCCTGTTCCCTCTTCTAGATATTCTTCTCTGTCCTCATTTAATAATTTTTGGAAATACTCTTCCCATTCTTTTTGTGTTATCAGTTGGAGATTAGTTTTGCTTTTTGTATCCTGTTGAAGCCCTTTCAATACTGACCATGCTTTTTTTGCTCTCTCAGATCCTGATTTGCTATTCACCTTGGCTTTATTTTTTGCCATCCTTATTTTTTTAATCACTTCATTCTTCTTTTCCTTGTATATTGTTCTTGTTTCTTCTGATTTATCATTCAACCACTGAAGGAACGCATTTCGTTTTTCTCTAACGACGACCTCTCGTTCCTCTGACCACTATTCTGCAGCACGGTTGTGGTTGCTATCTTTTTTACCCAACACCTCTGTTGCTATGATTTTCACATTAGCTTTTATATAGTCATATATTTGCTCTGTGCTTCCTTCAAATGATTCAACCAGTTTCCTTTCCATCCTGGCCGCAAAGAGTGTTCTGATACTTTTGTCTTGTAGGCTGTCAATATTAAAAGGTAAATTTTCATCTTTCTCAGTCTGGTTCGTTTTATTTATGTCACTTGTATCACTCCTTGCATTCTCCCATGGCCAGAAAGACTTCATTTTAACTAGATAGTGGTCTGATCCACACTGGGCTCCTCTGTAAGATCTGATGTCTGCTGCTTTGAAACTACTTGTTTGCCTAATGATAATATAATCTATTATAGAACGAAGTTCTTTGGTGTTCTGTTGCCAAGTATATTTATGAATGTCCTTATGTTTGAAAAATGTGTTGGTAATTTTTAGATCAAATTGTTCACAAATTGCAATCAATCGTTCCCCATTGTCATTATATTCGTCGTCTCCATGTTTTCCTAATATTCTACAAGATTCTCTAATTCCTACCCTTCCATTCAGATCTCCCATGATAATCAGTTCCTTTCTTCTTGGGATTTTTTCAATAGTCTCCCTGAGGGTGTCCCAAAATGTATCTTTCTCCTTATCTTTTGTGTCGTTCATGGGTGCATATACGCGAATAATCACAACTTCCCAGCAAATAATGTCATTTCAAAAGTTATAATACGTTGATTGATGAATGTCCAATTTGTGATTCTTTCTTTCCATGATTTCTTTATCATAATGGAGACTCCTGCTTTGTCTGTTACTGCTTTTGATACCCCACTCCAGATATGTACATACATTGGCCTTTCTTCTTTGTTTCAGAGAGTATGACAACATCCATGTTGAGCATGTCAAGTTCTGCAGGTAGTAAATTTATTTCAGTGGAAATACCTTGCACATTCCAGCATCCAGTCATAATATCCCGTTTCTCATCGTCAGTTCGTCGTCTAAAGTTCCAATTTTTCCAAGGCATATTATTAGTTTTTTTAGCAATTTTATGTTTTTGTGTGAGTGAGGAGCTGGCCTACTGCACAACCCCCAACCCGGAGGACCAGATAATTTTTACTCAAGGTTTTCTTCCTTTAGCCTTTGATAAGCCAATATTATACTACAAGGCAACAGTTGCTAGTTTTGGTCCACCCCGGGTATTTTATTTCCCCGATATCCACCATATCTCATGAGCATTCCCCTATCCGCCACCTGGGGAGGCGCCCCATGAGAGACCAGCAAACTCCATACTTGACTAATGATTCAGATGAGCTATACATTGAAGGAAAGAAAATCAAAAAGATAAACACTTTCTGTTATTTGGGATCCATTTTAGAAATCGAGGGAAAATCAGAGTCAGAAATCAATAAAAGAATTAGTAGCAGACGGAGGGTCATTGGGATTCTTAACTCAGTCTTATGGAGGAGGAATGTAATGAGCAGAACTAAAAAATTAATATACAAATCCATATTAGAGAGTGCGGTTCAGTATGGAACGGAGACCTGGACAATTAACATGAAGCACATTAAAAATTACTAGCTCTAGCGATGGACTTCCAGAGAAGATCGGCAAGAATCTCCAAAAAAGAAAAGATAAGGAACACCGAAGTAATAAGGAGAATGGAAATAAAAGAAAGAATATATGACGTAATGGATAGGAAGAAATTACAGTGGTATGGGCATGTACGACGAATGGAGAAAACCAGAATACCAAAATTGATACTGGAGTGGGAGCTGGAGGGGAGAAGAAGAAGAGGACGACCTATGACCACCTGGCTCCAAAATTTACAGCACACAATGAGGAGAATGGGCACAGAGGAAGAAGACACCTCATGAAATATTTTGAGAATATGGTTTAAGAACGTTTATTGTTTGTATTGTAATTTCCAAGTAAATTATTATGTTGGAGATAAGCCTTTGTAATGAGAAAAAGCTCAAAATAATAATAATAATAAAAAAGATTGATCTAAACGTTGACAGATCATAACAGTTATTTGTATAATGAAACATATTTACTAGTTTTCATTCGTAAACTTGTGGTAGAGTTTCATAATGAGAACACCCATACTCCTTAGTAGTATTCCTGTGGACTATTTAGTAAGTCATATCTTTCTAAGATCAGTTAATCGAGTTTTTGTGACTGTTTATTATGGAGAATTTTGTGAGTGCTTCCTGCTACTGTATGAGCAGACACCACTCAGCAAAGTTCTTGTTTAATAAGGGAGGGGAGATTAAAGAGATCTGTCCTATTTGCCATGTTGATTTTCAAGAAGTTTAGTCCTGAATTATGAATGAAGTTGCGAATCTGATAAATGTACTCAACATCTATAGTGTCGATATAATCTTATTCCTTGTTAAGTCTGTAAGACCAAAGACGTTAGAGTAAGTCAGAGACTATAAGTGTGTACAGAGTGTTGGTCAGTCAAACTATGTACTTCATTTGAGGACAGAAGCTGGCCTGCCATGTAGTAGAGGCAGTGTTATTTAAGAACGATGTTGGGCTAATATGTTTTGAGGAAAGAGAAAGCGATTATATCAGTAGAACAATGTTGAAAGAGAAAATTTTAAGATAATTTAGTTTTTCACATATATTTGAACTGTGTAATTTCTTACTGTTGGAACATTGTATATGGTAGAAGTTTATAGTAGGCATATTACAATGCAACACATAGTTTTCTCTTATAATTGAAACAACTATCAAGGAAAGTAATTTTACACTGGAGAATTATTAAAATGTATTTTTGTACCGTGTCTAGTTGTGAGAACTTTATGAGAAGGTGTATTGTTGTTATGACTTAATGAAGCATAGTTATACTTAGAGTCCTTGTTTTCATTTATCTGTTAAGTTTAGTTCTTCATTTTTCATTCTCTTTTTGAACGTGTTTTTGATTTTTGAATTTGATTTTTGACAGTTTCATCGTTATCTAAATAGTAATGGGCTGAAGAATGGACGAGCATTCTATGTACACTAATATTGCAATGAATTTAATTACTATCAAGTTTCATGTCCATTGTAAGGCACAGTAATTGTCAGAATATATTTATGAAAATAATATCAGTACAGGTTTTGAGCCTTAACGCCAGTAAAAGTTGTCAGTAAGGTGCTATCTTGTGAGTTTTGAAGCCGTTTTATCAGAAAGTCGAATGTCTTAAATTTTATGTCCATTTGCTGTGGGATTAGAATAACAGTTCTGGTACAGCGATTGTGCGCAAGACTAAAGATAGAGATTAACAATATTCAGGCCAACATTTTGAACTGACTTATTTGTTTTGCAGTCAAATTGCATATGTAAATTTAATTGAAAACGGATTGCTTTCTTGCAAGAGAATTCTTTGATGTACTGGCAAGTCGGGATAAGGTAGCCTGTAGTGTGAGTTTCACATACTTTCGTTCAATGTCTAATTTTTAACACACTTCTGTCACCGTGCACTGAGATTTAGGTATTTCGATATCAAAATAAGTTTTCATATTTCTCATACACCAACCTGATATTTAGAAACACGAGTTTAGAAGTTTTTACACATTGCTTTCGAAGTCACAGTCAAGATTAAAATAAATAATGGTTACTCTCCCAATAGTTACTGTAATTTCTTATGGAGCTATACTTGAAATCTATCGGTGTTCTAAGAAGTTAGTAGGAAATTTAAGACACCACTTACAGCTGGATTAAGGAAATTTCGGAATTAAATAGTTACATCAAATCCTGCTGGAAGAAATGATTGAGCCAACCCCAAGCCAACTGCTTCAAATTCTACGACTCTTGCTCACATACACAGTCGAGTCGACGTTCAGAACGGACACTGTATACTGAAACAAACTAAAATTTTCATATAAATCACTTAAATAAAACAAACACACACTATATAAGACCTAAAACAGAATAAACAATACATTAACTTCAGTGAATAAGACACAGTGGAGCCAAGTCCAGAAAAATGATTTGCTTTCATTTGCTTTTTGATCGAGAAAGACGCCATTGGGCACTGATGTATACAAAAGGTGTGTACTTGGTATTTTATGCTTATTTTGAATATAGAAGATGTTGAAAATATTGTAATAATTTGTACCTCGCTTGCCCAGTATTTCATCCCACATTTTTAGCCCTTTTCAGCGAATTTACCAATTTTTGTGATGCAGTGCTGTGCCACGATCGCGGGAGTCCCTGCAGCGGCAAATTCAAACTATAATTGAATGAAAGCAGTTTTCCCGCAACTAAGCAGGGAGGTAATTGTACATTAAAGTTATTTCTTTCAGCTTCCCGGAGACCACAGAGGAGAATTGCACATTTTATTAAGTCATTTTCAGATGGACATGGGCAACTGCTAGTACAATATAAGTGACGTAAATAATTTACGTAAATCAGAGAGTTAAAAACTTTACTTATGTTAGATCAAAGACTACTGTGTTGAAATCTGGTCTGGCTACTAATATTAATATCATTTTCGTTTTTAGTTTCATCCTCCCATGTTAGCCGTGGCAATCAGTAATGTTCAAATAATAAAAAATCCCCGCAGCTTTTATGTCTGGCAAGAATTACATGCTGTAACTTCTGTGTGTATAATAAGAGTAATTTTAAGTGCATTTCATAGACTAAAGTAGAGAAAGACATGTTTAATTTCGTAATCAGTTACAGTAATGATACAGTGTTTCATTTCTAACAAGCCAGATCAGAGTTATGAGAAAATAGTTTTGCAAATTAACGATCACACATTCACAGCAGGAAATCTTTTAGTGTTGTGCGTATCCCCACATAATAGATCACAGTACACAAAATTAAATTTTCAACTACAGAAACCAGGAGTGAGAACTGCATTTTATCTTTTGTGTATGCAATGATAATCAACATATGGTTTATTTAAAGTACTATGCTATATAAACTGTATTATAGCCAAAGATTATAAAAGTTCAATCCATGATTTTATTACTACCAAGCAAATGAATGACATTCTTTTACATTCAGTCAAACTGTATATAAAAGTCAAAGTGCACAGGGATATGTAACAACCACCTTCTCTTACCTAGTGTGACTTCCAGTCCTCCTTCTCAGCTAATGACCAGCTCCTGAATCTTGCCAATCTTCTTTCCCTCCAACTTAATTCCCGTCACTCCACTATTTTTTGTTTTCCTTGACCTCCAGAACGCCTGTGAGCGGTCTGGTATCCCAGGCTCCTCTTTAAACTCCAGATCTACTCTCTTCCCATCAGTTTCGTCCATCTCGTTGCTTCCTTCTTCTCTCGTCATCCCTCCTCTGTCACTATCCACAATACAAATTCCCATACCTTCTGTCCCACCCACAGCATGCCCCATGACTCTGTCTTTTCCCCTCTCCTCTATCTCCTGTACACATCAGATATGCCCAAACCTCCCCAACCTCTCCACTTCCTCCAATTTGCAGTTGACAACGCCTTCCTGGCCCTTTATCCTACCCTTCAGCGGTCCCAACATACTCATCAAATGCATCTCAACCAGTTCACGACGTGGTGTAACCAGTGGCTCCTTCACATCAACGCTTCCAAGACCCAGACAATTATCATAGGTCATACCACCCGCTCCTTCTGGCTCCACGATTTTTATCTCGCTTTTACGGTCATTCCATACACTTCACTCATACTCTGAAATACCTTAGCCTCACCCTTGACTGTCAGCTCACTTGGATTCCCCAACTCCTTATGATCCAGCACAAAGCCCACAATAGACTCTGCCTCCTGAAACTCGTGTCCCGCCAGACATGGGGACTGCATCCTTCCACCATCCTTCATAGCTATAAATTCTTGATTTCCCTCTTCCCTTGGTTATGCCAGTGTTGCCTGGATTTGTGCCCCTCCTAGTTTCTATAAAGCACTCCACCTCGCTTTCTCAATCTGCCTCCCATCCCCCACACAGATCCTTTATGACCTCATCCCCTTTCCACATCTTTTCCTATTCCTCGAACTCATCCACAACATGTACATCATTTGCAAACTCTATCCCCCTCACTCACTGGCGTCTTCTAGCCTCTCTACCCCCAGTCAATTACCACGCCTTTACTGTCATGTCCCACACTCTCTTTATCTCCACACCCTCAACCTTCTTTCCCAACACAAATTCCAGATGATGAGCTTTGCCCTGATATCTACCACTCCTACCAACTCTAACCCCACCTTACCCCTCCCCTTCGTTAGGGATCCCTCTCCCCTCCTTTTCTCTTCCCCTGAGTGCTTTTTCCCTCTCTCATCCAACCCCCCCCCCCTTTCCCATGCAACTCTTCTGCATCTCTGTGCCCCCTCATGACTTCCTTCTCCCTCTCACTTTCCCATCCTGTCCGTCTATTGACCCTTAGTGCACCCCCTGATCCCCTTTCTTCTCATCCCACCCCCTCCAGCCCCCTTCCTCGCTGCCCCCTCCTCACCTCTCTTTTCCCTTCTCTCAGGTATCCCTTCCCTCAGCAGGTCCCTCCCAATAATTTATATTCTTCATTGTGTATACTCCGTCCTGTGCAGTGGTTTCAAAGTGCCGTTCTGGTGTGTTTTAATACTGTGGCCAACTTTTAACTTGTACAAGTGGCTTCAGTGTATTTTACATGATCTGCAAATCGCCAACTGTATTTTTATCTTTATGTGGACTTTTTAAATTGCCTCACAGTGAAAGTCCCCATGCAGGTGTCTATTTTAACACCCACTGTCTCCCTTTTATGTTCTTATATGCCTCTTTTTTATCGCCTTTCCTGTATCTCATTTCATCTTCTTATTTGTATTGTCACTCGGCTGAAGAATGGCGGATTGTGCCACTGGCAGCCCTCCCCTGCCCTTATGGTACTGGGCAATGAATTTACAATAAAGAAAAGGCACAGTCGGTTGTTGATCTAATATTATCATTATCCATCCTTATGTTCCTTCCAGGAACAGCAGCTATTCTCTTGTAGATTGGCCGGGGGAAACCTTCCTGTACTTCTCATTATTGTTACCACTATCCATTCTTCCCATATCTTCCCTTAAGGGGCTACAGGATAGACTGGCTGCAGCAACTCTCCAGTGTTAGACTAACAGCAGAAATATCCACTTCACATCTGGCATACACTGATGAAGCTGGATGAGTTACTGTCTAGCGTCCAATCAGTGGCAACTCAAATTGTTTAAATAAACAATATACTGCACTGCCCTATACAGCAGTCCAGCACAGACTGAGTCCCTCCTTCTCCTGCCAGTTTCCAGATGGAGGAGGGGGAAGCGGATTGGGGAGTGGAGAAGGGCCAACAGTGCCCTCTGGTAGTGGTGTTGTGAACTAGGCTAGTTGGTCTCCGAACCTCAAGGTGAACACACATAAATTGATGTTCCCAGTAATAAATTTGAATTTTCCACCATTTTTTGCATTTCTGACCATAATTTCACAGTATGAATACACACTGCAGATCAGATTATAAACAAAGGTTCGCTGATGACAATACCTAACATCAACTATGTTTGAAGATGATGTGATGTACTAATTTAGACCTGTGGCTGAATTCGATTGACACACACAGGACACATACAATGTAAAATAAAAGATAAAGTGCATAAATAATTAAGGTAACAACAAAATCCGATGCAACATATTTCCTAACCTAAACATAATCCATGTGAATGTATTTCAGAAAAATAAAAGGAAAAACCACTGAGGACACGACAACTGTGATGAAACATGTATGGATGTTAAAAACAAAACAACAATATGTGTACTCGCAAAAAGGCGGACCCATATTTAAATCATTTTTATTTTTGTGCAAGCACGTGAAATGAGCTCAAAACTCCAATATGATAATGAAGGTAAAGTCTTGTGAAATCAGATGAATCTTGCTATAGCACCTTGTATCACATTGGCCCTGGCAGCAGCCTCTTTCTCTCCAGAAGTATTCAGTTTATTTCATGAATTAATTCTGTGGATGTGAAAACTATCAGAAAATAATTTGGTAACAAGAAGAGAGGAACCGCATTTGTTGTACCCTAGCATCCCTAGTGTGAAAGAAATAATTCCTAGCCTTGTTTGTTGAGAGTATGTGTATAAACAAATCACGTACATGAAAAATGTTTTCTGTGGAACAACTCTTACCCGTCGCATTGCGTGTCTCAGAAATCGTGCCTGCCTAGCTGGAGACTGAGAGTGCATTCTATATGGAGATGAGTGCACATAGTAATGTTCTGATATACAGCATGATTTATTTAATAAATACGTTTATGTATACAGATACCACATTTATTTATTCGTATTCACCAATCAAACACATACTCCTCTGAGTTACTGTCCGCTTAAAAAGGACAAGGGAGTAGAAGGGAATTAAGCCAAATGATTGTTAAGCTAAATAGGTCTTTGGAAGCTGCTCTGTTAGCTCTGCATATGATCATAACCACATTACGCCAAAGAGAGTAAAATTCTGAATGCTAAACGATCTTTTTTTAAGTTTATGCAGGTCTGACCCTATCGTACGTCGTTTGGAACACTTTTTCCATGGAAAAAAAACTCATAGATGGAAAGACGTCAACTTCACGAAAAGGAAATTTGTATTTTGCACTAGCTAAGATTATCATTTCCCGCAGGTAGAAGCTCTTGGCATCAATAATTATTTTTCAACTCTACGCACGATATACTAAAATCAAATTAAAAGTAGTTTGTGCATCTGAGAATCAGTAAACATAAATCTGAAATGTAACGGTTGACAGATAAGAAACTCATTATGTTTAATCTTTGCTACTGATAGTAGTCACAGATAAACTTATGTACCGACTGATGACACAAGAGCTACCGTTCTGTCAAGCACTGTTTTTGCTACATGTTTTACTTATTTGATAACAATATCTTCATTCAGGGTCGTTTTTTCCCTGTGCTACATTTACACAACCTTCGACACAGAATCGCTAGAGGCACATTTAAGAAATAGATTTTTCCTGGAATTTTGACGATCAGGAGCAAGAAGCTAATCATTGTCTGTGCGTATGCTCTTGGTGAGATCTGTACCTTCGAGAGCCCATCTCCAGATGGTGGATAGTGCAGGGCGGCCAACATATCATCATGGTTTTCAGGGATACGTCAAAAATCTGACATGATTTTAAGGGAGGATTAAGGAAGATTCAATCGCAATACATTTCAATTACATCGCACTTTCTTGGAATGGATGATAAAGACAAATGTTCATAAATTTTGAAGACAAGCATTTGAATATCTACATCCGACGCATCACATGCATATTTTGTTGCATTATTTTACCAAATGCTTGCTGTCCCTTGAAGCAGTTTAAACACAGAATTACACTACCTGTAAATCACATTTACATGATGTCCACAGCATTCAGCGATGTTCTTTACATCTAAATTGTGAAAATTCATTGAAGATTTGATCAGACTGTGAATACCATTACTTGTCTCATTAGTCTGTTCAATGAAATCCATAAATCTGTTTCTTTTTACCTTTTGAGAATGAAAATATCTTCAACTGGAGGGAACATCTGTCTATTTTTGTGGTTGAAGGCATCAGGTGCAATAGAGCACTGGGTCTATCAAAACATGAGTGAAGGGCTCATCACTTTTTGGAGTCAAACCATTTTTCAAGATTGCTTCTGCCTTAGTTCGACCACATGTCACCATCGCAACCAAATTAGAATTGTAGAGAACGTTCTTCGATAATTTATTACCACAATCCATATTTATGTAGTTGGTATCATGCTTGACAATATGAGAAACTACTGCCAGCTGCAACTTCTTTAATTACCTTGTTGCCGTTACCGAAATATATGAATAAATTTGAGGACGCCCTTCACTTCTTTTGCATTCCGATTATGAACATCTGTAAGAGTATGTTGACTGCAATCGGCAACACCCCTATGAGAGATGCTGAATCACGCTTACACAGCGCACAGTAAGCTTGTGTGAGTCAGTTGAGAAGTAAACGGGTGTGTTTAAACATGAATGAATCCGTTTTGGTGAGTCCCTCTTACTTATGCGCCTTATTTATGCCATGGCTGCTGATCGGTACAAGGCGAGTGTGTCCATTGGGTGCCAGTACTGACCGAGAAACAAGTAACCATTCCCCCTCTCACAAACGCTCCATATGTTTAGGGTATTGCATTCTTTCCCCACTCCTCGATTTCCCTTGAGCCAAAGCATCACATTTCCGTAGAAGCGCAAACAGAAAAAAGGCTGTACCTGAAAATGGTATAACAGGACAATCTTTCGAGATTTTTTGGTCAGGGATTTTGAACTATTTGTAGTATATCTCGGGATTAATATTTAGATCACAGACTTGTCGACAGGCGTTAACCAGACGTAAAAATTTAAAAAATGAAAGCCAAAGCAATCTTCTAGTCGTTAAAGTACGACAGTGGAAGAGAGCCATAAATATCAGATCACCCCTCCAGTCTCGCCCCCCCCCCCAACCCTCGATACGCACACCAAGTGACAATAATAGATGAAACACTGCCAAAAAGGATTAGAAACAGGGAATATCGATTCCTTGATAAGCCACGGCCAAGAATTGCCAGAAGTACTACAGAGACGCAACATCAGTATATGTTGTAAACAACAAATAAATTCGAATCGATCAAAGTCCAGCGAAAAAAACAAAGCATTAACAGCTAATAAAGTATGGCTCTACAAATAACAGAAATGAGGTAGGCATAACCCTCGACGAACAACTGACACCAAGCATGATGTTTGTGGATAGATGCAGTGACCGGAAAATTCTGGCAAACTCGTTCTTGACAACTGCCACCGTTTAAATACAATGTCTATTGACTCCCATCAAACATGATGTACAAATGATGAAAAATTTGAGCTCTGAGAAGAGGCACAAAATCTACTATTAAGCGTACCACCTTATGCAAATAAGATAATTATGGATGATTTTGTGGTTAAATGTGTTCCACAGTACTAGAACCAAAGTTCGTACGGCCCCACGTTGCATTGTTGCCACATTTATTCAAGATGGCGTATCCAAGATGGCGGCGATAGATATGGCAATGTCACAATGACGTCATGGCGGGAAGTTCAAATTTTGGCACGAAAATAGGTGAATTGGGCTACTTCCACTAACCTAACACCCTTCCCTCCCCTCTTCCACCCTCCCCCAGAAAATGGCGGCAAGTTCAAATTTTGGCCGAAAGAAGGTCACTTGGTGTACCTCCACTAACATAAGAAAGGTGGGAAAATAGGTCACTTGGGCTACCTCCTCTAACCTAAGTCATCCGACGGCCACCTCTTCCTTCGAATTGGTGGGAAAAGGACTCAGCCTGTGCTGGGGTCTGGACAGGATGGACGTAAGTCTTTATTTTGCATGGAATGTTTACTTTTAAAAAAAATTGAGACAGTAGATCCGTCAAGTGTGTTCACCACGAGGTCCTTATTCCAACTGACCTAGTACACAGTACTGTCACCAGAGGGTGCTGCCGTCCCATGGCGGTCAGGGGGGAAAATGGCGGGAAAAGGACACAGCCTATGTCCAGCTGCAGGGGAGAGAGGAAGGGATATACTTTATTTTCGTACAATTTATTTAGTGACGGATTTCGAGTATTTTTTTATTACACTGACACAATAGTCTCCCTGACATGATTTTGGTCACGCCCCATAGCCTACAGACATGCATACTACTCGTAAGTGAGCAAAGTAATGCAGAACACTAGCGTACGGACACGCAAACAACTCATAATTACCGAAATAATGCATTGCACACCCTACAGAGCGGGCTGTTTCGGGGAAGGAGACCAGACAGCGAGGTCATCGGTCTCATCGGATTAGGGAAGGAAGTCGGCCGTACCCTTGCAGTCAAACCATCCCAGCATTTGCCTGGAGTGATTTAGGGAAATCACGGAAAACCTAAATCAGGGTGGCCGGACGCGGGATTGAACCGTCGTCCTCCCGAATGCGAGTCCAGTGTCTAACCACTGCGCCACCTCATTCGGTACACCCTACAAAGCTGCAAACTACTCGTATTTCTCTAGAAATCCGAAACTTTAGCGAGGTGGAGTCTGCTGTAAACAACTGAGCAACTGGAAACTTATGCCATCTGCAAAGACCTGCCGGCCGATGTGGCCCAGCGGTTCTAGGCGCTCCAGTCTGGAACTGCACGACCGCTACGGTCGCAGGTTCGAATCCTGCCTCAGGCATGGATGTGTGTGATGTCCTTAGGATATTTAGGTTTAAGTAGTTCTAAGTTCTAGGGGACTGCTGACCTCAGATGTTAAGTCCCATAGTGATCAGAGCCATTTGAACCATTTTTGCAAAGACCTTTGCGTGAAAAAAAAAAGAGGATACTGATATTTCCAGTCGTGAATACCAATGTCGTTGATATAATACATCCCAAATCATCCTTATAATTTACAAAGTCAACTAAGGTATTTCTCATGTCTAGAGAACCAGTAAACATGCCCTCCACCCCTCTGTCACCTGCTAGACGCACTCAACGCACACCACAATCGATGATATCTCAACCAAATAAAGATAGGAAATGTGAAGAAGCAGTCAATCGGAAAATTTAAATGGGTGGGAGTAATGGTTCAGCACAACCACATGTTCATACTGAATCTTCTCAAATTTCCTCGCGATCACGAAAGCTGTCCAACACATACTAGGTATTAGTTCACTATTCTTCCATCTGGAGCAGGGGTCTCCAAACTACGGTCCGCGGCCAGCTGGCGCGCCACGCACCCCTAGACAGACTCCTCCTAGGAAACCGGCCGCATACATACTTTATCACTATACTTGAGTAACATTCGACACTGATGGAAGTATCGGAAATACACCCTGCTGACGGCTCTGCCTCTGGAAATAGATACATTTGTGCCATTCTTATGACCTGACATACTCTTCCCTTTGCTATCACAGTATTCCATGTCAGATTCACACTTTGTTTACAACTGGACATAGTCATCTTCTTTGCACATGTCGGAACACAAACACATACTTTACAAGCCTGATGCTCAAGGCGAAGCTATCACATATGCCCTACTACTAAGTATAATACTTTGCCAATAACTGATTGCTGGCGGTACGAAACGATACTGACCGAAAATCAGCGATGGGTGGACTTATCTGATGAGTTAATCTTGCGTGTTGTAGCACTGTGTCTTAAAAAGGGAGGCGTAATCGTCTTACAAAATGCCAGATGTTAAAAAAAAAAGATCGCAACTACTACTATAGGTTACTGTCACAAGCGGTCTTGGTTCTGCAGGTGCACACAAGTATCCATGTTAAAAGCTATACTATAAATCGAGGTATGGCATCACCTCCAAATGAAGTGGTTTTTCCAGACAAATACTGTGACACTGATTATAGACGGTGATCTCTAGAGTGTATTCGGACCAACAGCGTGGTTACACATCACCCAGCAAACAGAATAAAGATAGTACCTTACACCCCTGCCTTTTCTCTGCCAGCTTGTAGTCGTAGGGTAAAGTTTGAATGTGTCTGTCGCTGGTTTCGAGTGGTGATTTATTGATCAATTTAATTCATGTGCATATCAATTTGATATCAAAAGTGTGCTGAGAATCCCACTATACTACTACTCCTGTCATGCCCTTCATCTCTCAGAGCTGAAATTTGATTTCTGTACAAGCTGTTTATAACCATTTGTAAGGTGTCAGGCAAATCCAACACCTTCAATGAAAACCCTGACATGATAAGCAAATCCAGTAGTATGTCACATAGCTCCGAATAAATCGTGACATTAAATTAACCAAAGTAATACGAGTAACGAGTGAGCAAATGGAATACCACAGACTAACACAAGAATGCCTAAATGCATGTCGTACCTTCCCACCGTGAGGCAGACGCAGTTCCGAGGGGAGAAACGAGAGCAGAACCGTGTTAAGCTAGAAGAAGGCCATACCATAAGGGAGGGGCTGGACACCCACGCCGCCAGACTACCTGTACGACTACACAACCCGCACGTTTTAGCGTGAGGCTTTTTACGCGTCTCAGGTACGTCAAGGACAACCCCCAGCCCATGTTAAAAGCTAGAGCCCTCCAGAAAAGCAGTATAGATCTTACGATAACACAAAAAGGGCCACTACCACCCGCAAGTTTTAGCGTGAGACTTTTTCGCGTGTCTGTTACATTAGGACAATCCTCCAGCCCATGTTAAAAGATAGAGCCCTCCAGAAGAACAGTATAGATCTCACGATAACGCTAAAAGGACCACACCAGCTGCAGGTTTTAGCGAGAGACTTTTTAGCGTCTCTGTTAAGTTGCAAACTTTAAAAAACATTGCCCCGCCACGAAAAGTATAACGTTTCTCATTGGATAGACAGAATTTTTGTAGGCGGAGCTTAAGGTTTACATTGAGACCCTGACTGGTCAGATGAAAACATAGCCAGATAGTTTTTTTAAACCAACTTCGGTAAATTGCAGTAAGGAGAAGTTAGGAGAGTTGGTTCCGAGACGGCGAGCTGGATGGCTGCTGCGCCGGCCGCTGCCGCCCTGACGCTGCTTAAACACCGACAAGGTAATGAACGCAGGCGATGCCGCATTTTTGAGCGCATAAGGCTTCACTCAGAACTGCAGAAGTCTCATCTGTTACACCCCCTTTTTGCGTAATACTAGTGTCGATCGTTAATTAAAACTCATGGTGTTCACATTTGCCACTTGAAGAACAGATCTGAAACGCGATGATTTTTCTTTTATATAATTATTGAGAAGCCACATCAGCCACTGTAATTTACGACAAATTAAATAAGTAATTGAAGATAATTGAGGGTCACTGTAGACCATTTTGATAGTTTTCTCTTTTGTGAAACTTAAACTTAGATTATAGATGTGATATGGCATAGGTCATCCTTCGATCGATTGTAGAACTTGTGAAACCCATTCAGGGAATATTCGTTCACATTTTTGTTGAACGCAGTTGGTTTTTACCATCCTGTATTAAAACATTTCCTTTTATCAAGAGTGCAATTTATAAACGATGTTTTGTGAGTAGAATAAAATTTCCAATGGTAAACTTAACTGCTTTTTCGACGTTATTTTACCAGCTAACTAAAAATAAGAAAGCCTTGAACCCCTTCCACTAAATTTAGTTAGTATTAAGATTCTTTTACAGGGAGTGCAGTGGAGCTGACGCTGAGATCATTTAGTATTTGGTTATATCATCGCTAGTCTCACTGAAACTCTTCTGAATTCTACATGTCATGTGTGGTCTGGCGTCTCCTTACCAGCAACAGGTCCCAGGTTCAAACTAGTTCCCTAAAAAACACGCTCAGAGCGTCGTTGCGCGAAAGTGGTAGGGAGACACGATATAGTACAATCAGACACCACCATGAATGTTTAGACATTCTCTCCCTGTATTTTATCCCTGCTATAAACAGAATTTCAGAGAATGTTTTCCGGTCAACATTGTCAAAAGCTTTCTGTATGCTGTAAACATAGGTTTACTTTTCTATAACTTATATTATAAGATAAGTGGTAGGGTTAGTAATCCCTCGTGTTCCCACATTTCTCTGCAACCCAAATTGATCTTTCCCAAAGTCACTGTCTACCAATTTTTCCATTCTCTTGTAAATAATTTGCTTCATTATTTCGCAACCATGAGTTATTAAACTGATAGTTTGGTAATATTTACATCTGTCAGTACCTGCTTTCTTTGGAATTGGATGTATTACATTCTTATTCTCCTGTTTCATATATCCTGTACACCAGGTGGAATAGCTTTGTCATGACTGACTCTCCCATGGAGCCCAATAATTTTGAGGTCATGTCGTCTACTCCAGAGGTCTTGTTTAGGGTTAGATATTACACTACTCTGTCAAATTTTTTTGCAGTACCATATCTCCCAAAAATATTGTGACATACTTCGAGAGGTTGTGGAAGGTGTCTTGGGGAACAAATCGATAGCAGGAACCAGTGTCTGGAAATAGTCATCCAACGGTGCTACAGAGCCTCGAATAATAGGCTCCTGCGCCTGCCAATAGGCCACCCCTTTGGCAGCAAAAGTGGCTTTGTAAGCTGACGGACTGTAGACAGAGCCCTCTGACAATGTTGTTTGTTATTCAACGATCACGACTGATAGCTAAGCTGACCAGTGCAGAAGACGGAGCCAGCTGCCTTGTGGAAATGCCTCGTCCCCTATGCTGTGTTGTTCCTTGTTGGGTGATGGTTTTGGACACAGGTTTCCATTCGCAGATTTGTTATCTCCTGAAATCTTTTAAAATATCCACTGTTTTTCGGTATATATGAGAAAAATAAACGATAGATGGAAACCCATGTTCAGAACTGATATCCACCAAGGCTACAGAGCATCGTGTTCATAGGAGACAAGGCCTCCCTATGCAGCAGCTTCCTCCCTGTTCAACCAAGCGAGGTGGCGTAGTGGTTAGACACTGGACTCGATTTCGGGAGGACGACGGTTTAATCCAGCGTCCGGCCATCCTGATTTAGGTTTTCCGTGATTTCCCTAAATCGCTCCAGGCCAATGCCGGGATGGTTCCTTCGAAAGGGCACGACCGACTTCCTTCCCTAATCCGATGAGACCGATGACCTCGCTGTCTGGTCTCCTTCCCCAAACAAACAACCAACCAACCGACCTCCCTGTTCAGCGGCCGGAGTGGCCGAGCGATTCTAAGTGCTACAGTCTGCAACCGCGCGACCGCTACGGTCGCAGGTTCGAATCCTGCCTCGGGCATGGATGTGTGTGATGTCCTTAGGTCAGTTCGATTTAAGTAGTTCTAAGTTCTAGGGGACTGATGACCTCAGAAGTTAAGTCCCACAGTGCTCAGAGCTTTCCTCCCTCTGCTCCAATGACTATCGTAGCAATTAGTCGTATCACTAAACAACAAACAACATTGCGAGACGCTCCGCCCACGGCCCATCAGCGTATAAAGTCATGTGTGCTGCTGAATGGGTGGCCCAGGAACAGCTGCCGGCGCCTATGACTTCGATGCTCTATAATGTCGTTGGATGACGTTTCCGGACGTGGATTCTTATCTTTGATATGTTTCTTAAGATACCCTCTACAACCCTTCGAAACTTTGTAGCAACGCTTCTGCAATACCCTGTGCATAGGCGATTTTCTTTTCTCCAGGGGTCTCTGTAATTTTCCTATAGAAGAGCCCATGTGTTTCTTCGAGTACACTGTAGAAGTTTCTATAGGAAGGCCCTACACGTCCTCCATACAGTTCCTATCTTTCCCCATGCGATTTCTATAGTGTTGGTGCCCTGAAAAAAGACGTCGATTTGCTTCAGACGAAGAAGCACACCCCTGGGCAGAATCGTGATTGCTTAAGCAATGGCAAACATTTTTCCATTAAGGCGTTGGCAGTCCTGTCCCACAGAGGGAAAATGTATTAATAGTTATGACGATTACTCTTGAAATAATAAACAATTAACTGAATGTCTTCCATCTGTCTCGTTTTCACTATACTGCCCATTATTGTTATTGTGGTAGTTAACTATCAGTTTTAACCTCATAAATGTTAATAATCTAAACAGCAATAAAACTGAAAACTATATAACCACCGTTACCAGACACGAAGAGTAACACTGTCCCTCGTTCATGTAGCCATCTTTCTCTCTCGCGATCTTCACAATTTAGTTGTAATTCTGCAGTTCCTTCCTCTGATAAAATTTCGTGTTGTGGATGTTCTAGACCTGCCTCTTTTTTCCTCAGCATGTTTCTGTGAAGCAGTTATGTCAAATTAGGTGTCCAATTAATTTAGTTTTTCTTTTTTTATCACGTTAATGTCCTCATCTATTCAACGTCTTTTAGCATTTGTTCGTTAGATTTTCTTACAATCCTAGATGTTCTTGTGGCTCTTCATTTATTGTTTCCCCAGATTCCACCCTTCACAACCACAGCTTAAAACGCTCCAAATATTGGGTTGGTGCATACGTTCATGGCGTTCTTCCATAATTTTAATGAACGCAACAGATATACATAACAGAGAATTTAGTCATCAATAATATATTATTCTTCACTATTTACAAATCCGTCAACGCTGCGGTAACTTTCCGATTACGCG
This sequence comes from Schistocerca gregaria, assembly GCF_023897955.1. Lineage (NCBI taxonomy): Eukaryota > Metazoa > Arthropoda > Insecta > Orthoptera > Acrididae > Schistocerca > Schistocerca gregaria. Next base: position 1,003,216,463 of record NC_064921.1, read on the forward strand.
ACTGTAAAAATAACGTGGTTTTTGAGGCGAAGAACTCGTCGAGCGAGGTTCGGAGCGCATTTTCATCTGCAAAGGAAGTCTCTTAAAAGTTGTTCGATAGAGAGCCGAAAGGCCGAAAATCTGAAGGCGCAAGATAGGTGAATAAGGTGGGTGAGAAACGACTTCCCATCCCAACTCCTGTACAGTGTTTTTTATAAGTCTGTCACAATGCGGGCGGGCGTTATCGTGGAGTAGAATCACTTCATGCGGGCTTCTTGGTCGTTACTCTTGGATTGCGTCTGTAAGCAGTCTCACTTGTTGACCTTGAATGCCCGCATCTCGGGACAGCAATTCGTAGTACACCACAACCTCACTGTTCCACCAGATATACATCTTTTGTGGATGCGCCCAGGTCTATGAAGGGGAGTTGCTGCTTTGTCTGGGCTCAACCATTCCTTCCATTTCGTTATGTTAGCATAAAGATAACATTTCTCGTCACCAGTAACGATACAGGACAGGAATCGTCAGTGTTGTTCACGAGCCAATTGATGACGAGCAAGCAGAGGTGCTCGTATGGCCACCCACTGATTTTCGTGATTTTGGCATACACCCGATTTTTGAATCTTCCCCATTGCACACAAATGTCTCACGATGGCGGAATGATGACAGTTCATCACATTTACCAGTTCTCCAGTACAGTGACATGGATCGTTGTAGATCAATGCGCTTAAACGATCTTCATCAAACCCCAAAAGTTTCTGAACGTGGAGAGTCTCTAATGTCAAAACGATCCTCCTTAAAGCTAGAAAACAATTATATCCACATACACGGCGCAAATTTTTCTGGCTGCCTCCACTGTTGCGATCCCTCTACTCAATTCAAACAGAAGAATACGTCGGAAATGTTTCCGTTTTCCCACTTGGCACTCCTTTTTCAAAAATGGTTCAAATGGCTCTGAGCACTATGGGACTTAACATCTGTTGTCGTCAGTCCCCTAGAACTTAGAACTACTTAAACCTAACTAACCTAACGACAGCACACACATTCATGCCCGAAGCAGGTTTAGAACGTGCGATCGTAGCGGTCGCGCGGTTCCGTACTGAGCGCCTGAGCCGCTAGACCACCGCGGCCGGCGCCCTCCATTTTCTAGCGTCTACAACTCTACTGTCTACAAATAACAAAATGACAAAATGTAAACTCAAATAGCAACAGTGAACTACAAATAAAAAATGACAATCTATAAACAAACCCATAGTACTTGGAATACTAATGAACAAAACTGAAAAGCTACGAACTGCCGGCCGGAGTGGCCGTGCGGTTCTAGGCGCTACAGTCTGGAACCGAGCGACCGCTACGGTCGCAGGTTCGAATCCTGCCTGGGGCATGGATGTATGTGATGTCCTTAGGTTAGTTAGGTTTAAGTAGTTCTAAGTTCTAGGCGACTGATGAACTCAGAAGTTAAGTCGCATAGTGCTCAGAGACATTTGAACCATTTTTGAACTATGAGCTAATGATCCAGTCTAATAAATGTCTCGATGAATTTCGTTCTTGTTTCTACATTATAGTGGTTGTTTGTTAATAAATTGCACTTATTTCCGAATGCTTGTTTCGTCATTAAAGTTTTTATTTTAATATCCATTATACTATCGCATGAATGTATAATATCTGTAGATTTGATCAAGTATTAGATGGTTTGTCCTGCCTGCGACCAGTCCGATAACAAACTCATTAGAAGTTGTAGGCCTACAAAGAGGCGGGATTAACGATATGGTAGGACACTGTTCTGCAAAAGTCTTTAATTTTGACACAGAAGTTGTGACGATGACTGTCAGTTTCGCGTAGCAATTTTACGATATTTTTCTTCAATTACTTGGACCCATCGTATGCCATAGTTGGCAATAAATTTTAGAATTACAAATTTCGTTAGACTTAACTTGAAAAGAGGCATTCCGTCGCAAACTAATCCAGCGGAGGTTTGTAGAATACAGAAGAAGGTGTGACTGTACAAGTATACGTAATCTCCAGAAAGATAAATCTAATTCTTCCGAAGTAAGAGTGATTTCAGGTGTGCCGCAGGGAGTGTCGTAGGACCGTTGTTGTTCACAATATACATAAATGACCTTGCGGATAACATCGGAAGTTCACTGAGGCTTTTTGCGGATGATGCTGTGGTATATCGAGAGGTTGTAACAATGGAAAATTTTACTCAAATGCAGAAGGATCTGCAGCGAATTGACGCATGGCAACTGAATCTCAATGTAGACAAGTGTAATGTGCTGCGAATACACAGAAAGAAAGATCCCTTATCATGTAGCTACAATATAGCAGGTCAGCAACTGGAAGCAGATAATGCCATAAATTATCTGCGAGTACGCATTAGGAGTGATTTAAAATGGAATGATAATATAAAGTTGATCCTCGGTAAAGCAGATGCCAGAATGAGATTCATTGGAAGAATCCTAAGGAAATGCAATCCGAAAACAAAGGAAGTACGTTACAGTACGCTTGTTCGCCCGCTGCTTGAATACTGCTCAGCAGTGTGGGATCCGTACCAGATAGGGTTGATAGAAGAGATAGAGAAGATCTAACGGAGAGCAGCGCGCTTCTTTACAGGATAAGTTGGTAATCGCGAAAGCGTTACTGAGATGATAGATAAACTCCAGTGGAAGACTCTGCAGGAGAGACGCTCAGTAGCTCGGTACGGGCTTTTGTTAAAGTTTCGAGAACATACTTTCACCGAAGAGTCAAGCAGTATATTGCTCCCTCCTACGTATATGTCGCGAAGAGACCATGAGGATAAAATCAGAGAGGTTAGAGCCCAGACAGAGGCATACCGAGAATCCTTCTTTCCACGAACAATACGAGACTGGAATAGAAGGGAGAACCGATACAGGTACTCAAAGTACCCTCCGCCACACACCGTCAGGTGGCTTGCGGAGTATGGATGTAGATGTAGATGTAGATAAAATATAATAAAATCGATAAGACCTCAACATGTAAATTACGCCTTTTTTCAGACCAACCTTTTTATTGCAGAGAACAGATAGACACTGTTGTTGTTGTTGTGGTCTTCAGTCCTGAGACTGGTTTGATGCAGCTCTCCATGCTACTCTATCCTGTGCAAGCTTCTTCAGCTCCCAGAACCCAATGCAACCCACTTCCTTCTGAATCTCCTTAGTGTAGTCATCTCTTAGTCTCCCTGTACGATTTTTACCCTCTACGCTGCCCTCCAATACTAAATTGGTGATCCCTTGATGCCTCAGAACATGTCCTACCAACCGATCCCTTTTTCTGGTCAAGTTGTGCCACAAACTTCTCTTCTCCCCAATCGTATTCAATACTTCCTCATTAGTTATGTGATCTACCCATCTAATCTTCAGCATTCTTCTGTACCACCACATTTTGAAAGCTTCTATTCTCTTCTTGTCCAAACTATTTATCGTCCATGTTTCACTTCCACTATGTGCCCGGATATCTGAGGATCCATATTTCAGCTCCTGATGTTTGCATGAGCAGTTCACTACGAGGAGAATTACATGTTACTTATTGCTTGAGGAAATCTTTCTTTTGATGACTTTACTTAGACGAGGTAGTAAACTCTGCAGTTTGCGTTGTTGATTTCTATGTACTCGTTATTTAGCACTTCACTGTCCGCTGAAAGCACGGTTACGAGTGCCAGAAACGACGCTATCGGCGAGTTATCGTGGCGCGCGGTCCCTTGCCCCCAGCGGACTGCAAAGGACAGACAGCGGGCGGTCGCCGGACGTATCGAGAGGTCAAGGAGGGCCCGTCGCCCAGCTAACCCACTAACTAGTCGTTATACGGCGACAGGCGCCGTCCCGCGGCTGCATGACTGGTGCAAGCGGGGATAGCCGGACAGCCACCGTTTAGGCTGCTACATGCTCTGCCAGTAGCCTGTTCTCGATCTAATGCGAGACTCGATATCTGCATCCGAAATATAAGGAATTTACTTATAAAGTAGGAATTATTTATCTAATGTTGAACATAGTTGCAAGTCAAGAAATCTCACACAGAGCTATATAAGCACTCATTCTGTGTTAGTCATGATGAAACACAAAAGGAAAATTTACATTAAAAATGAAGAACTTGGCTCAAATGGTACAAATGGCTCTGAGCACTATGGGACTTAACATATGATGTCATCAGTCCCCTAGAATTACTGAAACCTAACTAACCTAAGGACATCAACACATCCATGTCCCTGGCAGGATTCGAACCTGCGACCGTCGGTTCCAGACTGAAGCGCCTAGAACCGCTCGGCCACTCCGGCCGGCTCGGTAGCGTCAAGTGACTGTCCGGAGCCCGCTCTTCTTCTTGCGACCATACAGTCTCGTGGCCACGCTCTCGACCGTTGCAGAGTGTATTACGAGAAAACCCAACTTGCATCGCCACAGTGTCGCTACCAGCGCCACTCTTACGCGACTGGCGAGAAATCTGAATAGACGTCATCTTTCAGACGTAGGAACACGCCAGCTTTCGTTTATGTCACACAACTCCTTGGTGCGACAATTTTTTCCGTCAGTGTATTTAACTTACTACATTACTGGTGTGGTATGATCTGAGAGAAGCATTTCCGCGTACGTTTCTTACATATAACAGAAGTGACCAGAAATGACCGAAACGTGCAGTCGTTATTTTTCGAATTTGTAAAAGCCGAAGTTGGGAAGTTTTCCTAAATTTTTTCGTATAGCAGATGGTGAAAACTTAATTTACTGCGTGAAATTTTACAATGGAAGCACCAAAAATGAGTTTTTAGCACACACGACAAGAAAAAATACAAACAAAGAAAGAGCTCATGAAAAAAATCGACGTCTACAGGATCGTTGGCACATTGTCACTAGAAAGAGACTCTGGTGGATCCGAGATTATTGTACCTATGATGGAAAATCTAAAATTTGCTCACGGTATAATCGACTTAGGAAATTACTAGCTGGAAAAGCATGTTCGTATTACCCAATCTGAGCGTACAGCCTTGGACTTAATTCTGGGGAGAACATACCTCCAATAAATGCGGAAAATGGGGACTTACTGACTGTAGCCGGCAAACATCTATCGCCATACAGCGAAAGAGGGGAAATACTGGCACAAGTTAGTAAATATCAAAGTAACACCCCATGGTCTTGACGGGACGAAGGGATAAAACTGCTTCCTGCTAAGCTTAATTTCTTAAATTTCTACAGCTAAGGAAGTAGAAATTCTTTAGAGCAGACAGCTTTCTTAAAAGAGACGTTAGCTGCAGATCGAAATCAGAACAAGTCACTCATGCAAAGAACGGAAGCCATGGATCAAGGCAATCCGTTAGATGCTACAATCCGTTATATGCTGCAATTCTTGAGATCTGAAAAGCGTTTGTCTCAGTAACTCAACTTATTAACGAAAGTAAGAAAGCTCATCAGTGTTTTGACTAATTTGGTGTGGCCAACCAATAATTCCTCCCTCTCCCCAGCCAGCCTTTCCTTCTCAGAGTAAAGTTACAGTAAACTTAACTATTTGTTGGGTACATTCCATTCTCTCTTCTCCCCAGCAGTTTTTACTCTTTACGCCTCGTTCTAGTTTCACTGAAGTTCAGCCCTGATGTCGTAACATGTCTTATCCTTCTGTCTCTTCTTCTAGTCTGTGATTTCCAGATATTCCTTTCCACGTCGATGCTTCTTTGGCGGGACTTTTGTAAGCTTCCTAACTATGTCCACTTCTGTGTGCCTCTTCCTGAGCTACAATATCGACGAATTGTGAAACATCTAACGCTGTATTTGTTTTCGATACTATCTATAAATTGTATGTCTGCCTAATTTTTTTCGCAGACTTTTAGCTTCTTTGTCATGTCTGGAATGGCCTACCCTCATGTCAGTCAGCAGGTTTTGTGATTGCTCACCGAGAGTAATTGCAGTTTCATGTACGATAAAGACTGTTTTTTTTCAATTAATGACAGACTCCTATGTATTTGAGAGTGTGCCAGACATAAGACTGTTTAATACACTAAATTACAGCCTTGGTTGAATAGAACAAACTGTGTTAGCAATATCGGCGAAATTTACGTGTTTTATTATTTCTTTTAATTTTTTTAACAGTTAATGGCTGCGGTTTGTTCCAAGCTACCGCATGCATACGTACCTATACAGCTTTGTGGCTTCTCAGAAGAAATACCAGCGACCTGCAGTCAAACAATAATTATGAAACTCCAGCTGCAGTCTCGCCTCTGCTCGCAGGTTTCCAGATTCCACGCTCATTCCTTGTGTCTTCACCCTTATCTTTTCTGTGGATTTCGTGAGCTGTTCTTTTTTCTCTCGCAGGGTGGTACCCTTCTACAGACCGTACTTCGCACCAAGAGGCCAGCTACTTTCAACGAACACGCTTCTGTGCCGTTGGCAGTACGGTAGTTCCAAGAACACGTGGCGGAAGCTTTGTGTTCTTCGGTGCATTCTCTCACTTGCCGAAGGCAGCTTCCTGGTCGCCGCATGCTTTAAGCCTGTTTGACACACATGACCTACTTATACGTACTTAAATCGCCTATTCGTCGAAGGTGCGCATCACACGCCAGCGTCTAAATCACCCACCAGCCGGGCTGACGGAGCCGTCTTTGGTCATTTGATTGTGGTGAGTGTAAAAATGCACATTATGCTGAACACTGCGCATGCGCATCAGATGGGGAAGTTGGCGCCGTCTGCTAACATCAGAATTTAAGCAGTTCGCGCTACGCTCACTCGTATTGTAGTACTCTTTATTTTTGTGATTGCTCTATTTTGGCGATACACTGCACGGAAGCGTAACATTTTTCCTAGGGGTGTGCTCCCACAGGATATACCAAAAAGCTGAAAATAAAAAATTATTTAGGTTTTACTATACCTGTACAAAGGAGAAGCATACACTGTGCATAAATAAGAATGTAAGTAGATGGAAAATGTTCTTTAGTAAAAACTATTTTAGTTCTTGAATAGAGGTGGAGAAGAAAGTTAATTTTTAATGTTATTTGATAGAAAGAAAATAGAACACAAAGAATAGAATCAAGAAGATTGCGTGTTCTGCCTTATAAATATTCTTCGTTTTTTGTTTGTATGCATACATTTTCATGAGCAAATAAATATTGATTTCAATTTTTTGGTCAACGCTTTTCCTATTCCTTCAGTTCTCAACTGTTTGGAGCACTCACCATACGATATTTATCATGAACATCAAGTATGAATTTTGTTTTGGTCATTGATAAACTCTATAATTGCCAGTCCCTTAATGCTGTTGCTATATTTCGGCTTTTGTAAGAAAGCCCGTCCCTTATAAACTTTATTTTCATCTTTCAAACATCAAACATCATAACGAAAAGTACTCAGAACACACACAATATTAGGACCGACGTTTAAACACAAATGACCACTCATGGCGAGCGATTCTAAGGACAGGAATAATATGCCACGAATATTTGTCTGGGACAAGGAAGTATTGTGCATCACTCTCAGGATAGTGCTACGGTCGCTACACAACCGTATATAAAGAAAAAAATTACAGAAGAATGAAAACGCATTGAACGATACTTTCCAGCATTAGAAACACAGGACACAACATAAATAGAACACCACATGACTCTCTCCGTCCAAAGAGGCCTCGGAAGGCCCTACGGTACCGACCGACCGCCGTGTCATCCAAAACGGATATGCGTCACTGGATGCGGATGTGGAGGGTCATTGGTCACCATAACACTCTCCCAGACCTTGTCAATTTTCGTGACCGGAGCTGCTGCTTCAATCAAGTAGCTATGCTCGCCAAAGCTGACAGCGCTCAACGTCTGTGATCTAACGGAAACTGGTGTCACTACAGCAACAAGGCCGTTGGCAATTACAACACAGGCAACAATATAAATTTTGGAAAAACAGACATAATGTCTGATGAAATACCGCTCATTAATAACTAAATCTTGTCACCCACCACGGTACAAATGGGGATATTTTACTTCGATGGTATACAGGCTACTTCTTTTAAAACAAGTGGCCGTAGCGAACGGATGTCCGTGTAAGGAGGTGATGAATATTTATAATAAGGTAAAGAAGAGGCAAATGAAACCAATAGAAGGAAGTAAAGTCGCAGTTAAGAGGAACAACAAGAAAAAATACGTGGCTCTCACTTACAGTGGAAGAATTACAGATAAGATTGAAATGTACTTTCGTAAATCCGACGTTAAAATAGGGTTCCAAACAAATAACACGCTAAAATTGAAGCTCCGGCACAAAATGTGTAATAGTAGGGATAAATTTCGGGATTCAGATGTATATAAGATCAAATGTGATGACTGCTGTAAACTATATATACGGAAGACTGGTAGGAACTTTGAAACCAGATTCAGGGAGCACACCTACTCTCAAAACAAAACAGCGTTTGGGGCGCATATGGCTGCCTTAAAGCACTCAGTCACGAACACTGAACAAAATTTAGACATCCTACATAGAACTCATAAGGAACGGTTTCTTAACATTTTGGAAGAAGTTGAAATATACACCCACAAAAAGAAAGATCCGGATTTAATCCTCAACGAGCAAAGCAAGTTCAATCATAACGCCTATTTTAGTATTCATGACGACTTACTGAGATGATCACTGCTGCATATGGAAGTCCAAGCCGGAGGATGAGAGATGGTGCACGGTGAATAAGGTGGAAGATGCGTGCAGCGCATAACGTCGTTGACGGGGCCCTCCTGCACGGCCCTCTTACCCACGGCGATGGACATCAGACGACAGAACGGCTCGCCGCACAACACCGAAATAGCGGGAACCACGGAAGCAGACCATGGAGGAAAACAAGTCTACACCAGCGCCATGAATATAGAAATCGTACAGAAATGTTTATTATATTGTGTATTTTAATTTTGACAAGTACAGATTTTAACCTTGACATCTACAGATTTTAATTAAGTATTTTTAGAGATAAAAGTAAATTACAAAAGTTTACTTCATACAGTATGTGCATATGTAATGTAACAAACGCACCAGACGCCACCTGTCGGTAATAGTTTTATAATTGATATAAATGACGTGCATTCTGTAACCAATTTTAAGTGACGCAGCGTGCGAAGGTTGCTGTTTGTGGACGTGTTACTCCTATAACCGAAATTGCAGGTACGTTCTGGTACATTTGATGTTGGTCGGATAGGATAAAAAAAGTTTTGCGTTTGTGAAATAGTAAATTAGTATCATTATTGTTTCAGATCTGAAGATGGTTCTAGAGGAACCGTAACCGGTCATATGAATAAACATTTTGCAGTCTAGACGGATTATAAGTAACATTTAACAATATAAATGTATCTCAGGAAACAACACAAATGTACACTGAAAATATAATTCACCAACCAAGAATTAACTTTCGAATTAACACGCTAGAAGTGTAACTTTCTCCACTATTACCAGTTGCAAACCCCGGGCCTCACCTCGCAAGCGATGAGGAAGGAGGAGTGGGAGCAACAAAGGGCTCGTCTCACACCAGATGATAACACGCTGCCATATGACCCCATACTAGGGTTACGGTGAAGATCTCAACAGCACCTCGGGGAAAGTAGACTTCGGTACTGCGTCGAAGTAGCGGCTACAAATGGCATCCGACTCCGTGTTAGGAGCGCCTAATTTTAAACTGGCGATTTGTTTCCCGAGTGATTAATAAAGGTTAGTATCAAGTAATAAAAGACGTCCGCCAAAAGCAAAGTTATTTATGCTGGGTCTCAGGAAAAGCTACGGCGTTTCCTGTAGGCGTCGCCCAGAGGTCACGCCTGCCCTTTGTGGGAAAAGTGCAAAGGCTACCTAGTCAGGGACGGGTGCGGTTAAATAAACAAGTCCAAAACAGAGTAGGTACATTGCACGCTGGATTAGTGACTGGAAGAGGAAGAGAGGTCGTCGACATGATACAGAGGGGGAAGATTGAAATGCGTACAAGAGACGTGGCTATAAGTTGTTGTGCAGTGCAGCTAATTGTGTAGGCAGAAACATCGTGGATATTACTGTGTCGAATAAGCTGAAGTTGGGTCTAGTAAGTGTAAGTAACAGAAGTGATCGGATAATGAATAGCAAACTACGTCTGGATAAAATCGCAAGCATCATAAGTGTCTAAGCTTCCCAAATATGATTTGCCGATGAAAAGAAGGATTGTTTTTGGGTCGACCTTGAGCAGGAATTCGTCAGTTTACCAGGCTAGGAAAGAGTGTTTCTAAGAAGTAACCTCAATGCACATATCGGTAAAGCCTGAGGTCTGTTCAGGAGATTGTATGGTAGATGCGGTCACAGTGTAAGAAATGGAAAGGGAAGAGATTAGTGAATTTTGCTTCGGCATTTGACTTAACGATGTGCCTCATCTTTTTCGAGAAAAGTGAGAGGCACAAGGTGCTACAGAAAATATCAGTGAGTGAGTTCCTAACGTGCAAAAGGCATCAGTTAAAGGATGTATAGAACTGCGAAGTTATAATGTGACAAAATAAAACCACACAACGTAGACTTAGTGCTAGACCGGGAGTACAGCCGCAAAAATAGAAGAAGATCAAAATGAACAGTACCAAAAATCAAGTGATGCGGGCTGAATGATACGGGGTTAAGAAGCGTGTTCAAAATGAGAGTTCTGCAAGAGGCACTGTCAATGAGAGCAGCACAAAACATGAAGGAAACAAATTATGATGCCATTTGTAAAGTAGGAGAAGAGCTACTTGGCAAAAGACTGCCTCTACAAGATTGGATACCAGCTAAATTTGGGTTACATAACGGGTATCCGTTGAGACCATACGATTTCAGTCTGGTCATCGATGTATTATCAGGTGTTAGAGAGCAAATTCCTTGATGTATCATGTTCACAAATGATATAGAGTCACGTAGCGGCAACTAGGATGAGTTGTAAATGAGATTGGAAAGCCGCAGAAAAAACTTCGGAAGACAGAAGAGAACAGAGCAAACAAGCAGAGGAGGGCAAGGGGAAGAAACAAGCCAGCTGAATGGACAAAACTTGAAGAAAGTCGATAGCTTTAACTACTTTGTATCAAGAGTGTCTAGTTATGGAAGTTCGGATATGACAATGGCACACAGAGTGCAAATGCTTTGGATGAATTGGAAAATTTCGTCACGTGCATTGTGCTATAGAAGAATAAATCTCAATACTAAATGAATGGTGTAGAAGTTTATAGCGGGTTCCGCGATGCTGTAAGGTGCAGAGTAATGGGCACCGACTAAGGCACATTATAAGGCAATGGGTGTTGGTGAAATTCTCATTAGATAACGATTTGTGACTCACCAGAACAGATTGGCTCAGAAACTGAGGGAATAAGATGCAACGATAAAGTAAACGATATATCAAATAAGGTTCAGAAGAGAACACTGCGGTGGTAAGGACACGTCGATAGAAGGGATGACAAGGGTTGGCAAGAGAACGGTAGGAATGGCAGCGGAAGGTGATAGAGTGCAAGTTTACGTTGCCTTACGCATGGTTAGAGTACATTTACTTACTTATTTTTAATTATTTATTTATTTGTTCAGTCTGATCTGATTAGGGCTCTCAGACCCTGTAATACGGCGGACCAGAGTTTCACGAGTAGAATATCTATCACATCATAGTTACCTGAGAAATAACTGTTTTAATATGACAACTTGTATTAAAGTGATTTGAGTCTCTAACGTGGAAGTGTGAGTAAATTATACTGACTATGAACTAACAATGTTTATACTGGCATTACTTGTACTACTGCAACTGTTGCCACTAATAGTGATAATAATAATGACAATGATTGTGAATTAATAAAAACGTTGATAGCGCCATCTTCAATTAAATACATTAATTTCGCCCGGTATATTGACATGAGTAAATCATCACGTATTAAAACAGTGATAAAGGGATTCATCTGACTACGAAATTAGACAAAGCTCTCAATGAACCCAGTTTATTATATGTATATAATTCAGTTCATAAGAAATGCTTGAACAATCACAGAAAGCAGTAAACTAAAGCCTCGACAAACCTGGGTAGGAGATCTGGAAATATACTTCAAGTGAATGTGCATCTGCATAAGAAATTTAAATCCGTGGGATTCTTATTGCAATTGCCGAAGATTAGTGCATAGTGACAGAAAATGCTACAGAAGGATATGTCTATGCATTTATTGCCAGAGTTAGAAGCATGTTGAAGTTCTGTTGTTGTGGTCTTCAGTCCAGAGACTGGTTTGATGCAGTTCTCCATGCTACTCTATCCTGTGCAAACTTCTTCATCTCGCAGTACCGTCTGCAACCTACATCCTTCTGAATCTGTTTAGTGTATTCATCTCTTGGTCTCCCTCTACGATTTTTGCCCTCTATGCGCCCTCCAATACTAAATTGGTGATCCCTTGATGCCTTAGAATATGCCCTACCAACTGATCCCTTCTTCTAAACAAGTTGTCACAAATTTCTCTTCTCCCCAGTTCTATTCAATACTTCCTTATTAGTTATGTGATCTACCCATCTAATCTTCAGCATGCTTCTGTAGCATCACATTTCGAAAGCTTCTCTTCTTGTCCAAACTATTTATCGTCCATGTTTCACTTCCATACATGGCTACAATCCATACAAATACTTTCAGAAACGACTTCGTAACACTTAAATCAATACTCGATGTTAACAAATTTCTCTTCTTCAGAAACGCTTTCCTTGCCATTGCCAATCTATATTTTATATCCTGTCTACTTCGACAATCATCAGTTATTTTGCTCCCCAAACAGCAAAACTCCTTTACTACTTTAAGTGTCTCACTTCCTAATCTAATTCCCTCAGCATCATCCGACTAAATTCGACTAATTCCATTATCCTCGATTTGCTTTTGTTGATGTTCACCTTATATCCTTCTTTCAAGACACTGTCCATTCCGTTCAACTGCTCTTCCAGGTCCTATGCTGTCACTGACAGAATTACAATGTCATCGGCGAAACTCAAAGTTTAATATTTCCTCTCCATGGATTTTAATTCCTACGCCGAACTTTTCTTTTGTTTCCTTTACTGCTTGCTCAATATACAGGTTGAATAACATCGGGGAAAGACTACAACCGTGTCTCACTCCCTCACTTCCCTTTCATACCCCTCGACTCTTATAACTGCTATCTGGTTTCTGCACAAATTGTAAATAGCTTTTCACTCCCTGTATTTCATCCTCGCCACCTTTAGAATTAGAAAGAAAGTATTCCAGTCAACATTATCAAAAGCTTTCTCTAAGTGTACAAATTCTAGAAACGTAGGTTTGCTTTTCCTTAATCTTTCTTCTAAGGTAAATCGTAAGGTCAGTATTGCCTCACGTGTTCCAATATTTCTACGTAACCCAAACTGATCTTCCCCTAGGTCGGCTTCTCCCAGTTTTTACATTCGTCTATAAAGTATTAGTGATAGTATTTTGCAATTTTGCAGCTGTGAGTTATTAAACTGATTGTTCGGTAATTTTCACATCTGTCAACACCTGCTTTCTTTGGGATTGGAATTATTATTTTCATCTTGAAGTCTGAAGGTATTTCACCTGTCTCAAACATCTTGCTCACCAGATGGTAGAGTTTTGTCATGACTGGCTGTCCCAAGGTCGTCAGTAGTTCTAATGCAATGTTGTCTACTCCCGGGGCCTTGTTTCTACTCAGGTCTTTCAGTGCTCTGATTCTTCACACAGTATCGTACATCCCATTTAATCTTCAGCTACATCTTCTTCCATTTCCATAATATTGTCCTCAAGTATATCGCCCTTGTGTAGACCCTCTATATACCCCTCCCACCTTTCTGCTTTCCCTTCTTTGCTTAGAATTGGGTTTCCATCTGAGCTCTTGATATTCACACAAGTGGTTCTCTTCTCTGCAACGGTCTCTTTAATTTTCCTGTAGGCAGTATCTATCTTACCCCTAATGAGATAAGTCTCTACATCCTTACATTTGTCCTCTAGCCATCCCTGGTTAGCCATTTTGCACTTCCTGTCAATCTCACTTTTGAGACGTTTGTATTCCGTTTTGCCTGCTTCATTTACTGCATTTTTATATTTCCTCTTTCATCAATTAAATGAAATATTTCTTCTGTTATCCAAGGATTTCTACTGGCCCTCGTCTTTTTACCTACTTTATCCTCTGCTGCCTTCACTACTTCATCCCTCAAAGCCACCCATTCTTCTTCTATTGTATTTCTTTCCCCCATTCCTGTCAATTCTTCCCTTATGCTCTCCCAGAAACCCTGCACAACCTCTGGTTTAGTCATTTTATCCAGGTCCCATCTCCTTAAATTCCGACCTTTTTGCAGTTTCTGCAGTTTTAATATGCAGTTTATAACCAATAGATTGCGGTGAGAGTCCACATCTGCCCCTGGAAATGTCTTACAATTTGAAACCTGGTTCCTAAATCTGTCTTACTATTATATAATCTATCTGATACCTTCTAGTACCTCCAGGATTCTTCCATTTATACAACCTTCTTTTATGATTCTTGAACCAAGTGTTAGCTATGATTAAGTTATGCTCTGTGCAAAATTCTACCAGACGGCTTCCTCTTTCATTTCTTACCCCCAATCCATATTCACCTACTATGTTTCCTTCTCTCCCTTACTGTCGAATTCCAGTCACCCATTACTATTAAATTTTCGTCTCTATTCACTATCTGATTAATTTCTTTTATTTCATCCTACATTTCTTCAATTTCTTCGCCATCTGCAGAGCTAGTTGGCATATGAAGTTGTACTACTGTAGTAGGCGTGGGCGTCGTGTCTATCTTCGCCACAATAATGCGTTCACTATGCTGTTTGTAGTAACTTACCCGCACTCCTACGTTTTTATTCATTATTAAATCTACTCTTGCACTACCCCTATTTGATTTTGTATTTATAACCCTGTATTTGCCTGACCAAAAGTCTTGTTCCTCCTGCCACCGAACTTTAACCTATCCATTTCCCTTTTTAAATTTTCTAACCTACCTGCCTTATTAAGTTTGACGTAGGAAATTGTAATCTAACTAGTTAAGTATTGGCAATCACTGACGCTGATTCACATTTCATTATACCGTGGGCTTTAACTTATCCCGATTTGATTTGGCTCTTTTTTACGTAATCTACAGAACAGTTTGTTAAAAACGGTTGCGTAACAAGAGGAAGAGAAAGACCAAGAAGATGAATAATCTGCGCACACGAGGACTTAACAGTGAAATACCTACGGAAAGGGTAGTGTGGAACCGAGGGAAATGAAGAAGACTTGCCACGAACGTCGACCCCACATGAATGGGAAAAGGCGAAGGAAAAGAAGAGAAAGCATGCTGAAAGGTGCAAAATAGATCTGATACTTCGGTTCTGTACTAGGTACTTGACAATCCCGAGCTGCAGTACAGCACAGTGGTTCTTAGGAAGTCAGTTTGGACAGAGTCCCATTGTTTTTTCGAAGTTTATGACAATGCAGCAATAGTCGGCAAAGGATGACTGTGAGTAGCAATGTGTGTTACAAGCACATAAACGAAGAAGAAAAATACTTTACGAATTGAGACGACTCTGGTGTTGCTGGATAACATTGGGTAATGTCTCACCCTCGGAGATTCTTTGGCGTCGTGCGTAGTCGTATTTGTGGCCATGGCCAGAATTTACACCCTCTGTTAGCGAAACGCGGCGTGCAAGACGTGACGCACTGGTTCGGAGACACATTACGCGGAAACGTTTATTGGTGGACACTGATCAATCCTTTGCGCTACTACGCTAATAAAGTCAGAGGGTCGCCAAACTCCTTTGCCCTTGTGAGGCCAGCTGAGGAGCGGAGCTACACTACTGGCCATTAAATTGCTAAACCACGAAGATGACGCGCTACAGACGCGAAATTTAACCGACAGGAAGAAGATGCTGTGATATGCAAATGATTAGCTTTCCAGACCATTCACACAAGGTTCGCGCAGGTGGCGACAACTACAACGTGCTGACATGAGGAAAGTTTCCAACCGATTTCTCATAAACAAACAGCAGTTGACCGGCGTTGCCTGGTGAAACGTTGTTGTGATGCCTCGTGTAAGGTGTAGAAATGCGTACCATCACGTTTCCGACTTTGATGAAGTTCGGATTGTAGCCTATCGCGTTTGCGGTTTATAGTATCGTGACATTGCTGCTCACGTTGTTCGAGATCCAATCACTGTTAGCAGAATATGGAATCGTTGGGTTCAGGAGGGAAATACGGAACGTCGAGCTGGATCCCAACGGCCTCGTATCACTAGCAGTCGAGATGACAGGCATCTTATCCGTATGGCTGTAACGAAATCGTGCAGTCACGTCTCGATCTCTGAGTCAACAGATGGGGACGTTTGCAAGACAACAACCACCTGTACGAACAGTTCGACGATGTTTGCAGCAGCATGGACTATCAGCTAGGAGACGTGGCTGCGGTTGCCGTTGACGCTGCATCACAGACAGAAGCACCTGCGATGGTGTACTCAACGACGAACCTGGGTGGACGAATGGCAAAACGTAATTTTTTTCGGATGAATCCAGGTTCTGTTTACAGCATCATGATGGCCGCATCCGTGTTTGGCGACATCGCGGTAAACGCACATTGGAAGCGTGTATTCGTCATCGCCATGCTGGCGTATCACCCGGCGTAATGGTATGGGGTGTCGTTGACGGCACTTTGAACAGTGGATGTTACGACTACATTTCAGATGTGTTACGACCCGTGGCTGTGCCCTTCATTCGATCCCTGCGAAACCCTACATTTCAGCAGAATAATGCACGACCGCGTGTTGCAGGTTCTGTACGGGCCTTTCTGGATACAGAAAATGTTCGACTGATGCCCTGGCCAGCACATTCTTCACATCTCTCACCAAAATATCTGGTCAGTGGTGGCCGAACAACTGGCTCGTCACAATACGCCAGTCACTACTCTTGATGAATTGTGGTATCGTGTTGAAGCTCCATGGGCAGCTGTACCTGTATACGCCATCCATGCTCTCTTTGGCTCAATACCCAGGCGTATCAAGGCCGTTATTACGGCCAGAGGTGGTTGTTGTAGGTACTGATTTCTCAGGATCTATCCACCCAAATTGCCTGAAAATGTAATCACATGTCAGTTCTGCACCTCACTTCAAAGTGAAGCTGATTTTCAGCATAGTCACGAAGTCTCTGGAAACGACGGTCGGGATGTTCTAACAGTAACTTAGTTCCTGGACGGCAGAAATCTGATCCCTGGTCATGGAGCTATTTGAGAACCACTGTGTGAACATCGGGGAAAATCTTTTTGAACTCTATGTTCTTTTAGCTTGCCGAAAGGGTGGAAAATGCATGCTCAAAGATCAGGACATGTGTGCGGCCTTGATGAAATTGTTGGCACCATTTCAGTACGGCTGGACGCTACATTGTCTTTGGGCCATATACCCCCAGAATTTCACGGAGGATATGTATAATATTTGAAAGATTTATCCATAAGAATCTTACTCTCCAGTGTACTTCAGTTATGGTGTAGGTTCCCAGAGCCTGCGCCATTTCACTCCCACACTGTGATGCTCCTGTGCGCAGGACACCCGGAACACTGTAGTCCCTTCTGACACTGAGCCACTCTTACAGCATACTGGTCTTAGCTTGGGACTACATCTGCAGCTTACTTTCTTAAGTCACTGTGCAATTAAGCCTTACGCATGAAGCCGTTTACGTTCTGTTGTGCTGTCATTTAAGTGCCGAACTCGGCTGAAGACAACTTAGCAAAGAACATTCTCAGTTTCGTAATTATACATTTCTTAACATTTACCATCTAAGATAAGAAACTTTAATGAGATATCGTGGAGACTACTTCCTGTGTTAAAACTTCTATGTTACGAACAATTGTAACACAGCTTAAGGCAACACGAGTAATTCGATCGGAGTACTACAAGGGAAATTGTGGTTCGTCTAACTGGCTTTGCTGTTTTTGTATTAATTCTTTTCATTATGTATACTGACAAATTTAGGAAAAGATGGCACGTTT
Source organism: Schistocerca gregaria (assembly GCF_023897955.1). Taxonomy (NCBI): domain Eukaryota; kingdom Metazoa; phylum Arthropoda; class Insecta; order Orthoptera; family Acrididae; genus Schistocerca; species Schistocerca gregaria. The sequence goes on from NC_064921.1 coordinate 1,003,234,379, forward strand.
TCTGTCTTCCACTTGGATAGAACTTTACAGCACAGGTAAATGTTCTAATTACACCACCGTGTTAAGTTTTGGAATGCGTATTCTGCTCTCTGTGGCCATTACATGGATCTAGGTCACCTGTCAGTCCATTGTTCTCCCAGTACAAGTCTGAACGTTCTTGTCAGTTAGTCATTCGGATATGAGCTCTCCGTTGAGGGTAAAAGATTATAAAAGTGCCTCGCTCAACCGAAAAGTTATTTATGAGACCAAAGCATATGGATTAATGGCAGTGCCCGCTGACGGACTGAGCAGGTGGACAAACGAGTTATCCCTCCTCAAGAAGTAGGCTTCGCAGGATCACCCTGACAGGTGTCTACTCAAGCGGTCTGCTGGGGCACATTTTTATGCGGCACCCGAATATGATTTTATAAACGATGTGTCTCTTTGATAGGCTTTATATCGCTTACTGTATAAGCCGCATAGAGATTCTGCTTCTGGTCTGAGATTATTATACTGCTGGCGTAAGACAGCACTTGGCGCACATTGTAGGTAGCAGTCTGTGAGGGAAAGATGATGGAGTAGGCAGTTTTTGTCTTATGCTGTGTGTAGTCAGCAAATGTTAGGTTTATTTAGGTGCCGGCTGGTGTGGCCGAGCGGTTCTACGCGCTTCAGTGTGCAAGCGTGCTAACGGCTACGGTCGCAGGTCTGAATCCTGCCTCGGGCATGGATGTGTGTGATGTCCTTAAGTTAGCTAGGTTTAAGAAGTCCTAAGTTCTAGGGGACTGATGAGCTCAAATGTTAAGTCCCATAATGCTCAGAGCCATTTGAACCATTAATTTAGGTATGTCAATATTGTTGAACATGGAAGCAGAAGTCTTCATGCAAGTAAGGTAAATTTGTTAAATAATTATGATTTTTGTTTTTGACAGCGCATGACTATGGATGAGTTGCCTGATAACTGGTTACTGTTGAGTAACCCCAGAATGTACGCAAGCCGTTTTGATAAAAAGGTTAGTTAGAGATTTCGCTTTTGTAATGTTATTAAGATTTGTTAACAGAGCTACGTGTAAACTGATGATTCGCATTTATGTTGGATTAGTGAGGTTAGATAATATTTGCTGTTTAAACCTCATTGTTTATGAGTCAGTTATGAGTAATGTAACTTCAACTGCCAGATGCTTTTCAAAAGACAAACTTAACTTGCAATACAATTTTGCTAAAAAAACTCGTTGTTAGTAATCCACCATAATCAGTATCGCCTCCCTGTCCAAGTTACGTATTTTTTAAAGAAGTTGGATTTTCTTAAATGTTCTCGTTTATCAGCCAAAAGAATTTCATGTTCATTTCAAGTATTATGGTCAGCATTGCACACTGCTGAGCCTGCAGCTAGCATATTTTTGTTTTTCATGAAAGATCTCCATGTTCATCTACATAAACATCTACATATACATGATTACTCTGTAATTTAAGTGCTTGGCAGAGGGTTCATCGAACCACAATCATACTATCTCTCTACCATTCCACTTCCGAATAGCGCGCGGGAAAAACTAACACGTGAACCTTTCTGTTCGAGCTCTGATTTCTCTTATGATCATTCCTACTTATGTTGGTTGGGCTCAACAAAATATTTTCGCATTCGGAAGAGAAAGTTGGTGACTGAAATTTCGTAAATTGATCTCACCGCGACGAAATAAGTCTTTGCTTTAATGACTTCCATCCCAACTCGCGTATCATATCTGCCACACTCTCTCCCCTATTACGTGATAATATATAACGAGCTGCCCTTTTTTGCACCCTTTCGATGTCCTCTGTCAATCCCACCTGGTAAGTATCCCACACCGCACAGCAATATCCTAACAGAGGACGAACGAGTGTAGTGTAAGCTGTCTCTTTAGTGGACTTGTTGCATCTTCTAAGTGTCCTGCCAATGAAACGCAACCTTTCGCTCGCCTTTCCCACAATATTATCTATGTGGTCTTTCCAACTGAACTTGTTAGTAATTTTAACACCCAGGTACTTAGTTGAATTGACAGCCTTGAGAATTGTACTATTTATCGAGTAATTGAATTCCAACGGATTTATTTTGGAACTCATGTGGATCACCTCACACTTTTCGTTATTTAGCGTCAACTGCCACCTCCCACACCATGCAGCAATCATTTCTAAATCGCTTTGCAACTGATACTGGTCTTCGGATGACCTTACTAGACGGTAAATTACAGCATCATCTGCGAACATCCTAAGAGAACTGCTCAGATTGTCACCCAGGTCATTCATATAGATCAGGAACAGCAGAGGTCCCAGGACGCTTCCCTGGGGAACACCTGATATCACTTCAGTATTATTCGATGATTTGCCGTCTATTACTACGAACTGCGACCTTCCTGACAGGAAATCACGAATCCAGTCGCACAACTGGGACGATAGAATATATCGCGTTATTCCGTTGCTGCTTTAGAGGTAAGACAATTTAATTTATTCGTTATGTGGACAGGGACCAAATTTATTAGTATTGAACAGGGCCACAGGATCAGGGCCTAAGATGCTGAATGTATTTTGCAGTGACTGTATATCTTTATTGGTACTGGAAGTTGTAATGCAGGCGTAGGTTTAATAATTATTAGGAAAATAGGAAGGTGGGTAAGCTACTACAAACAGCATAGTGAACGCATTATTGTGGCCAAGATAGACACGAAGCCGATGACTATTACAGTAGTACAAGTTTATATGCCAACTAGCTCTGCAGATGATGAAGAAATTGATGAAATGTATCATGAGATAAAAGAAATTATTCCGGTAGTGAAGGGAGACGAAAATTTAATAGTCATGGGTGACTGGAATTCGAGAGTAGGAAAATGGAGAGAAGGAAACATAGTAGGTGAATATGGATTGGTGGTAAGAAATGAAAGAAGAAGCCGACTGGTAGAAATTTGCACTGAGCATAATTTAATCATAGCTAACACTTGGTTCAAGAATCGTAAAAGAAGGTTGTACATATGGAAGAATCCTGGGAATACTAGAAGGTATCAGATAGATTATATAATGGTGAGACAGAGATATAGGAACCAGGTTTTAAATTGTAAGACATTTCCAGGGGCAGATGGGTACTCTGACCACAATCTATTGGTTATGAACTGTAGATTAAAACTGAAGAATCTGCAAAATGGTGGGAATTTAAGGAGATGGAACCTGGATAAACTGTCTAAACCAGAGGTTGTACAGAGTTTCAGGGAGGCCATGAGGGAACAGTTGACATGAATGGGGGAAAGAAATACAATAGAAGAAGAATGTGTAGCTTTGAGGGATGAAATAGTGAACGCAGCAGAGGACCAAAAAGGTAAAAAGACCAGGGCTAGTAGAAGTCCTTGGGTAACAGAAGAAATATTCAATTTAACTGATGAATGGAGAAAATACAAAAATGCAATAAGTGAAGCAGGCAAAAAGGAATACAAACGTCTCAAAAATGAGATCGACAGGAAGTGCAAAATGGCTAAGCAGGGATGGCTAGCGGACAAATGTAAGGATGTAGAGGCTTCCCTCAGTAGGTGCAAGGTAGATACTGCCTACAGGAAAATTAAAGAGACCTTTGGAGAAAAAAGAGCTACTTGTATGAATATCAAGAGCTCAGATGGAAACCCAGTTCTAACCAAAGAAGGGAAAGCAGAAAGGTGGAGGGAATATATAGAGGGACTATACAAGGGCGATGTACTTGAAGACAATATTATGGAAATGGAAGAGGATGCAGATGAAGACGAAATGGGAGATACGATACTGCGTGAAGAGTTTGAAAGAGCACTGAAAGACCTGAGTCGAAACAAGGCCCCAGGAGTAGACAACATTCCATTAGAAGTACTGACGGTCTTGGGAGAGCCAGTCATGACAAAAATCATCTGGTGAGCAAGATGTATGAGACAGGCGAAATACCCTCAGACTTCAAGAAGAAATCCTAAAGAAAGCTGGTGTTGACAGATGTGAAAATTACCGAACTATCAGTTTAATAAATCAAAGCTGAAAAAAACTAACACGAATTCTTTTAAGACGAATGGAAAAACTGGTAGAAGCCGACCTCGGGGAAGATCAGTTTGGATTCCGTAGAAATGTTGGAACACGTAATGCTAAACTGGCCCTACGACTTATCTTAGAAGAAAGATTAAGGAAAGCCAAACCTACGTTTCTAGCATTTGTAGACCTGGAGAAAGATTTTGACAATGTTGACTGGAATACTATCAAATTCTGAAGGTGGCAGGGGTAAAATACAGGGAGCGAAAGGCTATTTAGAATTTGTACAGAAAACAGATGGCAGTTATAAGAGTTGAGGGACATGAGAGAGAAGCCGTGGTTGGGAAAGGAGTGAGACAGGGTTTGTAGTCTATGCCCGATGTTATTCAATCTGTATATAGAGAAGGCAATAAAGGAAACAAAAGAAAAGTTCGGAGTAGGTATTAAAATCCATGGAGAAGAAATAAAAACTTTGAGGTTCGCCGATGACATTGTAATTCTGTCAGAGACAGCAAAGTACTTGGAAGAGCAGTTGAACGGAATGGACAGTATCTCGAAAGGAGGGTATAAGATGAACATCAACAAAAGCAAAACGAGAATAATGGAATGTAGTCGAATTTAGTCGGATGATGCTGAGGGAATTAAATTAGGAAATGAGACACTTAAAGTAGTAAAGGAGTTTTGCTATTTGGGGAGCAAAATAACTAATGATTGTCGAAGTAGAGAGGATATAAAATGTAGACTGGGAATGGCAAGGAAAGCGTTTCTGATGAAGAAAAATTTGTTAACATCGAGTATAGATTTAAATGTCAGGAAGTCATTTCTGAAAGTATTTGTATGGAGTGTAGCCATGTATGGAAATGAATCATGAACGATCAATAGTATGGACAAGAAGAGAATAGAAGCTTTCGAAATGTGGTGCTACAGAAGAATGCTGAAGATTAGATGGGTAGATCACATAACTAATGAGGAGGTATTGAATAGAATTATGGAGGAGTTTGTGGCCCAACTTGACAAGAAGAAGTGCTCGTCCAGTAGGGCATTTCTGAGGCGTCAAGAGATCACAAATTTAGCAATGGAGGGGAGCGTGGAGGGTAAAAATAGAAGAGGGACAGCAATAGACGAATACACTAAGCAGATTCAGAAGAATGTAGGTTGCAGTAAGTACTGGGAGATGAAGAAGCTTGCACAGGATAGGGTAGCATTGAGAGCTGCATCAAACCAATCTCAGGAGTGAAGACCACAACAACAACAACAACAACAACAACAACATTGGGAGTTGCACTGCCCAAACGATTCGTATGAAGTTTTGTCAACAATAATACACAGTGTGGACACCACTTGCAGTTGCAACACGCGACACGGTTATCCGAGTTATGTAGCCATTCCACAGTTGAGACATTCATTCAACGTAATCGTAAAGTTATTTCATTTCTAAAAGAACGTTATAACCCAAGCACACGGACGAAGCGGCTGCGAATGCCACTAATGGCCAAACATCATTAGTGTGGAATTTGAAAGATATCTCATGAGTGAAATCGAAATACTTGCTTTCTTTTTGTGACTTACTAATCCGGTTTATTATTTTTATTACCTGCTTCATTATTACTTTTATACTATCACTTCGTCAAAGCATTACAACTGTATAAATTTAAAATATTGAATTTACTAGGCCAAATGTTTTAGAAAGCAATAAAATTTACTAAAAAAGCGTATCTGTTAACTCCACCGAGCAGAGAATGTCCGTAAAATTTTTCTATTAAGCAACTGCAACAGAACAAAAACTGCCAATGACATTTCAAATGATCAGTGTAAATAATAATCAGTTTTATATGAGGACCTCAATATATTAAAAAAAGAACTTGTTTGACAAAACTGAAAGTGAAACGATGATTTTTAAAATTACTTTCTTTCGAAAGTAGTAATCAAATGAATGAAACTTGTATGTTTTCGTATATACGTGTATGTACCTCCATCATTACTACAAGAAAACATAATTTATAATCTTTTATCAGCTTGTCACTCTAATACAAACAGTATTGCCAATTAGAGTTACAAAACTAGCTTTTGCTCATCACGCTGGAAGAGGTTTAGATATCCTGCAAATACAGCGAAGATGGTAAACAACGCTGTCGATGACCTCATGTATGGCTGTTTTCAGCTGAGCGATGGTTTTGGGGTTATTGCTGTACGCCTTGTCTTTAATACAGCCGCACAAAAAGGAGTCTCATGTGTTCACGTCTCGTGGATATGGCGGCCAATCGAGGCTCATGCCAGTGGCCTCAGGATACCCCAGAGCCAGAATGCGGTCCCGAAAATGCTCCCCCAGGACATTAAAAACTCTCTTGCTTCGGTGGGGTCGAGCTCCGTCTCGCATGAACTACATCTTGTCGAAATCAGCGTCACTTTGGATAATGGGGGTTAAATCATCTTCCAAAACCTTCAGGTACCATTCGGTGGTCACGGTGCCATCTAGGAATATCGCACCGATTATTCCGTGACTGGACACTGCACACCATACAGACACCCGTTGAGGGTGAAGAGACTTCTCGATTGCGAAATGCGGATTCTCAGTCCTCAAATGCGCCAGTTTTGCTTATTGACGAACCCATCCAGATGAAAGTAGGCTTCGTCGGTAAACCAAACCATACTAACCACACAAATTCTCTTGATGCCCTGCTGCCAATCGTGCAGTTTTAACGTCCTAATGCAAACCATTCACAAGTTATGACGATTTTATTTCATATACACTCCTGGAAATTGAAATAAGAACACCGTGAATTCATTGTCCCAGGAAGGGGAAACTTTATTGACACATTCCTGGGGTCAGATACATCACATGTTCACACTGACAGAACCACAGGCACATAGACACAGGCAACAGAGCATGCACAATGTCGGCACTAGTACAGTGTATATCCACCTTTCGCAGCAATGCAGGCTGCTATTCTCCCATGGAGACGATCGTAGAGATGCTGGATGTAGTCCTGTGGAACGGCTTGCCATGCCATTTCCACCTGGCGCCTCAGTTGGACCAGCGTTCGTGCTGGACGTGCAGACCGCGCGAGACGACGCTTCATCCAGTCCCAAACATGCTCAATGGGGGACAGATCCGGAGATCTTGCTGGCCAGGGTAGTTGACTTACACCTTCTAGAGCACGTTGGGTGGCACGGGATACATGCGGACGTGCATTGTCCTGTTGGAACAGCAAGTTCCCTTGCCGGTCTAGGAATGGTAGAACGATGGGTTCGATGACGGTTTGGATGTACCGTTCACTATTCAGTGTCCCCTCGACGATCACCAGAGGTGTACGGCCAGTGTAGGAGATCGCTCCCCACACCATGATGCCGGGTGTCGGCCCTGTGTGCCTCGGTCGTATGCAGTCCTGATTGTGGCGCTCACCTGCACTGCGCCAAACACGCATACGACCATCATTGGCACCAATGCAGAAGCGACTCTCATCGCTGAAGACGACACGTCTCCATTCGTCCCTCCATTCACGCCTGTCGCGACACCACTGGAGGCGGGCTGCACGATGTTGGGGCGTGAGCGGAAGACGGACTAACGGTGTGCGGGACCGTAGCCCAGCTTCATGGAGACGGTTGCGAATGGTCCTCGCCGATACCCCAGGAGCAACAGTGTCCCTAATTTGCTGGGAAGTGGCGGTGCGGTCCCCTACGGCACTGCGTAGGATCCTACGGTCTTGGCGTGCATCGCTGCGGTCCGGTCCCAGGTCGACGGGCACGTGCACCTTCCGCCGACCTCTGGCGACAACATCGATGTACTGTGGAGACCTCACTCCCCACGTGTTCGGCGGTACGTCCACCCGGCCTCCCACATGCCCACTATACGCCCTCGCTCAAAGTCCGTCAACTGCACATACGGTTCACGTCCACGCTGTCGCGGCATGCTACCAGTGTTAAAGACTGCGATGGAGCTCCGTATGCCACGGCAAACTGGCTGACACTGACGGCGGCGGTGCATAAATGCTGCGCAACTAGCGCCAACACCGCGGTTCCTGGTGTGTCCGCTGTGCCGTGCGTGTGATCATTGCTTGTACAGCCCTCTCGCAGTGTCCGGAGCAAGTATGGTGGGTCTGACACACCGGTGTCAATGTGTTCTTTTTTCCATTTCCAGGAGTGTATTTATTGTCCATGTTTCACTTCCATACATGGCAACACTCCATACAAATACTTTCAGAAATGACTTCCTGACACTTAAATCTATACGCGATGTTAACAAATTTCTCTTCTTCAGAAACGCTTTCCTTGCCTTCCAAGTCTACATTTTATATCCTCTCTACTTCGACAATCATCAGTTATTTTGCTCCCCAAACAGCAAAATCCCTTAACTACTTTGAGTGTCTCATTTTCTAATCTAATTCCCTCAACATTACCAGACTTAATTCGACTACATTCCATTATCTTTGTTTTGCTTTTGTTGATGTTCATCTTATACCCTCCTTTCAAGACACTGTCCATTCCATTCAACTGCTCTTCCAAGTCCTTCTCCATTTCTGACTGAACTACAATGTCATCGGCGAACCTCAAAGTTTTTATATCTTCTCCATGGATTTTTAATACCTACTCCGAACTTTTCTTTTGTTTCCTCTACTGCTTGCTCAATATACAGATTGAATAGCACCGGGGAGAGACTACAACCCTGTCTCACTCCCTTCCCAACCACTGCCTCCCTTTCATGTCCCTCGACTCTTATAACTGCCATTTGGTTTCTGTACAAATTGTAAATAGCCTTTCGCTCCCTGTATTTTACCCCTGCCACCTTGAGAATTTGAAAGAGAGTATTCCAGTCAATATTGTCAAAAGCTTTCTCCAAGTCTACAAATGCTGGAAACGTAGGTTTGCCTTTCCTTACTCTTTGTTCTACGATAATTCGTGTTAGTATTTTGCAGTTGTGACTTATTAAACTGATTGTTCGGTAATTTTCACATCTGTCAACACCTGCTTTCTTTGGGATTGGAATTATTATATTCATCTTGAAGTCTGAGGGTATTTCGCCTGTCTCTCATCTTGCTCACCAGATGGTAGAGTTTTGTCAGGACTGGCTCTCCCACGGCCGTCAGTAGTTCCAATGGAATGTTGTCTACTCCGGGGGCCTTGTTCCGACTCAGGTCTTTCAGTGCTCTGTCAAACAAACTCTACACGCAGTATTGTATCTCCCATTTCATCTTAATCTACATCCTCTTCCATTTCCATAATATTGTCCTCAAGTACATCGCGCTTGTATAGACCCTATATATACTCCTTCCAACTTTCTGCTTTCCCTTCTTTGGTTAGAACTGGGTTTCCATCTGAGCTCTTAATATTCATACAGGTGGTCCTCTTTTCTTCAAAGGTCTCTTTAATTTTCCTGTATGCAGAATCTATCTTACCCCTCGTGAGACAAGCCTCTACATCCTTACATTAGTCCTCTAGCCTTCCCTACTTAGCCATTTTGCACTTCCTGTCGATCTCATTTTTGAGACGTTTGTATTCCTTTTTGCCTGCTCCACTTTCTGCATTTTTGTATTTTCTCCTTTCATCAATTAAATTCAATATCTCTTCTGTTGCCCAAGGGCTTCTACTAGTCCTCGTCTTTTTACATTTTTGATTCTCTGCTGTCTTCACTATTTCATTCCTCAAAGCTGCCCATTCTTCTTCTACTGTATTTCTTTCCCCCATTCCTGTCGATTGTTCCTTTATGCTCTCCCTGAAACTCTGTACAACAACCTCTGGTTCTTTCAGTTTATCCAGGTCCCATCTCCTTAAATTCCCACCTTTTTGGAATCTCTTCAGTTTTAATCTACAGGTCATAACCAACAGATTGTGGTCAGAGTCACATCTGCCCCTGGAAATGTCTTACAATTTAAAACCTGGTTCCTAAGTCTCTGTCGTACCATTATATGATCTATCTGAAACCTGTCAGTATCTCCAGGCTTCTTCCATGTATACAGCCTTCTTTTATGATTCTTGAACCAAGTGTTAGCTATGATTAAGTTATGCTCTGTGCAAAATTCTACCAGGCGGCTTCCTCTTTCATTTCTTTGCCCCAGTTTATATTCACCTACTACGTTTCCTTCTCTCCCTTTTCCTACTGCCGAATTCCAGTCACCCATGACTATTAAATTTTCGTCACCCTTCACTATCTGAATAATTTCTTTTATATGATCATACATTTCTTCAATTTCTTCGTCATCTGCAGAGCTAGTTGGCATATAAACTTGTACTACTGTAGTAGGTGTGGGATTCGTATCTATCTTGGCCACAATAATGCGTTCACTATGTGGTTTGTAGTAGCTTACTCGCATTCCTATTTTCCTATTCATTATTAAGCCTACTCCTGCATTATCCCTATTTGATTTTGTGTTTATAACCCTGTAGTCACCTGACCAGAAGTGTTGTTCCTCCTTCCACCGAACTTCATTAATTCCCACTATATCTAACTTTAACCTATCCATTTCCCTTTTTAAATTTTCTAACCTACCTGCCCGATTAAGGGATCTGACATTCCACGCTCCGACCCGTAGAATGCCAGTTTTCTTTCTCCTGATAGCGACATCCTCTTGAGTAGTCCCCGCCTGGAGATCCGAATGGGGGACTATTTTACCTCCGGAATATTTTACCCAAAAGGAAGCCATCATCATTTAATCATACAGTAAAGCTGCATGCCCTCGGGAAAAATTACGGCTGTAGTTTCCCCTTGCTTTCAGCCGTTCGCAGTACCAGCACAGCAAGGCCGGTTTGGTTATTGTTACAAGGCCAGATCAGTCAATCATCCAGACTGTTGCCCCTGCAACTACTGAAAAGGCTGCTGCCCCTCTTCAGGAACCACACGTTTGTCTGGCCTCTCAACAGATACCCCTCCGTTGTGGTTGCACCTACGGTACGGCTATCTGTGTCGTTGAGGCCCGCAAGCCTCCCCAGCAAGGTCCATGGTTTATTAGAATCTAAAAAATACAAACTTTCAAAAAATGTCCGACAGATGGCGCTTCATTTGATCAGAATAGCAATAATTTGCATAACAAAGTAAGACAAAGCAAAGATGATGTTCTTTACAGGAAATGCTCAAAATGTCCACCATCATTCCCCAACAATAGCTGTAGTCGAGGAATAATGTTGTGAACAGGACTGTAAGGCATATCCGGAGTTATGGCGAGGCATTGGCGTCGGATGTTGTCTTTCAGCATCCCTAGAGATGTCGGTCGATCACGATACACTTGCGACTTCAGGTAACCCCAAAGCCAATAATCGCACGGACTGAGTTCTGGGGACCTGGGAGGCCAAACATGACGAAAGTGGCGACTGAGCACAAGATCATCACCAAGCGACGCACGCAAGAGGTCTTTCACGCGTCTAGCAATATAGGGTGTTTTTTGGTTCTTAAAAAACCCCATGTCTTTCCAAGCATGTGTGTCACTTTTTACCTCTCTGTCTACATTATTTCGTGGTTTATTAAGTTTTCAAATTTATACTGACTTTTTGATCACTCGGTACATATGAGCTTCAACTGAAAGCGAATATGACCATGTACCGAAGAGAGATGGCGACGTATGACGTAGGTAGCGTTCTCCCATCTCATTGCTCCACATTCAAAGGCATGTTCAGAATATCCGACACGCCAAATATTACTCTACACGTGCGGGAAGACTCGCCAACGCGCCTTTTGCACGCTACGGCGTCAGAAACTCGGCACGCTCAACGCTCAGCGTTCTAATGTGTGAACCGAGTGCCGTCGGCTTAATGTCGGTTTGGGGATGGTGCAAAAGGTATCTGAACAGTTTGGCAGGTTGAGAAATGGGACGCGTGTTGTGCTGTTCTTGGCTCACACGTCGCGATAACGACTGCGTGGACGGGGAGCCGGGAAAGCCTCTCAGTCGCTCGGCGCGTGTGAGTGCCGACCTTGACCGTCGCGGCCGCCGCCGCCGCCGCCGCCGCCTAGGAAGTGCTGCCCACCGACGCTGCCTGCTCGTCCGCCTATTGACATAAGCCGGCCGGCCGCGCCGCACGTAACAGCCCAGCGCAGCGATGCCCTTTTTCTGCTGCCGCGTCGCCGCGGCTTTGCTCTCACGGCTACCACATCTGCTCTCCCGCTGAAGTTCGAAAGCAGCAGCTCGCTAAAGTATTTTAGTTATCTAATGGGATCATCTGAAAACAGAAACACAGTCATACTTATTACATTATATTACTAGCTGAGTCCTCCGTATTACCCGGGTATACAGGGTAGTCCATTGATCGTGACCGGACCAAATATCGCACGAAATAAGAGTCAAACGAAAAAACTACAAAGAACGAAACTCGTCTAGCTTGAACAGGGAAACCAGATGGCGCTATGGTTGGCCCTCTAGATGGCGCTGCCATAGCGCAAATGGATGTCAACTGCGTTTTTTTAAATAGGAACCCCCATTTTTTATTACATATTCGTGTAGTACGTAAAAAAATATTAATGTTTTTATTGGACCACTTTTTTCGCTTCGTGATAGATGGCGCTGTAATAGTCACATACATATGGCTTTCAATTTTAGACGAACAGTTGGTAACACATAGGTTTTTTAAATTAAAATAGAGAACGTAGGTACGTGTGAAACATTTTATTTCGGGTGTTCCAATGTGATACATGTACCTTTGTGAACGTATCATTTCTGAGAACGCATGCTGTTACAGCGCGATTACCTGTAAATACCACATTAATGCAATAAATGCTCAAAATGATGTCCGTCAACCTCAATGCATTTGGCAATACGTGTAAAGACATTCCTCTCAACACCGAGTAGTTCGCCTTCCGTAATATTCGCGCATGCATTAACAATGCACTGACACATGTTGTCAGGCGTTGTCGGTGGATCACGATAGCAAATATCCTTCAACTTTCCCCATGGAAAGAAATCCGGGGACGTCAGATCCGGTGAAGCTGCGGGCCATGGTATGGTGCTTCGACGACCAATCGACCAATCATGAAATATGGTAATCAGTACCGCTTCGACCGCACGCGAGCTATGTGCCGGACGTCCATCGTGTTGGAAGTACATCGCCATTCTGTCGTGCAGTGTAACATCTTGTAGTAACATCGGTAGAATATTACGTAGGAAATCAGCATACATTGCAACATTTAGATTGCCATCGATAAAATGAGGGCCAATTATCCTTCCTCCCATAATGCCGCGCCGTACATTATCCCGCCAAGGTCGCTTATGTTCCACTTGTCGCAGCCATCGTGGATTTTCCGTTCCCCAATAGTACATATCATGCCGGTTTACGTTACCGCTGTTGGTGAATGACGCTTCGTCGCTAAATACAATGCATGCAAAAATCTGTAATCGTCACGTAATTTCTCCTGTGCCCAGTGGCAGAACTGTACACGACGTTCAAAGTCGTCGCCATGCAATTCCTGGTGGATAGAAACATGGTACGGGTGCCATCGATGTCGATGTAGCATTCTCAACACCGACGTGTTTGAGATTCCCCATTCTAGCGGAGTTTGCTACTGATGTGCGCATTAGCCGTGACAGCAACTAAAACACCTACTTGGGCATCATCATTTGTTGCAGGTCGTGGTTGACGTTTCACATGTGGGTAACACTTCCTGTTTCCTTAAATAACGTAACTATCTGGCGAACGGTCTGGACACTTGGATGATTTCGTCCGGGATACCGAGCAGCGTACATAGCACACGCCCGTTGGGCATTTTGGTCACAATAGCCATACTGGCGAAATGTTACGTGATACCACGTACATATACGTTTGTGACTATTACAGTGCCATCTATCACAAAGCGATAAAAGTGGTCCAGCTAAAACATTTATATTTCTTTACGTACTACACGAATATGTAATAAAAATGGAGGTTCCTATCTAAAAAAAAAAAAAAAAAAAAACCCGCTGTTGATAACCGTTTGACCTATGGCAGCGCCATCTAGCAAGCCAACCATAGCGCCATCTGGTTTCCCCCTTCAAGCTACACGAGTTTCAAAAATGGTTCAAATGGCTGTGAGCACTATGAGACTTAACGTCTGAGGTCATCAGTCCCCTAAAACTTAAACTACTTTAACCTAACTAACCTAAGGACATCACATGCCCGAGGCAGGATTCGAACCTGCGACCGTTGAGGTCTCGCGGTTCCAGACTGTAGCGCCTAGAACCGCACGGCCACCCCGGCCGGGTACACGAGGATCGTTCTTTGTAGTTTTTTCGTTTGATGCTTGTTACGTGAATTATTTGGCCCGGTCGCTATCAATGGACCACCCTGTATATTTGTCCAATCTTCTACTATTCCTTGATGTATATAATATTCGCGCAAACAAAGTTGACACTCCGTGCGGTGGCTGATGGGAGCGACTATAAGTGGGAAATGCCTTTACGGTCGGTCTCATGAACCACCGCGCCGGGTGTCAACTTTGTTTGCGCGTATAGTATGCAGACTGAAGCGACGTATGAACATTTAAACCAAGGCTGGGATTCGAACCCGGGAGTTCTTCTCATTAGGTAGGTGCGCGAACAACTACATCACCCTGGCACAGTGGCTTTCCGCAAGTATGTGGTCCCAGCACGCCTTCTCGATACAAGTTCCATTCATGCCTCGGCCCACTTAAAGTTCTCCCTAAACTTGAACAGCATTGCCGAGGAGGGAGGCATGTTAGGGCAGTCTGTGCAGTTCTGCAATGCAACTGTGTCAGGGTGGCATAGTTGTTAGCGCATTTGCTTAGTGAGCAAGAGACCCACGTTCGAATCCGTCTCTTGGTGCTAATTTTCGCTCGTCGCTTCAGTCTGCGTATGTACGAGGGTCACTCCAAAAGAAATGCACGCTATTTTTCTTTTTAAATTGATCTTTTATTCTACATGTTTGAAAGTTTTACAGTGTGTAGATACATCCTTTAGGAACAATATTTTGATTTCTCCACATAATTTCCATCCCTCTCAACTGCCTTGCGCCATCTTGGAACCAGCGCCTGTATACCCGCACGGTAAAATTCTGGACCAACTTGTTGGAGCCACTGTTTGGCAGCGTGCGCAAGGCAGTCATCATCTTCAAACCTTGTTCCACGAAGAGAGTCTTTCAGTTTCCCAAAGAGATGATAGTCACGTGGTTCTTTGGCGCCATATCTCCTGAACTACGTGCTGTACGTAAATATATATTGCTGGTTTATTCGGTGGTATACGTGAATACTGCTTGCAAAATTTGTTGCGAATACAGCCAGTGGTAAAGAAGAAATAAATCAAAATTTCGCGCTTCATACGGCAGATTCACCGCACGAACAACGAAGATGTAGTAAGCGATAAGCGTTTTCCCTCTTATCGTTTTTGGTGGGTGTCAGCTACAAAAAGTTTGCTAAATGTTTGAAATTATGTGTTGAGTTTGATGCAAAGTCCCTAAGTATTCTCATTCTCAACTAAACTGGATGACTGCAGTATGGATATTCGTGCGTCGTCGGCTACACTATTTTCTCGCTCAACCCCGGCTCCCTTGTAGCGTAGGTGGATCTCACCCTCACGGTGGTGATCTCCAAACAGTGTTTGATATGTGTACCTTACATATGTACGTACATCCATTTTATCCATTTTTTATAAAACATGTGGACATCAATACCAAGAGGCTCCGCAGCCGAGATCGCTGACGCACGCCTGTGCTGTGACGGTCGACTCGAAAGTAAACCGGTTGAGTCCCGGCGATGGAAAACTTTCGCTGCCAGTATAAGGCAGGCATCAGGAGAAGAGGTGGTGGCGTAAAGTTCCCCATCACCAGCCTCTGTTTCAAATGTCGTGGACTGAATTCCAAACCCCTCCGCATGTGCCTCTGCTGATGGTGATCGATCCATCGAACGCGGACATTAAGCTCGGCAGGCCCTTGGTGCAAAATTAAATTTAGTTTTTTTTTTTTGTACAGTTGTGTGTTTCGAAGTGTTAAAAGAGCAGTAATATTTAGAATATTTTCAAAGAAGTTACCTTTCCCACTGTGTCAGTCGTTGGTAAGAGAATATTAAATAGTTTCAAACCGAATATTATTTAACTGAAATGCCTGTCTTGACCCAAAAGTTGAAGGAAATGTTTAAAGCCATAACTGAGGTAAACGGTAAAACAGGAAAGTTAACTACTGATTTGAAAGTGACGTCGACGCTCAACGTATTAGATTCGGAAAGGTTTTTGCGGAGACAAATGAACAGACGATCACTAATGTTAATGAAAGTTAATGAAAGTCTAGAGAACGCTTGTGCTGATTAAAGGTGCAAATAGATAAGCAGTTTCAGAAGACACAAAACCATATCACAGTCTCACAATGAAAAGTTAGAAGCAAATAATAAAATATATCAGTTACATGCTACAATGTCTACTTTAAGAAAGAAGTTACATTCTGGCGTGTGGCTTTGCGTGGACTGAGGTTGATGAACAATTTAGTGACACAAACAGAGACGCAGTCAAAGATTTTGTTGAATAAGAATTACTGAGTGCATGACAGTAGATCGTAGACACTACAAGCAGATTAAACCTATTACACTAGAATGAAGATTCAGATACAGCCGCAATATCAGCTTCTACTGCTGCAACTTTGAATTACGGAGTTAGTGATTTTATTGAACAAAAGGAGGCCGGCCGATGTGACCGAGCGGTTGTAGGCGCTTCAGTCCAGAGCCGTGATGCTGCTGCTACGGTCACAGGTTCGAATCCTGCCTCGGGCATGGATGTGTGTGATGTCCTTAGGTTAGTTAGGTTTAAGTAGTTCTAAGTCTAGGGGACTGATGACCTCAGATGTCCCATACTGTTTAGAGAGATTTGAATCATTTGAACAAAAGGAACAGAGAAAACTTGAATCATCCGTCAGTACAACTTATTCATCAGCTGAGACATACAGAACGGCGGCAGAATTATAAAAAATCTGGGATGAATTAGCTAAAATGAACGATCAGGTTAATAAGAATCGAGATAATAATAATTGTGGGATCCAATTTGAATTAATGGAGGAGTTGAATTTAGAAAGTGAGACGAATTTATGTATGCTGTTCTCTACATTTAAACTCCAAGGGGTGTTCATCTTACTTATTTCTTAATGGTGTTTTACAAATCATTGCCTCAGCGTTGAGGCGACGGCAAGAAAACTGAATTTGTCCTCAGTTATTTAGAGGGGGTACTGTAGGGTGGGGAGCAGCCCATTTGGGAGAAAATGTTCTTGGAATGATTTTCAAAATAAATTTAAAAGGAAGTATTGCTTGTCAAGTCCTCAAAGAAATTCAGCACTTGACTTACTAGGATCCAGGTAACGTAATAGTAGGTGTAGTAGCTGCAACAAGTATATTGAGTGGCACTTAACAAGACCAAAATGTTTAGCGGATCTTAGAGAGGAGACTCACTTAATATAAGTATCGGATAATGGCTCATTATGTCATGTGAGAAAAGATACACAATATTCTAGTTGGTCAAATGTAAATAAATTATTAACATTCACAGAAAGACAACAGAAATTGTTATCCACCTCATTTCAAACGTAGAAAACGAAATAACATACTGTAAGGTTAGAAAACACAATAATAAAAACAGAACGCGTAATCAAGGATGGAGTAGAAATAAAGTAGTTAATCTTATAATGAAAACCGTGGATGTTTGAATAGGTCCACTTTTAGGCAACATGGGTACTCAACCTTAGAAAACATTAAAGGCTCAGGGCCAGGGGCTAGTCTCCAGAACATGACAATAGAGAAATAGGCTCAGAGGTGGAAAAGGTAGTAGCCACAACACACCCAATTTCTGTGTGTGAGTGGTTGCTGGAGGAAGAGAGTAATGAAGATAAATAGGAACAAATAAAAACGATAGTGTCTGGAATACTTTAGGGACAAAAGTGAAGAGTCATTTAGATTCTGTTTGTGAAATATCTTTATCAGGAAGTAATGTTAACAATGAGAAATAAACATTTGGATACTAGACTATCTGTAACAGGAGTTTATGTTGTGGGCATAAAGACCAATAGAGAAAACACATAAACGAAGAAAAGAGGTAATCCATCACCACTGATTACATAACCGGTGTCCGCCTGCTTAGCTGGACAGTAACGTGCTTGCGTCCCATGCACTGGACCAGGGTTCGATTCCCCGCCGGGTTGGAGATTTTCCCTGCTCCGGGGCGGAGTGTTGCGTTATCCTCATTATTGACCGCAAGTCTCCCATGTGGCGCCCACTGAAATAAGACTTGCACTTGGCGGCCGAACCCGAATGGGACCTCCCGACCAGCAATGTCATACGATCATTTCGTTTTTACATTACCAGTGTATCAAACGTTGCTAGTAGTTCCTAATCTTAACTTAGACACGTACGTCTAGGATAAGAACGGCTACCTGACAATATGTCACACTAAACTAGAATAAGAATAGAACAGCAATCGAAGGAGAGAATAATACCAAAACAGTACTTTTAAAAATAGTACATTAACTTTTACGCAAGAGCAAAAATTGGCGAAACATGCCCGCATCTCGTGGTCGTGTGGTAGCGTTCGCGCTTCCCACGCCCGGGTTCGATTCCCGGCGGAGTCAGGGATTTTCTCTGCCTCGTGATGGCTGGGTGTTGTGTGCTGTCCTTAGGTTAGTTAAGTTTAAGTAGTTCTAAGTTCTAGGGGACTGATGACCATAGATGTTAAGCCTCATAGTGCTCAGAGCCATTTGAACCATTTGGTGAAACATGTCCGTTTAGTGACTAGGGCTACTACCATCATAGAGAAAGAATATAACCAAGCAGGAGAAGAATTATTGGAGAGTATAGAATTGAAATCGAAGAACTAATAATCTGTGAGTTGAGATCTCCTCCTCTCATATACGTAACAAGTACCGGGTGAATTAAATTCAAATTAAGCGTTTTATCATGCTATTTTTGATATAAAATTGTTTATTTATCCAGTAATGAGTGATTATTGGATTCAAGCAGTGGAGTACTAGTTCTTATTTGTTATTTCTTTTAACGTTTATAATTCACTGTGCTGCATGACGTCCTGGGAACAGGCATTCTATGCAGAGGTTATGTTTTTCCCTCAGACTAAAGTGAGCAAATAATAATGTATGGCCTGTGTTTCGTGTGCGGTCTGAATGGCGCAGAATGCCAAGGGCGTGCAGCATCCATATTTGTGGCTGTTCACGTGTGACTGACTCGATGTTGGACTGCATTGGAATGTGACGGCAGTCATACTCGTTAAGGTACTGGTCGACAACCTCTGACAGCCAATAGGAAGGATTGCTGTGTTGTCCATCGAGCACATTGATGGCAATCACATTTGCACCTGCCACCTGAGGACAAGCAATGGACTCTCTTCGGCACTATCTTCCATACCGTGCCGTTAGTCGGAGACCAATAGCAGACAGACTAGGGAATTACCGTCCCGTATGCAGGCTGCCTTTAAGACCACAACACAAACGGCCACATTTTGGGGTGGTGCCGCCACCAAAAATCATGGACTAGTGATCATTGAAAAAAAAAAATGTTCAAATGTGTGTGAAATCGTATGGGACTTAACTGCTAAAGTCATCAGTCCCTAAGCTTACACACTACTTAACCTAAATTAACCTAAGTACAAACACACACACACGCATGACCGTCGATGGCGCCTGTAGTGACGATCTAGGGAGGATTCCAATTCTTTCAATATTTTGGAGAGCCACAGCGGTGGTACTTCTGGAAGCATGATGTCACGGCTGGCAGTGATTGAGTGAACTCTGATGGGACGATGCTACGCTACGGACATTCTGTGTTCTCACGTGTTGCTTCACGCGCCACAGTATCATGGTGTCATTTTTCAACAGGACAATGCTCAAGGTACTCCTGTAGCCAGCAAAGATGTGTGGGAGCAGCTCGAACGTCAACTCTGTCCCAGTGCCACTATCCAGATATCAAGGATCAGTTACAACAGTTGTAGGCCAGATTGTCTCAGAAGAGGATACGACAGTTTTATCACACCCTATCCAGTCGAATCAGTGCATGGATCATTGACAGAGGGGGCCCAACGTCACACTGATAAGTGGGATCACCCTACCAAGTTCTTTGTAAAGATGGCTCCATTTTGTAATCACTGAATAAAATCACATAATCTCTCAACCTGTGAGGTTTCATTTCGTTTCCTTCTTCCTGTCTGGCTGCTTCTCCTTTTTTGTCAGGCCGTGTATGTCCGTAGTCATGCCAGGTGCCAGGCGTTAAGCTGTGAGTTGGACTGGCTTTGAACTGGGAACTGATGATACTTTCACATCCCATGTATCTGGCACTGAAATGATGCTCGCAATATGGTCAGATGCTGTATGCGATCAAATAACTTTGGGGAATTCAGCCACCTAACACTTTAAGAGATCGCCGATATTTCGACGAGAGAACACCCCGCCATTTTCAAAGCAAACTCCAACGGACAGGCGACGTACATTCAAATTTAAAACCTCGGTTCTTGGACTGATGCAGGAAAGATAAGACACACGCTGAACACTAGTGACACCAAAGATGACCAGAGTCAGAGATATCGATAGTGAGACTATGAACTCGCAGGTGAGGTAGCATTGACTCTGTCCCTCTGTTTTTTGACAAGGGAGAGAGCCGGATTCCAAACAGAGTTTAAACAAAACCTCCATCCCTCTTAACGAGGTTGCTCACTAATTTAATCGCAACTGCCTCCTTAATAACACTGTCCCGATAGCTGGACGTGCATGCCTATATCTCGGTGTTATTATATAACATTGGGTGACCAGTATCCAAGCAGTGTTCGGCAATAGCAGATCTACTTGGCTGCTGTAATCGTGTGTGCCGTTTATGCTCAGTACATCGGTCCTCCCCGGTCCAGATAGTTTAACCAATATAGACCACGCCGCAGCTACAAGGAATGCGATATACACCCGCCTTACGCAGACCAAGATCATCCTTAAAAGAACTCAAAAGCACTCTAATTTTAGATGGAGGCTGGAAAACACATTTCACATCGTATTTCCGTAAAATACGTCCGATCTTGTTGGAAGTGGCAAAAATGCAGTATTCTTCGGTGTCGACTCAGAATTATCATCAATCACCCGATGTACAGTTAGTCGATAGCGCAACGCACGTTGCATCTATGACTATAAACATTTTGAAGAAACGTAACTGCAAGAAGGGACAGCTCAGCTGGCAAAGTCTCAGCGACGGAAACGATATGTGCCCTGTGTACCTAGGTACGAAGTACCCCTTCACGCTGAGCCGGATGGTGACAACTGTTAGCCTGTAAGTACAAGTCGGTGTGAGCACGTTTCCTGTAGACTGCATCTCCCAATGATCCATTATCCTTCCTCCTAACCAACACGTCAAGAAAGGGAATGCAACCATCCTCTTCACCTCCATCGTAAAACGAATGTTCGGGTGAATCAAGTTCAGATGTTCTAGAAAGGCCTACCATGAGGCCAAATAACAAAGGTATCGTCAGCATATCTAAAAAAGCATAAACTGCACACACGATTACAGCAGCCAAGTAGATGTGCTGTTGCCGAACATTGCTTGGATACTGGTCACCCCATGTTATATAATAACACCGAGATATTGGTATGCATGTCCAGCTATTGGGACAGTGTTATTAAGAAGGCAGTTTCGATTAGATTAGATTAGACTAGATTAGCGAGCAACTTCGTTAACAGGGATGGACATTTTTGTTTAAACTCTGTTTGGAATCCAGCTCTCTCCATTGTCAAAAACCAGAGGGACAGAGTCAATGCTACCTTACCTGCGAGTTCGTAGTCTCACTATCTACATCTCTGACTTTGCTCATCTTTGGTGTCACTAGTGTTCAGTGTGTGTGTTATCTTTCCTGCTTCAATCCGAGAACCGAGGTTTAAAATTTGAATGTACGTCGGCTGTATGCGATGTTCTCGGTACGTGCCATGTTAATTATTACCGTAGGATAGTGATGAATCACTTTAAAATGTTTATAGAGCCGCAACTCCAGTAAAGTCTAAATTGAGGTGAAAGAGCGTATGGCGATAGATCTATCTTTTATACCAGAGCTTCCTAACCTTTTCAGCTGGTGGACCCCTTCTTCAGTCGAAAATACGTGGCGGACCCCTAGCCAGTCAAGGGCACAGTAACCTGAAATTTCAGAGAGCGAAATCCATGGGAACTGAAAGCTTCTTAATGCAGGTGCCATGGTCGCAATGACACCCCCCCCCCCCCCGAAGTATCAATAGTCTTTGGTTTAGAGATGAATGAAAACAACTTGAGATTAACGATCCAATTTGAATTCCCACTGTATCAAGACACTTACTAGTGGATTTCCTCCCTTTGTTCATCACACCATAGACTGATTAAAATTACTTGGTAATTGAAATTTCACACGATGGAGCTGTCTTCCTCCAAGAGCAATCAACGTCACGTCCAAACTGTTCGCTGTTGACAAGCTGTCGCTTATGGTCTGTTCACTTCCACTATTTGGCTACTATTGTGTAAGGAGCATGCATATTTCATAACAGTCGTGTGTGTGTGTGTGTGTGTAGAAGTAATAAACCGGTCAAAAATCGACTTATGAAACAGGTAGTGCACTGACAAGGCAAGTTTAACATTTAATGATGCCTGGGGCCGTATACGTACCAGCGAGCGCTGTGATTGGTCGACAAAGCTCGCTCCGCGTATGTGTAGAAGGTTCAGCACATCTAGCGCCATGAGCCGGCGCACAGACGACCCCCGTATTGTTGCTAAACAGTCGATCAGAGAAGCCGCATTCTCCGGCACTAAACTGTGTATACGTTCTCACTTAGGAACCGCAAAGGCTGCTTGGGGATACGACCTGAAGTGAAAGTACACATCTTTTTCACACGAAAAAAAAAAATAGTGATGAATTTGACTTTCACATTTTTATTCAATAATTTTAGTCATTATTTTACACGATTTGGTGAAAGGGGGTCCGCGGACCCCCTAGAAAGAGCCGGCGGACCCCTAAGGGGGAAGCCCTGTTTTATACAATGCCACATGACTGTGATACCCGAAAACAGGAAAGTTATTGCGTGCGTGATAAGTTTCCGAAATTGGGCGGGTGACCTGCACGTTAGTTAATTCGTTCCACGTGCCTCACTTGGAAGAGCTGCCGAGAAAGGGAACCTTGGGCGCCAGGCTATGCGCGTCAGGCAGCCCTGAGCAGGTCGCGCTGAATGGATGACGTCTGCCGGCCGCTCCCGTGGCCTCGTTAAGATTCTCCGCTGGCGCAGCAAGATCAGCGTGACTCACTCTCCTCGTTACTGGATTCCGCGCACGCTCGCCTGAGTAATGGACGAATCACAGGAATGCCCGCTAGCGGGGTAAGAAGCGATCACTGCCGTGCTTTCGACTCCGGCGTCGGTAATAACTCTGCATTCGTTCCCTCTACTGCTCACATTCCGGGAAATTCGCACACACTTGCTATAGATAGAAGTCTGCTGGTAGCACGCTGCATTATTTCACCTTTCCTGGTGAGTTCGGAAATTCCTCGGTATCACAGTGAGTGAGTGTATTAATACACACAGCCGTAAATAATTGCGCTATCCACTCGCATAAAAGGCTCGAAACACTACGCTTACGATCAGTTACCATGAAGAAGTGTTCCTTGTTTTATTGGAGACCTTCATCTGAGCAAGTATTTGGCCAGTGTGATAATAACATACTTTATTTACAACTTTCCAGCATATGACCCTATTGATTACACGAAGGATTCCCTGTTAGAACAGACATTTCTTTGTGACTACGTCCAATATGTCATGAGGAAGCGGGAGGGCAGTACTAAACATTAGAACAGGCTGAACTTTTATTCCGTTGCAAAACACAAAAATGTCTTCTCCTGTAGCATCTGCTAGCGGTAGGTTCTTGTGGCAGCCTTTTTCCCATATCTCGTACCCAGGACACTTGCTTCTGGCCTTCTTGGAGAGGTGTCCCCCGTCTTGAGGATTATAGGAGGATATCTGCTTATTGGAAGTATGCTATGATGTATACATTCTAGGACGGCGTGCAAGATCTGCAACGCTCGAGGGTGGCGGTATGACGTATGTGATGGTTACATTTTAAACATTATTCTGTGGCGTGGCGTAACGGTAACAGCCGAGTTGGATATAGAATGTGCTGTTTGGGCGGGTATGCTTCGCAGTATGCCGCTGTGAGGAACATAGGTCCGCGGAAGTGTACTGGGTGGCAGCCGCGGCCATTTCTCTTACTGAGTATTGATGTTGTATGGTCGCGGACAAGTTAACTGTATGAGAACGAGGCTCCAGTCGGACTATATGGTTGATGGTTCAAATGGCTCTGAGCACTATGCGACTTAACTGCTGAGGTCATCAGTCACGTAGAACATAGAACTAATTAAACATAATTAACCTAAGGACATCATACACATCCATGCCCGAGGCAGGATTCGAACCTGCGACCGTAGCGGTCACACGGTTCCAAACTGAAGCGCCTAGAACCGCGCGGCCACACAGGCCGGCCACTATAGCCTATGGTTGAATTCTAGCGAAGTGATGTCTCCTCTCCTCTTTTGGTTTCCTATTCAAGATCGTTAGTCAAGCGTCCGTATTGTTACCTAGGGCTTCTAAACCTATGTGTTGAAGTCGGATTGGATAGAGGCTACCTTCCACGACGGTGATCTTTGTTGATTCGACCACTACGTCATTGTGAAAAAATCCACCACGTCTTTTGATCAATGGGAGACGCTCTTGCACAGGGTGATCAGAATAAAACTGTCGCAGGAGATATTTATACGACTAACGAGGAATGGACTCTCGTTGACGAAAAGAGCTGCCCGTCACAGAAAGTGCTGGGAACCGCGAATTCCGTGCCCCAATCGGTTGCTGTTACGTGTCTGCGCATGCACACCTGCCGCATTTTCTGTTCCGAGTACTTCGGTTTGCCATTATGCTTGAGTGAAAGAGAAGAGCAGACGTGTTTAGTGACCAGTTGAATGCAACACAAAACGGTGCTCACGATGGAACAGTATTACTCGGAGCAAAATTCGTGTAAAACATGCGTGAACTGTTTTGACAAAACATCTAGCAAAGTCTGCAACGCAGATTTTGTGGCAAAATGGCGCGATACAATGGGCATTTCTGTGATATTCATGAATAAGGATCAATCACGGGCTAGTCCTATTGTAAACATTTCCGGCTCCAGTCTTATTTTGCTCATCCTTTATATCAGATTATAACCCCCTCCTCATTTATCGACCTTAATGACAGTATAAATTAAACCTCGTGTACCTAATGGAAATTTGGGAAAAGCAATCGTCACCGAAGTTAACCTGACGGTAAAGAGGCAGGAAAGGGTTACATCTAAATGAAAAGAAAAATGCAAATGAAACTGGTGGAAATTAATTTTGAAAAAAGGTAAAGTTTATAAAGAAAGTAAATGTGCGGTCGTTACGTTAACAATTAACTGGCGTTAATTAGATATTTGAGATTTGGGGGAAATTACGGTCGCCAGTCCTATGGACAACTACTATAATAACTGAAAAAGTAAGGTTAATGCACATATAATTAGCACTAAAGGCGTGGCAACTGAAGGTTGACACGTATTGTGTGAAAACTGAATGTTTGTCAGAAGTAATAAATTTCGCTACACTCTGACTTAATTTAGAAAAAGAATTAATAAAATCGGAAACTGAAAGTTAATTTAGTGACTGAAATTAATAGTCAACTTTGCTTCTGAAGCTCCACGAAATTCATTAAAATAAGGTTAGTCTTGGGCTACCTCAACAATCATTTCAATAGCTACTTGAATCTACGCAATTTAGAAATAAGAGCTTTAACTTTGAACTTGAATTAAATGATTCTCAACAATTAACAATAGTAAAATTTAGTACGTACCAAGCCTAGCTGCAGTCATAGGTAAGCTAAAATATGGTAACAAAATTTGCACTCTTAATTTCTGCTTTTTAATCTAAATATTGTAGCCAGCTATGAATACCTTAACTGAACTTTGAAATTGAAGCAGTGAAATGGAATGATATTAATTTAATGCCGGCGTATGAATTTCAAAGACACTCGGGTTCATTCCAGAAAAGGAAGGGACCCTGCTTGATAATGCAATTGGGACAATGAGCAACAAAGGTTCATGCTAAGTTGTTGTATTTTTGTGATGAAACAGTTGGAAAAGCTGAGGTCTGCCATACAGTTCTAAAACTTTACGTGCTTTCAGTCTTCCTTGTTGGTTGACTGAAGGTTTGCAGTCGTCGATCGGAGAGGTGGCGACAACCACTTATTGTCGGCCACAGGTGTTGCAGAAGCTGGATGTTAGCGCGGCTTCTTCTCGACACGGTGACCAGGCGAAACGGGCTCTTGATGTGTGCCTGCTAATGTTTCCCGTCCGGACACCGCGCCAGAAACTATCATAGCAAGTCGAGCGCTATTACATGCTGCCAAACCCCGGAAGCGCGGCAGCTCGCGGGAGCGTCACACAACACACCAGCTCCACTGCCCTACTCCAGTTAGACTCTGCTCTGCCCGCGCTCCACGCGGCAGAGTTAACACTACCAAAGATCCTGAACACTTTGGTTCTCCACACCACCCATCGATGTAATCGTTCGATAGCATAGTTTTCCCTAGGCAAGACCCAGCGTAAAAATACAAATAATATTTACAAAACAAACCAATTATATATCTAACAATTAATAAGGAAAGCATTTATAGTACAATAGATGGAAATAGGAGGATATGAATTTCTGGCGTTACAAGATAGGTACTGATTTCTCGTTGCAGCCATTTTTCATGTTAGAGTTTTTCAGATATCATTCACGACTCTTTATGATCAATTTATCACTTACGCAAGCCACACTTCTGAGCTTCACCGATAACTAGGGGATCACCTTTGGGAGGAGCTTGTACATGGTTCCGAAAACGATACTGCGGGTTTAGTATGCCAATCCTTGACGTTCCGATTTCGATCCTTGCTTCTACAAGGGCGTTCAGTAAGTAATGCAGCGCATTTATTTTCTGAATGCAGGTAGTTTTAATCAGGATTCCAATACGCCGTATTATTTCTCACTCGTTTGGCAACAAAATCATGTTTTTCAACATAAATCTCCGTTCAATGCGACGGCCTTCCGCCACCTTACTGGGAGAACATGTATGCCCGCATAGCACAACTCTACTGGTCGAAGTCAGAGACAACGATCTTGCTGCATTAACAACGTCCTCGCCATCCATGCTTACCGCGGAGTGCATCCTTTATTTTGTCAAACAGGTGGAAGTCGGAAGGTGCGAGATCCCAGCTGTAGCGTGGATGGGGAAGAACTCTACAATGAAGTTCTGTGAGCTACTCTCGAGTGCACAGAGTTGTGTGAGGTCTTGCGTTGTCGAGGGAGATTGGACAGGTTCGCGCGACCTTGTTGCGATGATGACAGACGTCTCACTCAACAACTCACAGTGCTTCAGTTCACTGTCAAATTCTGCATGTAGGTTCAAGAATCATAAAAGAAGGTTGTATACATCGAAGAATCCTGGAGATACTAAAAGGTATCAGATAGATTATATAATGGTCAGACAGAGATTTAGGAATCAGGTTTTAAATTGTAGGACATTTCAGGGGCAGATGTGGACTCTGACCACAATCTATTGGTTATGACCTGTAGGTTAAAACTGAAGAAACCGCAAAAAGGTGGGAATTAAGGACATGGGATCTGGATAAGCTGAAAGAACCAGAGGTTGTACAGAATTTCAAGGAGAGCATAAGGGAACAATTGACTGGAATGGGGGAAAGAAAAACAGTAGAAGAAGAATGGGTAGCTCTGAGGGATGAAGTAGTGAAGGCAGCAGAGGATCAAGTAGGTAAAAAGACGAGGGCTGCTAGAAATCCTTGGGTAACAGAAGAAATATTGAATTTAATTGATGAGAGGAGAAAATATAAAAATGCAGTAAATGAAGCAGGCAAAAAGGAATACAAACGTCTCAAAAATGAGATCGACAGGAAGTGCAAAATAGCTGAGCGGGGATGGCTACAGGACAAATGTAAGGATGTAGAAGCTTATCTCACTAGGAGTAAGATAGATACTGCCTACAGGAAAATTAAAGAGACCTTTGAAGAGAAGAGAAACACTAGTATGAACATCAAGAGCTCAGATGGAAACCCAGTTCTAAGCAAAGAAGGGAAGGCAGAAAGGTGGAAGGAATATATAGAGGGTTTATACAAGGGCGTTGGACTTCAGGACAATATTATGGAAATGGAAGAGGATGTAGATGAAGACGATATGGGAGATAAGATACTGCGTGAAGAGTTTGACAGAGCACTGAAAGATCTGAGTCGAAACAAGGCCCCCGGAGTAGACAACATTCCATTGGAACTACTGACGGCCTTGGGAGAGCCAGTCATGACAAAACTCTACCAGCTGGTGAGCAAGATGTATGAGACAGGCGAAATACCCTCAGACTTCAAGAAGAATATAATAATTCAAATCCCAAAGAAAGCTGGTGCTGACAGGTGTGAAAATTACCGAACTATCAGTTTAATAAGTCACAGCTGCAAAAAACTAACGCGAGTTCTTTACAGACGAATGGAAAAACTGGTAGATGCGGACCTCGGGGAGGATCAGTTTGGATTCCGTAGAAATGTTGGAACACCTGAGGCATTACTGACCTTACGACTTATCTTAGAAGAAAGATTAAGAAAAGGCAAACCTACGTTTCTAGCAATTGTAGACTTAGAGAAAGTTTTTGACAATGTTGACTGGAATACTGTCTTTCAAATTCTGAAGGTGGCAGGGGTAAAATACAGGGAGCGAAAGGCTATTTACAATTTGTACAGAAACCAGATGGCAGTTCTAAGAGTCGAGGGGCATGAAAGGGAAGCAGCGGTTGGGAAAGGAGTGAGACAGGTTTGTAGCCTCTCCCCGATGTTATTCACTCTGTATATTGAGCAAGCAGTAAAGGAAACAAAAGAAAAATTTAGAGTAGGTATTAAAATTCATGGAGAAGAAGTAAAAACTTTGAGGTTCGCCGATGACATTGTAATTCTGTTAGAGACGGCAAAGGACTTGGAAGAGCAGTTGAACGGAATGGACAGTGTCTTGAAAGGAGGATATAAGATGAACATCAATAAAAGCAAAACGAGGATAATGGAATGTAGTCAAATTAAGTCGGATGCTGCTGAGGGAATTAGATTAGGAAATGAGACACTTAAAGTAGTAGATGAGTTTTGCTACTTAGGAAGTAAAATAACTGATTATGGTCGAAGTAGAGAGGATATAAAATGTAGACTGGCAATGGCAAGGAAAGCGTTTCTGAAGAAGAGAAATTTGTTAACATCGAATATAAATTTATGTATCAGGCAGTCGTTTCTGAAAGTATTTGTTTGGAGTGTAGCCATGTATGGAAGTGAAAGATGGATGATAACTAGTTTGGACAAGAAGAGAATAGAAGCTTTCGTAATGTGGTGTTACAGAAGAATGCTGAAATAAGGTGGATAGATCACGTAACTAATGAGGAGGTATTGAATAGGATTGGGGAGAAGAGAAGTTTGTGGCACAACTTCACTAGAAGAAGGGATCGGTTGGTAGGACATGTTTTGTGGCATCAAGATATCACAAATTTAGCATTGGAGGGCAGCGTGGAGGGTAAAAATCGTAGATGAAGACCAAGAGATGAATACACTAAGCAGATTCAGAAGGATGTAGGTAGCAGTAGGTACTGGGAGATGAAGAAGCTTGCACAGGATAGTGTAGCATGGAGAGCTGCATCAAACCAGTCTCAGGACTGAAGACAACAACAACAACTTGTGAATACCTGCGATACTCCGGTTTTCCACCAAAAGAAACTCAGTGACAGCTGCCTGCTTGGGATTGCACTTCCATTTAGACGCCCTATCGGAATCTCATGAAACTCTAGGATCTGAAATGGGAATATTGCACGATGTCCCACAGCAAATTCCTCAATTTTTCAAACGAAATTGGCCGAGAAAAAAATGTCACATTAGTTGTTGATCGCCCCTAGTGTGTGGCTACTGACTGCTATTTATGTATGCACTGAATAACGTTTAATTTCTCCATGAGAGAAGAGAGCGCTTATGTTTCTGATATTGAGCACCTGGTTTGTCAACAAGTGTGGCATAGCCCAGTTGAAACATTGGAGTTACTTAGTTATTCAGTATAAGTGGAATGGTAGACTGAAACTATCGGGATCTAGCAACTTATGTTAGTTTTTCTGCATCGTGGTACTTCCCTGGAGCCAGCATGATCACAGAACGAGCGAAGTCTCTGTGGTACAGGATGTGGTTCAGAAATGGCTCTGAGCACTATGGGACTTAACATCTGAGGTCATCAGTCCCCTAGAACTTAGAACTACTTAAACATAACTAACCTAAGTACAATGGTTCAAAGGCTCTGAGCACTATGGGACTTAACATCTGAGGTCATCAGTTCCCTAGACTTAGAACTACTTAAACCTAACTAACCTAAGGATATCACACACATCCATGCCAGAGGCAGGATTCGAACCTGCGACTGTAGCGGTTGCGCGGTTCCAGACTGTGGCGCCTAAAACCGCTCGGCCCCCCGTACGGCAGAGGATGTGGTGATACTGTTGTTTTTCAGAGTGGGAACTACTGCACTGGTAGACTTCGGAGAATTATTTGAATAGCCAGGCATCATAAGATACCGATTTCGTGAATGATATATTTCTTGTCTTGCAATAAAGAACGCTGTCGTAGTCCAACGTTTATAGAATGAGGTCGCGGTACTGGAATGATAAATCCTGTGGCCCTGTGCTCTCCCCCTCCCCTCTTCTTCTTCTTAGCACGCTGTCTATTGTTCGTTAACGCCTTTCCCATCTTTCCATTTTTTCTGTTAAATATCCAGTGGCAGATCTCCTTGAACCGTTCCTTTCGTCCCTATGTCTGAGCTTCCGTTGCGTCGCGACAATTCCCATTCACGGTCGCGGCGTGAAGTCACGCAATATGCGCACGCGAGACAAATTACACGACGAGCTGCTCAGCAGATTAGATCGAAAGCGTTTATCGGCGGACACGGACTAATTCTCTGCGCTGCCACACTAGCCAGTCAGTCTAAATAAGGCTCTCCAGATCCGCGCGAGACAGTGTAAACTCGCTACTCCAAAGTCACTCATTACCAGCCTTGCAGCAATCCAGCCACTTTCAGAGGGATTCTGAGGTCTGACCACTGAGATATACACAGCTAACAGTTCACACATCGCCTCCATATGGACCCTAGCAGCTTCCACCGATAATCTCCACAACAACAAAACAGAATTACAGTTCAAAGACAATATGGAAAAAGTCACACAGACACACTACACTCAAATTTCTACGGGAACGAATATGATCTATCCAGCTAGGTACTTGGCTCTACAGTCTAATTTAGATTCTGTAACTACTGAGTGTCTGCAGACTCACAAACGGCATCGGCTTGAAAACCAGAATGGTTCGACCCGAAATCCACACCCGCACACGGAAACACGCTTTCGGAATCACCCAATTTTTCGTAACGCACGAGGTAACTCAGTTGGTCCTGACTTCCGTAATACGCTACGAAAACACCTCCCGCACCCTAGAGGGCACACGACTTCTGCTTCGAGAAATTGGAGCTATACGGGGGCTTACCGACAATCATTCTTTCGAAGCGACACTCGCGAATGGAACAGGGAAGGATGAAGGGAGGGGGGGGGGGGGAGGATGGGGGTGGGCAGTTAGTGGTACTAGAAGTACCCTCCCCCACACACTGTCAGGTGGTTTGCGGAATACAGTTGTGCATGCACATCACACGTGGGCTACCGGTCAACCGCTGATTTCACGAGGTCCAAACCGTTCCACGAAATTATTTGACGTTTATCCCTCCCTGCCAACCAGAAAGAGGAACAGATTGCACACATTTTCATTTGCCATTTACTGCGTCCACTTATAGCGCTTCTCTGGGCCAGCTTCCTACCAGGACTTTAATAAGTTTTGCAATCGAAGAAATGCACTAGTTGCATCATACTCTTTTTCTTGTAAAAGTTACGACCGGTTTCGTCTCCTGCGCCCGTTTTTGCGGTAACTAACTAACAAAACTCGCAAACAAAAAACATTGCAATAAATTATATGGTAAAGGTACTACCAACAACCGCGTCAAAGAACAAAAGTTTGAAAACAATGTCGTATTAACAGCTCGTCCATATCTAAACATTCATGGTGGTGTCTGTTTGTTCTATATCGTGTCTCCCTACCACTTTCGCGCAACGACGCTCTGAGCGTGTTTTTTTAGGGAATTAACTAGTTTGAACCTGGGACCTGTTGCTGGTAAGGAGACGCCAGACCACACATGACATGTAGAATTCAGAAGAGTTCAGTGGGACTAGCGATGATATAACCAAATACTAAATGATCTCAGCGTCAGCTCCACTGCACTCCCTGTAAAAGAATCTTAATACTAACTAAATTTAGTGGAAAGGGTTCAAGGCTTTCCTATTTTTAGTTAGCTGGTAAAATAACGTCGAAAAAGCAGTTAAGTTTACCATTGGAAATCTATACTGTTTTTCTGGAGGGCTCTAGCTTTTAACATGGGCTGGGGGGTGGTCCTTGACGTAACTGAGACGCTTTACCTCACGCTAAAACGTGCGGGTGGTAGACTTAGCGGTAGGCTAGCGACGTGGGTGTCCACTCCGTCCGTTATCGTAGGGCCTTCTAGCTTAACACGGTTCTGCTCTCGGCTTCTGTTCTCGTTTCTCCCCTCGGAACTGCGTCGGTCTCACGGTGGGAAGGTACGACATGCATTTAGGCATTCTTGTGTTAGTCTGTGGCATTCCATTTGCTCACTCGTTACTCGTATTACTTTGGTTAATTTAATGTCACGATTTATTCGGAGCTATGTGACATACTACTAGATTTGCTTATTATGTCAGGGTTTTCATGTAAGGTGTTGGATTTGCCTGACACCTTACACATAAACAACATAGTTAAATAAGTAAAATTGTTTATTGTTATACAGCATTACTTATTTCACATTGTCAAAACAGTACAGTTCTAAAAGTAATGTTATATATTTCATTATCCTGTTTGTTTATTTCAAATCATCAAAAGAGTATAATTAAATAAGTAACGTTAAGTGTTTCATTATGCTGTTTTTATTATGTTCCTCCACATTATTTATTTTCTAGGTTTGTTCTTTGACAGTGTTTGTTGTTCTTTCTTTGTCGTACAGCTTAATCCGCTGTACCATGTTTGCCAATGTTGTTTATTTGGCCACTGGAGACTAGCCTTGGGCGACGAAACCGGTCGTGGTATTTAAAAGAAAAAATAAAGAGCAGCTGGTGCAAAAATTGACATAATGTCCGTGGTGGTAAAATTGGCACTCGCTGGTTTCAAAACAGGTTTATTACAAGTCTTGACTGCATTAATTTTGTTTTTGAAATGACCAGTTTCGGTTCAATATGAACCCTCCTGAAATCTTTAGACAACAGTAAAATATCGTATCAGCAAATATTCTAATACTAAAATTTTATGATGTATTTATAATGTCTTTTAACCCAGACGAACCACAGATTTTAATTAAGTGCCTCCTAGAACAGCATTCTCACCATGCAAATAATAATTATTAGCCGGCCGAAGTGGCCGAGCGGTTCTAGGCGCTACAGTCTGGAACCGCGCTACCGCTACGGACGCAGGTTCGAATCCTGCCTCGGACATGGATGTGTGTGATGTCCTTAGGTTAGTTATGTTTAAGTAGTTCTAAGTTCTAGGGGACTGATGACCTCAGATGTTAAGTCCCATAGTGCTCAGAGTCATTTGAACTATTTTGAATAATTATTAGTCTGTTGTTAATTCAGTGAGCATGTACGTGATTTCTTATGGGATGGTACGATAACACTTTGTATTTACATAGACTATTTGCTTATTAGGTATTCCACTGTTGTCTGGAGATCCGAGGATGGTTCATATTGAACCGAAACCGATCGTTTTATAAAAACAATAATGCAATCTAGAGGGATAACAAAATTGTTTTAGCACCTGGTGCGTTTCTTCGACTGCAGATTAGCACTGCAGTTGCAGAACCTGTCCCACAGAACACCATAAATTCGACAAGAAATTATTCGTAAGTTTGCCTGAAACTGGAGTTGAAAACCACCAGCCAGGATTACTCTCCCTTGAAATCAGCCTCCACCCCTTTAGGAGGATTTGGCAAAGACCGGCCCATCACCTTCAGGCAGAACAAATAAGTTCGGTTTTGTCTTTGTGCCGTTCTTTGCACTTATTTTAGTCATTGTGAGCTGCTTCTTCCACTTTTTGCAGGAAATCAACACCGGTGACAAACCGACACGCTAAGTTCATTAGCGAAAACGAACACCTGGAAAACATGGTCTAACAGGAGTTAAATTTTGTTGATTTTTGTATACGCCGTAAACTGTCTATCGTAAAATCAGAGAGCTATTTATTACGGAGAACAGAAACAGTTCTTCTATAGCCTCCTCTCCCTACAATTTGTTTTAAATCATCATCAGTCTTCTGATTAGTTTGATGCGTCCCACCACGAATTCCTCTCCTGTCCCAGCCGCTTCATCGTAGAGTAGCATTTGCAAGCTACGTCCCCATTATTTGCTGCATGTATTGTAGCCCCTGTCTTCCTCTACAGTTTTTACCCTCTACAGCTCCCTCTAGTACCACGGAAGTTATTCCCAAGTGTCTTAAGATACGTCTATTATCCTGTCCCTTCTTCTTGTCAGTGTTTTCCACAGATTCCTTTCCTTTCCGATTCTACGCAGAACCTGCTCATTCTCTACCTTCTCAGTCCACCTAATTTTCAACATTCTTCTGTTGCACCACATCTCAAATGCTTCGATTCCCCTTCTTTTATAGTTTCCACACAGTCCATGTTTCACTCCCATTAATTGCTGTGCTTCAAAAGTACATTCTCAGAAATTTCTTCCTGAAATTAAGGCCTATGTTTGATACTAGAACTTCGCGAGGAATGCCCTTTTTGCCATTGCTAGCCTGCTTTTTATGTGGTCATTGATTCGTCTGTCATGGGTTATCTTGCTTCCAACGTATCAGAATTCCTTAACTTCGTCTGCTTCCTAATTATCAATCCTGATGTTAAGTTTCTCGCTTTTCTCATTTCTAATACTTCCCGTTACTCTCGTCTTTCTTCGATTCACTCTCAGCCCATATTCTGTACTCATTAGACTGTTTATTCCACTCTGCAGATCCTGTAATTCTTCTTTGCTTTCATTGAGAATGACAATGCCATTAGCGAATCTTATCATTGACATCTCTACACTTTGAATTTTAATTCCACTCTTGCACCTTTCTTTTATTTCCATCACTGCTTCTTCGATTTATAGATTGAACAATAGGGGTGGAAGACAACATCCCTGTGTTACACCTCTTTTTAATTCGAGCACTTCGTTCTTGATCTTCCACTCTTATTATTCCCTATTGGCTGTTGTACATGTTATATATTACCTGTCTCTCCCTATAGCTTACCCCTATTTTCCTCAGAATTTCGAACATCTTGCACTATTTTACACTGTCAAACGCTTTTTCCATGTTGAAAAATTCCATGAATGTGTCTTGATTAAAAAAAAAAAGTGATTTTATAGTGGCAAAATGCTTTTTTTTAAGTCAAGGGATGAGTCAACTCTCATATGAAATTCAAGGGATGAGTCAACTCGCATATGACATTCACATTTACATCGTTTGGTTTGCATGTGACAAGCTCTTAGTGCAGGACACAATACAGATAGTCGTGCAAAACTACATAACTTAAGATCACGGTAAGAAGCATAACGAACAAAAACTGTACTTAGGTCTCGCTTTGTAGATCAATTGCAACCTAAAGAATATTCATTTTTACTGTTGTCAATAAACAAAACCCACTGATGATGACACAGAGGTCCCGAAACATATTTGGGTAAAAAGAGGAAAAAAAAAACAGTGTTTTGCAAAAAGATGAAATCTTTAGTCTATGATTTGACTACAGACACAGAAAGAAAGACAAGCGTTACAAATCCAAAAGATGGATATTCCTAACAGTAATAACAACGTCCATATCGCAAACAGCACTTTTAACAATTCAAAGGTGACCTCTAAGGGAAGTTCCAAGTCTTCTAATCATCAAAGTTAATTGCTCGCCTTAAAAGTGGAAAATAATCTCGCCACTTCACACGCGGTTTTGTCAACAACAGTTACTTCCGTGAAATCTAAGCGATCCAGGACAGTGTACAGTTCTCGCGAATTCACTTCCTACTTTTACAGAAAACGCTTTTGGTACCAGAATGAGATTTTCACTCTGCAGCGGAGTGTGCGCTGATATGAAACTTCCTGGCAGATTAAAACTGTGTGTCGGACCGAGACTCGAACTCGGGACCATTGCCTTCCGCGGGCATGTGCTCTACCATGGTATCTATCCGGCTGCGACGTCATCAGAGGCAGAGCGTACGCAGGCGTTTCACTGACGCGGACAGACTGATATCTCGGTGCGAAGTGTCTCTTTTCACGGTCTCTGCCGTATGTAGGTATGGGCGCTGCGGACCGCGAAACGGTACATCTGCTATCCGTCGCTCTACGGATAGGTAGCAGCATCTTAATGGCCCCTTTTCTAACTTCGCCGGCTAGAATTTTTAGGACGGAACCGACAACAGAACTTGACCTCCGAACTGCCTTTTTAAAGAGTCCTTGTACTCAAAATTATTTACAACATATTCTTAAAACTTGGTACAGCTGTGTTACAGCATTATTATAATCGAATGCTGTAACTATAACTTCGTATTAGAAACACAAATGATACTTAATCTATTATGAATAAGGACATTTTCATTCCAAATTTTGTTTTTAGTTCAAAAATGGTTCAAATGGCTCTAAGCACTGTGGGACATCATACACATCCATGCCCGAGGCAGGATTCGAACCTGCGACCGTAGCAGCAGCGCGGTTCCGAACTGAAGCGCCTAGAACCTCTCGGTCACAGCGGCCGGCTGACTTTTAGTAATTAACTTGAAAAGTAATAGAGGTAGCTTATTGAGGCTACCTATATAAGGCTTTTATGTGACAACGAATTTTCAGCTTCCTGAGTTTAAAATTTAGCGCCTTCAATTTTTCGTAAATACGCCGGTTTTGACCAAAATATTGCCCCTGAGACTTGTCACTTTTGATTGTGACATAAATTCGCACATTATGAACAATTTTTAGCTTTCTAACTTCATTATTTAGCGTGACTTGTTGTTTCTTAAAATAATATATCTAGCGAAACATATTCATTAAATCGTTCTGAGATTTCATAATGCCAACATTAATATTCTGAAGCATACACTGATGAAGTTTGGAAAAATTATTTTAATCTTTCATTTCACTCTTAGATTATGATGCAAACCTTTGTATGCTAAGCGCAGGCACGTTATCGTAACGTGGCGCTGATAGTACTGAGATTGAGTAAGCCCCCGCACCCTCACACGACTCTGAATCTCTTACAGCGCTTGTTTCGCCACGCGGCCATCCAGCTGGTGGGTCTCATCTGGAGTTCGGTAGGATCACTCTGCTTCCCGCACACCACAATACGATCTCACTGAAATACAGCAAAGTCTGGTAAATGTGCTATTCATTGCTGTTCTGGCTTGCTTACAATGTATATGCTACTCTATTAAGATGCTCTAAGTAGCAGACCACTCTTCCAGCAAGTTGTATTTAAATATTATGAGTGTTTTCAGTAAGTCAGTGCTACTTGATCCGTACAACCCACTTTGAATCATCGCCTTTATTAATGCCCATCAATGCAAATATACATCATGTATTGAGATAAATTTGTTTACAATTCCACTTAAGTGCAAGTAATCAACAGAGGAGACTATCGAGATATATACTAAACAGTAGGAAACGAATTTCGTCTCCAGAGCAGTTACCAAAACGATACTATATCCGACTTGCATCTGTGTCCAGACAAGGTACTGAGCTACACTAAAGAGCCAAAGAGATTGGCACACCTGCCTAATATCGTGTAGGGCCCCCGTGAACAAGCAGAAGTGCCGCAACACGACGTGGCATGAACTTGACTAATTTCTAAATACTGCTGGAGACACATAACACCATGAATCCTGCAGGGCTGCCCATAAATCCGTAAGAGTACGAAGGGGTGGAGATCTCTTCTGAACAGCACGTTGCAAGGAATCCCAGATAAGCTCAATAATGATCATGTCTGGGCAGTTTAGTGGCCAGCCAAAGTGTTTAAACTCAAAAGAATGTTCCTGGACTAACTCAGTAGCGATTCTGGACGTGTGAGGTGTCGCATTGTCCTGCTGGAATTGCCCAAGTCCATCGGAATCTACAATGGATATGAATGGATGCAGGTGATCAGACAGAATGCTTACGTACGCGTAACGTGTCAGAGTCGTATCTAGACGTATCAGTGGTGTCATATAACTCCAACTGCAGACGCTCCACACCATTACAGAGCCTCCACCAGGTTGAACAGTCCCCTGCTGACAAGCAGGGTCCATGGATTCATGACATTGTCTCCATACCCGTTCACCTCCGCTCACTTGATACAATTTTAAACGAGACTCGTCCGACCAGGCAACATATTTCCATTCATCAACAGTCCAATGTTGGTGTTCACGGGTCCAGGCGAAGTGTAAAACTTTGTGTCGTGCAGTCACCCAGGGTACAGGAGTGGGCCTTTGGCGCCGAAAATCCATATAGATGTTTCGTTGAATAGTTCGCACGCTGACAATTATTGATAGCCCAGCATTGAAATCTGCTTCAATTTGCCGACGGGTTTGTACTTCGGTCACGTTGAACGGTTCTCTTCAGTCGCAGTTGGTCCCGTTCTTGTAGGATCTTTTTCCGGCCGCAGCGATGTCGGAAATTCGATGTTTTACCGGATTCCTGATGTTCATGGTACACCCGTGAAATGGTCGTACGGGAAAATCCCCACTATCCTCAATTCAACACTACCTCGGAGATACTGTGGCGCATCGCTCATGCGCCGACTATAGCAACACGTTCAAACTAACTTAAATCGTGATAACCTGCCATTGTAGCAGCAGTAACCGATCTAACAACTGCGCCAGACACTTGTTGTCTTATATAGGCGAAGGCTTCCGCAGTGCCGTCATCAACCTGTTTAAATATATCTGTATTTGAATACGAATGCCTATACAAGTTTCTTTGGCGCTCCAGCGCGTCAGGCAATGATTAATGAGACAAAAACTGGATGCATACATGACTTTGCCTAAAATAAATTAGTTTCATTTTCGAAAGGAGAGTATGTTTAACGTATTGTAGCTCCTCAAAAGACTAAGAGCCTCTGTGCAAGAAAGTTGTTAGTGATCGACAGCTGTGACAATAATGTCGGCATTTGATTAAATTTATTGGAATTTCCTTGCAACCTATTACTTCTTGGAAGGGGGGTAGTTTTCTGCCGGTGGGCAGGAACAAAAGGGCAGTATAGTTAAATGAAGCCAGAATTCTTCTTAAATTCTGTGTACCCATGTTGTGCACAGCTACGTAACCCCCCTTAGAATATCGTCTTCGTACAGTAAGTGAATGGTCAGCTTTCCGTATAGCCACTCATGTTCGCTATGCAGCCTCCGTGTAGTAGCTGTGTGTGTATATGTGTGTGTGTGTGTGTGTGTGTGTGTGTGTGTGTGTGTGTGTGTGTGTGTTTGCGGATGTGGATAAAAACAGGACATGTTATAGAAAGTCAGTTCACCGATTTCACTATATATCGCAAGTAAGTATCATCGTCATTACCGCTATATGTAGCAATGTAGCGATTGTGCGTTCACGTTCAGATAAGCTTTTATTGTTGTTACAGCTTTGTTCGTTTGTAGGCTCCGAGGCAGGATTTATTTGTAGATTTTTCTTGCGTACGTGGGACTGGGTGCTAAGCACTCGGATGAGAATGAACTCTCTGATCGTACCGACTTACCAATGAAGTTAGAAGGGGTGCAGTATGTGTCATTCTCAGAACTATTATGGCTGAAATTCCATCAAGTGGAGCATGGGAACAGCAGAGCAGTGCTCCCAACGGACACATTTAGTTTCGATCTTCATTAAAACGAGAAACAGTAAAGTGGGGAGACTTGAACCCACCGATACACGTGTACCTTGTGCTTTCTATTGATGGGGCTCTAGCTTCTTCAATAGAATCTGCCTTTGGCAGAGAGAGACGTACGAGGTGGTGCCAAAAATTTCCAAGAATCTTATTACCACGCAGAAACTTCTACCACTAGACGCCTGTAGTTAATGGTTTCAGCAGCCAGTCTGCCACATTACATTGTTACTGTTATTGCTGTCTCAACATGGTGTTCTACTGAGTGAGCGAATTTAGAAATGCCAGACTTGAAGCACTAAGGATCTGCATTAAGTTTTAAGTTTTGAAAAATAGTGGTTTTAAGTCATCCTCAAGGGCAGAAGATACACAATCCATGATGTTTGTGGAATCGTTGGACTTTCACGAGAGACATGTTAACGCGTTCCAACTGACGAATTGAACATAAGATGAATTGCAGCGCGTTTAACTCCTTGTCTTTTGAACGCCGACCAGCGAGGCCATCGGTTTCAGGCGTGCACTAAACCGCAAAGCGACCCGAGTTTCCTGTCCAGGGTTAAAACAGCCAGTGAAACAAAATGTACTGTTATTACCCTGAAACAAAACTGAAATCTTCGTAGCGAAAGACGCCGTCCTCTCCGCGTCCCAAAGAAGCACGCCAAGTTCCCAGCAACACGAATTCAATGCTAATAACTGTTTTTTGGTTTTTTGTTTTTGACATTAGTGGAAGTGTCCATAAGGAATTTCTTCTCTGTGAGCAGACAGTGACAGAGAAGTTATACAACGATGTTTTGAGGAGACTGAGGTAAGACGTCAGACACAAACGGCCTGAGATATGGGAGAAGAAAGATTGATTACTACATCATGACATAGCACCTGCATGCACCTCACTCATTGCGTGGGAATCCCTAGCAAAGAAACAACATAAGAGCTGTCTGCCATCCACCCTATACGCCTGAACTCGCGCCTTGCATTTTCCTTCTTTTCTTGAAAATAAATTGAAGTTGAAAGGGTGACTTTTTTACCTCGTAAAAAAGATTCAGTTGAAATCAAGACTAATTCTGACGACGATTCAGCCATCAGAATTCCAGCATGCCCCCCCCCCCCCCCCCCCCCCCCCCATGAACCATGGACCTTGCCGTTGGTGGGGAGGCTTGCGTGCCTCAGCGATATAGATAGCCGTACCGTAGGTGCAACCACAACGGAGGGGTATCTGTTGAGAGGCCAGACAAACGTATGGTTCCTGAAAAGGGGCAGCAGCCTTTTCAGTAGTTGCAAGGACAACAGTCTGGATGATTGACTGATCTGGCCTTGTAACGATAACCAAAACGGATTTGCTGTGCTGGTACTGCGAACGGCTGAAAGCAAGGGGAAACTACGGCCGTAATTTTTCCCGAGAGCATGCAGCTTTACTGTATGATTAAATGATGTTGGCGTCCACTTGGGTAAAATATTCCGGAGATAAAATAGTCCCCCATTCGGATCTCCGGGCGGGGACTACTCAAGAGGATGTCGTTATCAGCAGAAAGAAAACTGGCATTCTACGGGTCGGAGCGTGGAATGTCAGATCCCTTAATCGGGCAGGTAGGTTAGAAAATTTAAAAAGGGAAATGGATAGGTTAACGTTAGATATAGTGGGAATTAGTGAAGTTCGGTGGCAGGAGGAACAAGACTTTTGGTCAGGTGAATACAGGGTTATAAATGCAAAATCAAATAGGGGTAATGCAGGAGTAGATTTAATAATGAATAGGAAAATAGGAATGCGGGTAAGCTAGTACAAACAGCATAGTGAACGCATTATTGTGGCCAAGATAGATACGAAGCCCACACCTACTACAGTAGTACAAGTTTATATGCCAACTAGCTCTGCGGATGATGAAGAAATTGAAGAAATGTATGATGAAATAAAAGAAATTATTCAGGTAGTGAAGCGAGGCGAAAATTTAATAGTCATGGGTGACTGGAATTCAAGTGTAGGAAAAGGGAGAGAAGGAAACGTAGTAGGTGGATATGGATTGGGGCTAAGAAATGTAAGAGGAATCCACCTGGAAGAATTTTGCACAGAGCACAACTTAGTCATAGCTAACACTTGCTTTAAGAATCATGAAAGAAGGCTGTATACATGGATGAACCCTGGAGATACTAAAAGGTATCAGATAGATTATATAATGGTAAGACAGAGATTCAGGAACCAGATTTTAAATTGTAAGACATTTCCAGGGGCAGATGTGGACTCTGACCACAATCTATTGGTTATGACCTGTAGATTAAAACTGAAGAAACTGCAAAAATGTGGGAAATTAAGGAGATGGGACCTGGATAAACTGAAAGAACCAGAGGTTGTACAGAGTTTCAGGGAGAGCATAAGGGACCAATTGACAGGAATCGGGGAAAGAAATATAGTAGAAGAAGAATGGATAGCTTTGAGGGATGAAGTAGTGAAGGCAGCAGAGAATCAAGTAGGTAAAAAGACGAGGGCTAGTAGAAATCTTTGGGTACCAGAAGAAATATTTAATTTAATTGATGAAAGGAGAAAATATAAAAATGCAGTAAATGAAGCAGGCAAAAAGGAATACAAACGTCTCAAAAATGAGATCGACAGGAAGTGCAAAATGGCTAAGCAGGGATGGCTAGATGACAAATGTAAGGATGTACAGCCTTATCTCACTAGGGGTAAGATAAATACTGCCTACACGAAAATTAAAGAGACCTTTGGAGATAAGAGAACCACTTGTATGAACATCAAGAGCTCAGATGGAAACCCAGTTCTAAGCAAAGAAGGGAAAACAGAAAGGTGGAAGTAGTACATAGAGGGTCTAACAAGGGCGATGTACTTTAAGACAATATTATGGAAATGGAAGAGGATGTAGATGAATATGAAATGGGAGATATGATATTGCGTGAAGAGTTTGGCAGAGCACTGAAAGACCTGAGTCCAAACAAGGCCCACGGAGTAGACAACATTCCATTGGAACTACTGACGGCCTTGGGAGAGCCAGTCCTGACAAAACTCTACCATCTGGTGAGCAAGATGTATGAAACAGGCGAAATACCCTCAGACTTCAAGAAGAATATAATAATTCCAATCCCAAAGAAAGCAGGTGTTGACAGATGTGAAAATTACCGAACTATCAGTTTAATAAGTCACAGCTACAAAATACTAACACGAATTCTCTACTGACGAATGGAAAAACTAGTAGAAGCCGACCTCGGGGAAGATGAGTTTGGATTCCGTAGAAACACTGGAACACGTGAGGCAATACTGATCCTACGACTTATCTTAGAAGAAAGATTAAGGAAAGGCAAACGTACGTTTCTAGCATTTGTAGACATAGAGAAAGCTTTTGACAATGTTGACTGGAATACTGTCTTTCAAATTCTGAAGGTGGCAGGGGTAAAATACAGGGAGCGAAAGGCTATTTACAATTTGTACAGAAACCAGATGGCAGTTATAAGAGTCGAGGGCATGAAGGGGAAGCAGTAGTTGGTGAGGGAGTGAGACAGGGTTGTACCATCTCCCCGATGTTATTCAATCTGTATATTGAGCAAGCAGTAAAGGAAACAAAAGAAAAAATCAGAGTAGGTATTAAAATCCACGGAGAAGAAATAAAGACTCTGAGGTTTGCCGATGACATTGTAATTCTGTCAGAGACAGCAAAGGACTTGGAAGAGCAGTTGAATGGGATGGACAGTGTCTTGAAAGGAGGATATAAGATGAACATCAACAAAAGCAAATCGAGGGTAATGGAATGTAGTCGAATTAAGTCGGGTGATGCTGAAGGAATTAGATTAGGAAATGAGACACATAAAGTAGTAAAGGAGTTTTGCTATTTGGGCAGCAAAATAACTGATGATGATCGAAGTAGGGAGGATATAAAATGTAGACTGGCATTGGCAAGGAAAGCGTTTTTGAAGAAGAGAAATTTGTTAACATCGAGTATAGATTTAAGTGTCTGGAAGCAATTTCTGAAAGTATTTGTATGGAATGTAGCCATGTATGGAATTGACACATGGACGATAAATAGTTTGGACAAGAAGGGAATAGAAGCTTTCGAAATGTGGTGCTACAGAAGAATGCTGAAGATTAGATGGGTAGATCACATAACTAATGAGGAAGTATTGAATAGGATTGGGGAGAAGAGAAGTTTGCGGCACAACTTGACCAGAAGAAGGGATCGGTTGGTAGGACATGTTCTGAGGCATCAAGGAATCACCAATTTGGTATTGGAGGGCATCGTGGAGGAAAAAAATCGTAGAGGAGACCAAGAGATGAATACACTGAGCAGATTCAGAAGGATGTAGGTTGCAGTAGATACTGGGAGATGAAGAAGCTTGCACAGGATAGAATAGCATGGAGAGCTGCATCAAACCAGTGTCAGGACTGAAGACCGCAAAAACAACAACAACAACAACGCATATATGGACAAATAGCCGGATTGATTTCAAGCGCGACAGGAGTGATTTGAAGGTAACAGTGAGAAGTAACATGTAA
Organism: Schistocerca gregaria; assembly: GCF_023897955.1. Taxonomy (NCBI): domain Eukaryota; kingdom Metazoa; phylum Arthropoda; class Insecta; order Orthoptera; family Acrididae; genus Schistocerca; species Schistocerca gregaria. Next base: position 1,003,278,785 of record NC_064921.1, read on the forward strand.
GGGATATTCTTGGGAATTTTGGGAGAGAACTCGTTAGAAGTTAAAGACTTATCACGGACAGAAATAGTGACACCAGACGACCCACTAGATCGATATTTTCTTTATAGTCGTACGTGAAGCACACCAGCGGCGAGATACAATCAATACCTTTACTTTACGTTAGCGAAAGTAATGTTGCCCATGACAGCGCCGCTAATGCGCATTTACTAAATACAGTCTTCCGAAATTCCTTCACCAAAGAAGACGAAGTAAGTATTGCATAATTCTAATCAAGAAATTCTGCCAATATGAGTACCTGGGAAGTAGATACCCTCTGTGTAGCAAAACACAGATTAAATCACTTATTAAAGTCAAGGCCTCCATTCCAGACAGTATTCCAATAAGGTTCCTTTCACAGTGCCCTGAGGCAGTAGCCCAACATTCAGCAATCATACAAAACCTGTGGCTCGACAGCAGCTGCGTACCAAAAGACTGGAAAGTTGCACAGATCTCACCGACACTCATGAAAGGAAATAGAAGTAATCCGCTGAGTTACGAACCCTTACAACCAACGACGATTTGAAATAGAAATTTGGAATATATTCTTCCGAACATTCTGAATTACTTCGAAGGTAACGGTTTATTCACATACAGTCAACACTAACTCAGGAAAGATGGTTCTTATGAAAAGCAACCAGTTCTTTATTCGCACGAAGGAATACGTGCTATAAACAAAGTATCTCAAGCTGTTCCCACATTTGTAGATTTCTAGAAGGCTTTTGTCACAGTTCCTCACAATTGTCCTCTTATAAAATTTCGTGCCTGCGCATTATCGTCTAAATTGTGGGACTGGACTCGTGATCTCGTGTCAGGTAGGTCACAGTTCGTAGTAAACCACGGAAACTCGTAGAGTAAAACACAAGTGACGTCTGGAGTCCCTCAAGGAAGTGTTATAGGCCCCACGCTTTTCTTGATGTGCCGGGTGGTTATAATTAAACTTGACCTATTGAACACTTTATAACACGGAAACTAATTACCGTGAGAGTACCAAACTTGGTAACATTAATGTCCAGAATATGGGGTGCATGAATTTCATTCGTCACAGGGCCAGCGTCTAGTTCCAACTATAGCCACCAGGTGCTGTGATCAGTCATAGTGATTCATAGTCTCACACACCTGACCAGTCGCAGGGGACTTGTTGGCGTGTCAACATGAGCTTGAACAAAAGGAGCAGGTCATTATTGGTGAAGCTCTGTTATCAAAACAACAGGAATGCTGCAGCTGCAGGGATTACGGAAGAGTCCTCTTTCTCCACCTGCTGTGTGGAGCATGAAGTTCGAATCAACTGGAGAACTGGGTGACGCTCCGGGAAGAAGCCGACGACCGGCTGCACCACAGCTGGCTGATGGAATCGCAGCTGCTATGGAGGACAACGCTGCGCGCAATTCCCGACCTTCAGCCATTGCGCGTGCTGTGTTACGACAGTTGAACATCCCGTGGTGCACCGGACGGAAGGTGCTTCGAACCATTCTCAAATGGTATCCTACAAGATTCCCATCGTACACCAGCTTGCGCCACAGGACGCACAACGATGTATTGACTTTGCTATCCGCTTTCTCGCAAGGACTGAAGGTTGGCAAGGGTTGGCCCTAGACCATCCTATGGACAGACGAAGCCCATTTTTCTCTGACGGGTGAGATGAACACACAGAATTGCCGACTATGGGTATCTTCAGCGCCAGTCACTGTGCATGAAGTTCCTCTGTATGGTGAACGTGTCACTGCCTGGTGCGGCATCAAGGCTACGTTCATGAATGACCCATTCTTATTTGAAAAGGTTGGCGCTCAAGGACCAAGACCGTGCACTGTGAGTGGCCAGCATTACTGCGATATGGTTCGGTAGCACGTCATACCCGCCCTACAGGAGAGAGACGCACTGAATTCAACAACTTATGCGAGATGGGGCCCTACCGCACATCGCTCTGGAAGTTCACCTGCTTCTCCGAAACACACTTGAAACGACCGACTATCAGCCGATCTTTTCCAAATGTTTGGTCGGCACGATCACCTGATCTCACTCTCTGTGATTTCTGGTTGTGGGGCAACCTGAAGGACAGGGTTTACCATGGGAACATTCATACATGTGCTGATCTGAAGCGCAGCCTATCAAGAGAGGTAGCCAGCATACCTAGGGATATGCTGCCTTCTGCTGTGCAGAATGCAGTTCTGCGCTTTCAGACTCTTCTGGACACTGATGGACGCCATACTGCCCCCTTTTGTAGCAGTAATGGACCCGTTATGTAATGGTATGATGTACCGTAGCAGCATATTCAAAGTATTTCAGTGGAATTGATTCTGCATTATTTCTCTACTCCATGTCCTTGTCATTAATGCTAGAGAGTTTGGTCCTCACATGGTAATTAGTCTCCGTGTTATAACGTGTTACATAGGGAAAGTTTAATTATAACCACCCAGGTATATAAACGATTTAGGAGAAAATCTAAGAATCCCTTTTAGATTGTTTGCAGACGATGCAGTCACTTACCGTCTTGTAAAGTCATCAGATGATCAAAACCAATTGCAAGATGATTTAGACAGCATATATGTAAGGTGCGAAAAATGGCAATTTAATGAAAAATGTTAAGTCATTCACATGAGTACTGAAATCCAATGTGGTAAATTTTGGTTACACGATAAATCACTAAAGCCGAAAGCCTCTGAATACAACTAAATACTTAGGGATTAAAGTTACGAATAAAGCGAAATGGAACAATAACATGGATAATTTTGTGGGGAAAGACTGCTATTTATTGGCAGACCACGCAGAAGATGCAACAGGTTTGCTGAAGAGGTAGCGTACACTACACTAGTCCGTCCTCTGCTAGGGTACTACTGTGCAATGTGGGATCTTCAACTGATTGGATTGACGGAGGACATAGAAAAAGTTCAAAGAAGTGTAGTTCGTTTTGTTTATCTCGAAATAGGGGAGAGAGCGTCACAGGTATGATACGCGAGTTGGGGTGACTATCGATAAAACAAAGGCGGTTTCATGACTGCGAGATTTTTGCACGAAATTTCAATGTCGTGCTCTCCTCAGAGTGTGAAGATATTTTGTTAGTGCCCACCTACATAGGAAGAAATAATCATTGTAATAAAATAAGTCAAGCAGAGCTGGCATTGAAAGACTTAATTACTCGTTTTCCCGCGCGCTGTAAGAGAGTGGTTCAATGAACGCTCTGCCAGGCTTTTAGGTGTGAACTGCAGAGAAGTCATTTGGATGTACGAGTAACTGTAAGTGAAGGGAGGTTAGCAAGACATCACGAAAGAGTAACTGCGCATTCTGTGCTCCTGCATTAGCTGAAAAATGGGATGAATCAGCTAGGTACCTGTGAAAAGAAACGAAGATCTGTATCACGTATTTTGATAAACTGGATAATGTGTGGAAGCTGTATAAATTTTTTGTCTTTGAGGATGTTGGCGGTTAGCCTTTGATCAGTCACGACTATCGACCGTCCAACCAATCAGAGACATCATGCCCCAGCGAACTTCCAGGTCAGACTTAAATCCAAAGTAACGTTGGATGATGATGATGATGACGACATGTGGTTTGTGGGACGCTCAACTGCGCGATCATCAATGCCCAAACACATTCCCAGTCTGTACACAATCCTGTCTAATCACTTTTATGAATGATGATGGAATGATGAGGACAACACAAACACCCAGTCCCCAGGCAGAGAAAATCTCCAAACCGGCCGGAAATCGAACCCGGGACCCCGAGATCCAGAGGTAGCCAATGGTTCAAATGGCTCTGAGCACTATGGGACTTAACATCTGAGGTCATCAGTCCTCCAGAACTTAGAACTAATTTAACCTAACTAACCTAAGGACATCACACACATCCATGTCCGAGGCAGGATTCGAACCTGCGACAGTAGCGGTCGCGCAGTTCCAGGCTGAAGCGTCTTGAACCGCTCGGCCACACTGGTCGTCTCCAGAGGTAGCAACGCTAGCCACTAGACCACGAGCTGCGGGGCAAGTAGCGTTGGAAGCAAAGGTAGTACTACCATACACTGTAGTATTAAAGGTACTTTTCAAATTACTTTTAGCGTTAGTAGGATAAGTAGTCAAAAGTTTCCATTGTAAGTTTCTTCTTTAGATATTGTGCACTCGTGTTTAAACGAAGAGGTATTTGTAAATCTGACGAAAAGAGTGTAAGGCAATACTTTTTGTAGAAAAATAAATTTTTTATCAGTTCTTCTGCTGAATTTCTGTTTCATTTGAACGGGTTCGGCCAGCGAGGCACTTTTCTTAAAAAATCCTTAGGAAGTAAATTTGTTCCCAACAGTAGACAATACAGCTTGATGCATGCAGGGGCTGCAGCACTGCCACTTCAGAGTCCGAGCCGGACCCGCCTGGGGGAGGGGGGGGGGGGGGGCTCGGCACCCAAAGGTCATCAACCCAAAGGTCATCAGCAGGCAGTATCTGGTCAGGAGCTCGGGGCGTGCCGCGTCTCAGGCGTCACGCGGGACGGGATGCTTTCTCCATCATCAAGTACTGGAGGCGCAGTCTCAGACCTGTCCGCTGGAATGCATCGTTGCACTTCCCCAAACAAAAGAGAGGGGGTATCTCACTACGATGCCTCAATTTCAGATCCGTGAAATAGGTTTACTTAATACCTGTAAATCACGGGTTTTTTTGTCGCAGTAGTGCATCTTAAATACTGGAATAGGATGAAGTATTTTCTTGCAAGACAACATACACAACTGGCTATTAAAATTCCTACACCAAGAAGAAATGGGTATTCATTGGACAAATACATTATAACAGAACTGACATGTGACTACATTTTTATGCATTTTGGGTGCATAGATCCTGAGAAAGCAGTACCCAGAACAACCGTCTCTGGCCGTAATAACGGCCTTGATGCTCCTGGGCATTGAGTCAAACAGAGCTTGGATGGCGTGTACAGGTACAGCTGCCCATGCAGCTTCAACACGATACCACAGTTCATCAAGAGTAGTGACTGGCGTATTGTTACGAGCCAGTTGCTCGGCCACCATTGACCAGACGTTTTCAGTTGGTGAGAGATCTGGAGAATGTGCTGCCCAGGGTAGCAGTCGAACATTTTCTGTATACAGAAAGGCCCGTACAGGACCTGCAACATGCGGTCGTGCATTATCCTGCTCAAATGTAGGGGTTCGCAAGGATCGAATGAAGGGTAGTGCCACGGGTCGTAACACATCTGAAACGTAACGTCCACTGTTCAAAGTGTCGTCAATGCGAACAAGAGGTGACTGAGACGTGTAACCAATGGCACCCCATGCCATCACGCCGGGTGATACGCCAGTATGGCGGGGATGAATACACGCTTCCAATGTACGTTCACCGCGATGTCGCCAAACACGGATGCGACCATCATGATGCTGTAAACAGAACCTGGATTCTTCCGAAAAAATGACGTTCTGTCATTCGTGCACCCAGGTTCGTCGTTGAGTACACTATCGCAGGTGCTCCTGTCTGTGATGCAGCGTCAAGGGCAACCGCAGCCATGGTCTCCGAGCTGATAGTCCATGCTGCTGCAAACGTCGTCGAACTGTTCGTGCTGATGGTCGTTGTCTTGCAAAAGTCCCCATCTGTTGACTCAGGAGTCGAGACGTGGCTGCACGATCCGTTACAGCCATGCGGGTAAGATGCCTGTCATCTCGACTGCTAGTGATACGAGGCCGCTGGGATCCAGCACGGCGTTTCGTATTACCCTCCTGAACCCACCGACTCCATATTCTGCTAACAGTCATTGGATCTCGACCAACGCGAGCAGCAATGTTGCGATACGATAAACCGCAAACGCGATGGGCTACAATCGGACCTTTATCAAAGTCGGAAACGTGATGGTACGCATTTCTCCTCCTTACACGAGGCATCACAACAACGTTTCACCAGGCAACGCCGGTCAACTGCTGTTTGTGTATGAGAAATCGGTTGGAAACTTTCGTCATGTCGGCACGTTGTAGTTGTCGCCACCGGCGCCAACCTTGTGTGAATCCTCTCAAAAGCTAATCATTTGCGTATCACAGCATCTTCTTCCTGTCGGTTAAATTTCGCGTCTGTAGCACGTCATCTTCATGGTGTAGCAATTTTAATGGCCTGTAGTCTATTTGTTACTCGGTTCGTGCTTGCTGTTCCATATCGCAGAACTAATGAAGTAGTCCCATAAAAGGATGGACGCAATCTGAAGCCACTGTCTTGTGGTGCGAAAGATTAGAAGAAGGGTCATCAAAATGAGATAAATTTTGTTTGAAAAAAGCAATATGATCGCCGTAAAACTGATTTATTGATGAAATGCACTACCGAATTTTCTGCCGTTTAGCCATCATGAAGTGGAGTACTTGGAAAATTGTACGAGTAGAATTCAGCAAATAATCCAACACATTTTTTCTGAAATGTTGGTTTAATCCTGGATTCCAACAGTCTTTTGGCTACAAAACTCTATTTTTCAACATAATCTCCGTTACGTGCGAAGGCCCTACGCCAATTGACTAGGAGGGCCTTGTACCATCATGGTACTACCCCAATGTTCGAAGTCAGAACCAACGTCTCGCTGCATCAATAACCTTCCCACCATCCACGTATTGCTTTTCAAATGGCTCTGAGCACTGTGGGACTTAACATCTGAGGTCATCAGTCTTCCAGAACTTAGAACTAATTAAACCTAACTAACCTAAGGACATCACACACATCCATGCCCGTGGCAGGATTCGAACCTACGACAGTAGCAGTCGCGCGGTTTCAGACTGAAGCGTCTAGAACTGATTGGCCACCACGGCCGGCTTATTGCTTTTCGCTGAGTGCGTATTTCATTCGACCAAACACACGAAGTTGGAAGGTGTGAACCTGGGTTGTAGGGTGGACGAGGAAGAACAGTCCAATGAAGTTCTGTGAGCTCCTCTCGGGTGCACAGACTTGTTTGGGGCCTTGGGTTGTCACGAGGAAAGAAGAAGTTCGTTTCCATTATTGTGACGACGAACAAGCTGAAGTTGTTTCTTCAGTTTCATGAGCGTAGCACAATACATTTCCGAATGGTGCGTTGCAGGTAAGATATCAAAACGAAAAATCACTGCAGAGTCCCATAAAAACGTCACCACGGCTATACCGTCTGAGGGGGCGGCGTTGAACTTTTTGTTCGGAGGAGAGTTTTTGCGATGCCACTTCATGGATTGCAGTTTTGTTTCCGCTGCGAGATGCTGAAACCATGTTACATCGCCTGTGGCGATATTCGACAAAAAAAACTGTCACGATCAGCCCCGAAACGCGCAAGCAGTTCCGTACCGTTGGTCTTCCGCTGCTCTTTATAGTCCTGTGTTAGGCTTCTAGGAACACAGCTGGTACACGTATTTGAGTACCCCAACTGTTGGACGAGAGTGTTGGCTCTAACAATAAGACGTCCAATTGTGGGGCGAGGCGTTTGATTGTGTTCCGTCGATCACCTCGAACGGCAAGAGTGTCCGAACGTTCCAACTTTGCCAGCCGCTCGCGAGAGACCGGACTGATTTGCGCGATCTTGTTGCGATGATGACAGACGCCTTGCCCAACCACCCAACGCACCTTTGTTTACTGCCAAGTCTCTGTATTCCGCGAGGTCGGTGATTACTTGCGATGGTCTGGTTTTTCGCCATATGAAACTCAGTGACAGCCCTCTGCTTGGAACACACCTCCATCGCAAACGCCATTTTGAAGGCTACGTACAGCGCCGCCCCCTATCGGAACTTTACGGAATTTTAAGGGCTTAAGTGGGAATATTCCACGATGTCCCACAACAAACTCCGCGTTTTCTCAACCGACGTTGAATGATAAAAAAAGTTGTGTTGCGTTGCTTTTGGAACACTTCTTGCACTTTAGCACATGTAGAAACATCCCCTCTTTGCTATTCGCTAGGTTGCTCCTTTTAACCTGCTTCGTCCGTCATGCGTTACTTTTGCTTCCCAGGTAGCCGCATTCTTTCACGTCGTCTATTAAGTGATTCGCTAATTTGATATGTTCATCAGTTTTTTCCATAATGTCATTTCTGATACTGCTTATTCCTTTTGCCTTTTTTTCCCTCCGAATCCAATAAAATTTCTTTAGTTTCCATAACCGGGTATAACGTGACTATGGGTACCGATGAAATTCGGAAAATGCGATTCGATATAGCTTTCCTTAGTTTCAGATAGTTTTGGATTCAGCATCTGCTAAAGAAAGCCGGCCGTTGCGGCCGAGCGGTTCTAGGAGCTTCAGTCCGGAACCGCGCTGCTGTTGCGGTTGCAGGTTCGAATCCTGCCTCGGGCATGGATGTGTGTGATGTCCTTAGGTTAGTTAGGTTTAAGTAATTCTAAGTTCTAGGGGACTGATGACCTCAGATGTTAAGTGGCATAGTGCTTAGAGCCATTTGAACCATTTTTTTTAGGAGCTTCAGTCCGCAACCGCGCTGCTGCTACGGCCGCAGGTTCGAATCTTGCCTCGGGCATGGATGTGTGTCATGTCCTTTGGTTAGTCAGGTTTAAGCAGGTCTAATTCTAGGGGACTGTGACCTCAGATGTTAAGTGGTATAGTGCTTAGAGCCATTTGAGCTTTTTTTTTCTAAAGAATGTGCAGTACTTTCATGTTGGATATTTAGCTCCATTTGCAATATATAACGAAAATTTTTAATAATAATTATTGTGTTTAGCCAGCTACTAAATAATTCTGCATAGCTTTTATGAAATTTTATTGTTTAATGTTCTAATTATGTGTATGAGAAATAATCGTTGTGTGGTCTGTGAGTGCAAGTCTGCGTCCTTCATATGGAATTCTGCATCTGAACCTGTGAGGTGATGTATCAATGAGGCCAAATGTTATGAAAGTTGTACTGAGGTGAATATTATATAATTTTTCGTTGTTTGCTATTTTTTCGTTGACGATCATGTACTACATGGCTTTAACTTTGGGTGGTAAAACGATGCCGCGTAAATTCTTCCAGGTAATTTTCCAGTTCATTTGAGGGTAGATTTCTTCTAGACGATTTTCCTTACTGCTCTTCCGTAAAAAATTGTAGATCTCTCTGTTAACCCATTAGTGCCCATTGTCCTCAATTGAGGACCGTCCATTTTTCCGCCATTATTACAATGGGCTTTTGTTGTTGTAAAGTCAGCTATCCGTCAACAACGGGTATCATTGTTATCTCTCTGCTACAGTCATTCAGCTGAACTATTAACAGAAATGGAGCGTTTTTGCGGAGCCTTCTGGTTATTTTATTTTTATTTTTGTGGCTGCATCTAAGACTAGGATCAATTCCATTTTCTAGTTACTGCGTAATTTAATACTGTGACATTGTTTGGTACTTACGAAGGCGAAAATAGTTTATTACATTTACTGTCTCAGTGCGTGAAAACTTTCTGTCCTCGTTTGAGGACACTGGGCGTTTTCACGGTACATGTTATGTTTATCGGTCTTTTCAGATTTCTTTGCCATTGTTCGCCATGTTTTTAAAATTGTTGAAAAGGCAGTAGAACACTCATTTTCTGAAGAAAATCAAGCAGCCATAGTAGCTCTACCCCCAGATATAGCAGACCGATGAGGAAAATACTGAAGATGACTTGTTAGAAAAAATATATGTAAGCTATATTGCAGGTATTACTGATTTTGCAAGAGAGAACAACGAAGACATTCCTCATGCTTCTTCTTAAAGAGCCACTAAGAGGAAGTTAAATGATGTGATCAAGTCTCGAAATATTCATTTTCTGGCTTCTTGTCTGATGGATGAACTGAAAGAAAAGTTATGATATGGTCTCACACCAATGCAGGTTTTTGAAGAACCCTTTTCAGAAGAGTTTGTAAGCATGATTGTAGAAGAAACTGAAAAATACGCTAGGGAGTGTAAAAATAAAATATTTTTTTCCAGTTTTACCTGCTGGAAACGGAAATGCCGTGTGACTAGGGCCTCCCGTCGGGTAGACCGTTCCCCTGGAACAAGTGTTTCGAGTTGACGCCACTTCGGCGACTTGCATGTCGATGAGGTTGGAACGATGATGATAAGGACAACACAACACCCACTCCCTGAGCGGAGAAAATCTCCGACCCAGACTGGAATCGAACCCGGGCCGTTGGGTATGACTTACGTCGTGCTGACTGCTTTTTTTTCTTTTTTGTTCTATACAGTTCGTTGCATTTATTCGGTGCGGATGTCCCGTGACACCAGTTCAAATTCAGTCTTGAACCGTTGACTCAGTTTTTTATTGCAGAGGACAATTAACCCTCTGACCGAACACGCTGAGCTACCACGCCGGCGTCACTCAGCCACCAGCACGGACGGTTTTACCTGATGAAATTCGTGTTTTTGTTAGGTTCTTGTTCTTCACTGGCCGCCACAAAATATCCAGTGAAAGAGGTTTCTCAGTTATCTTGAACTGAAATATATAATATATTTCAATGTAGACAACACTGACAATCTTTGAAAATAAGACCATTAGCAGAGGATCTGGTAAAAAATTATAAAAAATGTGGAGTCTTTCAGGAATATCTGGCAGCAGTGTATCAGACCCCTTACACTCTGAATGTAAACTTTATATCTGATGACTACTGTTACAATTTCTAACTATATTGCGAGAAGGACCAGAACGATGACAACGCAAATCTACCACTGGTTTCCAAAGCAGTTTCCAAAATGTTGTCCATTATTGAGGAGTCAAATAGTTACAAAGTATTTTTTTGCCAGTTACTTTACTATTCATGACCTGCCCGTCCAACTGAAGGAACTGGGATTCCGTGCAAGTGGAACTACAAGAGAAAGCAGAACAATGAAGTGCCCCCTGTCACCAGACACTGACATGAAAAGGAAAGAAAGAGGATATTTTGAGTTCAGATTTGACAGAGAGAAGGCACGTTTGATCAAAAAATGGAATGACAACTAATTTCAACACTGTGCTTCCTGCCGACAAAGTCCGACGTTGGAATTCATCACAAAAAGAATAGGTCGTTGAATATACAAGAATTTTAGGGGAGGCTTCGATCTTCACAACTGGCTAATAGAGAAACATACAACTGCAATGCATGGTAAAACGTGGTATTGGTGCCTTTTTACGAGGATGTGAATGTATACTTGGCCTTCAAGAGATGCAGTGGAGGAACTTCTCTTTCACTGAAAGAGTTCAGAAGGCATATTGCGAGAACATACCAGAAGAAAGGTCGTGAAATGAGGTTAGCTGGGGGGAAGGCCAACAAAACTCATCTCCCCTTCCAGGAGCAATGTACCAGATGTACTGTATGACCATAAACTGCACGTCATCCAGAAGTGTGCAAAGCAAAGACAATGTCAGTATGAGAACTTCAAAGGAAAGCCGAGAATGTGGGTAGTTTAATGTTACGCCCTGTATGGAATGCTTTCCCAAATATCGTATCAGGCCTTAACGAATTTCAGATTTGGAGAAAAAAAAAATGGCTCTGAGCACTATGGGACTTAACATATGAGGTCATCAGTCCCCTAGACTTAGAACCACTTAAACCTAACTAATCTAAGGACATCACACACATCCATGTCCGAGGCAGCATATGAACCTGCGACCGTAGCAGCAGCGCGGTTCCGGACTGAAGCGCCTAGAACCCCTCGGCCACAACGGCTGGCCAGATTTGGATAATTTTTAGGTTGAAAACTTTTGTAAATTTTACTTATTTTTACTGAAGATGAACCTTAGCATAACACTCGGTGAATGGTATCTCAGTTACTACCGAGATTTTTACTGTTTGCACTTTTGAAACAAATTCAGCTGCCTGTCGCAGTACAATTTGATGTTGGTTCTAATTTTATTTTGAAAATCTGCCCAATTTCGTGTCGACATTTTGGCACGTATTGCTTCCAGGTATGTACCGACGGTTTTGTGGCAGATGCACTGTATCCCGATGCGGCTACCAATGTACAAAGTAGCGAATGGCAGAGTCGGAAGACTGTTTCGATAAGCTATAGACTTTAGGAAACTTACTGAAACATTATGCAGTCATTCGATTCAACAGCGAGACTGTATAGCTGTCTTATTAGAGGTGTTCTTGCTGTCCTAACTTCGCTGAGACGTTCCTGCTCGTTTTTATATATGACTCGTAATCCTGGTATTACCACAAGAACGTGAAAAATCATTGCCGACTAGCAGAATAAAAATTTAAATCAAAGAGTTAATTGATGTAAATTAAATTTTAGTTGAGACATTGTAACTTTTGAAAATTAGAACGCTCCATAGGAACACATTATTTATGACTTTTTTTTACTGAAAACTTTCCTGTACTAACCGCTGGAAAGAAACATTATGTGTTTGCCTTACCAGGATCCATTTACATAATGCCTAAACTAAATTTTGAACGTGGTGGTAGTGCGATGGTCTGGGTTCCCCCACACTATCCAGTAGGATGTAATCCGAGCTCCGCGTTATGAAGGCGTTATCAGCAGTTACGTTATGTGTGTGTTTGTGTGTGGTGAAGTGCTACGTAAACAAAGCAGATAATGTCCTCATACATTGCTCGATACCCATGTCACGCCACTGCAGCGGACCTGTTCACCTGTTCCTGTCACTCGCTTTTGCTTTCAAGCCATCAGATACGTTGCTGTACGAGCAGCACTGCAAATGTTCATGTGCGCTAGGCTATGCCCGGATTCTACGCAGTGATTTCACGTGATCTGATAGGGATCAGGTTGCTATAGCAGCTTATTTAAAGCGCTATTTTCGGAATTTCGAAACTATTCAGTGTTTCAAGGAACACAATATCTTATGTGCAAACTATTGAAGACAACAATCCTACATTTTGAAGACAACAATCCTACATTTCTTGTTCCGCATCTTTTCCACATCTGATTTGTACCAAGTTCTGATTCTCCCGCTTCAGCTTCTTGGTAGTTCAGTTTTTTAAAAAAGATGGGTTACGAAGACTAAGATAAAAGATACATTTGTCGACTTTTTCTTCCTGTTCAAGTTAAGCCTTACTAACGTTTGACGTCTCATACGTATGGCATTCGCTACGATACATGGAGCGAAGGACTGTAGACGACATAGGACGTAGAGTGAACTAAGGAAGGAGGTACTTGTTCGTTGAAATGGTGGAGCAACTACTCGTGCATGCCGTGTTAGCATCTCAGGTAGAGTGCTGTTCCTGACTATAATTAGATTTGTACCTTAGAGTAATAAATGGTGTACATTACTGCAGGCGAAAATGATGTGTGCGTCTGTGTGGAAGGGAAACCTTGGGACCAGCCGTTGTGGCCTAGCGGTTCTAGGCGCTTCAGTCTGAAACCGCGCGACCGCTACGGTCGCAGGTTCGAATCCTACCTCGGGCATGGACGTGTGTGATGTCCTTAGGTTAGTTAGGTTTAAGTAGTTCTGAGTTTTAGGGGACTGATGGCCTCAGATGTAAAGTTCCTTAGTGGTCAGAGCCGGAAACCTTGGAAAATAGTGGAGCTATAGGGCGTCATGCATCCCGTCCAAGTTTATGCACATTGTTTCGTTTGTTGTTAAGAAACAGGTCGTTTATATGGCAGCGTTGTAAAGGACATCGCGCGTATCGCGACGTTACATATGTGTCGCGATATGGACTGTGATCTAACGGAGTGACTGCTTCACAATTCAACTCTTACGAGCGGTGATTTTCTTTCGCCTGTAGTGCAGGTTTCGGCGTCAAGAGCGGACAATGTTCGTACTGAATTGCTGCCGTCTCCCAGTCCTTATCTGTTACGCTGAACCAAGTCCATCGAGTACACTGCATCTTTGGCACTTGTGAGGAAGACGATGAGCAAGAACAGAGCAAAGTTCGTTCCTGATAACTAGCAATGACGAAAATAACAGTCATTCTGTTTTCCTAAGTGAGTGTTTATGCAATCAGTTCTCTCAAGTGTCGGAACGCTGGTAAATAATGGATTCATCAGGTTAATCTTCCTTACTCTCGAGGGCAAGATTAAAAGTTCTATTTGACGAAGACACCTCTCTTTGCTTTTCCATGTCATTTTTTTCTTGTGTCTTATCTGTTGAAAACGACATACAGTTAATTTTTTCTCACTATCGCAAACATAAAATTATTACAGTACATAATTCTGCACTTGCTCGACTGTTTCTTTTTTCTTTTGTTTACTTCCATCACGGATCAAATGTATCGATCCTCTGCACTACCTGTAACACGTTGGCGCTCCTTGTTTTCTGGCCGTTATCGATACAAATTACTCCGCGAAGATCTGAATATTCTTCTGTTTTATTTCTGAACATCACTAAACTTTGCACTTCATCCCGTATCACAACGAAGGTCAATGAGTCTCAAATCTCTTTCTTTAAATTTTATATTTTGAAGATACGCATTATACAAACATTATCTCCAATCCAAAAGCTGGTGTAAACACTGCAGTGATACATTTAGCCTACTTTCATTGAAAATGATATTGTCTTAGATTTCTACGAACTGACAACTGGCTTACTAGGTTAGTTAGAGGATTACTTAAAGTTTAGCATGGTATCTAAAATACAGGGCTACCATAAATGGTTCATTCGTTTTCGAAGCTCCATATTTTCCGAACTATTAGATGTACAAAAATCATTCATACATGAATAAAACTTTAAACTCACTAGGTACGCAATTTGTTGTCTACAAACGTCGGTTCACAGTAGCAAACCGGCCTTATACAGCTTCTTTTGTAACACTGAATAGAAAACATTAACTTTTGGCGAATGTCGCTCGTGCGCTACAATTGCGTAACGATTTTCAGTGCCCCACACTCTCACATTGTCGCGATTAACGTTTCCAGAAGCCGGCCGCTGTGGCCGAGTGGTTCTAGGCGCTTGAGTTAGGCGCTTCAGTCCGGAACCGCGCTGCTGCTACGGTCGCAGGTTCAAATCCTGCCTCAGGCATGGATGTGTGTGATGTCCTTAGGTTAGTTAGGTTTAAGTAATTCTAAGTCTAGGGGACTGATGACCTCAGATGTTAAGTCCCATAATGCTTAGAGCCATTTGAACAATTTTGAACCTTTCCAGAAAAATGGAAGGTTGCTTCGTCCTTCAATATCAGCTTTGAGGCTAAATTTTCATCCTCAGGTGCTTCCTGCATTGTGATGCGCTAGTCACGGTTTACCAGTTTTAATTGTTGCCACAGCTACGGGCGGAGGAGGAGGAGATTAGTATTTAACGTCCCGTCGACAACGAGGTCATTAGCGACGGAACACAAGCTCAGATTAGGAAAGGATGGAGAAGAAAAGCGAACCATGTCCTTTTTGAAGGAACCGTGCCGGCATTTGCCTTACCCGGTGTAGGGAAATCATCGAGGTCCTAAATCAGGATGGCCGGACGCGGGTCCGAACCATCGTCCTACCGAATGCGAACCCAGTGTGCTAACTAATGAGCTACCCCCCTCGGTTGCTGTAGACGCTACGGTCTGAAATGTAAGCGCAATCGCAAAATCTTCCACCCAGTTTGCTGCGGTATTCGAAGTTTCTAACTTGCACGGACCGTGATTTCTTAGGGCCGTGTACGAAATTTATTCTCACCCTCTTCACGACTACATCTGGCACATTTGGTCGACCGGTACTTGTCTGTTTATACAGCCAACAATGCCGCCCCCCCCCCCTTAATTGTAGATACCAACAAACGAGGCTCTGTTTACATTGCTGTTTTTTTCCCACATTCCTTCTGAATGCACTCCGCACAGTTCTAACGAATAAACATCCTCCATATTCCAACACACAGAAACTCCCTTTCTGCTTTGTCGCCATTTTGTCAAGACACCGCACTCGTAACGCCAACACGTGGGCACAACGCAAACTCGTGAGTTTAGGGTTCTATTGATGAAACGATCATATTTAAAATCAAATTTCTACATGCCATGCGTTTGAAAATACAGAGCTTTGAAAGCACGTGAATTATTTATAGCGCCCTGTATATTTCAGCTTGATTTTTCGTACACTTAAAGTAGAGATGAAACTCATTACAAACCAGAAAAAGGAAAGCCGTGACCACCTTCGGAGCGAACTTTAAATTTCCACTTCGTAATCACATAAGCACTCAGCAACTAATACGCGCTCGTAAAACATTGAAGCTCCCTATATGTGAGGAAATTAAAAACTTAAGAAGGAGCTTTATACGAATTTCTTTAGACTGTGCAGCTGTAAACATATTTCATTTACGCTGGAATACGAAAGTAAAACTGCGCGAAGCAATAATGAATGTTTTACAATTTTTTTTAGGTATTTGTGATAACATCCTTCGGGATGAAGTTACGCAATCACACAACTGAAATGTGCGAACGGAACATGGAATTGACTTTCTAACGTACGCAATCACACAACTGAAATGTGGGAATGGAATGGAATTGACTTCCTAACTTACGCAATCACACAACTGAAATGTGGGAATGGAAAATGGAATTGACTTACTAACATCGGAGTTCAGATTATAAAACACAGTGTTCGTTCATGCGCTTTATGAAATAGCAGATTAATAATAATAATAATAATAATAATAATAATAAGTTAAATTATTACTGAAAGCCATATCCTTCTAATATGGATGTTGTTGAAATGAATAGATTTCGCGGTATGAAAACATGACTCAATGAATCTGTCCCATTATGTTCCATTGTGAAACCATAAACTCGCCTTTGAAATCATATTTAGCAAAAATCGTCAAACAGATTTCAGTTTTCTTTGCAGGATGGAAGTGTGGAGGTTGTTAAACAAATGTATCAAAGTATATGGTACAAATTGCCATAATATTCTCCAAACGATTAAGTTTTAATCAGTCCTACATATTTACAGTGTAAGCTGTTCGTACCATCACAAATGCGGTCAAATGTTTTACACTGCTGAGCGAGAATGCCCTGTTGGAGGCTTTCGGCCAGTCTCCCCGACTCTTCTCGCTGGTTATATGAGAATTACTCACTTGGTTAGGAAGACAGGGTCTCGTCGTTGAAGACATTGTTTGAAGAAAAACAAACCAAAAATCTCTAAGACAAACTGCCCAGTCTCAAAGAGAAGATTACGTATATTCGGATTTCATTACCCAAAATGATCAAATACATTCAATTACAATCCTATCTCCAATTTAATTAAATACGTGAACAACCAAAAATTCTCAGCAGCAAATATTCGTATCCAAAAACAGATCACTTGTAAGTGCCAGTCAGTATTTCTGAGTTTGTTTACTTTGTTATTTGGATGATGGGAAAGAAAACATTTTTAGTGTTGAAATTGAAATGGCTCTGAGCACTATGGGACTAACATCTGTGGTCATCGGTCCCCTAGAACATAGAACTACTTAAACCTAATTAAACTAAGGACATCACACACACACACCCATGCCCGAGGCAGGATTCGAACCAGCGACCAAAGCGGTCACGCGGTTCCAGAATGTAGCGCCTAGAACCGCACGGCCACACCGGCTGTTAAAAATTGAAACGCCTTGTTTCGTCAGTATTTGTATCTCATTCGCTGATGTGTTTAGAAACATGCAGCACCATCTCTTGACCTGCAGAATGAACTAACATATTTTGAAGCGTCAATATTGGCGATATATCAGTCACCAGGGACTCGAAGATAACACTCAGCGCCATCTGTTGTGTTTCAGTGGTAAACGATGTGCTAGACGACGCATCAAATTCAAATAAGCCTATCTTGAATTCGCGTTATATATTGCATTGAAACAAAGCATAATTGTTACCTAAACATCCATAAGATGCCACACCAAAAAACACCATTGAAATCTATTAAGTAATTATTATGTGATGGGTACACAAACAGGCTTGCAGATAAAAATTGGTTGCTTGAGTGACAGGCTTCTAAACACTTCTGTGTTACATGTTTAATTGGGCTCTCTTTTAAACTGAGTTGAAAATACCAAGGATTTTGCGAATACCAAAAACACGGGAAGTAGATCTCTTGTACATATAGTCGTTGATTTTAAAAATGATTTACTAATTACATGGCTTTCTGTTGTATTAGACATATAAAATGAAGATTCTACAAAATGTGTTTCTATGTGAAACCTGAACCAAAATCAACAGATCAATAAATTTTTGAATACTAGGGCTGGATTAGCTAATCAACCAAATCTGAACATTAGCTGGCGGCACCAAAGTATCGCATGCAACCCTTTTCGGACAACTGTGGGCCGCTCTGTGTGTATGGCATATATTACTGTAAAAGAAACGGCAATCAACGCGATATTTTTCACATGTTCGCTATTATAGGCGTTAAATCTACATGCATTTCTTTCATCAGCGTCACTACAGCGATGAGCTATATATCGTAAATTTACACTGTAATCGAATGTTCTGCTGTAAATACAGAGAGTAATGATATAGCGGGTAAAAAATGACAGAGGCGCGATTCAAATTTTCGTCTTGGCATTCAGATTTAGTTTTTCAATGGTTTACATAATCCGCTTAAGGAAAATGCTGGAAGATTCATTTGAAGAATGCAAGAACTATTTTATTCCCCATTCGTATCCTTTCTGAGCTTGTGTTTAGTCTTTAACTATCTTTTCGTTATTTTCTAACCTTCCCTCTACTGTAAATGCCACAATCTCGTAACGAAGTTGCTGGGGCATGATCATTTCAAGCAAGAAATGGTTTCTAGTTATTATTTGTTCTAAAACTATTATCAACACAAATATTTAATAAGATATGAGTTCGTGTCTTCCATTTTCATTGAGTTTCCCAACTCAATTTTTGTTAGCGTATTTAATCCAAGAAAAAATTTTGCAATTTTGCTTAATTGACAAATAATTATATTTCTCAGGTTTTCCGGTTTTCTCAGGTTTTTGTAGTCACACTAGGCAAAAAATGAAACAAAATTTTAATTTTCCGGCCATTTTAGACAGACTAATAATCGATACTAATGTGTAGTTTCGTTAGATTTCTATGGACATATATATATTTAGCTACAAATTTTCATTTGCTTAATAGTTACCGAAATTGAGCTATCCGCCGAATAATATCAATTTCCAGAAAATTCATTGTTCGTTTAATGTTGACTTTACTGTTTTCTTGTTACGAAACTATCCCTAAGGCAAAGGTTTCATGATTAAAACTGATGATAACTCGAATCTAAAAATCACGCTTATGTAGTTAAGCCCAACAACGGCGTACCAGCCAAGGACATTCCTGAAAGTTGGCTTTGATGCAATGTGACAGTTATAACAGGGCCATGTTAACCAGAAAACAACAAAAATCACTCTGTACGATTTTGTAATGACTCCCTTCCCTAGTTGAAAAGATATAACTGGTAGTCTGAGACGCTTCGTGTTTATGTTGTTTGAGCTGAAACATTCTGTTATCCTTCCGTTCATTAACCAGCAGAATTTTTACTTGCTTACTGATATAAAACATTTTTAAGTAGGAGTAAAATCTTCTCGAGCTAGCCACCACGTCAACCTACAAATGTACTTGCGACATTCTGGGATGCGTACTTTATCTTCCCATCTGCTGATGAACAAAGAAAAGAGCATGTTCCCTGAGACGTGGCGGGCACATTGCATGAACTGGCTGAGAAAACTTTCACCTGTACTTTATTTGGTCATCTTTTTATTGGTGTTGTGTTGTTGTCTTCAGTCCTGAGACTGGTTTGATGCAGCTCTCCATGCTACTCTATCCTGTGCAAGCTGCTTCATCTCCCAATACCTACAGCAACCTACATCCTTCTGAATCTGCTTAGTGTACTCATCTCTCGGTCTCCCTCTACGATTTTTACCCTCCACGCTGCCTTCCACCGCTAAATTTGTGATCCCTTGATGCCTCAAAACATGTCCTACCAACCGATCCCTTCTTCTAGTCAAGTTGTGCCACAAACTTCTCTTCTCCCCAATCCTATTCAATACCTCCTCATTAGTTACGTGATCTATCCACCTTATCTTCAGTATTCTTCTGTAGCACCACATTCCGAAAGCTTCTATTCTCTTCTTGTCCAAACTAGTTATCGTCCATGTTTCACTTCCATACATGGCTACACTCCAAACAAATACTTTCAGAAACGACTTCCTGATACATAAATCTATATTCGATGTTAACAAATTTCTCTTCTTCAGAAACGCTTTCCTTGCCATTGCCAGTCTACATTTTATATCCTCTCTACTTCCACCATCATCAGTTATTTTACTTCCTAAATAGCAAAACTCCTTTACTACTTGAAGTGTCTCATTTCCTAATCTAATTCCCTCAGCATCACCCGATTTAATTTGACTACATTCCATTATCCTCGTTTTGCTTTTGTTGATGTTCATCTTATATCCTCCTTTCAAGACACTGTCCATTCCGTTCAACTGCTCTTCCAAGTCCTTTGCCGTCTCTGACAGAATTACAATGTCATCGGCGAACCTCAAAGTTTTTACTTCGTCTCCATGAATTTTAATACCTACTCCAAATTTTTCTTTTGTTTCCTTTACTGCTTGCTCAATATACAGATTGAATAACATCGGGGAGAGGCTACAACCCTGTCTCACTCCTTTCCCAACCACTGCTTCCCTTTCATGCCCCTCGACTCTTATGACTGCCATCTGGTTTCTGTACAAATTATAAATAGCCTTTCGCTCCCTGTATTTTACCCCTGCCACCTTTAGAATTTGAAAAAGGGTATTCCAGTCAACATTGTCAAAAGCTTTCTCTAAGTCTACAAATGCTAGAAACGTAGGTTTGCCTTTTCTTAATCTTTCTTCTAAGATAAGTCGTAAGGTCAGTATTGCCTCACGTGTTCCAACATATCGACGGAATCCAAACTGATCCTCCCCGAGGTCTGCATCTACCAGTTTTTCCATTCGTCTGTAAAGAATTCGTGTTAGTATTTTGCAGCCGTGGCTTATTAAACTGATAGTTCGGTAATTTTCACATCTGTCAGCGCCTGCTTTCTTTGGGATTGGAATTATTATATTCTTCTTGAAGTCTGAGGGTATTTCGCCTGTCTCATACATCTTGCTCACCAGCTGGTAGAGTTTTGTCAGGACTGGTTGTCCCAAGGCTGTCAGTAGTTCTAATGGAATGTTGTCTACTCCGGGGGCCTTGTTTCGACTCAGGTCTTTCAGTGCTCTGTCAAACTCTTCACGCAGTATCGTATCTCCCATTTCGTCTTCATCTACATCCTCTTCCATTTCCATAATATTGTCCTCAAGTACATCGCCCTTGTATAAACCTTCTATATACTCCTTCCACCTTTCTGCCTTCCCTTCCTTGCTTAGAACTGGGCTGCCATCTAAGCTCTTGATATTCATACACGTGGTTCTCTTCTCTCCAAAGGTCTCTTTAATTTTCCTGTAGGCAGTATCTATCTTACCCCTAGTGAGATAAGCTTCTACATCCTTACATTTGTCCTCTAGCCATCTCTGCTTAGCCATTTTGCACTTCCTGTCGATCTCATTTTTGAGACGTTTGTATTCCTTTTTGCCTGCTTCATTTACTGCATTTTTATATTTTCTCCTTTCATCAATTAAATTCAATATTTCTTCTGTTACCCAAGGATTTCTAGCAGCCCTCGTCTTTGTACCTACTTTATCCTCTGCTGCCTTCACTACTACATCCCTCAGAGCTACCCATTCTTCTTCTACTGTATTTCTTTCCCCTATTCCTGTCAATTGTTCCCTTATGCTCTCTCTGAAACTCTGTACAACCTCTGGTTCTTTCAGTTTATCCAGGTCCCATCTCCTTAATTTCCCACATTTTTGCAGATTCTTCAGTTTTAATCTACAGGTCATAACCAATAGATTGTGGTCAGAGTCCACATCTGCCCCTGGAAATGTCTTACAACTTAAAACCTGGTTCCTAAATCTCTGTCTTACCATTATATAATCTATCTGATACCTTTTAGTATCTCCAGGGTTCTTCCACGTATACAACCTTCTTTCATGATTCTTAAACCAAGTGTTAGCTATGATTAAGTTGTGCTCTGTGCAAAATTCTACTAGGCGGCTTCCTCTTTCATTTCTTAGCCCCAATCCATAT
The DNA here is from genome assembly GCF_023897955.1 of Schistocerca gregaria. Classification (NCBI taxonomy): domain Eukaryota; kingdom Metazoa; phylum Arthropoda; class Insecta; order Orthoptera; family Acrididae; genus Schistocerca; species Schistocerca gregaria. Next base: position 1,003,300,714 of record NC_064921.1, read on the forward strand.
TCACCTACTATGTTTCCTTCTCTCCCGTTTCCTACACTCGAATTCCAGTCACCCATTACTATTAAATTTTCGTCTCCCTTCACTATCTGAATAATTTCTTTTATTTCATCGTACATTTCTTCAATTTCTTCATCATCTGCAGAGCTAGTTGGCATATAAACTTGTACTACTGTAGTAGGTGTGGGCTTCGTATCTATCTTGGCCACAATAATGCGTTCACTATGCTGTTTGTAGTAGCTTACCCGCATTCCTATTTTCCTATTCATTATTAAACCTACTCCTGCATTACCCCTATTTGATTTTGTGTTTATAACCCTGTAGTCACCTGACCAGAAGTCTTGTTCCTCCTGCCACCGAACTTCACTAATTCCCACTATATCTAACTTTAACCTATCCATTTCCCTTTTTAAATTTTCTAACCTACCTGCCCGATTAAGGGATCTGACATTCCACGCTCCGATCCGTAGAACGCCAGTTTTCTTTCTCCTGATAACGACATCCTCCTGAGTAGTCCCCGCACGCAGTAACAGCCTTTACCTTTTGCGGGATATAAGTTCTGCAGAGTTATCAGTTTTCATTCATTTCGTCCACCATAAACAAAACACGTCTCATAGAATCTATTTCAGTTTAAGAGGAGCCTAAAGGATTTATCAGTGGCCAACTCATTCTGCTCCACAGACGAATTTTTGAGTAGAACCGACTGATGTGTATACGTTGCTAATAATGTCAAATAATGCGAGTATTAGTATAATCGGACTTCTGTACAAATTCAGTGCAGTGCGGTCATTGCAAATAAGTGTCGTAAAATGATATTTCTGTTGTTGCTTTCCTGACATGTTCTACATCCTAAAGGATCTATTCACTATGGATCTATTGGAAGGAAAAGTACATTTAATCTTATAAAAAACGACACTAAATCTATTCAGTAAAATAGTGTCATTAAGGCAGATTCTCATTCCCAACCACAGACGAGTGTATAAAGCTATAGAAAAGAGACAGAAGAAGAAAGGCGTACAAATAGGAGAGCGGCATCTCACCTACTTTCCAGTTAATATATAGGGCCATTTTTGGATTATAGCTGCTCGAATAAACAGTTACAAATAACTGCTTGACAAAAGACTTACAAAACAAAAGACTTATACAGTTTCGCATAAAAATTAACTGAAAATAGATTTTAGAGTGATCTTTTTCTTCCTCTAGATTGTGAGGTAGGGCCGTCGGTGTGATAGCTCCATATCTCATAGTTTTATTTTAACAACTTAGCTTTGAATCACATAACCGTATTTTTAATTAAAGATAAGGCGGAAAAATTACCAGCTTGTCATATATCATCAACACATGTTAATGGGCTTTGTTCTTTGTTTAGGAACCACGTCGTATGGTTATTTGAAACCAGTTTGTCGTGGCATGTTCAGTGCACTTAAACATTTGCACCACATCCAAGGCATATGCTGAGTAATCTTGTTGCCACAGAGCGAAGAGACGCTGCAGTCGGACGCATAGACTGACCTTAACATGACATCTCTCGAGCGGTCTTGGGCGAGTGATATGATTGCCATTGTCTTTTGGAAACATGGGAACTCTGAATGGGTAGTTAGAATAAACATAGAGACTTATTGCGGAAGTAGTAAGAGTTCTTAGCTTATAGAACTGGAAAGTGTAATGAAAATTTGCAGAGACTTTAAATAGGAAGTGAGGAGATGTGCTTTTTGTGGTATGCTTTTTTTTTAATCAGTGTTTTAGACTTACCATAAAACCGATCTGCTGCGTGCATCTTACTTTTTGCATAAGACCTACACCGATACGTAATGCTGAGATGTGTATGGGCTCTAACTGGATGTCATTTTCCACCTCGCTCCAGACCATAATGGAACAATGTGGGTAACAAACAACTGTTAATGGTTAGACGTACTTGACAGGTCTTTCGGACTCTGTGGGTGGGTGATTTCACGTTGTTCTGTTAAAATCACTGTAGTTTACAACCCTAAAATACTCATGTTTGTTTTTATGTCTTTAAGGCCATAGATCCATGTTTGAATAGAAAGTATCATTATCACGATGTGTTTTGCAGAGTATCAATATCTTTTTATTACGAACTAAAGTGTTTCGTTTAATTTCAGAGCACTGTCGACGGTCACATTGATCAGCTGCGTTCTGTCGCACACGTAACGAGATAGCGCACTTAAATGCCGTGTGTGACTAGAAAATTGACTGATGACGACGCGCTGAAAATCTGAAATACATCTACACATAACTTACACTACGCAAGCCACTTGAACCGTGTGGTGGAGGGGCCTTCGCGATATTCTGTCCGGTTCCATTCTCAAACAGAGCTAGGAAAAATGTGTCTCTACATGCCCCTGACCGCGATCTAATGTTTATTGTCTTAATTCTACGCGAGATACGATGGTGACGGCAGTATAGCCGCATAGTCTTCTTCGAATATGGGTTATCAAGAGGCTATCGTGAGAAGTACGTGCCTTTGTTCCAAAGAATCCATTTAAGTTCCCACTACACGTCCGCCACTCCTTTGTCTAAGCTACCGTGTGGTTATAATTAAACTTTCCCTATGTAACACATTATAACTCTAATTACCATACAAGGACCAAATTAATGCCAAAGACAAGCGGAAGATAAATGAAGCAGAATCAATTCCATTGAAACACTTTTAATGTGCTGCTACGGTACATGATACCATTTCATACCGGTACCATTACTGCTACAAAAGGGGCTTAGTATGGCGCCCATCAGTGTCCAGAAGAATGTGAAAGCGCAGAACTGCATTCTGCACAGCAGAACGCAGCAAATCCCTAGGTGTGCTGGCTTACCTGTCTTGATAGGCTGCGCTTCAGATAAGCACATGTATGAGTGTTCCCATGGTAAACCCTGTCCCTCAGGCTGCCCCACAACCAGAAATCAAAGAGAGTGAGATCAGGTGATCGTGCCGACCAAACATTTGGAAACGATCGGCTGATAAGTCGGTCGTTTCAAGTGTGTTTCGGAGAAGCAGGTGAACTTCACGAGCGATGTGCGGTGGGGCCCAGTCTTGCATAAGCTGTTGAATTCAATGCGTCTCTCTCCTGTAGGGCGGATATGACATACTGGCGAAGCATATGCAGGCCAGTCACACTGCACGGCTTTGGGCCTTGAGCGCCTTGACGCCGCACCATACAGTGGAATGTTCGCCATACAGAGGAACTTCATGCACGGTGACTGGAGGTGGAGATACCCAGAATCGGCAATTAAGTGTATTCACCTTCTAATTGGGCTGCTTCTGTGTTGGCGGCGCCCTGTAGCGCTTTGCATTGGATCTCTGACTGCGCTTTCTTTGTAAGAGGCTCCGTGGCTGATTGGTCTCGTTGTTCGAAGTTAATCGCCAGTAGTGTTTGGCAGTTGGAAGTTAGTCGCCAGAAGTCATGGAAGTACTGTTGGGCAGTTAGAGGTAAACAGCATGCAGTGATGGATGTTAGATGTGAGAAGTTAGTATTGATGGAGGGTAGAGGTTTGAAGTGATAGCGTAGGCTAACGATTTGTACATGTTCGACTTGGAGATTGAATATTATTCCTGATTATATACCTTTGTACTAGATGTCAATGACGATTTATATTCGTGTTTGAAATGAATGTCACATTCTTGTTGTTGCGGTCTTCAGTCCTGTGATTGGTTTGATGCAGCTCTCCATACTACTCTATCCTGTGCAAGCTTCTTCATCTCACAGTACCTACTGCAACCTACATCCTTCTGAATCTGTTTAGTGTAGTCATCTCTTGTCTCCCTCTACGATTTTTACCCTCCTCGCTGCCCTCCAATACTAAATTGGTGATCCCTTGATGCCTCAGAACATGTCCTACCAACCGATCCCTTCTTCTGGTCAAGTTGTGCCACAAACTTCTCTTCTCCCCAATCCGAATCAATACTTCCTCATTAGTTATGTGATCTACCCATCTAATCTTCAGCATTCATCTGTAGCACCACATTTCGAAAGCTTCTATTCTCTTCTTGTCCAAACTATTTATCGTCCATGTTTCACTTCAATACATGGCTACACTCCATACAAATACTTTCAGGAACGACTTCCTGACACTTAAATCTATAGTCGATGTTAAAAAATTTCTCTTCTTCAGAAATGCTTTCCTTGCCATTGCCAGTCTGCATTTTATATCCTCTCTACTTCGTCCATCATCAGTTATTTTGCTCCCCAAATAGCAAAACTCCTTTACTACTTTAAGTGTCTCATTTCCTAATCTAATTCTGTCAGCATCACACGACTTTATTCGACTACATTCCATTATCCTCGTTTTACTTTTGTTGATGTTCATTTTATATCCTCCTTTTAAGACACTATCTATTCCGTTCAACTGCTCCTCCAAGTCCTTTGCTGTCTCTGACAGGATTACGATGTCATCGGCGAACCTCAAAGTTTTTATTTCTTCTCCATGGATTTTAATACCTACTGCGAATTTTTCTTTTGTTTCCTTCACTGCTTGCTCAATATACAGATTAAATAACATTGGGGAGAGACTACAACCCTGTCTCACTTCCTTCCCAACCACTGCCTCCCTTTCATGTCCCTCGACTCTAATAACTGCCACCTGGTTTCCATACAAATTGTAAATAGCCTTTCGCTCCCTGTATTTTACCCCTGCCGCCTTCAGAATTTGAAAGAGAGTATTCCAGTCAACATTGTCAAAAGCTTTCTCTAAGTCTACAAATGCTAGAAACGTAGGTTTGCCTTTCCTTAATCTAGCTTCTAAGATAAGTCGTAGGGTCAGTATTGCCTCACGTGTTCCAACATTTCTACGGAATCCAAACTGATCTTCCCCGAGGTTGGCTTCTACTAGTTTTTCCAAGCGTCTGTAAAGAATTCGCGTTTGTATTTTGCAGCCGTGACTTATTAAACTGATAGTTCGGTAATTTTCAAATCTGTCAACACCTGCTTTCTTTGGGATTGGAATTATTATATTATTCTTGAAGTCTGAGGGTATTTCGCCTGTGTCGTACATCTTGCTCACTAGATGGTAAAGTTTTGTCAGGACTGGTTCTCCCAAGGCCGTCAGTAGTTCCAATGGAATTTTGTCTACTCCGGGGGCCTTGTTTCGACTCAGGTCTTTCAGTAGTCTGTCAAACTCTTCACGCAGTATCGTATGTCCCATTTCATCTTCATCTACATCCTCTTCCATTTCCAGAATATTGTCCTCAAGTACATCGCCCTTGTATAGACCCTCTATATACTCCTTCCACCTTTCTGCTTTCCCTTCTTTGCTTAGAACTGTTTGCTTAGAATGTCACATTATTAAGCAAAAAAAAAAAAAAATACATTATTTGGTTTGCAACAGAATCTTTCGTTTGCTAAACACATGCTTATTAGTAGTTAGTGGCTTTAGTGGTTTATATAGCTGGCAATATTGACTCTCTCTGTATTGCAGTAGTTCAGGTAATGAAGAGCCGCGCGGGATTAGCCGAGCGGTCTCAGGCGCTGCAGTCGTGGACTGTGCGCCTGGTCCCTGCGGAGGTTCGAGTCCTCCCTCGGGCATAAGTGTGTGTGTTTGTCCTGAGGATAATTTAGGTTAAATAGTGTGTAAGCTTAGGGACTGATGACCTTAGCAGTTAAGTCCCATAAGATTTCACAAACGTAACGAAACGTAATGAAGATTTTTGTGCGGTAAGTGATGAATGAAATATATAGGTTATTGTCAAGATTTCTTTTTAGCCAGGGCCATTAGTTTGAATTAATTATTTAAAGTCAGGTTGTAATTTTTTTGAGCAGTCAGACTGCGTTGTGCTAGAATATTGTAGATCAGTGTTGACATGATAAGAAAAGGTAAAGACAAAGTAGGCTGAGTACATTAAGTTTTACTCAGCTGTTTCGGAATCAGATAATGTAGAAGTTTAATCTTCTCAGTCATTTAGCAATTTAAGTACAGACACACACATTTAAATAAAGATGTTTTAACCTGAGATTCGTCTGACCGTAGGATGGTCCAGGGCCGGCCCTCGCCAGCTTCAGTCCTTGGAGAGTGACGTCAGTACATCGTGGTGCGTCCTGTGGCGCAAGCTGGTGTACGATGGGAATCTTGTAGGATGCCGTTTGAGAATGGCTCGAAGCACCTTCCGTCCAGTGCACCACGGGATGTTCAACTGTCGTAACACAGCACGCGCAATGGCTGACGATCGGGAATTGCGCGAAGCGTTGTCCTCCATAGCAGCTGCGATTCCATCAGCCACCTTCTAAACATTCATGGTGGTGTCTGTTTGTTCTATTCGTGTCTCCCTACCACTTTCGCGCAACGACGCTCTGAGCGTGTTTTTTAGGGAATTGACTAGTTTGAACCTGGGACCTGTTGCTGGTAAGGAGACGCCAGACCACACATGACATGTAGAATTCAGAAGAGTTCAGTGAGACTAGCGATGATATAACCAATTACTAAATGATCTCAGCGTCAGCTCCACTGCACTCCCTGTAAAAGAATGTTAATACTAACTAAATTTAGTGGAAGGGGTTCAAGGCTTTCCTATTTTTAGTTAGCTGGTAAAATAACGTCGAAAAAGCAGTTAAGTTTACCACTGGAAATTTCATTCTACTCACAAAACATTGTTTATAAATTGAACTATTGATAAAAGGAAGTGTTTTAATACAGGATGGTAAAAACCAACAGCGTTCAACAAAAATGTGAACGAATATTTCCTGAATGGGTTCCCAAGTTCTACAATGGGTCGAAGGATGACCTATGCCATATCACATCTATAATCTAGGTTTAATTTAAGTTTCACAAAAGAGCAAACCATCAAAATGGTCTACACTGACCCTCAATTATCTTTAATTACTTATCTAACTTGTCGTAAATTATAGTGGCTGGTGTGGCTTCTCAATAACTATATAAAAGAAAAATCATCGCGTTTCAGATCTGTTCTTCAAGTGGCAAATGTGAACACCATGAGTTTTAATTAACGATAGACACTAGTATTACGCAAAAAGGAGGTGTAACAGATGAGACTTCTGCAGTTCTGAGTGAAGCCTTACGCGCTCAAAAATGCGGCATCGCCTGCGTTCATTACCTTGTCGGTGTCTAAGCAGCGTCAGGGCGGCAGCGGCCGGCGCAGTAGCCATCCAGCTCGCCGTCTCGGAACTCACTCTCCTCTAACTTCTCCTTACTACAATTTACCGAAGTTAGTTTTAAAAAAAAAACTATCTGGCTATGTTTTCATCTGACCAATCAGGGTCTCAATATTAACCTTAAGCTCCGCCTACAAAGTTTCTGTCTATCCAATGAGAAACGTTATACTTTTCGTGGTGGGACAATGTTTTTAAAGTTTGCAACGAACAGAGACGCTAAAAAGTCTCACGCTAAAACCTGCAGCTGGTGTGGTCCTTTTAGCGTTATCGTAAGATCTATACTGCTCTTCTGGAGGGCTCTATCTTTTAACATGGGCTGGGGGGTGGTCCTTGACGTACCTGAGACGCGAAAAAGTCTCACGCTAAAACTTGCAGGTGGTAGTGGCCCTTTTTGTGTTATCGTAAGATCTATACTGTTTTTCTGGAGGGCTCTAGCTTTTAACATGGGCTGGGGGGTGGTCCTTGACGTAACAGGGACGCGAAAAAGTCTCACGCTAAAACGTGCGGGTGGTAGTTTTAGAGGAAGGGTGGCGACGTGGGTGTCCAGTTCGTCCCTTATCGTAGGGCCTTCTAGCTTAACACGGTTCTGCTCTCGGCTTCTGTCCTCGTTTCTCCCCTGGGAACTGCGTCTGCCTCACGGTGGGAAGGTACGACATGTATTTAGGCATTCTTGTATTAGTCTGTGGTATTCCATTTGCTCACTCGTTACTCGTATTACTTTGGTTAATTTAATGTCACGATTTATTCCGAGCTATGTGACATACTACTGGATTTGCTTATCATGTCAGGGTTTTCATGGAAGGTGTTGGATTTGCCTGACACCTTACATATCACCACCCTTCGAATATAATTTTTGCACTGAATTTAGGCAATGATTGAATCGTTGTCTAAGTCAGTCAAAAATTTTCTAATGTATCTCAATTTTGTTTCGTACCTTTCAGCCACGTTCTTCTGTTCTATGCTAGTTTGTATTACTAATTTATATTTTTATATTCTTCCACATTATAATTAAAAATGACAAGAGAAGAATATTTTTATGCTATTATTAATTTTTAATTATTTTCTTTCTTCATTTAAGTGTGTAGTTTGTTTTTTAAGAAGTTTGTTATCGAAAGTGAGGAGTCTTTCACATCGATTTTCTTAGAAATATGTAGTAATTAAGTAAAATCTATTCCTAACACATTTTATAAATATCATGTGCAAGTAAAATGTTTTTGTTTCTAGACACTCATTTCAACATTGTTACACTAACAAATAAGAATTATTCCCAAGAATTGCTTTGACAAAGAAATATACATACACAAGTATTGAGATATTATGCTAACAAATGGTACAAATGTTAAAAAAAAGGAAAACATGCAACAAGAACTTTTGTTCTTTATATGCTGTCCATTTCAGAACTAATGACTTATTTTTATCGACAGTCTATTTTTTACTTAAGTCCGTGGTCAATGACTGTTATTTTGTAGTTTATTAGCTGTCTGGTGTGCTTAACGTATTTAGTTTCTCACACGTTTCTTCTGCACAATTTCTACGTCACATAATTTGATTTCACACATTCACACAATCCAATGAACGTTAAAGCATGAGGTTCGCGAATGTTTTTGCATGAAGGTTATGGACTTGAGCGAGATGGATGTGGGCAAGTATTTGATGTACAGCTTCGTTCGTCGTTCCTTGTTGGGTTTGCAAGTGTGTGTCGCTGTTGTGGAGGTCCCATAACGGAAAGTAGCTGTGAGTGCAGAATCTCATGGTTTACTGGCTTTGTATGCGTGAAAGTCATCGTTATGTGTCGCTGAAAGCGGTCGTTTTTCGTTGTAATACTTCGCAGACGACTAGTTTACAATAGGATAGGGATTTGGGAAGGTATGTTGTCTATTCTTCACCCATCTTCTTTCTTGGTCTCAATCTTGCGAATCTTCAACTTCTGTTCTTCCTGCTTTTTTTCTGCTTCTTACTTGCTTCTTGGTTCTTCTCTGGGCAGGATATGGAAATATTTATTGATAACTAGTCGCTTTGAAGTTCTCCTCCTAGTAACAGTTTGATAAATTGTTTGGGCGTGTCATTTTTACTTTGTGGAAGTTCTTCTTCTGTTTCATGCATCAGCGTGCTGTTTAATAGCAGTAGCGTGACTTTTACGCATATTTTTTGCCAGCGGTGGCTTGCCCAAGCGGTCTTCACGTCGGGCCGTTTTTTGCTCGCTCCGTTTCATGCGTGGCTCGGAGACCCTCCCTGCGTTCGCCCGTCCCGTCGCGTCTCGGTACGGTTCCCCCTAGCGGGCAAATTTACTGCCCACTTTCGCTGCAAGAAGGTCACTCTGTTGGTCTCGCTGTCCTCGTGTCTTGCTAATTACGTGCTTTTCTTTCTTGATACTTCTCGCGTTGCAACTTGTGGGTCGTTGCATCTGGTCTTTGTTGGAGATTTTACAATGGTTCTTACAAAAAGTTTTACGTATCATCATCTAACATATATCTAGTACCTACTTGTTTTACGCCTTCTTAACAAGCTTTACAAATTTCGGCGCCCTTTCCATGTTACAATTCTAAGATATTTGGAGTCTTAACGTCTACTCAAGAATCCTCAAATTCGTTTTTTTATTTTTGTGTAGTGTCGTGGTGTATAGCATTTTACTATTTAATGCTGTTAGACTATCTACGCTTTATCCCTTCACCTAAATCTCTGGTACTATTGGTGTTATTATTGAAACTACTTTCTTTTTCCCACCTTCCTCTTTCTTCATTCTTCTTTCTCCTGACGATCTTATCTGCAACATAATCTTGAAATATTGTGCTGATTATTTACCGGTAATAAAATTAATCTTCAAACTTTTTGATGTGGCTCACATGGTGAAGTCCTAAGGTTTTGCCTGTTTTTGGGTTCATTAGTTCCACAGCATTACCATGAGCAATTCGGCTAATTATGACAGGTCCTTTGTATGCAGCGTAAAATTTATGTATTTTGTATTTCTGTTTCCTGGAGAGATGGTGTGTTTTTACAAATACTTTCAGGCCTACTGAGAATGTTCTTTTAATTGCTGTTCTATCTCCTCTTTCTTTTCTTTTAATGGCTGCCTTTCTGATGTTGGAGAGTGCTGTTGCTATGATTTGTTTGTGCTGTCTACGTGGTACAATAGGAAATCTAACATTTTCTCTGGTTATGTTTGGAGGTTCAATATTTTTAAGTACAGTAACTGGAGGTAGTAGTGTAGTGCTATGTGGCATTTCATTTATTACTTCTTGAAAATCTATTAGGTATATATCCCAAGTGTTGTGTCTTTTGCCTGCATATAATCGGCATAAAGCGCCTATGTCCTTCATAGATCGTTCTGCTGGATTTACGCTAGGTTTGTACTTAGATATGTAGATGGGTTTTATTTTGTGTTGTTTTAACGTGTTCTGCCATTGCACTGATTTGTATTGTGGGCCATTATCAGAGATTATTCGTTCCAGTCGACCTACTTGTCTGAGAAAATCTTGTCTAAATGCTTTACTTATAGCAAGTCCTGTTGCTCGTTTTAATGATGTCAAGGTAACATATTTAGAAGTAAGTTCCAAAACGACAAATATGAAAATATATCCATTTTTTGTGCGTGGAAGGGCCCCATCAAATCTGTTGCAGATATTTGTGTTAATCTTTTAGGGATTATTGGAAACATAAGTGGTTTGGTTTGGAAAGTGAAGTCTTTAGCCCTCACACATTTTTTGCATTTGACTAATACTGTTCTAATTTGTCTTTCCATATTAGGAAAGTGGCTTGTTTGTTTTATTTTTAAAAAGCATTTCTTTGGTCCAAAGTGGCCATTACTTAAATGTGTATACCATATTTACTTATTAATTAGTTCATCTGGGATATAAATTAGCCATTCATTCGTTGCAACATTTCTTCTAAAAATAAAACGGTGTTTTTTACGAGATAGTGCTGTCGAATGTGTGGAAAATCCTTACTTCTCCACTTGTGTTTGATTCCTAGTATTTCTGGATACTTGTCCTGTTCTTTGCCTATGTTTTTCAATGCTGTCGTAATATGGTTTTCGAAAGGTACTTGTTTCATATAGTACATTGTAAACTGGTCTTCTGCTGCCTGCTGGTTCCAAACCTATGTTTTTGGATGCACCCTGTGGACATCGTGATAAAGCATCTGCTAATACATTCGCTGGTCCTGGTATGTGTGTAATAGCGAAGTCAAATTCTTGTAGTATTAACATCCATCTGGCTAACCTCCCATGAGTTTGTTTGGTGGATAACAGAAATTCTAATGCTTTGTGGTAAGTATATACTTTTGTTTTTCTTCCGAATAGGAAGTATCGAAAACGTTGGAAGCCCCATACAATGGCCAATGCTTCCAGCTCTGTGACTGAATAGTTTCTCTCGCTTTTTGTGAGTATCCGACTGGCAAAGGCAATTGTTCTATATGATCTTAGCCCTGCCTGATCGTATTCTTGGAATAAAACAACTCCTAAACCTGTTTTCGCGCTATCAGTGGCCATACAAAAATTTTGTGTTAGATCAGGATGTGCTAAAATCGGTGCTGTTGTTAGTGCGTTTTTCACTTTTAAAAATTCTTCATTGGTTTGTTGATCCCATACCCATGGCGTGTTTTTTCCAGTCAATGCACATAGGCGTGGTGTTGCAAGAGAGTCGATCCAAATAAATTTTTTATAGAATCCGGTGAGACCTAGAAATCCTCTGAGAGTTTTCTTATTATATGGAGTACAGAATTCTTTGATTGCCGTTAGTTTTTCTGGGTCGGACATTACCCCTTTCTCGGAAATTATGTGTCCTAGAAATTTGACCTCTCGCCTTCCAAATTTGGATTTTGTTATATTTACTGTGACCCGATGCTCTATCATGATCTGTAAAAACTGATTTAATGTGTCGTTGTGATGTTCCCAAGAGGGTTCTGCTATAAACACATCATCAACATAACAAGTAATTTTTTGTAAAATTTCAGGGCTGAGTATAGTATTAAATCCCCCAATAAACGCTGCTGATGATATGTTTAAACCAAATGGCAATCGTTTAAACTGGTAACAAGTACCGAATACGATAAATGCTGTAAATTTTCTACATTCTGGGGACAATTCTATTTGCCAGAAACTACTCCGTAAATCAATTGATGAAAATATCTTAGCACCGTGGAAGTTTTGTATCTATTCCTCTAATTTTTCTGGGCGATCTGTCTCAGTGATTATGATTGTGTTGATCTGTCTGGAATCAAGCACTAACCTGATGCTCCCATCTTGTTTTTGTACAATATGGAGCGGGCTGTTATATGTGGAGGTAGCTGGTTCAATAATATCGTCATCTAACATTTTAGATATCTCCTGGAATACTTTATGGGATTGTATAGGGTGGCACTCTAAATGGTTTGTGCTGTTTTACTTCAAACTTGTACTGAAAGTGTTTAATACTGCCAGTCTTAGGTAAGATACCTCTGCTTTAGCTCGTAAAATATCCTCTAATTATCTTTTACTGTGTTCCGAAATACCTTGAACTTCTTGTAATTTTTCGTCGATTTCTTTATGGACTTCTAACATGAGTTGAGGCGATTCCTTCTTTTGTGCATACCATTCTAATTCTTCATCCTCTTTATCTCGCGTCATTCTTAATTGTTTGTTTATAACTGGTATTTCTTCTAATTTTAGCTTTTGCTCAAAGAGAAGTGTGACATTCCCGAATGTTACGCTACCTTTCCCCATATCTATTATCGCTCGTCTCTCACTTAAAAAATCTGCACCTATAATCAAATCTACAGTTAGTTTAGGTATAATCACGAAGTTGGCTTCGATCTTTTGACCTTGGCACGAAAGAGTTAACCTTGTTTGTCTCGTAAGTTCCGCAGCATTGTTTCTAATAGGACCTCTTACTTTAATCTTACGTGTTTTCAGAACTGGCAATTCCTCATTGGCATTACACTGCATGAATAAATTTTCTGAGATCGCAGTCAGTTCACTTCCGCTATCAATTACAATATTGACTGGGATATTCTTTACCATGGCCTTCACAATTGGTTGAATTTGAAAGGGTTGGTTCTGTTCTTCTTCTTCTTGCATCAACGAATCCTCCACTGAATCATACATGAGTCTTTTTAGGAATTTCCCTTGTGAATTCGAACTTTCTGTAGGATAAGCTGCGACTGCTACTTCTCTCTCTTTTATTTCCTCTTGTCTATTTCTTCCTTCATTTTCGCTTTCTTCTACATCCTCTACTTTTTCCTCATCCTCGTCTATCTTCTCCTTCTTCGTCCCTACTTCCACATAATCGCATCTAAATGCTCTAATTATCGCTTCATAACTTCCTTCATTATATACGTTGGGTTGTGTGCCCACTCGTAACTTATTTTCAACTTCTATCGACTGCGCATTATCCTCATTGAATTCGCTTTCCCTGGTTTCCATCTCAAATAGCTCTGCAATACTCATTACTTCGTCCTTTCCTCCTACATTCGTTGTGCATGCCTCTGGTAATTCATCTTCCTCTTCAGTATTCTCCCAATTAATTTCGTCCCAACACGATATTGTTATTTTCTTGTCTTCGTTTTCATCTGGTCCCTGCGGATTTGTTTCTTCCTTCTTCTCTTCTCGTGATAAGAGTTTTACTTCTTTGTTCAAGGTGCTGCAATTGTCCTGGGTCGGTGCGTCATTCTCTTTGGCATGGGCGCTTAGCTGTCAACTCGAACGTTTATTGGGGTTTGGTGGTCTTACCTCCACGTCTTCTATATGTATTCGCTTTTCTTGTTCAGCTTGTTGATAGTCGTTTCTTTGTTGATAATTTGTCGGTCTATTGGTTCTCCAGTACCCGTTCCGGTTGTCGTGATTCCCTCTGTAATAGTTGTTGCCGTTCATGGGTGAATTATAGTTATTACCATATTCTCTTCTAAACCCATAACCGGTTCTTTGTTGAAATCTATTGTCGTTTCTTGGTGCGAAGTTATCACGTGGTTCGTAATTATTGTTTCTTCGTACTGTGTCTTGTGGATTCCACTGCTTTTTGCTTTCATTTTCACGTGCGCTTCTTCTTTTTCTTGCGTCATCTTCCGAAAATATGAACTCTAGTTCCCTTAGAATACCTTTAAATGCTTCGACGTCATTGCCTCCGCGACCTACTAATGATTGCTGGTATTTCAATGGTAGCTTCATCGCGCATAATTTAATCAACTCTCCGTCACTGTATGGTACATCTAAGCATTGATCTTTGTTTGCCATTACTTCAAAAAATTTCACGGGACTCTTCTCTCCTGAATTTTCAAAATATGGGTTCTGTAATAATTCGTACTTCACTCTGTTCTGTGCTTCGCTGGACCAATATCGTGAGAGAAACTTCTCTCTGAAATCTTCGTACGATCGGCATGTCGCTGCAACATTCTGCATGGTTTCTGCGACTGTTCCTGACATGTGTGCACATATAAAGTCTAATTTGTGTGCTAGCGTCCAGTGTTCTGGTAATCCTACTCGGAATTGATCAATAAAAGTTCGTGGATGTAATAAGTTTCCTTCTCGAAAGTGTTGAAATTTTCTGACTGTGAGGAAATGATCGTTGTCGTACTTCGTCATAGTTCCATATGAAATTCGCGATTCTTCGCCACTTTTGTTTCTGATCATTTCTCCCGTCGTTCTTTCTGGTTGTGGTAGATCCATTGGATATTGTCCACTGTAACTTTCGCCTATCCTTGCGTAGTATCGTTGGAGTGGTACGCAATAATTTTCTTCCATCGGTTGTGAACGTGTAGCTGAATGCATTGCACTGTACACTTCGCGACCTGGCTTTACATTGTCACGTATGCTACTTTCCGCCTGTGATTGGAATCGAAAATGCGTAATATCTTCGTTAATTTGCTTGTTTTTCCGGTGCTGTTACAGATACGGATGTGGTTGCAGACCCTGTGTTTGTTCGATCACTACGCTCTTCAATGGTTTGCAACAACTCTGCTCGCAATTTCTAAAATTGTCGCTTCGTTTGCGCTTCTATTTTGACTATGCGGTTATCATATCCATTCAGCGCTGCTTTTGTGATACGTTTGTGTAACACACTGTTTTCAACAATTTCACGCGCTGTACCTGCTGCTTGTCTAGTAACTTCGTTTATCTGTTTCTCTAGTTTCTTGACTTCTCCGTGGGTGTTGTTACGTAATGTTTTGATCTCGTTCTGAATGTCATTACGCAACGTTTGTACGTCCGCTCGTACCTTGTCAATGTCTGTTCTCAATTGATTGTGACCTGTTATTAAGTGTCCTATCACTTCTCGAGATTCATTTCCTTCGTCTTCAATATGACTTAGGTGTAACTGAATTTTTTTGTTTAGTTCTTTAATCTCACGCATTTGTCTCTTGGTTTCTGCAATTTGTTTCGTCGTTTCTGCATTTTGAATTTTAATTTGGTTCGCAATTTCTTTATTTTGCCTTGTCATGGTTTCCGTGATATGTTGTAATAATTCTGCCAGATTGGTGGGTCCTATTGCGTTTTCTTCCGACGTCCTACGCTCTGTGTTTTCGCCCAAGTGTTGGTTCGCAACCGATTGCATTGAACTGTGCGGTGACATGTTTCTGCTCGCATTCCTTGCACTCTGTGGTGAGGGAGCTCTGATTACTTGTACTATGGGTTCTACGTATTCAAGACGCAAGTTAGAATCCTCATCGACTGTCTCACTACTTTCATGCTCCTCTGTCGTACGCTGACCTAGATTTTCTGTGCCTTGGCGTTCATTATCCTCGTTATGGTGCGTTATATGTCCTATTTCTCGCGATACTGCATCGTCTGTTGTACTGTCCTCTATTCTCTGTCCATTTTCATGCTGGGTCTCTACCTCAATTCGGTCAAGGACTCGATCTGCCATTGCTAATCTTTCCAAATCCCTTATTTTTTGTTTTAAAAGCAATTCACGCGCCCTACTTCGCGTCAACATGCGCTCATACGATCTCACGCGTTTCATAAACTTTTTGTTCACACGACACTACCAAGACTGACAATCCATTCACTTACTTGTTGGGTCAGAACCAACTTGTCAACGATGTATCCGCCACCTGTGCGCTTGCATTGGAGAGAAAACTTAATTCTAACAATATTAAAATTCATAACTTAATTATGCCATTGTCTCTGCCAGAATTCTTACTTTTTCTGGAATACCTTAACTATCTATCGCTGCAGCTTCTGTTTTCGACTATGTATAACTTTAAGGAAAAAAAATTTTTACTACGAAAATTTTTCAGCAGGATATTTTTCTGACCTAGTTTGGCATGTGGTCGACCTTCAATCATGGTATTTTATCATTCTGGCAGGGTCGCCATTTTATAAACATTCATGGTGGTGTCTGTTTGTTCTATATCGTGTCTACCTACCACTTTCGCGCAACGACGCTCTGAGCGTGTTTTTTAGGGAATTCAATAGTTTGAACCTGGGACCTGCTGCTGGTAAGGAGACGCCAGACCACACATGACATGTAGAATTCAGAAGAGTTCAGTGAGACTAGCGATGATATAACCAATTACTAAATGATCTCAGCGTCAGCTCCACTGCACTCCCTGTAAAAGAATCTTAATACTAACTAAATTTAGTGGAAGGGGTTCAAGGCTTTCCTATTTTTAGGTAGCTGGTAAAATAACGTCGAAAAATCAGTTAAGTTTACCATTGGAAATTTTATTCTACTCACAAAACATTGTTTATAAATTGCACTATTGATAAAAGGAAATGTTTTAATACAGGATGGTAAAAACCAACTGCGTTCAACAAAAATGTGAACGAATATTCCCTGAATTTGTTTCCAAGTTCTACAATGGACCGAAGGATGACCTATGCCATATCACATCTATAATCTAGGTTTAATTTAAGTTTCACAAAAGAGAAAACTATCAAAATGGTCTACAGTGATCCTCAATTACCTTTAATAACTTATCTAACTTGTCGTAAATTACAGTGGCTGATGTGGCTTCTCAATAACTATATAAAAGAAAAATCATCGCGTTTCAGATCTGTTCTTCAAGTGGCAAATGTGAACACCATGAGTTTTAATTAACGATAGACACTAGTATTACGCAAAAAGGAGGTGTAACAGATGAGACTTCTGCAGTTCTGAGTGAAGCCTTACGCGCTCAAAAATGCGGCATCGCGTGCGTTCATTACCTTGTCGGTGTTTCGGCAGTGTCAGGGCAGCGGCGGGCAGCACAGCTCCGCTCACCTCGCCATTTCGGAAGCAACTCTCCTCACTTCTCCTTACTACAATTTACCGAAGTTGGTTTAAAAAAAACTATCTGGCTATGTTTTCATCTGACCAATCAGGGTCTCAATGTTAACCTTAAGCTACGCCTACAAAAATTCTGTCTATCCAATGAGAAACGTTATACTTTTTGTGGTGGGGCAATGTTTTTAAAGTTTGCAACGTAACAGAGACGCTAAAAAGTCTCACGCTGAAATGTGCGGGTGGTGAGCCCTAGTGGTTAGCTGGAGACGTGGGTGTCCGTCCCTTATTGTAGGGCCTTCTAGCTTAACACGGTTGTGCTCTCGGGTTCTGTCCTCGTTTCTCCCCTCGGAACTGCGTCTGTCTCACGGTGGAAAGGTATGACATGCATTTAGGCATTTTGTATTAGTCTGTGGTATTCCATTTGCTCACTCGTTACTCGTATTGCTTTGGTTAATTTAATGTCACGATTTATTCGGAGCTATGTGACGTACTACTGGATTTGCTTATCATGTCAGGGTTTTCATGGAAGGTGTTGGATCTGCCTGACACCTTACCACCTGTGGTGCAGCCGGTCATCGGCCTCTTCCCGTAGCGGCGCCCAGTTCTCCAGTTGATTTGAACTTCTTCCTCGCGCCGCACATAGCAGGTGCAGAAAGAGGACACTTCCGTAATCCTTTCAGCCGACGATATCCTCAAAGTGCAGCTGCAGCATTACTGTTGTTTTGGTAACAGAGCTTCACCAATGAAGCCCTGTTCCGTTTGTCCAAGCTCATGTTGACACGTGGAAAATTGCACTGTTGCTGGTCAGGTGTGTAAAACTACGAATCACGATGACTGATCACGACACCTGGTGGCCATAGTTGGACCTGTTTGGTGGCGTTGTGAAGCATGGAAATCATGCACCCCATACTTCGGACGTTAATGCTACCGAATTTGGTACTCGTATGGTAATTAGTTCCCGTGTTATAATGTGTAAAATAGGGAAAGTACAATTATAACTACCTGGTATATAAACCTGTTGCGGTCTTTCTACTCGTCTCTGAGTTTGTGCGATGTCTGGTATCGAGCCTGCCTGAAAACAACTTTTCCTAATCTTAATTTTACAACTTAGTCCCATTTAACAGATTAGCATTACCCATAAATACACTTTACCTTCTTACAGTGAATTGTGGAATACTAGAACGCAGAAATTCCAGTGATGCGTAAACGATGTTCTAACGACAAAAAAAAAAAGACGATTAAGTGTATTTAGGGATTTTCACATAAGAATCTTGTAGGAATTACTTTAAGGAACTTAATTCTATTTCGATATCTAGTATGTAATTACGTTTACAACTGTTCGGTCTGTACTGAATCTTATCTAAATCATTTTAACCTTAGGAAATGACTTCATCTCAAGAAATACGCGTAGAACTGATGTGCTATACACCTGACTAATCCACAGTGTGGCCGTACAGCGCCTATGAATGCATTCAAAAGTAAGCTACACTACGGGTCATTTAAATTGCTACACCAAGAAGAAATGCAGATGATAAACGGGTATTCGTTGGACAAATATATTATACTAGAACTGACATGTGATTACATTTTCACACAATTTGGGTGCATAGATCCTGAGAAATCAGTACCCAGAACAACCCCCTCTGGGCGTAATAACGGCCTTAATACGCCTGGGCATTGAGTAAAACAGAGCTTGGATGGCGTGTACACGTACAGCTGCCGATGCAGCTTCAACACGATACCACAGTTCATCAAGAGTAGTGACTGGCCTATTGTGACGTACCAGATGCTCGGCCACCATTGACCAGACGTTTTCAATTGGTGAGAGATCTGGAGAATGTGCTGCCCAGGGCAGCAGTCGAACATTTTCTGTATCCAGAAAGGGCCGTACAGGACCTGCAACATGCGGTGGTGCATTATCCTGCTGAAATGTAGGGTTTCGCATTAATCGAATGACAGGTACAGACACGGGTCGTAACACATCTGAAATGTAACGGCCAGTGTTCAAATTGCCGTCAATTCGAACAAGAGGTGACGAAGACGTGTAACCAACGGCACCCCATACCATCACGCCGGGTGATACGCCAGTATGGCTATGACGAATACACGCTTCTAATGTGCGTTCACCGCGATATCGCCGTACACGGATGTGAACTTTTTTTTTTTTTTTTTTTTTTTTTTTTTTTTTTTTTTTTTTGATCATCAGTCTACTGACTGGTTTGATGCGGCCCGCCACGAATTCCTTTCCTGTGCTAACCTCTTCATCTCAGAGTAGCTTGCAACCAACGTCCTCAATTATTTGCTTGACGTATTCCAATCTATGTCTTCCTCTACAGTTTTTGCCCTCTACAGTTCCCTCTAGTACCATGGAAGTCATTCCCTCATGTCTTAGCAGATGTCCTATCAACCTGTCCTTTCTCCTTATCAGTGTTTTCCACACATTCTTTTCCTCTCCAATACTGCGTAGAATCTCCTCATTCCTTACCTTATCAATCCACCTAATTTTCAACATTCGTCTATAGCACCACATCTCAAATGCTTCGATTCTCTTCTGTTCCGGTTTTCCCAC
This sequence comes from Schistocerca gregaria, assembly GCF_023897955.1. Lineage (NCBI taxonomy): Eukaryota > Metazoa > Arthropoda > Insecta > Orthoptera > Acrididae > Schistocerca > Schistocerca gregaria. The sequence goes on from NC_064921.1 coordinate 1,003,320,570, forward strand.
AGTCCATGTTTCACTACCATACAATGCTGTACTCCAGACGTAAATCCTCAGAAATTACTTCCTCAAATTAAGGCCGGTATTTGATATTAGTAGACTTCTCTTGGCCAGAAATGCCTTCTTTGCCATAGCGAGTCTGCTTTTGATGTCTTCCTTGCTCCGTCCGTCATTGGTTATTTTACTGCCTAGGTAGCATATTTCCTTAACTTCATTTACTTCGTGACCATCAATCCTGATGTTAAGTTTCTCGCTGTTCTCATTTCTACTACTCATTACCTTCGTCTTTCTCCGATTTACTCTCAAACCATACTGTGCACTCATTAGACTGTTCATTCCAACATTATGTGAACATTATGATGCTATAAACAGAACCTGGATTCATCCGAAAAAATGGCCTTCTGCCATTCGTGCACGCACTTTCGTCGTTGAGTACACCATCGCAGGCGGTCCTGTCTGTGATGCAGCGTCAAGGGTAACCGCAACCATGGTCTCCGAGCTGATAGTCCATGCTGCAGCAAACGTCGTCGAACTGTTCGTGAAAATGGTTGTTGTCTTGCAAAAGTCCGCATCTGTTGACTCAGGATCGAGACGTGGCTGCACGATCCGTTACAACCATGCGGATAAGATGCCTGTGATGTCGACTGCTAGTGATACGAGGCCGTTGGGATCCAGCACGGCGTTCCGTATTACCCACCTGAACCCACCGATTCCATATACTGCTAACAGTAATTGGACCTCGACCAACGCGAGCAGCAATGACGTGGTACGGTAAACCGCAATCGCGATAGGCTAAATCCGTCGGAAACGTGATAGTACGCATTTCTCCTCCTTACACGAGGCATCACAACAACGTTTCATCAGGCAACACCGGCCAAGTGCTGTTTTTGTATGAGAAATCGGTTGGAAACATTCCTCATGTCAGCACGTTGTAGGTGTCGCCACCGGCGCCAACCTTGTGTGAATGCTCTGAAAAGCTAATCATGTGCATATCACAGCATCTTTTTCCTGTTGTTAAATTTCGCATCTGTAGCACGCCATCTTCGTGGTGTAGCAATTTTAATGGTCACTAGTGTAGATAACTCGATTAAAAGTAAAATATACCATGAAGTGCAAGAATTCCAAGACAGTGTAACGGAGGACATACTTCTTGAAACAGAGTTATTTAAAATAATACGTTTTTGTATTATACCATACACACTGTCAAATATGCCAAGGGCCTTGGCGCAGTGGTACACCGATTTCCGTCCGATCATCGAATTTAAGCGTTATCAGTTTTGGCTAGCACTTGCAAGATGGGTCTGCCGTGCGCTGTCTGTAAGCTGCGTGTACTCAGCCCTTGAGGAGTTACTTAATTAACAAGTGGCGGCTTACGTTGCGAAAACAGACAACGGCCGGGAGAGGGTGTGTTGACCAAATGCCCCTCCATATGCGCAACTAATAACACCCATCGTCTGAGGATGACACGGCGGTCGGCCAGTACTGCCGGGCCTTCCGAGGCCTGTTCGGACGGACTATTTTGTAATGTCAAAAATGTTAGTGTATCACGTGTCTGGTATTAAATGACATAAATGAAGCAATGTACCACTACACATCGAAGTAGTGCCTCAGTTAATGGGCTGCTGGAAACATGGTCATAGCGTACTTATACTCGTGGTTTACAAGGTACTACAAATGTGCTGTTGGTTTTAGGCAGATAACGTTGTATGTAAATAATAATAATGAGCGTATGGCTTTGGTGGCCGGGAGATCCCTCGCGGCGCAATTCGGCCGTTGCTCCACTACGGCGACTTGCGAGTGAATAAGGATGAAAAGATGATGACAGACACCACAACATCGTCATCTCTTGGCAGAGCAAATCCCTGACCCCTCCGGGAATCGATCCCGTGACCGCGTGCGCGGGAAGCGAGAACACTACCGCAAGACCACGAGCCGCGGACGTTGTATGTGAACATACGTTAATACTGTAATTTTAATTCCACTCAAACTTTGACCACGCCAAATGCAAGGACAACTCTCAAAGCTGAATAAATGTATTAAAATTTATTTAAACGGTGTGACTTCTCTAAATAATGTAGGTGAGCTGGAGGTACAGTAGAACAGATAATTTTGCACGAGTATTGGACACACTACTTAACAAAGTTGGAAATATATTGAATGAACAGAAAATTATATGTAGCGGACATCTTTGCACTTATACAATTAAATCATAGTTTTATCTGGACGTAAAAATTTTGATAAATGTCCCGACTTATTTCGGCCGTTATCTTCAGAGAACTTGAAACTGATGCAGAATATCCCATCAATATTGTCGGTAAACTGTCAACATTGACGAAATACTTTGCGTAAATCTGTTTCAGGAGTCAACACTGACGAGATATTTTGAATCACTGTATTTCAAGTAGTTCTGAAATCAGTACAATATTTTTATAAAATATTGTATACTGCAACAGGTGTTGAAGGATGTGAACATTACCGAACTATCAGTTTAATAAGGCACAGCTGCAAAATACTGACGCGAATTCTTTACAGACGAATGGAAAAACTGGTAGAAGTCGACCTCGGGGAAGATCAGGTTGGATTCCGTAGAAATGTTGGAACACGTGACTTATCTTAGAAGAATGATTAAGGAAAGGCAAACCTACGTTTCCAGCATTTGTAGACTTAGAGAAAGCTTTTTGACAATGTTGACTGGAATACTCTCTTTCAAATTCTGAAGGTGGCAGGAGTAAAATACAATTTGGACAGAAAGCAGATGGCAATTATACGAGTCGAGGGACATGAAGTAGAAGCAATGGTTGGGAAGGGAGTGAGGCAGGGTTGTAGCCTATCCCCGATGTTATTCAATCTGTATATTGAGCAGGCAATGAAGCAAGCAAAAGAAAAATTCAGAGTAGGTATTAAAATCCATGGAGAAAAAAAAAAGCTTTGAGATACGCCGATGACATTGTCATTCTGTCAGAGACAGCAAAGGACTTGGAAGAGCAGTTGAACGGAATAGACAGTGTCTTGAAAGGAGGGTATAAGATGAACATCAACAAAAGCAAAACGAGCATAATGGATTGTAGTCGAATTAAGTCGGGTGATGCTGAGGGAATTAGCTTAGGAAATGGGACACTTAAAGTAGTAAAGGAGTTTTGCTATTTGGGGAGCAAAATAACTGATGACGGTCGAAGTAGAGAGGATATAAAATGTAAACTGGCAATGGCAAGAAAAGCGTTTCTGAAGAAGAGAAATTTGTTAACATCGAGTGTTGATTTCAGTGTCAGGAAGTCGTTTCTGGAAGTATTTGTATGGAGTGTAGCCATGTATGGAAGTGAAACATAACTAATGAGGAGGTATTGAATAGAATTGGGGAGAAGAGAAGTTTGTGGCACAACTTGACTAGAAGAAGAGATCGGTTGGTATGCCATGTTCTGAGTCATCAAGGGATCACCAATTTAGTATTGTAGGTCAGCGTGGAGTGTAAAAGTCGTAGAGGGAGACCAAGAGATGAATACACTAAGCAGATTCAAAAGGATGTAGGGTGCATTAGGTACTTGGAAATGAAGAAGCTTGCACACGACAGAGTAGCATGGAGAGCTGCATCAAACGAGTCTCAGGACTGAAGACGACAACAACAACAACTGCAACAACTACTTGTTACTAACATTTTATTAGCACGACGCCTCTTGGCAGCACGCTACCATCATCAGGAACATATACAGTTACTTTTGCATTGTAGTTTATATGATGTGAGGTTAGTTTCCTTTGCTGTGTGTGCCAATAAGGTTACGTGACGAAAAAGACGCCTTTTCAGGAAGATAAATGTGTTATCGTGTGTTCATTCTGTGGTGAGCATGACTACATCATGGCACACACAACAGGCGAAACTAACCTCACTTCAAATAAATGAGAATGTAAAAGGAACTGTAAATGCACCTGATGATAGCAGCATGTTGCCGAAACGCGTCGTGATAGTAAGTATTAGTAACAAGTGACTGTTGTAGTATATATTATTTCATTAAAATCTTACACTACAGTTGCAGCCCTCAAATAATATACCTATAACAAGTATAAATTTCAATAAAATATTTGTGAGTCAGGCTAAAATATACCTAAATTATATAAGCTTTCTAAAATTGTTCCTGTTGGAAGAAACGCCGAGCCTCGACCGTAGGAATGGCAGACCGGCTGAACGCGTGTGTTTGGAATGTGAGAACAAGTAGTGAGATTTGGATTCTGGTGACTGAGGAATATGGAGAATCTTCTTGGCGGAACTGAATATACTGGGTGATCAAAAAGTCAGTATACATGTGAAAACTTAATAAACCACGGAATAATGTAGATAGAGGGGTAAAAATTGACACACATGCTTGGAATGACATGGGATTTTATTAGAACGAAAAAAAAACGAAGTTCACAAAATGTCCGACAGATGGCGCTGGACAGCAAAACGTCAGTGACTGGCCATGACAATCGTGTATGAAAGGAGCTGTGATGAGAGATAGATCAGATGCGCCAGCATTCGCAGCATGTTATCTGAAAAGGCGCTTTTAGTGAAGCTGTATTATAAGAATGGGGAATGTGCTAGTTCAGCGTTACAATCCTATCGCCATAGGAAGGGGATTCGAACGGGTAAAGGTCCGTTGACAAATGCAGCTGTGGCGAGAATGATTTCGAAGTTCGAAGCCACGGGCTGTTTAGACGATAGACCCCCGTAGTGGCCGACCGAGCACAAGGCGTAATGCTGCTGAGACAGTTCAGGAAGAAATGGAGACTGTAGCGGGTTCGTCTATGCACGGGGAAGTCAGCGCTCGTGCAGTCGCACGTCGCACCGGCATTCCATACACTACTGTTTGGTTGGCACTGAGGCGTACCCTCCGATGCTATCCGTACAAAATCCATCGGCATCATGAAGTGTTACGTGGCGATTTAGTGAAGGGGAGGGCATTTGCGGTGTGGGCGTTTCAAAAGACGGAGGAAGATGACGATTGGTTGAGTAACGTGATGTAGGCCGACGAAGCTCATTTCATGCTCCGAGGGTCTGTCAACGCCCACAACTGCAGAATTTGGGCTAGCGAAACTCCATTGCACGACGAGGAAGTCACGGTATGGGTTGTATTTACCTCATCTACCGTTATCGGGCCTTTTTTCCTCGAGGAAATGCGTGATTCTGGTTTTGTAACTGCTACCGTGGCGGGTGAGAGGTACGCCGATATGTTACAGAATCGCATCATTCCCAGCCTGGCGGATAAACACCTGCTGGAACGTACGATGTTTATGCAGAGTGGCGCTCCACCCCATATAGCTAGACGAGTGAAAGATCTCTTTCGCATGTCGTTTGGTGATAATCGTGTGCTCAGCCGCCACTTCTGTCATGCTTGGTTTCCCAGATCCCCAGACCTCAGTCCGTGCGATTATTGGCTTTGGGGCTACCTGAAGTCGCAAGTGTATCGTGATCGACCGACGTCTCTAGGGATCAGAATGAGATTTTCACTCTGCAGCGGAGTGTGCGGTGATATGAAACTTCCTGGCAGATTAAAACTGTGTGCCCGACCGAGACTCGAACTCGGGACCTTTGCCTTTCGCGGACAAGTGCTCTACCAACTGAGCTACCGAAGCACGTTATAGTGTGCCCGACCGAGACGTGCTTCGGTAAATCAGCTGGTAGAGCACTTGCCCGCGAAAGGCAAAGGTCCCGAGTTCGAGTCTAGGTCGGGCACACAGTTTTAATCTGCCAGGAAGTTTCATCTCTAGGGATGCTGAAAGACAACATCCGACGCCAATGCCTCACCATCACTCTGGACATGCTTTACAGTGCTGTTCACAACATTATTCCTCAACTACAGATTTTGTTGAGGAATGATGGTGGAGATATTGTGCATTTCCTGTAAAGAACATCATCTTTACTTTGTCTTACTTTGTTATGCTAATTATTGTTATTCTGCTCAGATGAAGCGCCATCTGTCGGCTTTTTTTGAACTTTTGTATTTTTTGGTTCTAATAAAACCCCATGTCATTCCAAGCATGTGTGTCAATTTGTACCTCTCTATCTACATTATTCCGTGATTTATTCAGTTTTCAAGTTTATACTGACTTTTTGATCAGCTGGTATACAGATCTATGCTGTGTCTAAGCACCAGCACATTGAGAATCTCTCGAAAATCTCTCGTTAATTGTACGATTTGTTGTAATAAAATGACGGGAAACGTTATATTGGTGGTTAAAGAATTATTGTAACTCGTGTATTATGAAAGTATGCCGATTCAACGCGACGGCACATTGAGGATATATAAAAAATAACCGTTATAATTAATTAAATGACAGTTAATAACGTATCTACAAGTGAAGCTTTCAGGAGATGGTAATATCGAAAGTATGGTCACAACTTATTCATACTCGGTGTGCGTAACGATTTCCTGTAAAGAACATCATCTTTGCTTTGTCTTACTTTGTTATGCTAATTATTGCTATTCTGATCAGATGAAGCGCTATCTGTCGTACATTTTTTGAACTTTTGTATTTTTTTGGTTCTAATACAACCCCACGTCATTCCAAGCATGCGTGTCAATTTGTACCTCACTATCTACATTATTCCGCGATTTATTGTTTTCAAATTTATACTGACTTTTTGATCCGCCGGTATATTCGCCGCTGAAGCGAAAATGGTTCCCGTACGTGTTTCGGTAGAAGAATGACTCCGCCAGACATTTAGCTTTAACAGCAGGCGGGACGAGAAAGTGGTGTCTGGGCAGCGCGGCGAGGCGCGGCGCGGCGCGGAACACTTTCTCTGAAGTGCAAGTGGCCGTCTGCGACCTCCAGCGGTCCTGAATGGAGCGGCGCGGCGCGGCGCATGCGCAGTGTGTGGCGTGCAGCAGCTCACCCAGTGGCCGCGCGTGACGTCACGCGGGCCGCGGTCACGGCGTGCCTACCGACCGACTGAACCAGAGAGAGCAGGGAGCAGCGCAGACTGCAGAGCCAGCGTCTCCGGGCCCGACTCGCCGTGCCACTAGCCGCTAGCCTGCTTATGCACGCGGGCCGTGCATGCGGACGTTGGGCGTGCCCAGTTTCTGACGTCGTAGGGATCTTTCCCAAAGTGCAAAGCAATTTCTTGCATATCAAATATTCTGAATGTGCGCTTGAGCGTAGACCAACTAGATGGAAGAACTCCACCTACGTCGCAACACGCCATCTCCGCTAAAAAGTCGCGAGACACCGTATTCGCTTTCACGTTGCGCCCATACATATATAAAGATTTGCTGTTTCTAAGCACCAGCAAATTGAGGATCTCTCGAAAACCTGTCGTTAACCGTATGATTTGTTGTAATAAAATGAAAGGAAATGCCCTATGGTGGTTAAAGTATTATTGTAACTTTTCTGTTATGAAGGTATGCTAAGAGTATTTCTACATCTCATCTACATCCATACTCCGCAAGCCACCTGACGGTGTGTGGCGGAGGGTACCTTGAGTACCTCTATCGGTTCTTCCTTCTATTCCAGTCTCGTATTGTTCGTGGAAAGAAAGATTGTCGGTATGCCTCTGTGTGGGCTCTAATCTCTCTGATTTTATCCTCATGGTCTCTTCGCGAGATATACGTAGGAGGGAGCAATACATTGCTTGAATCCTCGGTGAAGGCATGTTCTCGAATCTTTAACAAAAGCCCGTACCGAGCTACTGAGCGTCTCTCCTGCAGAGTCTTCCACTGCAGTTTATCTATCATCTTCGTAACGCTTTCGCGATTACTAAATTATCCTGTAACGAAGCACGGTGCTCTCTGTTGGATCTTCTCTATCTCTTCTATCAACTCTATCCGGTACGGATCCCACACTGCTGAGCAATATTCAAGCAGTGGGCGAAAAAGCGTACTGCAACCTACTTCCTTTGTTTTCGGATTGCATTTCCTTAGGATTCTTCCAATTAATCTCAGTCTGGCATCTGCTTTACCGACGATCAACTTTATATGAGCTTTCCATTTTAAATCACTCGTAATGCCTACTCACAGTAATTTATGGAATTAACTGCTTCCAGTTGCTGACCTGCTACATTGTAGCTAAATGCTAAAGGATCTTTCTTTCTATGTATTCGCAGCACATTACACTCGTCTACATTGAGATTCAGTTGCCATTCCCTGCACCATGCGTCAATTCGTTGCAGATGCTCCTGCATTTCGGTACAATTTTCCATTGTTACAACCTCTCGATATACCACACCATCATCAGCAAAAAGCCTCAGTGAACTTCCGATGTCATCCACCAGGTCATTTATGTACATTGTGAATGGCAAACGGTCCCACGACATTCCCCTGCGGCACATCTGAAATCACTCTTACTTCGGAAGACTTCTTTTCATTGAGAATGACATGCTGCGTTTTGCTATCTAGGAACTCTTCAATCCAATCACACAATTGGTCTGATAGTCCATATGCTCTTACTTAGTTCATTAAACGACTGTAGGGAACTGTATCAAACGCCTTGCGGAAGTCAAGAAACACGGCATCTACCTGGGAACCCGTGTCTATGGCCCTCTGAGTCTCGTGGACGAATAGCGCGAGGTGGGTTTCACACGATCGTATTTTTCGAAACCTATGCTGATTCCTACAGAATAGATTTCTAGTCTCCAGAAAAGTCATTATACTCGAACATAATACGTGTTCCAAAATTCTGCAACTGATCGACGTTAGAGATATAGGTCTATACTTCTGCACATCTGTTCGACGTCCCTTCTTGAAAACGGGGATGACCTGTGCCCTTTTCCAATCCTTTGGAACGCTTCGCTCTTCTAGAGACCTACGGTACACCGCTGCAAGAAGGGGGGCGGGCAAGTTCCTTCGCGTACTCTGTGTAAAATCGAACTGGTATCCCATCAGGACCAGCGGCCTTTCCTCTTTTGAGCGATTTTAATTGTTTCTCTATCCCTCTGTCGTCTATTTCGATATCTAACATTTTGTGATCCGTGCAACAATCTAGAGAAGGTACTACAGTGCAGTCTTCCTCTGTGAAACAGCTTTGGAAAAAGACATTTAGTATTTCGGCTGGACGTTTTGTTTTGATCCACCTACCGCTTTGACATAAGACCAAAATTTCTTAGGATTTTCTGCCAAGTCAGTACACAGAACTTTACTTTCGAATTCGTTGAACGCCTCTCGCATAGCCCTCCTCACACTACATTTCGCTTCGCGTAATTTTTGTTTGTCTGCAAGGCTTTGGCTATGTTTATGTTTGCTGCGAAGTTCCCTTTGCTTCCGCAGCAGTTTTCTAACTCGGTTGTTGAACCACGGTGGCTCTTTTCCATCTCTTACGATCTTGCTTGGCACATACTCATCTAATGCATATTGTACGATGGTTTTGAACTTCGTCCACTGATCCTCAACACTATCTGTACTTGAGACAAATCTTTTGTGTTGAGCCGTCAGGTACTCTAAAATCTGCTTTTTGTCACGTTTGCTAAACAGGAAAATCTTCCTACTTTTTTTTTAATATTTCTATTTACGGCTGAAATCATCGATGCAGTAACCTCTTTATGATCGCTGATTCCCTGTTCTGCGTTAACTGTTTCAAATATTTCGGGTCTGTTTGTCACCACTCAGGATCCATCAAAAACATGTATCTACGATTAAAGCTTTCAGACTGTTATAAGATGGAGAGTATTCACCGCGGAAGTTGTGTAATGACAAGGCTTGTAGAATTGTAAGTTCTCAGGTGATGTGATGCTGGTTCGTGTTTGCCTGAATCCCAATACTTTTTCACTAATCTTCGGTTTTTTTCATAGATTCTGAAACATTCTTACTGGTTTAATAGAAGTATGTTCTATAATATTCGATGTGATGTGAATATAAATGCATTCTTTCTGAGGTCTGAGTTTATTCGATTGGCTTTATCTAGAAGACAGCTTGCACTTCCTGCCGTAAGATATTTTGCACTTTCTTGTTTGAAGTTTTGCATTTTACATTTTTGTAAAGTTTCTGCTATTGGAAGGAAACACTGATCAAGAAATGATGACCTTGCGGTTATACTCTGAAAGGTCCCCTTAGAAAAATTATGAATGACTATGCTGGTAAACCTCTTACGTTATTTGATTTTCAAACAGCTGAGCAAAACTGAACGTACTCAGACATTTCTCTCTTTACTTATTCTGATCAACACTAAACTGACAGACAATATTTTTAGCGCAACGCAGTCTGACTTTCAATAATCCATACAAAAGAATGGTCCTGACTAACAATAACTTATACCTTTCGTGAATCACTTACCTCACAAAAATATTCGTTACTCGGAGAGCGAGCGCCAATACTGCCAGCTAAATAAAAAGATTCTAACTACTGAAGGCACTAACTACTGATAGGCATATAGTTAACGAATGAAAGATTTTGATGGAGATCAAACTATGTATTTACCTTAATAGTGTTCAAGAGTCATCATATATAATGTATCAGTTATATCCATTCATGACATCCACTCTTACAAATTTCCTTTTTCTGATGGACACACATCCAGATCGTCCGCTCTCAATACTCTGCCGTCTCTCTCCCCACATCCACCACTGCTGGCGGCTCACCTCCAACTGCGCAACGCTACGTTCTGTTCACATGCAACTGCCCAACTCTACAATAATGAATATTCCAACAATGCAAACCAGCCATAGACTGCACACAGCACAGCCAGTTATTTTCATACAGAGCTCTACGTGGCGTTACCAACATAAAAACCTAAACAGCCTACTTACAACTCAAAAGTGGAAAGGATGAAACAACTTTTGTCTTATACAGAGAACTACTTGTAATGAAACTTTTACGAGCAGATGTCCTTGTTGACTGGCTATGATACTTCCCTTTTGGCCTTAAAACACGCTCATGCATGTTGAAGATTCTATTTATGTATACTACAGAACAACAACATGGCTAGCATATGGACAAAGGGTGAAATGCGTGTTTTGATAGAGATAACGTTGGAATTTTACGCCCGTCTATTTCGTAAACAGTGTTATCTGCGAGCTAGATAAGCTCAACGTTTACGTTCGAAAGCACGTTTCGCGTGCCGACGGCTTAAATCTTATAACTGATAACAAATTGGTCCCCACAAGTTACTCACGAAACGTTTGAGGATGAAAGCAAGCTATTGAATGCCTAGTTACAAGGTTTTCAAGTACCAGCTAAAAGTGAGTAATATATTGCAGCTCGCTACGTATTATTCCCGGAGCGATTGCGAAGACAATATAAGACTAATCAGATCTGAGTAGCCATTTTTCCCACGCTTCATTCGCGAATGCTATAATTAAAAGTATCTATGGACATGCACTTCACAATTGTTTACGGAGTGTATACAGTGAGGTGATGAAAGTCATCGGTTACCTGCTAATATCATGGTTCAAAATGTTCAAATGGCTTTGAGCACTATGGGACTTAACATCTAAGGTCATCAGTCCCCTAGAACTTAGAACCACTTAAACCTGACTAACCTAAGGACATCACACACATCCATGCCCGAGGCAGGATTCGAACCTGCGACCGTAGCGGTCGCGCGGTTCCAGACTGAAGCGCCTACAACCGCTCGGTCTCAGCTGCCGGCGCTAATATCATGTCGGACCTCTTTTTTCCCTGCACAGCGTAGCACCTCGGCGTGCCATGGACTCAACAAGTCGCTGCAAATTCCGTACAAAAATACTGCCTCTATTGCCGTCCATAATTACGCAAATGTTGCCGATGCAAGATTTTGTGCACGGACTGACCTCAGATTACATTCCATAAGCGTTATATGCGAATCATATCGGACGATCTGGGTGGCCAGATCATTGGCTCGAATTGTCCAGAATGTTCTTCAAACCAATCGCGAAGCTTTGTGGGCCGGTGACACGGCGCTTTGTCACCCAAAAAATTCCAGCTTGACGGCCGCAAATGGTCTCCAAGTAGCCGACCATAACCATTTCCACTCAATGGTACGTTCAGTTGGACCTGAGAACGCAGACCATTCCATGTCAACACAGCCCACTACCAGTTTGCACAGTGCCTTGCTGACAACCTGAGTCCATGCCTTCATGCCGACTGCTCAACTCTCGAACCCTACTGCCAGCTCTTACCTGAGTCCATGCCTTCATGCCGACTGCTCAACTCTCGAACCCTACTCCCAACTCTTACCTGAGTCCATACCTTCATGCCGACTTCTCAACTCTCGAACCCTACTCCCAGCTCTGACCAACGGAAATCGGCACTCATCTGACCAGGCCAGGTAATGGTATGCTCGGCGCGATCTTCTACATCTACATCTACATCTACATACATACTCCGCTAGCCACCAAGCGGTGTGTGGCGGAGGGCACATTTCCCCCATTCTGCTACACTCGCGATCGCGCGAGGGAAAAGCGACTGTCTGAACGCCTCAGTACGACCTCTTATTTCCCTTATCTTTGAATGGTGATCATGGCGCGATTTGAAAGTTGGTCGTAATAATATATGATCTACATCGTCTTTGAAGATCGGATTTCGGAATTTAGTGAGCAGCCCCTTCCGTTTAGCACGCCGTCTATCTGCAAGTGTGACCCACTTCAAACTTTCCAAGAGATTTGTAACGCTCTCGCGATGGCTAAATGTACCAGTTACGAGTCTTGCCGCTCTTCTTTGGACCTCCTCAATCTCTTCAATCAGACCCAACTGGTAAGGGTCCCATACAGACGAACATACTCCAAGACTGGACGAACTAACGTATTGTAAACTATTTCCTTTGTTGAAGGACTGCATCGCTTCAGGATTCCACCAATAAACCGCAATGTAGAGTTCGCCCTACCCGTTACTTTCGTACTCTGATCATTCCATTTGAGATCATTTCGAATAGTCACACACAGAGACTTGACGGACCACTCGTTCATTAATGGGGAATTTCGCCTTATTATACGCAGTAGGTTAGATTTACTAATATTGAGAGATAACTGTCAGTCATGACACCACCCGTTTATTTTCTGCAAATCCTCACTGATTTGTTCACAGTTTTCGTGTGATACTACTTTCCTGTAGACTACAGCATCATCGAAAACAGTCTACGGCCACTGTCAATACCACAAACCAGATCGTTTATGTCTGTTAGAAAACTTTCTATCCAACCGCATATGTCATCGGATGGAGACTGTGGATCCTGGAAAACTGAATTCCCTAAAGGTTTCCGCAATGGAATGTCGCATGCGTCTAACTCCAACCACCATTACGCGTTCCAAGTCTGTTAATTCCCGTCGCGCGGCCATAAACACGCCGGAAACCTTTTCAGAAGAATCACCTGCTCCGTCCTTTAGTACCTTTTTTTACGCAACACTACCGGCATCTGTATACGTGCATGTCCCCGTCCCTTGATTTTTGTCGCCTCAGTGTATATAGGATGTGAAAAACCACGTATACAAAGTTTTAGTGTCTTTAGAGGTGATTTAGAAAAACACTTTTTATGCAAGAAAAATATCACAAGTACACCGTTTCATTCCTAGGGGCCCACGAAGGTTTACGTTAATGCATAACTAGCATCTGCATGCTACGATTGTCCAACACGATCGAAACAAGCGGATGTTTCCCGAATAATGGCTGCAGCGTCAGCGAAACGGATAACCAGCTCTTATCGGGTGTGTGTCAGTGTCTCGCACACCAAAAACTTCATCGCATCGTACAAAAAGTACTACTCAGTTTAACAACAATATTCATTGCAGGGCAGTTTCAACACCGTTTCCGAACATCACCAGCGTCAAAACCTTCATGGATCCCTAGCGGTGAAAAGGGTCACCTGTGACATTTTTGCTACATAAAAAAACGGTTTCATTTTACCTGCTCACAGCACTCTAAAAATTTTTTTTCTAGCATTTTAGATGTAGAAGTGGAAGTGAGAATAACTCTCGTTAACGTGGCATTTGTGTGCGGATTATAGGAAGAGAAACGATTTGTACACCTCAGTGCAAATCACACTTCCTTTCCGTTCGTAGGCAATCCATATGGGATATCAGGATTCATTGATTCTTCAAGGAAAAGTCATTTCTTGAAACTGAGTCTTATGTTCCTGTTATTCACCTACGTCGCCACAGACTGTTAAAACAAGGCACGATGTTAGGAAGAATTCAGCAAATAGCTGGTAAAATCGTTGTTTATTTAAGCAACAAACGCCTTCGCGGCCTACAGCCGCATCACCAGGTGCAACCTACATGGTAAAAGCAAAGTGCAGTGTCATCACATTTTCTGAATAGTAAAGTTAATAAAGGAATCTCCAAAATAACTATATGAGAATACTTTAGACATTTGTTTATTAACTTTATTATCCACAAAATGAAATGTTTCAAATAGCTCTGAGCACTATGGGACTTAACACCTAAGGTCATCAGTCCCCTAGAACTTAGAACTACTTAAACCTAACTCACGTAAGGACATCACAAACACCCATTCCAGAGGCAGGATTCGAACCTGCGACCGTAGCGGTCGCGCGGTTCCGGACTGAAGCGCCTAGAACCGCTCGGTCACAACGGGCGGCACAAAATGAAGTAAAGCTTTTTACCATGTAGGTTGCACATAACGATACGGCTTTAGGCCGCGAAACCAGTTGTGTTTTCAATAAACAACCATTTTACCAACTGGTAGCGGAATTCTTCAAATGGTTCAAATGGCTCAGAGCACTATGGGACTTACCGTCTATGGTCATCAGTCCCCTAGAACTTAGAACTACTTAAACCTAACCGACACCCAGCCATCACGAGGCAGAGAAAATCCCTGACCCCGCCGGGAATCGACCCCGGGAACCGCGGAATTCTTCCTAACGTCGTGCCTTTCAACGGGAACAGATGCCCAGAATATAAAAGAGTTTGTGTTAAAACAACTTTTCCATAAAATCGACCACTGTAGTTTCGACCGTGTAGCCGTTTTTAAGCAGAGTAAAACTATGTGGAACATGTTCTCCTTCAGTCACAATTTTTAAAAAAAGTTTTGAAATAGGGTGAAGCATAAAATTATCTCTGTACGAGAATGACTAAACGGCTGCCATTGTTATCGTTTATTTTATAAATTATTTTAACTACACTACTGGCCATTAAAATTGCTACACCAAGAAGAAATGCAGATGATTAACGGGTATTCATTGGACCAATATATTATACTAGAACTGACATGTGATTACATTTTCACACAATTTGGGTGCATAGATCCTGAGAAATCAGTACGCATAACAACCACCTCTGGCCGTAATAACGGCCTTGATACGCCTGGGCATTGAGCCAGCAGAGCTTGGATGGCGTGAACAGGTGCAGCTGCCCATGCAGCTTCAACATGATACCACAGTTCATCAAGAGTAGTGACTGGCGTATTGTGACGGGACAGTTGCTCGGCCACCATTGACCAGACGTTTTCAATTGGTGAGACATCTGGAGAATGTCCTGGCCAGGGCAGCAGTCGAACATTTTGTGTATTCAGAAAGGCCTGTACAGGACCTGCAACATGCGGTCGTGTATTATCCTGCTGCAATGTAGCGTTTCGCAGGGATCGAATGAAGGGTAGAGCCAGGGGTCGTAACACATCTGAAATGTAACGTCCACTGTTCAAAGTGCCGTCAATGCGAACAAGAGGTGACGGAGACGTGTAACGAATGGCATCCCATACCATCACGCCGGGTGATACGCTAGTATGGCGATAACGAATACACGCTTCCAATGTGCGTACACTTCGATGTCGCCAAACACGGAAACGACCATCATGATGCTGTAAACAGAACCTGGATTCATCCGAAAAAATGACGTTTTACCATTCGTGCACCCAGGTTCGTCGTTGAGTACACTATCGCAGGCGCTCCTGTCTGTGATGCAGCGTCAAGGGTAACCGCAGCTACGGTCTCCGAGCTGATAGTCCACGCTGCTGCAAACGTCGTCGAACTGTTCGTGCAGATGGTTTTTGACTCAGGGATCGAGACGTGGCTGCACGATCCGTTACAGCCGTACGGATAGGATGCCTGTCATCTCGACTGCTAGTGATACGAGGTCATTGTGATGCACCACGGCGT
The DNA here is from genome assembly GCF_023897955.1 of Schistocerca gregaria. Lineage (NCBI taxonomy): Eukaryota > Metazoa > Arthropoda > Insecta > Orthoptera > Acrididae > Schistocerca > Schistocerca gregaria. The sequence continues at coordinate 1,003,336,548 of NC_064921.1, forward strand.
TCCGTATTACCCTTCTGAACCCTTCTGCTAACAGTCTTTGGATCTCGACCAACGCGAGCATCAGTGTCATGATACGATAAACCGCAATCGTGATACGCTACAATCCGACCTTTATCAAAGTCGGAAACGTGATGGTATGCATTTCTTCTCCTTAAACGACGTATCACAAGAACGTTTCACCAGGCAACGCCAGTCAGCTGCTGTTTGTGTATGAGAAATCGGTTGAAACTTTCCTCATGTGAGCACGTTGTAGGTGTCGCCACCGGCGCCAACCTTGTGCGAATGCTTTGAAAAGCTGATCATTTCCATATCACAGCATGTTCTTCCTGTCGGTTAAATTTCGCGTCTGTAGCACGTCATCTTCGTGGTGTAGCAATTTTAATAGCCAGTAGTGTATCTGCGGCGACGATGACGTCTTTCAAAGAGTGGTCTATGTTTATTTCGTTGATCAACGGGAAGGGAAGGAAAGCAAACTATGCCAGCTCTTTAATCTTCAGGGTAAAGTAGTGAGAGGTACTTTAGACGCAAAACATACGGAACTTGGTTTAGTTTTAGTAGCAGATTGGTATGCTGAATACAATACCGCTTGTTACCCACATACATACAAAGAAACTTTATACCCGGCGTTTGCTAGTGATGTAAGCAGACGCCAGGTACTTCGTCTTCCAGTTCGCGACAGGAGGCGGTACGCGACTCAGCGACGGCCCCGGGTGGCATCGGAGGGCTGCGGTGACCACTGCCGGCGGCTGGCTCGCTCCCAAAGCATCCCGCGGGGGTTTGGCGCACCGAAATAACCCCGCGCGGCCGCCTCGTCGGAAACCCGCCCGAGCTGCCCCACGGCTACTCAGCTCCGCGCTTACATTCTCTAAGTGCGGACACGTGTCTGGCACCGACAGCTGCCGTCTTCACACGTAAGCAGTGTACTGTACTCTGTCACACATGCAATGTATCCCTATCAAAGAGAATATTTCCAGACAGACTCAAATATGCGATTGTCGACCCACTCTACAAAAAGAGTGAGACAGGTATTACGAGTAATAATTACCATCAGTCTCAGTACTTACCTCCTTGTCGAAGGTAGTGGAAAAAAATTATGTGTGCAAGAATCGTAATACACCTCTCTCAAAGTAAAACACTTAGTTAACCTCAACTTTTATTTCAAAGGGATCTCTACACAGATATGCCATTTTTCAGTTCACAAATCAGATTACACGAAACTTGAATGACGAAATACTGCCAACTTCGATCTCCACTAAGGTCGCATTAACTCAAAGAGAATCCCTGAAGTGCAGGCGACGTTGTTTTCACGGAAAGCTACTGAGAAAATTTAGAGAACCGACATTTGATGCCGACTGCAGGGCGACTCTACTGCCACCAACGCACATTTAGCGTAAGAACCACGAAGGTAAGAGAAATTAGGGCTGGTTCGGAGGAACATGGACAATTGTTTTTTCTTCGCTCTATTTGCGAGTGGAACAGGAAACGAAATGACTAATAGAGGCACAAGGAACCCTCTCCCACACACCGTAAGGTGGCTTGTGGAGTATGTAAATAGATATAGAAGTAGAAATTGTATTTTCTATCACATTTGACTGTGCAGTTCACAGCATTCTTCGAAGGAAGCTCAACTATTATGTAAGTGAGATCTTGCTGGTAGTTGGTTTTACACTATCTAACAAAAATGATGCAGAGTACTGCGTTAAGAATCTCAGGGACTGTACACAGTGAAGCAGCATCTTCAAAATGGGGAATTATCTCTATAAATGTGCCACCAGTTGAAATCTGGTTTCGCAGTACAGAGCGGATCAGGTTGTGGAAACGGGCCAAGATTAGTTACTGTTAGTTACACAAGAACACACAATATATTCCTCGAAAACGAATGCACAGTGTTGTCTTTAAAACAACAAGGATCAATTCACGGCTGAGGGCCAAGTAACTCCTCAATAATTCCTTTTAAAACACAAGGGTTTAGAGAAACGGCTGAAGGCCTTAATTAAGTAAAGTTAAAATATCTTCTCGGCTAAGGCCCAAATAATATTTCAGATTAGCAAAGGAATTTCTTTAAAACGCAAGCATTTACAAATCTCGGATAAAAGCCATATTAACGAAAATTTAAATTAATTCCTCGACTGAAAGCCCAATATTTTTCAGCATAATAAAAGGCAACCTTTAAAGACAAGCATTTCCACAGTACAACAGAAAACTATCTTAAGAAAACGTGAAATATCTTGACGGCTGAAGGCCCAAACAATTATTCAAAATAATTAAAGACAAACCTTGAGATAAGCATTTACACAGTACGGCTGAAGACCATTTTAAGAATTCAAGATAATTAAAGACAAACCTTACAGGCAGAAATTTACACATTACGGCTGAAAGCCACAGATTTTAAAACAAACGCGGCTGAAGGCCTAAACACAGAGCAAACAAGGATTTTACATAAAACACGGCTCAAGGCCTAATCTTAAAATGCACTCCTGGAAATGGAAAAAAGAACACATTGACACCGGTGTGTCAGACCAACCATACTTGCTCCGGACACTGCGAGAGGGCTGTACAAGCAATGATCACACGCACGGCACAGCGGACACACCAGGAACCGCGGTGTTGGCCGTCGAATGGCGCTAGCTGCGCAGCATTTGTGCATCGCCGCCGTCAGTGTCAGCCAGTTTGCCGTGGCATACGAAGCTCCATCGCAGTCTTTAACACTGGTAGCATACCGCGACAGCGTGGACGTGAACCGTATGTGCAGTTGACGGACTTTGAGCGAGGGCGTATAGTGGGCATGCGGGAGGCCGGGTGGACATACCGCCGAATTGCTCAACACGTGGGGCGTGAGGTCTCCACAGTACATCGATGTTGTCGCCAGTGGTCGGCGGAAGGTACACGTGCCCGTCGTCGATCTGGGACCGGACCGCAGCGACGCACGGATGCACGCCAAGACCGTAGGATCCTATGCAGTGCTGTAGGGGACCGCACCGCCACTTCCCAGCAAATTAGGGACACTGTTGCCCCTGAGATATCGGCGAGGACCATTCGCAACCATCTCCATGAAGCTGGGCTACGGTCCCGCACACCGTTAGGCCGTCTTCCGCTCACGCCCCAACATCGTGCAGCCCGCCTCCAGTGGTGTCGCGACAGGCGTGAATGGAGGGACGAATGGAGATGTGTCGTTTTCAGCGATGAGAGTCGCTTCTGCCTTGGTGCCAATGATGGTCGTATGCGTGTTTGGCGCCGTGCAGGTGAGCGCCACAATCAGGAGTGCATACGACCGAGGCACACAGGGCCAACACCCGGCATCATGGTGTGGGGAGCGATCTCCTACACTGGCCGAACACCTCTGGTGATCGTCGAGGGGACACTGAATAGTGCACGGTACATCCAAACCGTCATCGAACCCACCGTTCTACCATTCCTAGACCGGCAAGGGAACTTGCTGTTCCAACAGGACAATGCACGTCCGCATGTATCCCGTGCCACCCAATGTGCTCTAGAAGGTGTAAGTCAACTACCCTGGCCAGCAAGATCTCCGGATCTGTCCCCCATTGAGCATGTTTGGGACTGGATGAAGCGTCGTCTCATGCTGTGTGCACGTCCAGCACGAATGCTGGTCCAACTGAGGCGCCAGGTGGAAATGGCATGGCAAGCCGTTCCACAGGACTACATCCAGCATCTCTACGATCGTCTCCATGGGAGAATAGCAGCCTGCATTGCTGCGAAAGGTGGATATACACTGTACTGGTGCCGACATTGTGCATGCTCTGTTGCCTCTGTGTATGTGCCTGTGCTTCTGTCAGTGTGTTCATGTGATGTATCTGACCCCAGGAATGTGTCAATAAAGTTTCCCCTTCCTGGGACAATGAATTCACGGTGTTCTTATTTCAATTTCCATGTGTGTACTTCACATAAGGTTCGGCTGAAGGCCATATACTGAACATAGAACAGAAAAAGTTAATACACGGCTGAAGGCCTGGCACAGTACTTGCGACAAAAGAAAATCACAATCACAAACAACAGAATAGTGGTTTTCAGAAGTGTTCCAAGGGTCGGTCTGTGGAGGAAACTCTAAAAACAAAGTTAGGTGAGACAGGCAGCCAAGCCTTACACTAAGTCATCGAGTGGCAGCGCGACCTAGGGACGGCTGAAGAACCACCCAACAACCTGATCAGTTCCCTCCCACCCAACCAACGGCACGACAACCGAAAATACCAGCAAGGACGAAGACTACAGCAGCACTACGTATTGGTAATTGGCATCTAAACACAGTCAAGGCACACTCTCTCTCAACCGACCGACTGGCTACTCCAGTACGCAGCATTCATCTGCTCAGTGGAAATCACAGAAGCTACACACAGATCCATGTAAACACTTGCACCAAGAACTCCGACAATCCTAAAACCAATCGCCATGGAACAACAAGGAGAAATGACAAGTCACACACACAGAGTTTCCATAAGCAGTCGGCGACCAAATACAAGTCGTCCGATCAGACGAACAACCAAGGTCGTCTCCACTCAAGTTTTGAGTGTCGGCAACTGTCGGGCGAGTCTTGGCTGTCCGGAGGTCACTGCAACTCCAACCCGACTCAACTCGATGTCCGTTCGCAACTCGGACACACGACGACCCGGGCACACTGGCTCGGACGCAACCATGCAGAGGGAACACTTTACCATTGGCCACCCGACATCTCTGCAAAAGGAAGAAACCGACCCACGTCCAGCAAGATGACCAACTGAAGAGGCCCAGAAAGGTCAAAAGACCAAATACATGTCTCCCGATGAGACGACCGACCGAACGACAAACCAATGGTCGTTCCGCCCCAGTCTCCTTCTGTCGGACAGTTCATGTGTGTCCCCAGCGGTCGGCGAGTACTGGCTGTCTGCACCTCACTGGCGCTCCATCCCCCAGCTGAGCCCATGCCCATTCGGAATTCGGAGACACGGCGACCCGGGCAAACTGGCTCAGACCCAACCATGCTGAGGGAACACTTGTCCATCGGGCACCCGACATCTCAGCACGAGGAAGGAACCGACCGGCGTCCGGCAAGATGACCAACTGATGAGGACCAGAAACGGTCAAAAGACCAAATACCTGTCGCCCAATGAGACGACCAACCGAACGACCAACCGGCGTTCGTTCCCGCTCCAATCTCCTTCCGTCAGACAGTTCATGTGTGTGGCCAGTGGTCGGCAAGTACTGGCTGTCCGCGCCTCACTGGCACTCCGTCCCCGCCATTGTTCTTCCTATATACACAGTTTTAAATAAAAAGTATCTAATACTTTGAGAGGCAGTAGTACTCATCAAAACACGAAAAACAAGTCCAATAAGCATGGGTCTGGAAATGCATACTTTCTGAGATAAGCCCAATAAACATGAGTCCAGAAATGCTTATTTTCTTCAATAAACACTTCTTTACAAGAGCTGTTCAACGTGGCATCCATTCATGACAAGCCATGTGGGATTAGCCAAGCAATCTTGGGCGCTGCAGTCATGGACTGTGCGGCTGGTCCTGGCGGAGGTTCGAGTCCTCCCTCGGGCATGGGTGTGTGTGTTTGTCCTTAGGATAAATTAGGTTAAGTAGCATGTAAACTTAGGGACTGATGACCTTAGCAGTTAAGTCCCATAATATTTCACATACACACATTGATGACAATGCACCCCTCTGCCCTCCTGTGTAAGGAGTCAGGCATTTTTTGAAGTACAGCCAGTTGTTGCTGAACCACCTGCAACGCACTGAAGATGCGATCCTGTTCGGTGTCTGCACATTGTTATTTATTGTGGCGTAGAACAATTCCTTCAAATGTCCCAATAAGCCAAAGTCTAGAGGGTTGAGGTCTGGTGAATGTGCAGGCCAAGGTGTGAGACCCTCCCGACCAATCCAGTTGTTCTGAAATGTCTGCGTCAGGTGTTTGCGCACATTGTGACGGAAAAATGCTGGTGCGCCACCATGCATGAACCACATCTGTATTTGTTGCTGCAATGGCACAGCCTCAAACAAGGTAGGCAGTACATCAATGAGGAAGTCCAGTTAATGCGCTCCAGGTAACCTTCGTGGTAAGATGTATGACCCTGTTAATCACAAGCCCATACGTTGCTTGAGAATCGGTGGTGATGACCTCTTTCCTGAATGACTTGGGGATTTGCATCTGCCATACGTGCTGATTATGGAAATTCACAGCACCATCTCTTGTCAATGCTGCCTCATCGATAAATAAAATCTTGGAAGCGATCACTGGATCTGCGTCACACTTTTGCGACAGCACTTAGCAGAACCACCGGCTGTCATGATGATGCTACAGCCTTAGGGCCTGAACGTGCTGTAGATGAATTGGATAGAGCAATTGTTAATGAAGTACCCACCAGATAAGGGGTGAGACACGCCTTCTGCTGGTGCTAATCGTCGCACATTGGTCCCACCTTTTTCGTCCTCCGAACATTGCACACACTTCCCCATCTAACGCTTGCTGACTGTGCGTGGTCTTCCACCGCCAGTCTTCCGAGGTGTAACGGTGAAACGTCCCCTTAGAAAAATTATACATGACTGTGCTTAAACTGACACACAATATTTTTTAGCGCAACGCAGTCTGACTTTTAATAATCCCTACAAAAGAATGGCCCTGACTAACATTAACCTACACCTTTCACAAATCACTTACCTCACCAAAAATCTTCGTTACTCGAACTACTGCAATACAGCGAGCACCACTACTGCCAGCTAAATAAAAGATTCAACCTACTGAAGGCACTAACTACTGATAGGCATAGTTAGCAAATGAAAGATTTTAATAGAGAACAAACAATGTATTTACCTTAATAGTCATAATATATGTAGCAGTTCATGACATCCAGTCTTACAAATTTCAAAACTCCGCCATCTCTCTCCCCACGTCCACCACTGCTGGCGGCTCACCTCCAACTGCGCAATGCTACGCGGTGTTCACACCCAGCTGCTGCTGCCCAACACTAAAATGGCAGACAACAATGGAAACCAGCCACAGACTGCACACAGCACAGCCAGCGATTTTCATACAGAGCGTTACCAATAAGAAAACCTAAACGGCCTACTTACATAGCCCACATGCTCCCCACAAAAAAATTTACAAATTGTTTTGGGCAGTGGCCAATACAGATTTGAAATTTTTTTTCATAAATACAAAACAAAGAAATGAAATGCACATACTTATCGATACAATGTTGGTCAAAAGCTAAAATTTTTTCACTGTCCATAAAGACAGTCCTGATCATTCATCACAGTGTTTTTCCCAAAGTCTGAGCAGTAAAAGAAAATGTACACGGAAGTAGTGGACTTCCATGCAGTCTGGATGAAGTAGTGTTGTCCTTACAACGGAAAGACAGTGTTGACTCTTGACATGCAGACAGGTAATGGGCCACAACAGAGTAAACCCACAGCAGAGTCAGGCGAAGGTTTGAAGAATATTGGTAGGTAGGTCATCACAGAGCAGATCCATTGTAGTCGTGGTAGAGATTATGTTATTGGTGGGCCACCAAAGGTGCAGACCCACTGCAGTCCTTGTAGAAATAATGGTATTGGTGGGTCATCAAAGGTGCTGACCCACTGCAGTCCTTGTAGAAATAATGGTATTGGTGGGTCATCAAAGGTGCAGACCCACTATAGTCCTTGTAGAGATGGCCAGCAGCCATCTGTTGCAACCGTGCAGGTGCACAATCACAATCGAAGAGTCTTGCAGAGAATATAGCAAGTCCAACACTTGTCCAACACTTGTCCACTCACAAAGAATTTGTTTGAAATGTCCTTAGAACCAGCAATGCTGTTATCCAGTCCCTTTCTGAATTATTAACACATGTGCAAACACTATCAGTCCCTACTTCTCACATATTGTCCATATACTATGACCAACAGAAACGTGTGCAGTGAAATGTAATTTACAAGTTACTTATTTTGATGAACTGGTGTCAATTACAATTTTATAACATAAGAATACAATAACAAAGGTACAAAATATATCATTAAAGAACATAATAGTACATACAACATTTGCTGTAATACAGGCTTTACAAAAGAATCGAAATAACAAATACATCAGTGTTACAGAAATTATGACATAAGTACATACATAAAAGATCAGAATAACTTTTGAAACATCAACTTCACACATGAGCATTAGAACAAAACAGAATAAATAATGTGTAAACATCTTTACGAAGTAAATAACATGTTATTAATGCAAATTATATTTGAGGATAACATTATTCCTCATCATAGTGAATGTAGCTTAGTATTAGAAGAGAAAAAATTCTATGAAACAGTACACAGAGACAGGAAGAAAATAAATACACAAGGGTACACAAACACATAGTGGGATACACAAAAGGAAAGGACAGGGTTTGTTTTCAGTGTAACATTGGTACTGCAGTCCAACCCAAAACTTCATTCCATAGATCGTCCCTCTTATTTCAACATTTGCTTCAGCCAAAAAAATCATATCCAAGCATGCTTTCTCTATTCTGTCCACATCCTCTTTCAGAAATAGTTTTTCTCCACAGTACACTACTTTTTTGGCTAAACCATTTTCTTATAGCTTCTCAATGCTTCTCTTCCAATTCATTATAGTTAGTTTCTCTTATAGTCTACTTCCTCTTAAGCTAACTTAAACCTACTGAGCTCAGATGCTAAACTAAGGGACGACGCAATGCAGCAGCACAAAACCATTAACACAAACAGCAATGACAAAAAAAATGGCAATGGGCAAAGCAAGCTACAGTAAATCTAAATTACCCAACAATGCAACATTACAACTGATATGAACCAATGTGCAGCAACAAGAAAAATAAATCAGTAGTAAAACTAGCTTAACAGAGTAATACAAAGTGAAATTTAGTAGCACTATGCCTGGCAAACAGCAGCAGCAAATACAATAACTTATATCTAAACATGACAAAGCTCAAGCAGAAAATATATTACACTAAAGACAACAATGCAGATAAGGTAAATGTATATTCACATCTTAATGTCTATATGATTAAAGTGGTGCACCACAAAGACTTATTGTAAAAAAATATTACCATGTACTTGAAAAGAAAATTCTGTATGCAATTCCTGCCAAGGGAAATGTCTTTTTGAGCTCCTTCGTTTTTTTAAGTACATCATAAAGTTATTATTTACTGGATCTGTAGGCATAAAATATTTATATTAGTACATCCATTAAATTTTATAGTAACCAATGCTGCAGTGCAGCTAGAAACTAGATATTAAACAAAATAGGCAAAGCAAGGCGTGAAACGTCATTCGCCAGCCATATGGCGTGTCATAGTGCAGTAAACAATCTTTCAACTAGCAAGACAATAGACATGAAACGTTTCTCATCATTTCAGTAAATATCATAAATTAAGATCTCTACAGTGTAATCATGTTTTCAAGTTTGAGGGTGTCGTATTTACAATGCTTTCTACAAAGGAATGTCAATAGCGAGGATAATGGCCTCTTTTTTTTTCTCTCCACCTGTGCTTCTGACAGGCACACACTAATGGATTTCTTTTGTCAGGTGGTTGTCGCGCAGCGGGTGCCCACGACGCATTACGTGCAGGTGGTCACTTAACTGTCTTATCGAAATATTTACGACACCAGTTTCCGCTACAGTGGCAGTCTCATATAAAAAAAATCACAGGTCAAGAATTTGCGTTACAAATCTGTAGAAACAAAATCCTTTAAATATAATAGTGTCCAGAAAATTTTCGTCGGCATTGTAATACATTCACGCATGTACATACGTTTCATAACTCTTAAAGTACGATTCTTGGTTTCAAACAACCTTTTTTACAAAGCAGAGTCCCTAACCACTACTCATTATTCCTTACCTTACTCGTCGACACTTCTTCAATATTTCATCATAACAGATGCATAGCATAATCAAATAACTTATATAGCATCAGCTTATTGATCATAAACATACCTCAACAGCAAAAATAAACATAGTCATCGTAATAATAACATCATAATACCTCAGTCAACTCTCAAAATCGTCGTAGCTTCCTCCAATAATTTCAAAACCTAAAAACAATTCTCTGCTCATGTCAAAAGCGTCATCTGCCGCAAACGTACTTAAAAAATCATGATGTCATACCAAATACATCATTCAAAGCTCTCATAGTATCACAATGGTTCCGAAAAAGTATGAACATTTCACAAAGTACAGACAAAATACAATTTCGTAAGTGTGAAGTTATCCAACCATGTAGTTACTTAAACATCTGTCACTGATGTAGTATAATAAATGTTTGTTTCTCTCAGTTAAACGATCATATAGCTGTGTAATTCTGTGTTAGAGAAATATGGTACCGATGTGTAAAGTTGTATAAGCAAATACCATATAAGCTAGGGCTCCTTGTGCTTGCCAAACACATGATACACAAAGTAAGCGTGTACCCCCCTCAGGATTAATGTAAATATGTCCTCAGGTGTTGCAGATTACAGCAATGAAATTAAATGTATCACGGAGAACTTTCTTTGTAATTCAAATATCTTCAAAAATAAATGTTTAAGTACAAAATTAATCACTCAAATACATGTACTGTGGCGCTAAACTGTGCGCCTTGTTGTAAGATAATCTCTGTGGAAGTGTCGTAGTTATCGTCCTCCGAAAGCTAAGTTCTGCAGAAATCAATGTACTTACCTCATGATAAACAAAAGTGAAATGCTTTGCGAATAGATATTGTAGTTACTACGCTTATTGCCGTGATGAAGTAAGTACTGTACTGTAACCTATTGTTGTGCTACAGAAAAGGCTGTCTCATTGTAGCTATACCACAAAGTTACTACTAAAACATGTTTTCCTTTCCAGAAGAATTCAGAAAAACTGTGCAGATATAAAACAGATACACCGCGAAAGCAACATTGTAAATTGTCACTCATTAGTAGCGTCGTGATATAATCGTGTAGCTGTCACATATACTAACCACTGTGTCATCTGGTATCTCACAGAAAGTACTTAAAATCCTGAATGTCTTTTCAACTAAACCAAAATGTTGCATTAAAATCTCATTAACAGTATATGTTCTAAGTATGTAAACCTTGTAGTCGTTACGTAATCGTGCAACTAACAAGCAAGAATGTACAAATAACAAGAATGTGTCGTCTGTTCACTATAACAATGCATTTGTAATTTCTGTTTAAAAATGTTCCCTAGGTTCTAGACTGGATAGTTAACTTCAAAACATTGTTGCATGTTAACAGTTTCTCAGTGTGACAAAGCATACTAGAAATGTGAAGTGAAATGTTTTATGGCAAAGACAAAGTTAAAAAGCAGATTATCTATCAATAAACGGTTTTACATGTGAAATGTGGTGCAATCTTTTACTCTTCCTAGTGCGCAGAGTTTCAGTCTCAACGCAATTATCATGTGGTTACGTCGGTAAGGAACACTGGAATTTTGCTCAAGGTTAGCTTATGTTATTTTTCTCTGAGCCAGCCGGCGCACGTGGCTGCCTGCGGTACGAGTCATTGTCTGTCTCTTTGTTGGCGCGCGCCGTTATTGGGATTAGGAGACCTAACTTCTACAAATTCACCTTGACAAGAAGGCCCTGCCCTGTTTGAAGCTCGCCAGTTCTGATGGAATTCAGGTCTGTCGTTACGATCATATCGTCTGTCGTCATGTCGGTAATTTCTGTAATTAATTTGTTGTCGGTCACGTGGTGGAGAATTTCTCCCTGAATCGTAACTGCGCACTGGACCGTTGCGTCTGAAGTTATTCCGTCTCCTTTGATAATAATTATTTTGCCTTCCATATTGTCTGTTTCTCTGATTGTCCCTGTGATAGTCATTGCTACGGAAATGCGATCATTCTCTGTAACTATTATTACTTCGCCAGTGGTTGACATGTGGGTGGTGTCTGTTTTGGTCACGATTTGCGTTGTAAGAATAGACTTGTCGTGTCCAGTTATTATTTCTGTCGTCACGGAATTGTGACGGATGTGAACTGTAATTGTTGTGCTTCTGTTTTCGCATTCAACGACTGTCTGTGTCAATTTCTAATTCTTGTAAGAGCCCCTGAAAAGCTTCAATGTCGTCTTTGCAACGGCCTGCCAAAATAATATTCCTTAAATGTTCCGACCATTTCATTAAGCAAATGCGGATGAGTTCTGAAGGGCTGTATGGGTTTGAAAGATATTGATTCTTATGCAACGTGTCTTCAAAATACACTCCTGGAAATTGAAATAAGAACACCGTGAATTCATTGTCCCAGGAAGGGGAAACTTCATTGACACATTCCTGGGGTCAGATACATCACATGATCACACTGACAGAACCACAGGCACATACACACAGGCAACAGAGCATGCACAATGTCGGCACTAGTACAGTACACCTGGCGCCTCAGTTGGACCAGCGTTCGAGCTGGATGTGCACACCGCGTGAGACGACGCTTCATCCAGTCCCAAACATGCTCAATGGGGGACAGATCCGGAGATCTTGCTGGCCAGGGTAGTTGACTTACACCTTCTAGAGCACATTGGGTGGCACGGGATACATGCGGACGTGCATTGTCCTGTTGGAACAGCAAGTTCCCTTGCCGGTCTAGGAATGGTAGAACGATGGGTTCGATGACGGTTTGGATGTACCGTGCACTATTCAGTGTCCCCTCGACGATCACCAGAGGTGTACAGCCAGTGTCGGAGATCGCTCCCTACACCATGATGCCGGGTTTGGCCCTGTGTGTCTCGGTCGTATGCAGTCCTGATTGTGGCGCTCACCTGCACGGCGCCAAACACGCATACGACCATCAGTGGCACCAAGACAGAAGCGACTCTCATCGCTGAAGAGACACATCTCCATTCGTCCCTCCATTCACGCCTGTCGCGACACCACTGGAGGCGGGCTGCACGATGTTGGGGCGTGAGCGGAAGACGGCCTAACGGTGTGTGGGACCGTAGCCCAGCTTCATGGAGACGGTTGCGAATGGTCCTCGCCGATACCCCAGGAGCAACAGTGTCCCTAATTTTCTAGGAAGTGGCGGTGCGGTCCCTTACAGCACTGCGTAGGATCCTACGGTCTTGGCGTGCATCCGTGCGTCGCTGCGGTCCGGTCCCAGGTTGACGGGCACGTGCACCTTCCGCCGACCACTGTCGACAACATCGATGTACTGTGGAGACCTCACGCCCCACGTGTTGAGCAATTCGGCGGTATGTCCACCCGGCCTCCCGCATGCCCACTATACGCCCTCGCTCAAAGTCTGTCAACTGCACATACGGCCATTCGACGGCCAACACCGCGGTTCCTGGTGTGTCTGCTGTGCCGTGCGTGTGATCAGTGCTTGCACAGCCCTCTCGCAGTGTCCAGAGCAAGTATGGTGGGTCTGACACACCGGTGTCAATGTGTTCTTTTTTCCATTTCCAGGAGTATATTTGACAAGACTGGAAAATTCAGATTGTTCGAAATGTATCATCATTATGATGCCATGTTTTACTCGGTCTTGAGTAGCTTGAGACCAGTATGCTGAGAGGAAGGCATGATAAAATTCTCCTTCACTGTGACAATCGTGAATGACCGATCGCTTTCTTACAGCTGGTTCATTCTCCAAGTAGCCACACATAAATTCTAATCTGTGCTCTTGACCAGTTGGGAAGAAAACAATGAGAGAATTGATGGAGCCACGCTTGTGGATGAATGTCGTTGCCACAATTCTTAAATGTTTTGAATTTACGTGGAGTGATGAACAGCTTATAGTCAAAATCATCGTGTCGGCGAGTAGCATGTCGGTCTTTGTTACGTCGTTTCGGCGGTTCCATCTCAAAATTCGGTGTACCTTGCCAATTTCTTTCATAATTTCCGAAATGCCCTGTGTTATTATTTTGTGGCTTTTCCGTATTTCTATGTCCCTCTTCCCGTATTGGAGCGCGAGTGTCCTCTGAAATATGCAATTCTTGTATTACTTGAGCCAACTGATCTTGTACTTCCCGCATTTTTCTTTTGTACTGTGTGTTGATTTGATTTTGATTCTGTTTGAATTTTCTAATTTGTTCATACTCTTCAGTGTCAGTGAAGGCTATAGGTTTTGTGTCATTCAGATCATCATCTACCTTTGTAGATAAGTTAGTGAACTGATCTGAAAGTTCGGCTACTTTATCAGATAGTGAAATTATTTCCTCTGTGTGTTTTTCTGAACCAATTTTCAGAGTGTCCATTTGTGTTGAAATCGTATCTACTGTGTCCTTTAAGTTTTCCTGAGTTTTTGCAAGTTGCGTAACCGAATCGGTAGATGCAACTGAGTCAATTTTAGCTTGCAAGGTCTTATGATTTTCATGAACAATAGTTTGCAGTTCTTTTATGGCTGCCTCGTGATTCTGTAATGCATTTTCATGCCGCGAAAAAATAGGTTGAAAATGCTCACAAATTTGCGTTTTTACGTCGTTACAGACTTTTTGACATTTCGATTCAATATTATGTAACTCAGTAGTTAAATCTTCACGTGTTTGTTCAAGTGTGGTGTCTAACTTTTGAAGCTTTTGCTGTGTTTGTCTCTGATTTTGTTCCATTGTGTCTAACTTTTGACGATTTTGTTACATTGTGTCCAACTGTTGCCGTGTTTGTCTCTGGTGCTGTTCCATTGTGTCTAACTTTTGAAGCTTTGCTGTGTTCGTCTCTGATTTTGTTCCATTTGCTGCATTAATTGCAATAATAATGTATTAGTGTCGGGAATCTGTTCCTCTATGCTTTTCGGCAGTGCATTTGCGCCGGCAACATTCACATTTTGACAAGCAGAAAATGTGTCTTGACTTATTTGAGAAAACGGTGAGGACGCAAAACCTGAATGTACAGTATTTGCAAGATTGTGTCCTATCATTTCGGATTCCTGATGCGAGCTGTTGCCGACCGATCGATTGATAATGCTTCCCTGTTCACTAATTGTTTCACTGCCTACACCATTATTTGCAACCCGCTCCATTTCCCTATGCACTATTACCAAATTAATACTTTGAACATTAGTTAATTCATTACATGGTGGCGCCTACACACTGCTTTCGTCTTCACTGTCATTTCTCAGTTTACTTTGGAGCCTTGTATTACGTTTTTCACACGCCATTATTGTCACAATATTTCACACGACAACACAGAAAAACACAATTTGAAGAGCAAAAATAAGAGAACACATTAACATAGCAAATAATATCTAGTTAATTGCAAGCGCAGCTGCGAAATACTTGGTGCAACTCTACATGCATGCCACAAGTGTTATACTGTACAACAATGAAAGACTACAACTACAAAGGAGATTCTCTCTACAATTACGCGCTAGCAATAACCAACATCTACACTAATTACACAAACTACAAGAAAACAATCAGAAGATTCCAGTGAGGTATCCTCGGCTAAGGGTCGACATGTGAAACGTCCCCTTAGAAAAATTATACATGAATGTGCTTAAACTGATACACAATATTTTTTAGCGTAACTGACTTTTAATAATCCCTACAAAAGAATCGCCCTGACTAACATTAACCTATACCTTTCACAAATCACTTACCTCACCAAAAATCTTCGTTACTCGAACTACTGCAATATAGCGAGCACCACTACTGCCAGCTAAATAAAAGATTCAAACTACTGAAGGCACTAACTACTGATAGGTATAGTTAGCGAATGAAAGATTTTAATAGAGAACAAACAATTTATTTACCTTAATAGTCATAATATATATAGCAGTTCATGACATCCAGTCTTACAAATTTCAAAACTCCGCCATCTCTCTCTCCACGTCCACCACTGCTGGCGGCTCACCTCCAACTGCGCAACGCTACGCGCTGTTCACATCCAGCTGCTGCTGCCCAACACTACAATGGCAGACAACAATGGAAACCAGCCACAGACTGCACACAGCACAGCCAGTGATTTTCATACAGAGCGCTACGTGGTGTTACCAATAAGAAAACCTAAACAGCCTACTTACAAGGGGTACCTGTGTTCCTTAGACGCTAGAGAAATCTGCCGAACACCTTATCAGAGGGCATTTCGCGCTGTGGATATTTCAGAGCGTAGGGGGGATGGGCTCGCAGGCTATGTCCATTTGCTAAAGCATAGCAGAATACCATATTCATCCGAGTAGTAGGCTTCCATTGCTAACAAGTGGTGGAGAGAGAAAATGTAAATGTACTACACCATTTCTATGTACAAACAGGGCAATAACAGTAAACACGTAAGTGAATCCGCAGTTGGTGGAAAGTAAAACATCATGATACGTACCCAGGGTTGGCAATACTGTATAATAAAGCACACAAACACCGCGAAAACTAACGTAGCCTACAACACGACTCCCAACCACATACCTGGCTGCAGACCACCTAATAGCAGGTAGAGTACTTTTGTAACACGCCCGGGAGTACTATTGGGTAGGAGTGGTACCTTAAACTGGTTGTCGTTTCGTGACCGTTTCTTGGCCGTACGTCCTGTCCATACTACGTACCTGATCATCCCGCGGCTGTTGGCTTGCCTGAAATTATCTATCGAAATATTCAAGCGGTTTAGGGGAGCCACTCAACGTTAAAACAGAACACTGTCCTATGCCTGGTATGAACATCTATATTCAGAGACGATATGGAAACCACAGGTTGCACTGTCTACATTTTAAATCGTAAATGTTTATCCCAATTAACAATCTTGATGATTAACAGTCTAAAAAGATCATTGGGAAGAGCATACGCGTAACCGACACGACGCGAGTGATTGTTGATGATGTTCTTACGCTCGTCACACATACCGATATCTGGTAATAGACCTCCTTGACACTAGTAATGATATAACACTGTCCGTAAAGTTAATTTTCCAATTTTCTCAGTTCTCATTTGTACGAGCGTGCGCGTAACCGTCGCGGCGCGGCTGATTGTTGATAATGCGGAAACGCGATGACCGAACGCACGTCCTCACGCTCGCTACAAGTCACTGGCATTTCACTGCACTCTTTTATGGTGACTAATTTCTACTGATTGACAGCAGTTCATTCTGGGAGACCGAACACGGCGCGCATGACTGATACTGTGCGACACGCAACGAGAGGATACACAAATACGTTATCGGCGCGCTGCTCATTTTTAATTACGTCTTGACGCACTTTCCTCTGAATTACTGCCATATTTAATCACTTTACTGTAGTAGCACTTGTAGCAACACTTCAACCTGAATACTAACAATGTTTCTTACATGCAGAGCTACACACTACACAACATAACAGTTATGTGTTCCGTGCTCGACTCAGTACAGACGCGGCTGCCGGCAAAGATACTCCACAACTAAGCCAGCGATATGACAATACGCTTACACTGTGACTAAGACATCATAACACCCCGCCGACACATTTTACGGCCGGCCAGAGTGGCCGAGCGGTTCTAGGCGCTACAGTCTGGAACCTCGAGACCGCTACGGTCGCAGGTTCGAATCCTGCCTCGGGCATGGATGTGTGTGATGTCGTTAGGTTAGTTAGGTTTAAGTAGTTCTAAGTTCTAGGGGACTGGTGACCTCAGATGTTGGTTGATTGGTTGGGGGATTCAAGGGACCAGACTGCGACGGTCATCGGTCCCACCTCAGATGTTAAGTCCCATAGTGCCTAGAGCCATTTGAACCACTGGACACACATTTTATGGAGGGCCAGTGCAACGACTGTGCTACTTTCGGCAACCAAGCATCGCGCAAACCTTCCTATGAGTACAAACACGTGTGTCCCTCGGAGAGTATGCATTTCTGGACACATGTTTAATGGACTTATTTTTCTCGTTTTGATGCATACTACCACCTCTCAAAGTATTCGACACTTTTTTCTGAGTAGCCTGTTTAAATGACCTCCCACCATGTATCGAAGAAGTAGAAATACTTGTCTTTGCTGAAGATACTACTATTATGATATTGCCAAATGGGACAGTTCCAACAATTAAAAATGTAAATAATATTTTCTTGAAAATTAATGACCGCTTCTCTGAAAATGGGATGTAACTTAATTTAAACAAATCATAATAAATGCAGTCAGTGCTGCACAGTGCCTAACTGCAAGACCTGCCCAAACCACCAGAAAAAATGGCGATGGTGAAATAGTACATGGAACACAAAATTCTAAATTGTTAGATGATTTCCGGAGCCGCGCTGCTGCTACGGTCGCAGGTTCGAATCCTGCCGCGGGCATGGGTGTGTGTGATGTCCTTAGGTTAGTTAGGTTTAAGTAGTTCTAAGTTCTAGGAAACTGATGACTACAGCAGTTGAGTCCCATAGTGCTCTGAACCATTCGGACCATTTTTGTTAGATGATTATAAGAACATCTGCTGGACGTCACGTATCACAGATGATCTTAAACGTCTCAGTTGCACAATTTCTGTGTTACGGACGGTATGAGTTTTTGGAGATGAAACTTTACAAAACTTGACTTATTTTCCCTATTTTTATTCACCAATGTCTTATGGAAGCATGTATAGTGATTCAGTAAAAATAAAAAAAACCTGTAAAAAGGATAATGAAGTGTCCATTCTAGAATCTCTTGTAGACAGTTGGATATACTGACAACAGCCTCACAGTACTTCACTCATTTATGAAGTTTCATCTCATCTCTCGATCATAGTTTGAAAACAAAAGTAAGACTCATAATATGAGAAGAAGAAACGATTTACACTATCCATAACTGATCTTTACTATGTCACAGAAAGGAGTGAAGTATTTAGCCATAAAAATCTTTCACCACCCACTCACTGATTTAAAGAATTTAGTGGCAAATAAAATTAACTTAAAACAGAAACTGAAAACAATGGCGCTTCACAAATTCTTTTACTCCACAGAAGAATTTCGCAGTCTGTCGAATTTATATGCATGAAAAAAAACCAAAAGAAACCGTGTAAATGGTAATAATGTTGCCATCCATATTTTCTGCCCAGAGAGTACACTGAGATGACAAAAGTCGTCGGACAGCTCCTAAAATCGTATCGGACCTCCTCCTGCTCGGTCGAGTGCAGCAACTCGGCGTAACATTAACTCAACAAGTCCCCTGCACAAATATTGAGCCATGGTGCCTCTATAGCCGTTCATGAATGCGAAAGAGTTGCCGGTATAGGATTTTGTGCACGAAGTGACCTCTCGATCTTTTCCCATAAATTTTCGATGGGATTCATGTCGGGGGCACTGGGTGGCCAAATGATTCGCTCGAATTGTCAGACTGTCCTCCAGACCAATTGAGAAGAACTGCGACCCGGCGACATGGCACATTCCGTCTATGAAAACTGCATCGTTCTTTGGGAACATGACGTCCGTGAAAGGCTGCAAATGATCTCCAAGGCGCTGAGCGTAACCATTTCCGTCAACGATCGGTCCAGTTGGACCAGAGGACCCAGTCCATTCCTTGTAAACACGATTACGGAGCCACCACTAGCTTGCACAGTGCCTTGTTGACAACTTGAGACCATGCCACCGTGGGATCAGCGCCACGTTCGAGACCTGCCACAAGCTCTTACCAACTGAAATCGGGACTCATCTGATCAGGCCAGGGCTTTCCGGTCGTCTAGGGTCGAAACCGAAATGGCACGAGCCCAGTACAGGCGCTGCAGGTGATTTCGTGCTGTTGGCAAAGGCACTCGCTGTCACAGTACATTAACGCCAAATGCGACGCACTGTCCTAAGGGATACGTCCATCGTAGGTCCCACATTGATTTCTGTGGCTATTTCAGGTAGCACCGACGACTCTGCACAAATGCCACTGCTCTCGGTCATTAACTGAAGGCCGCTGGTCATTGCGTTGCCCATGGAGAAACGTAATGCCTGAAATCTGGTATTGTCGGCTCCGTCTTAACACTGTGGACCTCAAGATATTGAAATCCCTAATGATTTACAGGACAGAATGTCCCATGCGTCTAGCTCCTTCTTCCATTCCGCGCTCAGTCAGTTAATTACCGTCGTGAAGCCGTAATAACGTCAGAAAACCTTTGCACATGAACCACCTGAGTACAAATGACAGATCCGCCAATTCAAGGCCCTTTCATATCTTGTGTACGCTACACTACCGCCATCTGTATACATGAATATTGTGGTGTCACCGCCAGACACCACACTTGCTAGGTGGTAGCCTTTAAATCGGCCGCGGTCCGGTAGTATACGTCAGACCCGCGTGTTGCCACTGTCAGTGATTGCAAACCGAGCTCCGCCACACGGCAGGTCTAGAGAGACTTCCTAGCACTAGCCCAGTTGTACAGCCGACTTTGCTAGCGATGGTTCACTGCCTACTTACGTCCTCATTTACCGAGAAGATAGTTTAGCATAGCCTTCAGCTACGTCATTTGCTACGACCTAGCAAGGCGCCATATTTAGTTAGTATTGATATTGTGAATCATGTACCGCCAAGACCGACGTTCATCATTAATGGATTAAAGTTAAGTATTCCACCAGCTACGTCCGTTGTTTCTAAATTCTAATTTCCTTGTCCTGTTCCAGACCTCACGCCAGCCTGCGTGAGCTAAATCGCGTGCCTTTCGGTCTCCTCTAGTAACACGGTGTTGGCTCTCCTGCCAACCACAACAAATATCGCTACCACATAACTTCTGTCACCTTAGTGTAATTGTAAAACTTGTTCCCTATGATAATCAAGACCGCAGTTATGATCCACGCACGATGCAGGTAGATAACTAACTTACTTTCGGTTGTTGTTTCAGCTGTAAGTCATATCTACATAAAAATGTATATGTCGTGTGACTAGGGCCTCCCGGCGGGTAGACCGTTCGCCAGGTGCAAGTCTTTCGCTTTGACACCACTTCGGCGACTTGCGCGTCGATAGGAATGAGATGATGATGATTAGGATAACACAACACCCAGTCCCTGAGCGGAGAAAATCTCCGACCCGGCCAGGAATCGAACCCGGGTGCTTTGGACTGACACCCTGTCGCGCTGACCACTCAGTTACCAGAGGCGCACATACCTACATGTACATCGACATCTATGTGCTGCGAATCACTGTGATGTGCAAGGCAAAGGGTATGCTCCACTGCACCAGTTAGAAGGGCTTTTTCCCTTGGAGTGGGAAAAAGTCCTAATAACTGGTACAGGACCTCTGCCTTGCATTTCACAGTGGTTCACAGAGTATAGATGTAGATGTTGTAGATGACTCCCAAACCAAACAAAAACAACCGAAAGTAAGTTAGATGTCTGCTTGCATTTTCCGTGAACATAATGCGATCCCTACTATGATATAGAACGAGCTTCACAATTATTTTCCCGGCAGAAAATATGGATGGCACCATTATTACCGTTTGCACGATTTCTATCGATGGCGTTTTGGAATTTTCCATTACTTTTGCTTGCCACCTTCCTTTTTCCTTTTTCTTTTCTTTAAAGTCATCAGTCAATTGAGTGATTTGACGCTGCCGTCTGCCGTTTCCTATTCTGTGCTGATCTTCACGCCTCTACATAGTTGTTGCATCTAACACTCCCTCTAAGTGCCTTAGGGTGTTCTACTCCTGGCTTGCATCTGCAGCTTTCCTCTCTGCCCCGTCTTCCAACGCCAAATTAACTTTTATCGAATGCCGTAGCACACGTCCCAGTAACATGTACCTTCCTGTGATAAGTATTTTCCATAGATTTCTATTCCCATTCATTTCTTATAATACTGTTTCCATTTCGTATTTTGTCTGGCCACTTCATTTCTCGAACTGTTCGATAGCCGCGCATTTCAAATGCTTCCAGTTTCTTCTGCGATTTTCCAGAACTGCTACTGATGCTTCATTGGCAGCATTTTTACTAATAATATTTTTTGTGAAGGCGAAAGTTTCAAGTCCACTAAGCCTTTCCAAAGCTTTCACGGAGCAGTATGAGTTGCATAGTTTTTATGGAAACCGCCTGCATTTCATTCTGCAGCTCTGCTATTATCCATACGTTAATACCATGCCAATCAATGTATCGTCAGTGCACAGCTAGAAGTAATTTAACGTTAGTTTGATTTGTGGGTCCACAACATCGATGGAATGTCATAATGCTAAAACTTTTTAAAATGTCCACAATAGGATGTCAGAAATTTTTTTCATACCGATGAACTGCATTGCATCACCTATTACATTATTGGCGAGTTTCGGCCTTTGTCATTTTGAAATGCAGTTGCATTGTTGAAATATGTGTCTGACTTAAAAACAATTTAGTGCTCTATACGAACTGATGCCTGTTCCCACAGGAAAGCGTCTAAAATCGATATTTGTCTTCACAAGACTCAGTAAAGGTGATCTATACAAATAATTCTGACAACCTATGGTCGACATTTAAATAGTTTTAGATTTAATTCGTAATTTACGAATTGGTAGCACCTCGGCAGCGTACAAATTTTACGACCAACATGATGTAAATGAGCAACAAAACTTATTTAAGCGGTCACCGAATCCACTCATTTCGGTGAAAGCCATTGAAGGGCAAAGTAGAAGCGGTCACATATCTCCCATCTCGACACAGACTTCTACCATCCACATCAAACTGAAAAACTACTCAACACGCTACAAGAAAAACAGAAAAATTCGAATTGTAAATAAATTTTTACTCGCTAATTTCTCACAAGACTTACTAAATATTTGCATTCCTGAATCTGTTTCATCAAGAGGAGCAGCATAGTGCCTTTTTGTAAAAGTAAAGTCGACATTTTCGATGCAAAATACATAGATCATTATTGTCTAAACACCCTGTTATTGCTTTAACTTAAGAAATATTATCACATCTTCAACGTATCAACGAAATGTAAGGTGAAAAAAGTCATATGCTTTATACTAAAATCTAAAACGTGATTATATTGTAAAATGATGAATTAATAATGTAGCGACTTAATGAAGAGAGAAATATGTGGTAATGTTTGTCGTGGCTCCCTTTGTTAAAAGATAGAGGAATTTATTTAAAAATTATTAGACAGCCTCCAACACCGCGAACCTCAGTTCAGCCTAAACGTTTGTTCGTTTTATAATTTGTCTCGGGTTAGCCACCGCAATGGGCGGCATAAATAAAAATCCCCTGGGAGAATTAAGTTACCAGTAAAAAGACATAACTTGGACCCTAGATTTAGCATCTGACTGCAGTAAAAGGTTCTCCCGCTAATGGCGCTGATAACGAAACAGTTGAATACAAATTACTCCAAGGAACAAATGATTGTAGCCAGGGCACGATTTAAATTCTGCAAACTCAGCAAACTTATTGAGGTATAAATTGACTACACTTTCGCATCAGTTTATTTTATAAAGTAAATCATTGATCACTGATTAAAAACACAATGTATTCTCCCAATAGAATTACAAGCACTGCGCCTCATATTAAACTTCCTAACAGCTGTTAAAAACATCAGTGATAAGGTATCCTCTACCACGCACCAAACACTGGCTTACCGACTATTTATGTAGATGATGATGTTGATGTGGAGGACTGCAATAGCCCTGGCCTCGTGCAGCGATAAAGACGTCAGTCCAGACGGAATGTAGTGCAGCGCCTGTCTACATTACAATATCGTATGTATTTTGACAAAACAGTGCTGGCTGTGGATGAGGTACCTCTTGCTTTTAGACCATTGTTCCGAGCTTCACCGCATTCATACCAGCCTGACAGGTATTCCGCTTCCCGTAAACTGAAGCTGAATGGCAGCTCGGGCGTTCTGTGCGACAGACATGCAACACAATTTTGCGAGGGTAGTTCAACAAATAATGCACACAGTTCTCCTTCTCAAAACACATTTACTCCTAAGAGTTAAAATCTGGCATCAGTGTGAGTCAGCTGTGTATGATCCAGAACATTATGACCACCTGCGTAACAGCTTGTTTGTCCGTCTTTGGGACATCTGAGGATGGGCGACTGGAATTCGATAGTAGGGACAAGGAAGAGAAGCAAAACCCTAAGTGAATATGAATTGTGGGAAGCAAATGAAAGAGAAAGAGCCTGGTAGAATTTTGCACAGGGAACCATTTATTAATCGCTAAAACTTGGCTTAAGAATCATGAAAGAAATGTTATACGTGGAAGACACCTGTAGACACCGCAAGGTTTCAGACTGCTTATATAATGGTAAGACAGATATTTCGGACTCAGGTTTTAAATTGTAAGGCGTATAAATGGACAGATGTAGACTCTGGCCACAAATTATTGATTGTGAACTGTAGATTAAAAATGAAGAAACTGCAAAAAGATACGAAATTAAGGAGGTGGGACCTGGAAAAATCGAAAGAACTAGAGATTGTTGAGAGTTCCAGAGGGAGCATTAGATTGGCTGAAACAGGGGAAAAGAATGCAACACAAGACAAATGAGTAGCTTTGAGAGACGAAATAGTGAGCGCAGCGGGATCAAATAGGTAAAAACACAAGGCCTCGTACAGATCCTTGGATGTCAGAGGAGATATTGATTTTAATTGCTGGTAGAAGAAAATATAATTATGCAGCAAATGAAACAGATGGAAGGGAAAACCAACATCTGAAAAATGAGATTTATAGCAAGTGCAAAATGGTTAAGTACGAATGACTGGAATACACTTCTAAAGATATAGAAATATAACTAACAGAAAGAGAGATTCCGCTTATAGAAAAATTAAAGATGCCTCTGGAGAAAATAGGAACAGCTTTATTAATATCAAGGGCTCAGATGGAAAATCAGTATTAATAAAGAAAAGAAAACTGAGAGGTGAAAGCAGTATACAGAAGGGCAATACGACGGAAATGAAATTGAAGGCAGTATTACCGGAAGGGAAGAGGACGTAGATGAAGATGTGACAGGAGATATTCTGCTACAGGAATTTGATAGTGCATTGAGAGACCTAAGTCGAAACCAAGTCCCTGTGTTGACAACATTTCATCATAACTACTGATATCCTTGGGAAAGTCAGCCGTGACAAAACTATTCCATCTGTTGCGCAAGATGTATGAGGCAGGCGAAATATCCTCGCACTAGAAGCAGAATGCAATAATTCAGGTTCCAAGGAAATCAGGTACTAAAAGGTGTGAATATTACCAAACTGTCAGTTTAATAAGTCGTGGTTGCAAAATACCAATACGCTTTGTTTACAGAGGAAGCGAAAAGCTAGTAGAAGCCAACCTAGGGAAAGAAAATACTAAAAGTAGCAGATGAGTTTTGCTATTTGAGCAGTAGAATAACTGATGACGGTCGAAGTAAAGAGGATAGAAAATGTAGACAGGCAATGGAAGACGAAAGGTTTCGAAAGAGGAGAATACAAATTTTAATGTTAATAAATCTTTCCTGAAAATATTTGTCGGCACTGTAGCCTTGTATGGTAGTGAATTGAAGACAGAAAGCAGTTCAGACAAGACGAGAATAGAAGCTTTTGAAATGTGGTGCTACAATGCTGAAGATTAGATGAGTAGATCATGTAATTAATGAGGTTGTACTGAGTAGAATTGGGGAGAAAACAATTTATGACCTAACTTGACTATAAGAAGAGATTTGTTGATAGGACACATTCTGAACATAAATGGATCACAAGTGTAGTATTGGAGGGAAGTGTGTGGAGTAAAAATCAGATAGGGAAACCAAGAGATGTATACAGCAAGCAGATTCAGAAGGATGTAAGTCGCAGTCTTCATTCGGAGATGAAGAGGCTTGCACAGGATAAACTAGCGTGGAGAGCTACATCAAACCAGTCTTTGGAATGAAACTCAACAACGACGTCAGCAAGCATTTACTTTACGTGTACTATTTCTCTGTGCTGTCTCCAGCACGTTCCATGGCCTTACGCCAGCGTCGCGTAAGAGCACTCACTCGCTGATGGATAAAAGCCTTCCTCTGCTCACAGTTACGTTTTCGCTGCATGAATGATTCTCTCATCATCTTCAAATTGTGCCCGAAGTAGAGAATCCTGAAGTGGCCCAAACAGATGGAAATCCAAGGGCGCCAAGTCTGGACTACCGAGCGGATAAGCAAATAATGTCCAAACCCGTTTTGCGATGTGTTACCAGGTTCTGAGACTTGTATATATGAACGTGAAATGTCGTGCCGGAGAACGATTGATTTTGGATTCTTGTCAGACTGAACACGTCGTAAACGGTCCTTGTCGTCACAGATGCCTCTAAATTAATGGTTGACTGTTTTGGCAACATGTGCACAAGAATTACACTTTCACTAACCCAAAAAACTATCACCATGAATTTGCCAGCAGAGAAGGCTGCAATTGAATTGCTTATTTATGTGATTACGGTGGACGCTACTCGATACTGTCATTCTCTTACTGGCACAGAGTGATGCGCAACAAGATCTTCTTCTTTTTCAGGTGCCTTGTCCCGCAGTTTCGCATGGTCGGCACGGTAAGGAACCGATTTGGCAAGGTTGGTTATAAGGGGCGGCCGGATGCCCTTACTGCCGCCACCCCATACCCCCTGGGACAGAATTAGTGTACCCCAGCTGTCTGTGTCTACTGTAATCCATGGAATAGTGCGAATGTGTTCAGATGTACGCGAGTCGTGTAACTGAGGCGGAACGTGGGGACCAGCCCGGTATTCACCTAGCGGGATGTGGAAAACCGCCTAAAAACTACATACAGGCTGGCCGACACACCGGGCGGATTCGATCTGGGGCTGGCGCGCCTACCCGAGTCCAGGAAGCAGCGCATTAGCGCTCTCGGCTAACCTGGCGTGTGATGCACAACAAGATCTCTTCATACCGTAATGATTCAAGTCAGAAAAGGCCTCTAATCGGTATCAAATTGCCCTAACAGTTCAGAAAGAATGCCTTTTATTTGAATTTTGTGGTCTGTTGTGAGCTTTCACGTATCCGATCCTGAACATCCCTTGGAAAATCCAAGAGTCACAGAGACTTCACAAGCACTTTCAATGCTCACTGATAGCTGTAGAGCCAGTTGTCGAGTTGTGATTCACCAATCTGTACGAATACACTGAAGTGACAGAAGTTATGGGGTAGCGATATACACATGTAGGTGGCGCTAGTGTCGCGTACACAAGGTGTAAAAGGGCAGTGCATCAGCGGAGCTTCGTTTGTACTCAGATTATTCAAGTGAAAAGGTTTCGGGCGTGATTACGACCGCTTGATGGGAATTAACAGACATTAAAGTGGTATGATAGTTGAAGCTAGAAGCATAGCACATTAAATTTCGGGAATCGTTAAGGAATTCAGCATTCCGAGATCCATAGTGTCAAGAGTGTGCCGAGAATACCATATTTCGGGCATTACCTCTCACCACGGCGAATGAAGTGCCCGATGGCCTCCCGCACTTAACGATCGACAGCAGCGGCGTTTGCATACAGTTGTAAGTGCTAACAGACAAGCAATGCTGCGTGAAATAACCCCAGAAATCAGTGTGGAAGGTACAACCAATGTATAAGTCACGCCAGTGTGGCGAAATCTGGGGTTAATGGATTATGGTAGTAGAGGGCGGACACGAGTGCCTTTCCTAATAGCACGACATCGCTTGCAGCCCCTTTCCTGGACTCGTGATCATATCGGTTGGACCTAGATGACTGGGAGAGTGTGGCGTGGCCAGGTAAGTCCAGATTTCAGCTTGCAAGAGCCGATGGTAAGTTTCGAGTGTGGCGCGGACCCTATGAAACCATGGACCCTCTAAACATTCATGGTGGTGTCTGTTTGTACTATATCGTGTCTCCCTACCACTTTCGCGCAACGACGCTCTGAGCGTGTTTTTTAGGGAATTAACTAGTTTGAACCTGGGACCTGCTGCTGGTAAGGAGACGCCAGACCACACATGACATGTAGAATTCAGAAGAGTTCAGTGAGACTAGCGATGATATAACCAAATACTAAATGATCTCAGCGTCAGCTCCACTGCACTCCCTGTAAAAGAATCTTAATACTAACTAAATTTAGTGGAAAGGGTTCAAGGCTTTCCTATTCTTAGTTAGCTGGTAAAATAACGTCGAAAAAGCAGTTAAGTTTACCATTGGAAATTTTATTGTACTCACAAAACATCGTTTATAAATTGCACAATTGCTAAAAGGAAATGTTTTAATACAGGATGGTAAAAACCAACAGCGTTCAACAAAAATGTGAACGAATATTCCCTGAATGGGTTTCCAAGTTCTACAATCGATCGAAGGATGACCTATGCCATATCACATCTATAATCTAGGTTTAAATTAAGTTTCACAAAAGAGCAAACTATCAAAATGGTCTACAGTGACTCTCAATTATCTTTAATTACTTATCTAGCTCGTCGTAAATTACAGTGGCTGATGTGACTTCTCAATAACTATATAAAAGAAAAATCATCGCGTTTCAGATTTTTACTTCAAGTGGCAAATGTGAACACCATGAGTTTTAATTAACGATCACCATTAGTATTACGCAAAAAGGGGGTGTAACAGATGAGACTTCTGCCGTTCTGAGTGAAGCCTTATGCGCTCAAAAATGCGGCATCGCGTGCGTTCATTACCTTGTCGGTGTTTAGGCAGCGTCAGGGCGACAGCGGCCGGCGCAGCAGACATCCAGCCCGCCGTCTCGGAACCAACTCTCGTAACTTCTCCTTCCTACAAACTATCTGGCTATGTTTTCATCTGACCAGTCAGGGTCTCAATGTAAACCTTAAGCTCCGCCTACAAAAATTCTGTCTATCCAATGAGAAACGTTATACTTTTCGTGGTGGGGCAATGTTTTTTAAAGTTTGCAACGTAACAGAGACGCTAAAATGTCTCACGCTTAAACTTGCGGGTGGTAGTGGCCCTTTTTGTGTTATCGTAAGATCTATACTGCTTTTCTGGAGGGCTCTAGCTTTTAACATATGCTGGGGGTTGTCCTTGATGTACCTGAGACGCGAAAAAAGCCTCACGCTAAAACGTGCAGGTTGTGTAGTCGTACAGGTAGCCTGGCGGCGTGGGTGTCCAGCACCTACCTTATCGTAGGGCCTTCTAGCTTAACACGGTTCTGCTCTCGGCTTCTGTCCTCGTTTCTCCCCTCGGAACTGCGTCTGCCTCACGGTGGGAAGGTACGACATGCATTTAGGCATTCTTGTGTTAGTCTGTGGTATTCCATTTGCTCACTCGTTACTCGTATTACTTTGGTTAATTTAATGTCACGATTTATTCGGAGCTATGTGACATTCTAGTAGATTTGCTTATTATGTCAGGGTTTTCATGGAAGGTGTTGGATTTGCCTGACACCTTACAACCCAAGTTGTCAACGAGGCATTGTACAAGATGGTGGTGGCTCCATAAAGGAGTGGATGGTACAGGGTGTCCGAAAAGTCTTTCCCTGATTACTTAAATTGATAACTGAGGCTAGAAGTAAGTTACAAATATGAAACTGGTGTCTAATTGTTTACAAACTATCAAAGTTTTTTCACACATCAGTAAACTTCCACATGAGCACCCTTGGTAGCACGTAGCACATCTAGGCGATATTCAATTTCCGTCCACACATTAGCCAACATCACTGGAGGGATCGGTTCAACGACTGGTTGTCCGTTGCCGCAGGGTTCCAAGATCTGGTACACGTGTTCGGTAGATCTCGTCCTTAACATAACCCGATAAAAAGGAGTCTAATGGGGTTATGTCAGGAGAGCGTGGAGGCCAAACCGTTGGCCCATCACGACCAATCCATCGCCCAGGAAAGGTCATATCGAGATAGGCACGGACGTCTAAACCCCAATGAGGCGGTGCACCGTCTTGCTGAAACAAGACATCGGGGTGATACTGAAGCAGCTGAGGAACAGCATACAGTTGCAACATGTCCAGATACACTGCAGATGTGATGGTAGCCTCAGCGAAGAAGAATGGCCCGATAATTCGATCGTGCAATAGCGCTCACCAAACATTCACCTTTGTGAACCCCAAATGCGCGCATTATAGCTATTCACTACTCCACTGACAAAAAAGGTCGCTTCGTCGGAAAAGGCAAATCGTCTGAGATAACCATCATCGTCCTCAACACGTGATAGCATTTCGACCGCAAAGTCATATCAACGTGTACTGTCATTGGGCAACAAGGCCTGAAGGATTTGCACTTTGTATGCACGAAACAATAAACGTTCGTGTAAAATGTCATGGAGAGAGCTTTTTGGCATCTGTAATTCACATGAGGCCCTGCGCACCGATTTCTTCGCAGAAAAGATTGCCTTACAGCTTCCACCCTGTCTGCTGAGGTTCTTGGTAGACCAGACCTCGGAAGGTCAGCAACCAATCCTGTGTTCTTGAACTTCTCATACCAGGCTTTAATGCTCTTGACCTCAGGTGGATTCCTTCCAAATGTTGTCTGGAAGTGTCTCTTCACTATGGTTGGTGATCGTGTCTCATGGTACCAAAGGACACACTGTGCCTTCTCCTGACTGGTTAACATGACTTCTTGGGCACTGCACCTCAACCACTACTTACGTACTGCGAACCTAAAACAGAAAAAAACTTTGATAATTGTAAGCAATTCGACACAAGTTTCATATTTGATCCTTCTAGCCTGAGTTATTAATTTATGTGACCAGGAAAGTCTTTTCGGACACCCTGTATTTATATGGACTGAAGTGATCGTTGACTGGAAATGGTTATGTTTGGCTACTTGGAAACCACTGGCAGCCATTCATGTTCCCAAACAACTATGGCATTTTTTGATGACGATGTGCCACGTCACTGGGCCACAATCGTTCGCGATTGCTTTGAAGAATATTCTGGACAGTTCGAGCGAATGATTTGGCCACGCAGATCGGCCGACACGAATCTCATCTAAAATTTATGGGACAAAATCGAGAGGTCAGTTCACGCACGAAATCCTGCATCAGTAACACTTTCGCAATTATGGGCAGCTATGAGGCAGGATGGCTCAGTATTTCCGCAGGGACTTCCAAACTACTTGTTGAGCCCACGCCACGTCGGGTTGCTGTATGCGCCGGGCAAAAGGAGATCTGACACGGTGTTAGGAGGCAATGTGTAGTGGTATTGCACGATTCGCCACGTCTGGAGCAGTGGCCTGACAGAACTTCCCGAACGTGGTCGATCATTAACGAAAGTATTGCCTCAGTTGTAAGAAGTCGTGGTCTCCTGACCTTCATTGATTGCATATTCCGCCCTCACAATCATATTCCGCACATCAAGACGCTTCATTCGAACCCAAACTCGATAAGATTAAGTCAAAGTTGTATGAATTCATGTAAACAATGTGCAAATAACTAATAAATTGCAAGCGCACCATGGTTAAAATACTCCAGGCTGGCGTACACGCATATATTAGAGATGCAACGGTCTCAGGGGCTTTTAGTTTGGGAGGGAAACTGTACAACGGGCTGCCGGTCCCTGCAGAGGACGAACCAGCCTATGTCGGAAGGTGATCGCCGTGGAGTGGAGAGCGTGGGTGCGAGTGAAAAGCGGAAACGACCCCGTGTTCGGCTTAAAAGCAAATTCCGCTACATTGTGTGGGAGCGACCAGCCTATGCATTCTTTACACATAGCACGCAGTTTGAGAGTTTTTCACAGGGAGACAGCAAACGCCAAATGCCAATGCTACAGGTTTCCAGATTGGTCGCCTTAAACGAAATGTCACTCGCCCGTTTTAGAAGAGCAATGTTGATTGGCAGACGATATTTCTGACGCCTTGAGCTGAAGGAGTAATGGAAGAGACCGGAAGACATAACCCTTCACGTCCGGCGTTGAGAGGCCCCATTCCATTGTCGCTCTTGGTGCGAGGAACAAGACTCTCCTCAGTACTTCACTGGGAGAGCACCTCTGTCGAGAGTGAATCGAAGCACGACTCAATTGAGTCCTTGCGATTAAGCGTTGTCCACTGTGTTGGCCGACACATTTATTGTGCGGTGTGAACAGACAGAGTTATAGTTAAACGCCTGCGAGCGAATTTTTGAGTGGTATCGCGGTGGACTGGTTATCTGACTGATATACCACGCCAATAGTTAGACGAGGGGCGAATAGGAATCCTTGACTTCCTCAAGGCGTAGGGAGAATTTGATTGGCGAAGGTCAATCCAGATAGAACGAGAGTTATCTTATTTGTCAGGAGCGAGCGGCGCAGTCAACAGTTATTGCAGCTTACGGTATTGTGCGCTACAGCTATTGCTACTCCAGTACCCAAGTATCCCACTAGTTACGTAAGAAATTTTGTGAATTTTTGTGTCATTTCCTTACAGCAGACGACTCCAGAAGATATTTATTGCTGATTTATTGAAGTGTGGGATTAGTTTCCCCTATTTGTGATTAATGCTGTGTTGTTTTTCTTAATAGCCACGTGTTTGTAGGCGAAACGTGTTTCAACATTTTTGCGAGATTTCCTGTTGGATGATGTATGTGAACAGATATGTTCATGCGAAGTCGTGTAGCTATTTTGTGATTGAGGATTAAAGCACGCACTAAGGAATAGTAGCGTTGCATTGCATTAATGTGGTTGTATAGGCGTACGCAAGCACCGAGGAATAGTGACTTAGCGATATTTGGTTAGGATTTATTGTGTGCCTTCGTCACGTCGTAATACAGTAAATTCCGGAAATCTCGTTGGATACACTATATTAAAAAATCCGTCGTCCTACGTAATAGATATTTACTGGGAAACAATGGGAAGTTTACTGAGAATTTGACAGCTTTTCTCTTCGTTCCTAAACGACAAATTAAGAACCATTTATTAGAGAGTACGCTAGTTCTCTCTAAAAGAGATGATCGAGTGCTGTATTTTGAGTTTAAAATATTAGTTGGTCGCAGAAGTCAACACCTGAAGTGGTTGAGCTTTGTTTGTGTATTTAAAGCTTATATGTATAGTTGAAAAGTGGCGGTGACACTCATGTTTTATGTTTTTTTATTACCTTTCCACTTAGTGGGATTTTGAATAGTGAAACCCTGACTTGTACCGCTAAACGAATTACTGGCAGGAATAAAGAATTAATTGTTTTGAACTGAAAAAGTCGGTACACGACTTGTCACTTATCCTCAAACTACCACAAAAAGAACATTCAAAAGTTTATTTCAAATCAGACTAATATCTCGAATATATCTTTTCGTATCAAAGTAAATCCAAAGGCCAATAAAGTAAAAGACTGGCATACTGGTAAAAGCAACATTCAAATAAATTAATACCCTAAAGGGAAGGAATAATGTTTTTCACTTAATAACTTGCAACGAAAAGAAATATAATTAATCCTTATTTAGACAGGCAAAGAAAGTTTACATTTTATTGTAAAGTGGTTGACTATAAATGAAAAGTTATTCCATTTAATCCTGAAAGGTTGAAATTGACGAAACAGTTTAATACGATAAAATTTCAATAGTGCAAAGATATTGTTGCAGCAAGGCGTTACTTACAGAGGTTATCCTTGAGTGGCCACGAAAGACAAACAATGTTAAATTATATCTTTGCCTTGTGAACATATTCTCTAATTTAGAGGGAGACAAAGAGATGAATACACTAAACAGATTCAGAAGGATGTAGGTTGCAGTAGGTACTGGGAGATGAAGAAGCTTGCACAGGATAGAGTAGCATGCAGAGCTGCATCAAACCAATCTTCGGACTGAAGACCACAACAACAACGTAAAAATTTATAACATTCACACTACTTTCTTGTAATCCGGTTATTCGTTGAAGCTTTAAAAGATGGGCAACTTCAAGAGGCAACTGATCTGTATGACGTATTCATTAGTTATGTGCGAAAGCTTCCGTTTCTGGTACCTACGTTGTTGAGAAAGTGTTTAGTTGTGTTGTTAGAGTGAGCTTCGCTGTAGATTGCTTTCTGTTATTGGCAAAGTAAATACATCGTTCCTGCTCCCCGTAGACTCTAGCCTTTAGTATTTGACTCATACTAGCTTTGGTGGCAGTTTATCGTTCGAGCCTAGTGAACCCTGATAGTCAGATGCATTGTTGTGATTAATATTCAGAACCCATTATACCACGGAAAGTGTTATTGTGTCCTCTTTTTGTACATAGTGACGTCGTAGCGAGCTGTAGTGTGATTTATAGCGTGAGAAGGTGAATATCAAATCTCACGTGACGTCGTCGTATTAGTACAGAAAATTGTTTCAAGGCACACAGATTACGTCCTTGGTGGTAGGCAAGGTCTTGTCAGCACGATTTATTGTAGTATTACGAGAGTGAGCTACATTGTCCGACGTTGCTTTTCACCAACGTAATTCAATGCTGTTAGAGCGTGTTCATACAGTACATCTCCTACGAGTTAGTGGTATCTAAAGGGTGGTGCATTACAACTATCCCGGACGACAAATACCCGCCCCGTCACTTTTGGGCTGTACGTTTCAGTCTGGTTTTGCAGTACACGTCTTAACAGTAACTGTTATCTGCGTCTCATGAAATAAAGCAAATGAACCAGTCCCAGGAAACGGTAACGTCATTTTTCGACTTGAGTAGGGAGATTACCTGCGTTTTTTAAGTTTTGGCGAAGTTGAATGGCGTCACTATATTGATTGGTGTTTTGATTCTAAGAAATACGAGTCGTCGTCCATCTTGCATTGTACTGTATTTTTCATTGGTCCTTTAGGTCATACGTTCAGCAGGAAAGCTCCTGTCCACGAAAATCAGGCCGGTTTTAGAAAATATCGGACGTGCGAAAATCAACTTTCCCTTTTCTCACAAGATATCTGCGAACTATAGATGAAGGACAATAGACAGATTCCATATTCCTGGATTTCCGAAAAGCGACTGCCACGGCGCCCCACTGTAAACTAATAATCAGGGGATGACCGTACGGAATAGGTTTCCAGATATGTGATTGGCTCGAAGATTGCTTAAGCAGCAGAACCCAATACGAGTCCTCGACGGCAAGTGTTCGTCAGAGTCAAGAATATCGTCAGGAGTGCCCCAGGGAAGTGCAATAGGACCGCTGTTATTTTCCATATATGTAAATGATCTTTCAGACAAGGTGAACAGAAATCTGCGGCTGTTCGCTGATGATCATTCACTCTACGGGAAAGTGTCGTCGTTGAGTTACTGTAGGAGGATACAAGATTAGATCGACAAAATTTGTAGTTGGTGTGATTAATGTAGAAAAATGTAAATCAATGCGACTGAGTACGAAAAAGTACCCTGAATGTTTGATTATAGCACTGGTAATGTGCTGTTTGACACAATCACGTCGATTAAATATCTAGGGTCAATGTTGTAAAGCGATTTGAAATGGAACGAGCATGTAAAGATTCTGGTAGGGTTAGGCGAATGGTCGTACTGTGTGTGGTTCATCTGTAAAGGAGACCACTTGTAAAATACTAGTGCGACACATTACTGAGTACTGCTCGAGTATTTGGGCTGCCCACCAGATCGGATTAAAGGAAGACATCGAAGCAATTCAGAGGCGGGCCTGCCAGGTTTGTTACCGGTAGGTTCGAACAACACACAGATGACATAATATGGGAACTCAGATTGGAATCCCTGGAGGGAAGATGATATTTTTTTCGAGGAACACTACTGAGAAAATCAGGAACTATCTTTTGAAGCTGACTGGAGAACGATTCTGCTGCCTCCGACGTCCATTTCATGTAAGTGCTACGTAGTTAAGACCGAGAAATTAGGGCTTACACTGAGGCACACAGACAATCGTTTTTCACTCGCTCTGTAACAGCAATTAATCTGATGGTAGATGGTGGAAACTGCTATGTTGATTATATTTAAAAGATATATTGCTTCACATAATAAGTATTAATCTGAGAAAAAAAGCGTACGTTCTAATGGGTTCAGAAAAGACACAACTAAAAGATGTTTCAAGAGAAACTTATCTGAGGAATTTTGGAACTCTACTGTAATATTAGCTACTACTGTACTCTACTGTAATATTAGAACGTTTTTCAACTCGTTTTACGACCTCAACATTCGCACTCGGATACATATAATCTCACAAACACACTTCTAATAGGGCTAAAAAAAATTTATCGTGATAACAATGTACTGTGACTTCGTTAACGTCTTCAGTTCTGTAGATGTTAACATTTTGCGTAAAAAGTGGGGAAACAAATAATTTCGATGGCTTTCCAAAAACGTTCGTTCGCTTAACATTCTTTGCACTGCGATGCTCGAGTTTTTCTGTGCCCATCGTGTAAAACAGCGATGCGTCCAAAAACAGAAAATTTATCAGCCAAATCACCAGTCGTCATTATTCATCAGATCGCAGTTTTTGCTCCACTTGCACGGTTTCATCGGACTAGATATTAGGTTTGTCACTATGAGTTTATCATGCACATTTGTATAGCTATTTTCAAATTATAGACAACATTGTCTGACTTTCCTTGAGTCAATACTGCAGGCCAATATTAGACGTAACTCCTGGCGAATCTGAGCAGCTGTAGATCCTTTTGGAAGCGGGAAATCGAATTATAGCACGCATTTCGCAACTGGCGGGGGGCAAACAACTTCTGAATCGAAACGTTGACATCTGTGGCTTCGTAGAGACTCACCAAGAGGCGCTGCCTGCGAGAAGCATTGTTCTCAACAGCTAACATAAAGTACCAGCAACAGAGCGCTGACTATTCGAATACGTCTCGTAACGTAAACCGAGTTTGTCCGTGAGTGTCCGTAGACCCTTCGATGCAAGTTGTTTCTTGTTTGGGTGTCTCGCGAGTGAGAGCTGCCGCAGTCCCTGACGTCAGTGTGACTCAAAACATGTTTACACGATTTCTGCGCTTCCCGATCATATCATTGTTTCCTAAGCGCTCGGCACTCCGCTTCGTAACCGATAGACCATGAATTTTTGCGCCGTTCCAATACAGATCCAGTCATCTTCAGCAAAGATCTCTTCACGTTCACTCGAGGGCCACCGTCAATCTGAAAAGATATTACGATGTTTATGTCGATAAAAATGTAGAGATTAATTTCCAACCGTAAATTCTTATCCTAAAATACTGAGTTTAGCATTCTGTACCAACTACAGTATACTTTTGTCCTAAAGATATTGGACACCCTATAAAGGGTGAACAATAATAAAACCGATAAACTTCCGGGACGGATTCCTAACTGGAAATGGAGGAAAGAGGTTTCTAAGTGGTTCAAATGGTTCTGAGCACTATGCGACTTAACTTCTGAGGTCATCAGTCGCCTAGAACTTAGAACTAATTAAACCTAACTAACCTAAGGACGTCACATACATCCATGCCCGAGGCAGGATTCGAACCTGCGACCGTAGCGGTCGCTCGGTTCCAGACTGTAGCGCCTAGCACCCCACGGCCACTCCGGCCGGCAAAGAGGTTTCTACGAACATGTGTCCGGAAATGGACGGTGCGTGGAACAACAAATCCCCCCGGAAGACGGTACAGAGCTGCACCGAATGCACGTCACAACAGACGGAACAGCAGGTGATAGGGATGGTAGCGGTTTTCACGCAGGATACAAGTAATCGTACTTTGTCTGTATCCTGTAGAACCCGATCCTCGAGATCTGGTGTACGCACAGGCGGCCCCCTCTCAGTAAGTTCGTCTGCCTGAAAGGACCCATAATCACACAAACGCCCAAAAAGAGCTTTAAATGTTATGTGATGTGGTTGCTGTCATACGTTACTCCGGGTTTTAGCTGTAGGCGGTTTATTGACTCTTTCGAGGCAGCGGCCGCTTCGAAAAAATTTGTAGCGGTGCTGCACTAAGAAGTAGTTGGTCTGAATACTTTTCCATTGTTATGTTTTGGTGGCAAAATGAGGAGAGATGGTTACATAAAATTCTTGTTCACCAACCTTTGTGGCAATGTTCTTGTGAGATTTCAGAAGTGTGACCCCGTAAAGCGGTTGATGTAAGTGCTAATCGACTGGAGTACGCTATTTATGCCAACAATGGGTTTCACCCTCAGCGTTCTCTAATTACCACCGTCAACACTTACCAGAGTTATAACTGATACATTATAACTGTCACCGCCTGACACACGCAATCACTCGAAGAGGTGCCAATTAGAATTGGTGGTGAGCAACACAAATAAAAAACAAAAATGTCTTTCCATCGGTTTCATCCACATCTTCCCATCGTCTGCTAACCACTTCAGTCCTACATATCTAATACATCCTCCATGTTCATGAACTGTTTTGCATACTTCAGTATTTTCCTGGCTCTATGACGTTGTATCGCTACTCCGCTGCCGGCCGCTGTGACCGAGCGGTTCTGGGCACTTCAGTCCGGAACCGCAGTGCTGCTACGGTCGCAGGTTCGAATCCTGCCTCTAGCATATATGTGTGTGATGCCCTTAGCTTAGTTAGGTTTAAGTAGTTCTAAGTATAGGGGACTGATGACCCCTGCTGTTAAGTCCCATAGTGCTCAGAGCCATTTTTAGCTACTCCGCTCCGTAGCACATAGCCCAGTGGACTCCCTTTCCTTCTGTTATGCGTTTCCCATAGACTTCTTTTAGCCCCCTTCGCCTTTAGTACTTATTCTTTTCGCAACCCATCTACACATTTGAGCTTTGCTGTTCTTTTATTGTACCTTATTTCAAATGTTTCCATTATTAAGAATTTTTAGCATAATTTTGTTTTGCCTGGAATTACAACGCCCCACGTTTCATCACCACACAGTAATGACCTCTACATGTACACTACAAAAGATGTCTTACTTAATTCTTCTGCAGCATTTAATGTCACTAGAACTCTTTTGTGAAGAAATTGTTCTTCGACTGCACTAATTTGCTTCTGATATCTTCTCTGCTTTGCTTCCCAGATATAAGCATTCGTTCACTTGATCTGTTGTCTGCGTCGTTCCAAATTTACTCTTCCCGTTTTTTCAATCATTCATTAATTTGATCTTGGCTCTGTTCGTCCTACGACCAATATTCTGCACTAATCATACGGATCGCATCTTTCAACAGCTCTTTTATCGTGCTTTAGGCCTCAAGGGTTTATGTCATCTGCGAACAATAGGCCATTAGTATGTGTTCACCGTGTATTAATTTGTCTTCTGAAATTTCTTTTCGTTTCTTCTATATTTTCTTCGGCATACGCGGCAAAACATGAAAACTACTTCTGAGATATTTATATGCAGATATATGCGAAATTTTAGGCCTTTTTTTCTTCACAATCAAGCTTTCCTTGACTTGGTCCTGCACGAAGCTGTACCATGGTATAAAATCTCACACACGTCAGTTGAGCAATCCTAGTGTTGCTTGGTAAGCTGTGCGATTGTGCCGACTTGTGCGACATGGTGCTCCAATGAGTGGCAAGAAAAACGTTCGTCAGCGTACTCGAAACTAATCTCGACACTACCACAGTCGTCAAACAATATTAATAAATGTCTCCAGCCTCGCTCTGATCCCGAGATAAGGATAAAATAGTCAATGTACAGCATTCAGCAAGATCCCGACATCTGACCACTGGAGTGGTTACAAACAGTGCTGAAAGTCAGTATGTCCTCTCCAACCAGCTCCTTTCAACTTTCGCAAAAATCTTCGCAAAGAAAAGGGAAACGTGTGAGGTTCAAAGCTACGAAGGTCAAGACACACTAAGACACTTCTAGTATCCAATGATACGGGTGCGGTTTGTTAGCTTTCTTCGTATCGTCTGCAACAGCAACCTCCAGGTACGCGGTACTTATGCGGTATAATACGAGGCATCTGCTTGCCAGACACCTTGGTCCTGCCTGAGATACAACTCCACCCTACAAAAAACTGGAAAAGTTATTACCAATCCATACTCGCAGAAAGCAATGCACTTGCGAATTTTCCAATGATTTCCAAACTGACAGACAAAAGTTATCGATCAATATGAACTCCCGACATCTGAAACGAGTAACGCTGTCAAACAGCACGTCCTACTCAGAGCATTCACTACTTGCCTCCTACACAGTGGACAGAGGGAGACGGTAGGAGGAGATGATTTTGCCTAAATGCTATATATTTCGCGTGCTGCAAGCAACTCGTAGAATTATTCAGAGGTGACTCAGCCAAATCAGACCAGAAGTACAGAATGAGCTTTGACTCAAATGCAGGCCTCCTCGTTGTGATCCTTCTCTCCCGTTGATAGCACTTCAGTGAGCAATGCTGTGTCCTAAGCACATTCCACATCCTTATTTACGACTTTACAACTTAATACAGACTAAACACACACACACACACACACACACCCACACACCCACACACACACACACACACACATATATATATATATATATATATATATATATATATATATATATATATATATATATAATAAAGATTGATTAACGACACTATTTGCTTTACATGAGTACATGAGTGAGGGTGGGGACCTGACGTAAGTTTAAACTTATTTTCAAATGCATCCACATACAATCTCGGCGTATTTTTTACTATTATGTTTAGGATCGAAGTTTTCATTTAGGTTTCCATATGTTTGATGTGCTGTGCACCAGTCGCACGACAAACACGCAGAGATTAGTCAAAGTCATCCCACAGTTTTGCGATATAATTTAGGGATACTGCGTTCACTGCTGTTGCTATCCGCCATTGCAGTTCACCCAGATTCGTTGGAAAGAAAAGTTCATGGACGAAGACTTTCACAATCGACCACAAAAAAAAACCACACGTACATTCACATTAGGCGCACTTGGAGGCCAATTGTGCAACGGAAATACCTGAACACCTAACGGCTGATTAACAGCTAAGGGAGCTCTTTAAAAATGCCCTTTAAATTGCAAATAATACTTGAAGACGTCGGGAATAATCTAGCACTTACGCCAGCCTGACAAACTGGGAAACTAATACTTAGTAATATATTTAGTTAGTAATATATTTAGTTAGTAATCTCCCCTACAGCTGTGTAAGTTGTCAGGCAAATCCAACACCTTCCATGAAAACCCTGACATAATAAGCAAATCTACTAGTATGTCACATAGCTCCGAATAAATCGTGACATTAAATTAACCAAAGTAATACAAGTAACGAGTGAGCAAATGAAATGCCACAGACTAAAACAAGAATGCCTAAATGCATGTCGTACCTTCCCACCGTCAGGCAGACGCAGTTCCAAGGGGAGAAACGAGGACAGAAGCCGAGAGCAGAACCGTGTTAAGCTAGAAGGCCATACGATAACGGACGGAGTGGACACCCACGTCGCTAACCTACCGCTAAGTCTACCACCCGCACGTTTTAGCGTGAGGATTTTTCGCGTCTCAGGTACATCAAGGACCACCCCCCAGCCCATGTTAAAAGCTAAAGCCCTCCAGAAAAACAGTATAGATCTTACGATAACACAAAAAGGGCCACTACCACCCGCAAGTTATAGCGTGAGACTTTTTCGCGTCTCAGGTACGTCAAGGACCACCCTGCAGCCCATGTTAAAAGACAGAGCCCTCCAGAAGAACAGTATAGATCTTACGATAACGCTTACAGGACCACACCAGCTGCAGGTTTTAGCGTGAGACTTTTTAGCGTCTCTGTTACGTTGCAAACTTTAAAAACATTGCCCCACCACGAAAAGTATAACGTTTCTCATTGGATAGACAGAATTTTTGTAGGTGGAGCTTAAGGTTAACATTGAGACCCTGATTGGTCGGATAAAAACAAAGCCAGATAGTTTTTTAAACTAACTTCGGTAAATTGTAGTAAGGAGAAGTTAGAGATGAGTTAGTTCCGAGACGGCGAGCTGGTTGGCTGGAGCGCCGGCCGCTGTCGCCCTGACGCTGCCTAAACACCGACAAGGTAATGAACGCACGCGATGCCGCATTTTTGAGCGCATAAGGCTTCACTCAGAACTGCAGAAGACTCATCTGTTACACCCCTTTTTTGCGTAATACTAATGGTGATCGTTAATTAAAACTCATGGTGTTCACATTTGCCACTTAAAGTAAAAATCTGAAACGCGATGATTTTTCTTTTATATAGTTATTGAAAAGCCACATCAGCCACTGTAATTTACGACAAGTTAAATAAGTAATTAAAGATAATTGAGGGTCACTGTAGACCATTTTGATAGTTTTCTCTTTTGTGAAATTTAAATTAAACCTAGATTACAGATGTGATATAGCGTAGGTCATCCTTCGATCGATTGTA
Organism: Schistocerca gregaria; assembly: GCF_023897955.1. Classification (NCBI taxonomy): domain Eukaryota; kingdom Metazoa; phylum Arthropoda; class Insecta; order Orthoptera; family Acrididae; genus Schistocerca; species Schistocerca gregaria. Next base: position 1,003,378,377 of record NC_064921.1, read on the forward strand.
GAACTTGGGAACCCATTCAGGGAATATTCGTTCACATTTTTGTTGAACGCTGTTGGTTTTTACCATCCTGTATTAAAACATTTCCTTTTATCAACAGTGTAATTTATAAACGATGTTTTGTGAGTAGAATGAAACTTCCAATGGTAAATTTAACTGCTTTTTCGACGTTATTTTACCAGCTAACTAAAAATAGGAAAGCCTTGAACCCTTTCCACTATATTTAGTTAGTATTAAGATTCTTTTACAGGGAGTGCAGTGGAGCTGAGGCTGAGATCATTTAGTATTTGGTTATATCATCGCTAGTCTCACTGAACTCTTCTGAATTCTACATGTCATGTGTGGTCTGGCGTCTCCTTACCAGCAACAGGTCCCAGGTTCAAACTAGTTAATTCCCTAAAAAAACACGCTCAGAGCGTCGTTGCGCGAAAGTGGTAGGGAGACACGATGTAGAACAAACAGACACCACCATGAATGTTTAGAGCTGATTTAGGCGGAATAGGGAAAACCAACCAATTAGAGTCCCTGGTCACATTAGTAGACGCACCTTCAGTTTTTAACATAATACGAGTTTAGGAGATTCAAAAAGTTGCAAAAATTATATTGATCAGTCTGAATGAAGTGATTTAGTTTCTTTAAACTTTACAGATTATTAATAACTGACATAATATTAATTTTTGTTGTTTTTAATATGTGCCCAATAAGCAGACCTATGCTTAAATTCTTAAAACTTTGACGCGCCGCCTTTAGCAGCTATTAATGCTTCAGTTTACCTTGCCAAATTGTTAATACAGGATTGTACAATGTTCTGCACCTGCTGTTGATGATACCAGACTTGAATATCTTTTCAATAAAACGAATTTTTGTGATGATTGTTTCCTTTGCCACTTCCCTTTTAACCAGCTCCCAAATATTTTCAATCCGAATGAATGTACTGGCCAGGGTAACAAAGACACGTTTTCTTGGTGTGAAAATGTTTTTACTGATCGTGCTGTGTGGCGTGGAGCTCCGTCCTGCATAAACACAAATGGTTCTCCGTTAGGGAACCATTCTTTTAACTGGGTAGTAGCCTCCCCCAAAACACTTCGTTGTACTGGTCTTGCAGCATTGTTCCCTCGACCAAGTGCAGATGTCCAGTGCCTTTGCCACTGATGACAGACCGTACCATGACTTTAATGGAATGTTTCAGTTTGCACAATATTCATGCAGGTGGGATGGTACTTTCCAACAGGAGGTCTTCGTACAGAATGAGTTTTATTCACCAACATATCTGACGCTGTTCTGCCCGTCTTCAAGAAATTTGCCGTTTTGAATATATGTTGGTCCCAATCACTGCTTCTACTTCCCCAATCTTTCGAAGTGTCAGATCACTTATTTTACCCATTATTTTCATATCTTAATTACTCTATAAACAGAAAACTACAGGTGATAAATACATCCGGAAATCAACAATACTGTTGTTGTTATGGCCTTTACTCCAGAGACTGGTTTGATGCAACTGCCCATGGTACTCTATCCTCTGCAAGCTTCTTCCTCTCCGAGTAACTACTGCAACCTACATTCTTCTGAATATGCTTACTGTATTCATCTCTTCGTCTCTCTCTACGATTTTTACCCTCCACACTTCCCTCCTATACTAATTGGTGATCTCTTGATGCCTCAATATGCGTCCTACTGACCGATCCCTACTGCTCGTCAAGTTGTGCCACAAATTCCTCTTCTCTCCAGTTCTATTCAGTACCTCCTCATTAGTTATGTGATCTACCTTAGATACGTGATCTACCGATCTTATCTTCAGGATTCTTCTGTAGCACCACATTTCGGAAGCTTCTATTCTCTTCTTGACTAATTTATCGTCCATGTTTCACTTCCATACATGACTACACTCCACACAAATGTTCACAAACGCTTTCCAGCCAACGTTTTATATCCTCTCTACTTCGACCATCATCTGTTATTTTCCTCCCCAAATAGCAAAACTCATCTATTACTCTCATTTCCTAATCTAATTCCCTCAGGATCAACTGATTTAATTCGACTACATTCCATTATCCTCGTTTTGCTTTTGTCGATGTTCATCTTATATTCTCCTTTCAAGGCACTGTCCATTCTGTTCAACTGTTCTTCCAGGTCCTTTGCTCTCTCTGGCAGAATTACAATATCGTCGGCAAACCTCAAAGTTTATATTTCTTTTCCATCTCTTTTAATTCCTGCTCCGAATTTTTCTTTCGTTTCCTTTACTGCTTGCTCAGTATACAGATTGAGTAACATCGGGACAGGCTACAACCCTGTCTCAGTCCCTTCCCAACCACTGCTTCCCTTTCATGTCCCTCGACTCTTATAACTGTCATCTGGTTTCTGTACAAATTGTAAATAGCCTTTCGCTCCCTGTATTTTACCCCTGCCACCTCCAGAATTTGAAATAGAGTATTCCAGTCAGCACTGTCAAAAGGTTTCTCTAAGTCTACAAATGCTAGAAACGTAGGTTTGCCTTTCCTTAATCTATCTTCTAAGATAAGTCGTAGGATCAGTATTGCCTCGCGTGTTTCAACATTTCTACGGAATCCAAACTGATCTTCTCCAAGGTCGACTTATACCTGTTTTTCCATTCGCCTGTAAAGAATTCGCGTTGGTATTTTGCAACTGTGTCTAGTTAAACTGCTAAAACGGTAATTTTTCAGACCTGATTTCCTTGGTATTGGAATTAGTACATTCTTCTTGAAGTCTGAGAATATTTCGCCTGTCTCACGTATCTTTCTCACCAGATGGTAGAGTTTTATCAGTACTGGCTCTCCCAAGGCCGTCAGTAATTCTCATAGAATGTTGTCTACTCCCGGAGCCTTGTTTCGACTTAGGTTCAAAAATGGTTCGTATGGCTCTGAGCACTATGGGACTTAACATCTGAGGTCATCAGTCCCCTAGAACTTAGAACTACTTAAACCTAACTCACCTCAGGACATCACACACATCCATGACCGAGGCAGGATTCGAACCTGTGACCGTAGTGATCGCACGGTTCCAGAGTGTAGCGCCTAGAACCGCTCGAATTAGGTGTTTTAGTGCTCTGCCAAACTCTTCACGTAGTATCATATCTCCCATTTCGTCTTCATCTACATCCTCTTCCATTTCCATAAAACTGTCAAGTACATCGCTCTTGTATAGACCCTCTATATACTCCTTCCCCCTTTCTGCTTTCCATTCTTTGCTTAGAACTGGATATCCATCTGAGCTCCTGATATTCATACAAGTTGTTCTGTTTTCTCCAAAGGTCTCTTTAATTTACCTGTAGGCAGTATCTATCTTACCACTAGTGAGATGTGCCTCTACATCCTTACATTTGTCCTCTAGCGATCCCTACCTAGCCATTTTGCACTTCCTGTCGATCTCATTTTTGAGACGTTTGTACTCCTTTTCCCCTGCTTTATTAACTGCATTTTTATAGTTTCTCCTTTCATCAATTAAGTTCAGTATGTCTTGTGTTACCCAGGGATTTCTGCCAGCCCTCGTCCTTTTACCTACTTGATCCTCTGCTGCTTTCAGTATTTTACCTCTCAAAGCTACCCATTTTTCTTCTACTGTGTTTCTTTGCCCTGTTCTTGTCAGTCGTTCCCTAATGCTCTCTCTGAAACTCTCTACAACCTCTGATACTTTCAGTTAATCCAGATCCCATGCCCTTAAATTCAGACCTTTTTGCAATTTCTTCAGTTTTAATCTACACCTCGTAACCAATTAACTGTGGTCAGAGTCCACACCTACCCCCGAAAATGTCTTACAATTTAAAACCTAGTTCCGAAATCTCTGTCTTACCATTATATATCAATCTGAAACCTTCTGTTGTCTCCAGGCCTCTTCCACGTATACCGTGTTATTTCATGATTCTTAAACCAAGTGTTAGTTATAATTAAGTTATGCTCTGTGCAAAATTCTACCAGGCGCTTTCCTCTTTCATTCCTTACCCCCATTGCATACTCACCTAGAACTTTTCCTTCTCTTCCTTTTCCTACTATCGAATTCCAGTCACCCATGACTATTAAATATTCGTCTCCCTTCACTATCTGATAATTTCTTTTAACTCATCATACATTTCGCCAATCTCTCCGTCATCTTTGGAGCTAATTGGCATATAAACTTGTACTACTGTGGTAGTCGTGTCTATCTTAGCCACAATAATGCGTTCTCTATGCTGTTTGTAGTAGTTTACCGGTACTCCTATTTTTTTATTTATTATAAAACCTACTGCTGCGTTACTCCAATTTGATTTTGTATTTGTGACCCTGTATTCACCTGACCAGAAGTCTTGTTCCTCCTGCCACCGAACTTCACTAATTCCCACTATATCTAACTTTAACCTATCCATTTCCCTTTTTAAATTTTCTAACCTACCTGCCCGATTAAGGGATCTGACATTCGACGCTCCGATCCGTAGAATGCCAGTTACCTTTCTCCTGATAACGACGTTGTTCTGAGTAGTCCTCGCCCGGAGATCCGAATGGGTGACTATTTTACCTCCGGAACATTTTACCCAAGAGGACGTCATCATCATTTAACCATACAGTAAAGCTGCATGCCCTCGGGAAAAATTGCGGCTGTGGTTTCCCCTTGCTTTCAGCCGTTCGCAGTATCAGCACAGCAAGACCGTTTTGGTTAGTGTTATATGGCTTGATCAGTCAATCATCCAGACTGTTGCCCCTGCAACTACTGAAAAGGGTGCTGCCTCTCTTCAGGAACCACACGTTTGTCTGGCCTCTCAACAGATACGCCTCCGTTATGGTTGCACCCACGGTACGGCTATCTGTATTGCCGAGGCACGCAAGCCTCCCCACCAGCGACGTCCACGATTAATGGACAAGTTAATAACCCACTCATACTTCAAACATGTTAGCTCATATTGTTCTCAGATCTGTAACTGACAGTTTGTCATCAACAATCAGCTGTCACAGGGATAATGCAGCACAATAAATGTGCGCGTTTCATTCAATAATTGCTCTTTAACTGTATTCAACCTATTAAAGAATGATATAGGGGCCAATTTACAACACCAAACTCCAGAAATAAACGAACTGTCAAAACAATCCAGTGACTATAAGTCCAATCGCCCAATGAAGCTCGCGGAAACTCTGCCTGACACCGGATGTTGCATCGCTAATAGTAAAAATCATGCCGTTTTGGCGTGACTCCTTATCGAATCAGACACGGACGCAATTTGAATCCCTGTCCATTTAAAAATTAAATCGAATTTCGTCTCCTGCGAACACTCCTGTCTGCTGGCTCGTCATGTTACAGAGGATCTGAGATTTCTATGTTTCTGTTCCATTCTTTGAAACGTCAAACCTATGATTATCCATGCCCAATGTCTCCTTTTAATCCGTATGATTTTGGCAGTACACAGTGCTGATCTTTAAAACTGGCACACCAGGAAGGATAGTAAATAAACAGCCCTTATTTATTTTAACGTATACAGCGTAGTACAAAACTACATGCCCAAATATTTAGGTGATCTGGGAGTGTCCAGAGTACGAGATTCAGTACACGGAACTACCAAATCTGGCGGCAACAAAACCTATAATCCAGTTGGGCATCGAGATTGACATGGAAGACAGATGCAGCGATGTCAGTTCGGCTGTATCAGTTTCGTGGAAGAGTTCATCTGTGACAGTGGCTATGGAGTAGTAGCATCTAAGTCTCTCGGCAATCCATGACCAGGTGTTCTGGATATGTTGGGAACATACTGGGCAGGGCAACAGTTGAACACGCTACGGATAAAGATCGATCAGGAAAGCACGGGAACGTGTGGTCTTGGCGTTATCCTGTTGAAATATAACATCACAGAGACCTCAAAGATGAAATGTAACGGCTGCAGTCCAAATTACCGACAACGCGTACCAAATGTGACAGTTTTTGTACCTAAAAAAATGGTTCAAATTGCTCTGAGCGCTATGGGACTTAACATCTGAGGTCATCAGTCCCCTAGAACTTAGAACTACTTAAACCTAACTAACCTAAGGACGTCACACACATCCATGCCCGAGGCATGCTTCGAACCTGCGACCGTAGCGGTCTCGCAGTTCCGGACCGAAGCGTCTAGAACCGCTCGGCCACACTGGCCGGCTAGTTTTTGTATCTACTGCGGCACGATTACATTATGCCAAGTACTGGCCCCAAACGCCGATGAAGAATGTGGTCTGACAATTTTCTCTCTCCTCGCAACCTCCGCATACGGGTACTTCCATCTTGACGCTGCACGATTAGATTAGATTAGATTAGATTAATACTTGTTCCATAGATCATGAATACGACACTTCGTAATGATGTGGAACGTGTCAGGTTAATAAAAGATGTCTGTACAAGAAATTACATTACACAAAATATTGCATGACACTAATGATTAAGTTTTTTTTTTTTTTTTTTTTTTTTTTTTTTTACTTACTTTATATCTAAAAATTCAGCCAATGAGTAGAAGGAGTTGAAGGAGTTGTCATCTAGAAATTCTTTTAATTTATTTTTAAATGTTAGTTGGCTATCTGTCAGGCTTTTGATGCTGTTTGGTAGGTGCCCAAAGACTTTTGTGGCAGCATAATTTACCCCTTTCTGTGCCAAAGTCAGATTTAACCCTGCATAGTGAAGATCATCCTTTCTCCTGGTGTTATAGGTATGCACACTGCTATTACTTTTGAATTGGGTTGGATTATTATCAACAAATTCCATAAGGGAATATATATACTGTGAGGTTACTGTGAGGATCCCTAGATCCTTAAATAGATGTCTGCAGGATGACCGTGGGTGGGCTCCAGCAATTATTCTGATTACACGTTTTTGTGCAATGAATACTTTTCTACTCAACGATGAATTACCCCAGAATATGATGCCATACGAAAGCAGTGAATGAAAGTAGGCATAGTAAGCTAATTTACTGAGATTCTTATCACCAAAATTTGCAATAACCCTAATAGCATACGTAGCTGAACTCAGACGTTTCAGCAGACCATCAATGTGTTGCTTCCAGTTTAACCTCTCATCAATGGACACACCTAAAAATTTTGAAAATTCTACCTTAGCTACAGACTTCTGTTCAAATTCTATATTTATTACTGGAGTTTTGCCATTTACTGTACGGAACTGTATATACTGTGTTTTATCAAAATTTAAAGAGAGTCCGTTTGCTGAGAACCACTTAATAATTTTGTGAAAAACATCATTTACAATTACATCACTTAGTTCTTGGTTTTTGGATGTTATTACTATACTTGTATCATCAGCAAAAAGAACTAACTTTGCATCTTCATGGAATGGTAAGTCATTAATGTATATCAAGAACAGTAAAGGACCTAAGACCGAACCCTGTGGGACCCCGTGCTTGATAGCACCCCAGTTTGAGGAATCAGCTGTTTTAACATTACACGAACCACTTATTTCAACTTTCTGCATTCTTCCAGTTAAGTATGAATTAAACCATTTGTGCACTGCCCCACTCAAACCATAATGATTTAGCTTATCTAAAAGAATTCCATGATTTACACAATCAAAGGCCTTTGAGAGATCACAAAAAATACCAATGGGTGATGTCCGGTTATTCAGAGCATTTAATATTTGATCAGTGAAAGCATATATAGCATTTTCTGTTGAAAAGCCTTTCTGAAAACCAAACTGACATTTTGTTAGTACTTTATTTTTACAAATATGGGAGGCTACTCTTGAATACATTACTTTCTCAAAAATTTTTGATAGAGCTGTCAGAAGAGAGATTGGGCGGTAGTTGTTGACATCCGACATATCCCCCTTTTTATGCAATGGTTTTACAATGGCATATTTCAGTCTATCAGGGAAAACACCCTGCTCCAAAGAACTATTACATACGTGGCTGAGAATTCTACTTATCTGTGGGGAACAAGCTTTAAGTACTTTGCTGGAAATGCCATCAATTCCGTAAGAGCTTTTACTTTTCAGTGAGTTTATTATTTTACTGATTTCAGAGGGAGAGGTTGGTGGAATTACAGCTGTTTCAAACTGTGCAGGTATGGCCTCTTCTATTAATAGCCTTGCCTCTTCTAGTGAAGATCTAGATCCTATTTTCTCCACAACATTTAAAAAATGATTATTCAAAATATTTTCAATTTCTGATTGTTTGTTAGTGCACTTGTCATTCAATTTTATTGCACTAAAGTCTTCCTGTGCTCTTGGTTGCTCTGTTTCCCTTTCAATAATATTCCAAATTGCTTTAATTTTATTATCAGAGTTACTGATCTCAGACATGATACACATGCTTCTGGACTTTTTAATAACTTTTCTTAGTACCGCACAATAGTTTTTATAATATTGAACAATTTCGGGGTCAGTACTCCATCTTGCTGTTAGATACAGTTCTCTTTTGCGGTTGCAAGATATTCTTATTCCTTTAGTTAGCCAAGGTTTTTTATATGTTTTCTTGGAATTATGTTTAACTATTTTCTTGGGAAAACAATTTTCAAATACCCTTAAAAATGTATTGTGAAATAAGTTATATTTCAAGTTTGTATCGGGTTCCTTATACACTTCATCCCAGTCTAGCTGCTGTAGGCTTTCCCTAAAGTTTGCAATATTTATATTGTTAATTGAACGCACTGCTTTGAAAGTCTGATTTATTATAGTGCATGGAGCTATGTCATGTACTGTAACAAGCTGTGCACTATGATCTGAAAGACCATTCTCAACAGGATAAGCATTTATGTCCTTAAACTTATCTTGGTCTATAAAAAAGTTATCTATCAATGTACTGCTGTTCTTTGTTATCCGAGTAGGAAAATCAATGACGGAGCTCAAATTGAAAGAACTGAGTAATACTAAAAGGTCATTCTTCCTATTACACTCTTTCAGGGAATCAACATTGAAATCCCCACAAATGATAATTTGCTTCCCCCTGTCTGACAGATAGCACAACAAAGCATCCAAGTTTTCCAGAAATAGCTGGAAATTCCCTGAGGGGGACCTATACACTGTTACAATTATGAAAGTGCCATCCTTTAGTTTAAGTTCAGTGGCACATGCTTCCATATGTTGCTCTACACAAAATTTTTTAGTTTCTAAATTTTTTGCACTGTGGAAGCTTTTGACATATATGGCAACTCCTCCTCTCATCATATTATCTCTACTTACATGTGCAGCTAATTTGTACCCATTGATGCTAACCTTTTGCATATCAGTGACGAAGGACTGGAAAGACGGCGTGATGCCTCTCTGTATCCAGTGCCGTCACACTACTGCCTGTGCCTGTTCCTCTGTTGCTGTCTCAAGGAACCCGTCACAGTAATCACCATACTGACATTCCGTGTCGTTACTTGTCTTATTGCAAAAAAGCCGATCTCTGACTCAAGGTATGTCATATAGCGATACAATCTTCTCTGCCGAGCGAAGAATACGGTTGTCCTCTCAGGCGCTATTCGAATGGGGCAATTAAGATCCTGCGTGGTGGTTAGAGATCCCTTCTAAGCTCATAGATTCCATGTCTGCAAGATGGTCGTGGGATCCGGACCAGCCCGAACAACACTACTATGAAACAACAAGCTGCAGTCTCGATAGGCCGCAATCGTGACACGTGCTAGTGGCCTGTTCTCCTTCTTGCAAGAAGTATCGCGCAATCTTCTCGCGAACAACCAACATTCGAATGCCATTTCTGAATGAGGAGCCCTGCGTAGCTTTCCTTCCATTCAGAAAGTAGTTTCCGTTACTCCAACCTGCTTCATGCGGCTACGCGGAAAGCTAATCATTTGCATATCGAATTTTGTAGTCAGAACTCTACCGAGCTGAATCAAAACTGAAACGCCGATGCTACTTCCCCCTCCTGCGCCCAGTAAAACCGCTTTTCTGTAGTTTTTTCTACGCAGATTTAGCAAATTTAAGAATTTTGTAAGTAGTAAGAATGAATCATTATCGGAAAACAAGGGCGTCCATACGATGGTTTGTACAGGGGAGGGGGTAATAAGACTTGAGGGTATGGAGTATTTTTCCTATCTCTGAAGAGGAATGGCGATCTTGAAAAAAAGAAAAAAAACCACTAGACTGCGCTATGTCTTTTCCTTTCCCTGAGAGCTAGCTAGGCGCGGAGAGGATGTGTCACGTCCCCCTGCCCTTGGCCCCAGATACGAGGTTCAAATGGTTCAAATGGCTCTGAGCACTATGGGACTTAACTTCTGACGTCATCAGTCCCCTATACTTACAACTACTTAAACCTAACTAACCCAAGGACATAACACAATTCCATGCCCGAGGCAGGATTCGAACCTGCGAACGTAGCGGTCGCGCGGTTCCAGACTGTAGCGCCTAGAACCGTTCGGCCACCCTGGCCGGCCCTGTTTGAAAGGACACGATCGATTTCCTTCCCCATCTTTCAAACATTCCGAGTTTGTGTTGCGACTCTAATGATCTCTATGTCGACGGTGTGTTAAACCATAATGTTCATTCCGTTTCCTTTGAGGATATTCACAATGAAACTGGTACCAGCGACCATCAGCCCCATGTAACAACAATGATTTCCAACGTACAAAGAGCAACTAAAAGAAGTAGAAGGATTTATGTGTGCAGTAAAATAGATAAACAGGCAACAGTGCCGTATTTCCAAAAGTCAGACCCTGTTTTAATCATAACCCACAAAAAACACACAAAAAAAACGTGTCCAGTAGTTGAAAGAAAGCGCAGATCACAGCCGTCTACAAGCAGGATAGCAGAAGTGATCGACAAGACTACTGTCGAATACCCTCAACATCTATTTGTTGTAGAATCTTTGAAAATATTCAGAGCTCAGACGTGATTAGGTGTCTCGAACAAAGTGACCTCCTCCATCGCAATCAGCATTTCATCTTAAGTGGAGACTCATCGATGGCTGTAGAACTAACTTCGGGTGTGCCCCAGAGGAATGTAATGGGACCTTTGTGTTTATGTTGTACATTTATGATGTGGCAAGCAAGATTAACAGTAAGCTTAGACTTTTTGCTGATTATGCTGTTACCTATAAGGAAATTCTGTCTGAAAGAAGCTGCATAATATTCAGTCAGATCTTACCAAGATTTCAAAGTGGTGAAAAGAGTCGCAATTTGCTTTAAATGTCCAGAAACCTAAAACTGTGTACTTCACAAAACGAAAAAAACCTAGTATTCGGTGACTACAATACCAATGAATCACAGTTAGAATCGGCCATCTCATACAAATACCTTGGTGCAATCAACACTTTGTACGTATGAAATGATCACAGAGGCTCAGTCATGGGTAAACCAAATGATAGACTTCAGTTTATTGGCAGAATACGGGGTAAATACAATCAGTTTGCAAAGAAGATTGCTTAGAAATCACTCGTACCATCCACTCTAGAATACTGCTCAAGTGTGTGAGATCCGTACCAAATATAACAAACTGGGGATACTGAACGTGTACAGAGAAGGACAGCAAGAATGGTCACAGGTTTATTTGGTCCGTGGGAGAGTGTCACGGAGATGCTGGAGAAAAAGAACTGGTAGACGCTTAAAGATACACGCAAACGAATCCGAAAAAGCCTGCTTACGACGTCTTAGGAACCAGCTTTCAATGGCGAATCTAGGACCACACAACTCCCTACAAACACCTCCCGTAGGGGTCACGAGGAATAGATTGGACAAATTACAGAGAGCACAGCGGCGTTTAAACATTAATTCTTCCTACGCTCCATACAGAACGGGACGAAACCGTACTAACTGGTGCATGAGGCGTACTGTCTGCCATACGTTTTACATTGGTTTTTATTGTGTGGATGTAGATGTAGATCTTCAAGGTGGTGCAGTTTTAATGGCCAGCAGTGTAGATTAAGAAATTTCTTATAAAAATAGATTAAGTGTCATTCATGTACTTATAATTGGACGTACGTTATCGTTCTGTTTGATGTCAGCACATAAGTAGTGTAGACTGCACTTCTCATTCACCTGTGTGCCGTTACTGACTCAAGATTCATCAGTAGCGTAAGTAACAGTACTGGCCATTAAAATTGCTAAGCCACGAAGACGACGTACTACAGGTGTGAAATTTAACCGACAGGAAGAAGATGCTGTGAGATGCAAATGATTAGCTTTTCAGAGCATTTACACAGAGCTGGCGCTGGTGGCGACACCAAAAACGTGCTGACATGAGGAAAGTTTCCAACCGATTTCTCATACACAAACAGCAGTTGACTGGCGTTGCCTGGTGAAACGTTGTTGTGATGCCTCATGTAAGGAGGAGAAATGCGTACCATCACGTTTCCGACTTTGATAAAGGTCGGATTGTAGCCTATCGCGATTGCGGTTTATCGTATCGCGACATTGCTGCTTATGTTGGGCGAGATCCAATGACTGTTAGCAGAATATGGAATCGGTGGGTTCAGGAAGGTAATACGGAACGCCGTGCTGGATCCCAACGGGCTCGTATCACTAGCAGTCGAGATGACAGGCATCTTATTCGCATGGCTGTAACGGATCGTGCAGACACGTCTCGATCCCTGAGTCAACAGATGGGGACGTTTGCAAGACAACAACTATCTGCACGAACACTTCGACGACATTTGCAGCAGCAAGGACTGTTAGCTCGGAGACCGTGGCTGCGGTTACCCTTGAGTCTGTATCATAGACAGGAGCGCCTGCGATGGTGTACTCAACGACGAACCTGGGTGCACAAATGGCAAAAACGTCATTTTTTCGGGTGAATCCAGGTTCTGTTTGCAGCATCTACATCTGCATCTACATCCATTCTTCGCAAGCCACCTGATGGTGTGTGGCGGAGGGTACCCTGAGTACCTCTATCGGTTCTCCCTTTTATTCCAGTCTCCTATTGTTCGTGGAAAGAAGGACTGTCGGTATGCTTCTGTGTGGGCTCTAATCTCTCTGATTTTATCCTCATGGTCTCTTCGCGAGATATACGAAGGAGGGAGCAATATACTGCTTGACTCTTCGGTGAAGGTATGTTCTCGAAACTTCAACAAAAGCCCGTACTGAGCTACTGAGTGTCTCTCCTGCAGAGTCTTCCACTGGAGTGTATGTATCATCTCTGTAACGCTTTCGCGATTACTAAATGATCCTGTAACGAAGCGCGCTGCTCTCCGTTGGATCTTCTCTATCTCTTCTATCAACCCTATCTGGTACGGATCCCACACTGCTGAGCAGTATTCAAGACCTGTAGATTAAAACTGAAGAAACTGCAATAAGGTGGGAATTTAAGGAGATGGGACCTGGATAAACTGAAAGAACCAGAGGTTGTACAGAGTTTCAGGGAGAGCATAAGGGAGCAATTGACAGGAATGGGGGAAAGAAATACAGTAGAAGAAGAATGGGTAGCTTTGAGGGATGAAGTAGTGAAGGCAGCAGAGGATCAAGTAGGTAAAAAGACGCAGGCTAGTAGAAATCCTTGGGTGACAGAAGAAATATTGAATTTAATTGATGAAAGGAGAAAATATAAAAATGCAGTAAATGAAGCAGGCAAAAAGGAATACAGACGTCTCAAAAATGAGATCGACAGGAAGCGCAAAATGGCTAAGCAGGGATGGCTAGAGGACAAATGTAAGGATGTAGAGGCTTATCTCACTAGGGGTAAGATAGATAATGCCTACAGGAAAATTAAAAAGACCTTTGGAGATAGGAGAACCACTTGTATGAACATCAAGAGCTCGGATGGAAACCCAGTTCTAAGCAAAGAAGATAAAGCAGAAAGGTGGAAGGAGTATATAGAGGGTCTATACAAGGGCGATATACTTGAGGACAATATTATGGAATTGGAAGAGGATGTAGATGAAGATGAAATCGGAGATATGATACTGCGTGTAGAGTTTGACAGAACACTGAAAGACCTGAGTCGAAACAAGGTCCCCGGAGTACACAAGATTCCATTGGAACTACTGACGGCCTCAGGAGAGCCAGTCCTTACAAAACTCTACCATCTGGTGAGCAAGATGTATGAGACAGGCGAAATACCCTCAGACTTCAAGAAGAATATAATAATTCCAATCCCAAAGAAAGCAGGTGTTGACAGATGTGAAAATTACCGAACTATCAGTTTAATAAGTCATAGCTGCAAAATACAAAGACGAATTCTTTACAGACGAATGGAAAAACTAGTAGAAGCTGACCTCGGGGAAGATCAGTTTGGCTTCCGTAGAAATGTTGGAACACGTGAGGCAATACTGACCCTACGATTTATCTTAGAAGAAAGATTAAGGAAAGGCAAACCTACGTTTCTAGCATTTGTAGACTTACAGAAAGTTTTTGACAATGTTGACTGGAATACTCTCCTTCAAATTCTGAAGGTGGCAGGGGTAAAATACAGGGAGCGAAAGGCTATTTACAATTTGTGCAGAAACCAGATGGCCGTTATAAGAGTCGAGGGGCATGAAAGGGAAGCAGTGGTTGGGAAGGGAGTGAGACAGGGTTGTAGTCTCTCCCCGATGTTATTCAATCTGTATATTCAGCAAGCAGTAAAGGAAACAAAAGAAAAATCTGGAGTAGGTATTAAAATCCATGGAGAAGAAATAAAAACTTTGAGGTTCGCTGATGACATCGTAATTCTGTCAGAGACAGCAAAGGACTTGGAAGAGCAGTTGAGCGGAATGGATAGTGTCTTGAAAGGAGGATATAAAATGAACATCAACAAAAGCAAGTCGAGGATAATGGAATGTAGTCGAATTAAGTCAGGTGATGCTGAAGGAATTAGATTAGGAAATGAGACACTTAAAGTAGTAAAGGAGCTTTGCTATTTGGGGAGCAAAATAACTGATGATGGTCGAAGTAGAGAGGATATAAAATGTAGTCTGGGAATGGCAAGGAAAGCGTTTCTGAAAAAGAGAAATTTGTTAACATCGAGTATAGATTTAAGTGTCAGGAAGTCATTTCTGAAAGTATTTGTATGGAGTGTAGCCATGTATGGAAGTGAAACATGGATGATAAATAGTTTGGACAAGAAGAGAATAGAAGGTTTAGAAATGTGGTGGTACAGAAGAATGCTGAAGATTAAATGGATAGATCACATAACTAACGAGGAAGTATTGAATAGGATTGGGGAGAAGAGGAGTTTGTGGCACAACTTGACCAGAAGAAGGGATCTGTTGGTAGTACATGTTCTGAGGCATCAAGGGATCACCAATTTAGTATTGGAGGGCACTGTGGAGGGTAAAAATCGTAGAGGGAGACCAAGAGATGAAGACAGTAAGCTGATTCAGAAGGATGTAGGTTGCAGTAGGTACTGGGAGATGAAGAAGCTTGCACAGGATAGAGTAACATGGAGAGCTGCATCAAACCAGTCTCAGGACTGAAAACCACAACAACAACAACATTGAGATTCAATTGCCATTCCCTGTACAATGTGTCAATTCGCTGCAGATCCTCCTGCATTTCAGTACAATTTTCCATTGTTACAACCTCTCGATACACCACAGCATCATCTGCAAAAAGCCTTAGTGAACTTCCGATGTCATCCCCCAGCATCATGATGGTCGCTTCCGTGTTTGGCGACATCGCGGTGAACGTACATTGGAAGCGTGTATTCATCCCCGCCATACTGGCGTATCACCCGGCGTGATGGTATGGGGTGCCATTGGTTACACGTCTCGATCTCCTCTTGTTCGCATTGACGGCACTTTGAACAGTGGTCGTTACATTTCAGATGTGTTACGACCCGTGGCTCTATCCTTCATTCGATCCCTGCGGATACCCTACATTTCAGCGGGATAATGCATGACCGCACGTCGCAGGTCCTGTACGGGCCTTTCTGCATACAGAAAATGTTCGACTGCTGCCGTGGCCAGCACATTCTGCAGATCTCTCACCAATTGAAAACGCCTGGTCAATGGTGGCCGGGCAACTGGCTCGTCACAAGATGCCAGTCGCTACTTTTGATGACCTGTGGTATCGTGTTGAAGCTGCATGAGCAGCTGTACCTGTACACGCCATTCAAGCTCTGTTTGACTCAATGCCCAGGCACATCAAGGCCATTATTACGGCCAGAGGTGTTTGTTCTGTTGTACTGATTTCTTAGGATCTATGCACCCAAACTGCGTGAAAATGTAATTACATGTGAGTTCTAGTGTAATATATTTGTCCAATGAATACCCGTTTATCATCTGCATTTCTTCTTGGTGAAGCAATTTTAATGGCCAGTAGTGTAAAAGACTAATACTCTCTTAATTCATGTATCTGTAGATGTAGAGCTAGTTACCAGTATTTGCACTCCTGAGACTTTTTGCGTGGGAAGCAGCAGCTACCTACGGCCATGACTAAGCAACAGCGGGAGTGAGTGCTGCCGGGGAAAGTCTCGTGAATTACATCGCTGGCCCTTCGCGCGTAGCAAGTTGTGAAAGTGAGGCTGGCCAGAGGAAATTATTCTTTTCGTGCTGATAGTGTGGAAGAAATTGTGCGTGGTGTACTCCAACTGGCACAGGAGCATTTTGTCCAATTGTAATCACTTGAAAATAGCCTAGGGCCGAAACGTGTCGTTGAGAAATTTTAGTGCAACTGGCGCTGAGATACATTAAAAGTATTGCAGACAGTTGAGGAATCCCTGTCTCTAAAGAAAAATGTTGGAGAAAATAACAAGAGATAAATGTGCTTCGGCGTTGTAGGTGGTCCACCGCAAAACCGTTCTACAGAGCGGCGCTGCGTGAGCGGTTGGAGCTGCGCCAGTCGGCCGTTTCCTGCAACGCGAGCCCTCTATGAGCGAGTGTCAGCTGTTAATTGGTGGATGGCCGGCTGCCCCCACCACCCCGTCAGCACCCTCCCCTGCAACGCCGCACCCCCTCCCTTTCCGGCCAGGCTCACCAGCACGCGCGATCCACGTGACGATGTGTAACAGCAAGCGTCTGTGTGTGAGTGCGACACAAAACAACGTTGCTGGACCCCAGGGACTGGGCGGAACTCTCGCTGTAACTCGCCTCGTGCAGCGACAGCTAGAGGGCGACGGCGCTACACTTCCTCTACATCTGCATTTATCTCCGTAAGCCACCTTACGGTGTGTGGCGGAGAGTGCTTCTGGTACCACTATTATTCCTCCCCACCGCCTCCTCTTCCCTCACCGTTCCATACGTGAGTGATGCTTAGGAATAACAATTGTCTCCATACGTGAGAAGAAGTAACATGTTGCTTGACTTGTGAGAACGTACACTCTCATTATCACAGTAAATGTTCCAAACACTCTCTTGTAACGTGTGCCACTTAAGTTTGTTGATTAGATTCGATTAGATTTACTTTCATTCCAATTGATCCGTAGTGAGGAGGTCCTCCAGGATGTGGAACATGTCAGAAAAACAACAATACATGACAAATATTTACAACTAAAACAAATAACAATAAGGTCCCAAGTGGAATGATCGTCATTTTTTAATGAACACTATATGAAAGAGTCATTTTACAAATACTAATGCACTGAATTTAAAATAAAGAAGTTTTTTTATTTATTTATAAGGTTATAAACGTGTAATACAACTTCTATAACACTTATTTACAATGAACACATTACTCACTGAAATGCTGCAGAAGTTAGACTGTACTTACACACACACACACACACACACACACACATATATATATATATATATATATATATATATATATATATATATATATATATATATATATAATGAACACATTACTGCACTGCACTGAAATTGTGCAGAAGTTATATTGTACATACTGAGAAGTTCATCAATGGAGTGGAAGGAGTTGGCCACCAATAAATCCTTTAGAATTCTCTCTTAAACTGAATTTCTTTGGTTGTTAAGGTTTTTATATATCCCAAGAATTTAACACTGTCCACTTCTTCTATCTGCTTGTCATCGTATGTTAGGCATATACTCGTGGGACACCCTTTACATTTTCTGAACTGCATGTAGTGTGTTTTTTCAAAGTTTAGTGACAAAGAATTGGCTAGGAACCCGTGATTAATGTTCACAAATATTTTATTAGCCGATCTTTCTAAGACTACACTTGATTTGTTATTTATTGCAATGTTTGTATCGTCGGCAAACAAAACGAACTTGGCATCTTGTAATGTTACTCATGAAAGTTCATTGATGTACACAAGAAAAAGTAAGGGCCCCAAAACGGAATCTTGTGGGACCCCACATATAATTAGTTCCCAGAACATCTTCGTAAGACTCTCGCACTTTTTATACGATCCCGTGGCGAACCGTGCCGCTCTTCTCTACTCTTCGCCATTACAGTATCACTGCCACCCAGTAAACGTTAATCTTGTGGCTAAATTGCAGCAACGATCTTTCCGCTTTTTACTGGTTTGTATAAGCTGAAGAAGCAGAGAGTGTGGCAGATTATCGGAAGCAGAATTACTGATTTATTCACTCATCAATGAAATAACAGATAGCTTTCCAGGCTCGACTAAAGACCTTCTTGTCGCCTGGGAAGCTCAGGTGCGTACAGCTGCTTGACGATGCACATTGACAGCTGCTTGTGGAAACGTAGAGTGCAATATGAGAGCACCGACAGTCACATTATCTGTAGCTACTTCATCTCGTTCTGCTGGAGTGATGTTTTAATCATTACCTAGACAAAAGCAGTTCACTGAGAAAACGAAGAGAATTTTTTGGGGCTGCGGATGTGATGTATGCACAGTTCATCTATGATTAGAAGTCAATGACTTAAATTATCATGATTGTTAGTGTTCTGTCACTCAATCAGTAAAAACGGAACCCTTTTAGGGGAATCACTTTATTGTCCGCCTGTCTGTCTGACTATTAAAAACTCTTTTCCTCAGGAAGAGGTAGACAGATCAAGTTGAAATTTATGCCACGTGCCACGGTCTACAATACCGTTGCGGTGTAAATATTGAGGTTTATATGTCATTGCAATCAAAAGATACGACCATCATGTCACATATTTTGAACTCCCAAATTCACTCACCAAAACCTGTTGGTCTAGAATCATTAAATTTGGCAAGCATCAAAGTTTTACTGTAAAAGTAAAGGAAAAAATTCGAAAATGTGAAATTGTTATAACACCACACGAAAAACTTTTTGTCATTTGTTGCCTGACTGTCTGTGTGCACGGTTGTCTGTTAAGTCTCCTTTATCGCACGAGCGGGTACACGCAACGAGTTGTAATGTATGTGACACACTAAGGTCTATCGTCCCTTGGCGGTATAATAAACATTAGCTTCTAGGTGAATGCACTCAAACGATACGCCCATTTATGTCACAAATCTTGATACTCGCAAACTCACTCATTAAAACCTATGGGGTACTTCTCGTAGACGTGTAATCATGAAATTTGGCAAGAAGTATGGTTTTACGGCCAAGCCAAGGAAAAAAATCAAAAAGTTGTTAATCTGTAATTATATCACACGAAAAAATATTACTTTTATCATTTGTTATCCGACTTCAGACTTCGAATTAAAGCAATCTTAAAAGTTTTGGAATCCCAGAGACCGATATGTTGCCAGTATCAACGTCGATAACGGGTCAAAATCACCGAGATTCTTGATTCCCGGAGGTGATGAACTGTCTACAGGCATAATTAAGTATTTACGGATATCTCAGTGCGCCAGTCCTACTTGCATCTGGACAGTATTTTTTTTAACGGCATCTGAGTTGATCTTACGCGATATTTTCTCGCCATTCAACGCTGAGCAATAAATATGTCAGCTTTCTCTTTATTTTTGATACCCAGTCCTACGTCACTAATTATGCAGGGCAGTTGAACGAGCTGACTTATTCGGGCCTAGATGCCAATCCAATGAGTTTCTATTTCAAGTCGTATCCACTATCACGCACAATGCCCAAACTTTGCTTGATATCCTTTCGAACGTAGCTTACTGTCTTTTTTTATGCGCGGATGCAAATGGCGCCTACAAAGAATAATAATTCCTTTATGAAAGCAAGCAGTATAGCACACATAACTGCCGAGGAAGTCAATATGATCTTTCTTTCGCAGCGGAGAGACGCGTTAAAAATCATAACGACATGGGAGACTGCGGAACGCAAGTACGGTAGGCTCCACAGATTTCGTTATGAAACAGCAGTCCAGGAAGTTGCGCATGTGCACTCATGGTAGGAAAAAAAGAGAAGATGTTTCACAGAAATGATTAACATTTTAACCATGTCGGCCCGCGGGTTAAAGGTCAACATCGATATTGCGGCGCGACACCACCTACCGGTAAAATGTGTGTGCTGTTTTCGTTGCCGCTATAAACCGGAGGTAATGGATCAGTGTGACTTGAGCAGAGGTGGGAGATGCCTCGCAGACGTATGAGTGAATGGTGCAGTCAAATCAGTGAGTTTGAAAGAGGGCGCATTATTCTCGCGAGAGAATGTGACGCATCCATCCGGGAAATTGCTGCCCGTTTGGGAAGAAGTGTTTCGGCAGTGCA
Source organism: Schistocerca gregaria (assembly GCF_023897955.1). Lineage (NCBI taxonomy): Eukaryota > Metazoa > Arthropoda > Insecta > Orthoptera > Acrididae > Schistocerca > Schistocerca gregaria. The sequence continues at coordinate 1,003,398,705 of NC_064921.1, forward strand.
ACGAGTGTGTGCAGAATGGTTCACGGAAGGCCGTAGAACATGGTGACATGGGTCGGTCGCTCCACCCAGACCACCCCCAAGAAGTTCGACACCTCATCCGAATGCCATTGGAGGACGGATCTGCGTCCTCCTCGGATAAGGCGCAACAGTCGAACATTTTAACACATCGTACACTATCAGGGGCGACAGTACATCGCCGTTTATTACAGCATGGGTTATGTGCCCGTCGTCTGCTTTGACGAATATGCAGAAACATGCTGGACGGCAACGGTGTACGGAACGAAGTAACTAGGGACATAAATGGTTTCAGATAGTGCTTTCGGAAAGATTTCTAGGTTCTCTTTGTTTGAAAATGATGGCTACATTTTTGTTCGTCACATACAGGGGGAGCGGCATCACGGTGGCTGCATTCGCACAAGACATACAGCAACAACTCAAGGCCTTATAGTGTGAGGTGCTGTTGTGTACAACCATAAATCACAGTTGGTGCATGCCCAGTGCACTGTGACCAGTGTGACCTATGCGAATGATATGCTGCGACCCCTAGCCACACCCTTTCTGCGCAACACCCCAGATGCCATATTTCAGCAAGACAATGCACGACTACACGTTGCTCTACGAACACGTGCCTTCTTGGTGTCACAGGATCTCAGCCTTATGCCCTGGCCCGTGACCCACCTGATCATCAGACTTGTCGCCAATCGAAAATGTGTGGGATATGGTGAAACGATGGGTGCAGCGCTGTGAGCCAGTACCAACCACCACAGATGAAGTTTGGAACCAGGTGAATGCATCATCGATGGCTGTACCACACGGCGCCATTCGCGCCTTATACGCTTCGATGTCATCACTCATGGACCAAGTTATCAGGGCCCATTGCGAACCCGTTCCTTCTAGGCAACAGGACACATGCTGAACTGAGATGGTTGGTTCAAATGGCTCTGGGCACTATGGGACCTAACTTATGAGGTCATCAGTCCTCTAGATCTTAGAACTACTTAAACCTAACTAACCTAAGGACATCACACACATCCATGCCCGAGCTGAGATGACAGAAATGCTAATCATTGCTGCAAAACAAACTAATGTACATGTCCTACGAATGTGAACATTCTATCTCTATTCGTTCAAGGTGTTCTGTTTTTTTTTTTTTTCAGAAGAAGAGAGTAATATATATTTTTAATGCCCTCAAGCGAGATACTAGTGGCCGTCACTTTAGAACGTACCGTGGCTTTTTAATTCCGTCACAGGCCTTAAGACATTCTCTAGAGGGAAACCAACTATATTATATCAAGTTGGATAGAAGTCAATAACAAGTACTTGGTAGGTTAGTTTAATACGTAAAACGTCATATTCAAGTCAACAGTTCTCTGCTCGAGAAAATTTACAATAAAACCTGACGCTTCCTGTACATTCGATGAGCTTTTTTCTCTGGTATGTAAGTATAGCAAAGATCAAAACATTGTGTATGAAACTTGTACGTCTGAAGAAATTTGGGTGGCACCACAAATTGCTTCAAATCTGATAGAGATGTGAAGTACGTTTTACAAAAACATATTTTGTACTTAGCCAAGCCAGGCACAACGTGCCTACACTTGAATTTCACAGGAAGAAGCTCAAAATTATCAAAAGTACAGAAAGGTTTTATCGTAAACTTTCTTGACCAAGACAACTATTAACTTGGATATCGCGTTTTACGTGTTATCGTATTCTACCAACAGTTTTTATTGTAATGCATTTTTATGGTAGACTGAGAATGGTATTTCGTAATGAAACTAGTCGTCAATAAAGCAGCTTGGCACTGAAAGCAGTTTATGGTGGTAACATGAATTTCTCCAATAACAAGTACATAATTTATTTCGTAGATAATAAATTTACAGAAATGTTTTCTGGCGTTTGTTCAAGGAATGTTACACCGTTGACATCGACGCGCAGAGGCAAACGTTTTATTGCTGTTCGTACAGTTGAACGTATTTACGTATTAACGTATTTGCAGAAATGTTTTCTGGCGTTTGTTCCAGGTATGTTACACCGTTGACATCGACGGGCAGAGGCAAAAGTTTTATTGCTGTTCGTACAGTTGAACGTATTTAAGCTTCAAATTTCATTGTAGAGTCTCCCTAACTGAAATTTCATCATATCTAACCGCCGTTCTTGCTCGAATTATCCAGTATTTACATGGTATACGCAGTGTTCAGCAAGTACCTGAATGGACAATGTATCTCGAATGTAGCTTCTGATTGTGTGGGTAAGAGATGTTTACTACGTTTAACTTCACAGACGTCAATTAAATGTTATTTTGGTCACTGTGAAAATTTTGTTTCTTACGTAAATGTCGATATGTGTAGCTCACACAGAGCAAAACCGTGAAGCTGAGTAATCTTTGACTGTTATTGTTACACCGCCTATGCCTGAGAGCTCTAGCAAAGTTGCACGCATTCTAGGTTAAGCAGTGTTGAGTAGCAGATGTGTTTTGGAGAATGGCAAGGAAATTTTCTTTATAAGTGTGATATGAGTTTGATGAAATTGAGTTGTGAATATGTTTGATGCAATTATGACAAGAGAAGCTAAGGAAATTATTAATGAGTAGAATTGATTTATGTTATTGAGAGTGTAGGAACGAAATTCAGATTGTGGGGTTTTTATGTAGATTGCTCTGACAGGAAGATGAGATTTCCCTTTCTTAAAGCTATTTCTTACACTCATGTTATATAAATACTTTTCTGAACATTCAGCTGATTTTTAAAGCGCCAGAGGTCCTTTCTTACCACTTAAAAGTTCCTTCATTCAATTTATTATTTTCTTGTGCACATTGAACTTTGTGGTACGGAGTTTTCAGTCGTAGTTTTTAATGTTGATTTGCTGTGCGCTGCTTCCGACAATTATGCAAAAAAAAGTTTGTCAAGATACGAGGTAAGTCAAAATACAGTTTAGGTCCAGGAATTTCTTTCTTTGTAAGTTCAGTTGCGCATTTATTTCAGAAGTCAGTTACATTCAGGATAGCAGCCGGCCGCGGTGGCCGTGCGGTTCTGGCGCTGCAGTCCGGAACCGCGGGGCTGCTACGGTCGCAGGTTCGAATCCTGCCTCGGGCATGGGTGTGTGTGATGTCCTTAGGTTAGTTAGGTTTAATTAGTTCTAAGTTCTAGGGGACTTATGACCTGAGATGTTGAGTCCCATAGTGCTCAGAGCCATTTGAACCATTCAGGACAGCACTGCATTTTTATAGAAACAGTTATCTTCAGTTTGTAGACACTGTTGAGCAAATCATGTTAAGTCATTGCACAAATTAATATAGTCAGAGCTTTGCACAGTATACTAGTTCTACTTAGGAAATAGTTTATTTGGTAACCGTTTTTGAGAAGCTTTGGTGGAAAAGTTTTAGGAAAATTCGCTCACATAGATAGAGGCAAACAAGCGGTGAAGTTACAGTGCTGCTTATGAGTTACTCATCAAAATTTAAAAAAAAACTTTTAGCACAGCTGTAAATAAATTTTCCGTCCTCTGGAATCTCTAGAGATTTGTGAGGATAGTCATTGCTAACAATACCCAGCGCCTTCCCTGGTTTTCTCAGCGATCATGCGACCAATAGATTAGGAACGTGGGGATAGCGGAACACTTAAGCATGAAAACACGTGGTGGGTGCAGCCGCTAATTATCATACGTATCCAGCTGACTGCTTGTAACTTGTGTAGATCATTCCCAGGTGTTCCCAGATATGTTGTTTGATACAAGGCTCAGTAACGTAAATATAGCTGTCTCCCAACTTTTCGGTACGAGGGGGTCATGTCATCTAGTTTCCACTTCGAGGGTAAATGTGAACACTACATGTTTGGGATAGTAAAGCGGCACAGTCACACAATGGTGATTTTTTTTTCATTTCTGATGATGATGATGTTTGGTTTGCGGGGCGCTCAACTGCGCGGTTATCATCGCCCGTACAAATTCCCAGTCTTTGCTCAGTACAATCTCGCCACTTTCGTGAATGATGATGAAAGGATGAGGTCAGCACAAACACCCAGTCCCCGGGCGGAGAAAATCGCCAACCTGGCCGGGAATCAAACCCGGGACCCCATGGTCCAGAAGTAGCAACGCTAGCCACTAGATCACAAGCTGCAGACCTTTTTCATTTCTGTACTAGTACTGGAGAAAAGTACTGCCATCTCCCATTTTTAATAGGTCTTTATGAACATCAATTTCAGAAGAGATCTTGGGCTCTTGTTGGTTCCCCCGTGCTTGTCTCCATCGACGGCGCATGGTTCTCTTCATAGATTCTGAATTAGGCATCACTGTAACAAAGTCGTAAACTCTATTATGTAGATTTCCCATTTCATCCGTGTGTACCTCCGATAACTGTGTAGTTTCTTCTCGAGACCCTCTCTTCGTTCTTTCCACTTGCTTTCTCACTTTCAGAGTCGCATCGTCAGGTGGTCCACAGAGATGTTCTGATACGTTCAACACCTCTGCGTTCCTCGAAAGCAGCTTTCCCTTGCAATTGTCCGCTTTTCGACGTAAGCACATCCATGTAACAAGGCCTTCTTTAGATTCCCCTTGTTTAAGATACGCGTAACCTTTCTAATGAGCAGGAGGTCTGCCCTCGTTCGTTGTAATAACTTCCGTACTGATGGTCACGTTAGGAACTTCGAAAGCAAACTGGGCGGGCGGGTGAGCAAGAGGAGGAGAGGGGGGGGGGGAGACAAGGGACCCACCCTTCGGAGCAGGTAGAACCGTGGCAGATGTCCGGCGTGGCAACTGTCCGGACACGGTACTGGATGGCCTGTTATGAAATGAACACCTCTCCTGGGGGTGATGTGATTCATTTGTAGCCACTGGAACGCCCGCTCACATATCCAGTACATTCGAGGTGGGTTCAATTTCACCTTTGGCCACATTGTGAGCGGAAACGTTTTGTTCCACCGAGTCGCCTCCGCCTGCCTGTTCGCGTTAGAACCTCGCCACCGGCGGCAGTGTCTTCCCGAGCACCTGGCTTCGAAGCGCAGAGCCGCCTAGGCGCTATAGGAAGCGCGCAGCCGCGGCTGCGTGCGTGGGGTCGACGCACGCCGCTCCACCCCGGCACGGTGGCGCGTTTTTATGGCGTCCTCAGGGTCAACGCCTCCGCTGCCGCGCTCCCAGCCTGCTCGCCGCAGACGCAGGCGCCTGCCGGGGACGTACTGCGATCTGACGCTCCCACCGACCATTAAATACACTGATTGACAATTGCCGAGGAACGACTGCCACTTGCTAAGGAGCAACTGACAATTGCTGCGGAACAACCGACCGGCGGTAGTAAAGGGAAATGTAGAGGGCGGGACGTATTAACTGCAGTGAAGCCTCTGTGCGAACGCTCTGCGTGCATTCCACAGGTCATGCACCACGGTATTTGACGCAGGCTGTTGAGGAACCGATTAGCGCGACATTCCGCGTAGTACGGCAACATGTCTGCAAGACATCATTTGAGTGCTAATGTTCGTAGTCGAACAAAGTGTCACCAATGTGGCCACAGTAACGAGTGTGTCCAAAACTATCATCTCGCGATAGAAAAAGACCGCGGAAGGTGGAAATGGTGTGCGAAATCATGTCGGTGGCCATAGATGGACCACCGCACCCTAATGGCGAAAAGGAACAAATGTCTCACTCCTATGAAGATCAGATCTCCGGCCGGGGACTACTCAGGGGGACGTCGTTATCAGGAGAAAGAAAACTGGCGTTCTATGGATCGCAGCGTGGGATGTCAGTTCCCTTAACCGAGCACGTAGGTTAGAAAATTTAGAAAGGGAATTGGATAGGTTAAAGTTAGATACAGGAGGAATTAGTGAAGTTCGCTGGCAGGAGCAACAAGACTTTTGGTCAGGCGAACACAGGGTTATAAATATAAAATCAAATAGGGATAATGCAGGAGTAGATGTAATAATGAATAGGAAAATAGGAATGCGGGTAAGCTAGTACAAACAACATAGTGAACGCATTATTGTGGCCAAGATAGACACGAAGCCCACGCCTACTTCAGTAGTACAAGTTTATATGCCAACTAGCTCTGCAGATGACGAAGAAATTGAAGAATGTATGATAAAATAAAATAAATTATACAGATAGTGAAGGGAGACGAATATTTAATAGACATGGGTGACTGGAATTCGGAATAGGAAAAGGGAGAGAAGGAAACGTAGTAGGTCAATATGAATTGGGTCTTTAATCATAGCTAACACTTGGTTCAAGAATCATAAAAGAAGGTTGTATACATGGAAGAATCCTGGAGATAGTGAGAGGTTTCAGATAGATTATATAATGGTAGCACAGAGATTTAGTAACCAGGTTTTAAATTCTAAGACATTTCCAGGGGCAGATGTGGACTCTGACTACAATCTATTGGTTACGAACTGTAGATTAAAACTGAAGAAACTGCAAAAAGGTGGGAACTTAAGGAGATGAGACCTGGATAAATTGACTAAACCAGAGGTTGTAAAGAGTTTCAGGGAGAGCATAATGGAACAATTGACAGGAATGGGGAAAGAAATACAGTAGAAGAAGAATGGGTAGCTTTGAGACACGAAGTAGTGAAGGCAGCAGAGGATCTATTAGGTAAAAAGACGAGGGCTAGTAGAAATCCTTGGTAAGAAGAAATATTGAATTTAATTGATGAAAGGACAAAATATAAAAATGGAGTAAATGAAACAGGCAAAAAGGAATACAAACGTCTCAAAAATGAGATCGACAGGAAGTGCAAAATGGCTAAGCAGGGATGGCTAGAGGACAAATGTAAGGATGTAGAGGCTTACCTCACTAGGGGTAAGATAGATACTGCCTACAGGAAAATTAAAGAGACCTTTGGAGAAAAGAGAACCTCTTGTATGAATATCAAGAGCTCAGATGGCAACCCAGTTCTAAGCAAAGAAGGGAAATCAGAAAGGTGGAAGGAGTATATAGAGGGTCTGTACAAGGGCAATGTACTTGAGGACAATATTGTGGAAATGGAAGAGAAGGTAGATGAAGATGAAATGGGAGATACGATACTGCGTGAAGAGTTTGACAGAGCACTGAAAGATCTGAGTCGAAACAAGGCCCCGGGAGTAGACAACATTCCATTAGAAATGCTTCCCACTTCAACCAAGCGATCGTCGAGAATGAGTTCGTTGGCGTAAGCAGAGGGTTGGATGGGGTCAGCAACATTGGTTCAGAGCGATGCTCTCCGACGAATCCCGCTTCACTGTAGCAAGTGATTCTGACTATCAGTTGGTGTGCCGGGGAGAGTGTAAGACGTTACACACCACAGAAAGGTCATAAACGTTGTCGGTACATCTACACCTAAATTTATACTCCGCAAGCCACCCAACGGCGGGTGCCGGAGGGCACTTTACGTGCCACTGTCATAACCTCTCTTTCCTGTTCCAGTCTCGTATGGTTCGCGGGTACAACGACTGCCTGAAAGCCTCCGTGCGCGCTCTAATCTCTCTAATTTTACATTAGTGACATCCTCGGGAGGTATAAGTACGGGGAAGCAATATATTCCATACCTCATCCAGAAACGCACCCTCTCGAAACCTGGACAGCAAGCAATACCGCGATGCAGAGCGCCTCTCTTGGAGAGTCTGCTACTTGAGTTTGCTAAACATCTCCGTAACGCTATCACACTTACCAAATAACCCTGTGACGAAACGCGCCGCTCTTCTTTGGATCTTCCCTATCTCCTCTGTCAATCCGGCCTGGTACGGATCGCACACTGATGAGCAATACTCAAGTAAGGCCTAAGCGGTATGATGTTAGCAGTATTATGCACAGTAGCCGAACACCGGTGCATATTTTTGCTCGAGGTACCGTTGCAGCACAGCTATATCGCAGAAAGATTATTCTGAATCATATCCTTTCAAAATGGTTCAAATGGCTCTGAGCACTATGGGACTTATCATCTGAGGTCATCAGTCCCCTAGAACTTAGAACTACTTAAACCTAACTAACCTAAGGACATCACACACATCCACGCCCGAGGCAGGATTCGAACCTGCGACCGTAGCGGCCGCGCGTTTCCAGACTGAAGCACCTAGAACCGCTCGGCCACTTCGGCCGGCTCACAACCGTCTGTTTAGGGATAACCACATAGGACCGCTGATGTGTCGTACACACTGGAAAGTGAATAAATTGAACGTATGGAATGGCTTACATATACCACTGAACCTAAGCCTGTAGATTATGCCAGAGATGATCTTGGCAGTAGTGTTTCTCAACGAAAACCCCCTCCCAGACTGTGCAAGAACATAAAACCGTCTGGAGAGAGGAGTCTCCAACGACTACTCAACTGTTTGATAGCCAGCATGAATAACAGGTGCAAAATGTTCCTTACTGCCCAAGGAGGACATATTCCTTACTGAGAGTCCGATATCGACTTTTATGTTGGAAGACTGACCTGTGTCAAACGTGAACGTTATAATCCTACTTTCCCATGTGGTGAAATTTATACTACTTTTCGCTGTAAATATACCACTCCACCTTGTTACGCGTGTACTGTGTTTCACGTCGTCTATCATTGCCTGTGATTGCTCTTGTCCAATAATATCTCTGTTCCTTAGCAACTGACAAGCACTGTATTTGCTGTATGCGATTAGCATACTTGTATCGCAGCTAAGACCAAACAGATTTCCCTCTGATCACTGCAGGAATAGACACCAACGCAGGCCCATTGCTGAACATTTTAGTTAACAAAACACTAGCATCAGATTTGCAATTCGATTCAGCACCTTCTTGCAGACAGAAATCAACAGGTGGCCCTTAACGGAACAAAATAGACAGGTATGAATTTCAGTAGTAACCCAAGGGAGTATTACGGATCTCCACTGAATTTATGTGAATCATCTAGTGCTTAACGTCGGAGACTCAGTGCGGCTGTTCAAGGACGAAGCTGTGGTGTTCGGAAAGGTAACGCCAGACTGTAGTGAAAGACAAGAAGACGAGCAGAGGATCCATCATTTGTGCAGGGACTGGTGGGTGAAGCAGAGGAATGTAAAGCATTCCGCATAAATGGGTGACGAGATCCACTACTGTTCGATTGCACGGTTGGCAATAAATCACAGGAAGTACGCGGGAGCATTCATTCGGAGCGACCTACATCGGAATGATCACATGAAACATTAAGGAAATGTAGTTCATCCACGGTAGGGGTGGATTGTAAGACGCTTGTTCCACTGAAATCGAGTAAGTTTTAAAAAAGTGCATATCAACAGCCGAAGCTTTATTTAATAATATTATTTAGCGACTAGTTTCGATGCCTTATTGGGACCATCTTCCGTTTCTGAAGTAAGTCAATGAAATGGCTCTGAGCAGTATGGGACTTAACATCTATGGTCATCAGTCCCCTAGAATTTAGAACTACTTAAACCCAACTAACCTAAGGACATCACACAACACCCAGCCATCACGAAGCAGAGAAAATTCTTAACCCCGTGAGGTAAGTCATCTAAACGTTTGTGCTATTATAGGGACCACTATATGTCGTTGTTGTTGTTGCTGTCTTCAGTCCTGAGACTGGTTTGATGCAGCTATCCATGCCACTCTATCATGTGCAAGCTTCTTCATCTCCCAGTACCTACTGCAACCTACATCCTTCTGAATCTGCTTAGCGTATTCATCTCTTGGTCTCCCTCTACGATGTTTACCCTCCACGCTGCCCTCCAATGCTAAATTTGTGATCCCTTGATGCCTCAAAACATGTCCTACCAACCGATCCCTTCTTCTAGTCAAGTTGTGCCACAAACTTCTCTTCTCCCCAATCCTATTCAATACCTCCTCATTAGCTACGAGATCTATCCACCTCATCTTCAGCATTCTTCTGTAGCACCACATTTCGAAAGCTTCTATTCTCTTCTTGTCCAAACTAGTTATCGTCCATGTTTCACTTCCATACATGGCTACACTCCATACAAATACTTTCAGAAACGACTTCCTGATACATAAATCTATATTCGATGTTAACAAATTTCTCTTCTTCAGAAACGCTTTCCTTGCCATTGCCAGTCTACATTTTATATCCTCTCTGTTTCGACCATCATCAGTTATTTTACTTCCTAAATAGCAAAACTCCTTTACTACTTTAAGTGTCTCATTTCCTAATCTAATTCCCTCAGAATCACCCAATTTAATTTGAATCATTTCATTATCCTCGTTTTGCTTTTGTTGATGTTCATCTTATATCCTCCTTTCAAGACACAGTCCATTCCGGTCAACTGCTCTTCCAAGTCCTTTGCCGTCTCTGACAGAATTACAATGTCATCGGCGAACCTCAAAGTTTTTACTTCTTCTCCATGAATTTTAATACCTACTCCAAATGTTTCTTTTGTTTCCTTTACTGCTTGCTCAGTATACAGATTGAATAACATCGGGGAGATGCTACAACCCTGTCTCACTCCTTTCCCAACCAGTGCTTCCATTTCATGACCCTCGACTCTTATGACTGCCATCTGGTTTCTGTACAAATTGCAAATAGCCTTTCGCTCCCTGCATTTTACCCTTGCCACCTTCAGAATTTGAAAGACAGTATTCCAGTCAACAGTGTCAAAAGCTTTCTCTAAGTCTACAAATGCTAGAAACGTAGGGTTGCCTTTTCTTAATCTTTCTTCTAAGATAAGTCGTAAGGTCAGTATTGCCTCACGTATTCCAACATTTCTACGGAAGCCAAACTGATCCTCCCCGAGGTCCGCATCTACCAGTTTTTCCATTCGCCTGTAAAGAATTCGCGTTAGTATTTTGCAGCTGTGACTTGTTAAACTGATAGTTCGGTAATTTTCACATCTGTCAGCACCTGCTTTCTTTGGGATTGGAATTATTATATTCTTCTTGAAGTCCGAGGGTATTGCGCCTGTCTCATACATCTTGCTCACCAGCTGGTAGAGTTTTGTCAGGACTGGCTCTCCCAAGGCCGTCAGTAGTTCTAATGGAATGTTGTCTACTCCGGGGGCCTTGTTTCGACTCAGGTCTTTCAGTGCTCTCTCAAACTCTTCACGCAGTATCGTATCTCTGATTTCGTCTTCATCTACATCCTCTTCCATTTCCATAATATTGTCCTCAAGTACATCGCCGTTGTATAAACCTTCTATATACTCATTCCACCTTTCTGCCTTCCCTTCTTTGCTTAGAACTGGGTTGCCATCTGAGCTCTTGATATTCATACAAGTAGTTCTCATCCCTCCAAAAGTATCTTTAATTTTCCTGTAGGCAGTATCTATCTCACCCCTAGTGAGATAAGCTTCTACATCCTTACATTTGTCCTCTAGCCATGCCTGCTTAGCCATTTTGCACTTCCTGTCGATCTCATTTTTGAGACGTTTGTATTCCTTTTTGCCTGCTTCATTTACTGCATTTTTATATTTTCTCCTTTCATCAATTAAATTCAATATTTCTTCTGTTACCCAAGGATTTCTAGCAGCCCTCGTCTTTTTACCTACTTTATCCTCTGCTGCCTTCACTACTTCATCCCTCAGAGCTACCCATTCTTCTTCTACTGTGTTTCTTTCCCCCATTCCTGTCAATTGTTCCCTTATGCTCTCCTTGAAACTCTGTAAAACCTCTGGTTCTTTCAGCTTATCCAGATCCCATGTCCTTAAATTCCCATCTTTTTGCAGTTTCTTCAGTTTTAACCTACAGGTCATAACCAATAGATTGTGGTCAGAGTCCACATCTACCCCTGGAAATGTCCTACAATTTAAAACCTGATTCCTAAATCTCTGTGTTACCATTATATAATCTATCTGATACCTTTTAGTATCTCCAGGATTCTTCAATGTATACAACCTTCTTTTATGATTCTTGAACCAAGTGTTAGCTATGATTAAGTTATGCTCTGTGCAAAATTCTACCAGACGGCTTCCTCTTTCATTTCTTAGCCCCAATCCATAATCGCCTAGTATGTTTCCTTCTCTCCCTTTTCCTACTGACGAATTCCAGTCACCTATGACTATTAAATTTTCGTCTCCCTTCACTACTTGAATAATTTCCTCTATTTCATCATACATTTCTTCAATTTCTTCGTCATCTGCAGAGCTAGTTGGCATATAAACTTGTACTACTGTAGTAGGTGTGGGCTTTGTATCTATCTTGGCCACAATAATGCGTTCACTTTGCTGTTTGTAGTAGCTTACCCGCATTCCTATTTTCTTACACATTATTAAACCTACTCCTGCATTACCACTATTTGATTTTGTGTTTATAACCCTGTAGTCACCTGACCAGAGGTCTTGTTCCTGCTGCCACCGAAGTTCACTAATTCCCACTATATCTAACTTTAACCTACCCATTTCCCTTTTTAAATTTTCTAACCTATCTGTCCGATTAAGGGATCTGACATTCCACGCTCCGATCCGTAGAACGCCAGTTTTCTTTCTCCTGATAACGACGTCCTCCTGAGTAGTCCCCGCCCGGAGATCCGAATGGGGGACTATTTTACCTCCGGAATATTTTACCCAAGAGGACGCCATCATCATTTAATCATACAGTAAAGTTGCATGTCCTCGGGAAAAATTACAGCTGTAGTTTCCCCTTGCTTTTAGCCGTTCGCAGTACCAGCACAGCACGGCCGTTTTGGTTAATGTTGCAAGGCCAGATCAGTCAATCTTCCAGACTGTTGCCCCTGCAACTACTGAAAAGGCTGCTGCCCCTCTTAAGGAACCACACGTTTGTCTGCCCTCTCAACAGACACCCCTCCGTTGTGGTTGCACCTATGGTACGGCCATCTGTATCGCTGAGGCACGCAAGCCTCCCCACCAACGGCAAGGTCCGTGGTTCATGGGGGGGGGGGGGGGGGGAGCACTATATATAACTGGTTTCCGTATACTTTTTCTCGGTAGACATGGGCCTTTCACACCTCTAACGACAACTATAATAGCCAAACGCTTAGATGCTCGGGGGAGTTACTAGTATCCTACCGAGCGCCTCCACAGGTGGCCGCTATGGGGTTGCTTACCAGATATGAGGAATCGTTGGCGCTAGGATTTCACCCGAAACAAATCCCGCCCACTCACGCCCGGTTTTCCCTGTCTCTGTTCGGCGCCTGGGCATCGTTTCAGTTGACCGACGTAGTTTACTGCGTTCGGCTGCACTTGGAGTGAATGTTAAATTAATATCTTGCTAGGTCTTAAATTTTGCCAGATAGTTAAAAGACATGTTACAAAAAACGTGCACAATTGGCCTCAGCTGTGCCAGGTACTTCCACAACAAACGTAAGAGGAAACAATTTAGCAGTGAATTCTTTAAATACGAGAACTCAACATACAGGTAAATATCCTATGAAGAAACATACTCCTATGTGAGAAAATGCATCCAAAACTAAAACAGGAAAAACCAGCCCTCAAAGAATAATTTGCTTGGAGGAAGAGGATCCACAGTATACTTGACACTTAAGTTTCAGAACTCAGACAGTACATGTGAATCAAGCACCAATGTTCACTATACTTCCAGATGGCATCAAAATTACTTTGTTCTTGCTAGATCGATCCAAGCTGTTTTTGTGTGTTATTCACTGAATAGTTTTGCTGAAAAGTCTTAGGGGTGGAAGAAGAACTAGCACAGAATGAAGGACGTTTTACAGCCGTGAAACACTGCAGCATTTATTTCCTCCATAACTGCTCTGTGACAAACATACACTTCATCATTATTATTTAAAAAAATGGTTTGAATGACATTTACGAAATTAATAAATCTTTTGGTTAAAAACAGATAGGACAAAGAATAACGACAGGTTATTTTCCTGAGACGCTTGCAACAGCATATAGGACACTAATCACACAGAAACAACCACAATTCTTTATAACCTCGTTTATAATGCGCAGGTATGGCATTGGAAGAATTTACAAGTTAAAATTCAGCCATTACCCATGGAAATACAAACGAAACATGGCATATAAGCAAATATCTTACAGCTTTCATTAGGCATTTCTACTTTATGGCATTCTTATATTCTTCAATTTTCGTGAGCTACTATGAGAGCCTACATAAACAAAACGACTTTTACTTATTTCCATATAACGTTGATTTTAGACAACAGAGTTAGTCGATTGCATCCGTGGCTTTACTACCGACATGACTGATTCAAGACCATTTTTTTCGCACTGTATGTTTGCTATGCTGTTTCCCTCAAATAAACGTGTTATAATAAGACAATTAGTTAATGAAAATTTGTCCTTATCGCCCTTAAATAGCATGAGGTTATTTTTTGTTTTGTGTTACTGGCGATGCTTTCAATTCTCTATAAATACTTTTATTTCTTTAATAATGCACATTGATATTATATTACTATCCAGAAAAACTTAAATTTCTTGCCATTACTGAATTCCATCACAGTGTAACATGTGTTGGACTGTGACGATAACAACTTTGATGTAGCTTCCAGTTTGTGGAACTGGCGGCTGTTTAGGGGAGGGGCTTACGCTGTGGATAGGCGTGGAGGGGGTGAATGGGCGGGACTTGTTCCGGGTGAAATCCTGGCGCTAAGGGCACGTCCAGATATGATGGGTACCAGGGAAATAAAATACATGAGGCGGACCAAAACTAGTACCAACTGCACGACGGTTCCAAATGTCAGTAGCAGTAACCAAACAACGTCTGTTCCACGTGTTAGTAGCGACTGATTAATATCCTCTGTGGCTAACAACCATAGTTGTAACACAGATCTTGCTCTACTCGAGCTGATAGCCTCTGACAGTTAAACATGAAAAACACGAAAAGATCTTCTAGAGAAAAATTTCCACCGTCCAGTACAGTAGGGAAGGAAAAGGTTACATCGGATTCAGTGGGTAACTAACTGGAAGACTCAGATGCATCGGAGCATGTGAAATCGCTCAACTCTCATCAAGCGCATAATGCCAAAACAAAACATACACGCCGCGCGGGGTATCCGCGAGGTGTGAGGCGCCTTGTCACGGTCCGTGCGGCTCCTCCAGTCGGAGGTTCGAGTCCTCCCTCGGGCATGGGTGTGTGTGTGTTGTCCATAGCGTAAGTTAGATTAAGTAGTGCGTAGGCTTTGGGACCGATGACTCCAGTAGTCTTGTCCCATAAGACCTTACAAGAAATTTCCAAATTTAAAACATACACGTGTTAACTACATTGCTACACATAACATTAACTCCTTACTAAAAACTGAAAAGCTCAAAAACTTCACAAACGAATTGGACAGACAAAACATCATAATAACAGGACTCCAAGAAATGAGAACTACAACAGAAGATCCATTTGACTCTCATGGTTATAGAATTTAGAATGGAAAACCGGGACAAACAGTTATGAAACAATGCCCAGAATTCGGATCAGAATTTATAGTAAACCTGAAAATGATAACTGATTTTAAAGCTGTTTCTCCACGAATCGCAAACTTTATCTCTGAAAACCACAAACAAGATCTATACTATCATAAACGCCCTGCCCCTACCAATGAGAAAAATTGCCTAACAAGACTTGTGGTAGAAGTAGAAAAATTCTGGTATCTTTTAATACATCAGAAAATAAATCAAGTCAATAAAAACAACGTAAAGATCTTTATAGGCGATGTAATGCCCAAATGGGACAGGTAAAGAAGTACAGAGATGTAATTCGGAAACGAGCTCCACATAAACAAACTAATAGAAACTGACAAAGGCTCGTTAAAATTTGCAGAACACATGGGCTCATCTCTAAACCTACGTATTTTTAGAGAAAACCAAGCAAATTTATGACATGGAAACATCGTGATTGCACAAGAGGAGAGTGGCAGCTGGACCATGTCTGCATGGACGAGTTCGTTTATAAAGGAAGAGACACAGGCTCACATCATTATTTGGTCAAAATCAAAATCAAATTCCTCCCGTTAAGGGAAAAAAGACAAAGAGCAATCGGATATAAAAGAAAGTTATGACCCACATAAAATAATAAAAAATGACTAATATCAGAAAAACACACAAAATACGATAGTAACGAATAGTCTTGGGGAACTAATACCAATTTTAGAACAACATGCTGAAGAATCGGGACCAGTAAACTGACGTAAAAAACATTTATGGTGGTTCTACGGAATGTGATGAAATTCATGATAAAAGATATCAAGCTTGGAAAAAATTTCAAACTCACAAAACAGAAGAAAATGAAGCTAACCTCAAAAACACCAGAAAAGTTCTCTCAAATTATCAGAAAAAAGCGGAAATGTCAAAAGGCTCTACTGAGGTCTATTGAGGTAAACTACTATAAAACCAATTCCAGAGATTATTTCAAAGCCTTTGATAAACAATTACGTAATTACACCGCTTTCACACTATTGCTGAGAAATAAAGATGGATGAATGGCCCATAATAACAAGGAAAACACAGATATCACAGCAGAAGCATTCAACAAGCTCTTGAACAGTGGCGAAGCTGAAAAGCTGTTAACAATAGATATAAGCACCCCTGTAAAAACCAACCCAGAAAATATAAGCCACCTACAGTACAAGAAATAGAAATTGCACGTAATGAAATGAGAAATTACAAAGAGTGTTGTTAAAATCAAGCGTTTGCGGAAATCTGGAAGTATGCTGGAAAAACAACTCAGAAACTCTTACATATTATTTAACAAAAAATTTAGGCAACATAAAAATTCACAGAAGAATGTACCACCGCTATAGTTAACCCACTTCATAAGAAAGGAGACAAAAGTGATCCAGACAATTATAGAGGAATCTCGATCTTAGACTGTATCTACAAGAATTTTCCAAGATTTTACACAATAGGATCAAAGAACAACTAGATAAGGAACTGGGGAAATAGCAAGGAGGCTTCAGACCTTGGGAAAGGTTTGGCAAACAAATAATTACTCTGCAATTAATCATGGCTTATTACTGCAAACGAAGCAAGCCTCTCTTAGTTACATTTATAGATTTTAAGAAAGCATATGATTTTATCCATAGACCCGCACTGTTAAAAATTTTGAGACATTTCGGAGACCACTCAAAATTAATTAAATTGAACTTACCTTAACAAATACAAATTCGAAAATTAAGTTCAGTGGGGAACTTTCTGAAACGTTCTTGGTAAAAACTGGTTTAAGGCTGGGAGACGACCTGTCTCCATTTCTTTTTAATTTATACATAATGACGGAATGGTACAAGGACAATCCAAAGAACATTAAGGTTGGAACACAAAAAGATGACATACAGTTGAACTGATTTGGATTTGCGGATGAGCTTGCTCTTCTCGCGAACAACATTTAAGGAACCAAAGAACAAATACAATCGAGCTCAAAGTATTGGCCTTGAAATATCTTTTGAAAAAAAAACAGGAATAACGCTAACGGAACCGTCACTGGCAAAGAAAATTAGAACTGGAGAGCACGACATAAAAATTTATGAAAAGTTTAAATACTTTGGAGAAATAATAATACACAACCTGAATGAGAAGCCATTATGGCATAGTAGAATAAGCGAATTGATTAAAACACATCATGTTACCATGAACAAGTAAAACGAAAGTGCCTCTTAATAGCCACAAAATTAAAAGACCACAAAATAGTTAAACAACCGCAAATAACATAAGCTAGCGAAACTATGTTTAAAACAACCAACACTGTAGCAATAGACAGATTACTCAAAATAGAAAGAAGGATAGTTATAACATGCATAAATAAAAAACACCAAAAAGATGGAGTTTGTAGAATAGCTTCAAATGAAACAATTTATTAAGAAATAGAACCAGCGACAAGTACAATGAAAAAGAAAGGGATCTCTTTCTAGGACATTCGTTGCGGACAACAAAAAATAAAATTATCAGAAGAATAATTGACAATTTATGGAATAATAAGAGCGGGAAGAGATGGCTCGAAGAGATCAAGGAGAACATGATGAAATTACAGATTATGAAGGAGGATTTGAAAAGCAAGACAGACGCGCTCAAGACACTTCAGGACGAACAAATCTCACTGCCAATAAAAATTAACAAACAGAGAATGGGAAGGGTGATTTCCGATGAGGCGAGAAGGGCACGATCTGAAAGAATGAAAAAAATATTGGACCAACAAAAAACAGAAGAACCTAATTAATATTACTGAATAAAGTGGTCCAATGTTGGCCATAAAATAAGAAACTAAAAGGAAAGGGTTTAGACGACTTATCTAAGCTACGTCTATAGGGGCTGAAGATGGTGCTAATGAGGCACCGAACATGGTCGCTAAATAAAATTATTAGATTACTAAACAAAATTACATCTCCAGAATGAGATTTTCACTCTGCAGCGGAGTGTGCGCTGATATGAAACTTCCTGGCAGATTAAAACTGTGTGCCCGACCGAAGGTAGGAGACGGATACTGGCAGAAGTAAAGCTGTGAGTACCGGTCGTGAGTCGTGCTTCGGTAGCTCAGTTTTACAAAAAAAAAAAAAAAAAAAAAAAGGATGTTATATTTTGTTGTATTTAATGTTATTCTAATAATTTGTTTACCTAACACTCATTTGTATATGTTTAACTGGTACCTTGAAGAACTGTTGCTTTGTGTATATATACTTATGTACTATACGAAAAAAAAAAGTTGGTAGAGCACTTGCCCGCGAAAGGCAAAGGTCCCGAGTTCGAGTCTCGGTCGGGCACTTTTAACCTAAAAATTAAAAAAAAAAACAAAAAAAAACCAAACAAAAAAAAAGTTGGCAGAGCACTTGCCTGCGAAAGGCAAAGGTCCCGAGTTCGAGTCTCGTTCCAGCATACAGTTTTAATCTGCCAGAAAGTTTCATATCAGCGCACACTCCGCTGCAGAGTGAAAATCTCATTCTGAGAAGAAAAGTTGTTTGCACTGCTTGTGGTGTACCACTTTGTGCCACATCATGTTTTTCCAAGTTTCATGGAATGTAAAGTTTTGTAAGTATTGGTCATGTATCATGAAAACTGAAATGTAATGAATATTTTTTACACTGGCTCTACACAAATAAAAATATTACATGCATGTAAAAAAAAAAAAAAAATGGTAGAGCACTTGCCCGCGAAAGGCAAGGTCCCGAGTTCGAGTCTCGGTCGGGCACACAGTTTTAATCTGCCAGGAAGTTTCAAAAATACATCTGTTGGTAACAGCTTTCTTCAAGTCTTCGACCAGCCGCAGTCCCACTCCATTTACACAAGATGCGATGACAGGATCTCGAGTATTGTTCATCTGTCTGCGACCTTTTTCAAGTATAATTAGTAGAAAAGGTAGCGGAGACCCAACGAAGAGCCGCGCCTTTCTCGGCGCGAGAATGTTACAGAGCTGCTCAAAAGTCTATAATTATAGACACCGCAAGAGAGACGTTGTATATTAGATGTACAGGGAGTTTTGCAGCTCATGTTTCAGGAAGTTTCGTGCAATATATTACTTCCTCCTACATATGTCTCTTGAGATTACCATGGCGAGAAAATCAGAGAAATTAGAACTCATATGGAGGTTTATACACAATTGTTTTCCCACGTTTCTTGGGTGAATCAAACAGAGAAGAGTCGAAAAGATACTAGTATAAGAAGTACACTGTACTTGCGGAGTGTAGATGTAGAAGAATTATTGGTAATGGTAAGTTCTATGGGACCAAACTGCTCAGGTCATTGGTCCCTAGGCTTACTCACTACATAATCTAATTAAACTAACTTAAAGTAAGGACACACACCGTAAGGGAGGACTCGAACCTCCGACTGGGGGAGCTGCGCGAACCGTGGCAAGGCTCCTGAGACCGCATGGCTACCCCTCGCGGCTACAAGAATTAATATCGCTCGCTATATAGCATCGAAAATTCAGCAACATGAAACAGAAATCTTACGAAATCAGACGAAGTCAGTTATTTAACGAATCACTCAACTCGCTTCGGACTAACACGTTTCACAACTTTTCTAAATCACTTTGGCTAGAGTTGACTTGGTTCTTACAACAAAGCCATTGATGGCTGCCCGAAATTGCACGGGTAATATTTATTTATGCATTTACTTATTTATGCATTTATTTTACCTGGCAAGATTAGGGCCTTCAGGTCCTCTCTTACACCTAACCAGGCATACTCAGATTGAACGAGTTACAGTTTCTACATAACATTAAGGACATATAACGTATTATGCAGTATTGATGTTAAAGAAAAAAATAGAGATTATAACAGTAGTACAATGATAATTATAACAATAAAAATAATTATAACAATCAATAATAATAATGATAATAATAATAATAATAATAATGACTATGTATATGAAAGTAAACATACTTTTCGTTTGTGAATGTCAGTCCCGTTGTTAGTTGGGACTTTTCTCGTTATGTTCTTGCAGCTTGTGAGTTATTCTCATCGAGCAGAGACATAAGACGATAGAATGGGGTGAAAGAGATATATAAGAGGTAGATAGGTTAGAGGAAGAGAAATAGAATGGTAAAATTCGAAGCTGTGATGCAGAGGAGAAAGAAAGAGATGGGAGGGGCACAACAATGGTGGCTATACCGTCCCTAATATGTAAGTTTTGAGTTCCCTCTTGAATGTTGAGTAGTTTTTCATTAGGCAGACGTCTGGTACGTTTACCCACCTCTCGTAAATCACCGTTACTTGCGTACTGAAGCAAGAATGATAGGGGTTAGCTGTCCTGTCCACGACGAGGTCCTAGAGATGAAGTAGAATCTCAGACAGTGCACGTCTGGGAAGGAAATTTGCAGACTCCATTGTCTAGCGTAACAGCTTTTTAATTTATTTGCAACATGCTCCATTACAATACGTATTTGTGTTTGTGATACTACATGTATTTATTATGTGTGTGTGTGTGTGTGTGTGTGTGTGTGTGTGTGTGTGTGTGTGTGAGCATGTTGTATGTGGAATGTAGTGTAAGGTTTGTGTTGTATAATGTAAAGTTTGTGATGTGTAATGCAGCTGCTGCTGATGATGTGAGATAAGGGAGAGCGTGAAACCCGGTGCCCGCACGTAGCCTACTCCCGGCGAATCGCACAGAGGGGGATGTCGAGCTTAACGTCACCGTTCGACGCACGAATCACTGTCAACAACGTCACATGCCCTCACTTCATCAGACACTGCAGAGGGGTTTGGTGTTTAAACCAGGACAATGGCGCAAAATCTGGTGATCAGGAACTTTACGCCGCCACCTCTCCTCCCCTTGCCGACCAAATACTGCAAGTGAAAACTTTTTCCAGTACCAGCACTCGAGTCGGCTCGCCCCCCAGGTCGAGCAGCACCGCATCAGATTTCGTTAACGACCTCGGCCACGGAGAGCATCAGCAGTTAGAAAGAGTTGAACAACCTACGACGGGCGTTTGAAAAGTACGTGCAAAATTAAATACTACTTACGTGTTTGGGGTAAACCTTTTATATTTTTTCTACATAGTCTCGTTTTAGGCTTATACACTTCGTCCAACGCTGTTCTAAATTGTTGATCCCTTCCGAATAGTAGGAATTGTCCAAGTCTGTAAAATAGCTATTAGGTGCTGCAATCACTTCCTCATTTGAATAAAATCTTTGTCCCGCCAGCCATTTTTTTCAAATTGGAGAACAAATAGTAGTCCGAGGGAGCCAAGTCTAGAGAATAGGGGGGGGGGGGGGGGGATGTGAAACGCGTTGGAATCCCGTTTCCATTAATTTTGCGACTACAACTGCTGAGGTGTGAGCTGGTTCACTGTCGTGATGGAAAAGGACTTTTTTGTGGTCCAATCGCCGGCGTTTTTCTTGCAGCTCGGTTTTCAAACGGTCCAGTAACGATGAATAATAAGCACCTGTAATAGTTTTACCCTTTTCTAGATAGTCGATGAGGATTATCCCTTGCGAATCCCAAAAGACAGTCGCCATAACCTTTCCCGCCGAAGGACTGGTTCAAAATGGCTCTGAGCACTATGGGACTTAACTGCTGCGGTCATCAGTCCCCTAGACCTTAGAACTACTTAAACCTAACTAACCTAAGGACATCAAACACATCTATGCCTGAGGCAGGATTCGAACCTGAGACCGTAGCGGTCGCGCGGTTCCGGACTGTGGCGCCTAGAACAGCTCGTCCACTTCGGCCGGCCGAAGGACTGGTGTTTGCCTTTTTCAGCGCAGATTCTCCCTTGGTAACCCATTGTTTAGATTGTTGTTTGGTCTCAGGAGTATAGTAATGTATCCATGTTTCATCCACAGTGACGAAACGACGCTTAAAGTCCTGCGGATTCTTCCTGAACAGCTGCAAACAATCCTTGCAAAACTTCGCACGATTCCGTTTTTGGTCAAGTGTGAGCAATCGCGGAAACCGTCTTGCGGATAGCTCTCTCATGTCCAAATGTTTATGCAAAATATTATGTGTCCGTTCTTTCGAGATGCCCACAGTACTAGCAAACTCACGGACCTTAACTCTTCTGTCATCCATCACCATACCATGGATTTTATCAATGATTTCTGGAGTCGTAACCTCCACAGGGCGTCCAGAACGTTCAACATCACTTGTGTCCATATGGCCACTCATAAACCATTTATAGACTGTTGTAATCGAAGGAGCAGAGTCACCGTAATGTTTATCAAGCTTCTCCTTAGTCTCCTGAGGCGTTTTGCCTTTCATAAAGTAATGTTTTATTCTTCTTCGCCCATTTTTTGACATCTTGCGGATAGCAATTTTGAACACTTTTCGAAACCGTGCAGTCCCAGTGGAGCTGAAATAAACCAGCCACTCTCATCCGCTGAGCTATTATTTCTACTCTGTGGTATGACAAGCGGGATGGATCCCGAGGACTTCCTTGATTCACACAAATGCCAAACACAAAGAAGTAGACAAATGTGGTTGAAACTTGGTGTGCGATCTTTCCAAAGATGCTAGTAACTAAACATGACCTCGATACGCGCCGGTGGTGCCATCTCTCGGACTTTGCACGGACTTTTCAAACGCCACTTGTATTACATACGTAATAATCTTATAGCTCCGTCGACATGTACAAGCATAAAGTCAAATAAAGCCAGGACATTATTTTGCGGCAGATATTACATAACCTCTGGATTACATACCATGAATTTATTAAAGCAATTTTGAACACTTTTCGGAATTGTGGGGTCCCAGTGGAGCTGGAAGAAACCAGCCACTCGCATCCTCTGAACTATTATTTCTACTCTGTGGTATGACAAGCGGAATGGATCCCGAGGACATCCGTTGTGTGAAGCCCAGTTCACGACTTACTCACATGCTGAAATCCATTGAGGCGAGGCAGTCAGGTTGATGTAGCATTCGTCTCTTCCCAACAGCATTTAACTCAGTACAACAACTGTATTTGAGGAGTTCTCGGTAAGAAGTACGCAGTATATAATCTTGGATGGACCGTCATCGACAGGAGTAGATGTAACTCCAGGCATACCCCAGGGAAGCGCATTACCTTTTATTACCAAGTACGTGTCGCTCACCAGCCATGGCTGCATACACTGCATCAAAAATGAAAAAAAAATATTACAACACAAATTATACGTAACATTACTAAAAATTGTTCATATGTGTGTGAAATCTTATGGGACTTAACTGCTCAGGTCATCAGTCCCTAAGCATACACACTACTTAACCTAAATTATCCTAAAGGCAAGCACACACACACACCCATGCCCGAGGGAGGACTCGAACCTCCGCCGGGACCAGCATTAGTAAAAATTCGAACAGCTTAAGCAGTTTAGTTCTCTGACAGATTTACTAGTTCTGAAGAAATTCAGTAAACTTTCCTCACCGAGAGAGGTGGCGCAGTGGTTAGCACACTGGTGATGCATTCGGGAGGACGACGGTCGAAACACACGTTCGGTCATACTGACTTAGGTTAACCGTGATTTCCCTAAATCGCGTCAGGTGAATGCCAAGATGGTTCCCTTGAAAGGGCACGGCCGATTTCCTTCCCCATCGTTACCGATCTTTACCGATGACTTCGCTGTTTGGTCCCCTCCCTCCTATCAACCAAGCAACGAAACTTTCCTCACAGTAACAAAATTTCTGGGAAGAGTATAACGAACGTAGTTTTATGTATCTTCAATTTTTTCCCCAAGTTCCCCTCTGTATGGCAGGACCTGTAGTTCCGTGGGCTGTGCTGTGAAGATTATCTGGACAATCGTCGAAAAGCTCTCTCTTGTTTTGGAGAGTCGGATGGTTGGTATGTCTATGTTCTCTTTGTTGTCGATGTTGTGGTCGTCTATCCCATGCCTTTCGCTGAAGGAATCCACATTTTCCGTAACATGAAGGAGGCACAAAGGTACATAATGGCTGAGAACATTATTGCTTCTTTTGTGAATAAGGGCCTTCGGTGCTCCAGTGTCCTACTCGATGTAATAATTTTGACTGCTTGAAGAGGGACTCCAGACCTGTTGATGTTCACGTCAAACATTAATAACCTCGCAGACAATATTAACAGTAACCTTAGACTTCTTCAAATGGTACTATTGTCTATATGTCAAGTAATATCTGAAAAAAACTGCTCTAATATTCAGATATTGATAAGATTTCAAAGTGGTCCAACGATTGGCAAAAGTCAGAATTACCGTATTTAACGAGAAAAATAATCTTCATTGTTGCTTGGGACTTAGAAAAGAAGCCGGCTGGTGTGGCCGTGAGGTTCTAGGCGCTTCAGTCTGGAACCGCGTGACCGCTACGGTCGCAGGTTGGAATCCTGCCTCGGGCATGTATGTGTGTGATGTCCTTAGGTTAGTTAGGTTTAAGTAGTTCTAAGTTCTAGGGGACTGATGACCACAGATGTTAAGTCCCATAGTGCCCAGAGCCATTTTTGAACTTAGCAAGAAAACAAGATACAAGGGATATAGCATAAAGGCGACATTTCCTGCGTTCTAGACATTGTATGGCGTATTTGCAAATACCGCTACATGTTTTCTCGAGCAAAAGTACATGCTCTGACATGTTTGAATAACACTTTTCCGATCCTTTCAGTTCTCAGGAGTGTGGTGAATTTATCACATGAGCTTTAACAAGAACTTCTACTGCGAATTCTGCTTTGGTTATTAGTAAACTCTAATATCACTGCTTGTTCCTACATTTTGTTACTACCAGGTGTTTGCATTTAAAGCGCACCTACTCTCAGAGCTGTAATTATCGTATGGTAGCGCAATTTCGTATACATTCTAATGCGTTAATGCACGACCGATTTACGATGAAAAAAATTTACTTCCAGTTTTGCCTACTAGGTGCAAATCTGGCGCTGTGAATGCTAGAAATACGTATACGAATATTTCCATGTGTACTGGATTAGGAATGGGATGCAGGTGGCAGAAAATATCAGACAAGTGAGAAAGGTATAATGGCGATTTTATTAAAGGCTTCCGCTTTCATAATTTGTTCAATATGAGCACCGGAGACGCCGATACGATGGTGAACAGCGTCAGATTTGGAGCTGGTGGCCAAGATTGGAATTAATTTTTTTCCAGAGTAAATCCGTTGCACACTAATGCAATAGAAAATCTACCAAATTCCGCTGTCCGACAATGATTAGAACCCATAATCGAGGTCCGTCAATAACTGCCCTTCAGTTATAACCACCTGGTACATTTCTTTCTTTTTTTTTTTAAGGATACTTTCTCATAACCTCACTCTGGACTTTCAGATGCCAAAGTGCAGAGCAGACAGCTCTCACAACAAACGCAATTTTAGCGCTGACGTGAAAACTAACATGACCACTCGAAACAGATAGGACTCAGTTGTTTTTTTTTTTTTTTTTTTCTTTTCTTGCTCGTTATCCACGGCTGGCACCCCTTCTCCGCCGCTAGTCGCGATCTTCTTCTGACTTAACCTCCTCAACATTCATATTCCTTGAAGGAATTACCTCCTCCATATCATTCTGCCAGTCGCATCACATTTTCTTCCGCTGGGATGGTATCTATCGTAGTATCCTATTTGGTATCCAGTCTCCATTCATCCAATTCATGTAGCCAAACTACATCAGCTGTTTTTGTTTGATATCGTTAGAGATATCCCTATCCATTTTCATCCTCTGTCGTATTACCTCATCTCTTATGGTGTCCGTCTTAGTACAGCTTGAGCTTCGTCTTATTTAATCCATCTCAGTGGCAAGCAGTATCTTCTTTTTTCTTTTTACTAAGGTGCGAAGCTTGTGCTTCGTACAGAACTGCACTCTGGACTATACTGGGTAGTCTATTGATCGAGACCGGGCGAAATATCTCACGAAATAAGCGTCAAACTATAAAACTACAAAGAACAAAACTTGTCTACCTTGAAGGGGAAACCAGATGGCGCTATGGTTGGCCCGCTAGTGGCGCTGCCATAGGTCAAACGGATATCAACTGCTTTTTTAAAAATAGGAGCCCCCATATTTTATAACATATTCGTGTAGTACGTAAAGAAATATGAATGTTTTAGCTGGAACACTTTTTTCGCTTTGTTATAGATTGCATTGTAATAGTCACAAACATATGGCTCACAATTTTAGACGAACAGTTGGTAACAGGCAGATTTTTAAATTAAAATACAGAACGTAGGTACGTTTGAACATTTTATTTCGGTTGTTCCAATGTGATACATGTACCTTTGTGAACTTATCATTTCTGAGAACGCATACTGTTACACCGTGATTACCTGTAAATACCACATTAATGCAATAAATGTTCAGAATGATGTCCGTCAACCTCAATGCATTTGGCAATACGTGTAACGACATTCCTCTCAACAGCGAGTAGTTCGCCTTCCGTAATGTTCGCAAATGCATTGACAATGCGCTGACGCATGTTGTCAGGCGTTGTCGGTGGATCACGATAGCAAATATCCTTCAACTTTCCTCACAGAAAGAAATCCGGGGATGTCAGATTCGGTGAACGTGCGGGCCACGGTATGGTGCTTCGACGACCAACCCACCTGTCATGACATATGCTATTCAGTACTGCTTCAACCTCACGCGAGCTATGTGCCGGACATCCATCATGTTGGAAGTACATCGCCATTCTGTCATGCAGTGAAACATATTGTAGTAACATCGGTAGAACGTTGCGTAGGAAATCAGCATACACTGCACTATTTAGATTGCCAACGACAAAATGAGGGCCAACTATCCTTCCTCCCATAATGCTGCACCAAACATTAACCAGCCAAGGTCGCTCATGTTCCACTTGTCGCAGCCATCGTGTATTTTCCGTTGCGCAATAGTACATATCATGCCGGTTTACGTTACCGCTGTTGGTGAATGACGCTTCGTCGCTAAATAGAACGCGTGCAAAAAATGTGTCATCGTCCAGTAATTTCTCTTGTGCCCAGTGGCAGAACTGTACACGACGTTCAAAGTCGTCGCCATGCAATACCTGGTGCATAGAAATATGGTACGGGTGTAATCGATGTTGATGTAGCATTCTCAACACCGACGTTTTTGATTCCCGATTCTCGCGCAATTTGTCTGCAACTGATGTGCAGATTAGCCGCTACAGGAGCTAAAACACCAACTTGGGCACAGGGGCGGGTCCGGGGGGGGGGGGGGGGTGCAATGGTGGAAATTGCCCCTCTCCCCCCCCCCCCCCTCCTGGTGTGTGACCGATTTTTTTTTCCGACTGCTTTGGCTGATTATGTCGGCCTATCTAGTATGTTTTACTTGAAGTCGAAGATGTAAACAATGGCACGCAGTGTGATGCAACAATTCAAAAAGAAACCTTGAAGCCTCTACCATTTAGTGAATAAACTACAGAAGAAACAACTATACTTACCAATAAAACGATAATATTCGCTGAGGCATGAGCGATCTGTGTCCCTTTTTTAGCACTTTCCTTGCAGTGCGTATGTAAGATTTTGTTTCTAGTGGCAATTTGCAAAGAGATGGTGTTGATAATTAAGCGATCAACACCGAAGGAATACTTGAAAATATTCTCATTAGTTGCAAATACTGAGAACCTTACGACAGTCCCTTTTATTCTGCAGTTGCACGTTTTCGATCTGGATGAACGCTTCTCTCCCAATTTTGGCTTTCTTCTCACTTTTGATGCGGAATGTGAACAAACATTAATTAGCCAAAGGTAATAATGTACACGAAAATAACGTCTGTGGATTCATTCACAATCCATTCTCTCATACAGTAAGAATATAAATGTTACGGTCAGCAGATTCAAACAGATACTGACGTAATTAACAATATAAGATGATTTCCTGAACACAGTCAAATACCCTATTATAACTTTTCGCAGTCGTATCGTCATTGCTGCGTATAAACACATGTGCGAATTCGATGGCAACATTCTGTTATATGAAAGCAATCGGTGAACTAATTTCGAAGATTTAAGAATGGAAACGAACATTAGAATTTTTAGATTTTTTTACATTAGAAGACAAACACGGAGTTTTTCAAGTGCCCGTGTCGTATTTGAAGAATATTTCTTAGGTAATGGAGTAAGTTATTTCATTAAACACACTTAACGCATAGCGATACACAATTAAACTAAAAGCAGAATATATATATATATATATATATATATATATATATATATATATATATATATATATATGTGTGTGTGTGTGTGTGTGTGTGTGTGTGTGTGTGTGTGTGTGCGTGTGTGCGCGTGCGTGCGAGTATATAGAGTATTAATGCTTTTATTTGGAATTAATTTTTTGGAAGGCAGGTACCAAAAAATTTGTCCCCGAGATCCTGGATCCGCCCCTGCTTGGGCATCATCATTTGTTGCAGGTCGTGGTTGACGTTTCACATGTGACTGAACACAACCTGTTTCCTTAAATAACGTAACTATCCGGCGAACGGTCCGGACACTTGACTGATGTCGTCCAGGATACCGAGCAGCATACATGGCACACGCCCGTTTGGCATTTTGATCACAATACCTAAGCGTCAACACGATATCGACATTTTCCGCAATTGGTAAGCGGTCGATTTTAACACGGGTAATGTATCACGAAGCAAATACCGTCTGCAATGGCGGAATGTTACGTGATACCACGTACTTATACGTTTGTGACTATTACAGCGCCATCAATCACAAAGCGAAAGAAGTGGTCCAACTAAAACATTCATATTTCTTTACCTGCTACATGAAAATGTAATAAAAGATGGGGGTTCCTATTTAAAAAAAAAACGCAGTTGATAACCGTTTGACCTATGGCAGCGCCATCTAGCGGGCCAACCATAGTGCCATCTGGTTCCCCCCTTCAAGCTAGACGAGTTTCGTTCTTTGTAGTTTTTTCGTTTGATGCTTATTTCGTGAGGTATTTGGCCCGGTCACGATCAATGGACCACCCTGTGTAGTCTTATGCATTCTCGTCTTCGTCATTCTTGTCAGCCTTTTATTTCACAGAAAAGTGGTCGTTGCCCTTGTTGCAGCTCGTCCTTTACTAATTCTACTAGTGATTTCATCATTGCCTGTGCCGTTTTTATTGTATAATACCCGACGATATTTTGCCTTTTGCACACCACCTGCCACCATATATTTACTTTTTCCGTTCCAACTGATAAGTACTCACACTTGATGTTCATCCTCAGGCCAGCCTTATTTTACTCCTTTTTAAGAGACTCAGTGCAGGAATAAACCGCCAGGGCCGCCGCACTTGTCTCGAGTAGTCAATTGACAGAAGAAAGTCGACCGGGCAAAAGAGGCTTCAAGGTGACGCGGATAGCTCGGTGCCAGTCTGACACTCACAAGGGAACCTCCCCATCGCAACCCCCTCAGATTCAGTTATAACTTGGCACCGTGGATAGGCCTTGAAAAACTGAACACAGATCAGTCGACAAAACAGGAAGAAGTTGTGTGGAACTATGAAAAAATAAGCAAAATGTACCAACTGAGTAGTCCAAGCGCAAGATATGCAACATCAAGGAGAGGGAACGTTTAGTAGCGCCGTGGTCCCGTGGTTAGCGTGAGCAGCTGCGGAACGAGAGGTCCTTGTTTCAAGTCTTCCATGGAGTGAAAAGTTTACTTTTTTTTTATTTTCGCGAAGTTATGATCTGTCCGTTCGTTCATTGACGTCTCTGTTCACTGTAATAAGTTCAGTGTCTGTGTTTTGCGAGCGCACCGCAAAACTGCGTGAGTAGTAGACGAAAGGAAGTGCCTCTCCAATGAGAACCGAAAACATTTGATCGCAAGGTCATAAGTCAACCGATTCCTCCACAGGAAAACACGACTGATATATTCTATACGACACTGGTGACGGCATGTGCGTCACATGACAGGAATACAGGTATGTTGTCGACCCACCTAACTTGTACACTTGGCGAATGGGTAAAAAGATTCTTCTACCTTGCCCGATTTAGATTTCCTTGTGGATGTGATAATCACTCCCAAAAAAGTGATGAAAACATAAGAGTTTGTCACATAAACTGCAACAAATGAATGCCAGTTTCACAGTCGGACAGTTTTCCGTGTTCTGTCAAAACATATGTTATTAACGTTTTCAATTTTTTTCCGTGCGTAGACCGTCAAATCCTGCATATGTCCTAGCAAGTCTGTACATGTCCTGGAGTTTTGGAGAGCGAAGTTGTTTATGTGTGAGTGCCTGAACTTTGATAATTGTCTGAAAATTAAAAATTAAACTTTTCACTCGAGGGTAGAACTGAACCAAAGACCTCTCGTTCTGTAGCCGCTCACGCTAACCACGGGCCCACTTATTTTTCTCATAGTTTCACACAACTTTCCTGTTTTCTCGATTGATCTGTGTTCAGATTTTCAAGGCCTATCCACTGTGCCAACGTATAACTAAACGTGAGGGGGGTGCGATGGGGAGGACGAAGCTGGGCGCGCGCCCAAGCAGACACGGGCAGCCGGCGAGTTGCCGGCGGCAGCACAGTAGCGCTCGACGCGGCCGGCGCCCAGCGTTCGGTGGGCCGCTGTGCGTGGCCAGCCACCGCCTCCCTGTCCTTGACCGACCCCTAACCCCTGCCGGGTCAACGTCCTGCCCGGCCGCCCTCCGGGCCGGGCTGGAGGCACGCACTGGGGTGCGCTGCTGCCGCGCCGTCGCCACGACCGACACACCGCGCGCCCTCGCCGCACCGCTTCCACACTTTTAGTACGAGCAGCGATCCCTTCAAACGCGAAGCGTCTCACAACATTCCTGTTCATCTCGTCCACGGCCTCAAAGTGCGCTGAGAGGGTAACAAACTCTTTCCGAAATTCTCGAGCGCTTATTGTGATCACTCCATCAGTTCTACACCTACATCTGCATCCATACTCCGCAAGCCACCTGACGTTGTGTGGCGGAGGCTATCTTGAGTACCTCTATCAGTTCTCCCTTCTGTTCCAGTCTCGTATTGTTCGTGGAAAGAAGGACTGTCGGTATGCCTCCGTGTGGGTTCTAATCTCTCTGATTTTATCCTCATGGTCTCTTCGCGAGACATACGTAGGAGGGAGCAATATACTGCTTAACTCTTCGGTGAAGGTATGTTCTCGAAACTTCAACAAAAGCCCGTACCGAGCTACTGAGCGTCTCTCCTGCAAAGTCTGCCACTGGCGATTACTAAACGATCCTGTAACGAAGCGCGCTGCTCTCCGTTGGATCTTCTCTATCTCTTGTATCAACCCTATCTGATACGGATCCCACACTGCTGAGCAGTAGTCAAGCAGTGGGCTAACAAGCGTACTGTAACCTACTTCCTTTGTTTTCGGATTGCATTTCCGTAGGATTCTTCCAATGAATCTCAGTCTGGCATCTGCTTTACCGACGATTAATTTTATATGGTCATTCCATTTTAAATCACTGCTAATGCCTACACCCAAATAATTTATGGAATTAACTGCTTCCAGTTGCTGACCTGCTTGTAGCTAAATGATGAAGGATCTTTCTTTCGATGCATTCGCATCACATTATACTTGTCTACATTGAGATTCAATTGCCATTCCCTGCACCATGCGTCTATTCGTTGCAGATCCTCTTGCATTTCAGTACAATTTTCCACTGTTACAACCTCTCGATACACCACAGCATCATCTGCAAAAAGCCTCAGTGAACTTCCGATGTCATCCACCAGGTCATTTATGTATATTGCGAATAGCAACGGTCCTACGACACTCCCCTGCTGCACACCTGAAATCACTCTTACTTCGGAAGACTTCTCTCGATTGAGAATGATATGCTGCGTTCTGTTATCTAGAACTCTTCAATCCAAGCACCAATTGGTCTGATAGTCCATATGCTCTTAGTTCACTAAACGACTGTGGGGAACTGTATCGAACGCCTTGCGGAAGTCAAGAAACACGGCATCTACCTGTGAACCCGTGTCTATGGCCCTCTGAGTCTCGTGGAGGAATAGCGCGAGCTGGGTTTCACACGACCGTCTTTTTCGAAACCCATGCTGATTTCTACAGAGTAGATGTCTAGTCACCAGAGAAGTCATTATACTCGAACATAATACGTGTTCCAAAATTCTACAACTGATCGACGTTAGAGATATAGGTCTACAGTTCTGCACATCTGTTCGACGTCCCTTCTTGAAAACGGGGATGACCTGTGCCCCTTTCCAATCCTCTGGAACGCTACGCTCTTCTACAGACCTACGGCACACCGGTACGCCAATCATACCGTCTCAGCCCCCGAAAACATTCTGGCCTTCCGATTATCTTTTTTTTTTCTTTTTCTTTTTTTGGTGGTGGTGGTGCTGAAGTCCGATCAACTTCGTCGATTTTTACTTCTGTAGGGAATGAAAAGGGTAAACATTTTCGCTTTATTTATTTATTCTTCTTTCAGCTTTAGTTTGGGCACACAGAAGGGTCCTTTAACTCGATGCTTTTGGTGTGTGTTTGAAAACATGTGTGCAGAAGTGCTAAAGGACTTTATGTCCTTAAATTATGGAGAATAACGTAGGGATAACATTTACGGAGGCTTAAATACTGTCGCCTTCGGTACTTTATATATGTAGTTGCGTGAGGGTTCTATGGTACCTACTGTGGTGAGTTGTGGTGTACTGTCGCTTATCATGTCCAACTTCCGAAATAAGGTTCGCGCCTTCTCCTTGACCTTGTCTGAGAGGTAAGATTCGCTTAAGGCTCGATGAATATCATGATTCCCGATCCACCATTGGGCTCCAGTGATCCATCGTAGGCATCTGCTTTATATAACCTGTAACTTCTTGTAGTTAGTGGCACACATAGTACCCCAAGAGGTCGATCCATACAAAATAGATGGTTCGACTGTGGCGTGGTATAACTGGAGTTTCGTACGTTGGCTGAGGTACGGGCTCTTCAGAAATGGGAGGAGAGCTCCCAGCATTTTGAGGCCAGACGTCTTCTTCTCCATAATGTGATGACTATACAGCAGTTTGGCGTCCAGATGCACTCGAAGGTATTTTACAGTTGTTGCCAAGGGGAGTGGCTGGTCTGATATCCGTATGCGTTCATTGACGATGGGTCTCCGGCGTGTGAAGACAGTAACTTTGGTTTTCTCTGCATTGACCGTTATTTTGTTTCTGTGGGTCCAGTGGTCCACAAAATCTAGTTGGCGCTGCATCCGTGTGACGAGGTGGTCCATTCTGGTGCCTGCAGTCAGGAGTGCTGTGTCGTCGGCATAGAAACTGGCAGTAACATGTGGCACCGTCAGGAGGTCGTTAATGTATAAATTAAACAGCAGTGGAGATGTGACCGATCGGTGTGGAAGTCCTTCAAGGACAGGCCGTGTTGCTGAATTCTTGTCTTCAATGCGAACATATAATCTGCGATCCTGAAGAAAATTGTCGTGAAGTTTTAAATAGCAGTGTGGCAGGGGAATGGTAACCGATTATCGTATCAACGTTGCAAAAAAATGCAGGGCATTTTACGTTTTTCATTAATGAGATCTTGCATTCTGAGCCGGGTGATATTTGTGGTAGACTTGTGAGCTCTAAATACTTCTGTCCGTTGACGACGAGAGCGCAAACAAGACGCGTACGGTTCGTTATTGTCCCTGCATTCTTCCGTTTCTTCAGACAAAGACTACTGGCGTACACGGAGAACAACCCCTTTCCGCCGTACCGCCCCATCCGGTGCCGACAATGGCTGTGGCAGCTAGCAAGTTACCCGGTGCGCCGATAGATGGAAGCATTAGTCCGTTCCGTCAGTTACTCGATCAGACGTAGGAGCTACTGGAAGAGCCTCAGGGTAACAGGGAAATCGCCACTTGGCGCTCACACACTGGAGTCTCTAATGAGCCGAACTACGTCATCTCGCGGCAGCGCTGCCGCATTGTAAAGCGTAGGTCGCTGGTTCGAGTATTGTCTGGAGCGCATGTGTTTGTTTGACCGGGTTTCAAACTTGCACACTCTATGTTTACCCTACTTACACAATGAAACAAGACATGTAAATACAGACGGTCCTATGAGTGATTAGATAATTTCTTTATTTACATGAATTAGTTTTTGAGCCTTTTCAGTCTGATCTTCATAGTAACATCACATACTCACGTTTTTTTTTTAGTACGGTCATGTATATTGGAGGTTGCTTCATCGAACAATGCGTGTCCTAAACACATGAATATCTAAACTTCTGAAGATGAACCTAAAAGGCTTTGATGATGACAAAAAAATATATCGTAAGTGATCAATCGCAGCTATATGTATTTACATTTCATTTAATATACGATCACGGGTTTATTTCGCATCCAAAACGGATACGCTTATTAGTGAAACATGAACAGATAAAATCGAAAATTTTTAATAACAGGCAATGTAAATATAGTGATTAAAGAACACAGCTTACAACGCCAAAGTGCTGCATGAAAAATTTATGCAGCCATAGGTTAACTGATAAACAATTAGAGATCCAGTCAGGGTTTCATCAAAGGTACGACTCGGAAGAAACTATGAAGAAAAAACACTGTAAAATTTTGCTGCTTCGTGTTCAAACGAAAAATAAACGTAAGAACTACTGGGTCACTTGGTAACTGTAAGTGGAAGACTAAATAATTTACTATAATGAATTTTCTATCTTGTACTCTGATTTTTATTTCTGAATAGTCCTCAAGTCATCTCACAGGTTGCTGACATAAAACTGTAGCGAGTCTTTCTAAACCTGTTCGACATAATATCCAGAAAACAAAAGAAAAATCGTGAAAAAAGGCATCACGCTTCAAATTTTATTGTTGTCAACGAATTTTAGTTGCAGGCTTCTCTGTTTCTATTAAAAGTGGGAATATAGAGTAATAACGCTAAGATTCCAGTGGTCGACAGACAATTATCCGTTTTTCAGACACTCAAAGTGTCTTCGATTTTTAGACAATACGAGCGTATGTGAACCATTTTATACTGTCCAACGCTTTTTGCAGGTCGACAAATCCTATGAAAGTGCTTTGATTTTTCTTTAGACTTGCTTCCATTTTCAGTCGCAACGTGAGAACTGCCTCTCTGGTGCTTATACCTTTCCTAAAGCCAAACTGGTTGTCAACTATACACATCTTCAATTTTTTTCCATTCTGCTGTATATTATTCTTGTCAGCAGCTTCGATGAATTAGCTGTTAAGCTGATTGTGCGATAATTCTCGCACTTGTCAGCTCTTGCAGTCTTCGGAATTGTGTGGATGATATTTGTCCGAAACTCAGATGGTATATCGCCAGACTCATACACTTCATCCACCAAAGCGAATAGTCATTTTGTTGCAACTTCCCCCGATGACTTTAGAAATTCCGACGGAATGTTACCTATCATTTCCGCCGTACTTAATCTTAAGTCTTCCAAAGCTCTTCTAAATTCTGATTCTAATACTGTTTCTTGTTCGCTCACATCATCAGACTCGTCCTCTCGCTCATAGAACCCTTCATCGTTTTCTTCCCACCTATCCGCTGCCTGTTCTGCATTTAACAGTTGAGATCCCATTGCACTCTTAATGTTGACGCCCTTGCTTTTAATTTCACCGATGGTTGTTTTTACTCTTCTTTTTCGATTTGTTGACATTTTCATGTAGCCATGTCATCTTAGCTTCCCTGCATTCCTAAGTGACTTGCGTATCTATATTCCTGAGTTTCCCTGAAGATTTTAGCACTTCCTTCTTTCGTCGATCAAATGAATTATTTCTTCTGTTATCCATGGTCTCTTCGCTGTTACTTTTCTTGTACTTATGTTTTTCTCTCCAACTTCTGCGACTGCACTTTTTAGAGATATTCATTTCTCTTCAACTGAATTGACTACTGAACTGTTCCGTATCAAGTGTGTATAGCCTCAGAGAACTTCAAGCTTATCTCTTCATTCGTTACTACTTCCATGTCCCACATCTTGGTGCACTGATTCTTCCTGGCTAGTCTCTTAAGCTTCAGCCTACTCGTCATCAGTACAAAATCGTGATCTGAATCCATAACTGCTCTTTGGTGGCCTAACACTCCAATAACTGATATCGGATTCTCTTCCTGACCATGATGTAATTTCACTGAAATATTCCCGTATCGCCTGACCTTTTCCAGGCATACTTCCTCCTCTTGCGATTCTTCGACAGAATATTTGCTATTACTAGTTGCGATTCATTGCAGAGCTCAATAAGTATTTCTCCTCTCCCATTTTTACGACCAAGCCCATGTTCTCCTGTAACCCTTTCTTCAACTCCTTCCCCTACAGTCACTTTCCAGTGCCCTATGACTACTAGATTTTCCTCTGCCTTTACGTACAGAATTACCCGCTCTTTATCCTCATACACGTCTCTAACTCTTCCTCTTCAACTTGCGAAGTCGGCGTAGTTGAGCTATTGTTGTCGGTGAAGGTCAGCCGTCGATTCTGATGAGAACAACGCTATAACTGAACTCACTCTCTGCCCTACCTTCCTGTTCGTAATGAATACGACTGGCGTTACACCATTTTCTGCTACTGTTGATATTACTCTCTACTTGTCTGAACAGAAATCCTTGTCTTCTTTCCATTTCACTTAAGCGACCTCCTCTATATCTAGACTGAGCCTTAGCATTTCCGTTTCCAAATTTTCTAGCTTCGCTACCACGATCAGAAATCCAACATTCGATGCCCCGACTCGTAGAACGTTAACCTTTCTTTGATTATACAATCATTTTTTCACGATCACCACCCCTTTGGCAGTCCGCTCACTGAGATGCTAATGGACGACTTCCTGAATCTTTTGCCAATGGAGAGATCGTCATGACACTTTTCAATTACAGGCCACATGTGCTTTGCATACACGTTGTGTGTCTTTGATGTAGTGGTTTCCATTGTCTTCTGCTTCCTCACATCGTTGATCATCGCTGATTCATTTGCCTTTAGGGGCAGTTACACAACCCGAGGGCAAGAGAGTGCCCTGAAACTCTATCCACATCTTAACCCCTTTTTAGAGTGCCATTGGCAAAATGAGGGTGACTTCTTATGCCGGAAGTCTTCGACCACCATGGCCGATGATTTTTGTTCACAATTTAAGCGATGACGGGGTTCGAAACCGGGATCGTTTTGGTTGCTAATCAAAGACGCCACTCCTAGATCATAGATCTTTGTACGTAATTAGCGTAACGTATAGAGTGAGTAGAACTCTATGGAGCTGTGGTTGTTTGTTGATGTTGCAATAGAGTTCGGGAAGTGTCGTCGTTGGGTGAGTGTAGGAGGATACAAGATAACTTATACAGTATTTCTACTTGATATAACGAATGGCAGCTTGCTCTAAATGTAAAAAAGGAAAGTTAAAGCGGGTGATTAGGAAAGAACAAAGAAAGAACCCTTACAGTTCGAACACAGTGTTAGTGATGTGCTGCTTGACAATTAAATATCTGGGCATAACGCTGTGAAGCGATATGAACTGGAAGGAGCACGAGAGGTTGTTAGCGCGGAAGGTCAGTGGTAGACTTCTCTTTATGGGGAGAATTTTGGGGCAGTGTAGCTCGCCTATAAAGGACACCGCGTATAAAACACTAATGCGACCCATACTAGGGTGCCACTCGACTTGTCTGGGCTGCACCAAGTCGGAGTAAAGGAAGACACTGAAGCAAATCAATGGCGCGCTGCTAAATTTGTACTAAGGAGAAATGAAATGAGAGTCTCTAGACGGAAGATGTTCCTTTCGCGAAACACTGTTTAGAAAATTTAGAGAATCTGCATCTGCAGCTGACTGCCGATCGATCCTATTACCGCAAACGCTCATTTCGTGTAAGGACCGCGATGACAAGGTAAGAGATATTAAGACTCATCTGGAGACATACAGACCGTTGTTTTCTCTCGCTCGATTTGCGAGTGGAATAGGAAAGGGAATGACTACTTGTGGTACAAGGTATTTTCTGGAAGTCTCTCCCAGTTTTGCATACATGGAGGGCCTTGCAGGTACAACACACTGTAAATGCTCGACTACGAGTCTTCATCTTTCTGAAGGTTCGTGTGGATATTCTCACATAATGCCGAGTAAATTTTCCAACAGTTTAGTTCAATTCAGCGTTTCCTTCATGTACCTGTGGATGATTGCTTCAAACTGTCACCTTGTGTGTAAAACTAACCTTGTTCAATTTCAGTTTTTTTTTGTTTTTTGCTTTCTTTGTACCTACAAAAACTTTTGCTGTTTCGTGTAAGTTTATTTTCTAACATGCTGTTCCTTGTTGCTGAACTGAATTTCACGTTCCACCCAAATCTTAAATAAGTTTGTCGTGTCTGCATTTCTGACATCTGGCGTAATGAGTTTGATTCCTTCTACCTTTGTATCCATTCTTACTCAGCATCTTACGTGTCTACGATCGCATAGTTAGTTTCATTTTTAGTTCTACTTGGCACTTGCAGATACATGTTCTATTTATCTTCTTCAGGAAGAAAGCATTAAGGACAAGCATGTTCTTCTCGGTAATTTCTACTAATGTATGTCTTCTGTCATTTGTCATTTTCTAAGTTTCCCAATGAAGAATCATTATTTAACTCTCGTCCCAGTTTAGTATTAAAATAACCTATTTTCACCTTTTAGGGATTGTCAGATACTAAATTACTAGCTGAATTTTGCTATTTGGATAGCAAAATAAAAAAAAAACTGATGGTGGCCGAAGCAGAGAGGAAATAAAATGAAAACAGGCTATAGCAAAGATGGAATTTCTGAAAAAGTGGAGTTTGTTAACATCTGAAATAAATGTAAGTGCTAGAAAGTTTTTCGTGAAGGCATTTGGAATGTAGCCTTGTGTGGAAGTGAAATATGAACAACGAGCAGTTCATACAACAAGAAAATAAAAGCTTTTGAAATGCGATATTACAGATGAATGTGGAGATGAGACTGGTAGATCGAGTAACAAGTGAGGACGTACTGAATCGCAACAGAAAAAAAAAATTACGGCACTATATTACAAAAAAGTGAGATCGATTGAAGGGACAAACCATCAGGCTTCAAGGAATTATTATTTTGGTAATA
Source organism: Schistocerca gregaria (assembly GCF_023897955.1). Lineage (NCBI taxonomy): Eukaryota > Metazoa > Arthropoda > Insecta > Orthoptera > Acrididae > Schistocerca > Schistocerca gregaria. The sequence goes on from NC_064921.1 coordinate 1,003,437,866, forward strand.
GACGGAAGCGTAAAGGATAAAAATTGTGGAGAGAGGGCAAGGAATAATACTGTAGGAAGTTCGAAATGATGTAGGTTAGCCGGCCCTGGTGGTCGAGTGGTTCTAGGCGCTACAGTCTGGAACCGCGCGACCGCTACGGTCGCAGGTTCGAATCCTGCCTCGGGCATGGATGTGTGTGTTGTCCTTAGGTTAGTTAGGTTTAAGTAGTTCTAAGTTCTAGGGGACTGATGACCTCAGATGTTAAGTCCCATAGTGCTCAGAGCCATTTGAACTTTTTTTTTTATGTAGGTTACGGTAGTTATTCGGAGGTGAAGAGACCCGCACTCGACAGACTGGCGTGGAAAAAAAGTCCTGCTGTTTTCTCTGAGATACCTTCAATCCCTGTAATATGTTTTCATTGGATTTAGATTTCCTGCCTGCTCTTTTACTCTGCTAAAAAAGAGGTATATCTTAATTTTCATTCTGTTTGGTCTAGGTTTTTGCAGCACTCTTATGATAACCTTATTATATCTCACATGATTATGTTCAATTCCTCTGCCAAGTCCACTAACCTATCTTTTGACAACGTGCTAGATACTGATATAATATTTTAAAACATTTAAATACGCCTTACATTATGTAGCTAAACTTCAGTGACGTAATGAAAAACTATTTGCGCACAAGATCATAATGTCCTATTGCTTCGTGTTTTTGCGGTTTTAGTGATTTTACTGGAAAGAAACCAAGTATGTACAGAAACTTTGGCAGAACCTCCATACTACACAGAAGACACCACTCCAGCGAGTTATTGTCAGCGGCATTGTGCCGTCCACGTGTCCTCGTTACATGAAAACATACTAGCTGTTAAGCGTGGCCCGCAAATGTTATCACTGTCTGGAACAGGCAGTGTTAACCCTTATCGTACCTTCCATGCAAACAGTTGTCGCTCGCAGTACATACGTATCTGCAGAGTGGACCTGGTGCAGTCCACCCATGCAGAGAAACGTCTATCAGACTACGTTCTAGAGCAACAGCCACTCCTAAACTGAAAATAGCATTTCAACAGAGCAGAACCAACGACTGTTTTGAATGCTACCTTATTCTTTTTTTAATCTCGGATTTTACCGCCTAGTTGGCCTCTTTCTTTGGAGGTAAAGGTCAACGAGTTCATTAGCTACGGATCACATGCTCAAATTACACATTAATTGCGAAGGGAATCTACTGTGGCCTTGATGGAGCAACCACTTCGGCGGCTACGTGCAGAAAGTCTGGAATTCACGCAAAACCTGAATCAGAATTGCAGTTTGATTTCGGAATCACATGAGTCTCTGCATTCCTTGTCACGTGTGACTTACAGTATCGGAAGGCGTAACACTTATTAACATCAGACTTATTCTAGGTCATCTCTAAGAAGCTACGGTCTTTTTAATAAAATAAAATGTTATTCTAATTACTCAGAGTTGTGCACCTGTTACGGTGCTGCAACTGTGCACAGGCTTTTATTCTTTTACATTACGTGGGATATGACCGACTCCTGGTGGTGCTGACTGGTGATGATGTATCAGGCAAAGATAAAAAGCCTCGAGGAGGCACCCAATAATTCTGCTGCCCCCGGAGCACGCAAGACACACTTAAGTCGTACGCAATTCACAACCGATACATTGTTCAGCTGCAGTATGTGTAACATTTTACCTAGACGCAAACGCTTGTGGCAAATTTCTCTTATGCAGACACTGATGTCAACGTAACAACCGTTTGGACATGGATGGAGACTGCGCTGTATGACGTCACTGCGAATAACGTGTACCAGTGGCATTCTGTACTACAGTGATTAACTGAGCAGCCTGCAGTAAGAATGTGAACCCTGAGACCACCTCTTTGCGTAGTTCTTGAATCATTCTCGTAGAGAGATAGCTCCGAGGGCACGAATAATGACACGTAAGGCGTGTAGACTTTTATGTTTGTTTTGTTGTATCCTGTCAGTGAGTCTTACAGATTATTGGGAGCCCTATATAACAGTGCTTAGAGAGATATAGATGAGAGTTTTCTTTGTGTGCTACCCTGTAGCTCTCTGGAATATTATGTAGTGTAAACGGAAAGGATAAGAACAGTGCCTTTAGTGTACAGCACATCACATCTTCGCGAGACGCTCACTTATATGTTCGAACAGTCAGACTGGCAATCATCAATCGTTACATTTTATTGTGGTTTTAGGAATATGTCGATCGCGCAACTATATACAAAATGAACGTGGAAGAACCTCTCGTTTAAGGGATATTTTCGTCCACGTGAGATCGTTACTGGAAAGGAATGAACGTTTCTTCGTATGTGCATAGGCTTCCACGGGTCAGTTTGAATGAAAAATCTTGGTTTTGTAACTAAAACTAAATACATTATTTTGACACATTATTGGTTTTGGCTGTGACTGGTATCTCGTCGATTTCGACGACATCAAATTGAGCCACTAGCTCAGTATGACAAACGTAATCGGATTAAAACCTTCCAACCGGTTCCTCGTAAACAGGTCCGATGTGAAAATACAAACCAAGAGACACGAAACAGAACTATTGTTTTGTGGTAAAAAAAGGCATTCGCGTAAGGAATTACTACCGGCGTACTACTCTTTGGCTGCTACACGAGCTCACAGATCGGTAATATGGAAATATACAAACCGAATACTGAAACGTCATTGGTACTAATGACAGTTACCAGAGCGGAGACGTGAAGGAAATTTTACTGTATCTGACACCAAATATGTTGCGCGATAACTAGCCATTAGCTCATTTTAATCTAAGATAGGTTAAGGAGAGAAAAATGTACTTTTATAGCGTTTGTATTCTTAGAGAAAGCCTTTGACAGCGTTGACTGGAATACTCTCTTTGAACTTCAGTAGGTAGCAAGGGTAAAATACAGGGGGTGAAAGGCTATTTAAAACTTGTACAGAAACCAGACGGCAGTAATGAGTCGAGTGGCATGAAAGGGAAGCAGTGGTTGAGAAGGGAGTGAGACAGGGTTGTAGTCTATCCTCGATGTTATTCAATCTTTACATTGAACAAGCACTAAAGGAAACCAAAGAAAAAATTGAGTTTAAGTTCCGGGATTAGAAATAAAAACCGCAAGGTTTGCCGATGACATTATAATTCTATCAGAGAAAGCTAAGGACTTGGAAGGGCACTTGTATGGGATGGGCAGTGTCTTGAAAGGAAGACAAAAGGTGAACATCAACAGAAGCAAAAGAAGGACAATGGAATGTAGTCAAATTAAATCAGGAGAAGCTAAGGGAACTAGATTAAGAAGCGAGGCACTTAAAGTAGTAGATAGGTTTTGCTATTTCGGCAGCAAAATAACTGATGATGGCCGAAGTAGAGATGATATAAAATGTAGACTGGCAATGGCAAGAAAAGTATTTTTGAAGAACAGAAGTTTGTTAACATCGAATATTGGAAGTATTTTCTGGAAGTATTTGTCTGGAGTTTAGCTATGTAATGGAAGTGAAACATGGACGATAAACTGTTCAGACATGAAGAGAACAGAAGCTTTCGAAACGTGGCGCTACAGAAGAATGTTGAAGATTAGATGGGTAGATCACATAAATAATGAGGAGATACTGAATGGAACTGATGAAACAAGAGATTTGTGGCGGAACTTGGCCAAAAGAAGGAATTGGTTGATAGAACACATTCTCAGACATCAAGGGATCACCAATTTAGTAGTGGAGAGAAGTGTGGGGGGTAAAAATCATAGAGGGAGACCCAGATACGAAAACAGTAAGTAGATCCAGCAGAATGTACGCTGCAGTAGTTATTTAGAGATGTAGAGGCTTGCACAGGACAGAGTAACATGGAGAGCTACGTCAAAGGAGTCTTCGAACTGAAGACCACAACAACAACAACAATCTAGAGTCTCTCGTCAAACGAGCAGTTTTTTTGTAAGAGGACGTATTATAAGTCCGCACGCAGCATTCCTTGAGCAAAACAGTATGAAATATAGTTTGCATGTTTCACTTCCGACGTTATGCTGATATTAGTCACAGGTGACGATGTTCATTCCGGGTAACTAGCTTTTCAAAAGGCATTTTTCTCTTTCCTACAATATTCAGCGATACCCGTCCGGTTTAGCAGTGCGTGTTAAAAGCGCCGCTTTGGGGACGAAGAGATAGGCTGGCATCGGATCGAATCTGTCCGGCGGATACACGACGAAGGTCTGTGTGCTGGCCAACATCGATTTTTTTCCACTAGGTGAATACCAAGCTGGTATCCAAATCGCGCGTAGTTACATGGTTCGCAAACATTTAGAAAACTTTTGCTCGCTTTCACATGAATAACAATAAACCAGATAGACCGAGCGAGGTGGCGCAGTGGCTAGCGCACTGGACTCGCATTCGGGAGGACGACGGTTCAATCCCGCGTCCGGTCATCCTGATTTAGGTTTTCCGTGATTTCCCTAAATCGCTCCAGGCAAATGCCGGGATGGTTCCTTTGAAAGGGCACGGCCGACTTCCTTCCCCGTCCTTCGCTAATCAGATGAGACCGATGACCTCGCTGTCTGGTCTCCTCCCCCAAACAAACCAACAAAAAAAAAAAAAAAATAAATAAATAAAAAAAATAAATAAAAATAAAAAAATAAAAAAAGAAATAAACCAGATAGTTGGGATGTACTATTCCGTCCTGGAGGTAAAAGTGTGGAGACAGGAAGTGCATGCATCCGGCCATCCCTCAAACTAACCACGCCCAAGCTCGTTAACAACCATGCCGACTCCGCGCTGATGCTAGAGAAAGGCGCAAACGATGTAAGTAGGCTGTTTAGGTTTTTATGTTGGTAACTCCACGTAGCGCTCTATGTGAAAATCACTGGCTGTGCTCTGTGCAGTCTGTGGCTGGTTGGCATTGTTGAAATATTCTCTATTGTAGTGGGCAGTTGGAAGTGAGCCGCCAACAGTGGTGGATGTGGGGAAAGAGATGGCGGTGTTTTGAGAGCAGATGATCTGGACGTGTGTCCATCAGAGACGGTAAATTTGTAAGACTGGATGTCACGAACCGATATATATACACTCCTGGAAATGGAAAAAAGAACACATTGACACCGGTGTGTCAGACCCACCATACTTGCTCCGGACACTGCGAAAGGGCTGTGCAAGCAATGATCACACGCACGGTACAGCGGACACACCAGGAACCGCGGTGTTGGCCGTCGAATGGCGCTAGCTGCGCAGCATTTGTGCACCGCCGCCGTCAGTGTCAGCCAGTTTGCCGTGGCATACGGAGCTCCATCGCAGTCTTTAACACTGGTAGCATGCCGCGACAGCGTGGACGTGAACCGTATGTGCAGTTGACGGACTTTGAGCGAGGGCGTATAGTGGGCATGCGGGAGGCCGGGTGGACGTACCGCCGAATTGCTCAACACGTGAGGTCTCCACAGTACATCGATGTTGTCGCCAGTGGTCGGCGGAAGGTGCACGTGCCCGTCGACCTGGGACCGGACCGCAGCGACGCACGGATGCACGCCAAGACCGTAGGATCCTACGCAGTGCCGTAGGGGACCGCACCGCCACTTCCCAGCAAATTAGGGACACTGTTGCTCCTGGGGTATCGGCGAGGACCATTCGCAACCGTCTCCATGAAGCTGGGCTACGGTCCCGCACACCGTTAGGCCGTCTTCCACTCACGCCCCAACATCGTGCAGCCCGCCTCCAGTGGTGTCGCGACAGGCGTGAATGGAGGGACGAATGGAGACGTGTCTTCTTCAGCGATGAGAGTCTCTTCTGCCTTGGTGCCAATGATGGTCGTATGCATGTTTGGCGCCGTGCAGGTGAGCGCCACAATCAGGACTGCATACGACTGAGGCACACAGGGCCAACACCCTGCATCATGGTAGTGGGGAACGATCTCCTACACTGGGCGTCCACCTCTGGTGATCGTCGAGGGGACACTGAATAGTGCATGGTACATCCAAACCGTCATCGAACCCATCGTTCTACCATTCCTAGACCGGCAAGGGAACTTGCTGTTCCAACAGGACAATGCACGTCCGCATGTATCCCGTGCCACCCAACGTGCTCTAGAAGGTGTAAGTCAACTACCCTGGCCAGCAAGATCTCCGGATCAGTCCCCCATTGAGCATGTTTGGGACTGGATGAAGCGTCGTCTCACGCGGTCTGCACGTTCAGCACGAACGCTGGTCCAACTGAGGCGCCAGGTGGAAATGGTATGGCAAGCCGTTCCACAGGACTACATCCAGCATCTCTACGATCGTCTCCATGGGAGCATTGCTGCGAAAGGTGGATATACACTGTACTAGTGCCGACATTGTGCATGCTCTGTTGCCTGTGTGTATGTGCCTGTGGTTCTGTCAGTGTGATCATGTGATGTATCTGACCCCAGGAATGTGTCAATAAAGTTTTCTCTTCCTGGGACAATGAATTCACGGTGTTCTTATTTCAATTTATATTAATGCAAATACATTGTTTGTTCTCTATCAAAATCTTTCATTTGCTAAGTATGCCTATCAGTAGTTAGTGCCTATCAGTAGTTAGAATCTTTTATTTAGCTGGCATTAGTGGCGCTCGCTATATTGCAGCAGTTTGAGTAACGAAGATTTTTGTGCGGTATGCGATTCATGAAAGGTATAGGTTATTGTCAGTCAGGGCCATTCTTTTGTAGGGATTATTGAAAGTCAGGCTGCGTTGTGCTAAAAATATTGTGTGTCAGTGTAAGCACAGTCATTTATAATTTTTCTAAGGGGACGTTTCAACATAAGAAAAAAAAAAGAAGACTGCAGTATCGAGGGATAACCCAGACAGAATCATATCGACTAATTCCTCAGATATATGATTCGGTTGATGAATTTTTTACTGATGGATCGGAGTAGCTGCTATTGGATAGCGAATATTCAAGTGGAATTAACATCAACTGCATTCTTGGATTGTTTGCTGACGATGTTGTGATGTTGTACTTAACAGGAATAGTTCTGAAGAAATAGAGAATGATTTGGGCTGTATCTACTTCCTGAACTGTCTAGGAGCCCTATTTCAATGTGGACAGAGACAAGGTAATGTCTGGAAACATAAAAATGAACCCTGATAGCATCTACTTATAAATCAGTGGTGACCAGTTGGACAGGTCTCATCCTTTAAAGAACAATGGGTAACACTAAGAAGACGTTTGAAATGGGCCGAAAATATGAAATTGAGTGTAGGCCAATGGTTGGTAAATGAGAGGCATTTTTGAAAATTCTAGGAAAGATCATACGCTAATGAAATCACATACAAGCGATACGGTGACCTGTGCTAGATTAATGCGGCAGTAGAGACCTTTAGCAAGATGGTTCAACAGCGCAATTCATAGGAATCCAGAGACACTTTCCAGCGATCATAAGATATGGTATAACTCGTAAAAAACTATAACTTATGAGCTCAGAGAAGTTGAATGGGAAATGCTGGAGGAGCAGCTACGTTCCTCATTCTGCAGTATCCATAGTTTATGTTGGTTCGGAAATGCGAGTTTCACATTTTCGTGGCTGGAGTGTGTACAGAGACAAGCACAATTTCTTTTACAGCAAACAAAAACGGAACAGGAACGAAACCAATTAACATCAGTCCCAAAGTACCTTCTTAAACGCACTGAGCACTGGCTAACGGATATCTAGGTGTAAAGGTTATCTGTTGTGACAGTCATGGTGGAGCGAGCATTACACTCTTGACAGAGTTCACTATTTATTCCACCTGTTACATTCTCAAAGCTGTGGCGCATTGTCAGCTGTAAGTGTTACTCCCGCCTTGTTAGTGCCACAGAATCGTGAGAGAGCACCTGTTGATGAGATATGGAGAGAAATCAGAGGTAATCTGAAGACATCAGTAGCTACTTGAAGAAACGGAACAGCTAAAAGGGAGAGTGAGGTAAAAGCTTTTTGTCAACAGTTTAATAAGAGTCGGATCGCCTTCCAGCCTTCCTTTGTGTAGAAACACAGACGGCTCAGTTGTGAACAGTGATGAAGCAATATGTGAAAGATGGGCTCAACACTTTGACGCACTGCTGGACGAGAACAATGCCAGTTCTGGCATACAAAAACTAATACTGACCGCCAACGAGCCAACCATAGCCTCGTAATGCATTTGAAATCTAAGATACTGTTCAAGAAACTTAAGGCTATGATGTACAAAGCTTTGGTGAGACAGGTATTGACATAATTTGTTGAAACCTGGACAGTGTCGAAATTCGATGAAAAGGAACTTGGTTTGTATGAAAGAAAGCTGTTGAAACAAATTCTTGGGACAGTGGAAGAAAATGGTATCTGGAGGAAGAGATTAAACTATGAATGATATAAAGAACCAGAAATTGTCAGCTGCAGTAAGATAAAAGGCTGGAATGGGCAGGACATTTAGTAAGCGCTGATGCCAGTATGATCAGGAAGATATTCAACGCACCGCCTGAAAGAAGCAGTAAGTTTCAAACACCAAAGCTAAAGTGGGAGGAAGGCGCAGTAGAGGATATTAGGAAAATTGGAATTCATAATTGGAGAAGTTTATCACTAAGCAGAAAAGAATGGAATATTTTTCTATAGAATGTCAAGCTCACAAAGGGTTGTTGTAAGGTCTACATCTACATCTACATATATACTCCGGTAGCCACCAAGCGGTGTGTGGCGGAGAGCACAATTCGCGCCAAAGTCATATTTCCCCCCCTCTGTTCCACTCGCGGATCGCACGACGGAAAAACGACTGTCTGAACGCCTCAGTGCGAGCTCTAATCTCCCTTATCTCTGAATGGTGATCATTGCGCGATTTGAAAGTTGGTCGTAATAATATATGCTCAACATCCTCTTTGAAGAACGGATTTCGGAATTTAATGAGCAGCCCCTTCCGTTTAGCACGCCGTCTATCTGCAAGTGTGACCCACTTCAAACTTTCCAACGCCCTCGCGATGGCTAAATGTACCTGTCACGAATCACGCCGCTCTTCTTTGGACCTTCTCAATCTCTAGAATCAGACCCATCTGGTAATGGTCCCATACAGACGAACAATACTCCAAGACTGGACGAACTATCGTATTGTAAGCAATGTCCTTTGTTGAAGGACTGCATCGCCTCAAGATTCTACCAATAAACCGCAATCTAGAGTTCGCCTTGCCCGTTACATGTGTAATCTAATCATTCCATTTGAGATCATTTCGAATAGTCGCACCCAGATACTTGACAGATTTTACCGCTTCCAAAGACTGGGCATTTATTTTACACTCGTACATTAATGGGGATTTACGCCTTTTTATACTCAGTAGGTTACACTTAGCAATATTGAGGGATAACTGCCAGTCATTACACCACCCATTTATTTTCTGCAAATCTTCATTGATTTCTTCACAACTTTCGTGTGATACTACTTTCCTGTAGAGCACAACATCATCGGCAAACAGTCTAATGCCGCTGTCAATATCATTAACCTGATCGTTTATGTAAATCGTAAAAAGCAGCGGACCTATTACGCTGCCCTGCGGCACACCTGAAGTTATGTTTGTTTCTGTTGAAGTCACCCCATTCAGGGTGACATACTGCTCTCTGTCTTTTAGAAAACTTTCTATCTAACCGCATATGTCATCGGATTGACCGTAAGCCCCCACTTTTTGGAGCAAGCGACAGTGCGGAACTGAGTCGAACGCTTTTCGAAAGGCGAGAAATATGGCTGGGAGCCGGTATCTAGAGCCTGTTGTATATCATGCACCAAGTAGGCCAGTTGTGTCTCGCATGACCGCTGTGTCCTAAAACCGTGCTGGTTTCTGCAGAAGAGCTTCTCAGACTCTAGAAAGGTCATTATGTTTGAACACAAAATATGTTCTAAGATTCTACAACAAATCGATTTTCTACCTTTTTTATTGATTTCTATGACCTGGGCCTTCTTCCAGTCCCGTGGAACGTACCGCTGTTCCAATGATCTATGACAGATAATGGATAAGAATGGTGCTATATTTGTAGCATAGTCAACATATACTCTTACGGGGATACCGTCTGTGCCAGATGCCTTCCTGGCCTCTAAGGATCTTAACTGTTTTACAATCCCAGATACAATTAACACTATGTCAGCCATCCTAGCGTTTGTTCGATAATTGAAAGGGGGAATGGTGCTGCAGTTCTCTACCGTAAACGAGTTTTTGAAAGTTAGCTTTAGTTTTCCGGCCTTCTGTTTATCACCATCCGTTACATCACCCGTACTGTCAGCAAGAGAAGGTATTGAATTATTTGTAGCGTTCATAGGCCATGAGACGTGATCGGCTGACTTAAGTGGTAGAGAACAGCCCGTTAAAGACTACCCGAAGCAACGAAGGAACATCCTGTTTATAACGTTCGATCAATTACAGGTCATTAGAAACTGGAGAAGGCATGGAGCAGGAGATTGACTATGGACTGTTGAAATGGACTGTATTAGCATTCAGCTGGAATGATTTGAGAAAACTAAGAAAAACCAGAGAAAGATCTGGACACTAATCCCAAGTCGAATGCATAAAACAATGCACTATCTTGCTCAGGGAGGTACAATACACATTCTGTAACGCAGTGCCTTTGTGAAACAAAAAACGCATGTGGCAAGACCATAGCATTTGTCCACACCACGCCTCACCCCAAAGGAAGAGACAGTAATAAAATTAATCCTTTAATTCTTATCACAGATTCGAACTCCAAATATAATTTCGAGATTCATAAAACTTAATTGCTGATATAACTAAATTAATTTTACCAAGTCGACAGACGCTACCGAGGAATTGTCCACATAGAGGACCGTCGTCTGGAAGGGGCGGGACAAATTTAACATTCCCGGTTTAATTAACATAGAAAACTCTCAGGGCGGCGAAATCTAGCTTCTTTTTTTCTGGCCGTTATTTCGAATCTTCGTTGAAGCAACGCGGTGGCGGGGGCACACACAGCTCTCCTGCGTTCTGAGAATTCGTACCAGTTCAGGTCACCCAACATGAGGGCCGGTACTCGGCCACTCCAGCCGGCCAGGTCAGCAGAGACGGTCCCAGCTTTCACCCCTGTTAGGGTGATTACAAGGAGCTTCTTGAGTAGCGCGAAGGTGCACTGTAGCTCATCGACCGAGACTTCAAATAACCGGGGGAACAGCTCTCCGCCCCGACCCGTTACTTTGTCAACATCGCGTGGTTCAGCCTACGGCAGTTACCTCCATTAAGTAGCTAGTGCAGTTACTAAGCAGATCGCAATTACAATAGTTGCGATTGTACTAGCACTACGTCTGCGGCGTAACATATTGGCCCTGAAGATCGATATTTAGCGTGGTAAGCTGGTTTTGGCCGACCACTGTTACTGGTATCGTAAGCGTGACCCATGGTTAGTTTTCTCTGTTATAGTGATATCTGTCATTTCATTTCGGTTCTGTCTCTGGGAACTGGTCTGTATTTTGAAGAAGGTTTTGTTGTGTACTTTCAAGTTGGCTTCAAAACAACAAGTCTGTTGCCCTCTGTGGGTGATAATTTATTGAAAGTTGTAACAGGGCTACCTCTCATTTGTGTGTACATTTTTGAGTTCATGGTACTGCAGGTTATCCCCACTTTCACTGCCTATAGCTTCCCTACTTCCCCCTATGTAAATAAATTTCTTGTTCAAAAAACGTGTGTGAAATCTTATGGGACTTAACTGGTAAGGTCATCAGTCCCTATGCTTACACACTACTTAACCTAAAATTATCCTAAACACACACACACACACACACACACACACACACACACACACACACACACACACACACACACACACACACACACACCCATACCCGAGGGAGGACCCGAACCTCCGCCGGGCCCAGCCACACAGTCCATGACTGTAGCGCCTAGACCGCTCGGCTAATCCCGCGCTGCAAAAAATTTCTCATTAGGCGGTGAAACACCTGCCGTAAGTAGCGAAGTCCAATGCCTGGAACAGAAGATACGAAGGTGAGTGACCAGCTAGGAAACAATGTTTGTCAGTGCAATGCTAGTCGGTGCTTCTTTGATAATCTGTACAGTTACATCGACCAACATCCAGTGGGTACAACTGTGGAGTACAAAAATTCCTGCACAGAGTCAAAGTCGACGTCAGACTAACCTACAGGCGAGGTCGTTTCATCCACGAGTGCTAATCACAAGTGATTCATGTAAACATGGTAAGCCGCGCGGGATTAGCCGAGCGGTCTTCGGCGCTGCAGTTATGGACTGTGCGGCTGGTCCCGGCGGAGGTTCGAGTCCTACCTCGGGCATGGGTGTATATGAGACACAATTTAGGTAGAAAAATGACGATACAGCTACCGTAGTTTGGTTCGAGTCGTAAGCTTAGCAGCTAAGCCTTACCAGGTAGCCATTGCTATGCGTCAGGTGTGCTTTGTCTGGTTTGAATCGGTTGCTTATTTTTCTTTGATCTGATAAGTGCCGTTCTTTTTGTTACAGGTGTTTACGTCACTCTAGGCCGAAAATGCATTATTATACTGTGTCATGCATTGTTTGTCGCATTCTGATAATAAGTGTTTACGATCTGTCGCCGCTCGCGGCATGGCTTGCTTTTGTGCGCGCTACCGCCACTTAAAAAAAAAAAAAAAAAAAAGAGGAATTGTTTCATTAGCCAAACAATGGCAAGCCACTGCTATTTGTTGCTACTTACAGTGCTGCTTTCTTTGATAATGATCAACCAAATAATAGACTGCTTATGATAGATGTTCTGAACGAGAGTTTAGCTAAAATTTTTCTCCGTTTGAAAATGGTTGCAGACGCCTCTTTTGTACATTACTTTCTGCACAGAAATTAGAGTCATCTTAGATTTAAAAATCTAGTCAAATGCCTTCCTTCATTTCTGATTGTATGACTGTTAGGCATAAGAATAATACAAATATAAATATGACATGATATGTATATTCTTCCGCATTTCCTGCTGTCTCTAGTTTCGTAGGTTATTACGGACACAGGATTTAAATCAGATAGCAGCAAACACGAAAGAATACATGGCAAAATGTTTATACTCATATTATTCTTATGTTGAAGAGAATACTGCATGTGATTCGCAATTCATAAAAGTTGCTATCGGCAACCCTTTCTTGTCACAGGTAGGAAAAAATTCAGAAAGTAGTGTTGGCCTTATTGACAAACATCCCAAACAGTCTAGCCAGTCGGATTTTCGTAGTACATCGAAATGCTGTTACATTCGAAGATGAACAACACGGAATTTGTATTTCCTTCGTTGGAAAATGTATGAAAATGCAGTGGTCGAAACTCGGAGAGGAGAAAAAAGCTCGTCTTATACCTTTTTTTTAATTTATTTACTGACGCAGAGGTTTTGGCGCCAGTATTTATCTTTGTGCCTGCGAAACATGCCTGTGTAGCGCTACATACACTCCTGGAAATTGAAATAAGAACACCGTGAATTCATTGTCCCAGGAAGGGGAAACTTTATTGACACATTACTAGGGTCAGATACATCACATGATCACACTGACAGAACCACACGCACATAGACACAGGCAACAGAGCATGCACAATGTCGGCACTAGTACAGTGTATATCCACCTTTCGCAGCAATGCAGGCTGCTATTCTCCCATGGAGACGATCGTAGAGATGCTGGATGTAGTCCTGTGGAACGGCTTGCCATACCATTTCCACCTGGCGCCTCAGTTGGACCAGCGTTTGTGCTGGATGTGCAGACCGCGTGAGACGACGATTCATCCAGTCCCAAACATGCTCAATGGGGGACAGATCCGGAGATCTTGCTGGCCAGGGTAGTTGACTTACACCTTCTAGAGCACGTTGGGTGGCACGGGATACATGCGGACGTGCATTGTCCTGTTGGAACAGCAAGTTCCCTTGCCGGTCTAGGAATGGTAGAACGATGGGTTCGATGACGGTTTGGATGTACCGTGCACTATTCAGTGTCCCCTCGACGATCACCAGAGGTGTACGGCCAGTGTAGGAGATCGCTCCCCACATCATGATGCCGGGTGTTGGCCCTGTGTGCCTCGATCGTATGCAGTCCTGATTGTGGCGCTCACCTGCACGGCGCCAAACACGCATGCGACCATCATTGGCACCAAGGCAGAAGCGACTCTCATAGCTGAAGACGACACGTCTCCATTCGTCCCTCCATTCACGCCTGTCGCGACACCACTGGAGGCGGGCTGCACGATGTTGGGGCGTGAGTGGAAGACGGCCTAACGGTGTGCGGGACCGTAGCCCAGCTTCATGGAGACGGTTGCGAATGGTCCTCGCCGATACCCCAGGAGCAACAGTGTCCCTAATTTGCTGGGAAGTGGCGGTGCGGTCCCCTACGGCACTGCGTAGGATCCTACGGTCTTGGCGTGCATCCGTGCGTCGCTGCGGTCCGGTCCCAGGTCGACGGGTACGTGCACCTTCCGCCGACCACTGGCGACAACATCGATGTACTGTGGAGACCTCACGTGTTGAGCAATTCGGCGGTACGTCCACCCGGCCTCCCGCATGCCCACTATACGCCCTCGCTCAAAGTCCGTCAACTGCACATACGGTTCACGTCCACGCTGTCGCGGCATGCTACCAGTGTTAAAGACTGCGATGGAGCTCCGTATGCCACGGCAAACTGGCTGACACTGACGGCGGCGGTGCACAAATGCTGCGCAGCTAGCGCCATTCGACGGCCAACACCGCGGTTCCTGGTGTGTCCGCTGTGCCGTGCGTGTGATCATTGCTTGTACAGCTCTCCCGCAGTGTCCGGAGCAAGTATGGTGGGTCTGACACACCGGTGTCAATGTGTTCTTTTTTCCATTTCCAGGAGTGTATATTCGACGGCAGAAGTTAATTGTGGCGGCACCTACCAACATTTTTCAGAACTTCCTCTTACTTTGCACTCGATTCTAAGCCGCAGGCGGTTTTTTGGATTACAAAAACAGGAGAAAAAGTGCGGCTTAGATACGAGTAAATACGGTAAGTCCCATAAGATTTCACACACATTTGAGCATTTGAACTATGGTAAGAGAGGGTATTTTTCTTATGCTCCGTTTGAGTGTGTCTGAAAGGAGCAAAATGTTCCGGACTAAATACTGGAGTAAATATCGTGTCCGCCATTCTCGTTGACCGCTCCCGTACAGCAGAAGCTCCGCCGCTACGTAATCGGTCCCGGACGGCTCAGACACTCTCTACCCTTTGCACTTTCGGCGGCCTCGATCCGCCGGCGGAAAAATGCCCACAGCGCCAGTGGCCTGCTGTGTCCGGCTTATCTGACCGCCGCCCCCTGGCAGATAACAGCGGCACAATGCCGCCACCTGTCGCAGGCAACACACGTCCGGTTGGCGCCTGGATTTGTACTCCAGAGAACAGCTTACTCGGACAGCTTGAAGTTTCTCCCAGATGGAAATCTTCTGTATCGAGGGGGACACACAGTAAGCCATAAAATTCAAGAACAATAAGAATGTTAGACACATCATTTCCATTTTCATGTCATGCAATAATGTTACATTGACTTCTTAAATTGTTTTGCAGTATATTATAAACAATTAGCTGTATAACGGTACTTTACGGGCTGGGGTGTCAATTAGCATCATATTAATTAAAACTGGGGAAGAATAACAAAGGGGAAAGTAATACGAAACTTTAATAACTGCACAGTATTACTAAGAAGCAATATAATGAAAAGAAATAAAAAGCAAAGTAGCAAAGACCAAGCGGGACAGAAAGGAATAGGTGCGCGTCTGTTTTTTAATACATATAAAAGAACATGTAACACAATTTGTTGATGTTGTCAGGACAGCAACCAGCCACAAACCCACTTTGAGCTCCTCTATTCAAAGGAAACCGTTACCGGTTTCGAATCGTTGTGGTTCATCATCAGACGGTTTACACGCTTTCTTTATGACATTTGGAGTGTTTTTATATATTAATTGTCCTAAAATATAAATAAAACGTAATTATAAACACGCTACACACAGATGGTTGCGTTACAGATTTTCGTTGCATGTGACTTACGTGAAACGTAGGTTTCGAGTGTTCGTTTTCATAACATGCGTCCAACTGATGTAAATGCATTCCCACTGCATCCTTGTTGTCGCACACGTGAATAGTTCTCACTGTACACTTAAGATTTGTCGCTGAGATCATTTCAACCACGCACACTGTTTACATGTGCAACAACGAGGATGCAGTGGGAATGCATTTACATCGGTTGGACGAATGTTATGAAAACGATCACTCGAAACCGACGTTTCACGTAAGCCACATGCAACGAAAATCTGTAACGCAACCATCTGTGTGTAGCGTGTTTATAATTATGTTTTATTTATATTTTAGGACAATTAATATATAAAAACTCACCAAATGTCATAAAGAAAGCGTGTAAACAGTCTGATGATGAATCACAACCATTCGAAACCGGTTACGGTTTCCTTTGAATAGAGGAGCTCAAAGTGGGTTTGTGGCTGGTTGCTGCCCTGACACCATCAACATTTGTCTTCAAACAACAGCCACGGCCTCCATCATGTCATCATATGACAAAATTGCATGTAACACATTATTGAGCTCTCTACGTTCAGTTATCGCGATCGGGCTAGTCGATAAAAAAGTGGTACGCGACTGCGAAATTCGTTAAGTAGATTATTTAAAGACTCTTCAAGCACGTTTAAAATACATTACGTGTGACGAAGTGATCAGAGACGATTATTGTCGGGTGGAGTTAAAATGAATCCGACAACATAATTCGAACTTTGTGTTAGCTCGAACAAATACTCTTGGGGAAACTATTATGGTTGTGGAACCCACCAAAGTTGAGCGCAACGGAAAGCCACAGTTTACATAATTCTGCATTTTATAAAATGGTGAAACGCGTGTGCGCGGAACATCAATAGAATCTTATCCTTGGACGGTTGCGGGGGTAACTGATACAAACAACGCACCAGCATAAAAAATAGTTCGCTTATTAACTACCAGATATTAATTAACGGGGACCTAAAATACTAAAAAAGAAGGATATGATCATCACCTCCAATCCCGATTCATATTTCACACTTAATTAGTGAAAAGAGAAGTGTTAATAAACAAACTACATTTCAATTTTATCCACGATTTTGGCTTCATTACGTAGTCTTGACTACATGATAAACAATATCTGTGGAAGTTGTATGCAACGTATCGTCATAATATTTAGCCAACCACTTTTGTGGGACACCAAAAATGTAAATGCATGAAATTGATCTTACAGCGGATATATAATGAGTGAATGCGACGAACTATATTGAGAAACTGAACATCCATTACGTACTTGCATGTTTATCTGCGAAAATGGTCCTTGTCGGCACATCAGCATAGAGTTCGAATACAATCGCTGGAACATTGCAAACCATTCAGATTAATCGAACATCTAAATACGCATAATGCTGGAACCACCAGGATGTGTTCTTTCTCCTCACCCCCGTGGCAGTAATTGAATTTAGAGTCAGCCGGGAAATACATTTAAATCAATTGACGACCATTGAGGTAGCATCACGAAATTTCTAACGTCCACTGCCACGTATGAAGGTGAGTGACAAATGGTTCAAATGGCTCTGAGCACTATGGGACTCAACATCTTAGGTCATAAGACCCCTAGAACTTAGAACTACTTAAACCTAACTAACCTAAGGACATCACACACACCCATGCTCGAGGCAGGATTCGAACCTGCGACCGTAGCAGCCCCGCGGTTCCGGACTGCCGCGCCAGAACCGCACGGCCACCGCGGCCGGCGCTGAGTGACACTACGAGTGTTAACGTCGATCGAGGGGTGTCGTCGTGATCGTATCGAATGACATTGAGCGGTTACAGCTGTCATTATAAAAATGCGTAGGCAGGAGTGTGGGGAGTTCTTAAGGTCTTAAGCTTAGCTATTAGAGCATAACAGTAAAAGAGGAATATGTTTTCCCAGCAATAACATTTGCTGGAGAACATTATTAGGGACAACGAGTACCAGAGGATTGTTCGATTGACTCTGACGGATAGAAGGATGTAAACTGTTGAAATCCGTTCAGCGGCTACAGCCAGAGTGTCGCCTCGAAGCGTCGTCAGAGGATTACCGGAAGCTCTACCTCTTCACCAGCCTCTACATCTACATCTACTACTATATGATTACTCTGCAGTTCACAATTAAGTGCCTGGCAGAGGGCTCATCGACTCACCTTTAAGCTGTGTCTACATCTACATCTACATTTATACTCCGAAAGCCACCCAACGGTGTGTGGCGGAGGGCACTTTACGTGCCGCTGTCATTACCTTCGGTATGGTTCGCGGGAAGAACGACTGCCGGAAAGCCTCCGTGCGTGCTCGGATCTCTCTAATTTTACATTCGTGATCTCCTCGGGAGGTATAAGTAGGGGGAAGCAATACATTCGATACCTCATCCAGAAACGCTCCCTCTCGAAACCTGGACAGGAAGTTACACCGCGATGTAGAGCGCCTCTCTTGCAGAGTCTACCACTTGAGTTACAATTTTATACTTTGTTTACTCTTTGAATGCCACCTTTGTTGTTGTAACAGTCAGTTTCCAGAATTATCATTTGTACACGTTTCCTAAATGTAATCATATAAAAAAAAATGACGGAATAGTTAGGGGCAAGGCCTGAGAAGGGTTAGTTCATTTCTTTTTTTTTTTGTGGCAGAGATAAAGTGGCTGTGCCAGGTAGGCGTTGACTTGATTTTGTTTTGTTTTATTTTTGGAGATTAAACTTGTCTGAATGAGAAGATAGGGAAAAAAAGATTGTAGAGCACTTGCTCGAGGAAGGCAAAGGTACCGAGTTCGAGTCTCGGTCCGGCACACACTTTTAATCTACCAGGAAGTTTTATATCAGCGCGCACTCCGCTGCAGAGTGAAAATTTTCATTCTGCGCCTTTAAGCTACTTTTCTAGCGGTCCACTCTCGAACATCACGCGGGTGAAACGAACACTTGAATCTTTCCGTGCGACCTATGTTTCCTCTTATTTTATTATGATGATCATTTCTCCCAATAAAATATTTTCATATTTTGAGGAGAATATATATATATATATATATATATATATATATATATATATATATATATATATATATATATATATATATATATGGAGGGAAACATTCCACGTGGGAAAAACATCTAAAAACAAAGATGATGTGACTTACCAAACAAAAGCGCTGGCAGGTCGATAGACAGACAAACAAACACAAACATACACACAAAATTCGAGCTTTCGCAACCGGCGGTTGCTTCGTCAGGAAAGAGGGAAGGAGAGGGAAAGATGAAAGGATGTGGGTTTTAAGGGAGAGGGTAAGGAGTCATTCCAATCCCGGGAGCGGAAAGACTTACCTTAGGGGGAAAAAAGGATAGGTATACAGTCGCACACACACACATATTCATCCGCACATACACAGACACAAGCAGACATTTGTAAAGGCCTTTGGCCTTTACAAATGTCTGCTTGTGTCTGTGTATATGTTAATCACTGCCACCTCAATTCGTGTATCATATCCGTCGCACTCGCTCTATTATTTACCTATAATACAAAACGAGCTGCTCTTCTTTGAAGTTTTTCAATATTCTCCGTCATTCCCGTCTGATAGATCCCACGCCGCGCACCAATAGTCGAGAAGAGGGTGGACAAGCGCAATGTAAGGAGTCTCGTTAGTAGACTTGTTACATTTTCTAAGTGTTCTTCCGATTAAATCGCAGTTATGGTTTGCTTTCCCCACAACATTATATATCTGATCGTTCCAATTTAAGTTATTCGTAATTGTAGCCCCTAAGTATTTAGCTGAGTTTACAGCCTTTAGATCTGTCTGATTTCTGGCGTAACGTTTTAGTGCGCATGTCGATGACTTCACACTTTTCATTATTTAGAGTCAGTTTGCACTTTTTGCATTTACCTTTTCTAAATTATTTTGCAGTTCATTTTGATAATCTGATGAATTTACATGACGGTAAATGACGCCATCATCTGCAAGCAATCTGCTCAGATTGTCTCCTAAATCGTTTTTGTAAATCTGGAACAACAGAGAGCCTGCAACACATCTTTGGGGAACGCCACATATTAATTCTGTTTTACTCGATGACTTTCCGTCAGTTATTACGACAGAAAATCTAGAATTCAGTCGCACAATTGAGACGATACTGCGTATGCAAGCAATTTAATTAGAAATCGCTGCTGAGGAGCGGTGTCAAAAGCCTTCTGGAAATCTAGAAACATGAGACCAATTTGACGTTTCCTGTCGATAGCACTCATTACTTCGTGAGAATGGAGACCTAGTTGTGGTTCACAAGAGCGTTATTTTCTAAATCAGTGTTGCTTGTTTTTCAATAAATCGTTTTCTTCGAGGTGATTCATAATGTTCGAACACATAACATGTTTCAAAATCTACTACAAATCGACTTTAGTTATATCGGTGTGATATTTAAGGGATTACTCCTTTTTCCTTTCTTGAGTGTTGGTGTGAATAGTGTAACTTTCCAGGCTTTGGATATGGATCTTTCTACGCTCAAACGGTTGTATATGATTGCTATATAGAGCTATTGTATCAGCATACTCTGAAAGGAACGTGACTGGTATACAGTCTGGACCGGAAGCCTTGCTTTCCGTAAGTGTTTTAAGGTGCTTCACTACACCGAGGAAGTCTACTGCTAAGTTACTGTTTCAGCAGTTGTTCTTGCTACAGAGCTGTGTCGTCTACCGCTGATGCAATAGAGACTAGCACAGTGTAAGGCTAGTGTCAGCTGGGACATTGCGTGGCATTCAGTGGTGCCCAGCGACCAGCATCGCTTCTGCTTCTGCTTCTGGCTTATGGCGGTCAGATTGGCATCAGCGTGTCTGTAGACGACAAGTCAAAGGTCACAGCAAGCAGCGATTCTCGAGATCCACACGTCTTCACTTTCTGGGATGATGGTACTCAGAGCTATTCGATATGACAACAGTACTCATTTGGTAATTAGCGAAGGGAGCCTAAGTATTCGCCAATATATAACAGAATGGTAAAGTCTATTGTCATGAGTAGGGGACCAAGTGACATATTCCAGCAGGATAATACCAAACAAATGCAGTTTACATCACAAATGGCTTGAGGAATTTTATTTCATTCAAGGTGGATCTTGCGAATTCTGCGGCCACTAGTGACAAGTTATTGAACGACGCAGCCAATGAGGAATATACAGATCAGAGACGAACATGTCTGAGCTCATAATTTTCGTCACCCATGAAGTGTTTTGAGACGCACTGGTAAAACGTATCCTCTATAACTGCAAGCAAACTAAACGATATGATACAGGTGTTTCATACTTGGCAAGTACTTTCTGAAGATGGCATTCGGTAGTCGTTTAGTTTCGTGCCGCAACGAATGTAAGAGTTTATTCGCGTCTGTGGGGGTATCACCTCATTCGGACGTTGATAATAAACTTCTCTTCGGAATGCAATGAAAGTTTAATCATTTAATACTCGTTAACCGATGAACAACTATACAAAGTTTGATAAATATCAAACTGGTGGCTCATAATCTAATACTCTCCATTTCCCTCAGTGTAAATAGCTAAACAAAATAATAACTCAAATTAAAGTTGAAGCTAGGTGTATGCATGCCCTATTTATTTTACTAATGTCATGAATACGCTTGCCCCCTCCGTAGCTGAAATATGGCGTACACGATTTTGATGTGGTGGAGCTGTGTTTCATTACCAGGGACAGCACCAGTTTAAATTGAAACCTCCGCTAATTACATAGCTCCAGAAGGAAACAATTGCATCAGTATCTGACACATTCGAGGTTTGTTATTTGTTGAAGTATGAACATTATAATCAAATGTTCGTTATTTAATTTACGAGGTGGATCACAATTAATAGGGGAAACTGAGACATGTGAAAATATGTGATAACAGAAATGAAAACAATGCAGTATACAAGAGCCCGCTAACGAATCGTTTGCGAGATAATAGCGGATGTTTGGTTACGAGCTGCCACTGACTTCATTACGTAATATTGTCCTGGTTACTATAAATATACATGAGATGTGTAATTCTCGATTAAATCCCTTTCAAATTCGGCTCAAATTTCGCCTAAGGTCAGCCTTACCTTGCGCAACGTTGGGGAATGTGCTACAAGCAGGACGTGGCTCAGGCACCCTTGTATGCTGATGTGAGGAGACCTGTAACTTGCCAGTATGATGTAAGATGAGTAGATCGAATAGGACCGGAGGAGTGGCCTCCAAGGTCACGTGATCTCAATACTCTAGATTTTTCTGTCTGCAGTCGTCCAGAAAGTGAAAGCTATCAGACTCCTCTTGATACGTTTGGAGAACAGGAGGAGCGTATCGTACGGTCTAGTCGAGATTTAAAAGATGATTAAGGGATGTTGAAAAAATTCGTACGTCACTGCACATATTAGTGCAGTACCAGATCCAAATGCGTGGACGACACGTGGGTCACCCCATTTAACGGCTACGAATGTACACTCAGGTGGCAGAAGTCTTGGGATACCTCCCAATATCGTATCAGACCTTCTTTCCCCCCCAAGTAGCGCAGAAACTCCACGTTGCATGAACTCAACAAGTCAAGCCCCCCGCAGAGGTATAGAGCCATGCTCCCTACATAGCCGTCCACAATTTCTAGAGTACTGCCTTTGCAGCATGTTACTCACGAAATGTTCTCTAGATGATGTCCCATGAATGTTCGATGGGCTTCATGTCGGGCGACCTGCGTGTCCAAATCACTGTGTAGAATGTTCTGTCAACCAATCTCGAACAGTTGTCGCCCTGTGACATGACGCCATTGTTTGGGGACAGAAAGTCAATGAATGGCTGCAAATGGTCTCCGAGTAGCCGAACGTAACCATTTCCAGTCATTGATCGGTTCAATTGGACCACAGGACATAGTCCATTCAATGTAAGCATAGCCCACACCATTGTGGAGCCACCCTTCCTTGCACAGTGCCTTGTTGACAGCATGGCTCCATGGCTTTGAGTCCCACTCGAACTGTACTAGGCCGACCGGTGTGGCCGTGCGGTTCTAGGCGCTTGAGTCTGGAACCGCACGACCGATACGGTCGCAGGTTCGAATCCTGCCTCGGGCATGGGTATGTGTGATGTTCTTAAGTTAGTTAGGTTTAAGTAGTTCTAAGTTCTAGGGGACTGATGACCTTAAGTCCCATAGTGCTCAGAGCCATTTTTTTGAACCCTATTATCAGCTCTTACCAACTGAATTCGGGACTCAACTGACCGGGTCACGGTTTTCCTTTCGTCTAAGATCCAACCAACATGGACACCAGCCTGAGAGAGGCACTGCAGGCGATGTCGTGCTTTTAGCAAAGGCTCTCGCGTAGGTCGTCTGCTGCCATAGCCTATAAACTCCAAACTTCACCATGCTGTCCTAACGCATACGTTCGTCCCACATTGATTTCTGCGGCTGTTTCACTCGGTGTTGTTTGTCTGCTAGCACTAGACAAGCGCCACTGCTCTTCGTCGTTAAGTGAACGCCATCATGCCGCTGCGTTGTCCATAGCTAGAGACAGTGCCTGAAATTTGGTATTCTCCGAACGCCCTTGACACTGTGAATCTCGTAACGATTTCCGAAAAGGACTGTCCCATGCGTCTAGCTCCAACTACCATTCCTTGTTCAAAGTCTGCTATTTCCAGTCGTGCGGCTCTAATCAGGTCGGAAAACTTTTCACACAAATTTATTGAGTACAAAATGACAGCTCAGCCATTGTAATGCCCTTTTATACCTTGTGTACCCGATACTACCGCCATCTCTATATGTGCACATCGCTATCCCATGACTTCAGTGTACAGTAAATTGTAACATGTTAATGTGCTGAGGCAGCGTTGCAGTTCTCTTTTAAGCTAGGCCTTGGGTGAAATTTGAATCCAATTAGGACACTTGAATTGAAAAGCTTATGTTTAGATTATATTTATATTACTAAGGACGATACATCGAGATGAATTCGGTGACGGTTCACAACCACAGATTGGCAAATATTTCGCAAACGGCGTTTTTCATTTGCGAATCCATGTTTACTTCGTTTCTGGTATAGTATATTTTCGCCGGTGTCAGTCTTCGCTACCAAAGTATACAAACGTTGCACTTGAGCGCCTCCGGAGCTCCTCCCGGCTTTTCGCTACATGCGGTAGCCCGCCTCGTTTGGGCCTTAAACCCGCCCTGGGTATATAATAGCGATTTTAACTGGCGTCCACACTTTAGACCACCGCTCAGCGTGCAGAGGTAATAAAACATTGCCTCTCGTGGAAGAGAGCGAGTGTTTGCGTGTGGCGTGGAAGCCGCTTCCGGCGCAGCGTGTGGCATATCGCTGCGTGCCTTAAATACTGCCAGACGCCGCGCCATATGTTTCCTGTTGCAACACACACCGTCCACACATCACATCACATCCGTCAATGGGCTCGCGGTGTGTCGGCTCACGGTTGTTAACTCTCATTCCGTGGTGCAGGTCTCATCAGACCTTGCATCTCCCCAAACATTTTATGAAAGACCTGTTGTTTCTGTTAATAATTAACTTCTGTCGAAAACATACTCAAAATAGAACAAAACAATAAAGAATAGGTTTTTAGCACAGTTTCCAGGAAACTTGTGAGCACTCGTCTCAGGTCACGTAAGAAAAGCTGGCAATCCAAGAACAAGATGACGCACCTCTACTTGCTGACAGGTCCTTCGACATAAGCGTCTGGGCATGTAACTGAAGAATGTTGATACAGTATTTAGGAGACGACAACAGCGTAAAATATTAATGGTTACAGACCAAGGGAAATGCAGACGGTACTGCTGGAGACATAAAGATACAAAGAGAGAAGTGGTTTCTGTCATCAGTTGACTTACTTGAAAGTGCTGTTGAACGATTATTACTTATTTTCGAGTAGTCGAAGAAAGATGAGTTTAACTTCATTTACATTCATAAGGAGCATGTCAATTCTAGCGCGCTAGGATTGTGTGATGCCATTTAGTCCAAAATGCAATAGGTGAAAGGATCGTGAAATGGATGTCTGCGTTGTTAAAAACCTCGTACCTATGAATGACTAAAGACTTAAAAGGCCGTTATTCATAGAAAATGGTACCTTCCTTTAACACTCGTGACGTTTTATTAAAACGCAAGGCGACACATATTTTTTTTCTGTTAACTGTAACGGCGTACTATTTGCAGCGTTTGTCACTATGAAAAAGAGGAATGTAATGATATACGTTTTGCTAACTCACGATTATTTACTTTTATTGGAAAGAAATCTCCCCAATCTAGCATTTCATATTTAAAACTTGTTATAATGTGTGTTTCGAGTCATAATTGTAGAGGAATTAAAATTATATTGAAATTAAAACTAGTCTATGTTTTCTTGTCCTCGATGTTGCTTTACGAGTTCTGAATACGTAACTTAAATTTCAGTACATAAATGACGGAAACATTGCAACATATACAGTTAATATAATTTATACTTAAAGATGTCTGAAGTGTTCCAGTTGATGCAACGCGTGAAACAACGAACTATGCTTTTCTACGAGATCAGCAAAAGTTATGGATGTTCCACAACATTTTTTCAACTCGTGAGAATTGATTCTCAGCGAAGAACTTGATATTTAGTATTTTAATCTGCAAAAATACGGGGCCATGAGGCTAATGTAAAATATAACAGTTCACAACCCGAACGTCGGTCTGAACGCCACAGTAATGTCTTAGCGTAATCCTGTTGTAGGATGTTGTTATTGTTGTGGTATTCAGTCAGATGACTAGTTTCATTTAGCTCTATATGCTAGTCTATAGTGTACAAGCTTCTTCATCTTCGAATAACTACTGCAATCTATTTCCATTTGAACCTGCTTACTATATTCATGCCTTGTTCTCTCTACAATATTTATCCCCCGTACTACCTTGTAATACGAAATCGACAATTCCTTGATGCCTCAGAATGTGTTCTATCAATCGAATCTTCCTTTTTGACAAGGTGCGCCAAAAATTTCCAATTTCGATTCAGTACCTCATTATTAGCTATGCGATAAACCCATCTTATCTTCAGCATTCTTGTATAGCATCACATTTAAAAATCTTCTCTTCTTGTCTTAAATGTTTGTCGTCCATACTTCCCTTCCGTACAAGGCCACAATGCAGACACATATATTCAGAAAAGACATCTTGCCACTTAGATTTACGCATTATGAATTACCTCGAAGAAAACTGTCTATTGACACACAGTTAATATGAGTTTAGAAAACATCGTTCCTGTGAAACACAACTAGCTCTTTACTCACATGAAGTGTTGAGTGCTATTGACCCCGGATGTCAGATCGATTCCGTATTTCTGGATTTTCGGAAGGCTTTTGACACTGTACCACACAAGCGGCTTGTAGTGAAATTGCGTGCTTATGGAATATCGTCTCAGTTATGTGACTGGATTTATGATTTCCTGTCAGAGAAGTCACAGTTCGTAGTAATTGACGGAAAGTCATCGAGTAAAACAGAAGTGATTTCTGGCGTTCCCCAAGGTCCCTTATCTATATAAACGATTTGGAAGTCAATCTGAGCAATTGGATAGCCAGAGCGGCAAAGACACACCACATCTGTATATATTTCATTAGTGTAGGTGTGTGGCATTTTATCCACCGCGTGTACAATCACAGTTAACTGATGCTTCTGTCTGATACACTCTCAGCCGCGCTGGGTATCCACGCGGTCTTAGGCGTCCTGCAAGGTTTGCGCGGGTTCTCCCGTGGAGGTTCGGGTCCTCCCTTGGGCATGGGTGTGTGTGTTGTCCTTAGCGTAAGTTTGTTTAAGTTAGATTAAGTAGTGTGTAGTGTGTAAGCTTAGGGACCGATGACCTCAGCAGTTTGGTCCCTTAAGACCTTACCACAAATTTCCAATTGATACACTTTCAATCCCTCGCACTATTTCACTTACATGATACCATACAGAACTGCGGGTTTTAATGGCTAGCTGAACAGCAGAAAGACATTCTGGATAAAGAGGTTCAAATCAACGAGGTAGGATCGGCTGGAAAAATCAGAGAGGATGGGTTGGTAAGAGACATTCGAGCGGTACCCAAAAACAAATGTACATTAAATGTGTTCAGTCTCGGATGCCCACAAGAGGTTTTTTGCTTCAAATAAGGGTTCCTATCATGTCCGTGGATACCGACGGTTCCTCACGTGTATTCTGCATGAATGGCGGTAGAAACTTGGCGTTAATTGTAATTTACACATACTACTTCAAAGTTTTTAATCTATAAATAACCATCCGATTTTTACAGTTTCGTTTACTATGAGAGTTTTCATTTACCTCACACAAATATTCAATGTTGTCTATACCGTTCGCGTGACAAACGTAAGTCAATAGTCAGAACTCGTCCCACATTCTTGCGAACTGTCTGGAATTGACGCATTCACTGCCGCTGCAATTGCGCAGTTCAGACAAAGTTTGTCAATCAGCCTGAGGACGAAGAAATTTCACAGCTTAGCTCTAAGACGAATGAACTCCAGTGACACACATACAGACATAAATGTATTTCAGGCAAAAACAGCAAAATACAAAACTGCGAGAGGCACCCACGGTACAAGTGGAATGACTTCTGTCCGCTTGCGTACATCTACATCTACATGACTACTCTGCAATTCACATTTAAGTGCTTGGCAGAGGGTTCATCGAACCACAATCATACTATCTCTCTACCATTCCACTCCCGAACAGCGAGCGGGAAAAACGAACACCTAAACCTTTCTGTTCGAGCTCTGACTTCTCTTATTTTATTTTGATGATCATTCCTACCTATGTAGGTTGGGCTCAACAAAATATTTTCGCATTCGGAAGAGAAAGTTGGTGACTGAAATTTCGTAAAAAGGTCTCGCCGCGACGAAAAACGTCTATGCTGTAATGACTTCCATCCCAACTCGTGTATCATATCTGCCACACTCTCTCCCCTATAACGCGATAATACAAAACGAGCTGCCCTTCTTTGCACCCTCTCGATGTCCTCCGTCAATCCCACCTGGTAAGGATCCCACACCGCGCAGCAATATTCTAACAGAGGACGAACGAGTGTAGTGTAAGCTGTCTCTTTAGTGGACTTGTTGCATCTTCTAAGTGTCCTGCCAATGAAACGCAACCTTTGGCTCGCCTTCCCGACAATATTATCTATGTGGTCCTTCCAACTGAAGTTGTTTGTAATTTTAACACCCAGGTACTTAGTTGAATTGACAGCCTTGAGAATTGTACTATTTATCGAGTAATCGAATTCCAACGGATTTCTTTTGGAACTGATGTGGATCATCTCACACTTTTCGTTATTTAGCGTCAACTGCCACCTGACACACCATACAGCAATCTTTTCTAAATCGCTTTGCAGCTGATACTGGTCTTCGGATGACCTTACTAGACGGTAAATTACAGCATCATCTGCGAACAACCTAAGAGAACTGCTCAGATTGTCACCCAGGTCATTTATATAGATCAGGAACAGTAGAGGTCCCAGGACGCTTCCCTGGGGAACACCTGATATCACTTCAGTTTTACTCGATGATTTGCCGTCTATTACTACGAACTGCGACCTTCCTGACAGGAAATCACGAATCCAGTCGCACAACTGAGACGATACCCCATAGCTCCGCAGCTTGATTAGAAGTCGCTTGTGAGGAACGGTGTCAAAAGCTTTCCGGAAATCTAGAAATACGGAATCAACCTGAGATCCCCTGTCGATAGCGGCCATTACTTCGTGCGAATAAAGAGCTAGCTGCGTTGCACAAGAGCGATGTTTTCTGAAGCCATGTTGATTACGTGTCAATAGATCGTTCCCTTCGAGGTGATTCATAATGTTTGAATACAGTATATGCTCCAAAACCCTACTGCAAACCGACGTCAATGATATAGGTCTGTAGTTAAATGGATTACTCCTACTACCCTTCTTGAACACTGGTGCGACCTGCGCAATTTTCCAATCTGTAGGTACAGATCTATCGGTGAGCGAGCGGTTGTATATGAGTGCTAAGTAGGGAGCTATAGTATCAGCGTAATCTGAAAGGAACCTAATCGGTATACAATCTGGACCTGAAGACTTGCCCGTATCAAGCGATTTGAGTTGCTTCGCAACCCCTAAGGTATCTACTTCTAAGAAACTCATGCTAGCAGATGTTCGTGTTTCAAATTCTGGAATATTCCATTCGTCTTCCCTGGTGAAGGAATTTCGGAAAACTGCGTTCAATAACTCCGCTTTAGCGGCGCAGTCGTCGATAACAGTACCATCGGCACTGCGCAGCGAAGGTATTGACTGCGTCTTGCCGCTTGTGTACTTTACATACGACCAGAATTTCTTCGGATTTTCTACCAAATTTCGAGACAATGTTTCGTTGTGGAACCTATTAAAGGCATCTCGCATCGAAGTACGTGCCAAATTTCTCGCGTCTGTAAATTTTAGCCCATCTTCAGGATTTCGCGTTCTTCTGAACTTCGCATGCTTTTTCCGTTGCCTCTGCAACAGCGTTCGGACCTTTTTTGTGTACCACGGGGGATCAGTTCCATCTGTTACCAATTTATGAGGTATGAATATCTCAATTGCTGTTGCTACTATATCTTTGAATTTGAGCCACATCTCGTCTACATTCGCATAGTCAGTTCGGAAGGAATGGAAATTGTCTTTTAGGAAGGCTTCTAGTGGTACTTTATCCGCTTTTTTAAATAAAATTATTTTGCGTTTGTTTCTGATGGATTTGGAAGAAATGGTATTGAGCCTAGCTACAATGACCTTGTGATCACTAATCCCTGTATCAGTCATGATGCTCTCTATCAGCTCTGGATTGTTTGTGGCCAAGAGGTCAAGTGTGTTTTCGCAACCATTTACAATTCGCGTGGGTTCCTGGACTAACTGCTCTAAATAATTTTCGGAGAATGCATTTAGGACAATCTCGGAAGACGTTTTGTGCCTACCACCGGTTTTGAACAAGTATTTTTGCCAACATACCGAGGGTAGGTTGAAGTCCCCACCAACTATAACCGTATGAGTGGGGTATTTATTTGTTACGAGACTCAAACTTTCTCTGAACTGTTCCGCAACTGTATCATCGGAGTCTGGGGGTCGGTAGAAGGAGCCAATTATTAACTTAATTCGGCTGTTAAGTATAACCTCCACCCACACCAATTCGCACAGAGTATCTACTTCGACTTCACTACAAGATAAACCACTACTGACAGACACCAACACTCCACCACCAATTCTGCCTAATCTATCTTTCCTGAACACCGTCTGAGACTTCGTAAAAATTTCTGCAGAACTTATTTCTGGCTTTAGCCAGCTTTCTGTACCTACATTACGTGCGTTGTGTCCCCAGACCGCCGTGTCGACCTTCAGCTAGATCTGTGGGGCTTTGCACGTCTGGAGGACAACGCTTGAACTACAGCCTGAACTGAAACCCGAAGAATTGATCTCCGTGGTATCTAAGGACGTCAGATAATTGATCTAAAAGAATTCCTATGCAAATTCTGAGGCGCTAAACTCTCAGACGCTTGTAGATAAAAGTAATTTAAAACTACACGGAATTGACCGGGAACGTACAGATTGCAAATCTACATCACTTACATTTCATGTCCGTTGGGAGACTATGACCTACTTCTCCTCTTCCTTCATTACATTCGTCGCGCACCATGATCATTGAAGAAACGGAAGAGCGCTAATTATGTCATTGCAACCCGTGATCTAGGGATTGCGTCTTTAATTAGTACTCAAAACGTCTTCGGTCCCTGGTTGGAGCCCGCCACCGCTTGGATTTTGATTAATAATCAGCATTTGCAGCTGATGACTTTCGGCATCAGAAGTCAGCCTCATTCTGCCAACGGCCTCGTCAAAGAGGGAGGAGAAGCGGACAGAGGTTCAGGGCACCCTTTTGTCCTTGAGATGGGAAACTGCCCCTAGAGGCGAAAGAACCAGAAGTGGTCAACGGCATGAGGCTGCACAAGGCAATGGAAACCATTGCATTAAAGATACATAACATGTCTCCACAGGACATGGGCCTTATAATTGGAAAAGTGTCATTATGGTCTCTATTGGAGAAAGACACCGGATTGGTCCCCCATTCGGATCTCCGGATGGTAACTGCCAAGGGGGAGGCGACAATGAGAAAAAGATCCAACAATCAAATAAAGGATATCGTTCTACGAGTCGGGGCGTGGAATGACAGATGTTTGAATTTGGTACAGAAGCTAGAAAATCTGTAAAGGAAAATGCAAATGCTCAATCTAGATAAAGTAGAGGTCAGTGAAACGAAGTGGAAAGAAGAAAAGGGTTTCTGGTCAGATGAAAATATGGGAATATCAAGAGCAGCAGAAAATGTATAACCGAAGTAGGATTTGTTATGAACAAAAATGTAGGACAAAGTATGTGTTACAGTGAACTCTTCAGTGATAGGGTTGTTCTTGTCAGAATCGACAGCAAACCAACACCGACAACGATAGTTTAGGTATACATGCCGACGTCGCAAGCTGAAGATGAAGAGGTAGAGAAATTATAGGAGGATATTGGAAGCGAGATGAAAATCTAATAGTTGTAGGGGACTGGAATGCAGTTTCATGATAAGGAGTAGAAGAAAAGATTACAGGAAAATATTGGCTTGGGACAAGTATAGAGAGAGGATAAAGACTAATTGAGTCCTGTAATAAATTTCAGGTAGTAACAGCGAATACTTTGTTCAAGAATCACAAGAGGAAGTGGTATACTTGGAAAAGACCGGGTGATACGGGAAGACTTAAGTTAGATTACATCATGGTCAGACAGAGATCCAGAAATCAGATACTAGATTTTAAGGCTTACCCAGCAGCAGATATAGACTCAGATCACAATTGGGTAGTAGGCTGAAGTTCAAGTGATAGTTAGTAAGAATCAATACAAAAAGAAACGGGATACAGAGGTACTAAGTGATGATAACATACGCTTGAAGTTCTCTAACTCTATAGATACAGCAGTAAGGAATAGCTTAGTAGGCAGTTCAGTTGAAGAACAATGGACATTTCTAAAAACGAAGGTAACTGCCAAGAAACCATGGATAACCGAAGAAATACTTCAGTTGATCGATGAAAGAAGAAAGTACAAAAATGTCCAGGGAAATTCAGGAATACAGAAATACAAGTCGCTGAGGAACGTAGTAAATAGGAAATGCAGGGAAGCTAAGACGAAATATCCGCATGAAAAATGTGAAGAAATGGAAAAAGAGATCATTGTCGGAAGGACTGACTCAGCTTACAGGAAAGTCAAAACAACCTTCGGTGACATTAAAAGCAATGGTGGTAACATTCAGTGTGCAGTGGGAATTCCACTGTTAAATACAGAGGAGAGAGCGGATAGGTGGATACAGTACATTGAAGGCCTGTATGAGGTGGAAGATTTTTCTGATGTGATACAAGCAGAAACAGGAGACTATTTAGAAGAGATAGCGTATCCAGTATTAGAATCAGAATTTAGGAGATCTTTGGAGGACTTAAGATCAAATAAGATGGAAGGGATGGATAACATTTCATCTGAATTTTTAAAGTGATTGGGAGAAGTGGCAACGAAACTATTATTCATGTTGGTGTGTAGACTGTATGAGTCTGGCGACATACCATCTGACTTTTCTGAAAAATACATCCACACAATTCTGAAGACTGCAAGAGCTGACAAGTATGAGAATTATCGCCTTTAGAAAAGATAAAGGCACCAGAAAGGCAAGTCTGACGTTGCAGTTGATAATAGAAGGAAGACTAAAGAAAAATCAAGACTCGTTCCTAGGATTCATCGACCTGGAAAAAGCGTTCGACAATGTAAAATGGAGCAAGATGTTCGAAATTCTGAGAAAAATAGGGGTAGGCTCCAGGGAGAGACGGATAATATATAGTATGTACAAGTTCCAAGATGGAAAAATAAGAGTGGACGTTGAAGAACGAAGCGCCCGGATTAAAAAGGGTGTAAGACAGGAATATAGTCTTTCCTCCCTACGTTCAGTATGTACATCGAATAAGCAATGATGGAAATGACAGGAAGGTTCAGGAGTGAAATTAAAATTCAAGGTGAAAGGATATCAATGATGCGATTCGCTGATGACATTGCTATCCTGAGTAAAAGTGAAGAAGAATTACATGATACGCTGAACGGAATGACCAATCTAATCAGTACAGAATATGGATTGAGAGTAAATCGAAAAGAAAACGAAAGTAACGGGAAGTGACAGAAATGAGAACAGTGAGAAACTTAACATTAGGATTGATGGTAACGAAGTAGATGACGTTAAGGAATTGTGCTACCTAGGCAGCAAAGTAACCAATGACAGATGGTGCAAGGAGGACATCAAAAGCAGACTGTCGCTGGCAAGAAATGCATTCCTTACATGCTACTAGAGGGAGATGTAGAGAGCGAATACTGTAGAGGAATACAGAGATTGGAATACATCCAGCAAAACTGAGGATGTAGTTTGCAAGTACCATTCTGAGATCAAAGGTTGCCACAGGATAGGAATTCGTGGCCGGCCCCACAAACATTTTGCGTGTTGTCGCTAGAGATGATGGCTAATTTTGCAAAGTTTGCATGACCCTCAGTGTTCTCATGACACAGGGGTCATTGCTACACTCTCATCCATTTGAGACTAGATAATTGTCTCCTACATACTTTTCCAAGTCTTATGGTATTCTCGTAAAAGAGCTCACGCTGCTCCCACATGTCTACTTCCGTCGTCCGCCCTCCTTCCACTACGTTCTCACCTCGGCTTTCTATCTCTTGAAATCCAGCAGAGAACACTATCGTCCACTCGCCTGGCTACATACTTCGCCCACTCCTCCCTCTCTCTTCCAGTGCAGTCTGTTTCCTGACAATATCTTTCTTTTCCGGATGTTCTTGTTGTTGTCTTCAGACCGGAGACTGGTTTGATGCAGCTATGAATGCTAGTGTATCCTGTGCAAGCCTTTACATCTCCGAGTAACTACTGCAACTTACATCTCTCTGGAGCTGCTTACTGTATTTATCTTTTGGTCTCCCTCTGTGATTTTTATTCCCCACACTCCCCTCCAAAACTAAACTGGTGATCCTTGATGTCTCAGAATAAGTCTTACCAATCGCTGCCTTCTTCTAGTCAGGTTGTGACACAAATTTCTTTTCTCGCCGATTCTGTTCAGCACCTTCTCATCTAATCTTCAGCATTCTTCTATAGCAACACATTTCAAAAGCTTCTATTCACTTCTTATCTAAACTGTTTATTGACCATGTTTCACTTCCAATACGACGGCTACACTCCATACAAATACTTTCAGAAAAAACTTCGTAACACTTAAATCTGCATTCGACGTTAACAAATTTCTTTTTTTCAGAAATGCTTTTGTTGCCATTGCCTATCTTCATTTTACATCCCCTCTACTTCGGCCATCGTCAGTTATTTTACTGCCCAAACAGCAAAACTCATCTGCTACTTTATGTGCCTCGTTTCCTAATATGATTCCAATTGCATCATCCGATGTATTTCGACTACATACCATTATATTTGTTTTGCTTTTGTTGATGTTCATCTTGTATTAGCCTTTCAAGACACTGTCCAATCCATTCAGCTGCTCTTCCAAGTCCTTTGCTGTCTCTCACAGAATTATAGTGTCATCGGCAACTCTCAAAGTTCTTCTATCCTCTCCCTGAACTTTAATTCCTTCTCTAAATTTTGCCTTTGTTTCTTTTACTGCTTACTCAATGTACAGGTTGAATAACATCAGTGATAGGCTACAAACCTGTCTCACTCCCTACTACATCACTGCTTTCTTTTGATGCCTGTTGACTCTTATAACTGGCGTCTTGTTTTTGTACAAGTTGTAAATAGCCTTTCGCCCATGATTTAAACAAGGAAAACTGCACCAATTACATATGTTTTGATGCTTAGCACAACGCGTTTCAAGAATTTGTTTTTCTCATTTTCAAGTGCATTTGTGCATTTTATTGTGTGAATATTTTTTTGTCTCACTTTCGTCTTGTTTCGGTTGCAGACTAACCGCAAAAAGACGCAAGAGAGGCAGAAAATCATATGTGTGAACATCAAACATATTCATGTAAACAAATGCACTTGAAATTGAGAACAAGTTCTCGGAACGCGTTGTGCTACGCATTAAAATATAAGTAACTGGTGCAGTTTTCATTATTTAAATAATGAATGACTCAATTGCAGACTTTCCTGAAGCATCCAACATGATAAACAAAACTAAGCGTTTCGCTCTATGTATTTTTAACCCCTGCTACCTTCAGAATTTCAAAGAGCGTATTCGAGTCAAAACGGCTAAAAGCTTTCTCCACGTTTACAAATTCTGTAGGTGTACATTTATCTCTCCCCCCCCCATGAACCATGGATCTTGCCGTTGGTGGGGAGGCTTGCGTGCCTCAGCGATACAGATGGCCGTACCGTAGGTGCAACCACAACGGAGGGGTATCTGTTGAGAGGCCAGACAAACGTGTGGTTCCTGAAGAGAGGCAGCACCCTTTTCAGTAGTTACAGGGGCAACAGTCTGGATGATTGACTGATCAAGCCTTATAACACTAACCAAAACGGTCTTGCTGTGCTGGTACTGCGAACGGCTGAAAGCAAGGGGAAACTACAGCCATAATTTTTCCCGAGGGCATGCAGCTTTACTGTATGATTAAATGATGATGTCGTCCTCTTGGGTAAAATATTCCGGAGGTAAAATAGTCTCCCATTTGGATCTCCGGGCGGGGACTACTCACGAGGACGTCGTTATCAGGAGAAAGAAAACTGGCGTTCTACGGATCGGAGCGTGGAATGTCAGATCCCTTAATCGGGCAGGTAGGTTAGAAAATTTAAAAAGCGAAATGGATAGGTTTAAGTTAGATATAGTGGGAATTAGTGAGGTTTGGTGGCACGAGGAACAAGACTTTTGGTTAGGTGAATACAGGGTTATAAATACAAAATCAAATAGAGGTAATGCAGGAGTAGATTTAATAATGAATAAAAAAATAGGAGTGCGGGTAAGCTACTACAAACAGCATAGTGAACGCGTTATTGTGGCCAAGATAGACACAAAGCCCACGCCTACTACAGTAGTAGAAGCTGTGCAGATGATGAAGAAATTGAGGAAATGTATGATGAGATAAAAGAAATTATTCAGGTAGTGAAGGGAGACGAAAATTTAATAGTCATGGGTGACTGGAATTCGTCAGTAGGAAAAGGGAGAGAAGGAAACATAGTAGGTGAATATGGATTGGGGGGAAGAAATGGAAGAGGAAGCTGTCTGGTAGAATTTTGCACAGAGCATAACTTAATCATAGCTAATACTTGGTTCAAGAATCATAAAAGAAGGTTGTATACATGGAAGAACCATGGAGATAGTAAACGGTATCAGATAGATTATATAATGGTAAGACAGAGATTTAGGAATCAGGTTTTAAATTGTAAGACATTTCCAGAGGCAGATGGTTATGAACTGTAGATTAAAACAGAAGAACCTACAAAAAGGTGCTAATTTGAGGACCTGGATAAACTGAAAGAACCAGAGGTTGTAGAGAGTTTCAGGGAGGGCATAAGGGAACAATTGACAGCAACGGGGAAAAGAAATACAGTAGAAGAAGAATGGGTAGCTTTGAGGGATGAAGTAGTGAAGGCAGCAGAGGATAAAGTAGGTAAAAAGATGCGGGCTAGTAGAAATCCTTGGGTAACAGAAGAAATATAGAATTTAATTGATGAAAGGAGAAAATATAAAAATGCAGTAAATGAAGCAGGCAGAAAGGAATACAAACGTCTCAAAAATGAGATCGACAGGAAGTGCAAAATGGCTAAGCAGGGACGGCTGGAGGACAAATGTAAGGAAGTAGAGGCTTATCTCAGTAGGGGTAAGATAGATACTGCCTACAGGAAAATTAAAGAGACCTTTGGAGACAAGAGAACCACTTGTATGAATATGTAGAGCTCAGATGGAAACCCAGTTCTAAGTAAAGAAGGGAAGGCGGAAAGGTGGAAGGAGTATATAGAGGGTTTATACAAGGGCGATGTACTTGAGGACAATGTTCTGGAAATGGAAGAGGATGCAGATGAAGATAAAATGGGAGATACGATACTGCGTGAAGAGTTTGACAGAGCACGGAAAGACCTGAGTCGAAACAAGGCCCCTGGAGTAGACAACATTCCATTAGAAGTACTGACGGTCTTGGGAGAGCCAGTCATGACAAAAATCATCTGGTGAGCAAGATGTATGAGACAGGTGAAATACCCTCAGACTTCAAGAAGAATATAATAATTCCTATCCAAAAGAAAGAAGGTGTTGACAGATGTGAAAATTACCGAACTATCAGGCAAAATACTAAAGCGAATTCTTTACAGACGAAAGGAAAACTGGTAGAAGCGGACCTTGGGGAAGATCAGTTTGGATTCCGCAGAAATGTTGGAACATGTGAGGCAATACTAACCTTACGACTTATCTTAGAAGAAAGATTAAGAAAAGGCAAACCTACGTTTCTAGCATTTGTAGACTTATAGTAAGCTTTTGACAATGTTGACTGGAATACTCTCTTTCTTATTCTAAAGGTGGCAGGGGTAAAATACAGGGAGCGAAAGAGTGTTTACAATCTGTACAGAAACCAGATGGCAGTTATAAGAGTCGAGGGGCATGAAAGGGAAGCAGTGGTTGGGAAGGGAGTGAGACAGGGTTGTAGCCTCTCCCCGATGTTACTCAATCTGTATATTGAGCAAGCAGTAAAGGAAACAAAAGAAAAATTTGGAGTAGGTATTAAAACTCATGGAGAAGAAATAAAAACTTTGAGGTTCGCCGATGACATTGTAATTCTGTCAGAGACAGCAAAGGACTTGGAAGAGCAGTTGAACGGAATGGACAGTGTCTTGAAAGGAGGATATAAGATGAACATCAACAAAGGCAAAACGAGGATAATGGAATGTAGTCAAATTAAATCGGGTGATTCTGAGGTAATTAGATTAGGAAATGAGACATTTAAAGTAGTAAATGAGTTTTGCTATTTAGGGAGTAAAATAACTGATGATGGTGGAAGTAGAGAGGATATAAAATGTAGACTGGCAATGACAAGGAAAGCGTTTCTGAAGAAGACGAATTTGTTAACAGCGAGTATAGATTTAAGTGTCAGGAAGTCGTTTCTGAAAGTATTTGTATGGAGTGTAGCCACTGTAAGTAGGCTGTTTAGGTTTTTTTATTGGTAACGCCACATAGCGCTCTGTATGAAAAATCACTGGCTGTGCTGTGTGCAGTCAGTGGCTGGTTGGCATTGTTGTAATACTCGCCATTGTAGTGTTGGGCAGCTGGATGCTAACAGTGTGTAGTGTTGCGCAGTGGGAGGTGAGCCGCCAGCAGTGGTGGACGTGGGGAGAGAGATGGCGGAGTTTTGTAATTTGTAAGACTGGATGTCATGAACTGCTATATATATTATGACTATTAATGTAAATGCATTGTTTGTTCTCTATCAAAATCTTTTATTTGCTAAATATGCCTGTCAGTAGTTAGTGCCTTCAGTAGTTTGAATCTTTTATTTAGCTGGCAGTAGTGGCGCTCGCTGTATTGCAGTAGTTCGAGTAACCAAGATTTTTGTGAGGTAAGCGATTTGTGAAACGTATTGTTTAATGTTAGTCAGGGCAATTTTTTTGTAGAGTTTTTTGAAAGTCAGATTGCGTTGTGCTAAAATAATATGTGTCAGTTTAAGCACAGTCGTGTATAAGTTGTTCTAAGGGGACGTTTCATATGTCGACCCTTAGCCGAGGATACCTCACTGGAATTTTCTGATTTTTTTCTTGTAATTAGTGTAGATTTTGGTTATTGCTAGCGCGTAATTGTAGAGGGAATTTCCTCTGTAGTTGTAGTTTTTCATTGATGTACAGTAAAACAGTTGTGACATGCATGTAGGTTTGCACCAGGTATTTCACAGCTGCGATTGCAGTTAACTAGATATTATTTTCAGTGCTACGTTAATGTGTTCTCTTATTTTTGCTCTTCAAATTGTGCTTTTATGTGTTATCGTGTGAAATATTGTGACAATAATGGCATGTGAAAAACGTAATACTAAGCTCCAAAGTAAACTGAGAAATGACAGTGAAGACGAAAGCAGTGTGTTGCGCCACCATGTAATCAATTAACTAATGTTCAAAGTTGTAATTTGGTAATTGTGCATAGGGAAATGGAGCGGGCTGCAAATAATGGTGTAGGCAGTGAAACAATTAGTGAACAGGGAAGCATTATCGATCGATCGATCGGCAATAGCTCACCTCAGGATTCCGAAATGACAGGACACAATCTTGCAAATACTGTAGATTCAGATTTTGCGTCCTCACCGTTTTCTCAAATAAGTCAAGACACATTTTCTGTTTTTCAAACTGCGAATATTGCCGGTTCAAATGCATTGCCGAATAGCATTGAGGAACATGTTTCAGACACCAGTGCATTGTTATTACAATTAATGCAACAAATGGGACAAAAGCTTCAAAAGTTAGACACAATGGATCAAAATCTTCAAAAGTTAGATACAATGGTTGAACAAAATCAGAAACAAATGGGACAAAATCTTCAAAAGTTAGACACAATGGAACAAAATCAGAGACAAACACAGCAAAAGCTTCAAAAGTTAGACACAATGGAACAAAATCTTCAAAAGTTAGACACCACACTTGAACAAACACGTGAAGATTTAACTAATGAGTTACATAACATTGAATCGAAATCTCAAAAAGTCTGTAATGACGTAAAAACACAAATTTGTGAGCATTTTCAACCTATTTTTTCGCGGCATGAAAATGCATTACAGAATTACGAAGCAGCCATAAAAGAACTGCAAACTATTGTTTATGAAAATCATGATACCTTGCAAGCTAAAATTGACTCAGTTGCATCTACCGATTCGGTTACGCAACTTGCAAAAGCTCAGGAAAACTTAAAGGACACAGTAGATACGATTTCAACACAAATGGACACTCTGAAAATTGGTTCAGAAAAACACACAGAGGAAATAATTTCACTAACTGATAAAGTAGCCGAACTTTCAGATCAGTTCACTAACTTATCTACAATGGTAGATGATGATCTGAATGACACAAAACCTGTAGCCTTCACTGACACTGAAGAGTATGAACAAATTAGAAAATTCAAACACAATCAAAATCAAATCAACACACAGTACAAAAGAGAAATGTGGGAAATACAAGATCAGTTGGCTCAAGTAATACAAGAATTACATATTTCAGAGGACACTCGCGCTCCAATACTGGAAGAGGGACATAGAAATACGGAAAAGCCACAAAATAATAACACAGGGCATTTCGGAAATTATGAAAGAAATTGGCAAGGTACACTGAATTTTGAGATGGAACCGCCGAAACGACGTAACAATGACCGACATGCGACTCGCCGACATGATGATTTTGACTATAAGCTGTTCATTACTACACGTAAATTCAAAACATTTAAGAATTCTGACAACGACATTCATCCACAAGCATGGCTTCATCAATTCTGTCATTGTTCCCCCCCCCCCCCCCCCCCCCCAACTGGTCATTAGAGCACAGATTAGAATTTATGTGTGGCTACATAGGGAATGAACCAGCTGTAAGAATGCGATCGGTCATTCACGATTGTCACA
Source organism: Schistocerca gregaria (assembly GCF_023897955.1). Taxonomy (NCBI): domain Eukaryota; kingdom Metazoa; phylum Arthropoda; class Insecta; order Orthoptera; family Acrididae; genus Schistocerca; species Schistocerca gregaria. The sequence continues at coordinate 1,003,478,390 of NC_064921.1, forward strand.
GTGAAGGAGAATTTTATCATTCCTTCCTCTCAGCATATTGGTCTCAAGCTACACAAGACCGAGTAAAACATAGCATCATTATGATGAAACATTTCGAACAATCTGAATTTTCCAGTCTTGTGAAATATTTTGAAGACATGTTACATAAGAATCAGTATCTTTCAAACCCATACAGCCCCTCAGAACTCATCCGCATTTGCTTAATCAAATTGCCTGAACGTTTACGACATATTATTTTGGCAGGACGTTGCAAAGAGGACATTGAAGCTCTTCACGGACTGTTACAAGAATTGAAAATTGACACTGACAATCGCGGAACGCGAAAACAGGAACACAACAATTACAGGTCACATCCGCCACAATTCCGCGACGAAAGAAATAATAACTGGACACGACAAGGCTATTCTCACAATACAAATCGTGACCAAAACAGACATCACCCATATGACAACCGTTGACAGAGTAATAATAATTACAGGGAAAGATCACCTCTCCGCGGTAGTGACTACCACAGAGACAATCAGAGAAACAGACAATATGGGAACCAAAATAATTATTATCAAGGGAGACAGAATAACTTTAGACGCAACGGTCCAGCGCGCAGTTACGATTCAGAGAGAAATTCTCCACCACATGATCGGCAAACAAGAAACTATGTAAACTAACGACAAAACGACAGACCTGAATTCCATCAGAACTGGCGAGCTTCAAACAGGGCACGGTCTTCTCGACAAGGTGAATTTGTAGAAGTTAGGTCTCCTAATCCCAATAACGGCGCGCGCCAACAAAGAGACAGACAATGACTCGCACCGCAGGCAGCCGCGTGCGCCGGCTGGCTCAGAGAAAAATAACATAGACGCTAACCTTGAGAAAATCTCCAGTATTCTTTACCGACGTATACCGCATGATAATTGCGTTCAAGTTAGCTCTGAGCACTAGGAAGAGTAAAGGATTGTACTACATTTCACATGTAAAACCGTTTATTGAAAGATAATCTGCTTTTTAACTTTGTCTTTGCCATAAAACTTTTCACTTCACATTTCTAGTATGCTTTGTCTGACTTAAGAAATTGTTAACATGTAACAATGTTTGAAGTTAAATATCCAGTCTAGAACCTAGGGGACATTTTTAAACAGAAATTACGAATGCATTGTTATAGTGAACAGACGACACAGTGTTGTATTTGTACATTCTTGCTTGTTAGTTGCACGATTACTTGACGACCATAAGGCTCAAATACTTAGAACATTTACCAGTACTGCTAATGAGATTTTAATGCAACATTTTGGTTTACTTGAAGATACATTCTGGATTTAAAGTACTTTCTGTGAGATACCAGATGACACAGTTTTTAGTTTATATGACAACTACACGATTTTATCACGACGCTACTAATGAGTGACAATTTACAATGTTGCTTTTGCGGTGTTTCTGTTTTATATCTGCACAGTTTTCTGAATTCTTCTGGAAAGGAAAACATGTTCTAGTAGTAACTTTTGCGGTATAGCTACAATGAGGCAGCCTTTTCTGTAGCACAACAATACGTTACAGTACAGCACTTACTTCATCACGGCAATAAGCGTAGTAACTACGATATCTATACGCAAAGCATTTCACTTTTGTTTATCATTAGGTAAGTGCATTGACTTCTGCAGAACTTAGCTTTCGGAGGACGATAACTACGACACTTCCACAGAGATTATCTTACAACAAGACGCACAGTTTAGCGCTACAGTACACGTATTTCAGTGATTAATTTTGTACTTAAAACATTTATTTTTAAAGATATTTGAAGTACAATGATAGAAAGGTTTTCCGTGATACATTTCATTTCATTGCTGTAATCTGTAACACCTGAGGATATAAGTACATTAAACCTCAGGGGGGGTACACGCCTACTTTGTGTACCATGTGTTTGGCAAGCACAAGGAGCCCTAGCTAATACAGTATTTGCTTATACAATTTTACACATCGGTACCATATTTCTCTAACACAGAATTACACAGCTATCTGATTATTTGACAGAGAAACAAACATATTTTTACTACGTCAGTGACACATGTTTACGCAATTACGCAGGTGGATAACTTCACACTTATGAAATTGTATTTTGTCTGTGCTTTGTGAACTGTTCATATTTTTTCGGAACCATTGTGATACTATGAGAGCTTTGAATGACATATTTGGTATGGGATCATGATTTTTAAACTACTTTTGAGGTAGATGACAATTTTGACATGAGCAGAGAATTTTTGTAGGTTTTGAAATTATTGCAGAAAGCTACGACGTTTTTGAGATTTGGCTGAGGTTTTATGATGTTATGATGACGATGTGTATTACGCTGTTGCGGTATGTTTATGATCAATTAGCTGATGCCATATGAGGTATTTGATTGTGCTACGTATTTATTATGATGAAATATTGAAGAAGTGTCTACGAATATGTATATGTGTAATAAAGCAAGGAATAATGAGTAGTGGTTACGGACTCTGGTTTGTGAAAAAGGTTGTTGTAAACCTAGAATCGTACTTTAAGAGTTATGAAATGTATGTAAATGCGTGAATGTATTACAATGCCTACTAAAAATTTTTTGGACAGATGAATAACGCAAATTCCTGACCTGTGAAATTTTTATATGAGACTGCCACTGTAGCGGAAACTGGTGTAAATATTTCGGTAAGAAAGTTAAAGTGACCACGTGCATGTAATGCGTCGTGGGCACCCAGCTGCGCGACACCCACCTGGAAACAAGCCATTAGTGTGTGCCTTTCAGAGGCACAAGAAAAAAAAAAGGAGGCCATTATCCTCGCTATTGACATTCCTTTGTAGAAAGCATCGCAAAAACGACACGCTCATTACTTGGAAAAGATACTTATTTACATCTGCACACCTGATAATGACAAGTGTCTTTCTACGAGAGTTGAGAGAATTTGTACTAACTTATGAAATGTCACATGACTATTGAATACTATTTTTATGCTTTGCCTTTCAAAGTTGCTTATTTCATTTGATATCTAGTTTCCAGCTGTGTTGAAGCGTTGGTTTTATACAATAAAATTAAATGCATTTGCTAATGCGAACACTTTCTGTCAACAGATCTAATAAATAATCATTTTTTGATCCACGTTCTTCGAAAAAGGAGCACTTCGAAAGGAAAGAACAGTAAGAAGGGATTAATAACAGTCACTGCATACTTAATTTTCTTTTCAACTACTTGGTAATTTTTTGTAGAATTAGCTTTTGTGGTGCACCACTTTAATGACATAGACATTAAGATGTGAATATACATTTCCCTTATCTGCATTGTTGTCTTTACTGTAATATTTTTTCTGCTTGAGCTTTGTCATGTTTAGATATAAGTTATTGTATTTGCTGCTGCTGTTTGCCAGGCATAGTGCTACTAAATTTCACTTTGTATTACTCTGTTAAGCTAGTTTTGCTACTGATTTATTTTTCTTGTTTACTGCTCATTGCCTTATATTAGTTGTAATATTGCTGCTTGTTTTGACAATTTCCATTTTTTTCATTGCTGTTTGTATTACATGTTTTGTGCTGCTGCGTTGCGTCGTCCCTTAGTTTAGCATCTGAGCTCAGTAGGTTTAAGTTAGCTTAAGAGGGGATAGACTATATAAGAAACTAACTATGATGAATTGGAAGAAAAGCATTGAGAAGCTATAAGAAAATGATTTGGCCAAAAAAGTAGTGTACAGTGGTGAAAAGCTATTTTTGAAAGAGGATGTGAACAGAATACAGAAAGCATGCTTGGATAGGATTTTTTTTTTGGCTGCAGCAAATGTTGAAATAAGAGGGACGATCTATGGAATGAAGTTTTGGGTTGGACTGCAGTACCAAATGTTACCCTGAAAACAAGCCCTGTCCTTTTATTTTGTGTTATCCCACTATGTGTTTGTGTACCCTTGTGTATTTGTTTTCTTCCTGTCTCTGTGTACTGTTTGATAGAATTTTTTCTCTTTTAATACTAATCTACATTCACTATGATGAGGAATACTGTTATCCTCAAATATAATTTGCATTAATAACATGTTATTTACTTCATAAAGATGTTAACACATTATTTATTCTGTTTTGTTCTAATGCTCATGTGTGAAGTTGATGTTTCAAAAGTTATTCTGATCTTTTATGTATGTGCTTATATCATAATTTTTGTAACACTGATGTATATGTTTATTTGTATTCTTTTGTAAAGCCTGTTTTACCACAAATGTTATCTGTATTGTTATGTTCTTTCATGATATATTTTGTACCTTTGTTATTGTATTCTCATGTTATAAAATTGTAATTGACACCAGTTCAGCAAATTAAGTAACTTGTTAGCATTAATTTCACTGCACTCATTTCTGTTGGTCACAGTATATGCACAATTTGTAAAAAAAAAGAGGACTGTTAGTACTCCCACGTGTGTTGATAAGTCAAGAAGGGACTGGTTAACAGCATTGCTGGTTCTAAGGACAATTCCAAAAACTTTGTGGGTACACAAGTGGTGGTTTATGGACTTGCTATATTCTCCACAAGACTCTTCTATGGTGATTGTGCACCTGAACAGTCGCAACAGTTGGCTGCTAGCCATCTCTACAAGGACTACAGTGGGTCTACGCCTTTGATGACTCACCAATACCATTTCTACAAGGACTGCAGTGGGTCTGCACCTCTGGTGGCCCACCAATACCATTATCTCTTCAAGGACTGAAATGGGTCTGCACCTTCGATGGTCCACCAATACCATTATTTCTACAAGGACTACAGTGGGTCTACACCTTTGATGACTCACCAATACCATTATTTCTACAATGACTGCAGTGGGTCTGCAGCTCTGGTGGCCCACTGATATCTTAATCTCTACTAGGACTACAGTGGGTCTGATCTGTGATGACCAACCTTCCAATATTCTTCAAAACTTCGACTGACTCTGCTGTGGGTTTGCTCTGTTGTGGCCCATTACCTGTCAGCATGTCTTTCCGTTGGAAGGACAACACTACTTCTTCAAGACTGCATGGAAATCCACTGCTTCTGTGTGCATTTTCTTTTACTGCTTAGACTATGAGAAAAACACTGCAATGATCAGGACTGTCTTTACGGACTGTGAGAAAATTTAGTTTTTGACCAACATTCTATCAATAAGTGTGTGCATTTGATTTCTTTGTTATTGTAATTATAATTATGAATAATTTTTTCAAATCTGTATTGGCCATTACCCAAAACAATTTGTAAATTTTTTTTGTGGGGAGCATGGGGGATTTGTAAGTAGGCTGTTTAGGTTTTTTTTATTGGTAACGCCACATAGCGCTCTGTATGAAAAATCACTGGCTGTGCTGTGTGCAGTCAGTGGCTGGTTGGCATTGTTGTAATACTCGCCATTGTAGTGTTGGGTAGCTGGATGCTAACAGTGTGTAGTGTTGCGCAGTTGGAGGTGAGCCGCTAGCAGTGGTGGACGTGGGGAGAGAGATGGCGGAGTTTTGTAATTTGTAAGACTGGATGTCATGAACTGCTATATATATTATGACTATTAATGTAAATGCATTGTTTGTTCTCTATCAAAATCTTTCATTTGCTAAATATGCCTGTCAGTAGTTAGTGCCTTCAGTAGTTTGAATCTTTTATTTAGCTGGCAGTAGTGGCGTTCGCTGTATTGCAGTAGTTCGAGCAACCAAGATTTTTGTGAGGTAAGCGATTTGTGAACCGTATAGGTTAATGTTAGTCAGGGCCATTTTTTTGTGGTTATTTTTGAAAGTCAGATTGCGTTGTGCTAAAAGTATTGTGTGTCAGTTTAAGCACAGTTATGTATAATTTTTCTAAGGGGACGTTTCACCATGTATGGAAGTGAATCATGGACGATAAATAGTTTGGATAAGAAGAGAATAGAAGCTTTCGAAATGTGGTGCTACAGAAGAATGTTGAAGATTAGATGGGTAGATCACATAACTAATGAGAAAGTATTGAATCGGATTGGGAGAAGAGAAGTTTGTGGCACTGTAAGGTGTCAGGCAAATCCAGCACCTTACATGAAAACCCTGACATGATAAGCAAATCCAGTAGTATGTCTCATAGCTCCAAATAAATCGTGACATTAGATTAACCAAAGTAATACGAGTAACGAGTGAGCAAATGGAATACCACAGACTAACACAAGAATGCCTAAATGCATGTCGTACCTTCCCACCGTGAGGCAGACGCAGTTCCGAGGGGAGAAACGAGGACAGAAGCCGAGAGCAGAACCGTGTTAAGCTAGAAGGCCCCACGATAAGGGAGGGGCTGAAAACCCACGCCGCCAGACTACCTGTACGACTACACAACCCGAAAGTTTCAGCGTGAGGCTTTTTCGCGTCTCAGGTACGTCAAGGACCACCCCCAGCCCATGTTAAAAGCTAGAGCCCTCCAGAAAAGCAGTATAGATCTTACGATAACACAAAAAGGGCCACTACCACCCGCAAGTTTTAGCGTGAGACATTTTCGCGTGTCTGTTACATTAGGACAATCCTCCAGCCCATGTTAAAAGATACAGCCCTCGAGAAGAACAGTATAGATCTCACGATAACGCTAAAAGGACCACACCAGCTGCAGGTTTTAGCGTGAGACTTTTTAGCGTCTCTGTTACGTTGCAAACTTTAAAAAACATTGCCCCACCACGAAAAGTATAACGTTTCTCATTGGATAGACAGAATTTTTGTAGGCGGAGCTTAAGTTTAACATTGAGACCCTGATTGGTCAGATGAAAACATAGCCAGATAGTTTTCTTAAACTAACTTCGGTAAATTGTAGTAAGGAGAAGTTAAGAGAGTTGGTTCCGAGACGGCGAGCTGGATGGCTGCTGCGCCGGCCGCTGCCGCCCTGACGCTGCTCAAACACCGACAAGATAATGAACGCACGCGATGCCGCATTTTTGAGCGCATAAGGCTTCACTCAGAACTGCAGAAGTCTCATCTGTTACACGCCCTTTTTTGCGTAATACTAGTGTCGATCGTTAATTAAAACTCATGGTGTTCACATTTGCCACTTGAAGAACAGATCTGAAACGCGATGATTTTTCTTTTATATAGTTATTGAGAAGCCACATCAGCCACTGTAATTTACGACAAGTTAGATAAGTTATTAAAGATAATTGAGGGTCACTGTAGACCATTTTGATAGTTTTCTCTTTTGTGAAACTTAAATTAAACCTAGATTATAGATATGATATGGCATAGGTCATCCTTCGATCCATTGTAGAAGTTGGAAACCCATTCAGGGAATATTCGTTCACATTTTTGTTGAACGCCGTTGGTTTTTACCATCCTGTATTAAAACATTTCCTTTTATCAATAGTGCAATTTATAAACGATGTTTTGTGAGTAGAATAAAATTTCCAATGGTAAACTTAACTGCTTTTTCGACGTTATTTTACCAGCTAACTAAGAATAGGAAAGCCTTGAACCCTTTCCACTAAATTTAGTTAGTATTAAGATTCTTTTACAGGGAGTGCAGTGGAGCTGACGCTGAGATCATTTAGTATTTGGTTATATCATCGCTAGTCTCACTGAACTCTTCTGAATTCTACATGTCATGTGTGGTCTGGCGTCTCCTTACCAGCAACAGGTCCCAGGTTCAAACTAGTTAATTCCCTAAAAAACACACTCAGAGCGTCGTTGCGCGAAAGTGGTAGGGAGACACGATATAGTACAATCAGACACCACCATGAATGTTTAGAGCACAACTTGACCAAAAGAAGGGATCGGTTGGTAGGACATGTTCTGAGGCATCAAGGGATCATCAATTTAGTATTGGAGGGCAGCGTGGAGGGTAAAACTCGTAGAGGGAGACCAAGAGATGACTATACTAAGCAGATTCAGAAGGATGTAGGTTGCAGTAGGTACTGTGAGATGAAGAAGGTTGCACAGGATAGAGTAGCATGGAGAGCTGCATCAAACCAGTCTCAGGACTGAAGACCACAACAACAAGTGAAGGGAGACGAAAATTTAATAGTCATGGGTGACTGGAATTCGGTAGTAGGAAAAGGAAGAGGAAGAAAAGTAGTAGGTGAATATGGAATGGGGGGTAAGAAATGAAAGAGGAAGCCGCCTGCTAGAATTTTGCACAGAGAATAACTTAATCAAAGCTAACACTTGGTTTAAAATCATGAAAGAAGGTTGTATATGAGGAAGAGGCCTGAAGGCACGATTCTATAATGGTAAGACAGAGAATAGGAATTAAAGTCCAGATATACTGATGACATTGCAATTTTGTTAGACAGCAAAGGACTTGAAGAGCAGTTGAACGGAATGGACAGTATCTTCAAAGGAGGATATAAGATGAACATCAACCAAAGCAAAACGAGGATAATGGAATGTAGTCGAATTAAATCAGGTAATACTGAGGGAATTAGATTAGGAAATGAGACACTTAAAGTAGTAAATTAGTTTTGCTATTTGAGAAGAAAAATGACTGACAATGGTCGAAGTAGGGAGGAAATAATATTTAGACTGCCAATGTCAAGAAAAGCGTTTGTTAAGAAAAGTAATTTGTTAACATCGAGTATAGATTTAATTGTCAGGAAGTCCTTTCTGAAAGTATTTGTATGGAGTTTAGCCATGTATGGAAGTGTAACATGGTCGTTAAACAGTTTAGACGAGAAGAGAATAGAAGCTTTCGAAATGTGGTGCTTCAAAAGAATGTTGAAGATGAGATGGGTAGATCAGGTAACTAATGAGGTGCTAAATAGAACTGGGAAGAAGAGAAATTTGTGGTGCATCCTGACCAAAGGAGGGATCGGTTGACAGGACACATTTTGAGGCATTGCCTCGGGGCGGGGTCGGTCGTGTGCATTCTCTCTTCCACTTATCGATTGTCCACCTACCTCCATATGCTGCTTTCCGACGTCCCTTCACTCGGTGGTAGCAGATACGTGCCAGGCAGTGTAAAGCAGCGTTGATGATAGCACTACCATAATAATACCTACCACACAGAGGCCTCGTAACTCGAGTAGAAAGCCAGTTCCTGAGAGTTCATTTTTTATAAAGCGGGCGTTGGAGGATTCAGTCTACTTGCAGAAGGCATTTAAAATTAGATTGAATCTGCTTTTTATTCATATGGAAACACATGAAATGGCTCTCAAATCCGTATTTAATATGGTAATGCTCTATCATTCAAAGCTCACTGTCTGTACAACATAGTTTCACTCGAAAAGCAGCCAGAATTTTTGCAAGTCCGACCCAACTAATTTTCACGTTCTAGCAGGTACCAACCCACAACTATTCGCGAGTTAAACATTCGGTCGTTTCAGTGGTCTTCTTGGAAAGAAGTGCTCGTCAAAGTATTCCGTACAGAGCATGAAACATGCCACGCGGAATTGTTACTACGACCAGAAAGTTCACACGCTCATAACTTTCAAACTACATATAATTTTATAAACATCAATTTTCATTAAAATGTTCGTAACTTTAGTCGCTTCAGTCACTAGGTATTCGAACAGCAATTAACTCACTAGTTCTTCATTTTTCAGAGTGTTTTTACGGAGCTATCTAACATGGTGTTATCCTTGGGCCGGTTAGCAAGCGACTATCTCGAACTATTCTACTCACAGCCCACTCCATTATATTTGCGCAGGAACAGCTTAATTCTGATTGGCTGTTGATCTATACGATTAATCAGAATGTTCCTTCCAGATCATTCTCGTGGCAAAACTTGCAGTATACAATCAATAATCTGATAGTAATTAACGTCATTAAAACTTCAATTTATAGTATATTTTTTAATCTAAATAAACGTAGTACGACTTATTCTCCAAATTGATAAATAAACTTATTCCGTTTCTAACTTTGATTCTGGCTACTTTTATAGAAAAGCAAACTCACACCGACATACGTCATCTGAATCATCGATGCACTATAACATTCCGACGGTCTATTTGTACAAGGTCTTATGAAAATGACATATTAAGTTTTGATGTATGTCCCACATACTCACTCTCAGTCATTCTGACTCATTCACACAACAAAATATAACCAAATAATAATTTTGACCGATTTTTATATTTAATGCATAGTGACTAAAGTGTTAAAAAAGAAAATTCTAATTAACTGATTTTATGCACTGGTAACTTTGTAATGGCTTCAAATGATAATGAAAGTCAATCAGTATTTATTCCTGACGTGGTTTTAAAAAACAAGCGTCGGCTTTAGGACTTTTTAGGTAATTTTCTCCATCTCCGGAACTATAATAAATAAAAATCTGAAATTTTGATAGCATCATTCCATTAATAACAAAAGGCTGTGTACCAAATTTGAACAAAATCGGACAATAACTAATATGGGTTATTTAGATTCGTAGAGGATATGAATCTTTGCATTGACTGACTGTTACGCTATGCAGTTCTTATTGCAGGCAGCGTCAGTTGCGCTCTGAATAAAGCGAAAAGAAACCAAACAAACAAAAAAACGAAATAACATAGCCATCATCCATCCACCGCACCAAACAGCCGAGTGCCTTACTGCAACGTATGTCATCTCGTAATAGCTTGCTACGTTACAGCATCAACGGATCACAAATTTAGTACCGGAAGGAAGCCAGAGGAGTAAAAATCGTAGAGGTAGACGGAGAGATGAATACAGTACGCAGATTCAAAGGGAATTAGGTTACAGTAGTTGCCTGGAGGTGAAGAGGCTTGCACAGGATAGAGTAGCATGGAGAGCTGTATCAAACCAGTCTCCGGACTGAAGACGACGACGACAACAACAACAACAACAACATATAACTGATGCTTTCCCAACACAAACTGCCTCAGCCAAACCTAGATCAACAGCCGAGATGAATGGTTTGCAAAACCAAATTGTCCGATAGTCATGTTCGTTAAAGTGTGAGAATATGTTATGTTTACACAGAAACGTGCAGTTTTTTGGGCGCCGCGGGTTGGTTGAACTCAGATGTTTGTTGGTGGCTTACCTCCTAAGTCCTATCGTCAGCCCGTATTTTTATTGCGTTTCACGTGTTTCGTAAGATTTTGCTGACTGTGGACGGACACATCCATGTAGCTCGCCAATCGGCACGCCTCAGACTGATGCTAAGCAACGGCTTTGGCCGCAGCAGAGACCCCAGTATTGTTGGAGCTGCGTCAAGTCGCGATACGCTTTTTATCCTAAGAGGCACATGCAGAAATTAATATGTGCCCGATTAAGGCGACTAACTAGGACGAAATGGCCGAGGTTGTGCTCCCGGCGGTGACGTGTCTCTCGAACGAAAAATATCGGAATAACCGAAAAATTAAAATATGAACGAGCAGCGAAAAACTAATAAAACCAGATTAGTTAAGAGAATTTTTTAACTATGTTTAAATAATAAAAGACTGTTTTGTAAATCTTTCTGATATATAGATATCCATATCGTTTAGCTCCTTTACCCAGTCGAAGATCAATTTGCATTGGGATACGAACATAAGTTCACTGAATATGTAGAACGAAAGAGACCGGACGTGAGCAACTGTTTCTGTCAAGTCTGTGGCGGAGCATCTGTCATGAGTTGCGTATACAATGCTGTGCAAAAAGAATAAAATTACAACTTAAATTTAGTCCTTAAAGGCACCGTAGAGACTAATAGATTAATTAAGAAACTGCACCGTATTTCAAAATAGTTGATAATATCTACAATTTTTTGGTCACAGCCTGCTGCGGTGGTACATATTAAAAATTTGTTCAGTGAGTACTTCCAAGGCAACACAAAAGACATCAAATGTAGTCATTAGGTTGGCAGATACGAAACCATATGGTGCAGTGGTTAGCACACTGGACACGCATTCTGGAGGACGACGGTTCAATCCCGTCTCCATCCATCCTGATTTAGGTTTTTCGTGATTTCCCTAAATCGTTTCAGGCAAATGTCACGATCGTTCCTTTGAAAGGGCACGGCCGATTTCCTTCCCAATCCTGCCCTAACCCGAGCTTGCGCTCCGTCTCTAATGATCTCGTTGTCGACGGGACGGTAAACACAAACCACCACCACCACGAAACCATAGTCTATACATTTCTTAAGACTATGAAAAATGTAATTTGAAGAGTAAGGAACGTAACAAAAGAGGTGTTGGTCTTAAAATTGTGGTCTTATCCTTTTCAAATTCAGTATAACCCACTTGAAAGAACTGATACAGCACCTAAGGCCAGGGACGTTCCAGCTGCATATGACGTCTTGGGAACGGATTTGTCAGATATAATGACGTAAGATTTGGGTTTATCATCCCGTCCACATCGAGGTCATTACAAGAGGAGTACACGAAACGCAGACTCTGGGAGGGCAAGGTTGGGCAAAGAATTCGGCTGGAAATCGTAGAACACACATAGCTGGGTGGGTGGGGATTTGAATGTCTAACCCCCGCGACATACCACTCGGTTGCTATCAGAAATAGTAATCGTCAGGCTACTTGGCGAAACTATCAACATCTGTGAACCAATGGGCTACTGAACGTAAATTGTCTAACAAACGAATTAATGCAGTAGAGAAGCATTTCGATGATCTTAGCGAGGAGAGAGACTAACAGAGCTCTCACCTGGACTTAAGTAACACTTTTTTACGCAGCGACTGACGATATTTACTCAAAACTAAATATCTGGTTTCCAAGAATGATATGTATCATAGATACATACGTAGCAGAGATACACACTTATAAAAGTGTATCTACCGCCAGTGAAGGAGATCTTGCACATGAATAACTTGTTTTTCTATGACTTTTCTCGTGACGTGTCTCTTCTGTTACATGCACAGCTAATGAAGATGATAACTTTAATGAAAGAATAAACGCAAAAAAAGAAAAAATGTCGAGTTATTCTGACGTATTTACAGCCGTCCTAATGTATCTAACAACAGTTACAGCTGTTGGAAAAACTGAGCTTTCGTTTTCCAAGCTAAACATATATTTAAAAAAATACTTACATCCCAAAACAAGTCACACATTTGTATCCGACTTAGCACTACTGTCAATAGGAGAACGGTGGCGGGAATGATCATAGACTCGTTTGACCAGTGAGACATTCTAACAGAAATGTTGGAAAATATTAACTGGCAGACCTCTAAGCAGAGCGCAGTGCAATTCGCAAGAGCATTCTTGGAAAACTCCAAAACCCATACTTCAGTATCGAAACCACGAACCAATTATTCAAAAACAGTCTTAATCGCATTTATTAATATTATTATTATTATACCGCCAACCGGTTTCAACCCGACGTAGGGGTCATCTTCTGGGCGTTTACACCATTGTTGGTGGTGTCACTCCTGTCTACATAACGGCAGGAAACTAGTTTCGGCCGTTATGTAGACAGGAGTGACACCACCAACAATTATTATTATTATTATTATACCGCCAACCGGTTTCAACCCGACGTAGGGGTCATCTTCTGGGCGTTTACACCATTGTTGGTGGTGTAACTCCTGTCTACATAACGGCAGGAAACTAGTTTCGGCCGTTATGTAGACAGGAGTAACACCACCAACAATTATTATTATTATTATTATTATTATTATTATTATTATTATACCGCCAAACGGTTTCAACCCAACGTAGGGGTCATCTTCTGGGCGTTTACACCATTGTTGGTGGTGTCACTCCTGTCTACATAACGGCAGGAAACTAGTTTCGGCCGTTATGTAGACAGGAGTAACACCACCAACAATTATTATTATTATTATTATTATTATTATTATTATTATTATTATTATACCGCCAACCGGTTTCAACCCGACGTAGGGGTCATCTTCTGGGCGTTTACACCATTGTTGGTGGTGTCACTCCTGTCTACATAACGGCAGGAAACTAGTTTCGGCCGTTATGTAGACAGGAGTAACACCACCAACAATTATTATTATTATTATTATTATTATTATTATTATTATACCGCCAAACGGTTTCAACCCAACGTAGGGGTCATCTTCTGGGCGTTTACACCATTGTTGGTGGTGTAACTCCTGTCTACATAACGGCAGGAAACTAGTTTCGGCCGTTATGTAGACAGGAGTAACACCACCAACAATTATTATTATTATTATTATTATTATTATTATTATTATTATTATTATTATTATACCGCCAAACGGTTTCAACCCAATGTAGGGGTCATCTTCTGGGCGTTTACACCATTGTTGGTGGTGTCACTCCTGTCTACATAACGGCAGGAAACTAGTTTCGGCCGTTATGTAGACAGGAGTAACACCACCAACAATTATTATTATTATTATTATTATTATTATTATACCGCCAACCGGTTTCAACCCAACGTAGGGGTCATCTTCTGGGCGTTTACACCATTGTTGGTGGTGTCACTCCTGTCTACATAACGGCAGGAAACTAGTTTCGGCCGTTATGTAGACAGGAGTGACACCACCAACAATTATTATTATTATTATTATTATTATTATTATTATTATTATACCGCCAACCGGTTTCAACCCGACGTAGGGGTCATCTTCTGGGCGTTTACACCATTGTTGGTGGTGTCACTCCTGTCTACATAACGGCAGGAAACTAGTTTCGGCCGTTATGTAGACAGGAGTAACACCACCAACAATTATTATTATTATTATTATTATTATTATTATACCGCCAACCGGTTTCAACCCAACGTAGGGGTCATCTTCTGGGCGTTTACACCATTGTTGGTGGTGTCACTCCTGTCTACATAACGGCAGGAAACTAGTTTCGGCCGTTATGTAGACAGGAGTGACACCACCAACAATTATTATTATTATTATTATTATTATTATTATTATTATTATACCGCCAACCGGTTTCAACCCGACGTAGGGGTCATCTTCTGGGCGTTTACACCATTGTTGGTGGTGTCACTCCTGTCTACATAACGGCACGAAACAAGATGACCGCTACGTCGGGTTGAAACCGGTTGTCGGTATTATAATAATAATAATAATAATAATAATAATAATAATAAATGCGATTAAGACTGTTTTTGAATAATTGATTAATAATACTAATCGCTGCTTCATCTCCAAAACCATGTTGTCCAGAAACCACGAATGCTCAACCACCTACGTAATTACAAGGAATGTATTCACAGTTGCAAATATGGTCAACCATCATCTGTATGAAGGAATGACGACAGCGAAAATATGTGCCGGACTCGAACCCGGTTTTCCCGCTTATCGCGAGCCGCCTTACCATTTGGCTATCCGAGCAGGACGCACGGTCACACCCAAACTTTCATATTTCGTCAACCATTTGTCCACAACCTGTACTCGTACATCCATTATGTGTGTTCCCGTACAGGGGAGATGGTTTATTTGAAAGTCGCTTGCCTTGTGTCGACAGATAAATACGATATTACAGTGCATGTAATATTCCGAATTACGATGCAGTGTTCCTTCGGCCATGCATCGTAATGCGAAATAACACGGCCACTGCAACATCGTACCTACCAAATTGTCCCGTACAGATCGCACAGTCGAAATGAAGTTCACACAGAATCATAGAAGCATTTACTCTTCATACGCTCCATCCGCAAATGGAACAGGAGCAGAGTTCAACTTATGGTTCAGAAAAAGGTACCCTCCCCCACGAGATTTATAGTGATTCGCAGAAGAAAGTTAGATAGTAAATTAAAGATCAAGAAATATATTTAGAAAACAATGGACTGATTTGCATATACTTGAACAGGAAAAAGTTCGTTTAAATATTTTTTTCTTTTATGGGGATTAGGAGCATGTTTCTGTGACTAACGCTTCATCTCGTAGTGCTGGAGACATCATCAGAGGGTATAAAACTTACCTAACAGTTTCAAAGTTAAACAAACTTAGCAAGATGAGCTATTTTATAGATTACAGTACGGAATAGTTAGCGCTGTTGCTTTATTTAGTACTGAGGTCCACAACTTGCCTAACTTTAATCCTTCAGCTGCACAAAAATCATTTAACAAAAGAGAATCTGTCAAAAGTACAGAAATGACTTTAACGAAAATGGGAAGGAACGAAATGAGACAAGTGGTGGACCTTAGTACTAAATAAAACAAACAGCACCAGCTCTTCCGCACTGTACACCCCGTAGCAAACAAGGCGCTGCTCCGCGTTCTGACGACGTCACGGCCTCAGCGTTGCATGAATACTTGCAAACAATTCGGTTTGCGGAGCTTGTTTAACTTTGAAACTACTGCGTCCTTATAGTTTCTGATGACATCTCCAGCATTCGCAGAATAAGAAACATCTTCTGGACCACGATATAATTCACATGAAACGACAATCAATAAGGACGGAAACAATGACTGTGAGTGCCTCGAATGTTCGTTGCTGTCAGCAAAAATATTGTCTCTACCGAGGTCGAAGTTGAGTTTGACTGTGAAATTATCTGGACGCGAGTGGCAGGCCTAGGTGAACTTAAGTTAATTATCGCTCTTTCTGCCGGCTCCCGATTTCGCCGTAGCAACTGTAAATCATTCAAAGAAAGTCCACACTTAGCAGAGCAGAAATTACCGTTTAACGTAATATTAGTTGGTCGCGACTTTAATGTAGCGAGTGTGGACTTAGAAGAATCATTGCACGTGGTATGGACAGATAGTTTTGTGAAGAATTTGTAAAAGAGTTTCCAGAAAACTGTGTCGAAAAGCTAGTCAGACAACCCATACACAATGGAAATATTTTAGTCTTTGTAACTGCAAACTGGCCTGGCCCTATATACGACGTCAGGGATTGAAGAGTTCCTAGATAAGAGAACGCAGCATGTCATCCTCAATGGAGAGAAGTCTTCCGAAGTAAGGGTGACTTCAGGTGTGCCACAGGGGAGTGTCGTAGGACCGTTGCTATTCACAATATATATAAATGACCTTGTGGATAACATCGGAAGTTCACTGAGGCTTTTTGCGGATGATGCTGTAGTACATCGAGAGTTTGTAACAATGGAAAATTGTACTGAACTGGAGGAGGATCTGCAACAAATTAACGCATGGTGCGGGGAATGGCAGTTGAATCTCAATGTAGACAAGTGTAATGTGCTGCAAAAACATAGAATAAAAGATCCGTTATCATTTAGCTACAATATAGCAGGTCAACAGCTGGAAGCAGTTAATTCCATAAATTATCTGAGAGTGGGCATTAGGAGTGATTTAAAATGGAATGACCATATAAAGTTAATCGTCGGTAAAGCAGATGCCAGACTAATATTCATTGGACGAATCCTAAGGAAATGCAATCCGAAAACAAAGGAAGTAGGTTACAGTACACTTGTTCGCCCACAGCTTGAATACTGCTCACCGGTGTGGGATCCGTAACAGATATGGTTAATAGAAGAGATAGAGAAGATCCAGCGAATAGCAGCGCGCTTCGTTGCAGGATCATTTAGTCATCGCGAAAGCGTTACGGGGATGATAGATAAATTGCAGTGGAAGAGTCTGCAAGAGAGACGCTCAGTTAAGTCGGTGCGGGCTTTTGTGGAAGTTTCGAGAACATACCTTCACCGAGGAGTCAAGCAGTATATTGCTCCCTCCTACGTGTATCTCGTGAAGAGACCATGGGGATAAAATCAGAGAAATCAGAGCCCACACAGAGGCATACCGACAATCCTTCTTTCCACGAACAATACGAGACTGGAATAGAAGGGAGAACCGATACAGGTGCTCAAGCTACCCTCCGCCACACAGCGTCAGGTGGCTTGCGGAGTATGGATGTAGATGTAGATTAGTGGTCATTACATCACCACAGTGACGATGGTCACTAAAGTTAAAAATCCATCAACAACGCTAGGAGAATAATTATGCTAGAAGAAGCAGATCAGCTGCGGTTAGCATCACACTTAGACACTTGATAGACATCATTTAGTTCCAAGATGATGAACGTAGAGAACTTATCGGCAAGTTATCTGATTGTAAATCGCGCGCTGGATAAATTTGTGCCGAGTAAATTAAGGACAGGGAGCTTCCACCATGGTTTAATAATAAAATTGGGAAAATGCTGAAGAAGTAGAGATTGATGCACTCCCAGTTGAAAAAAGAAAGCGCAAATGACGACAAAAAAGTCCGTGTGTTAGAAGATCGATGCGCTAAGCGTACAGCTCTCACCATCACACATGTCCGCCCCGATAACTGAGTGGTGCCGGCACGGTAGCTCAGCGTGTTCGGTCAGAAAGCCGGTTGGCTTCCGGATGGATCAACCGACCAACTTGAACAGGATGTCTTGCGACGTCCGCAACGACAAAACACAACGATCAATAACGAAAAAAAAAAAATGTGGTCAGCGTGACAGATTGCCGTCCTACGGGCCCGGATTCGATTCCCGGCTGGGTCGGGGATTTTCTCCGCTTGGGGACTGGGTATGGGGGTTTTCTTCATCATCATTTCATCGCCATCCGGCGTCCAGGTCACCCAATGTGGCGTCGAATGTAATAGGACCTGCACCAACGCGGCCGGACCTGCCCCCTCCCGGCCAACGACGCCAAACGCTCATTTCCATTTACCATCAGACATTAGCGAAAGATATTACCGAGAACCCGAGAAAACTCTGGTCCTATGTAAAATCACTAAGCAGGTCGAAGGCTGCTATCCAGTCACAGGTCGATCAGCCTGGCGTTTTAATAGAGACACCAAAAGGAAAACTGAAGTTTTAAATTTCACGCCTCAGACATAATTCACGCAGGAGGCCGGCACAAACATACCGTCTTTTGACAGCGTGCTGTGTTGTCGGCACGGTGTTGAGTTCGCCTTTACTCTTGTTCGACGTCCGAGTGCTTATGGGTCTGGAAAGTAGGTTTGTTTATGTAAAAATATGTGTATTTTATCGTATATTGTGTATGTGTTGTTGTAACGATGTTCTAGACACAAGGTTCACAGGAAGTCCAAAAGAGATTGATGCACGAAGTAGAGAGGCAGTCACTGACCAATGCTCGAGTTCGTCGAAGGCCAACGATGATAATGAAATCATTGGCCAAACCGACGGCAAGTGTTTGTTCGCAGTGATGGTTCCAAATGACGTCTACTTCAGAAGATCAGACAGTCAAGATACGAGCTTCTTAGCAGTCAGTTCGCCAAAAGACGACCCCTTCTGGTGGGGCCTGACTTACCGGTTCGATAAGTAAAAAATTCTGAAGAGACTACCGTTAACTGGCGTGGCTGCGACATTTTTTCTTCCAACCTCGGTTTACGGTTGACTTTGATCGAGTGGGTTGCGCTGGTAGTATTCGCTCCTACGAATTGTTTAGTGCTAGCAAGGGAGATCTTTATTGATTAACAGTATTTTGTGGGAAGAAGTAACGACTAATCGTTTACGTGTAACGCGAGAGGGACTGTAGTAGGTAAGACTTCGTTTTGGGGGTAGTCTTTAGTATAACTGTATAGTGAATGATCCGAATTTTGTCCGTATCGTCCAGCTAGTTATCTTAAAGTGCTCACAGAAGAGCAAATGTGTAGTTGCTGTTATATCGGTGAGAACTGGGTGGTCTTGTTGTGCCGCGAGGGAGGTACTGACTCGAGAGCGTATAGGCACTTGCATATTGCGATTGGAATTACTTGGCCTGTTAATATTGACTTTGCGCACAATAATTTGAGTTGATCCTATCCTTGGACGTTTTTAAAGTAAAACCCAGTAAAGAAGAACCATCGAACGAACAGCATGTAGCAAAACTGATACTAGATTGACTATTAAAGATGAGTGGTCGAATTTCATTTCAGCAACTGTGGTGGCTCGCGAATCGCCAACGCCTGAAGAGGCATAGCTTTGTTGAATTGAATAATTTTCAGGGACCAAAGAGGGGGCGGAAAAAAGGATTTTTGTTTCTTTCTTTTTGTGTTTCCTCACGGTTCTCGGGGAAATAACTAATTCTGTTACTACCACTCACACACAAGCTACGTTTACTGTATTGAAATGTCTAAACTTCAAATACAGTATAAACGCTTTGTGTGTATTGTTCATTTCAATAGATAGTAACATTTCTGGTCTCTGATCGAAATATTTTGATACTACGTACAAAGTAAACTTTATTTTACTATAAGAAGAACACAATTACAAATCTGTCCTTTGCTTAGGAAAGAAAGTCATCATAATTGAAGTGTTAATTTCGTTAACGGTGGAGAAACCTCATAGATGAGGTAACTGACTAGAACTGGTTAATACCAAGTAAAGACTATTCATAGTCTTGGTCTGTGAAAAGTCAGTTAGTCATATAGTTACTTTTGTCGTACTTTAAGGAGAGAAGAAATGATAATAAATAAAAAAGACAAATAGTTAAAAGAACTTTAATAATTGGGATTTGGGTTCTGTTTGGAAATCGAACATTTGTTAAGTGGTTCTTTTCCATAGTTACTGAAAGTGATCACAGATAATCAGTGGTTGTACTATCAATGCGATACGTTAGCCCAGCTAACAAATTCTCAGTTTAGCAACCGCTACAGGCACCCACCAGGGTAGCCGAGAGCGCTAACACACTGCTTCCTGGACTTGGGTAGGCGCGCCGGCCCCAGATCGAATCCGCCCGGCAGATTGATGACGAGAGCCGGTGCGCCACCCAGCCTGTATGTGGTTTTTAGGCGGTTTTCCACATCCCGCTAGGTGAATACTGGGCTGGTGCCCACGTACCACTTCAGTTACACAGCTCGCAGACATCTGAACACATTCGCGCTATTTCATGGATTCCACTACACGCATTGAGTTAGGGTACACTTAACTCCGTCCTGGGTGGTACGGGGTAGCGGCAGGAAGGGCATCCGGCGACCCCTTCAACTTAACATGCCAAATACGATTAACCATGGCCGACCCTGCGTAGCCGCGGGACAAGGCACAAGCGATAGATAGACAGAAAGATAGCGACTGCTACACACGTCGGCTGTGTGGTCGCGCCCGTTAGTTCCGCTTGCGCCATCTAGAGGTGCAGTTGTGGCGCGAGTTGAGAGACAGTGCGGTGACAAATGAATAGTGTCAACCGCCTAGTTTGTGTCTGCCTGTGGGAGCGCTGCATTGATGTTTATTACTCACTCATTGGAGATGTAACTCATTTACTTTGAGTTTATTCTTTGCCTTTCTTGCTGTATATTGATAAGTCGACAATTGCAACCAATTCTTTTCTTTCTGTTACTTTGAGTCAATAGAGCTGTTCAAGCAAAATCTCAGTGTGTGACTGAACACTTCTTAACTACGGGTAGCACTGCACTATCGAATATTCCGTCAACAGATATTCCGAATTAAGGAGAGACGTTTTTATAGTAAAAGAAAATACTTCCATACAATCTTTGTTACATCGTGTTATGAAGAAACAGAGATCAGTTTTTCGTTCGAATATTAAGAGAAATACAATCTGCATCAAACTAAGTTGCCAACAGACTGCAGCAGTTGAGGATTGTATCTCAGACTCAAAGACGTAATTTGTTTGCCACAATTGAATTTATTGCTGTAACCAGAAGAGAGGAATTTTTACATATTTCATTAGGACGAGTTCTTCCAAAGGTTTGCGCGTAAGTAAATGTTCTGCTATAAAGGTGTTGCCTATTGGTGTTAGTCTGAGTTGTGCCGATTTCTTAACTGTTCATTTGTCTCGAGCAGGACTTCTGATAATTGAGTTGTTGACGTAAGTCGTAGAAGCCTGTGTTGCTGCTGCATATTTTAAAGTATATATATATATATATATATATATATATATATATATATATATATATATATATATATATATATATGAGACAAGAAGAGAATAGAAGCTTTTGAAATGTGGTGCTACAGAAGAATGTTAAAGATTAGGTGGGTAGATCACATAACTAATGAGGAGGTATTGAATAGGATTGGGGAGAAGAGAAGTTTGTGGCACAACTTGACCAAAAGAAGGGATCGGTTGGTAGGACATGTTCTGAGGCATCAAGGGATCACCAATTTAGTATTGGAGGGCAGTGTGGAAGGTAAAAATTGTAGAGGGAGAACAAGAGATGAATACACTAAGCAGATTCAGACAGATATACTGGGAGATGAAGAAGCTTGCACAGGATAGAGTAGCATGGAGAGCTGCATCAAACTAGTCTCAGGACTGAAGACCACAACAACAATATATATATATCCCTTCTTTTCAAGCAACAATATACATGTATTCATTATAAGACAGTAGGATCGCGTCTTATGGTTATCCTTACTTTACAACTTTTATTTATAAATTGTCAGCACTCTCAACAACCCTGGAACCTAACTTCAAAAGTCAGGCAAAACGATTAACAATATCTTCTATTACAGACACTGTATGATTTCTGGTGTGCCGGACGGCAGGTATACCTGAGTCGTATCGCAATAGGAAGCGAGTTGAATACAGTGAGAGTTATTGTACAATGGCTTACTGTATTGCAGCATCTTAAGTGTGAATAGGACTCATGTTTACACTCCGCCACAGTACAACAGTGGCACAGACTTCCATATGGAGGAAATACCAATAGGTACCACTGCCTCAGAGAATCAACTAAAAGAGTTGGAAACAGTTAGTCTCCAGGTCTGGATGGAATACCCATTGGGTCTTTCAGAGGGAACACTGAAGCATTAGCTCACTGCTTAGCTTTCATTTATCTTGAATCTCTCGTTCAGCGCAAAGTCGCAAGCGACAGAAGAAAAGCGCAGTTGACTCACGCACGAAAGAGTGGTAAAGGAACGGACCCGCATAATTATAGACCAATATCCTTAACAGCGGTTTGCTGCAGTGTTCTCCAACATATTTTGAACCAGAATATAATAAATTTCCTCGGGACAGAAAAGCGTCTGTCCACAAAGCAGCACTGATTTAGAAAGCATCGGTAATGCGAAGTTCAGCTTGCCGTTTTATTGCATGACGTCCTGCGAACCTTGGATGAAGGGCAACGGGAAATACCATAGCTCTAGATTTCCTGAAAGTGTATGGCACCATGCAATATTGCAGACTGGTAACGAAGGACCGAGCATATGGATAAGGATTAAAGATATGTTAGTGGCTGGAAGACTTCCTAAATAGTAGAACCCAGTACGTTGTCGCCGACGGCGGGTGTTTATCAGAGACCAGGGTATCATCAGGAGTGCCACACGGAAGTTTGATGGCTCCACTCTTAATCTCTGTATACATAAATGTTCAGACGGACAAGGGGAGCAACAGTCTGCGGCTCTTTGCTTATGATGCTGTGGTGTATGGGTAGGTATCGTCGTCGAGTGACTGCAGGGGGGTACAAGACGACTTAGACAAAATTTACAGTTAGTACGATGAATGGCAGCTAGCCTTGAATGTAGAAAAATGCAACTTAATGCAGATGAGTGGGAAAAACAAACCCGTGATGTTCGAATACAGCATTAGTAGTGTGCTGCTTGACACAGTCATGTCGATGAAATATGTGCAAGGCGATATGAAGTATGTGCAAGGCGATATGAAATATGTGCAAGGCGATATGAAATATGTGCAAGGCGATATGAAATGCAGCAAGCAACGGTCGACTTTGTTTTATTAGGGAAGTGTAGCACATCTGTACTGGAGACAGCATGTAGAACACTAGTGTGACCCGTCCTTGAGTACTGTTCCAGGGCGGACTGAACGAACACATCGAAGCAGTTCAAAGGCGTGTTGCTAGATTTGTTACCGGAAGGTGCGATCAGCACACAAGTGTTATGGAGATGTTTCGTGAACCCAGAGGGGAATCTCTGGAGAAGAGGCGAAGTTCTTTACGAGGGCAGGGCTTCCCAACGTGTGGTCCGCAGACCCCTTAGGGGTCCGCCGGCTCTTTCTAGGGGGTCCGCGGCCACCTTTCACCAAATCGTGTAAAATGATGAGTAAAATTATTGAATAAAAATGTGAAAATC
Organism: Schistocerca gregaria; assembly: GCF_023897955.1. NCBI lineage: Eukaryota > Metazoa > Arthropoda > Insecta > Orthoptera > Acrididae > Schistocerca > Schistocerca gregaria. Next base: position 1,003,502,135 of record NC_064921.1, read on the forward strand.
AAATTCATCACTATTTTTTCGTGTAAAAAACATGTGTACTTTTACTTCAAGTCGTATCCCCAAGCAGCCTTTGCGGTTCCTACGTGAGAAAGCATACACAGTCTAGTGCCGGAGAATGCGGCTTCTCTGATCGACTGTTTAGCAACAATACGGGGTCGTTTGTGCTCCGGCTCACGGCGCTAGATGCCCTAAAATCTTTTACGCATGCGCGGAACGAGCTTTGTCGACCAATCACAGCGTTCGCCGGCACGTATGCGGCCACAGGCATAATTAAATGTTAAAAATGCTTTGTCAGTGCACTACCTGTTTCATAAGTCGATTTTTGAGAAGTTTATTACTTCTAACATGGATCGGTGGCTGAAGACAGGATCATTGAAGAAGGCTGCAGTTTCTCCATCGCCTTCACAACAAGAGAAGCTTCCAGTTGAAATGAATGAGGAGGGAGGACGACCAAAGGAAGACTTTACATCCATTTGAACATTTTTCTTCGGATTTCACGAGAAATCTCTCTCTCTCTCTCTCTCTCTCTCTCTCACACACACACACACACGACTGTTACGAAATATGCATGAGTAGCCAAATAGTGGAAGTGAATAGTTTGGTCGTGACGTTGACTGCTCTTGGAGGAAGACAGCTCCATCATGTGAAATGTCAATTACCAAGTAATTTTAATTAGGCTATAGTGGGTTGAACAAAGGGAGTAAATCCACTAGTAAGTGTCTGGATGTGCTCTTGACTGACTAGGGGTCTGTAATGGATTTTCGACTGAAGAAACGGTCCACCAGCTGAAAAGGTTGGGAAGCCCTGATTTAGAGAATCCTTATCTGAAGCTGACTGCAGAATGGTTCTACTGCCACCAACATACATCTCACATAAGGACTACGAAGACAAGATACGAGAAATTAGGGGTCATACGGAGATACATAGATAGTCGTTTTTGCCTCATTCTATTTGCGAATGGAACAGGAAAGGAAATTACTATTAGTGGTACAGGATACCTTCTGACATGCACTGTAGGCTGGCTTGCAGAGAATATATGTGGATATAGAGCTCCTCGCCTATTTATGCATAATACGTTCCACTTATTAACGTTCAGGGTCTAGGCTATGTTAAGTATCGTCTCGGCAAATGAGAGTGTAGTAGTCAGTGAACCATCGATTGCAAAGTCGGCTGTACAACTGGGCGAATTCTAGGAAGTCTCTCTAGACCTGCCGTGTGGCGCCGATCGGTCTGCAATCACTGATAGTGGCGACACGCGGGTCTGACGTATACTACCGGACTGCGGCCGATTTAAAGACTACCACCTAGCAAGTGTGATGTCTGGCGGTGACACCACACTAAATATGAATGAGAGTAAGCAAGAATTCATTGATCATCGTGAAAATACTGTTTTTGGATTAAGACCAGTATGTAGTTTTAAATATAGTGGTAAATATCCAGTGGAATTCAGAGCTGATAAAATAAGAATTGTTGTAACAGAATATGAAAGTACAGATGGATTAATCAATTTTTTAACTAAAAAACAAACTACTATGTACGAGTTATGTGAAAAATTTGATTCTCTTGAATTACAAAATTATGCTAGAATTTTATTCGACTCAAATGCTTTATATAATGAAAGTAATCCAATTGAAATAAAATCAAGTAAAGGAAATAAATATAATAGTTTGATAAAACAATTGTTGAAGATTATGTTTTCAGAAAGAAGTCTAAACAGTTAATTTCAGCAAGTTGGTGAAGGTGTAATTAAGAAATACACCAAAAAACCAGTCAAATATATTTGGATGAGTGATATTAGAAATTTAATTGATAGATGGGCAGTAATTTCAGTAATTTGTGCAGATGATATAGCTGCAAATAAAAATTCCATTATGAAAAAGTTGGAATAAAAATATAACAAATAAATTTAGTTTTGTGATAATTAATAATCAAAAGGAATTCCTTATTTAATTAGGATTTTGAATAACCTTACTCACATGTTTTGGAAAAGTGAAAAATATGGAAAAGAGGAGACCAAGGAATTAATCCGTTTGATGAAGCTTGTGAAAAATGTGATACTGCATATACTTTTAATAAAAAATTTGGAAAAAATGACAAGAAGTGGCTATGGAACTTCATTTATTTGGAAAACGGAGGAATGTGTTCTTGTGATGCTTCATTAGGGGCAAAATTAGGAATTTCAGCAGTTAGAGGAATAATGTATGGAAAACGAAAATTAGGACTGGGGCTTAGACTGTTGCTTATAGCAAATTCTTCATTAATTTTTAATCTACATAAATGAACAGTTTTAGTATTGATTATACTAATCTTACAAATACTAAAATAGAACAAAACTCAATTAAATGTACATTAAATAACGAACAATTGAATAGTATTGATAATTGTAAACTTCTGCACAAATAAGAAAGAGAGAAGAATCGATAAGGACTGGTTGAAATTTAATTATTACATTAGGTACACCTGATGTAGATCAAATTGTTGAATATTTAATAAAAAAGAAGGGAACAAAACATGAAGGAGGATTTTTACCAGTTTTACTTGCAACATTAGGTGCAATTGGTTCTTTATTCAGTAGTGCAGAAGCAGTCACAAAATCAGTTCATTAAAAAAATGATAAAGTATTAGAAGACCAAAATGATCCTATCTAGCAATGGAAAAAAGCTGGTATGGGACTGAAAAAAGTAAAAATAATGAAAAGTATAATAATCCATTATCATATTTTGACATAAAATAATTAGTTAAACAATTAAAAATTAAATATTTGCATGGTGTTTTCATGATTAGTGAAGTGTCTACTATATTTAAAAAAAACAGAATGTGAAATAGTTAATTTAGATACATATGATCATGCTGTGACTCATTGGATTTACTATTTGACTTCAAGAAATAGAGAGTTTGTTTTTGATACCTTTTGAGGTAATGCACCAAAACAGTTGGGAGACTCAAATATAGATGTTAAATTAATTTTTAATTATGTTTAAATACAAACATGTGGGCTGTGGTCAAAGAACATAGATGTAGGAGATGTAAAGATGTTGCTCATACAGAAACATGTTGGTTATGGTCAAAGAACTCAGCCACAGAAAGTGCAAGGTTGTTGCATATATAAAAACTTAAAAACCTATTATAGACTGAGAAGTTTTTTGATGCACATTATGAAATTTTTTTATTCACATTTTTGTCAGAGAACTTAGATCTAGGAAGAACAATGATGTTATATATATGAAATTACTAAAAACTATTACAAATTAAAAAATGCCAACTGGAACTGTTTTGAGCCACACTGTTGTCACAGACCTCAGATCTAGGAGGTACAATAATGTTACACACATGCAATTTTGAGAGCTATTACACATTATACAATTACAGTTACAGCTTGTTTTTACAATATAACTATTTACAAATTACGATAATGACTCTTGGACTGTTGTATGACTGCTACATCGAATTTCCATAGAATATTACTTTGTTATTATATCAGAGGCTAATTAGTTTCTGTTTTAGAATATTTCATGAAATATGCGAAGATAAGATTTGTTTGCAAGCTCCACTTGCTCGTTAAGAATAAGGACTGGTGAGTTAGATCTGTGGATAGAAATTTCTAAGTCTACAAGCAGATTGATTTTCGTCCCTTTGTTCACAGAGTGTAGTATTTGTACAACGCATTCAGTCACAGCCATTACAAAAATATTCTTTAAATTTCTTGTTCTATGAACTTCATGAATTTGTTTTAATTTTTATTTTTCAGTTCATTATCGTTGTAATTAGTATCAACATTTGGATTTTCAATGGGATTGACTAACTTTTGTTTATTAGGTTTAGAATAAATCTCTAAATTTTTTGTCTTACAATTTTCTTGAAGTTGTTTTACTGTTTAATTTACAATTCATTGACGATATTGTTAGTTTTAACATTTGGATGTTCAGTAAGATCGATTAATTGTTGTTTATTAAGTTTAGAATAATTCTTTAATTTTTGCTTCACAAGTTTCTAGAAGTTGTTGGATAGTTTTATGCTCTAAATCTTTGTGGTTATAATTATTACTAAATGTTCTGAGTATAGTCAGATTTAATTCTGAATAACCTTACACATTATTAGCTGTACAAAAATTGTGCAAGTCTTGTAATCAAACATTGTCTGTTGGTTTGTTCATTTTTTTCAGTTTCATTTATTTGTAAAAAAATTAGACTTCTATTTTTTCAAACGTTTATGGTTGAAATGTACCTAAATGTCTTTTCCTTTTTTTATATAAAGATTTAGATTTTTATTTTTGAAAACTTTTGCATTTGGAATGTGTTTTGAGTGTTTTTGCTTTCATTTACATATAACAAATTTAAATTTTTATTTTTTAAAACATTCACAGTTAAAATGTAACTCAATTGTCTTCCTTATATGTACATGAAAATATTTTTTTAAAATATAAAAACATCTATTTTTTCATTTAAATCAAAGTTGAAAAAGCTCAAAACACATTTGAGATGTAAACTTTAAAAAAAATAAAAATTATATATTTTAATATGTCTTTGGTAAAAAATGAATTTTTAACTGGATATTTTCCCATTAAATAATGAATTTTGAAGTAAATATTTTCTTTGGTTAAATATTTAATATCTAAACTATTGTTTGTACCTAAAAATTACCGTTTTTTATGATAAAAATGCAACGAATATTTGATTTTTTTTAAATTTCGTCTGGAACGGTAAATGATATCTATTGTAGTAACCCAATCTCATATTTTCTAGCCATGCTCATCTTGCGAGTTATACGTGGCATGAGTAATATGTTGCCTTATTCTTGTTGTAAGGACGCTCTAGGAATTTTTATAGTGAATCTGTTCGTTATGTAGGACGATATTGTCGTAAAGTCACATACTCGATTTGGAGGAACATCGTTGCAATGCTTTTGCATGTATTAAACGAACAGGTCTGGAATCGACACCTACATCTGCTTACATTTTCTGTAAGTTTCTGTGCAGTGCATAATGGAGGGTATGTAATACCACTGTTAGTCACTCCTTTCCCTTGGTACGAGCAGATGGATACTAACAACAGGGGTGATGGTCTGGGTTGCCATTTCTTTTCATAGTGGGACCTCGTTGGTTGTCATCTGTGGCTCCATTACAGCATAGTGGTACGTCGACGATACACTAAGCACCGTGTTTTGCCCCTTTACAACAAAGCATCCTGAGCTTAGATTTTAGTAAGATAATTCTCACCAGTACACGGTGCGTGTTTCTACTGCTTGTCTTCATGACTGCTTCTTTTGCCAGCAAGGTAACCGGATCACCTGGCTGGAACGGCCAATCAGTTCTAGGTGCTTCAGTCTGGAACCGCGCGACCGCTACGATCGCAGGTTAGAATCCTGCCTCGGGCATGAATGTGTGTGATGTCGTTAGGTTAGTTAGGTTTAGGTATTTCTAAGGTCTATGGGACTGATGACCTCAGATGTTAAGTTCCATAGTGCTCAGAGCCATTTTTTTTCTAACCGGATCTCTCCGCAATTGAAAACGTCTGGAGCAGCGCCCTTCAAACAGCTAGGGGTTTTGACGATCTAACACGCCAGTCGGACGGAATTTGGCATGATATGCCTCAGGAAAACATTCAGTAACATGCCTAGCCAGATAACTGTTTGCATAAAGACCAGAGGTAGACCAATACATTACTGAGTGGCTCATTTTGTGAAGCTCTTTCTCTTGAACTAATTTTTCTAAAATTGAATTCACTTGTTTCTCTGTACCTGTTCGTACGTCTAACGATTCCCCAGCCCATTCGGATAATTTCTTTGTGGTGTATGTGTGTTTTTTTCCGAGTGTATTTTATGGTTGCTAGTTTTTCTTGTGTTCCGTCTCCAGTTGTTTACCCGAGCAATAACGGATCTTGCGATCAATTTTTGCGCCATCCTATACTTCCGTTTATGTCGATGGTCAGCTGCCAGTCTGCACAAAGTGGAGATAGTTAAGGGATATTTACTGCGTCTTTTGGTACAAGTTTTCTATAGTTTCCAGTGACTCATTACACAGTAATTGCATTTCGTTTTAATTCTTTTTCTGTATTACCCTGAAAATACCTGTACAATTGTGCGACTGGATCTGTGATTTTGTCTCAGGAAAGTTACAGTACGTAGTAATCGAGGTAAAATCGTTGCTTCAAACAGAAGTAATATGCTGCATTCCTCAAGAAGGTGTTGTAGGTCCTCTGCTGTTCCTAATTTAGATAAACTATTTCGAAGACAATATGACAGCTCTCTTAAGTTGTTTGCAGATGATGATTTTGTTTTCTGAATAGTAGAGTCACCAGAAGATCAAAACAGATTTCAAAATGACTTAGATACGATATACGTATGGTGTGAAAAGTGGAAATTGTCTTTCAATAAGGAAAATTGTGACGTCATCCACATGAGTGTAAAAAGAAATCCGTTAAATTTCGGTAACATGATATATCACACAAATCTAAAGGCTATAAATTCGACTAAATACCAATGAATTACAATTAGGAGCAACTTAACTTGGTACTGTAATGTTGTGGGCAAGACAAACCAAAAACTAAGTTCTACTGGCAAAACACTTAGAAAATGCAGCAGGACTCCTTGAGAGACTGGCTACTCTACGCTTGTTCGTAATCTGCTTAAGTATTATTGCGCTGCATGGGATTCTTACCAGATAGAATTGACGGAGGAAGAAGAGCAGCTCATTTTGTATTATCGCTAAATTGGGGAGAGAGAGGCACAGATACGATAAGCGAGTTTGGATGGCAGCCATTAAAACAAGCAAGATCGTAAGAGATGGGAAAGAGCCACCGTGGTTCAACAACCGAGTTAGAAAACTGCTGCGGAAGCAAAGGGAACTTCACAGCAAACATAAACATAGCCAAAGCCTTGCAGACAAACAAAAATTCGAAAAAGACGGTCGTGTGAAACCCAGCTCGCGCTATTCGTCCACGAGACTCAGAGGGCCTTAGACACGGGTTCACAGGTAGATGCCGTGTTTCTTGACTTCCGCAAGGCGTTTGACACAGTTCCCCACAGTCGTTTAATGAACAAAGTAAGAGCATACGGACTATCAGATCAATTGTGTGATTGTATTGAGGAGTTCCTAGATAACAGAACGCAGCATGTCATTCTCAATTGAGAGAAGTCTTCCGAAGTAAGAGTGATTTCAGGTGTGCCGCAGGGGAGTGTCATAGGACCCTTGCTATTCACAATATACACGAATGACCTGGTGGATGACATCCGAAGTTCACTGAGGCTTTTTGCAGATGATGCTGTGATGTATCGAGTGGTTGCAACAATGGAAAATTGTACTGAAATGCAGGAGGATCTGCAGCGAATTGACGCATGGTGCAGGGAATGGCAATTGAATCTCAATGTAGACAAGTGTAATGTGATGCGAATACATAGAAAGATAGGTCCCTTATCATTTAGCTATAAAATAGCAGGTCAGCAACTGGAAGCAGTTAATTCCATAAATTATCTGGGAGTACGCATTAGGAGTGATTTAAAATGGAATGATCATATAAAGTTGATCGTCGGTAAAGCAGATGCCAGACTGAGATTCATTGGAAGAATCCTAAGGAAATGCAATCCGACAACAAAGGAAGTAGGTTACGGTACGCTTGTTCGCCCAATGTTTGAATACTGCTCAGCAGTGTGTGATCCGCACCAGGTAGGGTTGGTAGAAGAGATAGAGAAGATCCAACGGAGAGCAGCGCGCTTCGTTACAGGATCATTTAGTAATTGCCAAAGCGTTACGGAGATGAAAAACTCCGGTGGAAGACTCTGCAGGAGAGATGCTCAGTAGCTCGGTACGGGCTTTTGTTGAAGTTTCGAGAACATACCTTCACCGAGGATTCAAGCAGTATATTGCTCCCTCCTACGTATATCTCGCGAAGAGACCATGAGGATAAAATCAGAGAGATTAGAGCCCACACAGAAGCATACCGACAATCCTTCTTTCCACGTACAATACGAGACTGGAATAGAAGGGAGAACCGATAGAGGTACTCAGGGTACGCTCCGCCACACACCGTCAGGTGGCTTGCGGAGTATGGATGTAGATGTAGATGTAGATGTAGAAATACGTTACTCGTTGCGCCGAGATCTTATCACGAAATGTCAATCGCCAATTTTCTCCCCTGAATGTGAAAATATTTTATTGTCTCCAACTACGTATGGAGAAATGATCATTATAATTAAATACGAGAAATCAGAGCTTGTACAGTAAGATTTAAGCGTTAATTTTTCCCACGCGCTGTTAGAGAATGGAACGTTAGAGAAATAGTCTGAAGGTGGTTCGAAGTCAATTAAATGTGAACTGCAGAGTAGTCATTAGATGTAGATGAGAACAGTGCAAACGTCTACGATATGCGCTGTACGCCTTGTTTGGAAACAAACTTGTTTAATTCACTCAGCCATGTTTGCTGTTTAGAACAATAAAGCCTACTGTACTCTTCGCTCTAAAGCTTGCATTCAGTGCTCCCTGTTCATGCCTCGGGTTTGTTTTTTAGGCTGTGTTAGTTGTACACAGGACTACAGGTTTTGTGGTCAGAGTTAAACTAGACACACCTCGTGTATGGTTGCGGTAAATGATACGGAAGAGCGGCACAAACTGTTCTGCTGAGCTGTTCCCTTAAAGACGCCAACCACATCATAGTACTTAGTGCATTTGTAAGTTTTGGTTATTGCATGTTACAGACGTCTTCATACTGTTGTAAAGTTAATTTCACTGAAACGAAGGCAACAAAACGAATAAATCATGACTACATTATTACTCTGCTATGAAACATCGGAGGCGACGAGTACCCTGCACCAAAATGTTCCTAAACAACCTCCGAAATTTTTGTCAGTGTTGTTCTTATTCATTCTGTATATTGTGGGCAGTGACGGTCTTACTATACTCCTTGGAAGAATGTCAGAAGATATGTTTACATCTGGTAATGTCTGCCCTTTACAAGAGAAATGTTGTGTTCTATTTGCTAGGAAGTTCACATCCAGCCCCAAAAATGATCTGATATTCAGTAAGCTTCTATTTTCTTCACTAGGAAATAGTACAAAGCTGTACCGAATATCTTCTAGAACTCAGAGAACTAGTCACAAACTTGAGCGCCATTGTCTTCTGCCTTCTGGATCACTTGGATGAAGAAGGAGAACTGAATCTGACATTTTTCCAGTGGTTTTCTACAACGTAGAGAAATCAGGTAAAGTATCATGCCGTTGACTACGCACTGGAGAAACCAATATATTGTGAAGCTACACGGGATGTCTTGGGAGAGAGCAGGCGGCGGATGTAATTCCTACAGCATTCCGCTCCGCGCAGACGATAACTCAAGTTTCCCGCCTGGCAGCCTCGTTCGCAGCAGCAGCAGCTGGTGCTGCTGCGCGAACCGGCTATCTGCAGTGGAGTCGAGCCAAAAGTTATCGATTCGGGCGCTGATATCGATTCAAGGGCCGGTAGTTGCAACTTCTGCTAATAGAGAGCCGCACGCGGCCCGCTACGTCGTCCGTTAAGCCGGCAACTCAAAATTCTGCGATCTGCTGGACAGCGATGCTTACTCTCGTCGGACTAGCGTATGTGTATTATGAGGTCAGCGCAACAGAATGCAAGCGGCAACTGATTTTACCTGGAAGAGCAGAGTTTCTCAAGCAACCTATTCTGCATATGGATTTCTTGAAAACGAGGGTTTCGGTCCTTCCTGTAACTCTACTTTGTATTTCGGACGGTTCTAAACAACGGCAAATTAGTTCAACAATTGTATTTTGCTAAAACTTCATTTTGTTCCTGTAATTAACTACTGACATTTTCCTAACGTGCTCTGGTCATCTTGCGTACTGCCGGTGCAACATCCGATGATGACTTGTTTTACAGCCTGCATTTATCATCAGAACAATCAGAGTACGAATTCAGCGCCTAGACATTATCTTCTTTAACCCTACATTTCTATACCATAGCAAAATTTACGAGTACAGTTGGTACCAACTCGCGGCTCTCGGCTATTGATTATCGACAGCAAAGGGCTTAAAAAAAAAGACATTTTGTACTTTTTGTATGTAATGTATCATTGGAGACCTTATAATTTCAATTAACTAGTCCATAAATTATAAATTATGAGTTCTTTTGAATAAAATATGGAGGAACAGAAACTTATAAGATTTACCAACAACGTAACATTTTCCCCCTTTACTGTTTTAGGGTTAACGATCTCGAACTATGAGGGAATGAACCGAAGAATGTTATATATTCTCGCGACCACTCCAAATCGTAAGTTACGATTCACACACAAACACACACACACACACCTCCTTTGACGCACACAAACTTACATTGTGTTGCATGTTATTATCATTCCCTTGTTACTGCTAGGACTGAGACGATCTCAATTGGAGTGTGCGCCAGAAGCTACGCACTACAGATTTGAGATATCCGCAGTCGATTGCCGGTAAGAGGCCGGAATGAACCCGTTCTCACCCCCGTCACCCTCCCCACCCCACAGACTGCTTTTATGACTAATCTATTAATTCGCTCATGTCAGAGTTCAGTGCTGTCTGTACCTAAATACAAAGTAAGTCACGAGGAAAGGTGATAGTGATTATGAACAAAAAACTTCTCACGGAGACATGCCCTATCTGAATGGCTTCCGTGATAGAACACATGTAATATACATTGCTTTTTATTTTCTGTATGATTCAAACTTGTCATTGCTTAGAACGTACCACAGAAATGGAGAGGAAGCTTAGGCAAACAGTTTGATACAGGACGCTCGTGGTCTATGAAGGCGGGAAACTACTTCAAATTGGCTTACAGAAACTACCTAAGCTACAATAGATGCGCGTCACGCGAGATTCGCCATATTCTCGCGCTCTCGTCTTTAGTCCTAGAGTAAAAAATAAATTGTACCTCTTTTGCAGGAATTTTTATGTAGATTACTTTTGCTCTTACAGAATAATGCTGAAGATTGGATGGGTAGATCACATAACTAATGAGGAGGTATTGAATAGGATTGGGGAGAAGAGGAGTTTGTGGCACAATTTGACCAGAAGAAGGGATCGGTTGGTAGGACATGTTCTGAGGCATCAAGGGATCACCAATTTAGTATTGGAGGGCAGCGTGGAGGGTAAAACTCGTAGATGGAGACCAAGAGATGAATACACTAAGCAGATTCAGAAGGACCTAGGTTGCAGTAGGTGGTAACTTCCCTCTGTTACCATATTGCCAGTTCATTGTCACCCTGTATTCGACCCCTTATTTCAGTCAACATGTGCCATAAATTTTCTTTCTCCTCGTTTGGATTTAGTACCTCCTCATTAATTATGCGCTCTATCAGCTAACCAGCATCATCAGCTTTCTTCTGTAGCACAACATTTGGAAAGGTTCCCTTCTGCTGTTGTCTAAATTCCCGACGTCCATGCTTCACTTTCGATCAAGGCTACACTCCACACAAGCGCAGTTCAGAAAAGACTTCCTAATACTTAAATTGTATTGGATGGTACCAGATTTCTCATGCTCAGGAAGACTTTGCTTAGTATTGCAAGTCTGCATTTTTCATTCTCTCTAATTCGCTCATTGCAAGTTATTTTCATGGCCAAATAACATCAACTAAATTTAGTCTGTCATTTCATAATACAGTTCCAATAACATCGCCTGAAAATTAAAAATGTAATACGTCTAATACCAAGCGCTCTTCATTCTCATGATTAATACAGAGAAGTGATTTACTTTATGCAGATCAAGCACAGATAAAATTAATTAATATTACTCGACATGGTTTTATGCGTTATTTTAGGATTGCAAGTATTTTATTTTAGATAGGCAGCCTAGTAACCATGTAAAACGGACACTCTCCTCGTAGATGAGACGTGACCTTTGCTCTATGCCGTGGATGACAAACAAATACACAAGCGCCTACACTGCTGATCTCTCAACTTCCCTATTGCTGCTTGTTATGAAACAGGAGAAAAACTGAAACAGTAAAATACTATATTTTTACAGACATTATCATGCTCTATAGTTGACTGTTGGAGAGTCAGCTCTTGTACCGTATTGTCTGTGTGATACTCATTTCTTTAATGAGTAACATCATTCCTATTGTACGAAGAAACATCAAGCAATAAATATCAAGGCGAGAGGTCGCTAGTTGTACTATCGATCAGGATAGATTCTTGTAGCCATTAGAAAACGGATCTGAATGAAGCCTTACCGATTTCGCAAGGTTGTGTCGCACACTAGCAAAGATCGGACGGAATTTGGCATGATATGCCTCAGGAAAACATTCAGTAACATGCCTAGCCAGATAACTGTTTGCATAAAGACCAGAGGTAGACCAATACATTACTGAGTGGCTCATTTTGTGAAGCTCTTTCTCTTGAACTAATTTTTCTAAAATTGAATTCACTTGTTTCTCTGTACCTGTTCGTACGTCTAACGATTCCCCAGCCCATTCGGATAATTTCTTTGTGGTGTATGTGTGTTTTTTTTCCGAGTGTATTTTATGGTTGCTAGTTTTTCTTGTGTTCCGTCTCCAGTTGTTTACCCGAACAATAACGGATCTTGCGATCAATTTTTGCGCCATCCTATACTTCCGTTTATGTCGATGGTCAGCTGCCAGTCTGCACAAAGTGGAGATAGTTAAGGGATATTTACTGCGTCTTTTGGTACAAGTTTCCTATAGTTTCCAGTGACTCATTACACAGTAATTGCATTTCGTTTTAATTCTTTTTCTGTATTACCCTGAAAATACCTGTACAATTGTGCGACTGGATCTGTGATTTTGTCTCAGGAAAGTTACAGTACGTAGTAATCGAGGTAAAATCGTTGCTTCAAACAGAAGTAATATGCTGCATTCCTCAAGAAGGTGTTGTAGGTCCTCTGCTGTTCCTAATTTAGATAAACTATTTCGAAGACAATATGACAGCTCTCTTAAGTTGTTTGCAGATGATGATTTTGTTTTCTGAATAGTAGAGTCACCAGAAGATCAAAACAGATTTCAAAATGACTTAGATACGATATACGTATGGTGTGAAAAGTGGAAATTGTCTTTCAATAAGGAAAATTGTGACGTCATCCACATGAGTGTAAAAAGAAATCCGTTAAATTTCGGTAACATGATATATCACACAAATCTAAAGGCTATAAATTCGACTAAATACCAATGAATTACAATTAGGAGCAACTTAACTTGGTACTGTAATGTTGTGGGCAAGACAAACCAAAAACTAAGTTCTACTGGCAAAACACTTAGAAAATGCAGCAGGACTCCTTGAGAGACTGGCTACTCTACGCTTGTTCGTAATCTGCTTAAGTATTATTGCGCTGCATGGGATTCTTACCAGATAGAATTGACGGAGGAAGAAGAGCAGCTCATTTTGTATTATCGCTAAATTGGGGAGAGAGAGTCACAGATACGATAAGCGAGTTTGGATGGCAGCCATTAAAACAAGCAAGATCGTATGTAGATTACTTTTGCTCTTACAGAATAATGCTGAAGATTAAATGGGTAGATCACATAACTAATGAGGAGGTATTGAATAGGATTGGGGAGAAGAGGAGTTTGTGGCACAACTTGACTAGAAGAAGATTCTTGTAGCCATTAGAAAACGGATCTGAATGAAGCCTTACCGATTTCGCAAGGTTGTGTCGCACACTAGCAAAGATGCAAAAGGTTTTATTGTCACCAGAATCTTTCGTTTCTTCCACAAGCAAGCACGTGTTACTTCTGCAATGCTTAATGATATCACGTCGCTTAGTTCTCTGGCCTGCGATGGAGGTATGGTTTTCTCTGAACGCGATTTGAAGATACGAGTAACAAAGTAACTGGACAATTTCATATTCGCTCTCTGCAGGAACAGTGGTTTTAGTCCCGTTGTTAGCATTGATCGGTCGTTTGCTGTTTTCCTAAATCATTAACCCCCGTCCCACGTGTTTTCGATGTCTCCTAAGTGGGTAACAACTTCGAAATTAACTTTCTATTTTCACAATATTTATGTTATCTTGTTCGGTGACAACTGAAAATCCCGAGATTTGGACACGGTCATAGGCGGCCACTATTATTGACGACAAGTGTACACCTTCAGGTATCTCGTATACAAGCGAGCTCCTATCATGCTAAGGTCCTGGCGAAAAGAAACAGGAGAATATATTTCTGATCGGCTATCAGGGTATATATATCGATACCGATGTGGAATGAGAATCAGAACTATTAAATAATGATCACTGACAATACTACACTCCTGGAAATGGAAAAAAGAACACATTGACACCGGTGTGTCAGACCCACCATACTTGCTCCGGACACTGCGAGAGGGCTGTACAAGCAATGATCACACGCACGGCACAGCGGACACACCAGGAACCGCGGTGTTGGCCGTCGAATGGCGCTAGCTGCGCACCATTTGTGCACCGCCGCCGTCAGTGTCAGCCAGTTTGCCGTGGCATATGGAGCTCCATCGCAGTCTTTAACACTGGTAGCATGCCGCGACAGCGTGGACGTGAACCGTATGTGCAGTTGACGGACTTTGAGCGAGGGCGTATAGTGGGCATGCGGGAGGCCGGGTGGACGTACCGCCGAATTGCTCAACACGTGGGGCGTGAGGTCTCCACAGTACATCGATGTTGTCGCCAGTGGTCGGCGGAAGGTGCACGTGCCCGTCGACCTGGGACCGGACCGCAGCGACGCACGGATGCACGCCAAGACCGTAGCATCCTACGCAGTGCTGTAGTTGACCGCACCGCCACTTCCCAGCAAATTAGGGACACTGTTGCTCCTGGGGTATCGGCGAAGACCATTCGCAACCGTCTCCATGAAGCTGGGCTACGGTCCCGCACACCGTTAGGCCGTCTTCTGCTCACGCCCCAACATCGTACAGCCCGCCTCCAGTGGTGTCGCGACAGGCGTGAATGGAGGGACGAATGGAGACGTGTCGTCTTCAGCGATGAGAGTCGCTTCTGCCTTGGTGCCAATGATGGTCGTATGCGTGTTTGGCGCCGTGCAGGTGAGCGCCACAATCAGGACTGCATACGACCGAGGCACACAGGGCCTACACCCGGCATCATGGTGTGGGGAGCGATCTCCTACACTGGCCGTACACCTCTGGTGATCGTCGAGGGGACACTGAATAGTGCACGGTACATCCAAACCGTCATCGAACCCATCGTTCTACCATTCCTAGACCAGCTAGGGAACTTGCTGTTCCAACAGGACAATGTACGTCCGCATGTATCCCGTGCCACCCAACGTGCTCTAGAAGGTGTAAGTCAACTACCCTGGCCAGCAAGATCTCCGGATCTGTACCCCATTGAGCATGTTTGGGACTGGATGAAGCGTCGTCTCACGCGGTCTGCACGTCCAGCACGAACGTTGGTCCAACTGAGGTGCCAGGTGGAAGTGGCATGGCAAGCCGTTCCACAGGACTACATCCAGCATCTCTACGATCGTCTCCATGGGAGAATAGCAGCCTGCATTGCTGCGGAAGGTGGATATACACTGTACTAGTGCCGACATTGTGCATGCTCTGTTGCCTATGTCTATGTGCCTGTGGTTCTGTCAGTGTGATCATGTGATGTATCTGACCCCAGGAATGTGTCAATAAAGTTTCCCCTTCCTGGGACAATGAATTCACGGTGTTCTTATTTCAATTTCCAGGAGTGTATGTTCACCACAAATCTTAACTGGGGATCTTGTACATCTGTGGAACTGGTGCTTACGTGTCTCTGGGTAATTATATTCGATATTGCTTATCTAATCTCCAGAGTAACAGGTGTAATCAATGAAAAATTTGAGGGCATGAAACTGAGCTTTACTCGCACATGACTACAACAATCATCGATTAAACTCATCTCTGTGAACGACGTCAGTGGGTCTGTGTGTGATAGGGGTGCTGAAATATACTGCCTGAAAAAAAAGTTAAGTATCCAGAAGGGGAGGAGGACAGGAAATGAAACTTCACGGGTTGAGAGTGTATGTGATGTTATTTCAATGGTTACAAAGTCCAGTAAGATTTACAAAGGACTTGGCAGTATGAGCCCAGTTATCAGTACGACGTTGCACCCCCTCAGGACTGGATGCATGCAGTGATTCGGTTGGAAAGATGTCATGCAGCCGTCGTATCGTACCCTGGGCAAGCTGGCCTACAACTGTCGTAGATGGTACTTGAAATCCTGCTTTGTACTGGAACGCAACTGACATCCGACACATTCCACATATATGTTTTATGGGGAAGTATTTGGCGACGTTGTTTGCTACGGGAGTAGCTCAACATTACGCAGATAGCTCATAGAGAAATGACATTGCGATCCTTTCATATGGGAGGTAAAGTATGAGGACATAGGATGACTGTGATGCGACGTTCTGCCGTCATACTTCCCTCAATAACTACGAGCCACGAACTGAAGTGAAACCCGATGTCTACCCCCACCATGATGCCAGGGGTTACATGCTGTTCCTCTCCAAAACATTGCGAGAAGGGGACCTCTCCCCAGGTCGCCGTGAGACGCTCATCCACGGAACTGCACAACTTCGATTCATCGCTCAAAATACGACGCTATTCATCAACAACCGTTGCTTCCCGGTGACGGCACCACTCCAAACCCGGTCGTTTCTGTTGTGTTACCACTACCCTAGCATGGGACGGCAGTTACGTATTCTGGCAGACCAATGGTGCGGGGTGACAGAATATTTCAGGGAGTCTGTTACTTCTTCTCGAATACCGCGCGCAGATGTGAAGGTGCTTCATGCTTGGTGCACAATACGACGATCTTACCTTGTGGTAGCCAGACGTGGATGATCAGACTCTTGATGATGAGTACGCCTGCCCTCACGTGCCCCTGCAGTCTAGCTTAGGGCCACTGCCACACCCGAATGTCCCACACACGTGGATATTGCACGTTTGGACCAGCCGGCTTAATGGAGATCCACAATGTGGCCCCTAAACCCTGTCAGCTGTTGATAATGCTGCCTCACAAGAGAATGCGGTATCACCGTGTCCTTCTTACCTTGTAGTAGCCAGACGTGGATGATCAGAATCTTGATAATGAGTATGAATGCGCTCATGTACCCTTGCAATCTAGCTTACGGCCACTGCCACACCCGAAGGCCCCACACACGTGGATATTGCACGATTCGACCAGCTGGCCAAATGGAGACCCACAATGCGACCTCTAAACGCTGTCAGGTGTTGATAATGCTGCCTCAGAAGAGAACGCGGTATCAGTATCTCCTTGTCCTTCACAGAGACCGCCCTACGCTTGACGCTGCTCATGATCCTTATAAACCTTAAGAGCCCTGGTAACATTTATTTATTTATTACTGTCGTGAGATTCGAATACCGGTCGTTACATTCTATAATTTCAAATCGACACCGAGAGAGGTGGTGCAGTGGTTTGCACTCTGGACTCGCATTCAGGGGGACGATGGTTCAATCCCGTGTCCGGCCATCCTGATTTAAGTTTTTCGTGACTTCCCTAGATCACTTCAGGCAAATGCCGGGATGTTTCCTTCCGAAGGGCAGTGCCAATTTCTTTCTCCATCCCTCCCTAATCCGAGCTTGTGTTCTGTCTTCAATGACCTCGTTGTCGACGGGAAGTTAAACTCTAATCTCCTCCTCCTTCAAATTGACGTTCAGTATATATAATATTAAAATCCACAACTCAATTCTACAGCTGTAACAACAGAAAAAAGTGCAAGAGAAGGAAAGGAAGAAAAGTGAATTGAGAGGAAATAAAAACCCACCACAACATGACCCTGTGTCCGCAAAACTGTTACAATGGTAGTCAGCAATCCTGGGATGGCTCAAGACTGCTGATCAACCACACTGAACTCGTACAACACCAGTATACTCTGGCGGCTCTTCTCCTTGTCAGAGAGAGAACTGCATCATTTACATACCCGCCGATAGCGCTTACATGTACGAAGTTACATTGACATGCGACCATGCCTTCTGGGGGTTTCACTTTTGTTTTGTCAAGCAGTGTATTTTTCTAACAGTATGTAGTTCAAAATTAATTGTCTAGCAGAGAGTTCGTCGGACTAATTTCAAGACATTTCTCTACCTTTCCACTCTGTAACAGCGAGCGGGAAAAACGAATAGAAATCTTTTCGTGCGATATCCGATTTCTCTTATTTTATTATGATGATCATTTCTTCCTATCTAGGTGGGCCCCTACACAATCTCGTCGCATTTGAAGGAGACAGTTGGTGACAGAAATTTCATGATAAGATCTACATCTACATCTACATCTTCACACGTACTCCGCAAGCCACCGTACGGCGGGAGGTGGAAGGTATCCTGTAGCACAATTAGCATTGCCCTTTCCTGTTTCACTCACTAATACAGCGAGGGAAAAACAACTGTCTGTATGCCTCCGTACGAGACTTAATGTCTCTGGTCTCGCCTTCATGGTCAAAAATGGTTCAATTGGCTCTGAGCACTATGCGACTTAACATCTGAGGTCATCAGTCCCCTAGAACTTAGAACTAGTTAAATCTAACTAACCTAAGGACATCACACACATCCATGTCGGAGGCAGGATTCGAACCTGCGACCGTAGCAGCAGCGCGGTTCCGGACTGAAGCGCCTGGAACCGCTCGGTCACGCCGGCCGGCTCTTCATGGTCCTTACGCGAAATATACGTTGCCTGTTCTCTAATTTTCTCAATAACGTTCCTCGAAAAGAACGTCGTCTTCCTTCCAGTGATTCCCATTTCAGTTCCCGAAGGATCTCCGTACTACATGCCTGTTGTTCGACCCTACCGGCAACAGATATTGCAGCCTGCCTCTGAACTGCTTCGCTGTCTTCCTTCAATCCGACCTAGTGCGGCTCCCAAACACTCGAACAGTCCTCGACAGTGGCTTGCACTAGTGCCCTATAGGTGGTCTCCTTTAACTAGTCGACCATTCGCCTTCCGAACTTCAATTCTTCCATGTCATTCCATTTCATATTGCTTTGCACCATTACGCCTACAAATCTAAGCAATCTTCACCACCTTCAGCTCGTCCTCAGCTCGTGGTCTCGCCGTAGCGTTCTCGCCTCACGAGCAAGGGGTCCTGGGTTCAACTCCCAGTAGTGTCAGGGATTTTGACATGCCCCGAGATGACTGGGTGTTGTGTCGTTTTCATTTTCATCATTCATCTCCATTAAGCTCAGAGAAAAGCAACGGCAAAACTCCACTAGGACGTTGCTTTGTACGGCGGTGCCAGTCTACCGCCTCGTTCCCCTACTCTCTGTCAAGAAGCATGGGACTTCATTTTCATTTTTTCCATACATTACCTTACATTTTTCTACATTTAGAGCTGGCTGCCGTTCATTACAGCCACTAGAAATTTTATCTAAGGCATCTCTGCACACTTCTATAGTCACTCAACGGCGACACATTCCCATATACCGCAGCGTCATCGGCAAACAGGTGCAGACTACTCCTTTCGCTGCCCACCAGATCGCTTATGTATATAGAAAATAACAGCGGTCCAATCACACTTCCCCAGGGTTCTCCTGATGATACTCTTGTCTCTGATGAACACCCGCCGGCGAGGACAACATACTTGGTTCTGTTACTTAAGAAGTGTTCGAGCCACTCACATATGTGGGAACCTATTCTGTATGCCAGTATTTTCGTTAACAGTCGGCATTACAGCACCGTGTCAAATGCTTTATGGAAATCTCGGAATATGGAGTCCAACTGCTGTCCTTTATCCATCGTTCGCAGGACCACACATCTCTTTACCCACGACATTACCCATGTTATTGTTCCAAGCTAAGTTATTCGTAACTTTAATCCCCACGTATTTAGTTGAATTCACAGCCTTTAGATTTCAGTGATATATCGTGTAACCGAAATTTAGCGGATATTTTTAGTACTCATGTAGATGACTTCACACTCTTCCTCATTTACAGTCAACTGCCAATTTTTGCAGCGTACAGACATCCTGAATGTAGTGGCCCTATAACACTTCCTTGGGGAAGTGAATCCTTCAGATTTATTCGATGACATTCCGTCAGTTAGTATCGACTGTGACCTTTCCGACAGGAAATTATTCATCCAATCGCACAACTGGCATGCCATTTGATTAGAAGTTGCTTGCGAGGAACTGTCTCAAAATCCTTCTCTAAATCTAAAAATATGGAATCAATTTGACATCCCCTGTCGATAACACTTATTACGTGTGAGAATAAAGAGCTAGCACTGCTCCACAAGAACGATATTTTCTGAATCCGTGTAGGCTATTTGTCACTAAATCGTTTTCTTCGATGTTATTCACACTGTTCCATCACAGCATACATTCCGCAATCCTGCTCCATGACTACTTTAGTGATGCGGGTCTGTAATTCAGTGGAAGACTCCTGTTCCTTTCTTGAGTTCTGGTGGAACCTGTGTAACTTTCCAGTCTTTAGGTGCGGGTATTCTGACGAGCGACGGTTGTGTCTGATTGCTAAGTAGGGAGCTATTGTACCAGGATGTTCTGAAGGGAACATAATTGGTATACAATCTGGACTGAAGACCATGCCTTTGTTAAGTGATTTAAGCTGCTTTGCTACATCGAGATTTATCTACGTTCAAGTCAGTCAATTTGACAGTTGTTCCTGATTCAAATTCTGGAATATTTGCTTCGTCTTCTCCGGTGAAGGAGTTTCGGATAACCGGGTTTAGTAACTCTGCTTTAGTAACCAGTAACAACAGCATTGCTATCACGCAGTGAAGATATTCATTGCATCTTGACGCTGTTGTACTTTATGTATGACCAAAATCGCTTCGGATTTTCTGCCAGATTTCAAGACAGAATTTCGTTGTGGAAACTGTTAAAAGCATCTCGCAATGAATTTATTGCTAAATTTCGAGCTTATGTTAAACTTTGCCAGTCTTGAACATTTTGCATTCTTTTAAATTTGGCATGCTTATTTCGCTGCTTCTTCCACAATACATAAAATCATGCCTGCATGACACCAGTAAAGTCTCTGAAATTGAGTCATTTCACTTGTATAAGTACCTCCACCTGGGTTTGCACGCTGGATCCTCCATTTAGGTTGGATGGTGAGGTGCTATTCCAGAATATGGAGAGCGTCGACAGTTGTGTTCGTGTGTAAGGGGGAATTTAAAGTAAACTGGAGTGGCAGTGATCGAGAGGGAGGCGTGTATTTGTGTAAAGTGATGTGACAAGGTGGCTTAGTGGCTAGCACACCTGCCGAGTAAGCAGGAGAGCCGAGTTCGGTACCCGGTTTTGGTACAAATTTTCGCTTACCACTTCAGTCTATATACATAAAATTATATACTTATGAGAAGAGTAAAGTGTATGAAATTGTGTTATTTCGAATGTTCTGTTTTGTGTATCATGTGGGGATCATTTCCATATCTTATTATGGTGTCTATGTATCAGTCAAATGCCGTCGACATTATTTCTTCGAATTCAAGCCACATCTGGTCTACGCTTACATAGTGAGATTGGAAGGAGCAGAGACTGTCTCTGAGGAAGACGTCATGCGAATTTGTATCTGCTTTTTTAAAAATATATATTTTGCGCTTATTTATGGTAGATTTGGATGTTACAGTGCTGAGTCTTGCTACAACGACCTTGTGGTCACTAATCCCTGTATCCTCCCTGGTGCTCCCAATGTGCTCAGAATTTTTTGTTGGTGAGGGGTCAAGTATGTTTTCACGATCATTTACACTTTGGGTGAGCACGTGAACTAAACATACAAAATGATTTTCGGAGAAAGCATTCAGTACGATTTCGAGGACACTTTATACCCACCACAGACTTTAAACATGTATTTTCGCCGATATGTCGAGGGTAAATTTAAATCACCACCAGCTATGAAATGAAACGAAATGATCGCATTGGTCCTTCTTCGGGGAAGTTAGGCCGCCAAGTGCACATCTTATATCGCTCGACGCCACACTGGGCGACTTGAGCGCCGGGGATGAGGATGAAATGATGATGAGGAGAACACAACAGCCAGCCCACGAGTGGAGAAAATCTCCAACCCAGCCGGGAATCGAACCAGGGCCCGCTTGCATGGGAGGCGAGCACGTTACCTCTCAGGGGGGGGGGGGGGGGGGGGAGGGGTTAAAGGAACCAATTATTAATTTATTCCGGTGTCAAGTATAACCTTTAGTCACACTAACTCATTGGAAGTACCTACTTCTGTTTCTCTGCACGGTAAACTACTTCTGACATACAATAAACACTCCACCGCAAATAGCATCGAACCCACCCTTTCTCAGCACGGTTGCGTCCTTTGTAAAAATTTCAGCTGAACTTAACTCCGGTGTTATCCAATTTTCAGTATCTATAATTTGAGCTTCAGTGCTTTCTGCTAGCGCTTGAGGCTCTGGTTTTTTCCCTAGACAGCTGCGACAATGTACAACTAGTATAATACCGACTGTTGCTAGGTCTGCTCTTGTCGTGTGTTTGCCGGCACTCTTTCAGACTGACGCCCTTCCTGTGGTTTCTCGATACCCTCTTACCTAAGAAACCGCCCGGTCCCCTCCGAACAGTGCTCGCTACTTTTTGCTCCGTTAGAAGCTCTTCTCGCTCTTTTTCCTGTTTTTATGAAGCGTTATGCCCGCAACTGCCTAATTTACAGTAAACCTCGATAAAGGATAATAAATTGTGAGTTTAGTGTCAACGCCGCCGTTCCACCTACTGCGATAACTTCGGGAGTATCACGAGGGACTGCTGTAGGGCCGTTACTGCCCACCATGTGTATCATGACGTGATCCATAACGCTGGAAGCTCCGTGAGACTGCATGGAGATAACGCTGTTGTATATAGGAAAGTTTAGAGTTCTAGGAAACTTTAGCAAAATGCAGAAAGATCGGTGTTTGGTGCAAGGACTGGCGCTGACCCTCCAAGTAAATAAATGTAACTTATCGCGCAGAAATATACGGAGACCCATTACTCTCTGATTACTCTTCTTCTCCTTCTACTGCACTTAACGTGTTAGGCCAGTTTGGGCTGTTATGGTACCCATCTTTTTCTCTGTCTGCCAGGATCTCTTTTCCCATTTGGTTTATATTTCTTTATCTGGCGTGGTAGTCTCTCGGGATCCTGCCTTCATAGCCATTTATTCCGTTGTTTTTTGTTTTCATCCTCTTTTCTTCCACTCTTCAAATTTTCGTCTCCTTTCGAATATCTTAATTTCACATCATACAAATCAAAAAAAGTTTTGTGTCACCCAGGTTCCGAGAACTCCTGAAGACAGACGTTGACTGTGTGTATTGTTTCTCAGACACAGCCCCTTTGACTGTTCAGAGACGTCAGTAAACCCGCCCAAAGATGTAAACAACCACGCATGAGGAGCGCCTATTGGACGGAAGGCGTCCGACAGTTGATCAGTTCCAGTCATTCCACCAGGAAGGAGGTACACGGCTCGTGTTGTCTTTAGGTCAACCATGCCTAGACGGTCACTACCGCGGTTAGATCGCGTCCGCATTGTTACTTTGTGCCAGGAAGGGCTCTCAACAAAGGAAGTGTTTTTCGGACATGGTAGAGATACAGAGAGACAGGAACTGTCGATGACATGCCTCACTCAGGCCGCCCAAGGGCTACTACTGCAGTGCATGACCGCTACCTACAGATCATGGCTCGGAGGAGCCCTGATAGCAACGCCACCTTGTTGAATAATGCTTTTCGTGCAGCCACAGGACGTCATGTTACGACTCAAACTGTGCGCAGTAGGCTGCATGATGCGCAACTTCACTCCCGACGTCCATGGAGAGGTCCATCTTTGCAACGACGACGCCGTACAACGCGGTACAGATGGGCCCAACAACATGACGAACTGACCACCTCCGGTGGTCATGGAAGCAGCCGTAACGGCTGTACGATACGTGAATGCCATCCTCCGACTGATAGTACAACCATATCGGCATCATATTGGCGAGGCATTCATCTTCATGGACGAAAATTCGCGCCCCCATCGTTCACATCTTGTAAATGACTTCCTTCCGGATAACGAAATCGCTCGACTAGAGTTGCCAGCATGTTCTTCCATACATGAACCCCATCGAACATGCCTGGGATAGATTGAAATGGCTGTTTATGGACGACGTGACCCACAGCCACTCTTGAGGGATCTACGCCTTTCGCCGTTGAGGAGTGGGACAATCTGGACCGACAGTGCCTGATGAACTTGTAGCTAGTATGCCACGACGAATACAGCCATGCATCAATGCAAGAGGAGGTATTAGAGGTACCGGTGTGTACAGCAATCTGGACCACCGCCTCTGGAGGTCTCGATGTATGGTAGCACAACATGCAGTGTGTGACTTTCATGAGCAATAAAAATGGCGGAAATGATGTTTACGTTGATCTCTATTCCAATTTTCTGTACAGTTGCCGAAACTCTCGGAACCGAGGTGATGAAAAACCGCTCTAAGAAATATTGTTTCTCTTCCGTGTATTTGTTTTTCTTGTCTTTTGTTCAATATCCAAAATCCCCTTCCATATAAACCCTAGTAACGTTAAGAGAACATACATAGATATTCAAAGGGTAATCCTTTGTCGATATAACCACTTTCTTCTGTACGTCCGAAAGAACAGATAACATTGGTGATCTTGTAGCTCTCGAAGAATGGAATTACAATCAAATCCAGACCATTAACTGCTTACAGTCATTAATAAATATCAACGGGTTCAGTTGAAAATGTATGCCCCGACTGGAGCTCAAACCCGAGACCTCTTGGTTACATGGCAGACGCTCTATCCGACTGAGCCATCGAGGACAGAGAGGATAGTGCGACTGCAGGGACTTACCTCTGGCACGCTCCCCGTGGGATTCACACTTCCAACTTACTGTCCACACACTATATTTATAGTGCCCCCGCCCACTATACTCATTATTCGCGGCAGTCAGTCTACCGATTCACCGCTCTAAGAAATATCAATTCTATTCCTTGTATTTCTTTTTCTTGTCTTCACTACTCAAAATCCACTTCCATATAGGCCCTAGCACCGTTAAGAGTACATACATACATATTCTAACGGTTAATGCTTTGTCGATATAACCACTTTCTTCTGTCGTTATATGGTCGTTCCAGCTTCATGTAATTGTCACATCCTGTTTTCTCCTTGATGTCTTCCAAATACTTCTTCCTAGGTTGTTCTTTTCCTTTCTTTACCAACACTTTCCCTTCAAGAATACTAATTATGTAGGCGTTGTGCCTGAAAACGTGTCCAACAAATATTCTTTTTCTTTTCCATTTCGTTTAATAATCCTCTCTCTTCGTCTACTTCTCTTAAGACTTGCAGGTTGGTTTTTCTTTCCATACAGCTCATTCTTGTCATTTTCTGTTATATACACATTTCAGCAGGTCAATTCGTTTCCTTTCAAGCCGACCTAGAGTCAAACTTTCGTCGTGTAAAGCAATGCACTCCATACAAATGATTTTGCGAAGGATTTTCTGACATCTGAATTCATGAGTTTGCTGGTTAAAATGGTTCTCTTAGTCATAAATGCATTTTGTCAATGCAAACCTTCACCTCGATTAAGAATTTATTGTTCTCTGTGATTTCAACAAAACTGATTCATGATAAATTATGATATTATCAATTTTTATCTTTGTTTTAATTTCTCCCATATTTATTCATACTACCGTTACTTATTTGCGTTTGTTAACTTTTAATTCCCATAGTTTAATGGGTTAGCAACGCGACTGTTTAGTAACGTTTTAGTCGTATCTCTTTCTGTGTTTTATGCTTCAATGTTTTATTAATTGTTGTACATATACTTCGAAATCTATTCAACTTAATCTGTAAATCATCTTCGTATTCGTACGATATTTTACATCCAAGATAATTACTAGACACAGTGGCAGACGTATAATACGAGGCGTGTTCGGAAAGTAAGGCCTGATGAAGCCCGAAACAGAAACCACTGTGAAAACCCGATGGAACTTTGCACAGATGTGTTGGGCACTGTCTTTAATGTGCCTGTCGATCGCTTCACGTCACACTTTTCAGTTCTGAGCGCAAAGCGATCGCGTAGAAATGCCTAAAGCAACAGTGTCTCCCGTCAAGTATGCGGTCCTGGTGAGAGATTTCGCCGGAAGCTATGCAGCCCACATAATGCAAATCCCATGCGTTTCTTTCTTGAAGACAATTTTCAGCCGCATTTTGCAGGGCCAATGAAGATGTTGCTGCAGCGTTTTTGATGGGATGTGTCTGATCACCCACAATACGGCCCTTAATTGACTCCCTCTGTTGTTCATCTCTGCTCACTTGAACTGCTGGCTATGAAGACAACATTTTGGCACAAACAACAAAAGGCAGACCAGCACAGAGAAATGGCTAAAAGCATAGGCGGCTGCGTTCTGTGACAAGGGTACTGGAAAGTTTGTACAACGCCACTACAAATGTCAAAGTCGGAGCGGCGACTATTTAAAGAGGTAGCTGGAAGGTGTGGATAACTTTTATGAATGAAATTTTTTTTTATTTTCATTGGGGTTTTCATTTCGCGACAGATCGGTCCATACTTTCCGAATACGCCTCGTATCTTAAGCGACCTAAAGAGAAACGACGGCCGGCCGTTGTGGCCGAGTGGTTCTAGGCGTTCAGTCTGGAACCGCGCGACCGCTACGGTCGCAGGTTCGAATCCTGCCTCGGGCATGAATGTGTGTGATGTCCTTAGCTTAGTTAGGTTTAAGTAGTTCTAAGTTCTAGGGGACTGATGACCTGAGATATTAAGTCCCGTAGCGCTCAGAGCCATTAGAACCATTAGAGAAACGACGAGATAAAACAAATATGAGGAAACAGCTGGCAGGCTGAGATTCGTCGGAACAATACTAAGGAAAAGAATATCATCCATGAAAGAAATGGGCTTCAGAACAATTGTTCGACCGATTCTTGAACACTGCTTGAGTTTCCAGGTGTGTAGGATTAATAGCGAAAATGAAGATGATCAAAGGAAGAGCATTTCGTAATGATTTCGCTCAGAAAGCACTAAGGAGTCACTGAGAAGCTCATCAATTTCCAATGGCAGATACTACGAGGTGCGCCGTGCTTCACCGAGAGGCTTGCTGTTAAAATCCAGAGAGTGCTCGTTCCAAGAATAGTCAGGTAACATTTCACTTTCTCCGACAATGACGCGAAACGACAGCAGCGAGAAAATCAGGACTCGTTTGGAGCGCTACCGCCAACTGTTTCTCTCAGGCACCATTGCGCATGAAACAAATGTAGGAGCAACTAATAGCGGTACCACAAGTGATCCTCGCTTACACACTGCAATGTCATAGGTAAATTGAAGGTGCAGGGAGTAGAAAGGAAAGGAACTACTGATATCAGCTGCGGAATTAACGGTGACAGGTGAACATGTTTGCTCGACCGGGATTCGAACCCAGGACCTCCTGCTTGGTAGGCAGTTGCGTTAACCGCTGCGCCACTCAAACACAGTGGTTTGCGCAACTTCGCCGACTACCTCGGCACGTCTCTTGGCCAATACACATTCACAGCGAGCGCCACCTATGTGGAACCCATGTCCTCCATGCTCGCTACTTGATTCCTGCGGGAGGTCAGACGTAACTGTGCATCCGCACTGGAAAAGGTGGGTTCGTTCCCATTGACGCGAATCAATTACATTAATGTGTGGAGTATGTTCTTTCCGACATGTCCGAAAGAACAGATATCACACAATCATATAAGTACTGTAAGGTGGTTGCCAGTTCATAAGCTCAAGTGGCCAAATACTTGTGGAGTGCGCTCAACATGAACCATCGTGACCTGTGAATATGTTCCGTACAAAATTCTGATTGTAATCACTAACTTGTTTGAAAATTCTAGAATAGAACTATGAGAAAATGTAGTGTGTACGAGAACCGATCCAGGACAATAAGCTAAAAGATTATGAGACAAGTGTTCGGAGTAAAGGAAGCTTGAGGCAGGGATGCAGTCTTCCCTTTTTGTTCAATCCGTACATTAAAGAAGGACTTGTGGAAATAAGAGAAGGTTCAGGATCGGGACTGGAATTGAGGGTGAAAGGATATCAATCATAGGGTATGGTTACGAGAGTTTTATCCTTTGTGAAAGTGAGGAAAAGTTGTAGGATCTCACTAATGCAATGAACAATCTACGGAGCACAGAATTTGGACTGAGAATACACTAAAGAAAAACAGAAGTACTAAAGGGCAGAAACTATGAGATTAGTGAAAAAGTTAAAGAGTCAATATTAAGGGCACGTAGTGTGGACGAAGTGAAGGAACTGAAAACAAATTTACATACGACGGATGAAGTAAGGCTGACGTAAGAAGGAGCGCTGGCAAAAAGAGTATCGCTCGCCAAAAGAAGAATACTTGTATCAAACATAGACTTTTAATTCGAGAAAAAGTTTTGAAGGCGTACGTCTGAAGCACAGTACTCTACGGAACTGAATCGCGAGCTATGTGGAAAACCGGAAAAGAAGAGATTCCAAGTGAACGAGCATTTGTGTTTCACAAGGATGCTGAAATTTAGGTGAACAGGTAAGATGAGAAATGAGCCGTTTCGGAGCAAATCGGAGAGGACGTTAGCAGGGCTGTCTACTGTCGTAATGGTTGTTTGGGAATGGTTTTCACTACCACCTATACTTAAGCCCTTCGTTTACCCAGACATTTCCTAACAGAGGTTATCTATATTGTTTGGCTTTTGTTGCGTCTCCGCAGCTTTGTCACGAGATTATCACAGAAAATTATTGTAGACTAGTGTCGTATTTCAAGTATCGATTGTTTGTCGACGCTTAATGCGGCAGCTCAGTGTATTGGTGAGAAATGGGGACAACATCTCACTGAAGATCACTTGCTTTTAATTAATTTGACAGATGTATATACGCAGAAAAGTTAATCACTGAAAGAATTTAATAACAAAAATAATAAAAAACGACATGTGTTTCAAGCAAGTGGATGTTTCTGTTCCTGAACATGTGGCGAGATTATGCACTTGTGGTAGTCGGTGACGCAACACGTTTCCTATCTGCGGTGTTTGTCACTTTCTCTCCGGACTTTGGAGTCACGTCTTCTTGTTTGTTGAGAGGAAACAGCGGTCTCAAGTCGAGATGACAGCACCATCTATTGCCTCTCGAGTGCACTAGGATCCTTTTGGATCCGCCCACTATCGGCCAGAGATACCGTATCGCCCTAGTGGTGCGTATGGCTCACTATCTGCCACACATCCACTGAGGAGTTCCCGGTATTTTGTCCTACTGCATTGTATTTGGCATTGCGTTTGTGTGTGTGTTTCAGAGAGAGAGAGAGAGAGAGAGAGAGAGAGAGAGAGAGAGAGAGAGAGAGAGAGAGAGAGTTGTAGGTATTTATTTAAAATTCTTACCCACCAAAAGACAAAACTCAACCTAAATCTAACGTTTGTTTCTCGTAACATGAAAGCTTTGAATACCTAAAGGAAGAAAGGAATTTTGGGGTTAAAGTTCCATCGAAAACAATCATTAGAGACGCAGCTCTAACTCGAAATCAAGAAGAAACCATATTCACGTTAGCCTTAAGCGATGTAGGGAGATTACGAAGAACCTAAACGTGGGTGGTCGGATCGGGATTTGAACCGCAGTATTTACGAGACAAGAGCCTTACTATTGCGCCACTTCGTTGTATACTAAATAAATAAAGAGGCGATCATTATGTACACAGTTAGACAGACAACTTTACACCTAAAATAACTTTTCATTCGTTAACGATACTTGCAATCGTTCACCTAGATGCAAAGTGACCAGGAGCTCATGACATAAAGACCAACGCGTTTTCTGAACTTAATAAATCTGCGAGACAGGCATCAAAAATGTGTTGAAGGGAAATGTGGTCTTTTTATTCCAGAACAGCAGATGTGCACTAGGCAAATTCAATGATACGACTTTTTTGCAGATAAAAATACATGGATGTTTGAGCTGTTGGTGAGGCAATTTGAATAGCGCGCCGTTAGACAGTTAACACCATCTTGACAAAAACTTGTGTTGTCGGGTTGAAGCGCAAAGTCATGCCTGAGCACCAAACTTTGCAAAGGTTTAAAAATTTTTTGCAGGGAGAGTATCAGCGATTGAAACACGCTCCTTGAAAAAAAGAAAGTGTAAAATCTGGTAAAGTTTAACGTTTAACTTTTGGTCTAAATCCGGCAGCACAAGTTTCCGCCTTTATAGACTATTTCGACATCATAGTTTTATTACCTTCCTTCGATCAAATGATAACGTTGTTGCCATGATTACGCTATAGTGTCCAATGTTTGCATTAACTTCAAGGTAAAGCTGTGGAACGCCGTGGTTCGTCGGTAAAAAGCACCTGCATGATGGAAACCTGAGTGAAATGATCTGCACGTCGAAATGCTCGTCTAAAAACACCAACACAGTGTTTGCAGTATGTAGCCTTGCACCATCTTGCATGAACCACTGCTTGTTGAAGGGCAAGGCAGTAGCAAGAAGCTGTGGAATGAAGCTATTGCGAAGAATGCTCAAATAACGCTCGCTGTTCACAGTTTCTTCAAAGGAAAAGGGTCCAATAAGTCCGTGACTGGAAATTGCTGCCCACGCTGTAATCCTCGGAGCATAATGTTGTCGTTCATGAAGCACTTGTAGGTTTTCAGTGGCACAAAAGCGTGCATTTTGTTTGTTAACCACACCGTCTAAATGAAAATGCGCCTCGTCTGAAAACCAACCGTTGTTGAGAGTTTCTTCCCTATCCTCCGCCCACTGAGCAAACAGCAGTCTCTGCTGCTTGTGTTCTTCAGTGAGCTTCTGTGCACAGGTCATCTTGTATGGGTACATATGGAGGTCACTTTTAAAAATGCGTTGAACGGAGCGTCTGGATATTCTCAGTTGCACTGCTGCCTTTCAACTCGATTTCCCGGGACTTCTCTGTACAGCAACTCGTACCGCTTCAATATTCTCCGGCGAACAAACAGGCTTAGTTCGAGGTCGCTTCGCTTCCAATACTGTTCCTTTCTGTACAAATTTATCGTCCAACCTGTGGATGGTCTTCTTGCAAGGCACCCATCGTGTGTTAAACTGTTGTCTAAAACGCCTCTGAGTCACAACAAGGCTTTTCGTTTCATGAAAAAGTTACACAATTGCCGATCGTTATTGTGTCGTCAGTCTTCCATTGTCAGCCATTGGTGCTTACTAGTCTACTAGTGGCAGTATCGTGAATTACACGTCATTTCATAACTCATTTTTTTTCCCAAGCTTTGCTGGTACTGCTGTAGAGATCCCAGCGGGATATCTAATGTACGTCGTAAATTGTGAAAGACACCATTGTTAACACATTTCGTACGCCACCCTGTATTTTGAATGTCTCAGACGATTAAATGCATGTACGTTATAAAGCACATGAAATTAGCGATATGTCGCATTCCGCAGTCGTACACTACACGTAGGAAAATGGTCGCGTACGTCTTGTATCTAGTCCTTTAGTCATATCAAGAGACAGTACCGACCACAAACTGCTTCTGCTTCCAGTTGTTTTCTTTGCAAAACTAACACTGTGCGTTTTGCTGACGATACCATATACATATAACGGCCTGAGGGTGCCACGCAGCACTTACTGCCTATGCACTGATTCCTACTTCTGCATGGATGAGAAAAGTCTCAACGAAACAAAATAAAAGTCTTTGTACTGTGCCGGTATACCTACGTAGCAAATCACCGCCAACGGACTTGCGACCACTCTAATTAATGTAAGGTAAGCCATTACACTTAGCCTATTATTTACTTTATTTAACCAACGTCGCTGATCAAGCAAAAGCATCCTAAGATATTGTGTGCGCTGCTGGCAGGGCGTTAATTAGAGGTTTGAAGTGTCACTGGCCACTGTCGTCAACACAGAACACTTCATTTATTATAATCTGAGTGACACTATCTGCAAACTACCGTGAGGCGACAAAAATCGTGGGATAGCGATATGCACATATACACATGGCGGTAATATCGTGCACACTTGGTATAACAGCGCAGTGCATTGGCTGAGCTGTCATTTGTACTCAGGTGATTCATTGGAAAGGGTTTCCGACATGATTATGGCAGCACAGTGGGAATTAAAGGACTTAGAACGCGGGATGATAGTTGGACAGAATCATGGGACATTTTATTTCAAAAATCGTTAGAGGATTCAATACTCCGAGGTCCCCAGTGTCAAGCGTCAGCGGAAATTATCAAATTTCAGGCGTTACCTCTCACCACAGACAACACAGTGGCCGACGGCTTTCATTTAACGACCGAGAGCAGCGGCATTTGCGTAGAGCTGTCAGTGGTAACAGACAAGCACCACTGCGTGAGATAACCGCAGAAATCAATGTGGGAGGTACGACGAACGTATCCGTTAGGGCAGTGCGGCGAAGTTTGGCGTTAATGAGTAATGGCAGCAGGCGACCGACGCGAGTGCCTCTGCTAACAGCATGGCATCACCTGCACCCCCTCTCCTGGTTCGTGAAATATCGGTTTGACGCTAGACTACTTGAAAACCGCAGCCTGCTCAGATGTGTCCCGATTGCAGTCGTAACAGCTCACTGTAGGAATCGAGTGTGGCGCAGACCTCGCGAAGCCATGGTGCCAACTTGTCACTAAGGCATTATTCAAGCTGGTGGTGGCTCCATAATGGTGTGGACTGTGTTTACATGGAATGGAGTAAGTCCTCTGATCCAACTGGACCGACCATTCATTTGAAACAGCTATGTTCGGCTACTTAAAGGCCATTTTAAGTGGCTCATAGACTTCATGTTCCCAAACAACACCGGAATTTTTGTGGATCACAACGCGCCATGTCACTGGGAAACAACTGTTCGCGACTGGTTTGAAGAACATTCTGGACAGTTCGAGCGAATTATTTGGCCTGCAGGTCTCCCGGCATGAATACCATCGAACATATATAGAAAATAACCGAGATGTCAGTTCGTGCAATGCACCGGCAACACTTCCGCAATTATGGACTGCTACTTGGGCAACATGGCTCAATATTTCTGCAGGATGCTTCCAACGATTTGCTGTATCCGTCTCACGTCGAGTTTCTGCACTTCGCCAGGCAAAACGAAGTTCGACACGATGTTAGGACGTCTCCCACGATATTTCTCACTTCAGTGTATAACAGGACGTCCTACGCAGAGCATACAACACTTTCCAAATTTGAGTGCATCTAAAAGCGTTTGGTCTTATAAAGTTGTAGTCTAACTACACTTTTACGTGAAGTATTTTTTCATCATAATTCAAGTCCCAGGCTTAAAGTCTATGGCTGTCTCAAATTAAACATATCATCTTAAACATACAGGTTGCCTAAAATAGATTTGGACAAAATTATACGGATGATAAGAGAATCCTAAACGGTTTACTATTCTTTGAGACAAGGAACAAATGTTGTAAGTGAACATTTAGTTTTTCAAGGTGTAAGCAACTTACACGTTTTGGCAACAACATACGCACATAGTAACTCTTCAGAGCTCCGTTATTGGCTACATTAGATTGACATTCTATGGATTCCGCGGAGTGTGATCTCCAGGATGTGGACAGAAGCCAAGTATGAACATTTAATTTAATTTACGTCAAACGACATTACAGTACTTTATTGCAGTGGTAGTTCTAACCGTAAGTGAACTTAAAACATTAAATGTAAGAGTTTCTGTGAAGGTGTTGCCCAACAGAAAGCTCTTTAATACAGCATCAGACCCTGTCATAATATCTACATGACTTTTAAAATGTTCTGATAGTTTGCTGAATATCAAAATATCTGACGCGTTTTGTGTATTAATGTTAATCCCTTAAAGGCTTTTTAGAGGTTGTTTTGATCCTGGTATTATATTCAGGTTTCTCACTATTTTGTATAAAAAGAGAAGTATTGGTAATGACAAAAGACTTAATGGATTGTCAATTGCGAGGTAGTTGTCAACACGCCCAGCTTTCTAGGGAGATCTCTGGAGGATGTTTTTGAATTAACAGCGGATATACTTCTTGTAACATGATTTTGTATTCTGAAAATATTATCACTATAACTTGAATTTCCCCAGAACATGATTCTATAAAATATTAATGAATGCAAATGTGCGTAATCATTTTTAAATCTCTTATAGCAGTAACGAAGTGTACTGCACAGGTAGCTGAAGCAAGGAGCTTCACTGATTCTAGACAACAGGTTTCCCATTTGAGATCATGATTTGTCTGTAATCCTAAAAACTTGTCTTCCTCATTCTTGTATTTCGTTATTTGAGAAACTTATTTTTTATAGCTTCTGGAGATCTGTGAGAAGTACAGAATTGATTGTACTGAGTCTTGTCGGAATTAATTGATAATTCATTTGCCTTGAACCATCTGTTGATGTTTCGAAATATTTTATTACCCGCCGCCGGCCGGTGTGGCCCAGCGGTTCTAGGCGCTACAGTCTGGAACCGCGCGACCGCTACGGTCGCAGGTTCAAATCCTGCCTCGGGCATGGATGTGTGTGATGTCCTTATGTTAGTTAGGTTCAAGTAGTTCTAAGTTCTAGTTAAGTCCCATAGTGCTCAGAGCCATTTCAACCATTTGATATTACCTACTTTATTTATTTCTACACTTGTGTCATCTGCAAAAAGTACAAAGTTCTTATCTTCTAAAACTGCAAGCGGGAGAATAGCCGATCCAAAACCGAATCTGATTGTACACCATGACTGATTACTTCAAATTCTGGATGCTTAACGTCATGTGAGTGATATGGAACTGTAACACACTGGCTTCCATCACTGAGATAACATAAAAGCTATGACCCTGCTGTGCCTACTATTCCATAATAATTTATCTTCCGTATTAGAATAGTGTGGCTCACAGAAACAAAAGCCTTAGTTTAGTCGTAAAATATACCCAATGTTTGTAATTTCTGGTTTTATGGTTTAGCACATCATCTGTCAATGTATACAGCCTGTTCACAAACTGTTCGCTGTTTAGTATGTTTTCTTGTACTAAGTGTGTGTAAAGTCAATTTTGTACATTGCCTTAATGAAAAGTTTGGAAATTCAGGTAATAATGGGAAGGATCTGTAATTGTTGACTAACGTTATACCTCCTTTCCGTGAAGTATGTCTCTCTGGGAAAGTATCACGGTTGAAAGATTCATTGCACAAGTGACTCAATATATTAGTAAGTTTCAGGTGAACAAAATTTGATGATTTTACTGCTGGTTTTATCATAGCCACTTGAACACTTATTTTTAAGAGCCGATAATGCTGAAAACTTCTTTTGGAGATTGAACTTTATCAGAGTTGCTTTGGAAGGCTTTTCTCAGGAACTGTAAGATTAATTCATTATCTATTTCGTGAGTGAGGCTCTCAGTCATTTCACACTTTTTAGAAGACGTCATTGTCCCTTCCAACTGTTCAAATTACTAGCTTATGAAGAACATGACTGCGCTTTTGGCCTTACGCCATTTTCACTTGGATAAATATTTTGATTTACCACTAGTCAAAGTAAAAAAGTATATATATATATATATATATATATATATATATATATATATATATATGTCGTCATTTCTTACATCTTTACAGAATGTGCATATAACGTTTTGGTATCCTTCATATAAAGTACAGTATTTTGCTGTAAGATGTAATGTTTAGCCAGAGTTTCTGATGAACATCGTTCTCGCGACTGTTGTGACGGATTGTTGTGTCGTCTTGGCAGAGTATTTCGAGAACATACCGGGTGTTTACAACTAAACTAAAGCTACTCACAGAGATCCAGGTGGTGTTTAATTATCGTATCGTACGAAACTTGGTAAATATGCTAATGCGTTAATGCGGATCCGATTTACGCTGAAAAAAAAAAAATGATTCCAATTTTGGCTATCTGGTGCAAATCGAACGCTGTGAATGCAAGGCTTTATGTTGGTTTATTATTAACTGCCGCTAACATAATTTGTTCAACATGAGTACCGGACATGTCTATGTTGCTACATCCGTCAAATGACATTGCTGTGGAATTTGAACAATGTGTTCCTGTGTACTGGCCTTCAGACGAGGCAGAGAGCCAAAAGTCACATGCGACAGTGATCCAATACTGTGAAATGTTTTTTACTTCAGTCTTTGATCACAATGTGAATTCTGTTTTTTTATTTCAGTCTTTGATCACAAAATGAATTTTTCAGACGCTGACCGGTGTCAGTCCGTAATGAACATCCTCTGATCTTTTTACACCATGTCCTAAAGTGATTAGGCCATTATTACATCATAGCCTAATCACTTTAGGAAAGAGTGTAAAAAGATCTGAAGATCTGAGGATGGTCATTACGGACTGAAGGCGGTCATCGTCTAAAGAATTCATTTTGTGATCAAAGACTGAAATAAAAAACATTTGACATGGATTTAAAATAGTGATCTTGCAGCCCATACATCTGAGTACGTCAGGCGCCGGCATGAAACTCAAGAATGATACAGCAGAGAGGGCCGGAGGGGGGGGGGGGGGGGGGGGGACGTCAGTGCGCTGACGTCACCGCGACAGGGGAGGCATCTATAAGGAGAGAATAAAAGTATTAGTAGACTGGGACAGTAGAAGGCGCGCGCTAGAAGAGAGGACTAGAAACTGGGCACTAGAAGAGCCATGACTTATGCACTTGTCCACATCTCGTGGTCTTGCGGTAGCGTTCTCGCTTCCCGCGCCCGGGTTCCCGGGTTCGATTCCCGGTGGGGTCAGGGATTTTCTCTGCCTCGTGATGACTGGGTGCTGTGTGACGTCCTTGGGTTAGTTAGGTTTAAGTAGTTCTAAGTTCTAGGGGACTGATGACCATAGATGTTAAGTCCCATAGTGGTCAGTGCCATTTGAACCATTTTGAACTTATGCAGACTGGGTGTTGTGTGATGTCCTTAGGTTAGTTAGGTTTAAGTAGTTCTAAGTTCTAGGGGACTGATGACCATAGCTGTTACGTCCCATAGTGCTCAGAGCCATTTGAACCATTTTGAACTTATGCACTTGCATAATTACTTGTATGGACATTGTATATAGCGAAGGACATTGATTATATGCTTGTCGCCAATTTCTTGCTGTAATAAACTCCATTCATGTAATCTGCTTGTACGTTGTCTAGCTATCCGAGAATACAGCTTCCTAGGCACGTTATAAGAGACGATCCCACATGGAGAACCTCGGGAGACAAAACGATTATGAAAGATTGTATTAAGCAGATGTTTCACTGGGCGAGCGACGTGAGGGGTTGCCCAATTTTGTATGAAAACAGTGGTTTCCACTCAGCTGCGCTCTTCCACAGCAGGAATCACATGCTGTACAAGGAGGTCTCGATAACGTGCAAACGTCACAGTACACATCGCAGCCCTCTGGGTTGTATTCTCTTCAAAGAAGAACGGACCGAAATAAAGGCGTCCGTGTATATACACCAGACAGATATATAAGGCGACAGTCATATACGGCGAGTGCAATGGCTCTTCGTGCTCATAACGCGCTTCAACGGTACCCCAGATTCGTCAGTTCAGTGTATTCATAGCGCCCCGTAGTGTAATATGTGCTTCTCCACTCTGTAGAATATTGCTCCGCCACATACCATCAAATTACATCCGTGCCAGAAACAAAAGAGCAAATTCAAAATGTTGCTGCTGATAGTGAAGTTTCAATTGCTGTACCGCCTGCTTTCTGTACGGTTACCAGTGTAAAACAGACCGTGACACTTTGTGGACAGTTTTCGTGACACTGCACGGGCGCCAGCACTAGCCGGGCACGTTGTTGACACCCAGCTACGTAGGGAGAAATGATCGTCGTGACAAAATAAGAGAAGTCAGAGCTCGAAGGACAAGACTTTGGTGTTCCTATTTCCCACGAGCCATTCGAGAGTGGAATGGTAGAGAAGTAGTGTGAAAATGGTTCGATGAACCCTAAGTGTGAATTGCAGAGTAACCATGTAGATGTGATGTAGGTGCTGCATGGTCAGTTACATCAACGGCAACTTCGTAAATAACGCCCACCCTGTTAGGACGCCTCCTGCCTCCACGGGGCACACCAAGGTCGTCCCTGAATTTTATTATCATCTCCTTTAAACCATTTAGTGACATCGGCCATGTCATCAGAACTTTCAGTCAACGATACTCTCTCAGTGTAGCTCTATAATTGCTAGCGCACACATAAGACAGCTTCACTAACAGCACACAGTCTCTCTTCTCGATAGCCACGCGATTCACTCACGTCACGGCTTGTCAAATGACAGTGTGGATCTCATACCGTCGTACAGTGTACAGCGCCAGATTGGCACCAGGTGGCCAAAACTGGAACTAATATTTTGTGCAGCGCAAATCGGTTCCACACCAACGCATTAGCATATTTACCGAGTTTCGTTGCCATACGACTATTAAAGTTCGGACTGGACTTTCGAGAGTAGCCGCACTGAAATCATAACAACCCGGTTGTTCCTTTATCATCAGATGAAGACGAATAGCTAAGTTGTCCAAATATTGTACCAAAAAGACGTAACAATACGGCAGAATATCCGCGAGAGCTTTATACAGAGTAGTTTGCTGTTATTTATATATGTGATGACAAAAACATTCTATACACAAGCACTGATATTGTCGCAGAAGAAGCGGAGTAGCACATTCACCGTGGGGTACTGGTTTTGATACTAGGCTGTTGCATTGAGGGTCGTAGGTTCAAAACTCACCTTCACCATAAAACTTTACTTTCTATATTCGATTCGAGTAAATTCTAGAAGTATCAACAAATGTCAAGAACAATTGTAGTGGAATATTCTGTACTGTATATACATCGTATGTGTTCTGGATGCAGGCAGTTCGCTCCGAGCTCTTGTATGTGCAAGTGCTGAATAAGCCATCTTTAAGTGTTTGTCGTTCATGTAAATACACCTTCGGCGTGACAATATTTTTATTGTCTCCAAATGATGTAGGAGAAAGACGGGAGATATAATTTTAATATCCCATCGACAATGAGGTCATTAGAAGTGTAGCATAAGATCAGACTGGGAACGGCTGGAGAAGGAAATAAACCGCGTTCATTTCATGGCGTTTTTCTCAAGCTAAACCATGGATAATGTAAAGCTCAATGGCCAGACCGTTATATGAATCTCGTCCTCAACTTAAGTGTTTGGTCCACTGCGACACATCGCTTATTGTTGTAAAGCATTTTACCACATTTGGAAGTGTTCTCAGTTGTAGATTCCTAAATATCTTATCTGGATCTTCATTGCTACTCTGCAAATCACATTTAAGTGTCTTACAGAGGGTTCATCGAACCACCTTCACACTAATTCTCTATTACTCCACTCTCGAACAGCGTGCGGAAGAACGAATAACTGATTTCCCTTATTTTATTATCATGATCGCTTCTCCATATGTAGGTAGGCGTCAACAAAACATCCACATGTTCGAAGGAGAAAGCTGGTGATTGAAATTTCGTGAGAAGATCCCGCCGCAACGAGAAATGCCAGTGTCTTAATGATTCCGACCCAAAATTCTGGCCGCGCCTTGGCACGGTCCAGGTGGCTCCCCCCGTCGGAGGTTCGAGTCCTCCCTTGAGCATGGGTGTGAGTGTTGTCCTTAGCGTAAGTTAGTTTAAGTTAAATTAAGTAGTGCGTAAGCTTAGGGACTGAAGACCTCAGTAGTTTGGTCCCATAACACCTTACCACAAATTTCCAAAATTCTGTATCATATCCGTGTTTGTATCTCTTCTCTATTTCCCGATAGTAAAAAACGGGCTGCTCCTTTGAACTTACTCGACATACTCCGTTAATCCTCTCTGGTAAGGATCCCATACCGCGCCGCAGTACTCCAAAGAGGATGGAGAAGCGTAGTGTAGGCAATGTATGAATTGAACTTAGGCTTGTTCTGTAAACCTTCTGACATACTATCCAGGAAATATACTCTTATTTGTCTATTTCTATAAGATCGTTGCAAAGTCTGTAAGAAATAAGCTTTTGTAGTAGCAAATGTTAATTATGGGAGTGGTTTTCATATATGTACATTAAGTGTGGTGCGTAAGACCTCTGCAACGTCGACGTAATGGTTTTGTCGTTGAGTTGAATGGAAAGCGTTTCGCCCTCGTGCAGTCTGGGACATCTTTGTTTGCATACGGCATAGCAGATGAATGGTTCTTTTCTGCGTTAAACAGGTTTGGCATTCGTTTACATTTCGTGGGAGAGGTTCCGGGATGGTCGTTTTGTTTCCCGTGGCGTGTTTGGAAACTTTTTCTGGTTTTATGAGTGTAAATAACACAAACGGGAGATAGAGGCAGAGGGACCACGAAAGGCTTAAGTGTAAATGAAGCTGGACCATTTTAGGTGCTGTTCAAATCATGGAAAATAAAGGTGCTCACAGACCATCGACCAGTGTGAACCGACAGTTTGCGTCCTGTGAGGTGATGAACTTTTTTGAGCTGTTGTTATTTTCGTACTCGAGTATTAGTATTTACCCCAGGCAATTCTATATTAAGTCGTAAAACCCATGACTATATAGAAAAGTCGAAGGGATTGCCTCTTGTGTGTTAAAATGGAAACGAAAATCATTGTTTTCATGGAAGCAAAGTTATTTAACTCCAGAAACTTTAACTATTGTACCTGAAAGTTTTTTTTTTTTTTTTGGCGGGGTAAAGGAATTTGTTTTGAGGTCGTCTGGAGAGTGTTAGCAGCGCAGAATTTCCGGTTCAGTGGTGATGTCTGCCGTTCCACTGAGCATCCTCAGACAGCCTAATCAGATGCGTGGACGGTAACCTTGTTGGTGTAACAACTGACTCATGTGGGTCAAAGCGAGACTTACGACCCTTATCGAAACCATTACAGAGGCGCACAAGGTTGAGCTAGGTGCACCGTTTCTTCCGAGTAATTGAGAAGAAGAGGATAACGAACTTAGACACTGTTTCTATAATGAAAACTGTCACGTAGATACTTACCATATTTATTCCTACACATCTGTTATTGTTTCATTATTTTAACAGGAGCGGAATTCACTTTTGCTGAAGACAAAAGCGCAGAAGGGGGTCGATGTACATCCCTTGCGGGTCAGTAATACCGTAGACATAAAATATTCCAAAAATTTCAACAGGACTTTTCAATAAATTTTATTAATTCTAGTGCTCTTAGGTCTCTCCAATCTCTGAAACTATGAACAATGGCACAATGCCTACTTGAGATGGCGTTAATACAGAAGGACCAGTCAAAATCTAGAGATTAGTTCTTGAATACAAAACTAATTACAAGTCCACCAGGTGCGTCTTGCATGCCTCCATCCCGCTGCACTCAATAGGCTCATTAAGTTGTATTGTGATTGTAGATATCATTTCGCTTGATTCGCTTCGCCGAACATAATCAACAGTAGTGAATCGTTTTAATTCACGATTCAAGTGTTCTTATATTTTATGTTCATTCTATTCAACATATCATTTTTATTAGTGGGATATTCGAAACCTAATTTGTAGGTTGTCCAATCTCCACGTTTTCTTTCATTAGATAGTTCCTTCAGCTCGTCGTAAATGCTGGATCCTTTAGCACTTATCGTTTGGGTCATGTATTTAACTCTATGTAAGCATCTGCCGTTCAGTTGTTATTCCACTTTCAGTTTCTGTGAACATTTCCTGAAGCTGACTTCACTTTTTGCCAATACTTGTTTACTATCTGGGAAACGTATAATACGAAGGGTGCTGAATAAGTAATGCAAGACTTTTTTTCCCCTGAAAACAGGCTGTTTTTATTCAGGATTCCAATACACCACATTATTCCCCACTCTTTTCCCTACAAATCCCTATTCTTCAACATAAACTCTGTTCAATGCGACTATCCTTACGCCACCTTACTGGGAGGGCCTGTATGCCAACGTGGTACTACACTACTGGCCATTAAAATTGCTACACCAAGAAGAAATGCAGATGATAAACGGGTATTCATTGGAAAAATATATTATACTGGAACTGACATGTGATTACATTTTCACGCAATTTGGGTGCATAGGTCCTGAGAAATCAGTACGCAGAACAACCACCTCTGGCCGTAATAACGGCCTTGATACGCCTGGGCATTGAGTCAAACAGAGCTTGGATGAGGTGTGCAGGTACAGCTGCCCATGCAGCTTCAACACAATACCATAGTTCATCAAGAGTAGTGACTGGCGTATTGTGACGAGCCAGTTGCTCGGCCACCATTGATCAGACGTTTTCAGTTGGTGAGAGATCTGGAGAATGTGTTGCCCAGGCCAGCCATCGAGCATTTTCTGTATCCAGAAAGGCCCGTGCAGGACCTGCAACATGCGGTCGTGCATTACCCTGCTGAAATGTAGGGTTCCGCAGGGATCGAATGAAGGGTAGAGCCACGGGTCGTAACACATCTGAAACGTAACGTCCACTGTTCAAAGTGCCGTCAATGCGAACAAGAGGTGACCGAGACGTGTAACCAGTGGCACTCCATACCCTCACGCCGGGTGATACGCCAGTATGGCGATGACGAACACACGCTTCCAATGTGCGGCCTCCGAGCTGATAGTCCATGCTGCTGCAAACGTCGCCGAACTGTTCGTGCAGATGGTTGTTGTCTTGCAAACTTCCCCATCCGTTGACTCAGGGATCGAGACGTGGCTGCACGATCCGTTACAGCCATGCGGATAAGATGCCTGTCATCTCGACTGCTAGTGATAGGAGGCTGTTGGGATCCAGCACGGCGTTCTGCATAACCCTCCTGAACCCACCGATTTCATATTCTGCTAAC
This sequence comes from Schistocerca gregaria, assembly GCF_023897955.1. Lineage (NCBI taxonomy): Eukaryota > Metazoa > Arthropoda > Insecta > Orthoptera > Acrididae > Schistocerca > Schistocerca gregaria. The sequence goes on from NC_064921.1 coordinate 1,003,544,732, forward strand.
TGTCTTTGGATCTCGACCAACGCGAGCAACAATGTCGCCATACGATAAACCGTAATCGCGATAGGCTACAATCGCATTTGTCGTCCTTACACGAGGCATCACAACAACGTTTCACCCGCCAACGCCGGTCAACTGCTGTTTGTGTGTGAGAAATCGGTTGGAAACTTTCCTCATGTCAGCAAGTTGTAGGTGTCGCTACGGGCGCCAACCTTGTGTGAATGCTCTGAAAAGGTAATCATTTGCATATCACAGCATCTTCTTGCTGTCGGTTAAATTTCGCGTCTGTAGCACGTCATCTTCGTGGTGTAGCAATTTTAATGGCCAGTAGTGTAGTAGGAATCGGAGCTGTGTGCGGCCGTCCGGCACGCGGGGGGTTGGGCAGATTGGCGCCACGTTGTTGCGCTGGGACACACGTCTCGTCCAGCGACGGACCGTGCTTTCGTTCGCTGGCAGGCCTCCGTAGACATCGTGCAAGCGTCTATGAATTTCTGCGGTGCTTTGGTTTTCCACCAAAGGGAACCCAGTGACAGCTCTGCGCTTTAAAAGCACCTCCGTTTCACACGCCATTCTGAAGACTACGATAGTATCTTCATGAAACGGCATGGACTGATGCTGGAATATTCCACAATGTCCCACAGCAAATTCTGCATTGTTTCAACCGAAATTGGCCGAGGAAAAATGTGTTATATTACTAACTGAACGCGCCTCCTATCTATAGGAAAAATGTGTTATATTACTAATTGAACGCCCCTCCTATCTATATTTTGACCACGTAACTTAACACCTGCTTCCATCAAACATGTCCTTGCTCCGTCTAATCTTAGTTTAACTACACAGTTCAAAGCACAGGTAATAATGAATATCCTTCAGTCATTCCTATTCTAATTTCAGCGTGCTGTTGATGTTGTCCCTATCTCAGCACTGCAGTTTCTTGTTTATAGAGACACTTAACAGTTCTACTATGTTTATAAAATATATTCTCAATTCTCGTTGCTCTAAAAAGTTACATCCAGTCGACACTTTCAAAAGCTTTTCCAAGGCCAACATAAGCTAAGTAAGTGTTCTTGGCTTTTTTTAACCCTATAATGCATAGTGTAGCTGATCAGCTACAGACTTCAGTTCTCCAATGTATCCTACACTGAGCAACATTTTGTAACAAATTCGTTATGTAGTTAAGTGTATACATTCTACTGCAGTTGCTTCATACCGATGGTATATGGCAGGATGAACTGAACCAGTTCCACAATCAGCTGTGTGGATGTACTGCAGCGTGTGTGTTTCGGCCGAAAGTAGAGACTTTTTTTTGGTGTTTGTGCACTGATTTGTGGGTTTGAAAATTACTTTTTTACTTTGAAAACGTAAGTAGATATGGCGATGCAGTTAATTCGAGTGTCTTTACGACAGATTTGAAATTAGGTCTGTTTTTGTGTTTGTAGCTATTGTTAACAATAATGCTTTGTTAATTTAATTTTAAAAAAGTTTTCAATATTTTTTTCGTGATGTAAGCACTATAAACCAAACGTGGTAATTTTTACAGCTTGAAGTAAAAAATCATGCATATAAGGGTTAATCTTTTCTACAGCTACGCTTCCTTTGTATTTTATTTCCTTTTATTCAGATCTAAAAATCAAAGAATAGGTTTGCTATCTACAAATATCGCTGTGAATACATTGCGACATGCGCTCTTCCTCCATTGGTTTCGTTCCCACACAACCTCGTGACATCACACCTTACCGGCAACCATTCTAGCAGTAAGTCGCGGCTGAGGAAAGCGAATTACGCTGGCAGTACAGCGGCAGCTCTTTTCTGAGTAGGTTATCCGAAACCGGTTTTCACGGACCCACTACGTCGTATGTGTTTACATGTACCAGGCAAGCCTGCATAATATTGCAGTGTTTTCCTTCTTCCACGTCGGGTTTGGGAAGGGCAAAAATGTGTGTCCCCAGCTGCAGACCTCAGTCGTTATTCGAGACTACGTAGTCATTGTATGAGCCACACAGTGTTAGGTAGTAATGTGTTTGTGGCTGTAATTGCGCGAATGTCTCAGAACTGATTTATTTTATCATAGTAACCCCGTCGTGGAATTTGGATCGTAGCGAGATACTTTGTGCACTATTATCGAACATTGGGGTCATAATCAGGAGGGCAGCATTTCAAATATTGATCCAGCGTGCACGAACCTGGTTTTACATGATTTCCATGAGCGGACCGGGGTGGATGGTTACTTGTATGTAATAAAACATTCTCACTCTCTTTCTCTCTTATTTGAGATAGTGAGAACGTTTTCCTTCTGCTTAATTATGTGAGATTGTGAAGAGAGTGCAAAATATAAAAGATTGGTTTAGTTGAAACTTCCTGGTAGATGAAAGTTGTGCGACGGAGCTGGTTAGGACCTTTGGTTCAAAAATGGTTCAAATGGCTCTTCGCACTGTGGGACTTAACATCTGAGGTCATCAGTCCCCTAGAACTTAGAACTACTTAAACCTAACTAACCTAAGGACATCACACACATCCATGCTCGAGGCAGGATTCGAACCTGCGACCGTAGCGGTCGTGCGGTTCCAGATTGTAGCGCCTAGAACCGCTCGGCCACTTCGGCCGGCAGGACCTTTGGTTTCCGCGGGCAATCACTGACCGACTTACCAACTGCTTTCGCAGCTTCGGTGCTGCCTCCGTCCTACGTTGCGAACTCAACAGGAGCTCTCTTGGGTAAATTATGAAGCCGCCAAATCCTAACTATCCGAGATGTCTTGCTACACTCACTCTGCAACAATACAAATGGAAGCACATTTATTTTACTCACTGTCGATTTATGCAGAACTGAAAACTTACGATATTAGTGACACGATAACACGTTCTTATTGGTTCACTGTCTTAACTTTTAACCTCGATAAGTCAAAACGTCAACATTCTGAGCTAACTGCTTGCGAATGAAACACATAAAGAATGTTCACAGCTCTTCGTTAGTTCAACACGAGAATGCTACAGAACCAGTGATGACGAACAGCACTGCACGATGAATAGCTTTGGCATTCTTCAGATTAGTCGTAGTTAAACTAACTTGTATCAAATTGTATTCTTAGTAGGAGAACTGGGTAGCATTTTGTGGGCGGCTAGTCTTCGGAAGCGTAACGTCGTGTCTAATACACTGAGGTGTTAAAAGTTATGGGGTACCTCCTAATATGGTGTCGGACTTCCTTTTGCGAGGCTTGGTGCAGCAGCTTCACGTGGCCTGGACTCAAAAAGTCGTTGGAAGTCCACTGCAGAAATATTGACCCATGCTGCTTCTGCGGCCGTCCATAACTGTTGCGGCTGCGCGGTTCCTTCCGTCCCTTTACGACGTACCTGCACCTACCTGTGAACATTGCCTCAGCAGATCATCAGTAGGGATGCCAAGCGAAACCTACTGTAATTCGACGTGAACCAGGCTGCAATTAAAGTCACTAATCTACGTTTCTAGATAAAGTTTTCACACGAAATGAAAGGTTGGAAATTTTGTCCTTAATTAATATATTCTGAAACTTAGGTGAACAAGTATCACTCCCAAGCCCGTGCTAGTCTTAACACAGTCACTCACAATCCCTTTCACTCACGTTAGCAAGTTTATGGTGTTGCATTTCCCGAAAACGTAATAGTTACAAAAATACGGATTGTTTTTGATAGAGAATGCTCGACAAAGATTCTCTCGGTACGTAATGCAGTCACAGTTTTTAGCCACCGACCTGCTCAATACGTCACGCGGAATTTGTGTCTTTTCTCGTCACAAAATTCAGTTGAAAATTCCAAAATTTCTACACACCAATCGGAATAATTATGCCGTCACTTTACAACACTTTTGATGTATGAAACACTGTTAGATCCGGCAACTTCTCATTTCCATCGGAACTACTACCACACACGTCCGAACTGTTTCATGGCTAGGCTCCGACTCCTCTCTAGAATACTCTATCTACATCTTCTCTACCAGCAGAGAAAGGCGCGCGAAGAATATTGCTTTACCATTGGTCAGTTTATTCAACAGCCAATAGCAAAACAACATTCTCCCCCGTCAGTCCGCGCTTTTCATCAATAACCAATCGTAAAATAGTAAACCTAATGACTGCACTTTTTACCAACATGATTATCTAATATGCTGAAGTTTTATTTATGCATAAAGTTATTTACTATTGTTATTTACACCTGAATTAACGTCCCCTTTACCATAAACTTACTTTACAAATCTAGTCTACAAAAATCCCCTTTGTTCACATCCATACTTCTTCGAAATGTTCCCACACTAAATCCTACTACATAACTCGTTAAACAATTATCTTGATACTAACCTTAAACCACACTCACGCATCATTCATACTGCTAAAACACATTTGTAACATTTTACATACACAAAAAGACATAATAACACATTATGAAAATACTAGAAGAATTTATGAAAAACATTCTTTTACCTTAGCGTCTACAAAAATCCCCTTTGTCCACATCCATACTTCTTCGAAATGTTCCCACACTAAATCCTACTACATAACTCGTTAAACAATTATCTTCATACTAACCTTAAACCACACTCACACATCATTCATACTGCTAAAACACATTTGTAACATTTTACATACACAAAAAGACATAATAACACATTATGAAAATACTAGAAGAGTTTATGAAAAACATTCTTTTACCTTAGCGTAGTGGGCACGAGCGAAACTAAATCACAGTCCCCTATCCAGTATTGTCCTCTATCGGCAGATACATAAACTACGTGCGCGTCCAGTCTCGCGTCACCATCTGTCACTATCCAGCTCTGAGACACGTCTCCCACTTAACCGCCTCCAAGGCAGGATTGTTACACGGCGCTACGCCTCAGTATGAAAATGTTGCCGTTGTAGGATGCTGCGCACGGACCGACAGTTCCAGTGTGTTCCATAACTGTACGATGGGATTAATGTTGGGTAATATGAGTGGTCAAATCGTTCGCTCTAAATGTGCAGAATGCTGTTCAAGTCGATCGCGACCACTTGTGTCCGGTGACATGGCGCATTTCATCCATAAAAACTCCATCGTTTTTTGGAAACTGAAAATGGTCTCCAAGTATACGAACATAATCATTTCCAGTGAATGACGGGTTCGGTTGGGCCAGAGCACCCAGCCTCATGTACAAACAGCGCACATTATTATGGAGCACCCGCCAGCTGGCACAGCTCCACGGCACTCGAGCCCCACTATCAGCTGTTACAACTGAGATCGGGACTCATGTGACGAGGCCACGGTTTCCCTGTCGTCTAGGGCCAACCGACGCCGTCACGAGCCCAGGAGAGGCGGCCGGCTGCGGTGGCCGAGCGGTTCTAGGCGCTCAGTCCGGAACCGCGCGACTGCTACGGTCGCAGGTTCGAATCCTGCCTCGGGCATGGATGTGTGTGATGTCCTTAGGGTAGTTAGGTTTAAGTAGCTCTAACTTCTAGGGGACTGATGACCACAGATGTTAAGTCCCAAAGTGCTCAGAGCCATTTGCCCCAGTTTTGAACCCAGGAGAGGCGCTGCAGGCGATGTACTGCTGTTTAGCAAAGGCACTCGCGTCGGTCGTCAGCTGCCATAGCACACTGACGCCAGATATTGCTACACTGTCGTAACGGATACGATCGTCGTACGTTCCAAACTGATTTCTGCAATTATTTCATGAAGTGTTGCTTGCCTGTTACGACTGACGATTCAACGGCAACATCGCTGATTTCGGTCGTTAAGTGACGGTCGTCGGTCACTGCGTTGTCCGTGGTGAGAGGTAATACCCGGAATTTTGTATTCTCGCCACACTTTTGACACTGTGGATCTTGAAGTATTGGATTCCATAGACATTTATGAAATGGAATGTCCCATCCGCCTGACTCTTAACTACCATGTCCGTGTCCAGAGTCTGTTAATTCCCATTTTGCGTCGGAAACTTTTTTACACGAATCGCCTGAGTAAAAATGACAATTCAGCCAATGCGCTGCCATTGTATACCAAGTGTGCGCGATGCTACCGTAGTGTGTGCAGGTGCATATCGCTATCCGATGACTTTTGTCACCTCAGTGTAAGTCGTGCTTCAAAATATCTGACAAGACCGGCCCGGTTCTCAATGAATTTGCAAGATTCATCGCAGAGCCTCAACTGTATTACCCCACTGTCCGCTGACGACATTTTATAGAAAGTCCCTTAAAACTGAAACTTCCTGGCAGATTAAAACTGTGTGCCCGACCGAGACTCGAACTCGGGACCTTTGCCTTTCGTGGGCAAGTGCTCTACCATCTGAGCTACCGAAGCACGACTCACGCCCGGTACTCACAGCTTTACTTCTGCCAGTATCCGTCTCCCACCTTCCAAACTTTACAGAAGCTCTATTGCGAACCTTGTAGAACTAGCAACTGTTAAGAGAAAATAGGAGAGAGTTCCATCGATTTCGACTCAGTTCCAACACAGATAAACGCAAGCAACGATTACCGACAGTAGGTTACTTTTGGAAGGTTTCTATTAAAAAAGAAAAAAAAATCTAGGAAGGTGCAATGCATTTACGTAGAAGGCTAAACTCCCATGCTACCCATCCTTGAACGCTGTTGTACTGTTTACGGTTACTGCGCACCAAATTTCAAAAGTATGACTAATGAATTCAGGGACTTCTTAATAATTTTGTTAATACGTTTCCTATCCATGTCATTTAACTATTGTGAGAACGACGCGTAAATGTCCAGTGACTTGTTGTTGACAGTCGTGGAGAGATATTTCATACTTATCAAACAACAATTAGCTATTACTTTCAGGGTCAGTGTTCACGAAAGCGTGAGAGATTCTGTTGCCTTCATAACTCTGTGGAACGAGAAGCACAAGTAAAACGCTAGAGCGATCAGGTTTTAGAGTAATGTTTTTCTTTCATTTCGTTTTTGGAGAGAAGGAGAAAGTGACTAATAAGCGCAACTTCCCGGAACGGGCCAGAGGAACCTTCTTCATACGATACGTTTATTTTAATTCATGTGTCTTGCTTTCCTCCTCGTCAGTGGGGTGCAAATTATGCTAAGTTAATCCGTAACCGCTCCTCCTTCCTGTGAGGGACTACATGTAAAAAAGTTATAACTTTCCTCCAGTATTTATCATCGTCATCAGCACCTTTTTCTTCTTCTTTTTCACCGAGCGGGGTGACGCAGTGGTTAGCACACTGAACTCGCATTCAGGAGGACGACGGTTCAATCCCGTCTCCGGCCATCCTGATTTAGGTTTTCCGTGATTTCCCTAAATCGCTTCAGGCAAATGCCGGGATGGTTCCTATGAAGGGGCACGGCCGATTTCCTTCCCCATCCTTCCCTCACCCGAGCTTGCGCTCCGTCTCTAATGACCTCGTTGTCGACGGGACGTTAAACACTAATCTCATCCTCCTCCTCCATCTTCTTTTTCGTGTTTTTCGTGGAGTTCGTTCCTTTCAAACGAGGATTGTGTGAAAGAATTTTCTACAATTCATTTTTGTAGTGAGCCACGAAAGGAAAAAAAAAAACGTTTTTACGACCAAGAGGTAGAATTTATACGGCTTCGGAGTTGTTAAATGGCTGCACAAATTATTTGGAACAAAAAACTCGCAGAAGAAGATTTTCCCCGTGAGCAATAGAAGGAGCTGAAGGTATAAATATTGCGATTGCCCAGATGCATTACTATCTGTCGTCAGTGGTCAGGGAAAATGTACTCAAACAGTCAAAGAAATTATTAAATTAATAACAGGAGAAAAATAATAAAGTAAATAATTATAACCGAAGAACGTGAGGTTAAAAAATGTAAAAACTCGCAAGTAAGCTTAGTGTTCCATCTGAAATTAATGAGTCCAGGATTTCAGTTGCATCCCATTCAACTTGACGGCATCGCAATATTATATCAAAAAGCAGTGAAGAAGTTGGATGTAATTTTGGACGAGCTTTCAAATTGGATAGCGTATGCTGCCGCCATATGCCGGAAGACTTTCGCTTGCCTCTATGGGAACGTATTTCCACACGATGTGAATCTCAAACTAGTGCTGCCACGCGTTCTCTACTATTGTGATATAATTCAACATGGAATGAGCCGCGAAAGCACAGGACCGTTAGAACTAGCCATGAATGCTTCTGTGTGTTCCACCTGCAACATTCGTCGAAATGACCACGTCAGTGCTTAAGACACCCAGTTAAGGCCAGGTTCTCATTCAAATGGGCAAAAAATAGGCGAAGTCTGGAAATGTTTTATGAGACAGTCAAAAAGACATACAAAGGATCTGTTTGGGGTTTATAATTGACCATGTTTTGAACTTTATTTCAGGTTTTAAATACAAAAGAAAGAATTTTGTGATGTGATGAAGGGCCTACGTGTTTGAAGTACGCAGTCTGTGTGCAGTGCAGCCCCTCAGGAGTTATCTGAAATAAAAAAAATGGATAACATCAGTCGATACTACATTAAATTTATGGGAGCTTATACCCAACCACAATGAAATAACCTTAAATTTAAAGCTATAGTCCTAAATCGAACTTTGAGTCCGATTTTTGTTTTTTTTCTTCATTATTTTATGGCTTTACAGAAAACAGTTAATACTAAAACATTTAGCTCCCAGGAACAGAATTTACTCTTCGGGGGTCGAGAGTAGAAGTTAGTAGGTTGAACCGATTTTATTTTATGCTAAAGGCAGTTAAGAAAAATCTCTTCTTGAGAAAAGAAACCTGTTTCAAGTTTAGGGAAAACAGCTAAGTTAAGTAAATAAAACCGTGACCAGTTACAATGTATCATTTTTCGTATAAAACGAACGCAGTCTTTGCGTAACACATCCAGCGACGGAATGTGAGTTGATTCCGGAGTGTGGGTGTATATGTAAAAGTGGAAACTGTAAAACGCTGCGTTATTTTTGTACGAGAGCGCTGCGGCCTGCACTGAGGTGTTTACCGAGGTGACTGGCGGAGGGGAGGGTTAGAACCTCTAGGGTTGCACGCGGCCTGTCGGTATTTAGGCGACGTGGAGGGCTTCTTAGCAAATCAGCCCCTGTATAAGGTTTCCCCTACGCTACGTTCCTGGTTTTCATTCCATTCCCCTGTCAAGAACGCAGCGCGTGTTTTGTTGTGCTGCCCGGCGCACGAGGGGGTAGAAGCGGGGGAAGCCGCACACGCAACGACGCCTACCGCTTTCAAAAACAAGAGGCCGGACCACATCTGCTTACCCAGCGCGCTTCGTTCAGTTGGAGGAACGAGTGTTTGAACGAACCGAAATGGAAAATAGTTACTGACTATCCACTCCTTTGTAACATTTTAGTAGCAATATCAGTAACGATTGGCATCTTTCGTTTTATTCGTCTAAGCACTATGGCTCTGAGCACTATGGGACTTAACTGCTGAGGTCATCAGTCTCCTAGAACTTAGAATCACTTAAACCTAACTAACCTAAGGGCATCACTCACATCCATGCCCGAGGCAGGATTCGCACCTGCGACCGTAGCGGTCGCGCGGTTCCAGGCAGTAGCGCCTAGAACCGCTCGGCCACTCCGTAAGTCTAAATGAATACAATGAGGAGTATGTACGTTTCACCTATCTACCCATAACACCTAACAAGGGGAACGTATGTCCAAGAGGTCACTGACTTTGTTATGTCAGCGAGTACGTATGTACTTCACTCGTGAGAAAAATAAACAAACATTGCTGTAGTAAATCGCGACTGTCAACAGTTTTCGATAATTCGTGGTTCAAAGTATGAAATATCCCCATAGAAAAATTATGAATGACTGTGCTGGTAAACTTATACTTTATTTCATTTTCTAACAGCTGAGCAAAACTCAACGTTCTCAAACAGTTTTCTCTTTACTTATTCTGATCAACACTAAACTGACACACAATATTTTAGCGCAACGCAATCTGACTCTCAATAATCGCTACCAAAGAATGGCCCTGACTAACAATAACCTATACCTTTCATGAATCACTTACCTCACAAAAATCTTCGTTACTGGAACTACTGCAATACAGCGAGCGCCAATACTGCCAGCTAAAGAAAAGATTCAAACTACTGAAGGCACTAACTACTGACAGGCATAGTTAGCGAATGAAAGATTTTGATAGAGAAAAAAACAATGTATTTACCTTAATAGTGTTCAAAAGTCATTATATATATCAATTCATGACATCCAGTCTTACAGATTTCCACGTCCAGATCGTCCGCTCTCAAAACTCTTGCATCTCTCCCCACATCCTGCTGGCGCCTCACCTCCAACTGCACAATGCTACGCGCTGTACACATCCAACTGCCCAACACTACAATAGGGAATATTCAAAGACTCCAACGAGCCACAGACTGCACGCAGCACAGTCAGTGATTTTCATACAGAGCGCTACATGGCGGTACCAACATAAAAACCTAAACAGCCTACTTCCAAAAGTTAGGCGAGTCTTTTGAATGGCACGCGTGACGCCTGCGGCTTTAGAACTGTCTAAGGAGGAAGACCAGCAGTCTGCCCGTACTGCCTTCGGGTCTCGTCATTTAATTTAATTTTTCACCAAAATCTCGTGTCGCTGAATCATATACCTTGAGACTGCGAGGTACACTTTTATAGCCAAGTGAAAAGTTTCCCCAAGTGGCTGAAAATTAATAAGTTTTGACGACATAGTCTTTGGAGAGCAGCTACCTGATGTTCTATTTACGTTAAAATGAACAGTCGAGATCACATCGTTATTTCTTCATAGACTGGCTTCGGCTTATATACAAGCCAGATACTACGAGTACATCTACATTGATACAAGCCCAGAGAGGAATATCATCTGCTGAAGAGTGCTTTTCTCCTCACCTTCTAGTACTGAATCAGTTGGCAGCTCTGCCGCTAGCGCCTGTTCAAATGGTTCAAATGGCTCTGAGCACTATGCGACTTAACATCTGAGGTCATCAGTCCCCTAGAACTTAGAACTACTTAAACCTAACTAACCTAAGGACATCACACACATCCATGCCCGAGGCAGGACTGGAACCTGCGACCGGAGCGGTCACGCGGTTCCAGACTGAAGCGCCTAGATCGCACGGTCACACCGGCCGGCCTAGCGCCTGTGTTGAAATACTAAGGATTTGCGTACAAAACGTCTAAACGGCCATTCTTTTTAAATGGTAATGAGATATGTTTTTTACTATCAATATTAATAGTCAACTACGAATGTCTGAAAATAGCATTCCTCAAATGTGTGTGGTGCAGGTCTGTTTCATGTTTTTCGCACTTTTATAATACATCCAACCTAGAATGTGGCCTAACAATGGCGATGGACAATTATTACTGCAAAAACTGCACTGCGCTAATTTTTTAATACACTCCTCAATGTACGATAAATAAACAATTTCATCGCGATATCCCGTCACATCTCGACAAGAATGCAGCGATATCATAGTATTATTATAGACATTGTTTATGACAGTAAACATAACAAATGAGTTCACTAAGCTGGATTTCGACTTTTATCACCCAAGCGAATAGGACTGCGTGATGTGTCGACAGGTAATTCTTGCAGATCCCAGTACAATCACTTTTTCTAATCGCCAGAGGACATTTTATTAGTATTCCATCTGTACGACGTCGGAAATCCCACAGTGACTTGGTATGTTCCTTTTTGATAACTTTTTTTCTGGCTTTTGACCCTATCAGTTCCTTCCCACGGACAGATCGTAATTCTGACATATTTTCCAGTGGACATTTTTGCAACAGTTCAACACATGATCCATCTTTTCGTCAGGTTCTTTGCAGAGTTTGCACTTTGGGTCTTTTGGTGATTTGTCGATTGTAGCTGTGATAACGTTAGTTCTGATGGCCTGTAGAGCAAAAAGTCTTTCAGCTTTTTTCTTTAGGGTTCTGTCGGTCTGCCAGGATGTCACGTGCCTTAATTCTGTGGCAGACATTACGGGAAAAAGTGACGCCTCAACTAATTTCGGAAATATATGAACCGCCAAAGAAGCCGGTATAGGCATGCGTATTCAAATACAGAGATACATAAAAAGGCACAACACGGCGCTGCGGTCGGCAACGCCTACATAAGACAAGTGTCTGCCGATGTTGTTAGATCGGTTACTGTTGCTACAATGGCCGGATATAAAGACTTCAGTGAGTTTAAACTTGGTATTATAGTGCCGTACGAGCGATGGGACACAGCATCTCAGAGTTGGCGGTGGAGTGGGGTTTTCTCGTACGCCCATTTCACGAGTGTACCGTGAGTATCAGGAATCCCGTAAAACATAAAATCACCAACATCACTGCGGTCGGAAAAAGATCCTGCAACAACGAGATCATCGACGACTGAAAAGAATCGCTCAAAGTGACAGAAGTGCAAACCTTTCCACAACTCAATGCTGGGTCATCAACAAGTGTCAGCGTGGGAAACATTCAACGAAACATCATCGATATGGGCTTTCGGAGCCATGGATCCACTCGTGTACCCTTGATGACTGGACGACACAAAGCTATACGCCTCACCTGGATACGTCAACACCGACATTGGACTGTTGGTGGCTCTTAACATGTTGCCTGGTCGGACGACCTTGTTTCAAATTGTATCCAGTCGATGGACATGTACGGGTATGGAGACAACCTCATAAATCTATGGACCCTGCTTGTCAGCAGGGGACACTTCAAGATGTAATGATGTGGGGCGAGTGCAGTAGGAGTGACATGGGACTCCTGACAAGTCTAGATACGACTCTGATATGTACGTAGGCATCCTGTTTGATCACCTGCATCCATTCATGTACATTGTGCATTCCGACTGACTTGAGAAATTCCAGCAGAACAATGCGACACCACACACGTCCATAATTGCTACAGAGTGGCTCCAGGTGCACTCTTCTGAGTTTAAACAATTCCGCTGGCCACAGCACTCTCCAGACATGAACATTATTGAGCATATTTGGGATGCCTTGCAACGTGCTGTTCAGAAGATATCTCCACCCCTTCGTACTCTTAGGGATTTATGGAAAGCCCTGCAGGATTCAAGGCGTCATTTCCCTCCAGCATTAAACATTAGTCTAGTGCAAGCCTCGCCGTCTTGCGGCACTCCTGTGTTCTCGCGGGGGCCTACACGATATTATGCAGGTGTACCAGTTTCTTTGGTTCTTCAATGTAATTTACAGGCCGATTTAATACTAAAGGAAGGTTTTAATTGCAGTTTGTTTGTGAATATTTGTGCTGTTGTGTTTATATTGTTGTAGCAAAGAGCGAGTGGTGGAAAGGCGCAGCTGATTTCCAGCCAAGCAGTAGTCTCTACAGCAAAGATAATAGAAGCCTCAGTGACTGCTATATGAAGTCACGACGGCTCACTACGCAACTGGAAATTGTTAAAACTGCTGATAACACTGTTCGATAATTCGTTCTCATTGGTTGCTCAGTGGTTTTGATACTCTGAGTGGGCAGTACAGTTTTGAAAGGGAACAAGGGATCAAGTCGCTGATAGGTCTACCTCGCAGGAACTCGATGTTTACAGGGTAAGTAAGCGAGTGTGCTGAATGTTAATCGAAAGCCGTGGTGGTAGAGAGGTGGGGTGTTAATTTCTCAAGGCTTAGCGCGTGTTCGGAATGTAAAATTGTATCGCCCAGTTACGGTTTTTTGTCGGTATTGAATCAAAGGAGTGATTTTGCACAACTCATTGGTGATTAGTAGGACGCAGATATATAATTGAATCCACAGGGATTGCGTCTTGAATTGGCTGCATATAAGACGAATTAATAGCCTTTTGTGATTTTCGATCGGTGGAAATATTTAATCGGTGTGAGTACAATCAGCGTTCCGATATTTTGGAACAATGGTCTGGTCCCGAACCCTCTCTTGGTAAAGAGTGGTATCTGATTGTATTGTGGGAGCCGGTTGAATGGAGATTGCATTGAGTGCGTAGTGACGACTCACTGGCGTTTTATAACAGAGTGTTGCACTATTCTTCACGACTGCGGAGCTGTTGAATTACAGTACAGCATAACTGAACCAAAAATTGTGTGCCGATTCTCACCTGATTTCATTGCGTATTTTTGTACCGTCAGGGCATCATTAGACGAACCACAATGAGTGCTATTAACAACTTAAAGGAAAAATCAATGGCGAGGGTCCGAAACGTATAACGGTAAATGGAGAGAATGTTAGCAGCCAACGCCCGTAGAGGTTGAGATTTTTGCTTACGATTGTTAACTGTAGGGCCAAAGTGGAGTTGGCGACTTTTTTGTGGTTCTCTACAGGTCGAGAAGTTATTTCAGGGCACACGGACTCCCGTGCATGTCGGCGATTGATTGTTCTGGCACTTAAAGAAATGAGAAACATGTTATCTATAAAAAGAAAATCAAAGGTTATCGACTTCATTTTCTCAAAAAAAGAGTATTGAAAGAAAAGATTAAGTTAATCTCACTATATATTTTTAATATACACGCAAGTAGTGGAGGGATGTTATTAAAAAGAAAATAAAAGAAAAATAATAAAAGTATATGAGGAATAGTCTCAACAGTACTTAATAAGCAAGGCTTAGTACTGATATCACTAATGAACTGATGAATATAGTTCGGAAAGGCTGTACTGCAGAGAAAGTTGAGTAATTGCTTTTCTTTTGCGTAAGAAAATTCTAATCATTTTAACGAAAAGGGATCCTTAGGATGGTACAAAAGCAATTTTAATTGCGATAAAAAAGTACGCCTGAGATACTAGGCACCTATCAGAGCAATATTATTGAAAGTTAATATTTGCACGATTAAGTTAAATGAAATACATTAAAATACCAATATAAACATAAATAATATAACGCTGACTCTGAGGCTTGTTGGTATCATTGAAGATCAAAAGCCAAAGTACAGCTATCCAGTTTGCGGTAATGGGAATAGGCAAGCCAACAGGTAGAACTAAAATTTAGCTATCGCTTAGTATTTCACATTACGTTAAGGAATCTTATTTTTACGTTACCCAACGCCTAGTAATTTTGAGTTCACGGGCACTGATACAAAGGTTAGTTCACACTTCGCGAGAGAAAGAGTTACGACTGAGTGTCGGTGTTAAGACACTCATTCCCGTTATAGTTATTTGGGCACTCAGTACTAGACTGATGAATATTTGCAAATTGTAAAAAGTTAAAACTATTTTAAAGAAAAGGTGGCTGTGGACAAGGCATCTCAAAGAAAATAAAACTGTAATACTAGGGAGAGCTCAAAAGTAATACCTTTGAATTTTTAATGTGAAAACTCTTAAAGGTTTTTAAATAAAACAAACCTTACTCACATTTTACATCTTTGATTTTCATGTCCACGTAATTGTGTCGCAACATAATCACTCTGGCGACGAACATATTCTCTCGACGAAGGACCAGTTTTCATACCGTCACTGAGAATGTTTGAGTTTTTGACAAAGTCTCAGCCTGACCTCTGCCTGCACCGTTTCATCACAAGAGTGACGTCCTCGGAGGTGTTCTTTAAGTTATGGAGACAAATGAAAATCGGACGGGGCCAAGAAGCGACTGTTTGGAAGTTGGTGACAGGGAACTCAAGGTGTCGGATTGTTGCAAATGATGCAGGGCCTGTGTGTGGTCTGGCATTGTCATACTGAAGCGAAGGTTTTTCCATTTGTAGACGAACTCTTCAAATTCGAAACTCGGTTACTCGCTACAAATCGGGTCCTCTACCTCTTTTTATAGCGGCAGAGGGCTGCGAATACGTAGACGTAAAGAATAAGGATATAGAATGTTAATAACGTTCGTTTTATGTAAAAGCTTTAAATGTTTTCACATAAAAAATTCGGAGACATTTCGTTTCGGTGCGGGCTTGCAGATTGTGTGGCGACAGGGCCACACATTCGAACTTACATAGACGCATAGTACCACGATACATTACTGAAATACGAATAGAGATTCACGAAATGAACTGATTGGCAAACAGTACCTTTCTTTCTCTTTGGACTGAATACCGTACAGTTGGTCATATTGGTGTGATTATAGCTAACGATGCAGAACGTGAAATATAAGAAAAAGGTAACATTATATTTATAAATAGTACTAACATTTTTTTGAAATATTAGAAGTGAAATTACAGAGCTGAAAACTTATGCAGAAGCATTGTTACTAGAGTGTTTATATGATCGTTTAATGATAAGCGGTATTGGGAAGAAGAGATGTACTTTGCAGACTGATAAAGACTAACTGACTTACTTCATATTTCTTGGTTTTGTGCATAACAGTACGATTTCAGGACATATTCTTAGACACCATTACGGAGAGTGTTGACCACTGACAAGATTTTGCAAAGTGACAGAGCATACCCTTCGTGTACCATTACAAAGACCAGGTCGTTTCTTTATCTGTTTTGCCTTCAGTTGTATCCGTCAGCTGTCCATGGAATACTGTGCTGCGCGTGCTGTCAGCCCAGCGTTGGAGTACGGCTTTGCGGTATTGATTCTTGGTCCGCTATACATTGAGAAGCTTCCTGTTGTCAACGTCAACCAGACTGATTCCTTACTGTCCTACTATCCTCGACACAGCCTACCAGTACAGATTTACTTTTCTCAGTGCCTGCCTCAATTGCAAAAATCCTGTACTGCCTGCTTTTGTGCGCAAGAACAACTTGTCGACCTCACTGAGAGGGCGGAGTGCATGGCGGACTGTCATGACCTTTCTTGTTTTCCTGTAGAAATCATCCAGTTCTACTAGTGTCCAGTTCACAGCGCCTGCAATGCATCCGATGACGGGTAAGGTCCAGGTATGAAAGCATTGACGGTATTGCCACCATTCAGTTTGTTTTTCAAAATTTTCCTGACCCTTCCTTTGGATGTGTTCTCTGACCACATTGTTTACATGCTCATGCTTGATGTTGCTCTTCTTTGCTGCTATTGTGGTACACTTGTCGAAGCCGAATTCCGTGCTGATATCATTGCTGAATATTCTAACTTTATTCGTCAGGGATTGGGCTTACATTTCAGTTTTTCCGTAGAGTTCAGATCATCTAGGTGTAGCAGGTGGGATATTGTCTGAGGATATCCTGCTGTTTGATCATCCAAATTATTTTCTGCAATGTGGTTGACATTGGAAAAATGGTTCAAATGGATCTAAGCACTATTGGACTTAACATCTGAGTTCATCAGTCCCCTTGACTTAGAACTACTTAAACCTAACTAACCTAAG
The DNA here is from genome assembly GCF_023897955.1 of Schistocerca gregaria. Classification (NCBI taxonomy): domain Eukaryota; kingdom Metazoa; phylum Arthropoda; class Insecta; order Orthoptera; family Acrididae; genus Schistocerca; species Schistocerca gregaria. Next base: position 1,003,561,852 of record NC_064921.1, read on the forward strand.
GACATCACACACATCCATGCCCGAGGCAGGATTCCAACCTGCGACCGTAACAGCCGCTTGGATCCGGACTGAAGAGCCTAGAACCGCTGGGCCGCCGCAGCCGGCTTGACAGTGGAATCAAGGCAGTGATGAACAGCAGTGGGAACAAGTAGTACCTCTCGAAAATGACTCTCTTGATGTTGACTAGTCCATAAGTTTCTTCGTCTTCTTGTTGCTATTATGATTGTTCCTTTTCGAGGAAAAATCATTCGTTGTAGAGATAAGTGTTTCGTGACAGGAGCAAATGACGGGACTGGAACGCAACATGGACTGCCTTGCGGTTTGCCGCCTTGGCTGTCTGTCCGACTACGCTGTAGGAAATCTGGCAGGCCGTTGAAACCTCGAATTCTCGAAAACACTTCAGAGGCGCATCGTTCGGGAGCAGTATTTAGTACATTTAACTATGTACTGCAACCTTGCTGAAGATGAACTTGGCCGGATGGGATGTCCTGAATGCCGTAGAGATGTTGACCTACTCCACATGCTGGACTGTGTTCAATGATCACAACTACCTGCTATGGACACTCATACATACGCCTTGTAGGAGACAAGTATAGGTATGGTGTGCCGTCTGTAGAATGTCATGTGTAAAGATAATCCCTAAACATTTAATCTTATCCCAGAGTGTGTACGGGACCAAGCTCCCTTCTGGTAGGCGTCTACCCATGACCATCGCTCCAGACTTCTCCAGTTTCAAGTGGCTTCTAGTTATGGTACCGTACTGGGCAATCAAGTCCAGAGATTTTTGGACTCTGTCTACACGGAGCAACCTTGCCTCATAGAGTGGATGATAGTGATCTTGCTTGCTAAACGTCCATTGATCACAACCTGCGAAGTCACGCCATGCAGAAGGCGCATGATGGTGGTTATGAAGGATGGGGGGAAATCCAGCTGCCACAGTGTTTTCTCAAGAGAGCTGTGGCATACCCCATTAAAGCATGGTCAAAGTGCAATGACACTAACGCTGTGCACATGCGACATGCCTCCACTAGTGTGATCACATCACGGTAATCACTGAGAGCCGTCTGTATGTTGCTGCTACCACTGAGACACGTCAGGTCTTTAGAGACGGCTCGGTGTTGGACACTCCGAATGCGGGCTGCCAGAATTCTCGTAAATATCTTGAAATCGCTGTTGAGCAGTGTAAGAGACCGGTAATGGTCAATTCCTCTTCAGGAAGATGGTTTGGGGATGGATATAAGGATGCCATCGACAAAGGCAGGTGGCATCTGCACTGCATGATTCATCAGTTCTTGGTACATCGCAACCTACTGGGGCATCATAATGCCATCGAACGTATGGTGAAGCTCTATCGGGAGATCGCCGGCCGCTGTGGCCGTGCGGTTCTAGGCGCCTCAGTTTGGTACCGCGTGACCGCTACGGTCGCAGGTTCGAATCCTGCCTCGGGCATGGATGTGAGTGATGTCCTTAGGTTAGTTAGGTTTAAGTAGTTCTCAGTTCTAGGGGACTGATGGCCACAGATGTTAAGTCCCATAGTGCTCAGAGCCATTTCAACCAATCTATCGGGAGATCATCTACGCCTGGCAATTTTTTGGTCACCCTTCGCTGAGGGCGTAACGACGTCCTCCGCCATTATGGGGTCTATGAGGATAGCCACCGTGTCTCCATTGAGGGTCTGAGGCAGCAAGCGGAGGACTTCATCCATCGTCGTAGCATCTTGGTCTCCCATGGTGTAGAACGCCGGTAATGATCTAAGAAGGCGTTGGCAATACCCCTTTGGACGGTGAGCTGCTGACTGTCCGGCATATGCAGGATGTGCACAGGCGTGCCCTCGAGGCAATGTCGTGTAAGCGTTGTGATCTTTGCTTCCATTCACCGGACCGTAGCCTGACGTCCTGGCTACGGCCTTAGGGCGGGTATCTCCTGCAGTAGCATAAAATGGTATTCTATGTGCCGTTTCCAGCACATAGCCTCTGGACCGCAATTCATCACACGCCGCAGCGCAGGTTTTACACAATTGAGCCACTACTGGATTGTGGAACGGAACGCCGGGTGACGCCTCTCACAGTTCCTTCAGGTCTCCACTGCCCTCCGCCGACGTTCTGGATCCCCAGAAAGCTTTACATTCATTTTCCATGTGCTCCTGCTGTGTCATGCTATCTGTCATGAGAGGGACATGGTGCAGAGCTAGGCATCATGGTCCGTAAAGGCCGCTGGCCATATCTCAGCCCGGGAGGCATAGATCAGATCAAGACGACTCGCCGAATGTCTGGTAACGTATGTGCATCTCTGTCTATTGCCATGAATACTATCCCGTGTATCGAGGAAGTGAAGGATCTTGCACCATGTGCTGCAGCTCCCGGCATGAGTTAAAGTATGCTATTTGATCTTGTCGTGACAAGACACAATTGAGGTCGCTTCCTAAACGATTTAATCGTTGTCTCCTTCAAATAAGAGCGCGATCTCCTCTTTACAAAATATTGAACAATCCCTTCTCTTGTCTGAACTGGAGGTGGCATAGACATTCACAATCCTGACGGCCTGGTATGTGATAGCAAGTCTTTGAACTGATGGTAGCTAGGTCACATCTTTGATCGCAATGCCTTCCGTCACAAGAATAGCCATACCACTGCCGTTATCTGTGCACAGCACTTTATAGACGTCGTATCCATAAATAGACAGGAACTGGTGGAGGGTAGCTTCCCAGAGGAGTGCGACGACGAGATCTGACGCCTGCAACAAGTCACCAAATATTCGTTGCTTGAGCTTAGAACTGATGTTATTGACGGTGATGGTACCAGTGCGGTAGGCCTGGTGTGGGGAGGCGATACTGCTGGCGCCTGTTAGGAGAGGTGAAAGTGTGAGACCCGAAGAAGGCCCCGCCGTCAACAACGGGTACCCTCCCATGCCCACTGGTATTAAACTGTTGTGATGTGAAGCAACTGCAACCGCTTCAACTACTGCAGCAGCTATGACTTCCTCGACATCGCCAGACCACGCAGTCAGACTTGTGCTGCGATCATCTCTCGAAATTAATGGGGTGGCTCATGTCTGTGACAGGGTCAGATATTCAATCCATCCACTGTGCATCATAAAGGAGCACGGCACTGTGAGAGGTCTCCTTCTAAACCGTTGCTGATCCAATCCTGAAGGGAACCGACGATCATATCTTCCTGCTGGGGATGGTCGTCACCATCGAAATTTTGCCCTCTGTTGACAATGTGCTGCAGGTATTAGATGGAGCCAGTCGACGTTTCCTCTGTCGCTTTGGAGCGCGTTGTATCTGACAACGACTGGGGATTGTTGTCATTAAGGATAAAAGTGTCAGTTCTCACCACAGAACCTACTGTGGCCAGCCTCTCCTGCAGGGCTGTTCTCTCTTCGCATGGCAAGACCGATGCCAGGGGCTGCTCTGGTAGTGCAGAACGTCCATTTGCAGTGCCCTGCTGCTGCATCAAAAGCTTCTCAGTGTTGGCTGAAGGCAACGCTTATGTCGACAGTCGATGATCAGCTGGAACAGATTGAAGGCCTCACGCTGCAGTCTGGAACCGCGAGGATCGAATCCTGCCTCGGGCATGGTTGTATGTGATGTCCTTAGGTTAGTTACGTTTAACTAGTTCTAAGTTCTAGGGGACTAATGACCTCTGAAGTTGAGTCCCATAGTGCTCAGAGCCATTTGAACCATATTTTTGAACGCCTCAAACGGCAACTCGACTCTGGCCAACACCTGCATGTTCCATTTTCACAGGGCCCATGTGTCTATCCAGATGTCTGAACTAAAGGTCGTTCATCTTTTTCAGAATCATTTCACATGCCGCGTAGTCCACCAGTTTCACGTAGACCCTGCTGCTCACGATGGACAGATGAATCCCTATTTGTTTGTGGTAATCTATCTGAGCATCATCCCATAAAAATTGTATAGTTTCCAATGATTTTCGTCGCCCATACAATGTCGTGAAACTTAACTTCAATGTCGACTTCCGTTGTGAAAATTTCTTGATTTTCCCAATGAAGGAAGCAGCAGGGAGACGTCTGTAAACCACAACACCGCGAGCACGCTGACGCGGCAGGAACGTGAAAATGACGTCTGATTCGCTGCTCTACCGAAGGCATACTGGGTGAGATCGCCTACGGAGACGGGTAACGAATGTCACCAAGGTCTTTACAAGGGCAACTGGCACAGAGAAATCCATTACATATACCGGAGGTAGAACGGCGCTATGTAAAGTAGGAAATGAAACGTAACTTCAATGGCAAAGCGAACGTAATGGCAACTGCCAGATTGAAATTCAAACACAGCCGCTATCGACGACACCTCCACAGAATTCACGTCGTACCATCAAAACATTGCGACCAAACATACTTTGGTTGCCCTAGACACTGAAAGGAATTGGAGAGGCTACTTACAGAGCTCGTAGAAATGAAACAAGAACGTTCCGAGTTTGCGTGTGTGTGTGTGTGTGTGTGTGTGTGTGTGTGTGTGTGTTTGTGTGTACGTGTAAGCGTTTATGTGTCTGTTAACGTAAAATATTGAGAATTTTTTTGACATTACGCTTGTTTTATTGTTATTGTTAATATGTATGACCTTTGCGTTTTAAATAAAATAGCAATCTGTGGAAATGGCAGCGCTCTAAGTCTCACCTGGCTGTATTAGCATACCAAAGGCTCAACAAAAAGAGTTATTTTTTCAACAACGATTTACCATTTCACCGAAATGGCAAAAAAATGATCTTTTCAGAGAAATATTACACCAGTTTCGAGAACTTTTTTCACCAATAGAGACTTGTCCAGTGTTCCTCTTTAAAATTCTGAAGTTGAGCTCATTTACCCACAGTAAATCTTGGGTTCAAACTGACAGTCTAAGAAGCCGCTAAGCTGATTCACAGAAGTCCACCCCGCCCCGTTAGCTGCGCTGTTAGAATGGCGGATTAATAAGCGAAGGAGCTTATATTCGATCCCCGGCCGCGTCTGAGGTTTCTCCGCTTGCGGACTGGGTGTTCGTATCGTCATAAAATTGGCATTTCACTGTAGAGATGACTGAATAGGCACGGTGCGAAAGCACTTACAAAAAGAAATACCAGTCTTGATAACATTTGGTGGCTACGAGTGTGGAAGGAAGTAAGAGTAGATGACTTGTAAAGTATAACCCTGCAACACTTGGAGTAATATTGGCCAAGCGGCGAACTACATTTTAAAAACATTTGCTTTGTTATTTGTATTCTGAGCGTGTACTTCGAAACTGATGTAAGCAAACTAAGTTTTTTGTTACCATATAAACTTCTTCCATTCCTTTTCCTGTTTAATATAAGACTGAGCTGAATACGTAAATGGTCAATGCCCGATGATTAGCAAGTTATTACATGAAATTTAGCTCTTCCAGTGTTACCACAACTTCTTCCTCAAAGTAAAACAAAATACTACGAATTTATGTACGCCTCCTTAAGTGAATCTTCAAACTAATCCTGATAAATGTTGGATATTATTGCGAGTAGAATGAAATTTTTACTCTACAGCGGAGTGTGCGCTGATATGAAACTTCCTGGCAGATTAAAACTGTGTGCCGGACGGAGACTCGAACTCGGGACCTTTGCCTTTTGCGGGCAAGTGCTCTACCATATGAGCTACCCAAGCACGACTCATGCCCCGTCCTCACAGCTTTACTTCTGCCAGTGCCTCGTCTCCTACCTTCCAAACTTTACAGAAGCTCTCCTGCGAACCTTGCAGAACTAGCACTTCTGGAAGGAAGGGTATTTCGGAGACATGGCTTAGCCCAGCCTGGGGGATGTTTCTAGTATGAAATTTTCACTCTACAGCGGATTGTGCGTTGATATGAAACTTCCTGGCAGACGGGGCGTGAGTCGTGCTTGGGTAGCTCATTTGGTAGCCGGCACGGTAACTCAGCGTGTTCGGTCACGGGGTTAGTTGCACTCCGTTAAAAAAAATTAAATAAAATTAAAAAAAACTGAGTTAATGGGTCAACGACGAACTGAAATGGGTGTCTTGTGACGTCCACCCCGAGCAGATACAACGAACGAAAACGAACAAAATGAGATTACAAAAGAAAAAAAATGTTGGTAGAGCACTTGCCCGCGAAAGGGAAAGCTCCCGAATTCGACTTTCGGTTGGGCACACAGTTTTAATCTCCCAGGAAGTTTCATTATTGCGAGTGGTAACCAGAAAGTTATAATTATCGTCTATAAAAATATAGTCACATAATTAATTTATCGTATGTATGCGGGTACTTGTCTGAAGTACTGGTACACACTGAAATGGCCGGCCCGCAGCATAGCAGATCGCCGCTGGGGGAACATAAACGAAACCGTGCAGCTCACTGACAAAGTTCCGTGACTGGTGGCAAATCGTGTGATTGTAGCAGCTGTTGCGATATTACTGTTACTGAGTGTGTGTGTGAGAGAGAGAGAGAGCGTCTCGGAGCGGCTGAGGTCCCTCATAAAACCAGTACGCCTCACACGCGAGATTCATGGAACAATGAACTAACTAAAAAGTAATAAATAATAGTTTCGATAAAAGACACGTAGTTACTTGTTTATAAGTTGATGCTGAAAGTGGTGGCCATGGACATCCAGGCATTGCTGACTTCGTGTGATGACGTTAGCAGCAACGCGCTGTAATTCTGCAGGCCTGATGTCGTTAATTTATCTAGTAATATTTTGTTTAAGATCGTTTATTGTGGGAGAATTGTGAGCAAACACTTTGCTTTATAATGTGCCCCATAAATAAAAATCACAGAGGCCTCTACTAACAAGTCTGCCTTCACGGAACGCAGAGTTTCTCTGCATTTGTTAATTGTGCATAGAAAGAGTCAAAGATCTCTATATATCTGGCACTGTTTAAGTGTGACTGAGAAATAAGCAGTCAATAATGCGCATTCCGGACAACGCTCACCATCTATTTCCTGTGAGTGGAGAGGTTCTTCACGCGCAATATGTGGGTTGTCCTGCGACCAGTATCTCCAATTCTGGAGTTTACATAAACTGACAAATGAAACCAGGCCTTATTTGACATAAAGTAAAGTTTGGGCTCCAAATAACCGATAGCAGTTGGTCTTAACAGCCAGTTACAATAATGAACTCTTCTTTTCCTGACCCTCAAATTCCAACTCTTGCACCACACTTACACGATAGGCTTTATTTCATATCTTTTACTACGTGATATGATGTACGAGTTACATCAACCTTTGAGACAGTATTTTCACTTGACATGCAATTCAACAAGAGATGATTAACGGTACATGAGGCGCACTGGTTTTGTGAGGGACACACTGTACTTTACCATCCGTTACGTACTTTTCACAAAACAAAACCATATCTGTATTCCGTCAGTTGAGTACGGGCGCCGATTACCTCGCTGTTGAGACGTCTTTATATACCACCATCAATACCACCATCATTGCTGTCGAAAACGAGTTACAACAAGGTACGCCACTTTATCGATGGGCTGCGCAGCTTCGTTTTCTACGGTAGTGTGGGGCGGAGATTTCATTTTGTACCAGAACTGTAAAAATATACCTGCAAATTAAAAAAAAAACCTGTTTCTTCATGCCGATATACCGCTCATACTTCATGCTCAGCATCAATCTGTTTACACGGAAAACGCAAGACGTGGAAAAAAGGGTGCAATATGCCAAAGTTGAAGTAGAGGATAGAGGCGATGTGTGAATTGTTTTAGCGGCTAGAATGCCGAGAGCCGTCTATCTAGCAGTCTCAATACGCTTCCTTCTCAATACACAGTTTTCATGCGAGTGGTGAAATTGAGTACCGGACTGAAACAGCGTATGCACACACATGTGCAAACACACACACACACACACGCACACACGCACAACTGGTTGATCTACTCAAGACTAAAAGCTTTGTAAGGTGGCTATAATTTCGCACCTTACAAGCACTCATCTACATACTTTGCCGTGATTTACAACCGAAATTGGGTATCATTTGATATGTTGTACATCGTATATACGAATATTTGAAGAAGACTCCCATTGTCACCGCTGCTGCTACGGTCGCAGGTTGGAATACTGCCTCAGGCATGGATGTGTGTGATGTCCTTAGATTAGTTAGGTTTAAGTAGTACTAAGTCTAGGGGACTGATGACTTCAGATGTTAAGTTCCATAGTGCTTAGAGCCATTTGAAACTTTTTTTAAAAAAAATTGTCACGTACACCTTGTAAATAGTTGTTAACGCTTTTTGCATGAAAGGTGATGGAGTGTCTTTATTATCAAAACGGCATAATGAATGATTGCCTCTACCAGTAGAGGCTGGAACGTCAGTGGAAATAAAACGGAGAGTGTAACTCAAGCCCCCGGTGGAAAAGCTCGCACAGGTGTGTTGGTCCTGCTTAACACAGGAAATAGCAAGACGGACGGTCGGGGCGTCTGAGCGCTGAAGCACAATACAGCAGTGGTTGGCCGGTGCTGTAGCGGGGCGGGAAGGATAACAGGAAAATACTTCAGAAACTCTGAAAATCATGGACGCAGCAGAGAGGAACGGGGAAGCGTTACCTCGAAAATCATGCAGACTGGTTTACTTCCGAGGATCTTTACTCTGAGAAGCGTACCATTGTATGTATTCCTAATTAAGGAGGATAAATATTTCCTAGCAAACTTTCCATGCTGGACGACAAAAGAGTAAAATATGGTTGGTCAGCGTAGGAAAGAATCTATGGACAGGGTGAATATTCCGTGGTTTCAAGAATATGCTTTGCCTTCTGCAGTTACGAGGAGGGGAGCCGAGCTTTGCTGGAAAGCCAGCCTGACGGGATACCAATTCGATTCTACATAGAGTACGCGAAAGAACTTGCCACCCTTCTAACAGCCGTGTATCGCAAGTCTCTAGAGGAATGGAAGGTTCCAAATGATTGGAAAAGAGCACAGGTAGTCCCAGACTTCAAGAAGGGTCGTCGAGCAGATGCGCAAAACTATAGACCTATATCTCTGACGTCGATCAGTTGTAGAATTTTAGAACATGTTTTTTGCTCGAGTATCATGTCGTTTTTGGAAACCCAGAATCTACTCTGTAGGAATCAACATGGATTCCGGAAACAGCGATCGTGTGAGACCCAACTCGATTTTTTTGTTCATGAGACCCAGAAAATATTAGATACAGGCTCCCAGGTAGATGCAATTTTCCTAGACTTCCGGAAGGTGTTCGATACAGTTCCGCACTGTCGCCTGATAAACAAAGCAAGAGCCTACGGAATATCAGACCACCTGTGCGGCTGGATTGAAGTGTTTTTAGCAAACAGGACACAGCATGTTGTTATCGACGGAGAGACGTCTACAGACGTTAAAGTAACCTCTGGTGTGCCACAGGGGAGTGTTATGGGACCATTGCTTATCACAATATATATAAATGACCTAGTAGATAGTGTCGGAAGTTCCATGCGGCTTTTCGCCGATGCTGCTGTAGTATACAGAGAAGTTGCAGCATTAGAAAATTATAGTGAAATGCAGGAAGATCTGCAGCGGATAGGCACTTGGTGTAGGGAGTGGCAACTGACCCTTAACATAGACAAATGTAATGTCTTGCGAATACATAGAAAGAAAGATCCTTTATTCTATGATTATATGATAGCGGAACAAACACTGGTAGCAGTTACTTCTGTAAAATGTCTGGGAGTATGCGTGCGGAACGATTTGAAGTGGAATGATCGTATAAAATTAATTGTTGATAAGGCGGGTACCAGGTTGAGCTTCATTGGGAGAGTCCTTAGAAAATGTAGTCCATCAACAAAGGAGGTGGCTTACAAAACACTCGTTCGACCTATACTTGAGTATTGCTCATCAGTGTGGGATCCGTACCAGATCGGGTTGACGGAGGAGATAGAGAAGATCCAAAGAAGAGCGGCGCGTTTCGTCACAGGGTTATTTGCTAACTGTGATAGCGTTACGGAGATGTTTAACAAACTCAAGTGGCAAACTCTGCAAGAGGTGCGCTCTGCATCGCGGTGTAGCTTGCTCGCCAGGTTTCGAGAAGGTGCGTTTCTGGATGAGGTATCGAATATATTGCTTCCCCCTACTCATACCTCCCGAGGAGATCACGAATGTAAAATTAGAGAGATTAGAGCGCGCACGGAGGCTTGCAGACAGTCGTTCTTCCCGCGAACCATACGAGACTGGAACAGGAAAGAGAGGTAATGACAGTGGCACGTAAAGTGCCCTCCGCCACACACCGTTGGGTGGCTTGCGGAGTATAAATGTAAATGTAGATGTAGATGTTGATGGAGAGAAGGAGGTCTTCCGTTTTGAGCGCCTGTGTTTGATAGTCCCTTAGTATCACCTTTTGATGGACAGACTGACTGGCTGTCTTTGCTCTCAGGAGATTTTATAGTTAGAACAGTTAGGCACTGTACTGTTCAAACTTTTATATTTTGTGCCTGGAGTTCATCCTTTGTTGCAGATATGTACGAGAACCATCACTCCGATGCACAGGACACACTATATATGGTGATATTGCTACACTCCTGGAAATGGAAAAAAGAACACATTGACACCGGTGTGTCAGACCAACCATACTTGCTCCGGACACTGCGAGAGGGCTGTACAAGCAATGATCACACGCACGGTACAGCGGACACACAAGGAACGGCGGTGTTGGCCGTCGAATGGCGCTAGCTGCGCAGCATTTGTGCACCGCCGCCGTCAGTGTCAGCCAGTTTGCCGTGGCATACGGAGCTCCATCGCAGTCTTTAACACTGGTAGCATGCCGCGACAGCGTGGACGTGAACCGTATGTGCAGCTGACGGACTTTGAGCGAGGGCGTATAGTGGGCATGCGGGAGGCCGGGTGGACGTACCGCCGAATTGCTCAACACGTGGGGCGTGAGGTCTCCACAGTACATCGATGTTGTCGCCAGTGGTCGGCGGAAGGTGCACGTGCCTGTCGACCTGGGACCGGACCGCAGCGACGCACGGATGCACGCCAAGACCGTAGGATCCTACGCAGTGCCGTAGGGGACCGCACCGCCACTTCCCAGCAAATTAGGGTCACTGTTGCTCCTGGGGTATCGGCGAGGACCATTCGCAACCGTCTCCATGAAGCTGGGCTACGGTCCCGCACACCGTTAGGCCGTCTTCCGCTCACGCCCCAACATCGTGCAGCCCGCCTCCAGTGGTGTCGCGACAGGCGTGAATGGAGGGACGAATGGAGACGTGTCGTCTTCAGCGATGAGAGTCGCTTCTGCCTTGGTGCCAATGATGGTCGTATGCGTGTTTGGCGCCGTGGAGGTGAGCGCCACAATCAGGACTGCATACGACCGAGGCACACAGGGCCAACACCCAGCATCATGGTGTGGGGAGCCATTTCCTACACTGGCGGTACACCTCTGGTGATCGTCGAGGGGACACTGAATAGTGCACGGTACATCCAAACCGTCATCGAACCCATCGTTCTACCATTCCTAGTCCGGCAAGGGAACTTGCTGTTCCAACAGGACAATGCACGTCCTCATGTATCCCCCGCCACCCAACGTGCTCTAGAAGGTGTAAGTCAACTACCCTGGCAGCAAGATCTCCGGATCTGTCCCCCATTGAGCATGTTTGGGACTGGATGAAGCGTCGTCTCACGCGGTCTGCACGTCCAGCACGAACGCTGGTCCAACTGAGGCGCCAGGTGGAAATGGCATGGCAAGCCGTTCCACAGGACTACATCCAGCATCTCTACGATCGTCTCCATGGGAGAATAGCAGCCTGCATTGCTGGGAAAGGTGGATATACACTGTACTAGTGCCGACATTGTGCATGCTCTGTTGCCTGTGTCTATGTGCCTGTGGTTCTGTCAGTGTGATCATGTGATGTATCTGACCCCAGGAACGTGTCAATAAAGTTTCCCCTTCCTATGACAATGAATTCACGGTGTTCTTATTTCAATTTCCAGGAGTGTAATTGCTGTGGCTTATTAGGGCTATAAAGCTAAACAGCTGTGATCACGTAACTTTTATTTCCATTGAGATTGCACACCACTGTAGATCATCTTCGAAAAATATTGTCTTCTAATGTTCGATATGTAGATGGTGTCAGTCAGCTAGCGTTATTTATATTAGATAGTGTAGCCATAAAAAGGGGCACAGTTGGGCAATTGATCAATCGTATTAGACATAACTAAAAAAAAACTAATACGATTGATCAATTGCCCAACTGTACCCCTTTTTATGGCTACACTATCTAATGTAAATAATGCGTGCTGACTGACATTATATATATATATATATATATATATATATATATATATATATAGCTTAATATTAATGTTACTGAAATTTTTAGTTCTACACATGCAACTGCATTTAGAGGTACAATTATTTTATTTTATTTTTTTAACAGTTCTGAACCAGAAACTCGTCCATGGAATAGAAGTAGTTGTCGAAAAGAAATGATTTTAAGCTAGATATAAAACTTGATCTGCTACCTGCCAGACACTTTATGTTGTTGGGAAAATGATCAAAGATTTCTGTTGCTGAATAATGTACTCCTTTTTGAGCAACTGACAGCTTCAATAACGGATAGGAAAGGTCACTTTTCCCTCTAGCGTTGTTCTTCGCGAATTTAGATGGATTATTTGTAACGAATTTCAATAGCGAATATATGTACTCTGATGGTGCAGTTAAAATACCTAACCTCTTGAAAAGGTGCCTACTTGACGTCCTTGGGTGAACATCACTATTTATTCTCACTCCTCTCTTTTGTGCAATCAATACTTTATGTCTAAGTGATGAGTTACCCCAGAAAACTATTCCATAAGACATTATTGAGTGGAAATATGCAAAATACTTCAGGAGGCTGATCTGTTTATTACCAAGACTAGCGATTATACGATGAGTGAAATAAGCTGAACTTAGTTGTTTGAGAAGCTCAGTAACATGCTTCTTCCAGTTCAAGTTGTCATCAACGTGAACACCCAAAAATTTGGAGAAACCCACCCTGTTAACTGAGCGCTATTCATATGCTACATCAATTGTCAGTATGACTCTGTTCGGTGTACAGAACTGGATATAGAGAGTTTTTTTGAAAATTAAGTGAGAGTCCTTCTCAGAACCACTTAGGAATTCTTTGAAAGATATCCTTAACAGTATCTTCAGCTGCTTTTTCTGGAATGGTATTTATTATAACACTCATGTCATCTGCAAAAAGTACTAGTTCCGCTTGCTGAACGTTAAGTGGGTGGTCATTCACATGAATAAGGAATAGCAGAGGACCTAAAATTGAACCCTGTGGGACTTCCTTTGTGATAACTCTCCATGCACTAGAATTTACCACCCTCCCAACATTATTTGTGCTATTCAGCACAACTTTTTGCTTTCTGTTCATTAGGTATGATTCAAACCAGCTGTGTGTATAGCCTTCAATTCCATAAAACCTGAGTTTTGCTAAGAGTGTGATGTGATCCACACAGTCAAATGCCTTGAAGAGATCACAAAAAATACCAACTGGCGACAATTTGTTATTTAGGGCTTGTACTATTTGACGGGTTCTCAATCGAGTAACCCTTCCGGAATCCGAACTTTCGACATGCTGAGTAAATTATTTTCACTTAAATGTGAGACTACTCTAGAATAGATAACTTTTCCGAATATTTTAGAAAAGATGTCAGCAATGAAATTGGTCTATAATTATTTAAGTTCCTCTTCTCCCCTTTCTTATGAAGAGGTTTGACAATTGTGTATTTCAATCTGTCTGGTAAAATTCCCTGTGCCAGAGAACCATTAGATATATGGCTAAGGACTCCACTTATTAAATTAGAACAACACTTCAAAATTCTGTTAGAGATTCCATCAACTCCACATGAGCTGTTGTTTTTCAGTATATTTATAATTCCCTTAATTTCAGTGGGAGATGTTGATGCCATTTCTAAAGGCCTAAAGTCCTGGGAAATGACATTTTTAACATATTTTTTTGCTTCCTCAACTGAACCCTTTAACCCTATTTTGCTGCTACATTCAGAAAGTGATTGTTAAAAATACTTGCAACTTGTGAATTATTACTCACAACATCATCATTTAGCTTTATTGCTATGGTATGCTGTGCACTGTCAGGCTGCCCCCCCCCCCCCCTCCCGCTCCTCTCCTGTTTGACAATAATCCATATAGTTTCAATCTTATTATCCGCATTACTAATTTCTGTCAGAACACATAGGCTTCTCGACTTCTTTATGACTTTCCTTAAAATATTACAGAATCTGTTGCAACAAGCAAGTAACTTCGGATCCTCACTTATTCTGGCCTGTCTATGTATTTCCCTCTTCCTCTTACACGATATCTTAATTCCCTTAGTAATCCATGGCTCATTTGACCTTGTAATGGCTTTTTTGGATAACATTTCAGGAAAGCAACTCTCCAATATTGAGACAAATTTACAGTAGAATAAATTGAATTTGGCATCAGCATCATTTTCTGTGTGTACTTCATCCCATTCTACCTCTTCTAGGCCGCACTTAAAGCATTCATAAGCCTCCCTGCCTTATATGTACCTGCCTGAAACCTGTAAGGTGCTATATGTGTTATATCCATTAACTGTGCATCATGATCAGATAGCCCATTAACAACTGGGTACACATTAATTGTTTCTTCTTGAGCACTGTCTATGAAAATGTTATCGATAAGTGACCTACTACCCTGCTGAAGACGAGTTGGAAAATTTACAACAGATACTACATTAAAACAACCAAACAAAGATTCTAACTCATTTTTCCTATCCGTATCTTTTAAGAAATGCCCCAAGATTTTTCATGAATAGCTGAAATTTACCTTGAGGGGATCTGTAGATTGTTACAATTACTGTAGAAGTATATTGCAGTAGCAAATCCATTTGTATTTCTTTATGTCCATTGTACATTGATATATATACATTTGTAATACATAAAGAGGTGTTAATGTACAATAAATGTATAAGCAGAAAGAGCACTTACCATTTTGTAGTTACTATTTCCCTTAATCATTCATTTATGTTTATGTTGTAATTTATATGTTAAAGAGCAAGAAGGAAGAGATAATATCACCATTAAGAGATCCTAATATCTGCTTCAGGGGGTAGTCAGACAGTGTCAAATTGTAATGTATCTTGCACCGGTCTCTCCGCGATATTTTCAGATATTTTATAAATTATATAACTCAGTACATATCTCCAAATATCTCTTCTTATCTTACCGATTCCTAAACTTTAATATACGATCATTATCAATGCAAAGTAGTTTCAAGCCCTATTATTCCTTGTAGCGTGCATTTACTCCATGGAATAGCTTCTCTGCTATCTATGTTTTCTCTTATGAAAAGAATTATTCAGATCTGACCGATTAGCCGTGAAAGAACGAAGATGTGTGAGTATTGTTGTGTATTGTTGAGCTAGTCGCCATCTTGATGAGATTCTGTATGAGTAGGAATTTAATAAATGAACTAAACTAAAGTAAGTGTGTTCGCGTATTATTTAACTGATTATCAATAACAGTGTCTACTTACTACGCTGTGTTGCATGGGATCAGAGGGGAACGTCTGATTTACACTGGATGAACCTGCCGTTTTGTATGCTCAAGATATCCAGTTTATTACTTTTAATAAATGGGCTAACACGGTGTTACCAGCAGATCTCCGGTCTTCCCCATGTGATCACCGAAAGTTAATAATTATTGCAAATGTTTTCAGGAGATCGACTGACAATTTTCGTCTCACCGAGACTTCGAAATTGCTTCACTGCCTTATGGAATTTAAGTTAAGCTCAATTTAATCAGGATAGAACAGTACTGAACTGTGTGAATGTGATAAGCCCGCTTTGTGAATGAAAATTCCCTTATTATACGCATGTTTTTTACTATCCTGATCAGTGAAGCTAAATCAAGCCGGCGTGAGAGAGGTTTTTAAATTTCAGATCCCACAAAAATATTAAAAAATCTTCAATTTTGCATTCAGCATTTTCCGTTGCGCACATTAATTTTTACACTCGCCTGGAGTACCATCTTGGAGCTTCACAAACTGAGCAACAAGTTCCACCTCTGGCCCTTATGCAAGCAATTATTCGCTTTGGCACTGATTGTCAGAGTTGTTGATTGTCTTTCTGAGGGATATCCTGCCAAATTCTGTTCAAATGCCGCTGACCAAGTATCTCGCACATATAACGGTCTACAAAATGTGACATTGAACTAGCGAATAAGCTGTTCACAAGAATTCTAAGTTTATATGACGCCCACACATGTCTTTCTTCAGGTCGTCAAAGCTGTGAAAGTCACAAGGTGAAAGACCCGGGTTGTACGGAGGCAGTTGCAGCGTTTGCCAGTCAAATCTCTGCAGCGTAGCCTTCGCCCGAATGGCATTATGGGGGTGGATGTTACACTGCAACAGGATGATTCCGTCCGACAGCATTTCGATAGACCGAGGGCAAACGGCAAAGCCAACAGTGGAAACATTCTACGTCCCCTTCGCAAAATAAATCCAAAGCTGAGCATACAAAGTTCCGGTTTGGTCACAATGACGGCAGGAGGGCTCTGCTCTTCCAGTTATTCGAGCGTAGAACCACAACCAATGCGCAGCACTATGAAGACACTCTGCAGAAATTGCGATGCGCCTTGAAGTCAAAACGCCCAGCAACGACTCCACACTGCCAATCGAAGCAATTTGGTTCTGAAACACTGCAACATCCTCTGTATAGAGAGGGTCTTTCACTGTGTGATTATCACATCTTTGGTGACTTGAAAAAAAAGTGCTTGAACTCCGGTTTCAGTTGGACGCAGAAGTGCAAGAGTGGGGGCGGTTGTGGACCGGTCAGTGACCGATCTCGTTCGAAAAAAGAGGAATTGATCATCTTGCCTCTCAGTGGGTTAAGTGCCTCAACGGTTGTGGTGATTACTTATGAATAAAACCACTCCATCTTCCCGTTTGATGGGTTTATCCTCATGTGACGGAAATCAGTGGATGAGATGTACATTTACAGACAAACACATGACCTCAATTTCAGAACAATTAGATGATTTATTCAAGGCAAAGAGCTTCACAAATTGAGCAAGTGAGTAACGCTTTGGTCCAGCGTTGTTCGATGTCCTCCTGAGGGATAGAGTGCCAAATTATGTCAAATTGGGTCGTGAGACAGTCAAACTCCCAATATGGGTGGGGGACCCTGCCTATAATGCTGTAAACGTTCTCCATTGGGAAGAGATCCGCCAACTTTGCTGCTCAAGTAAGTTTAGCACCCCATACCGTCATACTTGGCTGTCGGGCCGTAATGCAGACGGAAATCATGTTGGTATCTCATTGCTATGCAGGTCGTCTCCAGACACGTCGGCATGAAATATCATTGGCTCGAATAAAGTTGTCTTGAGTGACGAATCCTGCTTCGAACTAAGCCCTGATGAGAAGTGAAGATGTGTCTGGAGGCGCTCCAGACAGCAATGAGATACCAACCTGACTGCCACCAGCCATGTAGCCCGACCAGCAGGATCCATGGGCAGGGGTGCCACTTCTCTTCATAGCAGGATCCCTTTGGTTGTCATCTGTGGCATCCTTACAGCACAGTGGCACGTCGACGATATTCTGCGCCCTGTTTTGTTGCCCTTCATGGCAAACCATCCTGGGCTTTCATTTAAGCAAGACAATGCTCGCCCGCACATGTTGAGGATTTATACTGCTAGTCTTCGTGCTTGCCAAACCTTACCTTGGCCAGCAAGATGGCCAGATGTCTTCCCAATTGAGAACGTTTCGAGCTTTATGGGCAGAGTCCGTAAGATGGCACCACCGGCGCGTATAGAGGTGATGTTTAGTTAGTAGCATCTCTGGACAGAACGCACACCAAGTTTCAGCCATATTGGTCTGTTTCTTTGTGTTTTGCATTCGTGTGAATCAAGGAAGCCGAGTGACTGTCAAAAAAAGGACTAAAACGAATTTCATGTGGTGATTAAACATTACTTTATGAAAGGCAAAACGCCTGCCTCAGGAGACTAAAGTGAAGCTTGATAAACATTACGGCGACTCTGCACCTTCGATTAGAACGGTTTATAAGTGGTTTCAAAATTTTGCGTGTGGCCATATGTGCCCAAGCGATGCTGAACGTTCTGGACGCCCTGTGGAGGTTACGACTCCAGAAATCATTGATAAAATCCATGATATGGTGATGGATGACAGAAGAGTTAAGGTGCGTGCGACTGCTAGTGCTGTGGGCATCTCGAATGATTGAGTACACAATATTTTGCATAAACATTTGGACATGAGAGGGCTATCCGCAAGACGGTTTCCGCGATTGCTCACACTTGACCAAAAACGGAATCGTGCGAAGTGTTGCAAGGATTGTTTGCAGCTGTTCAGGAAGAATCCGCAGGACTTTAAGCGACGTTTCGTCACTGTGGATGAAACATGGATACATTACTATACTCCTGAGACCAAACAACAATCTAAACAATGAGTTACCAAGGGAGAATCTGCACCAAAAAGGCGAAGACCATTCCTTCGGCTGGAAAAGGTTATGGCGGCTTTCTTTTGCGATTCGCAAGGGATAATTCTGATCGACCATCTGGAAGAGGGTTCAAATGGCTCTGAGCACTATGCAACTTAACTTCTGAGGTCATCCGCCGCCTAGAACTTAGAACTAATTAAACGTAACTAACCTAAGGACATCACACACATCCATGCCCGAGGTAGGATTCTAACCTGCGACCGTAGCGGTCGCTCGGTTCCAGACTGCAGCGCCTAGAACCGCACGGCCACTCAGGCCGGCCTGGAAGAGGGTCAAACTATTACAGGTGCATATTATTCATCGTTATTGGACCGTTTGTATACCGAGCTCCAAGAAAAACGACGGCGATTGGACCGCAGAAAAGTCCTTTTCCATCAAGACAATGCACCACCACACACCTCAGCAGTTGCGGTCGCAAAATTAATGGAAATAGGATTACAACTCGTTTCACATCCCCCCTATTCTCCAGACTTGGCTCCTTCGGACTACTATTTGTTCCCCAATTTGAAGAAATGGCTGGCAGGACAAAGATTTTATTCAAATGAGGAGGTGATGGCAGCAACTAACAGCTTTTTTTGCAGACTTGGAGAGTTCCTATTATTCGGAAGGGATCAACAATTTAGAACAGCGTTGGACGAAGTGTATAAGTCTAAAACGAGACTATGTCGAAAAATAAAAAAAAGGTTTATCCTAAAGACGTAAGTAGTTTTTATTTTTGCACGGGCTTTTCAAACGCCCCTCGTAGGTTGTTTAACTCTTTCTAACTGCTGATGCTCTCCGTGGCCCAGGTCGTTAACGAAGTCTGATGCGGTGCAGCTCGACCCGGGGGTGAGCCTGCTCGCGTGCTCCCAGCGGAAAAAGTTTTCACTTGCAGTATTTGGCAGGCAAGGGGAGGTGAGGTGGCGGCGTAAAGTTCCTGATCACCAGATTTTGTGCCATTGTCCTGGTTTAAATACCAAACCCCTCTGCAGTGTCTGATGAAGTGAGGGCATGTGACGTTGACAGTGATTCGTGCATCCAACGGTGACGTTAAGCTGGACAGGCCCCTTTGTGCGATTCGCCGGGGGGTAGGCTATGTGAGGGCACCGGGTTTCACGCTGTTCCTTCTCTCATCATCAGCAGCTGCATTATACAACACAAACCTTACATTATACAACACAAACCTTACACTACATTACACACACACACACACACACACACACACACACACATAACAAATACATGTAGTATCACAAGCACAAATACGTATGGTAATGGAGCTTGTTGCAAATAAATTAAAAAGCTGTTACGTTAGACAATGGAGTCTGCAAATTTCCTTGCCAGACGTACCTTGTCTGAGATTCTGCTTCATCTCTAGGACCTCGTCGTGGACAGGACAGCTAGCCCCTATCATTCTTGCTTCAGTACGCATGTAGGGGTGATTTACGATAGGTGGATAAACGTACCAGACGTATGCCTAATGAAAAACGGAAGAGAGGTGGATACATTAGCCGTGCAATTTTGGGCAACCATCAAACGCTTTAAAATTACCAAATAAGCAGCAACCACTCGCAAAATAATGTTTTCTTTGTTTACTTTTGCAAATCGATTTCAGCTGATTAACAGCCATCATCGGTGCTTTCAACTAATGTGTGTCCTGATTAGTAACACTGTCTTAAGCAGACTTTATGCAGACTTTTGACTTTATCTTTGACATGTGCTTAAGACAGTGTTACTAATCAGGGCACATATTCGTTGAAAGCACCGATGATGGCTGTTAATCAGTTGAAATCGATTTGCAAAAGTAAATAAAGAAAACATGATTTTGCGAATGGTTGCTGCTTATTTGGTAATTTTATGGTTTACGGTCGGTGCACAACTTGGAACCACATGGAGCGCACTATTCATCAATGGCTTTGTTGTAAGAATCAAGTCAACTCTAGCCAAAGTGATTTAGAAAAATTGTGAAACGTGTTAGTCCGAAGCGAGTTGAGTGATTCGTTAAATAACTGACTTCGTCTGATTCGTAAGATTTCTGGGGCTGTCGTTTTTCCATATCGTACTTCTGTTTCATGTTTCTGGAATTTTCGATAATATATAGCGAGCGATATTAATTCTTCTAGCCTCGAGGGTAGCCGTGCGGTCCTAGGCACCATGCCACGGTTCGCGGCGGCTCCTCTCTTGGGTATGGATGTGTGTGTTGTCCTTACTGTAAGTTAGTTTAATTAGCTCAAGTAGTGTGTAAGCCTAGGGACCGATGACCTGAGCAGTTTGGTCACGTAGAACGTACCACTACCAATAATTCTCCTACATCTACACTCCGCAAGCAGAGTGTACTTCTTATTGTTTGTTGTTGTCTTCAGTCCTGAGATTTGTTTGATGCAGCTCTCCATGCTACTCTATCCTGTGCATGCTTCTTCATCTCCCAGTACTTACTGCAACCTACATCCTTCTGAATCTGCTTAGTGTATTCATCTCTTGGTCTCCAACTACGATTTTTATCCTCCACGCTGCCCTCCAATGCTAAATTTGTGATACCTTGATGCCTTAGAGCATGTCCTACCAACCGGTCCCTTCTTCTTGTAAAGTTGTGCCACAAACTCCTCTTCTCCCCAACTCTATTCAATACCTCCTCATTAGTTATGTGATCTACCCATCTAATCTTCAGCATTCTTCTGTAGCACCACATTTCGAAAGCTTCTATTCTCTTCTTGTCCAAACTATTTATCGTCCATGTTTCACTTCCATACATGGCTGCAGTCCATACAAATCTTTCAGAAACGACTTCCTGACACTTAAATCTATACTCGATGTTAACAAATTCCTCTTCTTAAGAAACGCTTTCCTTGCCATTGCCAGTATACATTTTATATCCTCTTTTCTTCGACCATCATCAGTTATTTAGCTCCCCAAATAGCAAAACACCTTTACTACTTTAAGTCTCTCATTTCCTAATCTCATTCCCTCAGCATCACCCAATTTAATTCGACTACATTTCATTATCCTCGTTTTGCTTTTGTTGATGTTCATCTTATATCTTCCTTTCAAGACACTGTCCATTGCATTCAACTGCTCTTCCAAGTCCTTTGCTGTCTCTGACAGAATTACAATGTCATCGGCAAACCTCAGAGTTTTTATTTCTTCTCCGTGGATTTTAATACCTACTCCGAATTTTTCTTTTGTTTCCTTTACTGCTTGCTCAATATACAGATTGAATAACATCGGGGAGAGACTACAACGCTGTCTCACTCCCTTCCGAACCACTGCTTCCCTTTCATGTCCCTCGACTCTTATAACTGCCATCTGGTTTCTGTACAAATTGTAAATAGCCTTTCGCTCCCTGTATTTTACCCCTGCCACCTCCAGAATTTGAAAGAGAGTATGCCAGTCAACGTTGTCAAAAGCTTTCTCTAAGTCTACAAATGCTAGAAACGTAGGTTTGCCTTTCCTTAATCTAGCTTCTAAGATAAGTCGTAGGGTCAGTATTGCCTCACGTGCTCCAACATTTCTGCGGAATCCAAACTGATCTTCGCCGAGGTCAGCTTCTACCAGTTTTTCCATTCGTCTGTAAAGAATTCGTGTTAGTATTTTGCAGCCGTGGCTTATTAAACTAACAGTTCGGAAATTTTCACATCTGTCAACACCTGCTTTCTTTGGGATTGGAATCATTATATTCTTCTTGAAGTCTGGGGGTATTTCGCCTGTCAACTTCTTATACTAGTATCTTTTCGACTTTTCAAACGTCCCTCGTCAGTGCCACGTTTTGTAGACTGTTATATGTGGGCGACGTTTGGAGGTCAGCGCCATCTGGACAGGTGGGCGGTAGTGCAGCGCGCCGTTTGACTGGCCCTGCGGCGTGGCCCGTGGGCGGTGCTGTGCGCTGCGAGCACCTGACAGCGCGGCCGCCACGCGCCTCGGCTGACCTCTGGAGGCCGCGTTTCGTCACGCCCGCTGACACACATAGCTGGCCGGCGCGCCGCCGCGCTGCGTTGCGTCGCCTGCATTGCTTCGCTGCCCGCGAGTAGCCGCCCTTTCCGTTTCGTCGCCTTCTCCTCGAGCGCCTCTTAACGGCTGGCCGTCTCTATAAGGCCGCCAGCAAGGTCATTCAGCTTAGCAGTTCGTAGGCCGGAGTTTCGGTAACGAGACCTCAACTTCCTGCGCAACATCTACATTCATATTTACACTCTGGAAATCACTGTAAAACTTCACCTAAGATCCAGAATGACAATTTTTACTCTGCAACGGAGTGTGCGCTGATATGAAACTTCCTGGCAGATCAACACTGTGTACGCTGATATGAAACTTCCTGGCACATTAAAACTGTGTGCCGGAGCGAGACTCGAACTCCTTCCTTCCAGGAGTGCTAGTTCTGCAAGATTCGCAGGAGAGCTTCTCTGAAGTTTGGAAGGCAGGAGACGACGTACTGGCGGAATTAAAGCTCTGAGGACGGGGCGTACTTGGGTAGCTCAGTTGGTAGAGCACTTGCCCTCGAAAGTCAAAGGTCCCGAGTTCGAGTCTCGGTCCGGCACACAGTTTTAACATCTAACATGGTACGTCTTTAGTGATGCACAAATGGCCGTTAAAATTCCAACACCTTGAAGGCTGCACGCAACAAACGACAAACTGAAAAAAAGGGTGCTATATGCTTGGATGTGCAAGTCAATGGTAGGCAATGAAAACCTCGTAATTCTATCTGTCTCTGAAAACCGCCAGTAACCCATAACTGCATTATCAAAGAGAGGTTTGAAAGTGTTTGAATTTCTTTAAAAACTGTCAATAACTACGTTTCTTCTATACGGGGTGTTACAAAAAAGTACGGCCAAACTTTCAGGAAACATTCCTCACCCACAAAGAAAGATAATATCTTATGAGGACATGTGTCCGGAAACGCTTACTTTCCATGTTAGAGCTCATTTTATTACTTCTCTTCAAATCACATTAATCATGGAATGGAAACACACAGTAACACAACGTACCAGCGTGACGTCAAACAATTTGTTACAGGAAATGTTCAAAATGTCCTCCACTACCGAGGATAAATGCACCCACCCTCCGTCGCATGGAATCCCTGATGTGCTGATGCAGCCCTGGAGAATGGCGTATCGTATCAAAGCCGTCCACAATACGAGCGCGAAGAGTCTCTACATTTGCTACCGGGGTTGCGTAGACAAGAGCTTTCAAATGCCCCCATAAATGAAAGCCAAGAGGGTTGAGGTCAGGAGAGCGTGGAGGCCATGGAATTGGTCCGCCTCTACCAATCCATCGGTCACCGAATCTGTTGTTGAGAAGCGTACGAACACTTCCACTGAAATGTGCAGGAGCTCCATCGTGCATGAACCACATGTTGTGTCGTACTTGTAAAGGCACATGTTCTAGCTACACAGGTAGAGTATCCCGTATGAATTCATAATAACGTGCTCCATTGAGCGTTGGCGGAAGAAACTAAAATGAGCTCTTAGATGGAAGTTAAGCGTTTCCGGACACATGTCCACATAACATCTTTTCTTTATTTGTGTGTGAGGAATGTTTCCTGAAAGTTTGGCCGTACCTTTTTGTAACACCCTGTATACGAGGGTGAGTCAAATGAAAACCTTAAATATTTTTGTAAATATTATTTCATAAATGGTTCAAATGGCTCTGAGCACTATGGGACTTAACATCTGTGGTCATCAGTCCCCTAGAACTTAGAAGTACTTAAACCTAACTAACCTAAGGACATCACACACATCCATGCCCGAGGCAGGATTCGAACCTCCGACCGTAGCAGTTGCGCGGCTGCGGACCTAGCGCCTAGAACCACGAGACCACTGCGGCCGGCAAATATTATTTATTGTGCAGAAGTGGTACAAAGCTGTGTCACTTTTCAAGAAAATCCCCCCCACGCTCAATGCAAGTCCTTCAGCGTTTACAAAGTGCATAAAATCCTTTAGAAAAAAATGCTTTTGGTAGTCCGCGCAACCACTTATGCACCACGTGGCGTACCTCTTCATCAGAACGGAACTTCTTTCCTCCCATTGCGTCTTTGAGTGGTCCAAACACATGGAAATCACTTGGGGCAAGGCCTGGTGAGTATGATGGATGAGGAAGACACTCAAAATGCAGGTCTGTGATTGTTGCAACTGTCGTCGGGCAGTGTGGGGCCTTGCTTTCTTATGTTGCAAAAGGACACCTGCTGACAGCAATCCACGTTGCTTTGATTTGATTCCATGCCGCAGACGATTTTTTACGAGATCTGTGTACGATGCACTGGTGACAGTGGTCCCTCTAGGCATGTAATGCTCCAAAATGACGCCTTTTTCGTCTCAAAAGAGAGTCAGTATAACCTTCCCTGCTGATGGTTCTGTTCGAAAATTCTTTGGTTTCGGTGATGAGGAATGGCGCCATTCCTTGCTCGCTCTCTTCTTTTCCGGTTGGTGGAAGTGAACCAAGGTTTCGTACCCAGTAATGATTCTTACAACGAAGCCATCACCTTCCCGTTCAAAGCACCGAAGAAGTTCATCACAAGCATCAACACGTCGTTCTCTCATTTCAAGTCATCTGCCGTGGCATCCATCTTGCAGACACTTTGTGAAACTGGAGCACATCATGCACAATGTGGTGTGCTGGCCCATGACTAATCTGTAAACATGCTCCAGTGTCATTCAGTGTCACTCGGCGGTTTTCCTTCACTATAGCTTCGACTGCTGCAATGTTCTGTGGAGTCACAACTCGTTGTGCCTGACCTGGACGGGGAGCATCTTCCACTGAAGTCACACCAACTGCGAACTTCCTACTCCATTGGTAGACTTGCTGCTGTGACAAACATGCATCACCGTACTGAACCTTCATTCGTCGATTAATTTCAATAGGTTTCACACCTTTACTACGCAAAAACCGAATAACAGGACGTTGTTCTTCCTTGGTACAAGTCGCAAGTGGGGCGGCCATCTTTGTACTGATACTGCGACCGTATGTGTGCATCTGCACTGTACTGTCACCTACAGGCCGTTCTGCATGCTGTTTGTAGCACGCTTACCAACTTACAGGGTAACACCGCGAAATTTCGATTTGTTATTACAAATTTAAGGTTTTCATTTGACTCACCCTCGTAGTTACACATGTAGCAACTTTATCAGTTTATATTATGTTTAAAAAGCTATTGTTACTTCTCCAGCAAAATTTAACAAAATGGAGTTGTTTTCATTGTCTATCATCGAATGATTAACATTTCGGTGGAACCATATAAAGTAGGTAGGAATAGGTAGTAAAAGGTGATTCACCTTTCCCTACCGCTGTCTTTTACGCAACCCGCAGAGTTGTAATAGTACTTAAACCAGGCGCGAGATTTTCATTTTCTTTCGCTCGCTACGCAAAAAGTATTAATCCTATAGCAAAAATGAGCAGGCTTTTTTTTTTTGGAAATTTAATGTCGTCGGATTTTGTTCCGGGATCCGGTTTCACTGGCGGCCACGGTTTTCGAGTTATCCAAGAAAACTGTATAATAATGACCTTCAGAGGCACGTCCACACCACATTCATCCCTCATAATTCAGGATTTCTAGTACGCTGTTTTTGGAACTCCTTACTACCACTGTACAAAAATTTCCTACTGCACAAACTATTCCCAATATTCGAGCTTTATTAGCCTCTATTCATTTGACTATTACTCTACCAGCATAGTAGGCTACTTATTTAACATAATCAATTTAAACGTGGCCTTGAGGGCCAGGAACGAAAAACCACTTTCGTAAATGTTACGCTAACGTCGACAATTCGATCTAAATGTAAGCGTTACAAGCACAGTAGTTTCTTAGTAGAAAACCTGATGGTTACAATGATGTAATTGTTTATTTTAGGCTGTTAAAATTCACAAAATTGTTAGATAAAATGTACACAAACGTCATTTTTGCAATTTGTAAGGGCTCGATTAAGCCGGTATCGTAGGAAGGCCAGTCAGTAACTACCAAAAAAGGTCGAATGTAGGAAGTAATTGGTGCAGTCGCAAATATTTGTACAGTGGTAGAAGGGAGTGTCACACACTAGAAATCCTGATCGGTCGGGCTGAGTGTGGAAGTGGTGGTGCGTATGAAGGTCACTTCTATATGCTTTTCTTGGATAACTGAATAACTACGACCTCTAGCAAAAACGTAACGCACTACAAAGTTTACCTACATTAAATTTACTACAAAAAGGTCCTCTTCATTTCTTTCTGCAGTACCAGTAGCCTGTGCGAAACTAGTGAGAATGTGACAGTCTCGCGGGTGGTTTCTGAAGGCCAGCCAGCAACGACATTGCGTCATAAAACGACAGCGGTAGGGGTTCAAATGGTTAAAATGGTTCTGAGCACTATGGGACTTAACATCTGAGGTCATCAGCCCCTAGAACTTAGAACTACTTAAACCTAACTAACCTAAGGACATCACACATATCCATGCCCGAGGCAGGATTCGAACCTGCGACCGTAGTGGTCTCTGCGATCCAGACTGAAGAGCCTACAACCGCTCGGCCACAGCGGCCGGCGCGGTAGGAGTAGCTGAATCACTGTGTATATTACACAAATATTATATTCAGTTTTGTGTTAGCAGAAGAGCCAACACCGTGTTACGAGTGGAGGCCGAAGTGCACGCGTTCTACCTCACGCAGGCTGGCGTGAGGAGGGAAGAACTATACTGACGTGAGGTCTGGAACGTGAGCAGGAATGAGAATTCAGAAAGCGGACGTAATTAGTTTGATACTTAACTTTAATCCATTAATGATGAACGTCGCTCTTGACGGTACATGATTCACAATATTATCTGTGTATAGTAACTGAATATGGCGCCTTGCCAGGTCGTAGCAAATGCCGTAGCTGAAGACTATGCTAAACTGTCGTCTCTGCAAATGAGAGCGTATGTAGACAGTGAACCATCGCTAGCAAAGTCGGCTGTACAACTGGGGCGAGTGCTAGGAAGTCTCTCTAGACCTGCCGTGTGGCGGCTCTAGGCCTGCAATCACTGATAGTGGCGACACGCGGGTCCGACGTATACTAACGGACTGCGGCCGTTTTAAAGGCTACCACCTAGCAAGTGTGGTGTCTGGCGGTGACACCACATACAGGATGCAGATGAAGTTGAGGCGAATAAATTGATACTTGAAGTTTATCAAGCCTGGAAACCTTATTTGGCCTACAAAAGCGACCTAAGCCATGGCGCTTATGTGCTGCGCTACATTTTCGCTAAAATCTTCCTCGAAACTGAACATTAAAAACCCATTGCGCTTGCGCTTACAAGATGTAAAATCGACATTTGAAAACATTTTACTTCAAAATACTGTGAATTATACCAATATAAAGTTAAAAATTAAATTATTTGGTTTTTCTGGACTTCTTACCACGAAATACTGTGCTTGTAAGGATCAAGTTTAGTTGAAATCTCTGTCATTAGTGTTAATCTCTGAGGTTGGTCTCTATCAATACACCAGTGCCCTCTTCTGTCTGCCCTCTTCTTCATTTCAGCGAAGCAGTGCATCCCACATCGTTGATAACCTACTGCATGTATGACATCCTTAGTGGTCCTCGGCGATTCCTTCCCTCAGTAGCTCCTCCTGTTATTGTTACAGTGATGTTATAGTGTCTTAGAACGTATCCCACGAGTTTGTCTCTTCTTCTTTGGCTGTGCCTTTACAGAGATCCAGTTTCCGGCACTCTTCTCAGGACGTCTTCATTGGTAACTCTATATGTGCAACTAATCTTCATCATCCTCATGTAGCACCAAATCTTTAGGGCTTCTAGCCGTTTCATGTTTCCGTTTTGTTCGAGTTCCACACCCGTATAGGCCACATACCAAACAAATGCTTTCATAGCCTGTTTCTTTATTTCCAGACTGATCTCCTTGCTAGTGAATAACTTCTTACTTAAATTAAATGCAATTTTGCCCTGTATTCTGTTCACAATTTCTTTCCAGCTTGTACCACTGCTTGTAATCCTGCCTCTCAAGTAAGTAAATTCTTCTGTCATTTCTGGCTTCTCTCTTCAAATTCTTATTCTTAAAGGCTCATATTCTTCTTCAGCACTGCATACCATTATTTTAGTCTTTTGCTTGCTTATTTTCATACCATACTGATTACAGATAATCTTTTTTATTGTTCTGAAGACCTTCCGTGGTGTCACCGCCTGACACCACACTTGCTTGGTGGTAACCTTGAAATCGGCCGCGATCCGTTAGTATACGTTGGACCCGCGTGTCGCCACTATCAGTGATTGCAGGCCTAGAGCCGCCACACGTCAGGTCTAGTCTAGAGAGACTCCTTAGCACTCGCCCAGTTGTACAGACAACTTTGCTAGCGATGGTTCACTGTCTACATACGCTCTCATTTGCAGAGACGACAGTTTAGCATAGCCTTCAGCTACGTCATTTGCTACGACCTAGCAAAGCACCATATTCAGTTACTATAATTACTATTTTCAAGAATGTATTCTGAACAGATAATATTGCAAATTCACCCAAGAAAAAAATTCAAAACCACACCTTGTGCTGGAAAAGTTATGGCTACGGTGTTTTTCGATTCCGAAGGACTCTTTCTTGTGGACATCATGCTAAATGGAACCACCATAAATTCTGATGCATATGTGACGACACTCCACAAATTTCAAGCTCGACTGAGTCGTGTTCGGCCACATCGGCAAAAGCAGCATGTTTTCCTCTTGCACGCCAGTGTACGGCCACATGTCAGTCAAAGAACCACGGAAGCGATCACAAAGCTCGGATGGACAACACTGGAACACCCGCCTTACAGTCATGACCTGGCTCCACGTGACTATCATCTCTTTTGGAAACTGAAAGACTCTCTTTGTGGAACAAGGTTTGAAGATGATGACTCCCTTGCGCACGCTGCCAAACAGTGGCTCTAACAGGTTGGTCCAGAATTTTACCGTTTGGGTATACAGGCACTGGTTCGAAATGGCGTAAGCAGTTGGGAGGGATGGAAATCACGTGGAGAAATTAAAATATTGTTCCTGAAGGACGTATCTACACACTGTAAAACTTTCAAACATGTAGAATAAAAGATGGACTTAAAAAAAAAAGGTGCATTTCTTTTGGAGTGACCCTCGTACCAGGTAACATCACTCGATGAAACTCGGACCATACATAGAAAGAACCTCTGCTGCATAGTACATAATTTAATTGAAAGAAATACGGATTGAGACGAATAAAAACGAGACTTCTTCTTCAAATACAGTACTTACTCTCAAGCCACAGCGATTTTTATGGTCCCCTGGACATTACAGAAGGGAGGACATCGTTCTTAACTGGGTGCGCTATCACCACAGACCGAAATACATGCTCTTCAACGTGCTCCCAAGCTAGCCACATGTTTGATAAGGCAGTCTTGTAGTAGGGCGTTCTGTTCCTCGAGATCAGTGGGACTGACAGCTGCTGGAGGGTCCTTAGTACAGGTGGACGTTGCTGCAGTGTACCTCTCCAATGCACCCCACGCGTACTCGATGGGATTTAACTCAGGGGAACGGGTCTGTTCGCCATATGTCCTCTGGTCTCAGAAGTCTTCCACCTGAGCCGTTCGATGCGCTCGCGCACTGTCATGCATAAAAACGACGGTTAGGACCCAACGTACCCCTGAAAAGACGCACGTGGGGAAGGGGGACAGTCTCACAATAAAGCTGACCGGTAGATGTACCAAATTCAATGATTTAGATGTCATTACGCTCATGCAACATTACGTCCCCCACACGACAACATTTGCACCATCAAAACAATCGTGTTCCAAAATGCTGCACGTACCCGCATATGGCGAGAAGTCTTAACCGTAATGCGCCCTCGTGTACTACACGTGGTATAACTGCATCTATACAATACTGTTTTTGTTGTGGTCTTCAGTCCAGAGATTGGTTTCATGCAGCTATCCATGTTACTCTATCATGTGCATGCTTCTTCATCTCCCAGTACTTACTGCAACCTACATTCTTCTGAATCTGCTTAGTGTATTCATCTCTTGGTCTCCCTCTACGATTTTTCCCTCAACTCTGCTCTCCAATACTAAACTGGTGATACCTTGATGCCTCAGAATATGCGCTACCAACTGATCGCTTCTCCTAGCCAACTTGTGCCACAAATTTCTCTTCTCTTCAATTCTATTCAATACCTCCTCCTTAGTTATGTGATCTACCCATCTAATCTTCATCATTCTTCTGTAGCTCCACATTTCGAAAGCTTCTATTCTCTTCTTGTCCAAACTATTTCACTTCCATACATGGCTACAGTCCATACAAATACTTTCAGAAACGACTTCCTGCACTTAAATCTATAGTCGATGTTAACAAATTTCTCTTCTTCAGAAACGCTTTCCTTGTCATTGCCAGTCCAGATTTTATACACTCTCTACTTCGACCATCGTCAGTTATTTTTCACCCCAAATAGCAAAACTCATTTACTACTTTAAGCGTCTCATTTCCTAATCTAATTCCCGCAGCATCACCCGTTTTAATTCGACTACATTCCATTAGCCTCGTTTTGCTTTTGTTGATGTTCATTTTATATCCTCCTTTCAAGACACTATCCATTCCGTTCAACTGCTCTTCCAAGTCCTTTGCTGTCTCTGACAGAATTACGATGTAATCGGCGAACCTCAAAGTTTTTATTTCTTCTCCATGGATTTTAATACCTACTCCGAATTTTTCTTTTGTTTCCTTTACTGCTTGTTCAATATACAGATTGAATAACATCGGGGAGAGGCTACAACCCTGTCTCACTCCCTTCCCAACCACTGCTTCCCTTTCATGTCCCTCGACTCTTATAGCTGCCATCTGGTTTCTGTACAAATTGTATTTTACCCCTGCCACCTTCAGAATTTGAAAGAGAGTATTCCAGTCAACATTGTCAAAAGCTTTCTCTAAGTCTACAAATGCTAGAAACGTAGGTTTGCCCTTCCTTAATATTTCTTCTAAGATAAGTCGTAGGGTCAGTATTGCCTCACGTGTTCCAACATTTCTACGGAATCCAAACTGATCTTCCCCGAGGTCGGCTTCTACTAGTTTTTCCATTCGTCTGTAAAGAATTCGCGTTAGCATTTTATTAAACTGATAGTTCGGTAATTTTCACATCTGTCAACACCTGTTTTCTATAGGATTGGAATTATTATATTCTTCTTGAAGTCTGAGGGTATTTCGCGTGTCTCATACATCTTGCTCACCAGATGGTAGAGTTTTGTCAGGACTGGCTCTCCCGAGGCCGTCAGTAGTTCCAATGGAATGTTGTCTACTCTGGGGGCCTTGTTTCGACTCAGGTCTTTCAGTGCTCTGTCAAACTCTTCACGCAGTATCGTATCTCCCATTTAATCTTCATCTACATTCTCTTCCATTTCCATAATATTGTCCTCAAGAACATAAACCCTCTATATACTCCTTCCACCTTTCTGCTTTATATTTTTTGCTTAGAACTGGGTTTCCATGTGAGTTCTTGATATTCATACAAATGGTTCTCTTTTCTCGAAAGGTCTCTTTAATTTTATGTAGGCAGTATCTATCTTACCCCTAGTGATATGCGCCTCTACATCCTTACATCTCTACACAATATGAGAACGTAAATATGTCGAGTGTCAGTGAAGAGCAATGCGCTAAAAATCGAAGACCTCTATGTGTAAGATCATTAGGTATGAATCAGAAAACAAAAATGTGCCTACTAAATAAAATGCTTTGAAATAAAACGTAACGAATATGGCCTTAATAAGACTTTTGTTATAGCTTCAAAAGTTTGTACGCAACCTGTATTACTTGCAAAATTATTATACTCTGAATACAGATATGTTCGAATGGAAAACTGAATTGGAAAACCGGTAGGCGACAAAAATTTCACATATCAATCTGTTTTCTGTAGGTAATGACCAAAATCAAAAGAAAGCAACGCCAAGAAAAAAACTTACACGGCAACAGCAAGAGCAAAAAGACAAAGAGGGAAAACCTCAAATAAAGGTATCGAAGGTCAGAAATGAAACGAAATGGTCGCTAAAATGATACTTTATAAGTGATAAATGAAGTTGTAATAGTAGCGAAGGCAAGCATTTGTGCCGAATAAATAAAGCATTTCGAAAGAGAATTATGGTGCATGCACAGAAAACGTGGGGCCACCAAACGTACGTACTGTATAGTTAATTGTGGCTTCAGAGGAAGTTGAAAACAGGAGTTTGATGTAGAAGCTACCTAATCTAGCAGAAATCGTAGTGAGGTGGTGCACACGGATCTACGGACAGCAGCCTACAGGCCTGTGCGTGTGGTTGGCCCACAGTAGGTGTCGCGCTCGGAACCAGTCTCTCTGGACGTTTTGAAACACCCGTGACCCCAGAAAACTCAGCTCCGGCTCCTGCAGATGGCATGGCGCAACACGCTCTCAGAAGTTTCGTCGCCACCTTATCGGGTCACCGCCTTGCAGATGTGTGGTATGTGTCAACGTCACACATTGGTGTTAATGGCATATTCAGAATGCGGATAATGTTATTATTTCATTTACAGGAGCTTTTCTCTCTCCAGCAATGAACTCAAGTATTACTGATGGCTACTGTGTTACTGACAAACGCATAACAGGCTGGTATATAAGAATTCAAATCGTGGAATAACGAAAAACTGATATTTTCTTTAGTGAAAAAGAAGCTGCCTCGGACTACAGTTAAATGCTTATTTTACTATAGCGTGATCGATTTCGAAGCCCGAAACCTGCTATGTTTATATCGAATCGTTGTGCCGTATGTTCATCTTAGGATCAAGTTTTATTGACATCAGTTTTACATCAGCAACGTCCACTGTTAACCAGAGGTTCACTGCCGAAGTGTCACTCCCAGCGGTTACAGTCAGCCATCTATTCCGTAATTCCTACTGTCCTGCCGGTGGTTTTACTTTTCGGATTTCTCAAAAGGAGATTTCCACATCTTCTCCCTTCCTCCGCCTTTGTGATGAAGTAGTCTTCGTTCCTCGATTTCAACGAATGTTTGGAATGTTTATATGAATTTGGTTTTCTCATGAATGAACGTGCTGCACTTGTAAGGAAGTGAGTGTCTTTGTTGCCTTAGCACCACGCTACCATCTCGCTTTCACTATCAAGATGAACACAGAGTATCATACGTCTTTGTATGCAAATTCACGAAAGAGCCTCGTACTGTCCGTTAATTATTTTAGTTTCAGACTGTTAGTGAGAAATGAAACTGCAGTGAAGAGGGTCGAAAGACATGAATGGGAAACAGTTGAGTGGGTAGTACGTGAGAAGGTTCGGTTCGGTTGTTTGGGGGAGGAGACCAGACAGCGAGGTCATCGGTCTCATCGGATTAGGGAAGTACGGGGAAGGAAGTCGGCGGTTCCCTTTCAAAGGAACCATCCCGGCATTTTCTTGGAAGCGATTTAGGGAAATCACGGAAAACCTAAATCAGGATGGCGGGACGCGGTATTGAACCCTTGTCCTCGCGAATGCGAGTCCAGTGTGCTAGCCACTGCGCCACCTCGCTCGGTACGTGAGAAGGAAGTGAGACTACATTAGCTTACAGTGTCATTGAGAAACAGTTGAATGGGACGTAGGTGAGAAGGGAGCGTGGCAGGATTAGCCTTTACCCACTGTTATTCAGTCTGTCAGTCTGTACACTGAGCAAGCAATGAAGGAAACTCAGGAGGAATTTGGAGGGGGAATTAAAGTTCAGGGACAAGAAACAAAAAGTTTAAGGTTCGCCAATGACATCATAATTTTGTCAAAGACTTCAAAGATCTAGGAAGATCAGCTGAACGGAATGCACAGTTTCTTGAAAAGTTACAGGATGAACATTGACAAAAGTAAAACAATTATAATGGAATGTAATCGAGTCAAATCAGTTGATACTAAGTGAATTAAATTAAGTAATAGATGAGTTCTACTATTAGGGCATCATAATAACTTACGATGGCCGAAGTAGAGACAATGTGTAATGCATGCTGGTTGTAGCAAGAAAAATATTTTCGAAAAAGAAAAGAATCATTGATGTAGAATATTAATTAACGAGTTAGGAGTATTTTTCTGAAGGTATTTGTCTAGAGTGTAGCCTTGTAAGGAATGAAACGTGTAAACAGTTGCGGTTAGAATGAAAAAGAAAAGCCTTCGAAAGATGGTGTTAAGAAGATTGATGAAGATTAGATGGCTAGGGAGTGAAGAGGTGATCACTCGAGCTGAAAACAAGAGATTTTTTTTCGAAGCAATGTGACTAAAGGAAGGTGAGTGTTGATAGGACACTTACTAAGTCATCAAGAAATCGCATGTCTGACAATTGAGGAACGTGTGTTTGTAGAGAGGGGGGCGGATTATAGAGCGAGAACATGGGTTGACTATAATAAGTAGGTTGAAACAGGTGTAGGTTGCAGGAGTTACGCAGAGATGAAGAAACTTGCACAGGACAGATGTACGCGGAGAGCAGCATCAAACCCTGTATGCCGAATGAAGATTCACAACACAGTGCGGATGTCAACCAGTACATAGCGAGTAACTTCGTCTGGAATTCTTCATATAGGGCGGCATTCCCACATACTACTATGTATATGGGGGCTGGTCCCAAACTATTCTTTTTGCACTAGAAGGATTTCCAGATATTGTGTATTCCTTTACTCGGAATTATAAGATCACGAAAGAAATCATACGTCGCCTATAAACCGCAATACAGCCTTGATTTCTCTACGTCTGTAGAACTTACTCAAACGTTGCGATATTCCATATTTTTTTGCATGATTTGTATCTTTTCTGATAAATCCTTCGGCTTTCCAATTAAGAAATGCCCATTGAGAATTGGTCGATTTATTCAGTGGTTGATAAAACACTAAGTAACAGCACTATCTCGTCCACATGTCCATTACCCAGTAAATCACATAAATTTAAAAGTTATCGATTCAACTAAATGCCATACGAATTCATGACTCTGCTATGCATTATTTAAGATTTTTCTGCTATGCATTATATAAGATTTTTTGGAATTGTTTGCAAGTTACGACTTCTGCTCTTCCGTGGTTGGTTGGTTTTTTTAGGTGCTTGATAATAACTTCATAGTCGAAAATGGCCAATACCAGCAAATAAACGGAAAATTTTACGGCCTACAACGGTGAATGTTTTCTTTCAAAAAGTACCTAGGCCTTATAATTTGGAACAATTTAAATTAGGAGCCACACATAGAAAGTGTTGTTGGGAAAGCGGACCAAAGACTACGTATTACTGGCAGCACTGCTACGAGATCTACTGAAGAAACAGCCTTGATTACACTCGTCCGCCGTATTATAGAGTTTTAGTGCACGATATGGGATCTTGTCTGGTGGGACTGACGGAGGAGATGAAAAAAGTTCAAGGAAGGGGAGCTCGTTCGTATCATCGCGAAGTATGGGAGAGGGCTGTGCGGCTGGTTCCGGCGGAGGTTCGAGTCCTCCCTCGGGCATGGGTGTGTGTGTTTGTCCTTAGGATAATTTAGGTTAAGTAGTGTGTAAGCTTAGGGACTGATGACATTAGCAGTTACGTCCCATAATATTTCACACACATTTGAACATTTTTTTGAAGTATTGGAGAGAGTGACACAGATATGATACCCGTGTAGGGGCGGTAATCATTAAAAAAAAAAAAAGCGGTTTTCGTTGCGGCAAGATCTGTTCGCGAAATTTCAGAATTTCAGTGACCACCATTCTTCTCCTCATGTGAGCATATTTTTTTCACTTCTACTTACATAGGGAGAAATGAACATAGTAATAAAATAAGAGAAATCACAGCTCACATGGAAAGATTTAGGTAATAATTTTTTTCACGGTTTATTCGAGAGTGGAATGGTCAAGAAATAGTCTGAAAGTGTTTCATTACAGCCTCTACCAAGACTTCCAGTGTGAATGGCAGAGTAGTGATGTAGATGTAGGTTCCATGTAGCTTCCTGTTCGTTGACAGTATACACAGTGTGGTGCCGTTTAATGTTGTTGAACTGCTCCACGCTTTCCGACACCGCAGCACTGTCTGCCCACACCGCAGAAGAATGTTCAGTTACGGCACAGGGCAATGGGTCACTGTGTACCATTTTTGACCAAATTAGTAGGAGGTATTGGGGCAAGGGGGTAGGAGGGTAGGGGGGGGGGGGGTGGTGATTATCCTAGACACAGCCTTCCCGTTTCCCTTTCCGGTTCTCGAACTTCTTGTTTCATAATATATTCCCACACTTCACATCTGCGTTTACACAGCTACCAAAACATTTTTACACTCCATCGGCTTAGTGCCTTGAATTACTGCTTGTGGTCACACCCTATATGGGAACCGCCCCATCGCACCTTATCCTACCACGCCATGGATACAATGTTAACATATGCAATATACAACTACCATAAATAGTTTCGAGAAATATCTAATGATGTCAAAAACAAATGTCACTCACAGAATTCGACAAGCAGGAGCGATACCGTCCGTCGACAATGGCAATCATAGTGAATGACGAATAATGGAAAATAACGTGAAAAGGAGGACACTACAGACACATACACACACACACACACACACACACACACACACACACACACACACACACACACACACACACACACACACACGAACAGAAATTAAAAAAACCGCAAAATACATTTAGTCTTACTATAAAAAATAACAAAGTTGACACTAAAGTAGTAACGGCCAAAACGAAGTTTAGGAGGCAATATGACCAGCCCTCTTAGACTGTTTGCACATGATGCTCCCATTTGCCGTCTGATAAAGCCGCCAGTTAATCAAAACAAATTGCAAAACGATTTAGACAAGATATCTGTACGGTGCGGAAAGTGGCAGCTGACTCTAAATAATGAAAAGTGTGAAGTCATTTACATGAGTACTAAAAGGAATCCGCTAAATTTCGGTTACAGCATAAGACAGACAAACCTAAAGGCTGTAAAATTATCTAAATAGTTAGGGATTACAATTTCGAATAACTTAAATTGGGACGATCACATGGATAATGTTGTTGGGAAACCGAACCAAGACTGCGATTTTCGGCGGAACGCAGAAAATGTAACACAGGTTTGCTAAAGAGTCTGCTTACTCTATGCTTGGCCACCCTCATCTAGAGTACTGGTGTGCGGTGTGGCATACACGTCAGACAGGATTCACGGAGGACATCAAAAAAAGTTTAAAGAAGGGCAGCTCGTTAGGGGAGTGAATGCTACGGATATTGTATGCCAATTGTAGTGGCAATCATTAAAGCAAAACCGATTTCGTTGCGGCAGAAGCTTCTCATGAAATTTCAATCACCAAATTTGTCTTCAGAGTGCGAAAATATTTTGTTGGTGCCCACCTAAATAGGCAGGAATGAAAATCATAATAAAATAAGAGCTCGCACTGAAAGATTTATGTGTTCGTTTTTCCCGCGCGCTGTTCTTTCAACGCTTGTCAGGTTCTCAATTGTGAACTGCGGACTAATGCTGTAGATTTAGATGTAGTAGTAGACATCGTTACATCTAATTGCTACTTATTATATTTCAATAAATTAAATTGGCAAGTCAGTCATTTACAGAAATGTTAAATGAAGACAATTGGTACATAACTAATAAAAGTTTATTTTATTGACCGCCAAAGGATGAATACCTCAATGAACAAACCTTGGAAATGAACATTATTTAGAAAATAACAAGAGCACTTGCATAATACTTCTTTTCCTGGTGCGAAGCTATGACGTGGAAGGAGTCCTTTGGAAGTTGAGTACTGAACAATGATTACAGCAGAGATGCCGTTCAGTTATAGTGCTCATGGACACACACACTGAAGCGCCAAAGAAACTGGTATAGGCATGCGTATTCAGATACAGATACATATAGAACCAAGCAGAAAACGGCCCTGTGGTCGACAACACCTATTTAAGACAACAAGTGCCTGACGCAGTTGTTAGATCGGTTACTGCTGCTACAATGGCAAGTTATCAAGATTTAAGTGAGACAAAACGTGGTGTTATAGTCGGCGCACGAGCGATGGGACACAAGATCGACGAGGTAGCAATGAAGTGGGGGATTTTCCCATACGACTATTTCACGAGTGTACTGTGAATATCAGGAAACCGATAAAACATCAAGTCTCCGACATCGCTGCGATCGGAAAAAGATCCTGCAACAATGGGACCAAAGACGGCTGAAGAGAATCGTTCAATATGACAGAAGTGCAACCGTTCCGCAAATTGCTGCAGATTTCAATGCTGGGACATTCAACAAAACATCATCGATATGGAGTTTCGGAGCCGAAGGCCCACTGGTGTACGCTAGATGACTGCACGACACGAAGCTTTACACCGGGTCTGAGCACGTCAACACCGATGTTGGACTGTTGATGACTGGAAACATGTTGTCTGTTCGGGCGAGTTCCGTTTCAAATTGTATCGAGCGGATGGACGCGTACGGGTATGGTGACAAACTCATGAATCCATGGATTCAGCAGGGGACTGTTGAAGCTGGTGGAGGCTCTGTAACGGTTTGGGGCGTGTGCAGCTGGAGTTATATGGGACCCCTGATACATTTAGATACGACTCTGACAGGTGAAACGTATGTATGCATCCTGTCTGATGACCTGCATCCATTCATGTACATTGTGGATTCTGACGGACTTGCGACACTCCACACGTCCAGAATTGCTACAGAGTGGCTCCAGGAACGCTCCTCTGAGTTTAAAAACTTCCGCTGGCCACCAAACTCCCCAGACATGAACATTATTGAGCATATCTGGGGTGCCTTGCAACGTGCTGTTCAGAAGAGATCTCCACCCCTTCGAACTCTTACAGATTTGTGGACAGCCCTGCAGGATTCATGATTTCGGTTTTCTTCGGCACTACTTCAGAAAATAGTGGAGTCAGTGCATGCTCGCGGGTGCCCTTCACGATATTAGGCAGGTGTGTCAGTTTCTTTGGCTCTTCAGTGTAGTGCGTTTCACTATAGTCTGCCGTACTTTGTGCAGGGCTGTTCTGACTTTATCATTGCTGGATTAGGGTGTGCACACAATGAACCGAGGCCCACGAGAAAGACAGTCCGTGGAGGGTACATCACTGCACGTGAAACTGCAGCTCTTACGACTGCCAGCAGCTGTTGCTCGTGGGGAGGAAGTAACAATTTCGGGCGAGTTTAGTAATTCTTGACTGCTTGAAAGATCTCGACAGCACACAACAAAGTGAAAACCTTTAGATGGTATCTTATCAATTGCGCGGAGTGGCCACACGGTTTGAGGCTCCATGTCACGGGCTGCGCGGCCCCTCCCGCCGGAGGTTCGAGTCCTCCATCGGGCATGGGTGTTTGTGTTGTTCTGAGCATACGTTACGCTACTCGCCATTAAAATTTGCTACACCACGAAGATGACGTGCTACAGACGCGAAATTTAAGTGACGGGACGGGGGTGCTGTGATATGCAAATGATTAGCTTTTTAGAGCATTCACACAAGGTTGGCGCCGGTGGCGACACCTACAACGTGCTGACATTTCTCATACACAAACAGCAGTTGACTGGCGTTGCCTGGTGAAACGTTGTTGTGATGCCTCGTGTAAGGAGGAGAAATGCGTACCATCACGTTTCCGACTTCGATAAAGGTCGGATTGTAGCCTATCACGATTGCGGTTTATCGTATCGGGACATTGTAGCACGTGTTAGTCGAGATCCAATGACTGTTAGCAGAATATGGAATCTGTGGGCTCAGGGGGGTAATACGGAACGCCGTGCAGGATCCCAACGGCCTCGTATCACTAGCAGTCGAGACGACAGGCATCTTATCCGCAGGTCTGTAACGGATCGCGCAGCCACGTCTCGATCCCTAACTCAACAGATGGGGACGTTTGCAGGACAACAACCATCTGCACGAACAGTTCGACGAATTTTGCAGCAGCATGGACTATCAGCTCGGAGACCATGGCTGCGGTTACCCTTTACGCTGCATCACAGACACGAGCACCTGCGATGGTATACTCAACGACGAACCTGGGTACACGAATGGCAATACGTCATTTTTTCGGATGAATCCAGGTTCTGTTTACATCATCATGATGTTCGCATCCGTGTTTGGCAACATCGCGGTGAACGGACATTGGAAACGTGTATTCATCCCCGCCATACTGGCGTATCACCCGGTGTGATGGTATGGGGTGCCATTGGTTACACGTCTCGGTCACCTCTTGATCGCACTGATGGCACTTTGAACAGTGGACGTTACATTTCAGATGTGTTACGACCCGTGGCTCTACCCTTCAATCGATCCCTGCGAAACCCTACATTTCAGCAGGATAATGCACGACCGCATGTTAGAGGTCTTGTACGGACCTTTCTGGATACAGAAAATGTTCGACTGCTGCCCTGGCCAGCACATTCTCCAGATCTCTCACCAATTGAAAACGTCTGGTCAATGGTGGCCGAGCAACTGGCTCGTCACAATACGCCAGTCACTACTCTTGATGAACTGTGGTATCGAGTTGAAGCTGCATGGGCAGCTGTACCTGTACACTCCATCCAAGCTCTGTTTGACTCAATGCCCAGGCGTATCAAGGCCGTTATTACGGCCAGAGGTGGTTGTTCTGGGTACTGATTTCTCAGGATCTGTACACCCAAATTGCGTGAAAATGTAATCACATGGCAGTTCTAGTATAATATACCTGTCCAATGAATACCCGTTTATCATCTGCATTTCTTCTTGGTGTAGCAATTTTAATGGCCAGTACTGTAGTTTAAGTAGTGTGTAAGTTTAGGGACCGGTGACCTCAGCAGTTTGGTCCCTTATGAATACACACACACACACACACAACTTATCAATTAGATAATGATTTCCCGTGAGGCCTGCACGGTGCGGATCATTCGCGAAGTGTGGCGGACAAGCAACTTTAGTGTGACTCACAAGTTCGCTGTGTGGTCCGTATTTCACGTGGACCCCGCAGTGAATGCAAGTTTGCCGCGTAGCGGAGGTCCGCGAGGTGGTTTCAACCTGCGCGAAAAATGACTCCAGCGTACGCGCACCTGCCTGCCAGCCGGGATGGTGGAGATACTTTTTGCCCAGTCCTGCACAGCCAGTGGCCGAGGCGCTACTGTGGCAGAACGGAGGCGCTCTCACGTCGGCTACCATGCAGTCTTTCTCAGACGATACTATAGAAACTATTCGCTGAAATTCTTAAAAAATATTTAAAACATTCTTCATCACATTAAATATTCATTAAAATAATAACCACTTCCAATCAATTATCATCTTTAGGCAAATTTCTGAAATATGGGTTGTAAGATGGCAAGAACTATGCCCCTTACATGAAGTCATTAAAGATCACGTAACTCACGTTGAGCGAACAGTAGGGCTGAACAAAATGCCTGACAAGGCACAATGCATCTTGTAGGGGGTATAGTATGGACGAATTGGAATAATTAATGTCGGGTGATGGTTTTAAAGCAATTCACACGACATGTAAGCTTTGTGGAAACGTGTCGATTTACTGGAGGCTAGTTTATCCCAGGGAAGTATTCGAGTGACCGTGGCTGGCTGGGGAGCGGCGAAGGAAAGCGACAATAGGCAGCTTAGGTCGGCTCAAGCTCTGAGAAAGCAGTACCAGGGCGCGGCCTCCAGCTGCCTTAAGATGAGTGACAGTGAGTGGGTGGTTGACCCCCTGCTGGTGTACCGGGAAGCAGACGGAGAACTTGTACGCCTGTTGATAAATGTCCGTCGTTCCGTTTCCAGTGAAACGTGCGAGAAAGCCGCGCAAAGCTACGGTGGAGCGGTCAACGAGACCGAAATATGCGTGTTTGTGACTACAGCATCTTCACGCTGAATTCACGGTCTGCAGGGTCTGAAGTAAATCAGGTGAACAGGGACAGAATGAAATTCGCCGGCCTCCGATGGGAACATAGGACCGAGGAATTTGAAGTACTCTCCTGGGAGTCAGAATTTCGGAAAAATTGGTGTTTTGTTTAGACGCTAACCTTGATGGGTGGCCTGGGAGAAGCTAAACAGCAGAAGTTGAGAGGAAGGGAAATTTTGTGCGAATTTGTTCACTTGCCAGAGCAGGTATTGGTCGGCGCTGGGAAGCGACGCAAATTAACGAGACTTGCGCTGCAATTGGCGTAAGTGATTTTGCTGGAGGGGAAACGGAGGCAAAGAGCGGACTGGAAGTCTCCATTTCCAGTTTGCGTAGAGTGCGGATGTGGCATTCTTACTCAACTTGCCCGAGAGAGAGTGAGCATCTCTGCAGTTTAGGACTTAGCAAACGGAACGATTGAGCTTGGAGATAGAAAGTTTTCGTTCAGTTATGTACTGAGCAAGATAGCTAGGAGTGAATAGACGAGCGCAGCCTTGCAGCACCACGAGGCCGGCCGAAGTCCGCAAAACGACGCCGCCCCGTCACGCTGTATTCGGTGATATTGCACCCGCTCCGGCCGCTGATTAATTTGTTGGATCACTTGGGCAAAGTTTTCACGAGGGTTTCATGGGCCCTGTATTGTAGAATTCTTCTCGCACTTCGCTTTACGCCTGGGTCAGTCGGTAGGAATTACTTTTGACTTATCGCACTTTACTCCACGCAAACGCAATTTATTACCACTGCCTGTTAGGAGAGTCATGTAATGTGATGATTGAAGGTCGTGAGTTAAAATAAATTTGTGCTAATCGACTGCACCTGTTTTCGATGAAGTAGTTGAAATCCCAAGTCACCTACTTAATTAATTTTATGTTCAACATTTGCATTTGGTGTCCAATAGCTGAATATAACATCAATGTGTACCCCTTTTTAATTAAAATAGATCAATTTTGAAACTATTAATGTCAATACTGCCACTGCAGTCCACTCAGGAATCACAGGGCCTTATTACTTTCTTTGCTTTATCCGATATTGCGGCAGTTTTGTACTCTCTGTTGATCTGTTAGTCAATTACCTGGGGTGAACACACGCCAAAACCAGGTAAGTGACAGGTGTGGTGTTACAGGGTAATGTTGCAACTTAGAGAGACACAGAAACAATGAAAGTTAAAAACTGAGACCTAGAAAGTAAAACGAAACTAGCGAAAAGATGGAGGCGAGTGGAG
This sequence comes from Schistocerca gregaria, assembly GCF_023897955.1. Classification (NCBI taxonomy): domain Eukaryota; kingdom Metazoa; phylum Arthropoda; class Insecta; order Orthoptera; family Acrididae; genus Schistocerca; species Schistocerca gregaria. The sequence goes on from NC_064921.1 coordinate 1,003,605,270, forward strand.
GCGGCAGATGGAGCATGAACTATATATGGAAAGACATGAATGTTGACTGTTGAATAGGGTGAATACGCTGTGGTGTAAATATGAGAAGCTCAGCATAGTCCCTACCACACGACATCAAAAGGAGCGAAGGAGGCGAAACAATGTTAACAATGTGTCAAAAACATTATGAATTTGAATGTAAAGAACAGAAATTCTCTCTGATGTCTGTTGTTTGGTTCCAGCAATAAACAACAGTTTGTAACTCAAGATCTCAAACTAATTTTCAGTAATCTGTTCCTGATGATTTCTGGTGACACTCAGCCTGTAAAATTTGGCTGTATTTCAGCTGTTACGTTAGCATAAGTTATTATGAGTAGCAGTTATCAAAAAAGTATTAAAGAGAAAATACAGAAACTAATAACGATCGGTGATGGGAGTACTGCGGGCAGTACGGATAAGTACGAAACAAGTCATGTGTAAGTTGTCAGGCAAATCCAACACCTTCCATGAAAACCCTGACATGATAAGCAAATCCAGTAGTATGTCACATAGCTCCGAATAAATCGTGACATTACATTAACCAAAGTAGTACGAGTAACGAGTGAGCAAATGGAATACCACAGACTAACACAAGAACGCCTAAAAGCATGTCGTACCTTCCCACTGAGGCAGACGCAGTTCCGAGGGGAGAAACGAGGACAGAAGCCGAGAGCAGAACCGTGTTAAGCTAGAAGGCCCTACGATAAAGGAAGGTCTGGACACCAACGGCGCCAGCTAACCAATAAGGCCACACAACCCGCACGTTTTCGCGTCTCAGGTACGTCAAGGACCACCCCCCAGCCCATGTTAAAAGCTAGAGCCCTCCAGAAGAACAGTATAGATCTTACGATAACGCTAAAAGGACCACACCAGCTGCAGGTTTTAGCGTGAGACATTTTAGCGTCTCTGTTACGTTGCAAATTTTAAAAACATTGCCCCACCACCAAAAGTATAACGTTTCTCATTGGATAGACAGAATTTTTGTAGGCGGAGCTTAAGGTTATCACTGAGACCCTGATTGGTCAGATGAAAACACGGCCAGATAGTTTTTTAAACCAAATTCGGTAAATTGTAGTAAGGAGAAGTTAGGAGAGTTAGTTCCGAGACGGCGAGCTGGATGGCTGGTGCGCTGGCCGCTGTCGCCCTGACGCTGCCTAAACACCGACAAGGTAATGAACGCACGCGATGCCGCATTTTTGAGCGCATAAGGCTTCACTCAGAACTGCAGAAGTCTCATCTGTTACACCCCCTTTTTGCGTAATACTAGTGTCGATCGTTAATTAAAACTCATGGTCTTCACATTTGGCACTTGAAGAACAGATCTGAAACGCGATGATTTTTCTATTTTATAGTTATTGAGAAGCCACATCAGCCACTGTAATTTACGACTAGTTAGATAAGTAATTAAAGATAATTGAGGGTCACTGTAGACCATTTTGATAGTTTTCTCTTTTGTGAAACTTACATTAAACCTAGATTATAGAAGTGATATGGCATAGGTCATCCTTCGATCGATTGTAGAACTTGGAAACCCATTCAGGCAATACTCGTTCACATTTTTGTTGAACGCAGTTGGTTTTTACCATCCTGTATTAAAACATTTCCTTTTATCAATAGTGCAATTAATAAATGATGTTTTGTGAGTAGAATAAAATTTCCAATAGTAAACTTAACTGCTTTTTCGACGTTATTTTACCAGCTAACTAAAAATAGGAAAGCCTCGAACCCTTTCCACTATATATAGTTAGGATTAAGATTCTTTTACAGGGAGTGCAGTGGAGCTGACGCTGAGATCATTTAGTACTTGGTTATATCATCGCTAGTCTCACTGAACTCTTCTGAATTCTACATGTCATGTGTGGTCTGGCGTCTCCTTACCAGCAACAGGTCCCAGGTTCAAACTAGTCAATTCCCTAAAAAACACGCTCAGAGCGTCGTTGCGCGAAAGTGGTAGGGAGACACGATATAGAACAAACAGACACCACCATGAATGTTTAGTCATGGAAAGACGATCTCAGTGAATATAAATAAAAGTGATACCGTCAGTGTCATGGAGATGGCGTGAATATTACTGATGTGATGTGTCCGCAGTAACCAAAGATATAATGGTGACAGGCGCAGGCTTTTGGTCGCTGTGGAGACGAAGTGTCGGTGAACCACAGATCTGTCGGAAAGCGGCCGCCGTCAGTTGTCATGGAGGTGTATATATTCAGTGAGCTGCCAGGAAATGATGAGAGAAAAAAGTCATGCACTGTTACACGTCAGTGACAACACAGACGACGCGCTAATGTTCTAGATAAGAAGCTATTGGCTACGATAGAGATGTGAAGAGCGATGAACAAACCGAAGTAAACAGTCTTAAAAACTAATTAGCCTAGAACATGAAGGTAAAAAAATGAGCCAACGCCCACAGTATGCCGCTTAAAGATAGTTAACCTCGGACTTGGGCGTAGAAAAAATGTATAAACGGCGAAAAAATGATCAGAATGGCCTCTAATTGGAAAACAAGTATAATTTGAGACAGTGTATGCAAACTATGGCTCATGCAGACCAAGAATAAAATGAGGTTAAAACTAGTAAGTAAAAAGGCATAAAAATACAACCATGCCATAGACATAAAATAGGATACAAAAAGAAAACAAAAGAACAAGAATGTTCTGTAACAAACCATTATAATATCATTTTTTTTTCTCTCGAGTTCGATTGCTCATTTAGTAAATACGATGGCTGGCTGTTCTGATGTGCATAAATCTGAATTTTCTGGAGGGTATTTAGCAAGTTCCTTTTAGGGGCATTACGCAAAATTTATTATTTTGGATGTAGCCTTCACAATGATTAATTTGCATAACGCGTCAGCCACATATTTGACTACAAGTAGCATCTGTAGCGTTTTCTCTGAAACGGATGATGAAAGGGGGCCAGACTTCCCTGCGCATTGTTTCTGATAGTCATCTCAAAGAACATCGTAAACACCAGAATCGGAGTATTTGTTACTGTAACTGCCGATCGTATGTCTGAGCTTGTTCTGCAAAAGGTTATTATTAGCGAAAGATATAACAGCGTCAGACTTCTTAAGCAGTTTATTTATTTTATCAGAAATAATATACACATAGGTCATTTTAGGGAATTTTAAATTAATTGTGCCAAGGTAATCTGTTGGTTTAAGTAATTTATTGAATAAAATAGATCCTAGTTCAAATGGTTCAAATGGCTGTGACCACTATGGGACTTAACACCGGAGGTCATCAGTCCCCTAGAACTTAGAGCTACTTAAACCTAACTAATCTAAGGACATCACACACATCCATGCCCAAGGCAGGATTCGAACCTGCCACCGTAGCGGTCGCGCAGTTCCAGACTAAAGCGCCTAGAACACGTCAGCCACCCAGGCCAGCGTTCATCCTAGTAATCTGTTTATAAATAACGATTTCTGTTTTGAATTTTGCGCCACTTTCAATATTCTTTGAATCACTGACTAAAAGAATGCTTCATTATGTTTGTGTGGATGACAAGAAGCAGCCTTTAAGATAATATCTGTTGCAGTTGGTGTTCCGTAAATTGTAAAACAATGTTTGTATCATGGTTAGAAATGCTGATATCAAGAGAATTAATTTTTCTCTCCTTTTCATGTTCCATGGTGAATGAAAGTTTAGGATGACCAATATTTAGTAGTGCAGCTAAAGTACCTGTTTCGTCCTTTGATGCTTTGTAAAGCAACAGAGTATCTCCTTTGATACATGATTTTAGTGATAATGTCAGGATTTTAGATAAATAAATTAATTTGAACATGACTGACAAAAATGTCTTATAAAGTCCTGGATGAAGGATTCCCAATTGCTAATCCATCATTTTGAAAATAATTTTTCTCACTGAAAGAAAAATAACTAAAAGTAAATGCACTTTTAAACAGTTCAATAAATTCAATTATTTCTGTTGTGCTCATTGTTGTATATCTCAGAAAATTATTGGATGTGTAGACATACACACATCAATAAAAGTTTTGCATCACCTCGCTTTCGAACATTTCGGAGCCTGTACAGAAAATTGGAATAGAGATCGACATAAACATCATTTGTGCTCTTTTTATTGCTCATGAAAACCATTCATTGCATGTTGTACTACCATACAGTGAGACCTTCAGAGGTGGTGGTCCAGATTGCCGTACACACCGGTGCCTCTAATACCCAGTAGCAGGTCCTCTTGCATTGATTTCGGTTAATTGTAAAAAAAGAATGGTTTCTAAACAATAGCCAATTACGTCTACAATTTGAACGCAGTGTAAGCATAGAGTCTGGTTTTCCTAGAAGCGTTCGTAATCTTTACAAAAGGTGTCTGAGAAGCTCTAGGGCAGACTGATGTCTTACTCCTGAGGAGCTATAATGTGGACTCAGATGCCTGAAGTTCTTGTTGTTGTGGTTTTCAGTCCTGAGACTGGTTTGATGCAGCTCTCCATGCTACTCTATCCTGTGCAAGCTTCTTCATCTCCCAGTACCGACTGCAACCTACATCCTTCTGAATCCGCTTAGTGTATTCATCTCTTGGTCTCCCTCTACGATTTTTACCCTCCACGCTGCCCTCCAATACCAAATTGGTGATCCCTCGATGCCTCAGAAAATGTCCTACCAACCGATCCCTTCTTCTGGTCAAGTTGTGCCACAAACTTCTCTTCTCCCCAATACTATTCAATACCTCCTCATTAGTTATGTGACCTACCCATCTAATCTGCAGCATTCTTCTGTAGCACCACATTTCGAAAGCTTCTATTCTCTTCTTGTCTAAACTATTTATCGTCCATGTTTCACTTCCATACATGGCTACAATCCATATAAATACTTTCAGAAACGACTTCCTGACACTTAAACCTATACTCGATGTTAACAAATTTCTCTTCTTCAGAAACGCTTTCCTTGCCATTGTCAGTCAACATTTTATATCCTCTCTACTTCGACCATCATCACTTATTTTGCTCCTCAAATAGCAGAACTCCTTTACTACTTTAAGTGTCTCATTTCCTAATCTAATTCCCTCAGAATCACCCGACTTAATTCGACTACATCCCATTATCCTCGTTTCGCTTTTGTTGATGTTCATCTTGTATCCACCTTTCAAGACACTATCCATTCCATTCAACTGCTCTTCCAAGTCCTTTTCTGTCTGTGAAAGAATTACAATGTCATCGGCGAACTTTAAAGTTATTATTTCTTCTCCATGGATTGTAATACCTACTCCGAATTTTTCTTTGGTTTCCTTTACTGCTAGCTCAATATACAGATTGAACAACATCGGGGAGAGGCTACAACTCTGTCTCACTCCCTTCCCAACAACTGCTTCCCTATGATGTCCTTCGACTCTTACAATTGCGATCTGGTTTCTGAAAAAAATTGTAAATAGCTTTTCTCTCCCTGTATTTTACCCCTGCCATCTTCAGAATTTGAAAGAGAGTATTCCAGTCAACATAGATAAAAGCTTTCTCTAAGTCTACAAATGCTAGGAACGTAGGTTTCCGTTTCCTTAAACTAGCTTCTAAGATAAGTCGTAGGGTCAGTATTGCCTCACGTGTTCCAATATTTCTACGGAATCCAAACTGATCTTCCCCGAGGTCGGCTTCTACTAGTTTTTCCATTCGTCTGTAAAGAATTCGTCTTAGTATTTTGCAGCCGTGACTTATTAAACTGATAGTTTGGTAATTTTCAAATCTGTCAACACCTGCTTTCTTTGGGATTGGAATTATTATATTCTTCTTGAAGTCTGAGTGTATTTCGCCTGTTTCATACATCTTGCTCACCAGATGATAGAGTTTTGTCAGGACTGGCTCTCCCAAGGCCGTCTGTAGTTGCAATGGAATGTTGTCTACTCCCGGGGCCTTGTTTCGATTCAGGTCTTTCAGTACATTGTCAAACTCTTCACGCAGTATCATATCTCCCATTTCATCTTCATCTACATCCTCTTCTATTCCCATAATATTGTCCTGAAGAATATGGCCCATATATAGACCTTCTATATACTCCTTCCACTTTTCTGCTTTCCCTTCTTTGCTTAGAACTGTGATTCCATCTGAGCTCTTGATATTCGTATAAGTGGCTCTCTTTTCTCCAAAGGTCTCTTTAATTCACCTGTAGGGAGTATCTATCTTACCCCTAGTGAGATAGACCTCTACATCCTTATATTTGTCCTCTAGTCATCGCTGCTTAGCCATTTTGCACTTCCTGTCGATTAATTTTTGAGACGTTTGTATTCCTTTTTGCCTGCTTCACTTACCGCATTTTTATATTTTCTTCTTTCATCAGTTCAATTCAATATTTCTTCTGTTACTCAAGAATTTCTACTGGTCCTCGTCTTTTTACCTACTTGATCCTCTGCTGCCTTCACCATTTCATCCCTCAAAGCTACCCATTTTTCTTCTACCGTATTTCTTTCCCCCATTCCTGTCAATTGTTCCCTTATGCTCTCCCTGAAACTCTGTACAACCTCTGGTTTAGTCAGTTTACCCAGGTCCCACCTCCTTAAATTCCCTCCTTTTTGCAGTTTGTTTAGTTTTAATCTACAGTTCATAACCAATAGATTGTGGTCAGAATCCAAATCTGTCCCTGGAAATGTCTTCCAATTTAAAACCTGGTTCCTAAATCTCTGTCTTACCATTATATAATTTGTCTGAAACCTGTCAATATCTCCAGGCCTTTTGCATGTATACAATCTTCTTTTAAAGTGAGTTACGAGAAACTTTCCCAAGGAAGTTTCGTGACGATCCTGTGATGCCCTTTCATGTGTCTAATAAGAGCTCTGCAGTGTAATTTTTCTAAGAATAGCTCTGTAGTGTAATTTTAACGTACGTGTTATTCGGAAGGATCCGTACTGAAGCGCCAAGAGTGGCTCTACCCATTGTGCGCATTTACAAGATGATTCAACTAAATTGTTCATCTCAGATATTTATACAATCCTCTAACACATCGTAATTTTGTTTTCATCCATTTGACGTATAATCTCTTTTCATAGCTGAATTACAGGGCTGTCGGTACCAACGTCGCTTTTTCAGATTGATTTTAGTAGTTACTGCTACTAATTCGAAGAGAAAAAAATGGTTCAAATGGCTCTGAGCACTATGGGACTCAACAACTTAGGTCATAAGTCCCCTTGAACTTAGAACTACTTAAACCTAACTAACCTGAGGACATCACACACATCCATGCCCGAGGCAGGATTCGAACCTGCGACCGTAGCAGTCCCGCGGTTCCGGACTGTAGCGCCAGAACCGCACGGTCACCGAATTCGAAGAGAGAGATGCATTTAACTTTTCAAAATTCGGAGAGAAACACTATTTAAAATTAAGAATTTTTCTTTTGTACGTAAAGCTGATTGTTGTACCAACACAAAATACCGATATTAAAGGAGCACAGAGGAAACGTATCATTTATTGTACCTGTGTCGTTCACGTGTGTCGACTGTAGTCTACGTTCAAAAAATAAATGTCTGTCACAAACTAAGAGCAACCACATATGCTACTTCTTTATGGGGTGTGCAGAAGGAGCGCTAGGAGAATAGCTGGGCTGTCACAAAAAAGTGTACCGCCAGACGGTCTCTAACAAGAATGACAATAGAACCAACGTGCAAAAAAGAATGTCATTTGAAGGGCACTGGAATACTACGAACAGGCTAAGGAGCTATCCAGCAATGAGCGGAATGAACGAAATACTGAGTGGCTGTAATTAAAGTGCCGCTGTTCACAATAGGTTGTATTTATCGTATGGCAGCAAAACCTGGTACATATTCCAAAGTGTAAACGCGTAACCAGTTTACGCTGGAAAAAAATTTATTCCAGTTTCGGCCACTATGTGCGAATGTGGCGTTGTCAATGCAAGAAAGATCTATAGAAATGTTTCCATATGTAATGGATTAGGAACAGAAAAAGTCAAACAAGCGAGAAAGTCATAATGTTGGTTTTATTATTAACCGCCAATCACAAGACTTGTTCAATATGACCATTGGAGACGTCGATGGGATATTGTACAGCGCCAGATTTGCACCTGGTGGCCGGAGTTGGAACTAATTTTTTCCAGCGTAATTCGGTTCTGCATTACCGTATCCACCAAATTTCGCTGACATACGTTAATTACAGCCCACACTGGACCTCCATGAGTAATTGCACTTCAATTATAATTGGTTGTAGCATACATAATAACTCTGAAGAAATTGCTAATATCTCTGGAATAAGTCAGCCAGCGTTGTTCGCATTTTGCGCATTTACAGTTTCCGTATCATCTGTCACTTCACCAGCTGATTAACTAGCGGAACTGCAGACGACGCACGCAATTCTGTCGCTCTGTTGTGATGTGAGGTCAGGGCAGTAGCTTCTTTATTGACATTTCTCTTTACTGATGAAGCCTGACTGTAAGAAAGATGCACTATTAGGCATCTGAGAATCCCATCTGACAAAGGTAGACACCCCATAAGCGGTGGAGTGTGATGTTTGGTGCGGGATTATTGGAAACTACGTGACTGATAATTACTTCACTGACGACATCTTACAGGATGAAAGGTACGCGTAATTTATTATTGAAGTGCTACCGGCTCTCCTAGGGAAAGTACCACCTGAAGTACGTAGATGTATGTAGTGCCCGCACTATAAGAGCCCAGTTCACTGCCCATCTCTTTCCTGACCGCTAGATGGGACTTGAAGGCGGTACCAGCTTGCCTGCAGTTTCATGTTGTTTGGTGTCACTGGACTTATTTCTCTGAAATAAATCAAGTCTACGAAGATGTCGAAGAAATCTCTTCAGTTTGCACAGAAGTCCTTGCACCGGCGCTTGCAAAAGTGTATCGCGTCAGTCGGTCGGCATCTCGAACACTTGCTGACATAACTGGAATTTTAGAGAAGTGTTTATGACCACGTTGTTCTGTGATTTTCCTTTACTTGTTGCTGCTTTTGTTATTTTCGAATCTAAATGTTTATGTTGACAACTCAGGATGCGAAGTTATTATTTAACAACCTTTATACCTCAGTTTCCTGTTCTACAAATCCACTCACTTTTTTACGTATACTCTCCTTTCCAGACACTGGTAGAAACCAGAGTAGAACTGTTATCATAGTTAAACGTTGAATCATCCTTAGACGCCACGCCCTTTGCCTTCCATTTGACGTGTTGGTCCAACACATGTAGGCAACTGTGAATATAAACTTTTCTCCTCTACTTCGCTTAAGCAAGCAAAATATCTCAGCTGTGTCAATCTGCAACACGCTATCCGCCTGACGCCTCAGTTCCGTATAACAACACGAACTTCCGGGCAAAACAGCAGTCGTTTCCATGCGCAAAATATATTGCAGTTTCTCCGAAACTACACTACTGCTACACCAAGAAGAAATGCAGATGATAAACGGGTATTCATTCGACAAATATATTGTATTAGAACTGACATGTGATTACATTTTCATTCAATTTAGGTGCATAGATCTTGAGAAATCAGTACCCAGAGCAACCACTTGTGGCCGTAATAACGGCCTTGATACGCCTGGGCATAGAGTCAAACAGAGCTTGGATGGCGTGTACAGGTACAGCTGCCCATGCAGCTTGATAACGATACCACAGTTCATCAAGAGTAGTGACTGGCCTATTGTGATGAGCCAGTTGCTCGGCCACCATTGACCAGACGTTTACAGTTGGTGAGAGATCTGGAGAATGTGCTGGCCAGGGCAGCAGTTGAACATTTTCTGTATCCAGAAAGGCCCGTACAAGACTTGCAACATGCGGTCGCGCATTATCCTGTTGAAATGTTGGGGTTCGCAGGGATCGAATGAAGGGTAGAACCACGGGTCGTAACACATCTGAAATGTAACGTCCACTGTTGAAAGTGCCGTCAATGCGAACAAGGGGTGACCGAGACGTGTAACCAGTGGCACCCCATCCCATCACGCCGGGTGATACGCAAGTATGGCGATGACGAATACACGCTTCCAATGTGCGTTCACCGCGATGTCGCCAAATACGGATGCGACAATCATGATGCTGTACACAGAACCTGGATTCATCCGAAAAAATGACGTATTGCCATTCGTGTACCCAGGTTCGTCGTTGAGTCCACAATCGCACGCGCTCCTATCTGTGATGCAGCGTGAAGGGTAACCGCAGCCATGGTCTCCGAGCTGATAGTCCATGCTGCTGAAAACGTCGTCGAACTGTTCGTGCAGATGGTTGTTGTCTTGCAAACGTCCCCATCTGTTGACTCAGGGATCGAGACGTGTCTGCTTGATCCGTTACAGCTATGCGGATAAGATGCCTGTCATCTCGGCTGCTAGTAATACGGGATCCAGCACGGCGTTCCGTATTACCCTCCTGAACCCATCGATTCCATATTCTGCTAACAGTCATTGGATCTCGACCAACGCAAGCATGTCGCGATACGATAAACCACAATTTCTATAGGCAACAACCCGACCTTTATCAAAGTCAGAAACGTGATGGTACGCATTTCTCCTCCTTACACGAGGCATCACAACAACGTTTCATCAGGCAACGCCGGTCAACTGCCGCTTGTGTATGAGAAATCGGTTGGAAACTTTCCTCATGTCAGCACGTTGTAGGTGTCGCCATTGGCGCCAATCTTGTGTGAATGCTCTGAAAAGCTGATCATTTGCGTATCACAGCATCTTCTTCCCGTCGGTTAAATTCTTCATAGTGTAGCAATTTTAATGGCCAGTAGCGTATTAATTTGATATTGAAGAACTGAACGCCGTTGAATAGGAAATATACAGAGTGGCGAAGGTAAAGGAATGAAAATAAAAGCTTGGACTGATTTAGATGAGAACTAGGCAACGTACGCCGCAGTATGCAATAACGAATGACGTAGCAGCGGCGGACGTGCTCTTCCGCGATGCTTGTTAAAGTACGAAACTTGCGGGTCATCCATTTGCAGCTGCTGAATAGCGACGCTAGTATGGTTGTGGAGCGGCTTTGTGAGTTAAAACAATAGGCACGGCTAGAGGGCGAGCTTTTACAAAAGTCGTGTAATTAGTAGACTGGAAACAGCCAACCCACCGGACGTCCCGATGACGCTTGCTGTTCTCAGCTGTCTGTAGCCCGAGGGGGTAAGCCGCGATTTACGGTACGAAAGATTTCTCCTTTATTTCATTACACAGACGTGTTTTTCTTTAATGTGCACCGTCAGAAGCAATCATTTTTATACACTGCTGACGGGTACAACTGCAACACCTTGAAGAATAGCAGTTAACGAAAACGTAAGGAACTTTTGAATGAGCTGCTCAATAGAAGAAACAGGCTACTGACCAAATTGATGAAAGGTTTCGGTAAAAAGTTCTATGGACGATTTTAAGACAACAATTGCAGCAGACATATTAGAAAAAAAATGAAAGAACACTACACTCTGTAGCGGATAAGGCTACATAAGATAACAGAAGAAGCGGATTGGATCAGATCGTTTAACACTCCTCCAGCAGAAGAGCGGTGCTGAGGAAAAGTAACGACGCGTAACTGTGAAATGTGTTTCCGAAACAGTATGTCTGATGCATTCGTCTTGACCATTAACACCACATAAAATTGAAAAATGGACTCTGAGAAAATTAGAGAAGAGAATACTGTAAACGTTAGATAGTTGGGACTATGGAAGAATTTTGAGAAATTACATCGATAGACAAAGTACGAAACAAAGGGGATACTAGAAAATAAATCGATAAAAGAAGTCTGCGAAAATTCCTTACAGCTAGTGGCAATTAACTTTATTCCCAAAATTTTCGACTTGACACACGTGAAGGTTAAAGTAAACTTGTTGCATCAAAATATTATACACAAGTCACTACTAGACTAAATAAAACCGTACATCGATAAATTTGTGAGTAGTAGATATGCAGAGATTAGTACAAAGTAGTAAGAAATGGAAGATGGTATCCATGCAGCTGAGAAGGATGGAGGCATCAAGAAACTATCCAAATCAGTTTAAGTCGAATGGATTTAGCTACAGCAGTAGGCAAATGAAGGGCTACGGCCTTGCCGCAGTGGATACACCGGTTCCCGTGAGATCACGGAAGTTAAGCGCTGTCGGGCGTGGTCTGTACTTGGATGGGTGACCATCTTGGCCGCCATGCGCTGTTGCCATTTTTCGGGGTGCACTCAGCCTCGTGATGCCAGCTGAGGAGCTACTCGACCGAATATTAGCGGCTTCGGTCAAGAATACCATCATAACGACCGGGAGAGCGGTGTGCTGACTCCATGCGCCTCCTATCGGCATCCTCTACTGAGGATGACACGGCGGTCGGATGGTCCCGGTAGACCACTCGTGGCCTGAAGACAGACAAATGAAGACTGCCACATGGGCGAACGAGCAATGTGTTGATACTACGGACACCGCTAACATTTGTCAGGCGAACCCTATACAGAATAGCGAAAAAAGAACCTAGACTGAAAAATGTTTATTGTATTTTGTGATAAAGTAATCTAAATAGCAAAGACCTTTCTCTATGGATGTCAATTATGGCAGATGAATTCTTCTCGGGTTATCAGGCGGGTGGTGGCGTCGTCTTGTCGCAACGTTTCGACGAGTTTCGTATCCATCATCTTTTGGCGAAGTCTTCTTGGCCAGAATATGATGGGTACGAAACTAATCGAAACGTTGCGACAAGACGACGCCACCACTTGGCTGATAACCCGAGAAGAATTGATCAGTGGAATACGCCGAGAAACACTGCAATCGCATATGTCAGTTTCCATGTTCTGTGAAAAGGTCTCCAGTTTTTGAGCACAGCATATCAGACTTGTCAACAACGTCGGGACCAGTTATATTTTGGCTGCTTTGTAGCTCAGCATGAAGGGCGTGCACTGCATTCCGACCCAAAGCACTAAGCAGGTTTGGCACTGCAACGTTTGATCACGTGACTGATGGACACACCTCTTAGCTTTCTCATAACAACCATAGACCAACGTGCATTAGTGAAGCAGAAACATCTTACGTTCATGAATGAAGCGGAAACATCTTGCGACGGCGATGAAAAAGAATTTTAAGGTGACACCATGTGCAGAAAAAGTAGTGCCACTAAGGAAGGCACTCCACTTACCACGTGACCAGAAAAGACCAGTCGTAACTGATGACCGCTACGCTAGTGTAGCCAGCTGACGGAAAGATCTGGAAACATCGTCAGAGGGAGTTCACACTTTCACGATAACGCCCGAAATTTGTTTTCAAGAAGATAGATGTGGCGATGCAGAATTTCATGCGTAACATCCTTGAGAATTTTCCTGTAGTACTGACGTTGCTACTTGTAGCTTACATTTTTCGTTTTTATTAAACAATATATTTTGGGCGAACATATTATAGACTAAACTGATGCAGACAAACCAACAAATTTTAATGTGCTGATTTTTATTGGCTTTTGAAACGACGGAACAACGTCGCAGTATGCAGGGAGTACAGTAAGTTGTACTGATATGAAGCATACTGTTCAAACAACTTACGGAAAGGAAGCCGTGCGAAGACTTCTGTAGCGTCCGATATTTCAACAGGTGCACATTTTGCCATTCTGAATGCCAACGGGTTTTCTGCACCAAATTAGACGTGGTAATGTGTTGCGTTTTTGGTGTTCCCATAGACTCTGCCCTTCTTTTGTTTGATTGTGGAGATAGCACGAGTCTACGCAGAATTTAATCAAAAAACCTCCATTTCTATTCATAATGTCAGTTGCTAATTTAATTCCAGCTGCTTCCTTAATAGCACTGTCCCAACAGCTGGAAGTGCATGGTGCAATCTGTGTTATGTTCCGTAGGATGACCCGTGCAAAGGCAATATTTTGCAACAGCAGGTTTGCTCAGCTGTTGTGAGAAAGTGTGACGCTAATGTTCAACAGAGCGGTCCTCCACGGTCCTGATGCTCTGAAGGACCGCAGCTACGACTGAAGGAATATGGCGGACACCCGCCTTACGCAAACAATGGTCGTCCTTCGAAGATCCTAAAAAGGTACTAATCTTCGCATAATACGATCAATACTGTTAGAAATGTTTTCTTCTTAAGCCCAAATGGCCGTTGACTTGCGTGCCACGTCAGTTATTATCATCTCTAATCCGACTCACTGTCAGTCGATAGTGCAACGCGCATCAGGTCTGTCTTTCACTACGACCATTCTGACTAAATATAACTTTAAGATGGGATGATACAGAGCCGGACGGCAACAACTATCAGCCTGTTGATTCAAATCAGTTTGGGTTGGCTTCCTGTCTCAACGTACCGTCAACCTTCCTCTTGACCAACACATCAAGAAAGGGAAGGCAGCAAACCTTTTCCACTTCCACTGTGAGGCGAATAATGGGGTGGATTAAATTCAGATGTTCTAAAAAGCTGTTTTCATTCCCATAAGTTATTTGAATATTTTATACGCCTTGAGAAACTAAACTTTCACATTGAAATATGCTGATTGTTAGTATGGTTATAAAATCTCTATAAGCTCCATAGCAGATTGAAAGTTACTTGTCGACTCAATTTCTTAACTCATTTGTGTACAGGGTGTTCCAAAAAGGTACGGCCAAACTTTCAGGAAACATTCCTCACACACAAAGAAATAAAAGATGTTATGTGGACATGTGTCCGGAAACGCTTAATTTCCATGTTAGAGCTCATTTTAGTTTCGTCAGTATGTACTGTACTTCCTCGATTCACCGCCAGTTGGCCCAATTGAAGGAAGGTAATGTTGACTTCGGTGCTTGTGTTGACGTGCGACTCATTGCTCTACAGTACTAGCATCAAGCACATCAGTACGTAGCATCAACAGGTTAGTGTTCATCACGAACGTGGTTTTGCAGTCAGTGCAATGTTTACAAATGTGGAGTTGGCAGATGCCCATTTGATGTGTGGATTAGCACGGGGCAATAGCCGTGGCGCGGTACGTTTGTATCGAGACAGATTTCCAGAACGAAGGGGTCCCGACAGGAAGGCGTTCGAAGCAATTGATCGGCGTCTTAGAGAGCACGGAACATTCCAGCCTATGACTCGCGACTGGGGAAGACCTAGAACGACGAGGACACCTGCAATGGACGAGGCAATTCTTCGTGCAGTTGACAATAACCCTAATGTCAGCGTCAGAGAAGTTGCTGCTGTACAAGGTAACGTTGACCACGTCACCGTATGGAGAGTGCTACGGGAGAACCAGTTGTTTCCGTACCATGTACAGCGTGTGCAGGCACTATCAGCAGCTGATTGGCCTTAACGGGTACACTTCTGCGAATGGTTCATCCAACAATATGTCAATCCTCATTTCAGTGTAAATGTTCTCTTTACGGGTGAGGCTTCATTCCAACGTGATCAAATTGTAAATTTTCACAATCAACATGTGTGGGCTGACGAGAAACCTCACGCAATTGTGCAATCACGTCATCAACACAGACTTTCTGTGAACGTTTTGGCAGGCATTGTTGGTGATGTCTCGATTGGGCCCCATGTTTTTCCACCTACGCTCAATGGAGCACGTTATCATGATTTCATACAGGATACCTTACCTGTGCTGCTAGAAGATGTGCCTTTACAAGTACGACACAACATGTGGTTTATGCACGATGGAGCTCCTGCACACTTCAGTCGAAGTGTTTGTACGCTTCTCAACAACAGATTCGGTGACCGATGGATTGGTAGAGGCGGACCAATTCCTTGGCCTCCACGCTGTCCTGATCTCAACCCTCTTGACTTTCATTTATGAGGGCATTTGAAAGCTCCTGTCTACGCAACCCCGGTACCAAATGTAGAGACTCTTCGTGCTCGTATTGTGGACGGCAGTGATACAATACGCCATTCTCCAAGGCTGCATCAGCGCATCAGGGATTCCATGCGACGGAGGGTGGATGCATGTATCGTCGGTAACGGAGGACATTTTGAACATTTCCTGTAACGAAGTGTTTGAAGTCACGCTGGTACGTTCTGTTGCTGTGTGTTTCCATTCCATGATTAATGTGATTTGAAGAGAAGTAATAAAATGAGCTCTAATATGGAAAGTAAGCGTTTCCGGACACATGTCCACATAACATATTTTCTTTCGTTGTGTGTGAGTAATGTTTCCTGAAAGTTTGGTCGTACCTTTTTGTAACACCCTGTATAACGTTCACTTAGCACGTTTAGTACTTATAAATGGTTATTTATATTTTTCTTATTATTTTTTGTACTGATCCTCCTTCCTTTACTTATTTACGGCAAATTGTGTCAATAAATCTCTCTGCATGTTTTATTATAGAGTGGAAGCCATTATTTGAGATAATTAGCATTCTATGCTATAAATGAAGGCACTGCGACACGTAGCTATCCATACTAACATTTCGCATTTATTTCCGCTGAGGAGCGTTTAATATGCGCACAGAGGCGAATTCTCGGTCAGCTTTATTTGCTGTTCATGCCCCCGAGCCGCAGTGAGTCACGAGGCCGGAAACTGTGGCTTCCTGGTTCTGAAGCTACATTTGTGTTAAATGTGCCTCTGAGAGGAAATAACAACATTTACATTTTGCTCAGTTCCACAGCCAACATTTTTCTTGTACCTCCATTTCTCATTTAGGTACTCGAATCATTCCATTCTTTGTATTATTTTTATTTCGGTGCCGTTTGATATACATACCATGCAGACAGCATTATATTGTTTTAGAAATACTTCTCACGGACACAAATGTACTGTTAGCACGTAGGCAGTGATTTCTTGGCTGAGTGGTAAAGTGCAGATTACCGATCCAGAGGTCTCGGGTTTGCCCAGTCCTAGAACATTTACCTGTCATTTATCAATTATTTCAGTTCGGGCAGTGTTTCTTAATGTGAAAAATGCCGAAAGAAGGAAGATTACGGTTTAGCGTCCTGTCGACATTGAGATAATTAGATACGTGAAAAATGCCGAGTTATTCGTGGTACTGTGTCCACGTTAGACTGTAGGTGTGGGAAAGTTCGATTAAGGTGGGAGAATGGCATACCACCTCCAAGATACAAGCTCTGTGGCGTTCACAGCAACATTCGAATTGGCGCCAACGTAATTTATTTTTTTACTCGGAGAGCAAAAAATATTATATATTAGATAAATTGCTATTTCAATCTGCTTAGACTTCTACAAAAAGTTTTTTCTGATTACCACACCAGTCACACGAAAACGCTTTGTGATGACTGTCACACACAAGTTTGGAATTTCTAGCGCCTATACTGTGGAAATGACTGAGAAAGTTTTTGTGGTATAACCGCACTCTTGTGATAGAGGATATACATCGCTTACTTCATATCCAATAAGCAGCAGGTTGCACGTTGTAATATTAGTGGTCTTTCTGCCGTCGTTTTTCTTCCCATTTTTTCTTCCATGTGTTATATTTCCTCGCCATAAATTCTTGAATGTGGTCGGGTACATTGAAATCGAGGATAAGTAAATAGCCATTGCACATCCATTCTTTGTGGGGAAGCTGACGTGCTCGTTTTGTTGGAGGCCTTGGTGCGATGAATGCCAGAGAAAGTTCACCACGTTCCTTAACACAGTACTTGCTATCATCGATACAAACAGAATACGAGATATAATTAACAAACCTCCTGACTTTTACGAATAGACCTAAGACTCTTTGCCTGATTGAAAGGAAACATGTTTGCTTAAGGTTTAGATCCTTAGTGACTTAATGTCTAGATCTTTAAGGACAGGGTTTCTGTCTCGCCATACATCTATTGGATTCGAGCTCTTGTGATCTGCGTCAGTTTCCTACTTAGGTAGTATTGAGAAATGATTTTATTTCATCAGAAACCGTAGCAAACAGTGCTAGAAGAATGTGTTTATCATTTGTCAGATTTTTTTTACATTACCTAATGACATTGCAGATTTTCAAACGATGTAGTACTGTTCTAGGTATGTGACTAACAGCGTGAGAGCTGTCAGTGTGTAAGAATGGGAGAACACGAATTCTACAACTCATAAAGATCGAGAAAGGGTCCACTAACCCACCTATCGAATTCCCCAAATATTCCTTCAAGAAGAAGAGTGCGTACATATATTAGGAAAACGAGTCGTTCGTTTTGAAGAAAGAAAAGTGCGCCGATAGTTTTCAATGTCGTTTTAATGCTTCCAGTGAATCGGCTCGTCCACTTCTTCTTTTGTGCGCGACTTGAGAATATCGCAAACACACTCTTACATTTACATCGACATAG
This sequence comes from Schistocerca gregaria, assembly GCF_023897955.1. NCBI lineage: Eukaryota > Metazoa > Arthropoda > Insecta > Orthoptera > Acrididae > Schistocerca > Schistocerca gregaria. The sequence continues at coordinate 1,003,623,420 of NC_064921.1, forward strand.
ATACTCCGCGAGCCACCGTACGGTGCGTGGTGGAGGGTACCCTGTACCACTACTTCTCATTTCGATTCCTGTTTCATTCGCAAATAGAGCGAGGGAAAAACGAAGCCCTATATGCCTCTGTATTAGCCATAATTTCTTGTATCTTACGCAGTAGAGTCATTGGGCTGTCAGGATCAGATGACGATTCTCTACATTTTCTCATAGAGTTCTTCGAGCAGAACGTCGCATTCCCTCCAGGAATTCCCATTTGAGTTCCGGAAGTATACCCGTAACACTTACGTGTTGTTCGAACCTACTGGTAGCAAATCTAGGAGACCACCTCTGCATTGCCTCGATGCCTTTCTTCAATCCGACCTGGTACGGATCCCAAACACTCGAGCAGTATTCGAGGGTAGGTCGCACCAGCGTCCAATATGTGGTCTCCTTTACCGATGAGCTACACTTTCCCAAAATGCTCCATAATAAACCAATTCGATCCTTCGCCTTTAGTTCTCATATGCTCGTTCCATTTCATTACGCCCAGGTATTTAAATGACGTGACTGTCTCAAGCAGTACACTACTAACGCTGTATGCTAACATTACAGGTTTGTTTTTTCTCTTCACCCGCATTAACCTACTTTTCCCCATATCTAGAGCTAACTGCTATTCAGCTCACCAACTAAAAATTTTGTCAGTCATTTTGTTCCTTCCTGCAATCAGTCAACTTCGACCCCTCACCGTACGACATAGCATCATCAGCAAACAACCGTAGATTGCTGCCCACTCCAACCGCCAAATCATTTATGAATACAGAGAACAAAAGCGGTCCTATCACGCTTCCCTGAGGCACTCCTGACGGTACCCTTTTCTCTGATGAACACTCGCCGACGAGGACAACAAACCGGGTTTTAATATTTAACAAGTCTTCGAACCACTCACATATCTGTGAACTTATTCCATATGCTCGTACCTTCGTTAACATCCTGTCAAATGCTTGGCAGAAATCTAGAAATATAGAATATGCCTGATGCCCTTCATCCATAGTTCGCGATATATCATAAGAGAAAAGGGTAAGCTGAGTTTCGAACCAGTGATGCTTTCTAAAACCATGCTGATTGCTGTGATCTTCTCTGTATGAATCAACCTATATTTTTGTACACAGCTACAAGCTCAGAATGGCAGTTTTCGACAAAATAGCATCTCACAACTGCAGTCTTGTTTCTGTACAAGCTATTTATAACTTTCCGCTCCTTGCATTTAACCGCTGCTACCTTCAGAATTTCAAGGATAGTATAGCAGTCCAAATTGTCAAAAGCTTTCTCACAATGTACAAATGCCACGACGATAGGTTTGCCTTTCTATAAACTGTCTTCTAGGATAAGTCGTAGGGTCAGTATTGCCTCGCGTGTTCCTACATTTCTCCGGAATCCAAACTGATCTTCCCCGAGGTCGACTTTTATCAATGTTGCATTCTTCTGTAAAGAATTTATGTTAGTATTTTGCAACGATGACTTATTAAACTAATAGTTAAGTAATAAAAAAAGGAAATGAGCGTATGGTATTGCTGGCTGGGAGGCCCCGTCCGCTCAAGTTCGCTCGCCGAGTGCAAGTCTTATTTCAATCGTCGACACATTGGGCGACTTGCGTGCCGCTGATGAGGATGAAACGATGTTGGCAACACAACACCCAGTCCACGAGCGGAGAAAATCTCCAACCTGGCCAGGAATCGAACTCGGGCCCGCTGCATGGGAGGCAAGGCCGTTACCACTCAGCTAAGCAGGCAGTCAGTTCGGTGATATCCACACCTGTCAGCACTTGCTTTCTCTGGAACTGGAATTATTACATTCTTCTTGGTGTCTGAGAGTATTTCGCCTGTCTCTTACACCTTGCTCTCCAGATGGAAGAGTTTTGTCATGGCTGGCCTTCCGAAGACTGTCAGTAGTTTTGACGGAATGTTGTCTATTCCCTGACCCTTGTTTCGACTTAGGTCTTTCGGTTCTCTGTCAAATTCTTTTCGCAGTATCATATCTCCAAATTCATCTTCATCTATGTCCTCTTCCAGTTCTATAATACTGCCTTCAAGTTCATCTTCCTGCTATAAATCCTCTATACACTCCTTTTCCACCTTTCAACTTCCCCTTCTCTGCTTAAGACTTCTTTTCCATCTAAGCTCTTGATATTCATACATCTGCTTCTGTTTTATTCAAAGGTCTCTTTAATTTTTCCCTAGGCAGTATCTATCTTTCCCCTAGTGAAACGTGCTTCTAATCATTACATTTGTCCTCTAGTCATTCCTGCAAACACATTCTGCATTGTTTAGATGTTTGTATTCCCTTTCACCTACTTCATTTACCGCGTTGCCGTCCGCGGTGGTCTCGCGGTTCTAGGCGCGCAGTCCGGAACCGTGGGACTGCTACGGTCGCAGGTTCGAATCCTGCCTCGGGCTTGGTTGTGTGTGATGTCCTTAGGTTAGTTAGGTTTAAGTAGTTCTAAGTTCTAGGGGACTAATGACCACAGCAGTTGAGTCCCATAGTGCTCAGAGCCATTTGAACCATTTACCGCGTTTTTATATTTCCTCCGTTAACCAATTAAGCTCGTTGTTACACACTTTTTATTTAAACACTTCTTTGTCATTAATGGTGTGCTTCTGGGCATGCAGCCGAACTGTTGTTCCCACTGTATGCACAGCATTTCGACGACCGACCCACTCAGCTTTCTGAGGTGCTTTGAGCTGTGCTTTCTGTGTACTAACAGTGGAGTTGGGGTACAGGCAGAGATTACACATAACAGCACAATTTGCAGCACCTGAGAAGCCGAGTGGGTCGGTCGTCGAATTGCTGTGCATACAGTGGGAACAGCAATTCGGCTGCATTCTCAGAAGCACATTATTATCACTCACACCGAGAAAACTTTACTACTACGTCATTCTTCTGTCAGTTAGCATGTTTAGGGATAATTACCTCTTTTTTTATAATTTTGAAATAAACTGTAAGAGCACTCTATAGCTTAGCATAGCTACAATGCTGCTTAATAATGTGTTGTGGAGAGCGCCCAAGAGAAAATCTCACGTCGCTAATGGCGAAGTTCGTTAAGGGCGTACAGGGCAGATTTGGGTGAGTCGCCTAGTTCCCGTGGTGAACAAGTACAAGTTAAGGAGTTCGTGTGACCTGGTAACAATTATTTCTGCGGTGTTTTTTATAGCTCTCGAAGTAACTAACATTTTTATCTCTTGAGTGTGACTCCCTGGGTGCTGGTAAATTCTACAGAGTGCAAAACCGAGGTATATTGGTATGAAAGACCCGTGATCTCCGGTGGCTCGTCACGGAGTAATTACAGAGTAGCTTTTCATGTTTAAGGAAATTTCAGCTGTCGTATTTGCACGGCACAATCTTTGCACCGGGCACGGAGAAGTAGTGGTGAGGACACGGGACTCGCATTTCTTTTTCTTCATTTTAATTAGCTTACGGGAAGTGCCCATACAGTCACCTCAAGAGCGCAACGTCACATATGACGACAGCAACGTGTGAATAACATCCAGTCCTAGAGCGGAGAAAATCTCCGACCCGGCCGGGAATAGAACACGGGCGGTTTGCTTAGCAATCAGCCTCGCTGACCTCTCAGCTACCTATGCGGACAGGGAGTCACATTGGTGAGGAATACCTGTACGGCCACATAGACTTAGGTCGTCCGTGGTTTCCCTAATCCGCTTAAGACAAATGCCGAGATAGTTCCTTTGAAATAGGATGCGACCGATTTCTTCCGCCGATATTGCCCAAGTGTATGGCAGCATTGCTAATAAGGACTAACAGGTAGTATTAAACGTATGACACGAAGAATACTTAAACTGTTCATCATTAAATCATTTATTTATGTTTATCATGATCCGTAATAATCATAAGATTAAGTTACTAATATGGTTGTCTTGGGTTTTGCAGGTTTTTACAAAACGTGAGCTGGCAAATATCTGAAGGCAGAAATCAACTATCTCATAAAGCACAGTTTAAAAGTTTCAAGAAAAAGTGTGGGATCATAGGATACACTACAGCCTCTACTTAAATGCGCACAGAGGCACTGAAACAGTCATTCTTTCTGCACTCCAAACAGGAGTCTGAGCATAGTATGTGGTTTCTCTTCACAGAGGGTCGCAGAGTGTGAATGTGGATGCAGATGTAGTCTTAGTTGTAAATGAGAAGTCGTGTTTTAGCGCCACGTCGTTGATGGGGACCTACATTCTGATCTTGGTTCAAATGGCTCTGAGCACTATGGGACTTAATTTCTGAGGTCATCAGTCCCCTAGAACTTAGAACTACTTACACCTAACCAACCTAAGGACATCACAGACATCCATGCCAGAGGTAGGGTTCGAACCTGCGACCGTAGCGGTTGCGCGGCTCCAGACTGTAGCGCCTAGAACCGCTCGGCCACAACGGCCGGCCATTCTGATCTTCCTTCCGGATTTCTTTCCTATACGTCTGACCTGCCGCCTTAAAAATGTGTTTGCGAAATGACTAGTTGGCAACTCATTCTCCACGGTCCTCTTGCGTATTTTGTTGCATCATATGTAAACAAGTTGGAGGTTGATACCCAGGGAACATATTCAGGCTGTCTTTGATTCCACGCCACGGCGTTTACTCCGATCCAGCGTTGCAGGGTTAATCTGTCAGAGGTCATGTACAAGTCTGTAGTGGCAATCTACTATACTTAATCAGCAGTATAATATTCATCTGAAGTTAAATGTGTTCCCCTTAATGTTGCTGATTCTGTGTCACTTAGCAGCTATTTCAGTCCTTTGTCCATAATAACATGTAATGAAATAGCTTTGCAATGTGTTAATCATTCACGTAGCCCCAACGAGTTTCCGAACATTGGCAGATCTCCGCAGACCGTCGGCCGTGGCGGTCCGATTCTGCCCTTTGGGACTGGTGCCACGCGGAGCTGACTTCCCTGGGGGATTCTGCGGTTTTCCGTAACCCGCGCCGCAGCGTTCTGTTCGGCGGGAAGGCTTCCGGCTCTGCGGTCGAGTGTATTGCTTCACACAGCTCCAGCGCTTGTTCTCGATGCGAAATTCATGCTGTCGGCCTCATAGACCGTTTACGTACACCTGCTCGACCGCTTTTCGTGGTCACTGACCACCAAATAAAATTCGAAAATCCATTGCGGGACCGATGCATCGTCACAGGAGCAGACTTTTCTCCTTTTTTTTTGCACACCGTAATAATATTACAGTACTTAGTCACACAGGAATGTTCCGAAGAGGGAAAACAAATTACTTGAGGTGCTTTCAATGCTTTCCACGAAAGTGCCATGCACTTACGCAGAAGACATGTAACTGGAAGTTACATGCAAGTTGATGCCTCCTCAGTCACGAGCTGAAAGATGTATTTTTTCCCATATTTGAATTTGCATTTACTTCGTTATTTTCGACTACATAAACATTCTTCAAGTCGCCACAAGGCACAAATAAGAATGTACTTGATACTGCAATACTTAAATATATTCTTCGTTTTCCATTCCATTCCATTATCTTGCACGCCCCGGTAATCGGTGAAGTCATTTAAATTTGTGCGATGTGTGAGTTCGGTACTGTAGTTGAGCGGTCAGGGTGTGTGAATGTCACATGGAATATCGGGATTTAATTCTGGAATGAAACGTGTCTGTTAAACATTTTAGACTGGAAGAAAATGGAAGGTGTTGAAATAGTCTGCTGCAGAAGAATATTGATGACTAGATAGAGACAATTGTTTGGCTTTAGGAAAGGTAAAGGCATCGGAGAGGCAATTCTGACTTTGCACTTGATAATGGAAGTAAGACTGAAGAGAGATCAAGGCACTCTCACAGCAGGTCCACCTAGAAAGTGCGCTTGATAATGTAAAATGGTGCAAGACGTTCGAAATTCTGAGACAAATAACTTCACCGAAGAATGTTTCTATTTTTCTATATGCTGAATCAGTTCTCTCGACGATCATTTCTTTTTCGATTGCTTCACATCTATCCTGCAGCCATCTCGCCTTCACTGCCCTGCACTTCCTATTTATTTCATTCCTAAGGTATCTGAATTTCTGTATTCGTGCCTTTCCTGGACATTTTTGTACTTCCTTCTTTCGTGGATCAGTTGAAATATGTCGTCTGTTACGCAGCGTCTTTCTGCTGGCACCTCCCTTGTCCCTATGTTCGACTTTTCAACATCTGTGACTGCCCTTCTTAGTGATTCCCACTTCTCTTCAGCTAAGCTGACTGCTGTGGTGTTCCACATCCGTAGCGAGATTCAAACGCGTCGTGTCATTTCTCAGTACGTACTTCAGCGTCCCACTTCTTTCTACACTGATTCTTTCGGACGACTCTCTTAAACCTGTGTCTACTTTTCATTATTACTAAATTGTGATCCGAGTCTATATCTGCACCTGGGTACGCCTTACAGTCCAATATCTGATTTCGGAGTCTCTATCTGATCATGACGTAATCCACTTGGAACATTACCGTGTCTTTTTGTCTTTTCCAAGTACACTTCCTCCTCTTGTTGCTCTTGATCAGAGTGTTCGCTATTACCATCTGATTTTTACTACAGAACCAAATTCGTCTTTCTCCACTCTTATTCCTTCTGCCAAGCCCATGTTCTCCCGTAACCTTTACTTCTATTCCTTCCCTCACAACCACATTCCAGTGCCCCATGACTATTAGATTTTCATCTCCCTTTATGGACTGAATTACCCGTTCAACATCCTCATATACTTTATCCATTTCTTTATCTTCTGCTTGCGACGTCGGCATATAAACCTCAACCATCATTGTCGGCACTGCTTTGCTGTCGCATCTGATGGGAATAACCCTATTACTGAAATGTTCACAGTAACTCATTCTCTACCCTAGCTTCCTATTCATAGCGAATCCTAACTCCATCACACCATTTTCGCTGTTGTTGACATTGCTGTATATTCCTCTGATGAGAACTCCTTCTTTTCATTTCACTTCACTGGTTCCCACTTCATCCAGAGCGAGTCTCTGCGTTTGCCTTTTCAGGTTTTCTAGCTCTCTCACTCCAGCTACATACTGTACTGCAGATATCTGACAAAACATCAGAAAAAATGCGCTAGGTGACTCCTAGGGGAGACATCTGGCATCTGTAGCATTTTTGTTTGATTTTTCCCCCTCCTATTTCCTCTTAATATATTATAATGTTGATGCCTCATAGAAGTAACTATTACTGAGGCAGTAAATTGGTATTTCACATTAAAATTAGTGGAGTGTAAACCAGACGGGAATGAATTTTACTGATGAGGCGGTATAAAACAGAGAGAGATGAAATTCACAGGGTATGTTGATAGCCAGGTGTAGAAATAAGGTAAGTAATTTTTTGATACTGTTTGTGCCAACATATAAAATGACAATTTAATGAGTAAGCAGTACAGTATCTTTACATCTAAATTTTTATTTTAATGAGATATGAAAAACAGAAAGAGAGAGAGAGAGAGAGAGAGAGAGAGAGAGAGACAGAGACAGAGAGAGATGAAATACAGAAGTGTAACGTTGTGTGTGTGTGTGTGTGTGTGTGTGTGTGTGTGTGTGTGTGTGTGTTTGTGTGTGTGTGTGGATGTATGTATGTCCATACGTGCGTGCTGAAATAGAAATATGGTGCCATTTCAACTAAGAACTGTGTAATTCTCGATGTGGAAATACTCTATTTACGATACTCTTTTGAAAATGGCACCATTTTACACAATTCAGGAGAAGAAGCCTAGGTAACTTTTTGGAGATGCTTTAGATTGGCAATAATTTTTCGAACAGTGAACCATTTTTATGCAAGTAAAGTGAAGGTTTCATGCTTTGTGTGCACGTGTTGGACGATATTTGAAATAAACATTTTCTTAAATAATAGAGAAGTGGAAATACGGTGTTGTCACAGTGACTGGATGTTGGAGGAATGGGGTAAGGAAGGGGAAAGGGAGAAGGAGGGGAAGGTTCAAAAATGGCTCTGAGCACTATGGGACTCAACTGCTGTGGTCATTAGTCCCCTAGAACTTGAGACCTACTTAAACCTAACTAACCTAAGGACATCACACACAACCATGCCCGAGGCAGGATTCGAACCTGCGACCGTAGCAGTCGCACGGTTCCGGACTGCGCGCCTAGAACCGCAAGACCACCGCGGCCGGCAGGAGGGGAAGGGGTGTGTGAATGTTACATTAGGTCATCGGGGATGTCACGAGTTCAAGGTCAACAGTCATTAATAAAGCCATGTATTTACCCCTGGCATGTAGGCAATCCAAAGGTTAGAGGTCAATTTGTAGTTACATTACTACTGACACTTTTACAGAGAAATGAAGTACTGTCAGACAACCAGCCTCAGCAAAACAAGGGCGTAGATCTGAGGAATGGTTTTCAGATTATCTCTGCAAGCGAAATAAAGACATCTGGAAGATCAGTAAAGATAGGACATTTAAAATGTGGTGCACCAAAGTGTGCAATAATAATATTCAGATAACTCAGCCACAGGTTGCAAACAGGATATTTGCTACAACCGGTTTCGCTCAGACGCGGGCGTAATTAGATAACCATTGCCTTGGTAGGTTTAGGACGTTAGAAATACTGCTCGGTATCACAGATTGACCATGGAAAGTACTGTCCGTTATGCTCGTCACATAGATTTGCAAAGTAAGACCGTCGGTGCAGTTGTGTTCTGGAGGGCGGTCATTCAAATCGTCTCCCGGGCATCCAAAATTGCTTAAGACAAATGCCGGAATGGTCTATCGGAAAGTCGCACAGTTCAGGTTTGCTCTAGCTGTGGAGTGAGTGAATCGCTCTAAAGCAGCAAGAGCTTCGTTGATACTGTTCATGGTTTTCGACGCTTTGGTGTATTCTGGAGTAAGTGATCGCGGGACGGAAAATCGACAGAGACAAGGCTACGTGACCTGTTGGGTACCTATATGGTTCTACGTGGAGTATATGAAAGGCTTTGCTCCTCCTCCAGCACACGCCTCCCGTGGGTGGTTGGAGGTGCAAAGCGTTCCTATCTGCTGGAAAAATTTAAGGCCATTCCCGTTTTTAAGGAAAGCTGTTGACACATGCGTACAATTACAGTCCTACTAACTATTCATTTTGCCAATTTTCTTTTACGATATAAACCCCAAAAGAACTCTTGCAGCAGACGCGCTGTCAGTTCTACATCTACATCTACATGCATACTCTGCAAATCATATTTAAGTGCCTGGCAGAGGGTTCATAGAACCACCTTCACAATTCTCTATTATTCCAATCTCGTGTAGCGCGCGGAAAGAATGAACGCCTCTATCTTTCCGTACGAGCTCTGATTTCCCTTGTTTTATCGTGGTGATCATTCCTCCCTATGTAGGTCGGTGTCAACAAAATATTTTCGCATTCGGAGGAGAAAGTTGGTGATTGGAATTTCATGAGAACATTCCGTTGCAACTGAAAACGCCATTCTTTTAATGATTTCCAGCCCAAATCCTGTATCATTTATGTGACACTCTCTCCCATATTTCGCGATAATACAAAACTTGCTGCCTTTCTTTGAACTTTTTCGATGTACTCCGTCAGTCCTATCTGGCAAGGATCCCACACCGCGCAGTAGTATTCTAAAAGAGGACGGACAAGCAGTCTCCTTAAAAGGTCTGTTACATTTTCTAAGTGTCCTGCCAATAAAACGCAGCCTTTGGTTAGCCTTCCCCACAACATTTTCTATGTGTTCTTCCCAATTTAAGTTGTTCGTAATTGTAATACCTAGGTATTTAGTTGAATTAACGGATTTTAGATTAGACTGATTTATCCTGTAACCGAAGATTACCGGACACTTTCTGTAAGCTAGGAGCGACTGGTTAGCGTGTCTGTGGCAACGCCTCTTCATAGCTCTATAGACGGCTATCATTTTCGCCTATAGCCGTTTGCGTTTCGCACTTTAAGGCTGTCAAAAACGCTGCCAGGTGTCAGGTATTTCTTTAAGTTGACACGAGTACAGTGTCGTAATAGTAAAGAACAATTGTATTAAAAGTTCATGCATGGTGCGGCATGTTTTCACGCATCGCAGTGTTTACGAAGTCATACCTCCTGAACTAGAATAGGTATGTGGTACATACACCGATAGCGATTGTTATCCGACAGTAAGAGATATCTAAGAATTTGGTTGAAATCAGTCCAGAGGTTTAGGAGGAGATACGGAACATAAATACACACTTCTATGTTTATAATATGTATGGATATTGTTCATGTCAGTCTATTGCAGAATTTTGGAACGCGTTTTACGCTCTCGCATTTGATCTTCCAAGGGACTGAAAATATATTCTGCAGTCTCCTTAAAAGGTCTGTTACATTTTCTAAGTGTCCTGCCAATAAAACGCAGCCTTTGGTTAGCCTTCCCCCTTCGGCTAGTAACGGTCGTATGACACACAGTTCGCGTTGTTCACCCTCGAGACCTCAAATACTGTAGAAACGAGGTGCGCTGAAAGTAAATGCCTCCGAATATTTTACGCGTAAACACCTCTGTTTTTAAAATAAGGTAAACTATATTAACATTCTGCATCTTCATTTTTCAAGTTTGTATATTTAGTACTCCCAACGAGAGACCAGTTTCTTGATATAGCCGCTGTAGGATGTTTGACTTCGTTGACGGACTTAAAACCTCACCTCTGCTTGCACCGCTTCATGGGTAACATAGTGAAGTTCTCGAGGGTGCTCTTTCAGTTTTGGAAGCAAATAAAAATTGGATGGGACTGAACGGAGGCTGAGCGATGACAGTGAGTCCAAGGCTTCCAACTGCCGCAGATGTCACAGTGCTCTGGCATTTTCATGCTGAAGGAGAGGAAGGTCAATGTGTTGACGAATTCTTCGCATTCGAAACTCGATTATAGCTCGCTGTTTCTCACGCGCCGATTTACTTACGTTATGCACCGCCTTGCTACAATCCGCAATTCGGCGCCGTCTAGCGACAGAGGGTTGAAACTTGCGCCAAGGAAGCGGTAAAGTTCGACCGAGTAATGTGCATGACGTGTAATACCTCATTCGATATTGAGAACAGAAAAAAAAATTCGGAGCAGTTACTTTTCAGCCCACCCTTGTACCAGCGACTACGTTGCTGCTGTGTTCTTTGACTTCCAGGACTGGGTAGTGGACCAAACAGGGACGCACAGAGTATCAGACTAGCTATTGACGGGACTAAAGAACAATTAGCAAGTAGAATACAATATGTCTTTGTTAATACAGAGGAATATTCAGACGTATGTAACTTCGTACCTCAAAGGAGTATTATAGGAATACTATATACTGAGGTAACAAAAGTCGTATGGATATCTCCTAACATCGTGTCGGGTCTCTTTTGTCTCTGCTTAGTACAGCAACTCGACGTGACATGGACTCAACATATCGCTGGAAGTTCTCTGCAGAAACACTGAGCCATGTTGCCTCCATAGCCGTCCACAGTTGCGAAGACCGAGCGAGGTGGCACAGTGGTTAGCACACTGGACTCGCATTTGGGAGGACGACGGTTCAATCCCGTCACCAGCCTTCCTGATTTAGGTTTTCCGTGATTTCCCTACATCGTTTCAGGCAAATGCCGGGATGGTTCCTTTGAAAGGGCACGGCCGATTTCCTTCCCAATCCTTTCCTAACCCGAGCTTACGCTCCGTCTCTAATGACCTTGTTGTCGACGGGACGTTAAACACTAACCACCACCACCACCACAGTTGCGAAGGTTTCGTCGGTGCAGCATTTTGTGTACGAACTGCCCTCTCGCTTATGTCCCATAAATGTTCGATGAGACACATGTTGGACTATCTGGATGACCGAATCATTGTCCCGAATGTTCCTCAAACCAATCGCGAACAACGGTGGCGCCATTCCAGTCAAAGATCGTTTCAGTTGGACCACAGTGACAACTTGGGTTCATGATTTCGTGGAGTCTGCGCCACGCAGGAACCCCACCGTTAGCTCTTACCAACTAAAATCTGGACTCATCTGATCAGGGCACGGTTTTCCAGGGTCTATGGTCCAACAGATATGGTCGCGAGCCCAGCAGAGGGGCTGCAGGCGATTTCGAGCTGGCGCTCTCGTCGGTCGTCTGTTGCCACAACCCATTATCGTCAAATTTCGCCGCACTAACGATTATGTTCGTCATACGTCGTACATTGATTTCTGCGGTTGTTTCACTCAGTGTTACATGTCTGTTGGCACTGACATCTCGACGCAAACGCCACTGTTCTCGGTCATTACGTGAAGGTCATCATCCACTGCTTCGTCCGTGGAGTGAGGTGTTGCCTGAAATTTGGTATTCTCGGCACACTCTTGACACTGTGCATCTCGGAATACTGAATTCCCTAACGATTTCCGAAATGGACTGTCTCAGGCATCTAGGTGCAGCTACTACTCTGCATTCAAAGTCTGTTTATTCCCGTCGTGCAGCCATAACCACACTTGAAACATTTTCACGTGAATCACCTGAGTACAAATGACGGCTCCCCCAATGCGTTCCCCATTTATACCTTGTGTACACGTTAGCACCGCGATCTGTATACGTGCGTGGTGTTATACCATTACTTTGATGACCGCAATATATATGATCTACTGGATAACGTCAGAAGTTACACGAGGCTATTTGCAGATGGTGCTGTTGCATACGGAGAAGACACAGCGCTACTAAATGCTGGAAGACCAGCAGAGCAGGTGCAGGCATTCAGAACTGATCTTCAACATAAACTAACAAATGGGCCGAGGTTACTGAGTGATTACACTATTGCTGAACAAGCACTGGAAGGAGTCATGCTTTAAAAATCTGGAAGTAGGTGCACAAAGCGATTTAATGTGGAAGGGGCACACAAAATGAATCGCAAGAAAGGCAGATACCAGAGTGATATTCATTGGAAATATCTTCAGGAATTGTAGCCAATCACTAAATCACCGTTGGACCGATAACTGAGTACTGGCCGTCATTGCAGGACCTGTACTATTTACTATTGATAGAGTAAAGAGAGAAAATGCAAAGAAGATCAATGCATTGCGTCGTGGATTCGTCAGTTAAGGGTGTAATTGTTACGGAGGCGCTCATACAATCTCAGTGGAAGAAGTTACAAAGGGCGTTGGGTAGCGCTGTGTGGTTGACTACTGAAATTGCGAGAGCGTACGTCCCTGAAGAGTCAACAAACATTTGCTTCCTCCTACGTGTATCTTACGAAAAGACTTTGAAGATAAAATAAAAATCGAACTCCCACGGATGTTTGCCAACAATTTTTCCTGTGTACCATTCGTGAGACTGGAACAGAAACGTTGTATGCGACTGACAGTGTTCCACAAACCATCATCCACGAGACTCCTTAAAGCAGTTGGCACACGGGCCGCGCATTGGAGCGTTAAACGTGTAAAGTCTCTGACGTCTTAGAGTGGAAAAAGCACGTTGGGGAGTCTTTCTCAACGTGCAAAGAAATATATGGTATATCGGATATTTTGATCGTGCTTTTGAACGTAGATCAATGAGGTGCAAGAACGGCACCCACTTCAGATGACGCCATCCCTCTTGGGTACAGAGTCGCGAGACGCCATTTTAGCTTTCAATTGAAGCCGATATGTGTATATGCCGTTTCTAAGCATCAGTAAATTGCTAATCTCTCGAAAAGCTGCCGTTAATTGTACGATCTGTTGCCATAAAACGAAGACAAACGTCATATTGGCGATGTAACTTGCGTATTTGTTATAATTAAATGTCAGTCAATAACATTTCGTCGATTACAGCTTCCAGGAGGTGCAAAATAGAAAAATGTTCCTATATCCAATATGGTTGGTATAACGCACTGAGTAGAGACGCAGCTTAGTAATGGCATACGTGACGTGCCGCTGGTTCGTGTCCCAGTGCATTCAAACACTTTTTTTTACTAACCTTCGTTTTTTCTGTAGGTTAGTTTAATAGAAGACTGTTCTAAAATATTAAATGCCACATAAATACGGAATCAGCACGAGAGGTCAGTTCTAGCGCAACGCGTTGTTCACGTGATATTCACAGGACTGTTGCCTGTAAACAGGTGCCACTTCAGTGCTCTTGGAAGAGAGCTGTGGCGGTGACGTGGCTCTGTTGTTGTTCCTGCGTAGTGTTTTGCGAAGATGGAAAAAATCGAGATTCGAGCAGTGGTTACGTGCTCCGTACATAAAGGTATGACAGCAAAGGACTTTCTTGCCGATTTCCAGAATACACTGAGTGACTCTGCTCCTTCATGTTCAACTGTTGCCAAGTGGACAAATGAATTTAAATTTGGTCGGGGGTGGTTAGATGATGATCCGCGTATGGTCGGCCAAGCTGTGTCACTACTCCAGAAATTATTGCAAAAGTGCACAAATCAGTCATGGAGGATCGCCGATTGAAGGTGTGTGAAATTGCTCACGCTTGCCAGATATCATCTGAAAGGGTCTGTCACATTTTAACTGAAGAATTAGAAATGAAAAAATTATCTACAAGGTGGGTGCAGCGACTCTTGACTTTGCGCCAGCACGCATGTGCTGTCCCCATGGCAAAATTACACTAACTACTGTATGAATTGTTGCCACACCCACCTTATTCACCTGATATGGCTCCGTCAGACACCCATCTCTTCCCAAAACTGAAAATTTTTCTTGTTGGACGAAGATTCACTTCAAACGAAGAACTGATAGCAGGAGTTGACAACTATTTTGCAGGCCTGGGGGAAAGTCATTTTCGAGATGGGATCAAGGCACTGGAACATTGTTGGACCAAGTGCATGAATCTACAAGAAGGCTACATTGAAAAATAAAAAAGGTTCAGTCATGTAAGTACTTTTTTTCTATTCCGTTCCGTGAACTTTTCTAACCGCTCTTGTATAAGTAGAGATGCAGATTAGTAATGTTGTTCATTATGTGTTGCTGGATCCAAATATTTTTTTAGTAATCGTCCACTGTGATCACTGTGGCGCGCCATTTTTCGCTCTGTGTTCATGCGGCAAGTTAATGGTTTGTTCTGAACATTTCTTGGACTTCGACGATGTTCACTGTGTAAAGAACAATACATACATCCCATTGAAGGTTGATCTCTGTGCCTTCAGGACACTCATTTTCTGTCGCCCTCCTGATGCACATGGCGAGTCATTATCAGGTAATACTTTTCCTGTCATAACTGTTAACAGAAGATTTTCAAAGGAGCCTATGTAAAAATTAAACTTGCAATGTCGCACTGAAAGGGTTCCTTTTGAGCGTTCAGCAGCACGTTGAACTAGGCACGCTCAACGATGACGTTCGGAAGCACGGTCCAGCTTGAACCTAGTTTACAGGATGACATTGGGTTGCGCCACTCGTTGCGTGGAATGAGTTGCACGCAAATGGTTTCGTATTTGACTGTAGACACGCCGAAACCAGTACACACTTCAGTGTCGTCGTTTTGTTGGTTCCTGAGCCGCGTCTGAAATGAAAGTTTTGGCAGCTGCTCGTAGGACGAGTTGTGATGGGAGTTATACCTTGTTGCGTGGAATCGGTGCATTAAAAAAAATTAAAAAAAAGGTGTTTCGATTCGTGGCTGGATGAGGAAGAGACGTCAGCTCGGTTGCTCAGCAACCTTGCTGAAATAATTTGTAATGGAAGACCCAATAAGTTCGTTTAATTATCTTAGAATGTCACCAGAACTGTTCGCGTTCCTTCTAAATAGAGTTCATTATGCGATAAGGAATAAAGATAGTGTAATGCATGAAGCACTTTCGCCACAACTGAAATTACATATCACGTTGCTTGCATTACAATCGAGAACACTCGGCACGCTATATGATGCGGTTTTAGTTGGTGGTGACACTTTTTCATTAACACCAGTAATTATTTACATTAACAGTAGTAATTATCAACATTAACAGCAGTAATTATTCGAAGCAGGCCGCATTAAGAAGAGAATGATTAGCAAACTACGCTCTTGAAGATAAATCTGTACAGTTGCAATATCTCAAAATTCAAACATTTGTGAATGCAGCTTCTTGATTTGTGTAGCCTTCCCGCCTGTCAACAATATTCCTTAAAAAGTCGGCCAACTCGAACGACGGGAGAGAGCATTTCCACAGCTAGAATTACACTTGCTTGTATCTTTCTCAAGGGGGTAGGACGTCAAACGGGCCGACTTGGAGCAGGAAAGGCATCACAGGATATTTTAATTCCAGTGTATATACTTTTACAAATAAATTCATAAAACTTTGTCAGCATCACCACGAAGGATTCAGGATTCACACTCATTACAGTGGAACTTCGAAAACATCACAATTTTTTTTTACATGTGAAATTTCATCATTTATTCACTTACTAATGGCTGCATTTGTTGCTATAGGTACACTTTTCTTCATAAGTTAGAGACATTCTTCGATGAATTTTTGCACAGCAGTTACAGTTGTATGAAACTGTAGAATTTATTTAATTTATGAAAAAACGAATGAGCTGCTATATTTTAAAGTTCATGTTTAGGAAAAACACAAATTTTATGGTTAATTATCTCAATTTTTACCACAGTTTTAATGGATTTGGGAAATTATAGAGTTTCATACACTTTTAAGTATTGTTTGTATGCTGTGCAAAATTCATCGAAGAATCTCTCTTACTTATGAAGAAAAGTGTACCTATAGCAACAAATGCTGCCATTAGTAAGTGAAAAAAATGATGAAACTTCAGATTAAAAAAAATACTTCGTTATGTTTTCGAACTTACACTGTTATGAGTGTGAATTCTGAATATTTCCTGGTCATGCTGACAAAGTTTTATGAATTTTTTTGTGAAAGTGTAGACAGTGGAAATTAAAATGTCCTGTGGTGCTTCTCCTGCTCCAAGTCGGCCCGTTTGACGTCCTACCCCCCTTAATTCAGTTGTATATGTGCTCCTAATTCAATAGATTTTGCCCTGCCGCTCAGATATTGTCAAACTATCTGTGTTCTGATCGAATGTGACGATCTCAGGAGCAGCAATATATCGCTTATTTTTGTAATCAGCAACACTGAAACCCCACAAACACCTACGCAAAGCATAGATATCCAAAAAGCGAACGTTATTCTCCGTCCCTTCTGCACATTTCAGTTAGTCTACTCTCTACGAACACACATAACCTCAAAACTCATGCAACTAGTGTCGCCAAAGTTGGAACACGCCGAAAGTGTTTAGTTTCACCATAGAGCATATCTCTGGAGTGAGCATTGCGTTCTGCGCATGTTGGCAACATTAAACCAGGATTGTCACGTGTTTTCGGGACTTCGCTTTGCGTGTGTGCTTTCCGCAGAGTTTGAAGTTTATAATACCAAGAATTTTTGGTTTGTTTTCACCGTTTGTTGATAGTATAATAGCGATGGTGAATTACTGTTGCTGCTACGGATGCCAAGAAAAATATGTGAATGGAGGGATAGTAACTTTTCATGGATACTATGTTTAAAAATTTCGAGACGCATTATTTAAGGCTTGATTCTGTAGACCTATTTTTCTACGATTTTATGACTGTATAATAGATATTAGGCTCGTACAAAAACTTACAAACAATCGCTTTCTCTCGTAAATTTTCTAGTGGAAAAGGAAAGGGAATGGTTAGTTGTTCCAGCAAATACTATCCTCCATGCGTTCATCAGTGACTTGTCGATTATGTATATAGATTTGAAAGACGGGAGATAGATAAATTCAATAGAGTGGGAGTCTGTAATTGTCTTATAATACGTGTGACCAAACCTTTTTGTTTACTATAAAGTTGCAGTAGGAGACCATGTTAAGTGTGTCTAGGACATGGAGAATGATTATGTGCGATTTATATTTTAGTTTACCGAAGGATGAACAACGAGTAAAGATGTGGCTCCAAAAAATGAGGAGTAATTTTATCCCCACAAAATATTCCAAAGTAGGCCTATGTTCAAAACACTTTGAAGAGGAATGTTTAGACAGAGAAAAATTTGGACGTGTATGGCCGAAGGTAGATGCTATACCAAATATTTTTAATTTTCTGCAGCACCTACTACCAATTTCTGCATTCATCTTAAATACATTTTCTGCGCAAATCAAATAAAAAACACAATAGTGTAGCTAATCAAAGCACATATTCATCTTATTAGGTGTATTTTGCCTTCAATTTGTTTTCTTCACCATTTGATTAAGAAGCGTAAAATATTAGTAAACATGTCCCCAAACTCTTTCATTTGTGTCACTTTCCACTTCCCTTAATGGTGTTATATGGGTTGACTCTTACATGACCAACTGTATTTGCATTAGAGTACATTTATTCTCCGATCGCCTTTTTTTCCCCTTCTTATTCAATCTACTGTTTATTTAATAAACTGGGCGCAAGTACGTAAAATGCGTTAAATAAACATTCGAAAGTGTCACCAGTAAGAAAATTTGTGCTTTAGGTCGCGGAAACGAGAAAATAAATACGCAGAAATAGCAGAAAAAAGGACGAATTAGCAGGGATATAATCGCTAATGTGTGGAGAATTCGGTGTTTTTCGGACACTTCCAAGAGTACTAGCGTACTGTCAAGTCGTTTTGCAAGACTATCACTACAGAAATGTACGTCAGGCTCTAAGTGCCGCATCATACCGAAAACTACCAAAAATCGAGTGCATCTGAACTGTGAGACCTATTGCAAAGAAGCAGAATGCAATATCACTTGCCCTTAAAAGTTAAGTAGCTGGTTTATTCCCAAATGGACACTGTTAAAATGTCTGCAGAATATATTTAAATAATCCACGACACGTACGAAAAGACTCCGTCTGTACTAGGGATGTAGTGACGTTCGAAAGCCGACCGGTGTGGCCGAGCGGTTCTAGGCGCTTCAGACTGGAACAGCGCGACCGCTACGGTCGCAGGTTCGAATCCTGCCTCGGGCATGGATGTGTGTGATGTCCTTAGGTTAGTTAGGTTTAAGTAGTTCAACAAGGGAACCTCCCCATCGCACCCCCCTCAGATTTAGTTATAAGTTGGCACAGCGGATAGGCCTTAAAAAACTGAACACATATCAATGGAGAAAACAGGAAGAAGTTGTGTGGAACTAAGAAAAAATAAGCAAAATATACAAACTGAGTAGTCCATGGGCAACATAGGCAACATCAAGGAAAATGCGAAATAGGAGCGCCGTGGCCCCGTGGTTAGCGTGAGCAGCTGCGGAACGAGAGGTCCTTGGTTCAAGTCTTCCCTCGAGTGAAAGCTTTACCTTTTTATTTTCAGACAATTATCAGAGTTCAGGCACTCACATATAATCAACTCGCTCTCCAAAATTCCAGGACATGTTCAGATTTGCTTGGACATATGCAGGATATGACGGTCTACACACGGAAAAATTTGAAAACGTTGAAAACATATGTTATGACAGAGAACAGAGAAAACTGTGCGACTGTGAAACTGTTGCATTCATTTGTTGCAGTTTGTGTGACACACTCTTATGTTTGCATCACTTTTTTGGAAGTGATTATCACATCCACAAGAAAACCTGAATCGGGCAAGGTAGAAGAATCTCTTTACCCATTCGCCAATTGTGCAAGTTAGGTGGGTCGACAACATATTCCTGTCATGTGGCGCACATGCCGTCACCAGCGTCGTATAGAATATATCAGACGTGTTCTGCTGTGGAGGAATCGGTTGACCTATGACCTTGCGATCAAATGTTTTCGGTTCCCATTGGAGAGGCACGTCCTTTCGTCTACTGATTGCACGGTTTTGCGGTGCGGTTGCAACACACAGACACGAAACTTATTACAGTGAACAGAGACGTCAATGAACGAACGGGCAGATCATAACTTTGCAAGAATAAAGTAAGTATACTTCTCACTCGAGGGAAGACTTGAACCAAGGACCTCTCGGTCCACAGCTGCACACGCTAACCCCGGGACAAACGGCGCGCCTGTGCTGATATCATCCTTGATGGTGTCTATGTTGCCCATGGACTACTCAGTTTGTATATTTTACTTATTTTTTCATAGTTCCACACATCTTGTTCCTGTTTTGTCGATTGATCTGTGTTCAGTTTTTCAAGGCCTATCCACTGTGCCGAATTATAACTAAATCTGAAGGGGGTGCGATGGATGGGGAGGTTTCCTTGTAAGTTCTAGGGGACTGATGACCTCAGATGTTAAGTCCCATAGTGCTCAGAGCCATTTGAACCATTTTTTGACATTCGAAATATACAGAGCGCTATACGCACAAACACACGACGTCCCGATAACACGTGACCAGACCGGCACTGTATGTTGACGACACAAAATCTGTTCTGCGAATGTGAATGCTCACTCCAGAGATATTTACTCTATGAATTTCACCAACGAGTTGCGCAAGCGCGCGGCGCTCATGCGCAGTGGTCGGTAGCGCAGTTGCCAGAAACGTAGTGTCGTAGTGTAGACTAGGCTTTAATGTGGTGGGCGGAGCGTAGATGTAAACGTTCCTCCGTCATGTACAGACGATACCGATGTTGTTTTATGCCATTTGCTTTAATTTGTAGTAGTCTTCGGTGGTGACATTGTACATGCTCGGAATGTTTTTTTTTTTTTTTCCGGTGTGAGCCCTCGCCGCAGTACCAGCGGCGGCCCCGGGGCAGCGGGGAGGGAGGGCTGGCGCCGGCCGGCTGCGCCCGCTTGCGAAACCGCGGCGCCGAGGTCGCCCCGTGGCCGCGCGCGCTGTGCTCTGTGCAGCCGGGTGCGTGCGTGGCCGCCGCCCCTCCAGCCACTGCGCCGCTGCTTTCACACCCAGCGGGGCTGCCGCGGCCTCCGCCGACTCGCGTCCGGCCCACTCCCACAGGAGCTCCAAAAATACCACCACTGCCAGTTCGTACCGCGAAGAATGGCCTATTCTTACCTTTACTGGACTGCAGGGTTTTCAGTCCTACCGAAACTTAATGAAAGGCTGCAGCCTGTCACCAATCTTAATCTACGAGGGTCAGTCAAAAAGTAATGCCTCGTATTTTTTTTTTTCTACGTTTAATTGTCAGGAAATTTAAATGCAATTACATAGGTTGAAAACCACAACATTGAGGATCATTTTGTCATTTTTCAATGTAATCTCCGCCCATCTCTACAGTTTTGGTCCATCTTTGAACAAGGGCATGTATCCCAGCACGGTAAAAATCACAGCTTTGCTTCCTAAGCCATTGACGCACGGATGTTTTGACGGCCTCCTCATCTTCAAAATGAATCCCACGATGAGCTTCTTTTAGTGGCCCGAACAGATGGAAGTCTGATGGTGCCAGGTCAGGGCTGTATGGGGGATGAGGCAAAACTTCCCATCCAATTTTGACAATCTCGTCAGAGGTGTGACGACTGGTGTGTGGTCTTGCAATGTCATGCAAAAGAAGAACATCTGCCATTGATTTTGTTGGGCGAACTCGGTGAAGACGTGCTTTAAGTTTTTTGAGGGTTGTGACGTATTGAACAGAATTTATTGTGCATCCCTGCTCCAAAAAATGAACCAGAATCACACCCTCTGTATCCCAGAAAACTGTTGCCATAACTTTCCCTGCCGATCGCACAGTTTTGAATTTTTTTTTCCTCGGCGAGCTTGTGTGACGCCACTCCATTGACTCTTTGATTCGGGTTCAAAAAAATGCACCCATGTTTCGTCCCCGGTCACAATTTTTTTCAGAAACTCATCTCCCTCCAAACGGAAGCGCTGCAAATGTTGGGAGGCTATTGTTTTCCTTGCCTCTTTATTCTGATCGGTTAACATTCTTGGAACCCACCGTGCACAAACTTTTGAGTACCCCAATTGTTTAATAATCGTGATCACACTGCCTTTACTAAGAGAAATAATGCGACACACTTCATCTGCAGTCACCCGACGGTCACCACGAATGATGTCATCAACTTGCTGAATGTTGTGTGGAGTCACTGCACTCACCGGCCTGCCGCTCCGCTTTTCGTCAGTCAACGGTGTTTGCCCTTCAGCTTCCTTACAACGACGAACCCATCGTCTAACAGTGCTGACATCCACTGTCACAACACCATACACCTTCTTCAGTCTTTCATGAATGCGTATGGGCGTTTCACCTTCTGCATTCAAGAATTCAATCACACAACGCTGTCTCAAACGAACATCGATGTCGGCCATCTTACAAACTTCTGCTGTGCTGCCACCTGTTGACACAGAAAGTTACTACTGCATTGGATTGCAGAAGGAGGTTTGAGGAATGGCGCCAAATTCAAAATTTTCACTTAACTTAATTTTTTTAAGTAGAAAAAAAATGGGAGGCATTACTTTTTGACCGACCCTCGTATATATATAGGGTGAGTCACCTAACGTTACCGCTGGATATATTTCGTAAACCACATCAAATACTGACGAACCGATTCCACAGACCGAACGTGAGGAGAGGGGCTAGTCTAATTGGTTAATACAAACCATACAAAAATGCGCGGAAGTATGTTTTTTAACACAAACCGACGTCTTTTAAAATGGAACCACGTTAGTTTTGTTAGCACATCTTTACATATAAACAAATACGTTATCAGTGACGTTTGTTGCATTGTAAAATGTTAATTACATCCGGAGATATTGTAACCTAAAGTTGACTCTTGAGTACCACTCCTCCGCTGTTCCATCGTGTGTATCGGAGAGCACTGCAACATACATCACATTTCTATAGAATGATCTGCCAACGTTGCTCGAAAATGTCCTACTGGAAACGCGTCGACGTATGTGGTATCAGCACATTCCGCAATTAACACTAGGCTGACCCTTGACAGGATGTTCGACGGGCGTTTCATAGGACGTGGAGGACGCATAAATTGGCCAGCCCGTTCTCCTGATCTTACACTTCTGGACTTCTTTCTGTGGGGTACGTTAAAGGAGAATGTGTACCGTGATGTGCCTACAACCCCAGAGGATATGAAACAACGTATTGTGGCAGCCTGTGGCGACATTACACCAGACGTACTGCGGCGTGTACGACATTCATTACGCCAGAGATTGCAATTGTGTGCAGCAAATGATGGCCACCACATTGAACATCTATTGGCCTGACATGTCGGGACACACTCTATTCCACTCCGTAATTGAAAATGGAAACCACATGTGTACGTGTACGTCACAACTCATGGTAATGTACATGTGCGTGAGTGAAAAAGACCAATAAAAAGGTGTTAGCATTTGGACGTAATGTGCTCTTCCAGTCGCTTTTGTACCTAAGGTCCATCACCGTTCCTTTTGGATCCCCACGTAATGCGGTGCTCTCCGATACACACGATGGAACAGCGGAGGAGTGGTACTCAAGCGTCAACTTTCGGTTACAATATCTCCGGATGTAATTAACATTTTACAATGCAACAAACGGCACTGATTACGTATTTGTTTATATGTTCAGATGCGCTAACAAAACTAACGCGGTTCCATTTTAAAAAACGTAGGTTTGTGTTAAAAATCATACTTCCGTGAATTTTTTTATGGTTTGTATTAACCAATTACACTAGCCCCTCTCCTCACGTTCGGTCTGTGGAATCGGTTCGTCAGTATTTGATGTGGTTTACGAAATATATCCAGCGGTAACGTTAGGTGACTCACCATATATATATATAATGAAAGGCTGCAGCCTGTCTGTCACCAATCTTAATATATATATATATATATATATATATATATATATATATATATATATATATATATATATATATATATATATATATATTCACGCCAGCCAACTGCAGACTATTATAGTCGACCTATAGGACGAAGCCCAACGCCATAACCTAGACGAGGTCGTTCGCCAACACGCCGTAGGCACTCCACGTCGCCATTAGGAGGTACCTGCCGTTCACCTAACAGCTGATTTCAGGAAAATTGATGGAGCAACCATCTATGATGGTGAGGCCACCACAGATGCAACTTCTGCATACATGACAGTTACCACATGTCAGGAAATCTAAATGACGTCACAGTCGACGAGCAATGTGACCAGGCGGTAGTTGACTCAGGGTCTTCCTCTCCTGTAATGTCGGATGCTTACCATCATCAGCTGAAGACGACCATGTTCCTTAATACTAAAGCGATTATGCTAAAAGTCACAATGGGATGTACGTCCAACCGACAGGAACATAGTGCAAGAATGGCTCTTCGAAATTTTCGTACTAAGAGAATGTAATCATCATGTTATTTTCGGATGCAGGCTTCACAACCAATTATAGAACGTGGATGATCAGAGACCCAGATTGACGAAGCCATCCCAACATGCTGTGGACAGTTGTTGAAGATGTTGTTATCCCACCACCATCGACGAGACGAGTTCCAATCATCAGTCGCGATGATGTTCAATTAAACTTTGAAGCTTTAATCTATTGCGGAAAGCTGCTTACGCCAGAAAAAAAATCTAGGCACCGCCGACGATCATAAGCACAAGGTAGGAGGTCAAGGAGACCTTTGGAGCACTGTCACGAGAAGCCATAACTCATTCCTTAGTGTACGTGTTTACTTACACCAAAAACAGTCTAGGAAGGGCAGAACAGTGTCTTCGTCCCTGCTACCGCAACAGATAACGCAGGGGTGGAAGCCAGTGTAAAACTGTCAATAGCATCTGCCTCGACCGAGGAAACACGTCGGCGAATGATAGTCATTCTTTGCCGATTTTCGGACGGTCTGAAATCCGGAGTGGAGAAACGACAGAAAAAGCAACCCAAGGTAAACATTGTACCAACATTTTGGGAATCATGCACCAATTCGCCGGCGCACAGATACATTGTCGCTAGCTGAACGACGGATATCTCGGGAGGAAGTGGAGACGATTATGCAAGATGTCACCACTCAGCTTTAAGGGCGTCTTTGACCTTCTCCCGCAGACGGCACATGGGGTTTCTATGACGTCTACCAACGACAGATGTCTATCCATTGCCGCTCATTTATTTGTTTATTTATTTACACGCCATGTTCTGTGGGACCAAATTGAGCAGCAGATCTCCAAGGTCATGGAACGTGTCAGTACATGAAATTACAACAGAAAAGTAATAACAGATAAAAATAAATGACCATGAACCTGAAAAAAGTCAGTTCATAAGTTTAAGTAAACGCTATCAGCAATACAAATAGAATCAGCTTAACTTTTCAAGGAACCCCACGACAGAATAGAAGGAGTGATCCACGAGGAAACTCTTCCGTTTCGATTTCAAAGCGCGTGGATTACTGCTAAGATTTTTGAATTTGAGTGGCAGCTTATTGAAAACGGATGCAGCAGTATACTGAACACCTTTTTTCACAAGAGTTAAGGAAGTCCCATCCAAACGCAGGTTTGATTTCTGCCGAGTATTAACCGAGTGAGAGCTACTTATTTTTGGGAATAAACTGATATTGGTAACAAAAAACGACAATAAGGAATATACATATTTAGAGTCCAATGTCAAAATACCCAGACTCGTGAACAGAGGTCGACAAGAGGTTCGTGAACTCACACCACTTATTGCCCGAACCGCCCGTTTCTGAGCCAAAAATATCCTTCTAGAATGGAAAGTGTTACCCCCAAAATATAATACCGTACGGCATAAGCGAATGAAAATAAGCAAAGTAGACTAATTTTCGTGTCGAAGTATCACTCACTTCTGATACCGTACGAACAGTAAAAATGGCAGTCTTGGAACAAGATCCTCAACGTGGGCTTTCCACGACGGCTTGCTATTTATGTCAACACCTAAAAATTTGAACTGTTCAGTATCACTAATCATATGCTCCTTCTGTGAAATTAAAACATTAGGTTTTGTTGAATTGTGCGTTAGAAACTGTAAAAACTGAGTCCTACTGTGATTTAACGTTCTAGAAGCCATGAACTGGGGTCATGTATCGCACTACTTGAAACCGAGTCAAAGTTGCACACAACATCCTTTACTACCAAGCTAGTGTCATCAGCAAACAGAAATATTTTAGAATTACCTGTAATACTAGAGGGCATATCATTTACATAAATAAGGAACATGTCCGTATAAAGGATCTGATTAAGAACTGGAGAGAAGAGATGAATTCAAGACTACAGATTAATACAAATACACCCTAGGACAGAAAAAAAACGACGCACCACGTAGGAATCATCCGAATGGGACGGTAATCGGTAGACGAGACGTACACGCATAGACAAAAAAATAATACGATTTCAGAAAAAGAGCTTCACTAATGTATTAAGTTAATAAACCGTTGGGCAGCCTTGGGACTGATTGGTATAGTTGTTGGTCCACCTTGCGATTGACTCACAGAGTTGTTGGCTACCCTCCTGAGGGATATGGCACCAAATTCTGTCCAACTGGCACTTTAGATCATCAAAATCCCGAAATGGTTGGAGGGTCCGGCGACCTTGCTGGCCAAGGCACCATTTGGCTAGTGAAAAGACAAGCAATGGAAACCCTCGCCGAGTGAGGACTTCCATTATCTTCCTGAAGTGTATGCCCAGAATGTCTTGCCATGAAGGGCAACAAAACAGGGCGTAGAATGTCGTCGACGTACAGCTGTGCTGCGAGGGTACCGCGGATGACAGCTAAAGGTGCTCTGCTCAAAATGGCTCTGAGGACTGTGGGACTTAACATCTGAGGTCATCAGTCCCCTAGACTTAGAACTAATTAATCCTAACTAACCTAAGGACGTCACACACATGCATGCCCGAGGCAGGATTCGAACCTGCGACCGTAGCGGTCGCGCGGTTCCAAACTGTAGCACCTAGAACCGCTCGGCCACTCAGGCCGGCAGGTGCTCTGCTATGAACAGGTATGGCACCCCAGACCATCATTTACGGTTGTGGGGCTGTATCGTGGGCGACAGTCAGGCTGCTATTCCACCCCTGTCCGGGGCGTCTCCCTAGACACTTCTCCCGGCTGGAATCTCATTAACTAGAGTAGAGTTGTCTTCAGTGACGAGTCCCGCTTCGAACTGAGCCTAAATGACCTACGAAGACGTGTGTGGAGCCACCCTGGACAGTGGTGGGACACCAATTTGACTGTGCCCGCCATACGCACCGACACCCATAAGTGATTTCATTTCATAGTAAGACTGTGGTGCTTCCCTCTTGTGGACTGACAGTGTAATTTATTAATATCCTTATAGGCGCACATGATGTAACAATTTTGCAACAAAGCGAAGATCAGCTAATAGAAAAAGTGTATAAACTGCATCAGTTACGGAAAAGAGAATATAAGCTTCGTGTATTAATAAAGGAGACTAAAATCACGGCTCATTATGAGAAACACCCTACCCACTCAACAATAATAATAGATAATACTCCACTTGAACAGGTCTCCAGCTTTAGTTTTTAACGAAGTACAAGGTCTGACACGGACCAAGATACAGCAGATAAGGTTAACAAATATCAGTTGTATGCCGAATGGTGAACAAAAGATTTGAAAAAAAAATCCAGAAGGAAACAAAACTAAAATTTCATAAAACCATGACCACATGTCTATTACTGTATGGAAGTGAGTCATAAAAGTAAGCGGCGCGGGATTAGCGGTGCGGTCTGAGGCGCTGCAGTCTCGGACTGTGCGGCTGGTCCCGGCGGAGGTTCGAGTCCTGCCTCTGACATGGTTAGTGTGCAAGCTTAGGGACTGATGACCTTAGCAGTTAAGATATCACACACATTTGAACATTTTTGAACATAAATGTAAACTACAAGTAGCAGAAATGAGATTTCTCAGGAAAGTTGCTATTTCTATCAGGGAAGGCCATATTAGAAATGAGGACGTTAGATATGAAGTAGATGTCCGTAATATTAATCAGAAGATTTAAGGAAATAAAACATTAGGGAAATATCACCTACAAATAATGAGTGCACAGAGGATCCCACGTCAGACCATACTTTACCACTCGAAAGAAAGAAGAGAAGTAGGAAGATCCAGAATGACTTAGCAATGAAAAGCAGAGACGAAACAGCAACAAGTGCCTAAACCTTGCATTGCTGAAGAGGAGGGAGACTTTTTATTTTTCACTGGTGGTTGATTACATATCGAACCTGACATTCAATACTTGTGAACTCTTTGCTTCCTATTTCAGTTCTTAATATCTTTTTTCCTATTTATCTGTAAATTTTTAGTGCAGAATACATTTCCATTAACTGGTCAAATTTGGGCTCCTCTCACTATTATGACTGCCTTTCCTGTTCACCAACATCACCATTATAAGCTCACAAATGGAATCCGCCATCGGTCGCTCACTGATGTAATCGAAACTAGGCATGGTGAAAGTAAAGGATCACCTGTTTTGGCTTAGGTGCCAATACTAAATAGTTGTATGGAAAATGACGGTTGAAGCTTCGACGCTAGTTCGTCTGTCTGCTCGTGGAGCTTGCGCAGTGGCTAAAGCCACAGTTTAGAAATTTTGCGCCCAGTGTTCATACACAATAATATGCAGATTTTATTTTGTTTTGTTTTGTTGTAACATAAATATTTTTTGTGACACCGTGAAATACAATGGAATTACTGACAAAGCACTCCGTCTTCAGGCCACAAGTGGCCCATCGGGACCATCCGACCACCGCGTCATCCTCTGCTAAGGATGCGGAAAGGAGGGGCATGTGGTCAGCACACCGCTCTCTCGGTCGTTACTATAGTTTTCTTTGACCGGAGACGCTACTATTCGGTCGAATAGCTCCTCAATTGGCATCACGAGGGTGAGTGCACCCCGAGAAATGGCAACAGTGCATGGCCGCCCAGATGGTCACCCATCCAAGTGCCGGCCACGCCCGACAGCGCTTAACTTCAGTGATCTGACGGAAACCGGTGTATCCACTGCGGCACGGCCGTTGCCTCAATTACTTACAAAAGAAGTAAGCATTTCAAATACTATTAAAATAGTTTTTATCATCAGAAATGACACGGATTAACAGTTGCCAGAAAACTATATTACCAACAGTTTTTGTTTGTTTCTAGTAAGCCAGTGGCAAAAGTGGTCCTCGAAAGCAACAAGGGCATGAGAGTGTGTACGCAACAACCTCAATATCAGGCAACAGAAACCTATCATCAGATTTTGGTCAAAGTTTCCCGATCTTGCATAAAATGTAGCCGTTTTTCTACATTATTGACTCGTGGGATGGTAACTCTTATGACTTCCTACACGATGAGCTATTTTTTTACGAAACCAGAATATCGATGTTTTCATTGAAAGTAATTCCGCCGAAGTGTGTGCCTTGATGTAAGCCCTGGGATGTATACTTTTACTGGTAGATGAAGACTGACGTCCACCGATTACAGGTGTGCCATATTTTGCCTCAAATTACAAGTAGCCGCGCAGGGTAGCCGTGCGGTCTGAGGCGTCTTGCCACGATTCGCTCGGTTTCCCCCATCGGAGGTTCGAGTTCTCTCTCGGGCATGGGTGTGTGTGTCGTCCTTAGCGTAAGTTAGTTTAAGTTAGATTAAGTAGTGTGTAAGCTTAGGAATCGATGACCTCAGCAGTTTGGTCCCATAGTCCTTACCACATACCACCAAAAAAAAAGTTTCAAGATAATAATTCGAATGCGTAGTTTGTCGCGAAATTATCGTGAGCTCAAGAGGTATTTAGCCACGCTAGCGTGTATGTTTTCCTAATTATATTCACTCTTTAAAAAATGGCTGTGACATATGTGACTTAGCTCATGGAAATGGAAATGCCGTTTGTCTAGGGCCTGCAGTCGGGTAGACCGTTCGCCTGGTGCAGGTCTTTCGAGTTGACCACTTCGGCGACTTGCGTACTGCTGGGGATGAAATGAAGATGATAAGGACAACACAACACACACTCCTTGAGCGTAGAAAATCTCCGAACTTGACGGGAATCGAACCCGGGCCTTAACGTATGACATTCCGTCGCGCTGAGCACTCAGCTACCAGGGGCGGACACTCAGCACATTGCTCGTGGCACTCCGAATTTTTATGTTTTGAATGTTTGTGTGACATACAGGGTATTTTAACACAGCGGTTACGAACTTTCAGACAGATAGATTATGCCTAGTCAATGGACTATCACATAACAATGGATGATCGGAAACAGTTTCTTCCCGCAACAGCGTAGGATACCGGTATCCGTACTAGGGGGAGACAGGGGACATTTTTTGTGCCTTGTAGTTTAAGGAGCACTGAATGAAGGGGACCCTCAAATTATAGGCTTGATGTGTGTCGCCACCTGAATGGAGTGTATCGTCAACACTGGATCAGCCGCGGTGGTCCGGAGCATTGGCCAGCGAGATAGCTAGGCCTCACTTGCCTTGACTACCTGCTCCGGGGATACATCAGGACACTGGTGTACGAAACCCCTGTTAACAGTGCCGAGGAACTTGTTGCACGCATCGTGCCACCCGCTGGGGAAGTCCGGGACATGCCAGGTACTTGACAGTTTTGTGAGGCCTCCATCACGGCCTGGGGTCGTAATTTCGAACAGTTTCTTTGTCGACCTTTTTTTCTTATATCTCGGTTTCTGGTATACTGGTATACATGTTCATTCGCCCTCTCCGAGTCTTTCTTTTCTTGTGTTTTGTGTCGTCACCCCTGCGCCAGGAGAGCATTTCCGACCATGCACTGCTATGTGATTTTCCATGGTGTAGGTGTACTCTCTCTCTCCTGGAAGTTTGTAACCACTATACTGAAACATCCTGTATATCACCGTGGGGGACGCTTTGTTTCGCTTGAAGCATAGATGTAAAAAAGTAAAGCAAAATATGAAATGCTGCGATTTATTTGTTTTCAGTTTTCAATTACCGTTAATTATGTAAGACTATATAACATTTGTGATGATAAAAAAGGTATTTTTGATAAGGTATGAAGTGCTCATTTTTTTTGTCAATAACTCCATTGCATTTGACAATGTCACACAAAATACTGATCTCACACATTTCCGCGACAAAAGAAGAAAAAGAAAAAACACAAGATTGTTTTTGAATACGGAGAATAAAAATTCTATGTGTTGATAGCCACTACTCTACCAGCTCCCTTAGAAATACGTTGCTCAAGCGTATTGCTGAAGTGGCGTCTAAACTTTGACCGTCTTTTTCTCGGAAATTACGTATTGAGTGTTGCCACCTAAACCAAAATATGTCCCTTTATTTTCATCTTTCTTTCACCCTGCCGAGTTTCGAGCGTATCAGAGAGCGATCTAAGGCGAGTTCCCCTTGTCACATTAATCGACGATCAGATTGAGTGCTTGATGCACGCCTGTGAGTAGTGTCGAGTGAGATGTTTCATGAGGCCACACTGCACGGCTTCACCTTGCGTGAGTTCCGCTTTCCACAGGAAGTGGTGGGCCGGAGAGCAGCACCGCCACGAATATTAATGCGTCAGTCTGGTAAACCAGTAACAGTTTCAGAACGACGTCCGATAGTTGCGAGTAGCAATACGGCATGTAAGGAGATGTCTAGCGCTGTTACATGGACAGTCCCCTATACGACTTGAACGGCTTTTTTCTAGCTAAGAAACGGCAGTCATCCGGGAACCCGGGCAGGAGCACTAGCCGTCCCGTGCCTTTTGGTCTCCCCTTGAAGCGAGCTTAGCTTATATGAGCTACACGATTCACAATAGGAGAAGACTGAACTAGCCTGGTTCTACATGCACTGAACTGTTTACTGTGGGAGGTGTTCAGGCTGCCAGTGTAGATGCTTCAGGCTGTACTTATACAGGGTGTTACAAAAAGGTACGGCCAAACTTTCAGGAAACATTCCTCACACACAAAGAAAGAAAATATGTTATGTGGACATGTGTCCCAAAACGCTTACTTTCCATATTAGAGCTAATTTTATTACTTCTCTTCAAATCTCATTAATCATGGAATGGAAACACACAGCAACAGAACATACCAGCGTGACTTCAAACACTTTATTACAGGAAATGTTCAAAATGTCCTCCGTTAGCGAGGATACATGCATCCAACCTCCGTCGCATGGAATCCCTGATGCACTGATGCAGCCCTGGAGAATGGCGTATTGTATCACAGCCGTCCACAATACGAGCACGAAGAGTCTCTACATTTGGGTTGCGTAAACAAGAGCTTTCAAATGCCCCCATAAATGAAAGTGAAGAGCGTTGAGGTCAGGAGAGCGTGGAGATCATGGAATTGGCCCGCCTCTACCAATCCATCGTTCACCGAATCTGAGCTCTAACTTGGAAATTAAGCGTTTCCGCACACATGTCCACATAACATCTTTTCTTTATTTGCGTGTGAGGAATGTTTCCTGAAAGTTTTCTAACACCCTGTGTATTGAGAAAGTCTCTTTAGAAGAGTGTAGTCATTTCTACTCAGACAAATATAGGCAAGTATCAACAGCAGCAGTAAATGCTGTAATAGGAATAAGATTCTTTTGTCGGTTACATGTTCCATAGAGCATTTGAATGATCACAGAATGAGATTTTCACTCTGCAGCTGAGTGTGCGCTGATATGAAACTTCCTGGCAGATTAAAACTGTGTGCCGGACCAAGACTCGAACTCAGAACCTTTGCTGTGGGGACGAGACGTGAGTCTTGGGTAGCTCAGCTGGTAGAGCAGTTGCCCGCGAAAGGCCATGGTCCCGAGTTCGAGTCTCGGTCCGGAACACAGTTTTAATCTGCCAGGAAGTTTCATTTGAATGATTGTTTATCTTAATGATGTGGAACCAGACAGTTTACAGAGTATGTATTTGTGGTCAGTTTCAGTGGGTGGCTACCTGGTGGGCAGTTGTCAGTACATCGCCAAAACTTAGCATTAATCGTACTATTTTTCACTATTTTTCAGTTCAACTCATGCGACTGTATATAGAACCAGTGCTTTTTTTAACAGGCTCCTAGTTCTTAAATAAAAATTATTTTGTGGAATACACGTAGTTGACCAGAAGAAATGATTCTAGGAAGTAAAGGGTACATCAATCAGTCGCAAATGATGTTTATTACCTATCTAGGTTTTGGTCGCTGTGTGGTATGTCTTCAGTACTAAAAAGCATGTAAAAAACAGCCAGCTACAATAAGGTAATATGCTTGCCTTATTAAATGTACAATTGCTTAAGCTATAAATGCAAGTCAGTCATAAAATACAGACCAGTAAATGCAAGTTAAAACTTTAAAACTACTAGTATATATACATTCTACCAACTAGACTAACCATGTCAGAGGTTGAGTCACACTGAGGCCGCTGTTTACAATTACTACTGGCTTCAAGGTACATCATATGAATCTACAGCGCCCTCCTTACATGTAAAATGCATTGACAAAATGCATTACATTTATTTTAAATTCGTATGTTTCATCATTTTATTTATTATTTTACACTTTTTAAAAACTTGTGTACAGAAAACATATAAGGTGGTTGTAACTACAAACAGTGATTAATGTATTATATTTATACACACTGATAACTGTGTTAACTATCCATGGCATCAGTTATTGCTACACATTTTACATAATTTAAAAAATACAGAAATCTTTTTCAAATACGCAAGTTAATATTTTTTATTAAAACCGAGCTACGAACTAAGTACAGTTAAAGGAATTGGAACAGAAGAGAGTGGTGCTAAAAGTACCATCAGGAATATGTCGGAAGGCTAGGAATCTTTCTACTTTAACGTGTCCTCTCTTCTGAGTTTCGCATAGAAAGCTATAATAATTTAAACGGTTTGGTGTTAAAACTATAAACTGTCAATGACATCATGAAATAATGTGGAAAATAAATTACATTTGTCTCCAGAAACATTGTACTCATATGCGATCTACGAGGACAGCAATCATAACTAGGTCACTGCATACGAAATTCGTAAGAAAAAACATTTTAAAGCAGA
This sequence comes from Schistocerca gregaria, assembly GCF_023897955.1. Taxonomy (NCBI): domain Eukaryota; kingdom Metazoa; phylum Arthropoda; class Insecta; order Orthoptera; family Acrididae; genus Schistocerca; species Schistocerca gregaria. The sequence continues at coordinate 1,003,657,040 of NC_064921.1, forward strand.
AAAATTCCTAGGTTTTCGACATACTGCTGATGATACGACGGCTTATAACACCACTCTTGTCGATTCCAATTTCATTAATTGTAGTTAGCACGCAGCGCCGTTTCAATGAAAAGAATTATTAACTTATCGATTTGAACAAAATATTTTGTATTTTTTAAACTATTTTCATATGTAGAATGTGCAGCAGCGACCGACGCTACTGGATAATTCACAGTTCCCACCTAGTAGAAATGTAAAACATTACTCACTGCTTTTTGTTACAAACACCTTATTTGTTATACGAAAAAAGTTTTTAAAATGTATGAAATAATAAATAAAATGATAAACCACGTGAACTGTGAAACAAATTTGATACTTGTAGTCAATACATCATACATGTATTAGTCCCCTCCTCCGAATCAACCAACCAACCAATCATATATGTAAGGAGGGTGCTGTAGATTGTTATTACGTACCCTGAAGCCAGCCGTGTTGTAATTGTAAACAGCGGGCTAGTGTGATGTCAGCCTCTGACGTGGATAGTCCAGTTGGTTCTATGCGCACATGTAAGTAGTTTAATGTTTTAACTTACGTTTACTGGTACTTTTGCTATGACTGACTTACTTCTAACGCCTATGCAATTGTACATTTAATAATAAAGGCATGTTACCGTATTGTAACTGTATTTTTACATTTTTTTTAGCACAGAAGATGGTCACACAGTGATCGAAACCCATATATGCAGTAAACATCATTCGTGATTGACTGCTGTATCCTTTACTACTTGAAATGAATAGAGAAGCTGGGCACAACTGTTTTTCTGTGGAATCAAACCTGTCAAATGATTTTATGTTACATTTGAAGCTTGCGTTACCATTCGTCAGACATTTTATGGTACTGGACAAATGACAGAAATATCTGTTGCTTCCCGAGCCACTGACAACTTTAATAATGGGTAGTAAATTGCGAGGGATGGTGGTGCAGCTAAAATGCCTAACATCTTGAAGAGGTGCCTACATGACGACTGCGTTGGAAAATACACATTACTATTATTGTTCACCTCTGTGCAATAAAAAAATTCATAAGAGATTGTTGAGTGGAAATACACAAAATATTCCAGGAGATTGATTTGTTTGATTTCAAGAATGGCAATAATACGAAGAGCAATAGCAGCTAAGCTTAATTGTTTTAGCAGTTCAGTAATATGTTTATTTCAGCCCTGGTTTTCATCCATATGTATAGTCAAAGGTGTGGAACATTCTATCATGTTCACTGATTTCTGTTCATGTGCTACATTATTTGTTGATATGACTATTTATTGCACAGAACAGAATATACTGTTTTCTTAAAATTAAGGAGGAATCTATTTGCAAGGAAACACTTAACAACTCTTCGAAAAAGATATTTAAGAATTTCTTCTGTCGTTTTGTCTCTAAGGGGTTTATTACACAGTAGTATAAATTATGCGTAATAAATATTAGGTAGAAAAGCTAAAGAGTTACTATGAGCAGTTTAGCGATGCGTTTATTCTCTTCATAATCGAATCCAAACCATTCTTAGGTGTACATTCTGCCGTCGTAAGCTGTAGATGAAGAAATAGATGGTTCGATGGAACTAAACCGGCTATTCTTTATGTAATGGGAAATGACAATCTAACGATCGTAGGGGATGGAATATCGCAATAGAAAAAGCAACAGAGGGGAGAGTTTTGGGTGTACTTCGCACATAATATATTTTAAAATAGCAATATATATTTTAAAATAGTGCAGTAGTATACACCATAAAAATATTTTAAAGTGTAGTAGTCGAAAAATGATCAAAAATATTTAGCAGGTTGTGGTTGGTTTTACATCAAAATATGTCATAAAAGCCGTGAGACACGACCCGAATAAGTCAAAGCAGCTGTGAATCTTACGCTTCAGCTAGATTTGCGTTGTGAGAGGAAAACACTCTGAGGCAAACGGGCCTGGAGACTGTGTTAACCTGTCAGCTGCATCGTGACCTCTCGGAGAGACAGATGCGGTGGCCGGTAAGGCTAAACAACAGGCGCAACAAAGACCGCGGCTGGGGAGGGCATAGAGCTGACATCTTGTTCCACAAAACTAAAGGTAACGGGAGGTCTACAAACGTGAGACGCGCAGTAATAGGCGTCTAAAGGTTTTAGAAGTCTCTAATGACAAGTTACTGAGAGACGAGATTTTTGACTTATGCTGCTAGCACGACAAGCACGTAAAATGCTTCATTAACAAACTCTATGGTTCAACGGGCAGTTATATTCGCATCTTAGGTGCAAGCCATTTGTACCCGTGTGATAGGCTACTGACAAATAGTGGATTTTTCATTCCATTTAAATGTGGAAAGATATGTGTAGGTTCTTGCCAACGGAAACCGAAGGCGGTCGCAATGTTTTAAACTTTTATTCAGCATGTGGAACATGATGAGTCAGGAACAGCATCAGAAGTAGTTACATGGAAATAAATAACAGTGCCAGTTGTAATTTTATTTCTTGTGGTGTTAGAAAACGAAACTGCAACTGCTGCAGTATTTTTAACATAATGTTTTAATTATTAACGCGGATACGTGAAGCTGGTTAGTTCTTCTCTACATATTCATCCTTCTCTGTGAAAGGTTTTTCCCAACGAGGGAAGACTTTCCAGAGACCGTGGTTGTAGAAATCTGCATATGGAATATTCAGGAAACATTCCACCTCGAAAATTACCTCGTCGTCATTCTGCAAATACATGCCACGCAATGGAAGGAAGAAAGATTAGGGTTTAACGTTCCATCGACGTCGAGGTCATTAGAGAGGGGGCAAAAGTTCGGAATGGTTACAGTCTGACGAAGGAAACCGTACGTGCTCTTTCAAAGGAAAGGTCGCGGTATTTGCAGGGAGCAATTTAGGAAAATCACTGAAAACCAGAATCTAGATGCCCGAATGCGGATTTGAACCCTCGTTCTCTCGAATGCGAGCCCGTGTTCTGGCCACTGGATCACCTCCCTCGGTGCCCTAACTATGTAAGTAGGCTATTTTATGTTGGTAACGCCACGTAGCGCTCTGTATGAAAATCTCTGACTGTGCTGTGTGAAGTCTGTGGCTGGTTGGCAATGTTGGAATATTCGCTATTGTGGTGTTGGGTATTGGATGTGAACAGTGCGTAGCGTTGGGCTGTTGGAGGTGAGCCACCAGCAGTGGTGGATGTGGAAAGAGAGAAGAGAGGAGAGAGAGAGAGAGAGAGAGAGAGAGAGAGAGAGAGAGAGAGAGAGAGAGATGGCAGAGTTTTGAGAGGTTACCATAATCGGACGATCTGGACGTGTGTCCGCCAGAAAAAGAAAATTTGTAAAGATGGATGTCATGAATTGATAGATATACCGGGTGATCAAAAAGTAAGTATAAATTTGAAAACTTAATAAACTACGGAATAATGTAGATAGAGAGGTAAAAATTTACACACATGCTTGGAATGACATGGGGTTTTAGTAGAACCAAAAACAAAAAAAAAAAACACCCCATATTGCTAGACGCGTGGAAGATCTCTTTCGCGCGTCGTTTGGTGATGATCGTTTGCTCAGTCGCCACTTTCGTCATGCTTGGCCTCCCAGGTCCCCAGACCTCAGTCCGTGCGATTATTGGCTTTGGGGTTACCTGAAGTCGCAAGTGTATCGTGATCGACCTGCATCTCTAGGGATGCTGAAAGACAACATCCGACGCCAATGCCTCACCATAACTCCGGCCATGCTTTACAGTGCCGTTCACAACATTATTGCTCGACTACAGCTATTGTTGAGGAAAGATGGTGGACATATTGAGCATTTCCTGTAAAGAAAATCATCTTTGCTTTGTCTTACTTTGTTATGCTAATTATTGCTATTCTGATCAGATAAAGCGCCATCTGTCGGATATTTTTTGAACATTTGTAATTTTTTTTTTTTGTTCTAATAAAACCCCATGTCATTCCAACCATGTGTGTCAATTACTACCTCCCTACCTACATTATTCCGTCATTTATTCAGTTTTCAAATTTATACTGACTTTTTGAGCACCCGGTAAATATATGATGACTTTCGAAAATTATTGAGGTAAATACTTTGTTTGTTCTCTATGAAAATCTTTCATTTCCTAACTATGTCTATCAGTAGTTAGTGCCTTCAGTAGAGAGAATCTTTTATTTAGCTGGCAGTATTGTAGTAGTTCGAGTAACGAAGATTTTTGTGAGGCAAGTGATTCATGAAAGGTATAAGTTATTGTTAGTCAGGGCCTTTCTTTTGTAGGGATTATTGAAAGTCAGATTGCGTTGCGTTAAAAATATTGTGTGTCAGTTTAGCGATGATCAGAATAAGTAAAGAGATAAATGATTACGTTCAGTTTTGATCAGCTGTTTGAAATTCAAATAACGAAGAAGTTTACCAGCACAGTCATTCTTAATTTTCAGAGGGGATTTTCAGCTACTGCGCCATCTCACTCGTTGCCACTCGTTCATAGCAGTAAAAGTGATGCCATCTGTAGGTCCCGCAACACAAGAACATTGGGAGCACGAGGAGGCAAAGACAGCTGCCCAAAGAGGCAGCGCGTCTCACTGTGTGCTGCGCGGAATGGGTTGGGCCGATGTCGTCCTCTCCCCTGTTCTCTCTCTGTCCGTTTCCCCCCCTTCCCCCCTCTCTGTCCACATTTCCCCTCGCTCCTGTCTGTGTCCCTCCCCCCCTCCCCCTTCTCTCTTGACTGTATTAGCCTCACCACATTAGCATGGTGGTGGTTCTTATCCCGAAATTTGGTTGAAATCGTTCCAGGGGTTGAGGACGAGCTTTTTACCCGCGGATTTGCACTCGTACGCGCATATAAAATATATTCCATATATGTGTTGAGAGGCAACCCACATGCCTTGCTCATACTGTGGCATCAAGCAGTCAGGCCTGCAAGGTGAGTGGTCTGCCAAGCGAGTGGATTCAATCTTATTTATCGAGCAACAGGAGCTCTAGTACTCACAATCAAGCAACAAATTATTCTCCTGTTTGAATATTACGCAACGGAAACGGATAACGCACATCTGACTATTAGTAATTTACACAACAATGACTGTTCACTACGCACTGGCAATACCACATTTTCTTTCTTACCCAACGGCTTTGGTCAACACGTGGCCATCGCACTGAATATCAGTGGTGCACACATAATAAATTCGGAATATCGTGACAACATACTATTCTAAGGAAAAGGCCACCAATCTTTTTCTTTTCCCTATCTTTTTTATTCCGATTAATTCTATAACCTAAACACACCATTACATTTACTACAACAATTGCACATGAGAAACTCCGCCCAGTGGACATGGCTTTACATTGGTGATTCTCTATCTTATGGTCTCGAAATTATCTAATACTACAGTGTACTTTCTGGATAGGATGGTGGATCTTTTGCTACATCTCACACTTCGACTCTCACACCCATCATCACGAAAATTTCCTTCAGACCGAGAGGTACAAAAAGGATCATGCATAACCCACTGCCTCTGAACCTATCTTGTTACTCTCCCATGCAAACCACACATACTTAAATTATATGAAATACACCACACTGGCAACATGGAATACAACACAAGGAATAGTCACAACGTTATAATTACATCACTTTCACCTTTCCCACTTCAATTAGTATTCATCCCAGTTCCACACGACACTGCCCCACTTCGTAACTTCTCTTTCCTACTATGAATTATGAACTCCGGAGGATATATGCACGTCTTCCGGTGCAATGCAAGTCAAGTGGCGTTGCTGGATAGACAGCTAACTCACCTTGCTTCACTCTCAGAGTATTACAGTTTGAATCAAGCGTCACACGGAAACATAACACGCAAACTAATATTAAGAACATATTCGTCACACAGGCGAGTCCTCAACTGATACCATGTCTCACACACAGATTAACACTCACACAGTACTCACCACGTGGAAGTACTCGTCACTAATTTCAAGTCCTGCACACACTATTTCTTAAATATTTCCAACTTATAGTACACACGCCAGTAATTCAGCTTAACTTTACCACTCGGAAGTATTCCAACTTATTTCTACACGTGGTTTCATTGTGACCGTTGGTCACTTCCAAAGGTTACAACGATCCCCTTAATATTACCTGCCTGTCATTTAATTCTCCCCCCAAAAGTTCCTGAAACAGAGAAATAATTATTCCAAACTACTCTTAAGTATTTCATATGCATACAATGTCTCCACTCTTTTGTCTTTACGGAGCACACCTAAGACAGGTCTTCCCAACACAAGATCCAGCTCCAGAGTGCTGAAACATGGCCGTTCTTCACGTCAGCTCGCACCTCCATCAAGGTGGGGGAGCACCTTGCTACCGTATTGGTCAGCCACATTTCAGGCACTCAAACCTCAGGTAAATTTCATCTCTTTGGTTCCACCAAAGGTGACCAAAGGACCGTCTTAAAGATGATCATATATTTCCCACTCACTATATGCGGTTAGCAGACGACCATACATTCATTCATTTAACAGATCTCACCACATTGGATATAGGGATTTATTTTGTGGGAGTGCACATGTGATAAATTAAATAAATAAATTGTCCTTCTTTCCTACACTGTATTCCGGCTTCGGTGTATTAAGTGAAATTGAGTTATTATTACAAAAAATATGTTGTTTTGACAAGAATAACGAAGAATGTTGTACCTATTTTCAATGTCGGGCGGTACTGTACCCTTTCAATGTAACACATTGGACACGTGTTTATATACATATTTCGCCTGTATCTCACTTCTTTTTTCATTCATTAATTTGTGGACTGAGCGAGGTGGCGCAGTGGTTAGCACACTGGACTCGCATTCGGGAGGACGACGGTTCAATCCCGCGTCCGGCCATTCTGATTCAGGTTTTCCGTGCTTCCTCTAAATCGCTTCAGGCAAATTCCAGGATGGTTCCTTTGACAGGGCACGATCGACTTCCTTCCCCATTCTTCCACAACGTGCTGAGACCAATGACCTCGCTGTTTGGTCGTTTCCTCCACATAAACCCACTCCAACTAATCACAATCACAAAATCATTTTGTGGGGTGTTGTCAGCGAGAAAAAGTTTCATAAAGGTTTGAAATAATGTGTAATGTTTGTTGCAAATCGCTAAAGTAATGGTATTCAGCGTCATGGGCTACGGTGCCATTTCACCTCCTATCCCACCCTTTCTATGAGTAAGTTCTTACCCCAGAATGATTCTTTCCAAATAGTAAGGGATATGTGTACCAAGCCTGGTTGAAATCTGCCTAATGGTTTAGGAGGAGACGTGGAACATAAGTACATACATACATTCATATGTATAATATGTGTGTATTTAAGATATACCTAGTATTTTGAAACAGGTCGTTTATTTTGCAGTTTTCCTCTGGCAGTAACATAATTTTTTCCATTGGAAGTGCTGCTTTCAGCAAAGAAAAATCAAAGTAATAATAATAAGTTAACAAGAAAATTAAACGAAATGGAAACCGTAAATTAGTTAGAGGAGGTGATGGCTGTCAATTCAAATGTTCAAATGTGTGTGAAATCTTATGGGACTTAACTGCTAAGGTCATCAGTCCCTAAGCTTACACACTACTTAACCGAAATGATCCTAAGGACAAACACACACCCATGCCCGAGGGAGGACTCGAACCTCCGCCGGGACCAGCCGCACAGCCCATGGCTGCGGCGCCTCGGACCTCTCGGCTAATCCCGCGCGGCGGCTGTCAATTGAAAATGTTGGTAATATACAGGGTGGTCCATTGATAGTGACCGGGCCAAATATCTCACGAAATAATGATCAAACGAAAAAACTCGTCTAGCTTGAAAGGGTAAACCAGTTGGCGCAATGGTTGGCCCGCTAGATGGCGCTGCCATAGATCAACCGGATGTCGAAGAACCCCCATTTTTATTACATAATCGTGTAGTACGTAAAGAAATATGAATGTTTTAGCTGGACCACTTTTTTCGGTTTGTGATAGATGGCGCTGTAATAGTCACAAACGTATAAGTACGTGGTATCACCTAACATTCCGCCAGTGCGGACGGTATTTGCTTCGTGATACGTTATCCGTGTTAAAATGGACCGTTTACCAATTGCGGAGAAGGTCGATATGGTGTTGATGTATGGCTATAGTGATAAAAATGCCCAACGGGCGTGTGGTATGTATGCTGTTCGGTATCCTGGACGACATCAAGTCTCCGGACCGTTCGCCGGATACTTCCGTTGTTTAAGAAAACAAGAAGTGTTCATCCACATGTGAAACGTCAACCACGACCTGCAACAAATTATGATGCCAAAGTAGGTGTTTTAGCTGCTGTCGCGGCTAATCCGCACATTAGTAGCAGACAAATTGCGCGAGAATGGGGAATCTCAAAAACTTCGGTGTTGAGAATGCTGTATCAACATCGATTGCACCCCTACCATATTTCTATGCACCAGGAATTGCATGGCGACGAGTTTGAACATCGTGTACAGTTCTGCCACTGGGCACAAAAGAAATTACGGGACGATGACAGTTTTTTTGCACGCGTTCTGTTTAGCGATGAAGCGTCATTCAGCAAAAGCGGTAACGTAAACCGGCATAATATGCACTATTGGGCAACGGAAAATCCACGATGGCTGCGACAAGTGGAACATCAGCGACCTTGGCGGGTTAATGTATGGTGCGTCATTATGGGAGGAAGGATAATTGGCCCAAATTTAATTGATGGCAATCTAAATGGTGCAATGTATGCTGATCTACGTAATGTTGTACCGATGTTACTACAAGATGTTTCACTGCATGACAGAATGGCGATTTACTTCCAACATGATGGATATACGGCACATAGCTCGCGTGCGGTTGAAGCGGTATTGAATAGCATATTTCATGACAGGTTGATTGGTCGTCGAAGCACCCGCACGTTCACCGGTATGACGTCCCCGGATTTCTTTCTGTGGGGAAAGTTGACGGATATTTGCTATCGTGATCCACCGACAACGCCTGAAAACATGCGTCAGATTATTGTCAATGCATGTGAGAACATTACGGAAGGCGAACTACTCGGTGTTGAGAGGAATGTCGTTACACGTGTTGCCAAATGCATTGAGGTTGACGGACATCATTTTGAGCATTTATTGCATTAATATTTACAGGTAATCACGCTGTAACAACATGCGTTCTCAGAAATGATTAGTTCACAAAGGTACATGTATCACATTGGAACAACCGAAATAAAATGTTCAAACGTACCTACGTTCTGTATTTTAATTTAAATACGTACCTGTTTCGAACTGTTTGTCTAAAATTGTAGGCCGTATGTTTGTGACTATTACAGCGCCATCTATCACGAAGCGAAAAAAGTGGTCCAAGTAAAACATTCATATTTCTTTACCTGCTACACGAATATGTAATAAAAATGGGGGTCCTATTTAAAAAAAAAAACCGCCGTCGATATCCGTTTGACCTATGGCAGCGCCATCTAGTGGGCCAACCATAGCGCCATCTGGTTTCCCCCTTCAAGCTAGACAAGTTTCGTTCTTTGTAGTTTTTTCTTTTGACGCTTATTTCGTGAGATATTTGTCTCGGTAACGATCAGTGGACCACCCTGTAGAACAGAACGAATGAAGAATAGGAAAGTATATATAAGGTAGTTGTCCTCCACTTTCAGTGATTGAAAGGAAAAACCTCGGAATTTCATCTCGCCTTTTTCGTCCGATTTGACATTACAGATTTTCCACAAGTTTTATTTGTATTTGACTGGATGTTAAAGGATGTCCGCCGCCGTAGAGGAGTGGTCAGGACGACAGACTCTTATGTGGAGGACTTGGGTTCAATTCTTGCCACTGTCAGGGATATTTTCTTCGTGGAAAGACTGGATCGGTGTACACTCAGCCTCGTGATGCCTATAGAGGAGCTACCTGATTCAGAGGTAGCGGCACGAAAGCCGAAACGTCGACAACAGATGAATGAGGATGACACGGCGATCGATCGACTATCGCTGGGTCTTTAGGGCTTAGTCCTAAGGTTTAATTTATGTTGGAGGTTGGTTTCCTAAATTAATTACATTTTTAACTGTCCGTTAGGGAACGACAGGCTTCAAAGACTTCTATTTACATGCACGCCAATGGCGTTTCCGTGTACGAAGTTTCATTGACGTCCGACCACGTCTTCTGGGTGCTTCACCATTTTAGTCAGGCCGTGTTGATATGGTGGCCGACAAGAAATGAATTCCAGAATGAGATTCTCACTCTGCAGCGGAGTGTGCGCTTATATGAAACTTCCTGGCAGATTAAAACTGTGTGCCCAACCGAGACTCGAACTCGGGACCTTTGCATTTCGCGGGCCAGTGGTCTACCATCTGAGCTATCGAAGCACGACTCACGGCCGGTACTCACAGCTTTACTTCTGCCAGTATCTCGTCTCCTGCCTTCCGAACTTTATAGAAGGATACTGGAAGCTTGGAAGGTAGGAGACGAGATACTGGCAGAAGTAAAGCTGTGAGTACCGAGCGTGAGTCGTGCTTCGGTAGCTCAGATGGTAGAGCACTTGCCCGCGAAATGCAAAGGTCCCGAGTTCGAGTCTCGGTCGGGCACACAGTTTTAATCTGCCAGGAAGTTTCAAGAAATGAATTGTAGGCCATTAAAGGTGCAACACTATGACATGCGTCAAACTGACATGAAATGTACTACATGCGTGGCTATGCAGATGATTACCATTTCAGTGTGACCTAACAAGCTAGCTGCATTTTGTCTACACTATCTGATCAAAAGTATCCGGACACCACTGTGTAATGCAGAATTGACCGCTAGATGTCACGAGAATCGTCTGCCAGTATAAAAGTATGCGGTAGGGTACTGCGTTGTCAGTACAGAAGCACTATCAGCAGAACAGGTGTGTCAGAAGAGTTGAGTAACTCCGAACGTGGACTAGTCATTGCATGTCACCTGAGTAACAAATGCATCAGGGACTTTTCAACCCTCTTAAAGCTGCCAAAATCTGCTGTTGATGATGTGGTTATAAAACGAAACGTGAATGAAGAACCACTGGTAAACCAAGACCACACACACCTCAAGTACTGACGGACCGTCGAGCGATGCGACAGGTCATTGTAAAAAATAGCATGAAATCAGCTACAGTATTCACTCGTGGGTTCTAAAGTGCTACCAGTAGTCGAGGCAGCGTAACGACTGTGCATAGAAAGTTAAAAAGAGCAGGGTACCTCGATCCTCAGAAGCCATACATTACTGTCGCCATTCCTAATCGATGATTGCGACGGTATAATGAGCTTTGCCACTGGACAGTGGCTCACTGGGAACCAATGATTTGGAGTGATGAATCACGCTACACCCTGTGGCAATCGGATGGTAGGGTCTGGGGTCGGCGGATGCGTTGAAGACGTTGCTTGCCGTCATGTGCAGTACTAACAGTGAAGTACGGAGGAGATGATGTTATGACACGGGGATCTTTTCCTTCATTAGGATGTACTCTCCTTACTACACTTAAGAGAACGTTAAATGCGGAAGGACGTCAACACATTTTACTGCCCTGTGGGCTGTGTACAGCATGGGACAGTTCAGAGGCGATGATTCGTCAGCAAGAAAATGCACCCTGTCGTAAGCTAGCACCTATGACGCAATGCTTTGTGGCCAATAACATGCCCAGCCCATTGTCCCGATCTGAACGCGATGGAATACCTTTGAGACGAGTTGGGATGCTGATTTTGCTCCCGACCCGCAGGTCCAACATAACTTCTCGGGTTTGGTTCTTCAGCAAGAAGGGACTTGCATTCATCTACAGACAATCAGAAATGACACTGAAAGAGTCCCCAGCAGTGTTCAAGCCAGAACGTTAAGGCGTAGAGCCGGCCGTTGTAGCCGAGCGGTTCTAGGCGCTTCAGTCTGGAACCGCGCGACGGCTACGGTCGCAGGTTCGAATGCTGCCTCGGGCATGCATGTGTGTGATGTCCTTAGGTTAATTAGGTTTAAGTAGTTCTAAGTTCTAGGGGAGTGATGACCTCAGAATTTAAGTCCCGTAGTGCTCAGAGCCATCTCTTTTGGTCTTCTGATGACTTTATTAGTCGATAAACGACAGCGCCATCTGCAAACAACCGAAGACGGCTGCAGAGATTGTGTCCCAAATCTTTTATATAGATAAGAAACAGCAAAGAGCCTATAACAATACCTTGGGGAACGCCAGAAATCACTTCTGTTTTACTCGATGGCTTTCGGTCAGTTACTACGAACTGTGACCTCTCTGACAGGAAATCACAAATCTAGTCACATAACTATATTCCATAAGCACGCAATTTCACTACGTGCCGCTTGTGTGGTATAGTGTCAAAAGCCTTCCGGGAATCCAGAAATACGGAATCGATCTGAAATCCATTGTCAGTAGAGCTCAGCACTTCATGTGAATAAAGAGCTTGGTGGGATAGTGTATAGGGAAAGATTACACACCGTGTTTTTCATTCAGAAATCGTATTTCAACGTTGGTTGTTTGCCTGAAGATCGTGTTATACGTCGTGGAGGGTCCGCCCCCGGTAGCTGAGTGGTTAGCCGGCACGGTAGCTCAGCGTGTTTGGTCAGAGGGTTAGCAGCCCTCTGAAATAAAAAAACTGAGTTAACCGATCAATGGCGAAATTAAACGGATGTCTTACGACGTCCGCCCCGAGCACATACAACGAACGAAAAAGAACAAAATGAGAATTTTAAAAAAAAGTGGTCAGCGTGGCGGAATGTCATTCCTGAGGGCCCCTGCTCGATTCCCGGTTGGGACGGGGATTTTCTCCGCTCAGGGACTGGGTGTTCTGTTGTCCTAATCATCATCATTTCATCCACTTCGACGCGCAAGTCGCCGAAGTGGCGTCAAATCGAAAGACTTACACCAGGCGAACGGTCTACCTGACGGGAGGCTCTCGTTACACGACATTAATTATTATTACCTCGTGGAGGAAGAACTGTGCACCAGTATGTGTTGGTACCGACAGCGGAAGTGTCGCGGCCCGCCGAGACTGCGATTTATCTTTACATGATGTTGTAGCTCACATTGGTCGGGAGCTCGTGACGTCAGTCCACATACGGAAGCGATAGGTTGAAGAGGCCGAAAGCGCGACGATCAGTGATGGAGCTTCTCGTGATGTGACAATGTAGAGAGATGCATCGACAGTGGTGCCCCTATCACTGGACACAGAAACGGCGCGACGACATGTTCTCAGAACATCCTGTTCTACGTACAGCATCAGAGTGGACGTCCCAGTGTGTGGATGTTTCAGGGGGGAAGAACACTTCCAGATTGCCTTCGCTATCGTCATAATGGCCACGCACCTGGCATGATGGTGTGGGTTGCCTTTGGGTACGCGACACGATCTGCCCTAGTTCGTACATCCGGTAATATGCAGGCAGGAGGTATACAGGATGAAAAGTGTTTAAACCGACAAACTCTGGGAGGTTGTAGGGGACATCAAAACAAATAGTTTTCCCTAATGTCATTTTTTCCTATGAGGAGTATTTAAACCGGTAGAGGAAGATTTATCTGGCGGCAAATTAACTAAACCAACAAACACTTTTCCATTTCTTTTATGACCAAGAGACAACACATTAACACAACCTAATTTCAATCACAGTAGATTTTCAAAAATGCCTCCATTGACACGTAAAGAAAGGTTACACCGTCGGGTCATATTCTGTCTGACACGGGTAAAAACCCCAGGAGTATCCTGAATTGTTCCTTCTGGTGCTACTATCCGGGCAACCAGATCCTCTTCTGATGCAACAGGAGTTGCTTAAACAAGGTTGCGCATCTTTCCCAACCCAAAAAAGTCCAGAGGGGACACATCTGGAGATCGAGCAGGCCACGGTACAGGACTACCGCCGCCAATCCACGTTTCTGGGAACCGTCGGTCCAGGAATCGACGCACACGACGACTGAAATGTGCCGGCGCCCCGCCATGATAAAACCACATGTGTTGTCTCGTAGGGAGCGGGACGTCTTCCAGCAATTCTGGCAGTGCTCTGGCGAGAAAATTGTAATAGTGCCTGCCAGTTAATGGCCTAGGTAGCAGATACGGCCCAATTAAACAGCCCCCAACAACACTGACCCACACATTAACGAAGAATCGCACTTGATGAGCGCTAGTAGCTGTGGCATGTGGGTTATCCTAACTCCAAACATGCGAATTCTGTATGTTGAAGACTCCATCACTCCCGAACGTTGGTTCACCGGTAAAAAACGCTGAGGATGGAAATGTAGGTTGCATTTCACACTGTTCCAGGTACCACTGCGAAAACTGTGCTCTGGGTGGATAATCAACTGGTTCCAGGTTGTGGACACGCTGTAAGTTAAATGGACGTAACAATCGCTCTCGAAGGACTGTTCTTACATTAATATGATTCGTCCCTATGTTACGTGCAATTGCACAAGTGCTGATTGAAGGATCCCTCTCCACATGCTGCAAGACAGCTTCCTCAAATTGCAGCGTTCTTACCGTGCGACGGCGTCCCTGTTCGGGTAATCTACTAAATGACCCGGTCTCACGCAGACGTTGTTACACAGCACCAAAGGTCGTATGATGCGAGATACGGCGATTAGGATATTGTTGTTGATAAACCCGCTGTGCAGCTCGTGCATTGTGGTGTGCTACGTAGTACACACCAATCAATTAGTGTACTCACTCCAGGTGTATCGATCCATTAGTAAACAGAGACAATGCACTACTACACTGGTGGACAGCAGTTGCCTACAACTGAAGAGCGTAATACGCCCTCTAACAACTGAATATGGTAATACGCCCTCTAACAACTGAAGAGCGTAATATGGCCTCCACTGGTTTAAATAATCCTCATGGTAAAAAATGACATTAGGGAAAAATATTTGTTTTGATGTCCCCTACAACCTCTCAGAGTTTGTCGGTTTAAATACTTTTCACCCTGTATTTGTGACGTGCTGAAGCCGGTGATGTGCGCAAACTTCTTGCTGTACATGACATTATCTTTCAACAAGATATCGCAAGACCTTAATTTGCGTTTGCTGTCTCGATCTGCTTCGATACAGAGAGCTATGCGAGTGTCGCCCTGGTTGGCACAATCTACAGATCTCTCACCTATTGAAAAGACTTCGTCCTGAATTGCCAAAAGACTGACAAACCACCACTTTCCAGTCACTGAGTTGGAGCAGCCTGGAATGGCGTACCCGTATCTGTCATCCAAACTCAGTCTAATTTGATGGCCAGTGGAGTTTGAGCTATTGTTGCTCCTAGAGGTACAAACTCAGTGTACTAAATTACAAACCCCAGATTAAGAAAGAATTCATATTTTGCTGACCTTTACAACCTTTGTAAAGGCAGTGGAGAGCGGTGTGAAGTGCGAGAGCGATGACTGGTGGAAGCGTGCTGGACGGGAGAAGTTGGCCAGGGCCGGAGCGCGGCGGCGGCGGCGCGTGTCGCGCGCCACGCCCTCTGTACGCAGGGTGGCTGCGGCTGGCAACATCGGCGGCGGCCGCCGCTCCAAGGAGAACCACTCGGCCCGGCCCGCTGCCCGCTGCCCGCACGGCCCCCTTCAATTGCCTCCCCCAGCGGCCGGCGCTTCCTGCTGCGGCAAGCACACGCGACGCCGACCTCGTGTCCAGCTGCTAGCACTCCACCTTCTCCACTCGCTGTACGTATTTGTCGAGGCTTTAGTGTCCACTTGCTGACGTACTGCCCGTTGCCTTTCGTCTCCGGATCCTCAACTGACGTTCGTTTCACGATTTTTATGACGTCTCGTCAGTGTGACTGCCCGATATTGTCAACGATTTACGCTTCATTGTTAATGACGAACTGGAGTCAAGCCCGCTGCCGGAGATAATGTGTCTGGCACGTCAACATCTGTCGGCGTTACCTATGGTTTTAGTGATGTCACCGCCAGACACGAACTTGCTAGGTGGTAGCCTTTAAATCGGCCTCGGTCCGTTAGTATACGTCGGACCCGCGTGTCGCCACTATCAGTGATTGCAGACCGAGCGCCGCCACACGGCAGATCTAGTCTAGAGAGACTCCCTAGCACTCGCCCCAGTTGTACAGCCGACTTTGCTAGCGATGGTTCACTGCCTACATACGCTCTTATTTGCCGAGACGACAATTTAGCATAGCCTTCAGCTACGTCATTTGCTACGACCTAGCAAGGCGCCATATTCAGTTACTATCCGATAATATTGTGAATCATGTACCGTCAAGAGTGACGTTAATAATTAATGGATTAAAGTTAAGTACCAAACTAATTACGTCCGCTTTCTGAATTCTCATTCTTTGTCGTGTTCCAGAACTCATGTCAGTATAGTTCTTCCCTCCTCACGCCATCCTGCGTGACCTAAAACGCGTGCATTTCGGCCTCCACTCGTAACACGGTGTTGGCTCTTCTGCTATCACAAAACTTTTACCCTTGCCGCGTCCGACACTCGGGTAATACTAAATTCACAAGCCCTGAGACACACTTGATGTTATTTTGACATCACACTCTGTATCGAAGATCGCAGGACCTTGCTATCGGCTTTCGTGAGTGTTCGAGGCAGGGTCTTTTGGAGACGCCATATTACATTTTGTAGTTTCTAATTGACGCACGTATTTGGAGGATTTCACATAATAACTTACCTCCTACGAATAAATACTGTTCCAAAACGCCATCACATTGAGGGTCTCACAAAAGCACATTGGTACTTGTACAATTTGTTGTACTAAGAGACCAGAAACCTGATATTTGTGGTTAAAGTATTTTCGAATTTCATTGTTATCCTAGCTTGTCTGCTATGAAAGTAATTTCAAGGTAATGGCATATTGAAGATTAACAAAACTAAGTCGCCGGCCGTTGTGGCCGAGTGGTTCTTGGCCCTTCGGTCCGGAACTGCGCTGCTGCTACGGTCGCAGGTTCGAATTTTGCCTCGGACATGGATGTGTGTGATGTCCTTAGGTTAGTTAGGTTTAAGTTGTTCTAGGTTCTAGGGGACTGATGACCTCAGATGTTAAGTTCCATAGTGCTCAGAGCCATTTTTTTAAAAATAAGTCGATCGTGGTACCAGGTGTTATAAGTAAACACCACATAATGACGTATTGGTGGTTAAAGGATTCGTGAGATGTGTGTCAAACGTTTCGTAAGATCATCATGATGTAGCGGTTACAAGTGAAGTTACGAAGTGCAAACTAGCTGGTTCATGTCCTGCTGCTTCAAAATTTGTGTTCATTTTCGCCTTTCTTATTGATTTAACAGCGGCACATTCTGTAATATGATGTTATGTACATATAAGAGTTCTCTCTCTTTCTCTCTCTCTCTCTCTCTCTCTCTCTCTCTCTCTCTCTCTCACGAGTGAGTTGTAATTACCGATAATTTACAATTTAAGCACGAAATACGAAAATTGGAGTTAATATTCAAAACATGTTTATCGTCTGGTAAGACAAATTATTGCTCGGAATAAAAAGCATAGGAAAGAATTAAACGGTTGTCCATAGTTTTTAGGAAGTCAAGAAATAATGCATGTATTTGACTGCCTAGATCCACGGCTTTCATTAAAAGTACGAGATTGGTTTCACATAAACGATGTTCTTGGAATTCGTCCTGGTTCGCGTGGTTGGTATCCTTCTGTGTCCGCCCCTGGTAGCTGAGTGGTCAGCGCGACGGAATGTCATACCCAACGGCCTGGGTTCGATTCCCGGGTGGTTTGGAGATTCCTCCGCTCAGGGACTGGGTGTTGTGTTTCCCTTATCATCATCATTTCATCCCCAACGAC
This sequence comes from Schistocerca gregaria, assembly GCF_023897955.1. Taxonomy (NCBI): domain Eukaryota; kingdom Metazoa; phylum Arthropoda; class Insecta; order Orthoptera; family Acrididae; genus Schistocerca; species Schistocerca gregaria. The sequence continues at coordinate 1,003,674,756 of NC_064921.1, forward strand.
ACGCAAGTCGCCGAAGTGGCGTCAAACCGAAATACTTGCACCAGGCGAACATTCTACCCGAAGGGAGGCCCTTTCCTTATCCTTCTGTTCGACATACTCAACACCTTTGAGCCGGTCGGTGTGGCCGAACGGTTCTAGGCGCTTCAGTCTGGAACCGCGTGACCGCTACGGCCGCAGGTTCGAATCCTGCCTCGGACATGGATGTATGTGATGTCCTCAGGTTAGTTAAGTTCTAGGGAACTGATGACCTCAGATGTTAAGTCCCATAGTGCTCAGAGCCATTTGAACCAATCTGAACACCTTTGAGCTCAGAATATCTTCTAAGATTTTGCGATAGATGTATGTCAAGGATGTTGGACTGCAGTTTTGTGGATCATGTCTGCTACCCCTCTTGTAGACAGGTGAGAGACCTGCTTCCTTGCAACTATTGGGTACTGTTTGTAAATCTGAGGCTTTTCTTCAATGTTTTCTGCGCACATGAAGAGGCCTCAGCGACTGTTTCACCAGTCTCTTGCAAATAAAGTCTACCTAATTATGCGATTAACAGTAAATTGAATCAGAGAGAGGGGAAATTACAAATTTGATGACTACAATCACCGGCTGATTACTTGAATAACATGTCGGAAAACTTAATACATAAATTTTCACTGAGATACAAATGTTTCTCAATGTTCTGGACCCGTAAATGTATTGCTTAGGTAAAGGACCATTGCATGGTGAGGTCAACGCAATTTTAATACCTGCTAAGCATATTGCTTAAGAAAGTCCCAAGAGGGGATAAAGCTTTGAAGATAAGGGCAGTTTCGTTGTAATTGTGTTTGCAGCTACTCTGTTGGGTAGGACAACCTTTGTGTTACAGCAGTGGTTGCGGGGTGGGGGGTGTATCAAGTGGCCCCGCTGTAGAACGGCCAGCCTAGGAGCCAGAGAGTCTCCCCACCCTGCTGCCTAAAAAGATGCAGGAGGATTGATCGCACCCTCCCTGGAAATGTTGGCTACAGGAACTACTTTTTACAGTAAAACTGAAGGGGACACGCTTTCCATCCCACTCTCAAGCAGTTGCTGGTCGGTGCAGCTTGGTTCAGATAGCTCTTAAGCATTAGAGCAGAACCTTTTCGCCATCTTTGGGTAGCTTCTACTGACCTACATTAGTTTTGTGTCAGTTGTGTTTAGAGTCACATTCGGTAAGATTCTGATCGCTCTGCGAGAGGATACACATCACCGTTGCGATCATCGAAGTTATGCCCCCACATACTGACTAATGCTACTTTGGTAAGAGCTACCGTGCATGGCGCCCTTTACATTTGAATCTCGATTTTTAGTTAACAATATCTCCAGCCTTACTCTCGAGGTGGCTGTACTTGTTAGAACTCGCTAGGGGACGGACGAGCATTTTTTCATGTTTGACAATATTCTCCTACAAAGTATTATTCTCGCGAAGCACTGGCAATACAACAGATAGTCCGAAATTGTGGATAATGGTGTCCCATTCTGTAAAGTCTGCGCCGCCCGCGGTGGTCTCGCGGTTCTAGGCGCGCAGTCCGGAACCGTGCGACTGCTACGGTCGCAGGTTCGAATCCTGCCTCGGGCATGGATGTGTGTGGTGTCCTTAGGTTAGTTAGGTTTAAGTAGTTCTAAGTTCTAGGGGACTAATGACCACAGCAGTTGAGTCCCATAGTGCTCAGAGCCATTTGAACCATTTTTTTGTAAAGTCTGCCTTTCATTATATCGTTCTTAATACATACATATGTACATACAGGGTGAGTTTCGAAAGACATAACACCCCTTTTATTTCGTAAATAGCTTCAGATATGTAGCAAATGCTAGTACGCTCAGGGACACGTACTTTCATTATGTTGAAAAGAGTCTTTACCCTTGTATTCAAATGGCTCTGAGCACTATGGAACTTAACATCTTAGGTCATCAGTCCCCTAGGACTTAGAACTACTTAAACCTAACTAACCTAAGGACATCACACACATCCATTCCCGAGGCAGGATTCGAACCTGCGACCGTAGCAATCGCGCGGTTCCAGACTGAAGCGCCTATCACCGCTCAGCCACAGCGGCCGGCTTACCCTTGTATTAATCGACATGTTAAAGCGAGAATGACTTTTTTGTTAGGGTGACCGGAGAGTAATATCGTGTTTCTACATTAAATTCAGACAGACAAATTCGCAACAATATTTTTAATCAGAGACCCAATCAACCTCGTTATCAATAAACTTTCACCATCTAAAGTGGAAATTTTCAAAACTGTGTCGATAAAAATCTGTTGGTTTTTGAGCAGAAAATCTGGAGATCATACTTTGGACATCATCCAAATACTGCAACGATTGGAATAAATCGAAGTCCGATGGCACAATATAGGGCCAGTACGGTGAAAGAGGCAATAACTCCCACCCCAGTTCATTAATTTTTTGCAGTTTTCGTTTTGAGCAGTTCGCTCCTGCATTATCCTGGTGACAACCGCTGGGACTTTTCAGTTAAAGACTGATTTACTCGATGAAGGTGTTCACAGTAGAGGTCTGCATTCACATTGCGTCCAAGTCTCTGCACTTAAAAATGAACTATCCCGCGAATACTGCACCAAACACATGAAAGTGCCTCTTTGATATGTTGAAACGTCCCCTTAGAAAAATTAGTGAATTACTGTGCTGATAAACCCCTTACGTTATTTGATTTTTAAACAGCTGAGCAGAACTGAACGTACTCAGACATTACTCTCTTTACTTATTCTGATCAACACTAAACTGACACACAATATTATTAGCGCAACGCAATCTTTCAAAAATCCCTACAAAAGAATGGCCCTGACTAACAATAACTTATACCTCTCATGAATCACTTACCTCACAAAAATCTTCGTTACTCGAACTACTGCAATATAGCGAGCTGCAATACTGCCAGCTAAATAAAAGATTCTAACTACTGAAGGCACTAACTATTGATACGCATAGTTAGCAAATGAAAGATTTTGATAGAGAACAAACAATGTATTTACCTTAATAGCGTTCAAAAGTCATCGTATATATATATATATATATATATATATATATATATATATATATTTCATGATAGCCAATATTACAAATTTACTCTCTCTCTGATAGACACACGTCCTGCTGGCGGCTCTCCTCCAACTGCACAACGTTACGCGCTGTTCACATCCAACTGCCCAACACTGCAATAGTGAATATTCCAACAATCCAAAACCAGCCACAGACTTCACACAGCACAGTCAGTGAGTAGGGATTTTCATTTAGAGCGCTACGTGGCGTTACCAACATAAAAATCTGAACAGCCTACTTACAATGTAAACCTGGCTTAGATGTACTTTGTGGCGATTCATTCTCACAGATTCGCTGCCTTTTGCCGCTTGTGATATCGTCGAGGACATATCTTTCAGCTCTAGTGATCAAGCTACGCCTTGTCCGGGCAGATTGCGCTCTGCTTACTGCAGCAATCTGCTGTAAATGTTCTTGGTTGGTCGACCAAGGTTGGTCGCGAGTGCCTGACAGTTCCACGATTATCTGAAACGGATTTGCTTCTAATGTCGCCCTTAGCATGTCATTTGTCTAAAGTTGTCTTATAGAAACGAGTCGGAAAGATCAAAATTACCGGATTTGAACTTAGAAAACTACCTTTGGCATTTACGCCTGTCTAATGCACTTGGATAAACATCCTAAATGCTGCGTTAGTACCCTCGTGAAACTCAAAACTCATACGGCGAAAAAAATTTATTTGCGAGTAACAAGTCACCGTAATCTTAAAATATCTTTGGCAGCACTTTGAAGCACACAATGAGCTGGTAAATGACAAAGAATATCGTCATGCGCGTAAACGACATTACTTTCCGGTCCCCCTAACAAATACAACGGTAAACTTTTCTTAATGGCATCCGAAAGCGTTCGAAAAAAAAAAACGAATACAGGAATATAAGCTTTGTTAGTTGTGAGATGAAAACTCTTTGGACGAGAATCCAAGAAATATTTTGAAATTGAAAGTCGTCGGCCGGAATCGACTATTACGTTGCAAACACTCTCACGCCAGGCTGCGTCGTTGTATCAGGCCTTTGCCTGTTAACTTGTTTGCACGCAGAACTAGCAGGAACTGTGTAGTATAGCGGCAGGTCATTTATGCTTCAACATTACTTCCATGCTGACATGTACACCAGTGTAGAGAAATTAGACAAGCTATTTTTATACGGAAAATGTCAAAGAAATTCTTAGACAGTACAGGGTTATAGGGGTGTCTATTTTGATAGTCGCTGTTCGTCGTGCCAGGCACTTTCACTAATTATTAGGCCACTAGTGCTAAGTGTGAACTAGACTAGAAGGTGAATTCATTAGTGTGAATTAGACTAGAAGGGATCGGTTCGTAGGACATGTTTTGAGGCATCAAGGGATCACAAATTTAGCATTGGAGGGCAGCGTGGAGGGTAAAAATCGTAGAGGGAGACCGAGAGATGAGTACACTAAGCAGATTCAGAAGGATGTAGGTTGCAGTAGGTACTGGGAGATGAAGCAGCTTGCACAGGATAGAGTAGCATGGAGAGCTGCATCAAACCAGTCTCAGGACTGAAGACAACAACAACAACAACAGTGCTAATGGGCAGCTTCAACGTCAAACAGAGGACGAGAACGAAGACTGCAACTGACAGAGCATATGAAGAAGATTTTGTGCCTACGACACGTATCAATCCGCATGGTGGCACGAGATGCGTTGGCAACGAATGTGGGGTCGACCACACGAGTGTCATTCCGATCTTGCATCTACATAAATCCCACCCTTATTACCTTTCACTACATCGGCACTCGGATCTCGTGACTTTGAACATCATCTGCAATTTTGTCAGTTTGCGCTGCTGTGCCTGGAAGATAACGCAGCGTTTTCCTAACGTGTGCTCTTTACCGACGAAGCAAGTTTACGGACAACGATAATGCAAATTTATGTAACATGCACTAGTGGGCAGTTTAAAATCAGGTACAACACCAGCGACCGTGGAGCGCGAACATGTGCTGCGGCATCACAGAAAATTCCGTTGTGGAACCTTATTTCACCTCAGGAGTGTTAAATGGAAGTTTGTCTGCACACTTTCTTACGAACATTCTACCTGTTGTTCTAGAAGAGGTACCACTGGATAAGTAATAGTGTATGTGGTTCCAGCATGACAGCTGCCCAGCTCATTCTTCCCATGTTGCAACGCAAATACTGAATGAAAAGTTACATGGCCGTGGGACGGAATGCTGCAGTACAATGGCGGGCCACATACCCTGATTTGACTCTCTGTTTCTTTCTGTGGGGAACACTGAAAGGTGCACTGTATCGTGAAGCCCCAAAAACGTCAGACGACATGCGCCGTCGAATCTCCAAGGATGCAAAGGCACATCATTCATATTATCCAATGTACTTTTCATCTCTTCGTCTATCTCTCGAACGGCGATTGCAAATGTGCCTTGCAGTTGATGATAAACAATTTAGCACAAGGTAAGTGAAGTGTGAAATTAGACTTCGGTACGGAAAGTAATTATTTTGTGGGTGACATGTCGTCAGTCATTCTTAATAAAATATTTACTTTATTTAAAGTGTATTTCGTCTACATAAAGTTACGAGTGGTATCTATTGACACATTTATCCGGCAAGAAGTACGCTCCAGGCAGGGATAGGTCGGTTACTTTTTTTAATCGAAGAAAGTTAATACAATAAACTATTTTTTTACGTGAATAAGACTGTTTCTGTTTCGGTTTTGACAAGTAAGCAGCATCGGGGAGAGTTTTTGTTGAAAACTGCCACGGAGACTGTAGTTTAAGACACAAACGAATTGATTACATTAGCTGGATAGGTCAGGTGTCCACTACACACAGCAGGCGGCTACACGGGTAGCAGGGCTTGTGTGGCGTGGACTGGGCGGTTTTTAGGTTAGATGGCCTCGGGCAAGTACAGAAAGGGCAACAGCCTCAAAGGGTGCGGGACACAGTCGGGACATGCAGGGACCACGCAGCAATCGGTATTGTAATTGTAAACTGTCGAAGCTGCATTGGTAAAGTACCGGAACTTCAAGCGCTGATAGAAAGCACCGAAGCTGAAATCGTTATAGGTACAGAAAGCTGGCTGATGCCAGAGATAAATTCTGCCAAAATTTTTACAAAGGTACAGACGATGTTTAGAAAGGATAGATTGCATGCAACCGGTGGTGGAGTGTTCGTCGCTCTTAGTAGTAGTTTATCCTGTAGTGAAGTAGAAGTGGATAGTTCTTGTGAATTATTATAGGTGGAGGTTACACTCAACAACCGAACTAGGTTAATAATTGGCTCCTTTTACCGACCTCCCGACTCAGCAGCATTAGTGGCAGAATGACTGAGAGAAAATCTGGAATACATCTCACATAAATTTCCTCAGCATGTTATAGTCTTAGGTGGACATTTCAATTTACCAGATATAGACGGGGGCACTCAGATGTTCAGGACGGGTGGTAGGGACAGAGCATCGAGTGACATTATACTGAGTACACTATCCGAAAATTACCTCGAGCAATTAAACAGAGAACCGACTCGTGGAGATAACATCTTGGACCTACTGATGACAAATAGACCCGAATTTTTCGACTCTGTAAGCGCAGAACAGGAAATTAGGAATCATAAGGCTGTTGTAGCATCCCTGAATATGGAAACAAAGTAGGAATATAAAATATGGAGGAAGGTTTATCTGTTTAGCAAGAGGTATAGGAGGCAGATTTCAGACTACCTAACAGGTCAAACGAAAATTTCTGTTCCGACACTGACAATGTTGAGTGTTTATGGAAAAAGTTGAAGGCAATCGTAAATGCGTTTTAGACAGGTACGTGCCGAGTAAAACCGTGAGGGACGGGAAAAACCCACCGTGGTTCAACAACAAAGTTAAGAAACTAATGCGAAAGCAAAGAGAGCTTCACTGCAAATTTAAACGCAACCGAAACCAATCAGGCAAACAGAAGCTAAACGATGTTAAAGTTAGCGTAAGGAGGGCTATACGTGAAGCGTTCAGTGAATTCGAAAGTAAAATTCTATGTACCGACTTGACAGAAAATCCTAGGAAATTCTGATCTTACGTTAAATCAGTAAGTGGATCGAAACAGCATATCCAGACACTCCGGGATGATAATGGCATTGAAACAGAGGATGACACGCGTTAAGCTGTTTCACATAGAAAGACCGTACTGCAGTTCCTTCTCTAAATCCTCGCACGAACGAAAAAATGGCTGACATAGAAATAAGTGTCCAAGGAATAGGAAAGCAATTGAAATCACTCAACCGAGGAAAGTGCACTGGGCCTGACGGGATACCAGTCCGATTCTACATAGAGTAAGCGAAAGAACTTGCCCCCCTTCTTACAGCCGTGTACCACAAGTCTCTAGAGGAACGGAAGGTTCCAAATGATTGGAAAAGAGCACAGGTAGTTCCAGTTTTTAAGAATGGCTGTCGATCAGATGCGCAAAACTATAGGCCTATACCTCTGACATCGATCTGTTGTACAATTTTAGAACGTGTTTTTTGCTCGCGTATCATGTCATTTCTGGAAACCCAGAATCTACGCTGTAGGAATCAACATGGATTCTGGAAACAGCAATCGTGAGAGACCCAACTCGCTTTATTTGTTCATGAGACCCAGAAAATATTAGATACAGACTCCCAGTTCCGCACTGTCGCCTGATAAACAAACTAAGAGCCTACGGAATATCAGACCAGCTGTGTGGCTGGATTGAAGAGTTTTTAGCAAACAGAACATAGCATGTTGTTCTCAATGGAGATACGTCTGCAGACGTTAAAGTAACCTCTGGCGTGCCACAGGGGAGTGCTGTGGGACCATTGCTTTTCACAATATCTATAAATGACCTAGTAGGTAGTGTCAGAAGTTCCATGCGGCTTTTCACGGATGATACTGTATTATACAGAGAAGTTGCAGCATTAGAAAATTGCAGCGGAATGCAGGAAGATTTGCAGCGGATAGGCACTTGGTGCAGGGAGTGGCAACTGACCATTAACATAGACAAATGTAATGTATTGCGAATGCATAGAAAGAAGGATCCTTTATTGTATGATTATATGATAGCGGAACAAACATTGGTAGCAGTTACTTCTGCAAAATATCTGGGAGTATGAGTGCGGAACCATTTGAAGTGGAATGATCATATAAAATTAATTATTGGTAAGGCGTGTGCCAGGTTGAGATTCATTGGGAGAGTTCTTAGAAAATGTAGTCCATCAACAAAGGAGGTGGCTTACAAAACACTCGTTCGACCTATACTTGAGTATTGCTCATGAGTGTGGGATCTGTACCAGGTCGGGTTGAGAGAGGAGACAGAGAAGATCCAAAGAAGAGCGGCGAGTTTCGTCACAAGGTTATTTGGTAAGCGTGATAGCGTTACGGAGATGTTTAGCAAACTCGAGTGGCAGACTCTACAAGAGAGGCGCTCTGCATCGCGGTGTAGCTTGCTGTCCAGGTTTCGAGAGGGTGCGTTTCTGGATGAAGTGTCGAATATATTGCTTCCCCCTACTTATACCTCCCGTGGAGATCACGAATGCAAAATTAGAGAGATTCGAGCGCGCACGGAGGCTTTCTGGCAGTCGTTCTTCCCGCGAACCATACGCGACTGGAACAGGGAAGGGAGGTAATGACAGTGGCACGTAAAGTGCCCTCTGCCAAACACCGTTGGGTGGCTTGCTGAGTATAAATGTAGATGTAGATGTAGATGTCAGCAGGCATTGATTTAAAGCAATGAGGAAAATTGAAAATTTGTGACGGAACGGGATTCGAAGCCGGGTCTTTCTTGCTAGGCAGATGCGCTGTTCATTGCACCATCCAGACACAGTAGACGCTGCAGCTGCATGTACTACCCTTGCATGCCCCCCCCCCCCTCTACACCCAAACTGTCAACTTACCCACACATCACTGACGTAGTGCCCCTTGCCACTTATCCTTATTACTCGCGGATTTCGCCGATTCTCGTACGAGTTCTAGCGTAGTGTGCACCTGCACCGAATGATATATGTGGTGTCTGTTCTTTTGAACATGTGCAAAAGAACAGACACAACGTATATAGAAACTGTAGATGTTTCCACAAAAACCTGGAAATGTGCATACCTTTGAAATAGATTTCCCAAAGCCCCATCTGATACTCATGAAACTGGCATATGCTGTAGTTCCGCACACAAAAATTACAGCTGCCCATGTATCTATGCCGTACAGGAAATTAGGAAATGAGGCTTTTTCATAATGGAATAGCAGTCTGTCTTCAGACCACGAGTGGCCTACCAGGACCATCCGACCGCCGTTTTATCCTCAGTGGAGGATGTGGATAGGAGGGGCGTGGGGTCAGCACACCGCTCTCCCGGTCGTTACGATGGTATTCTTGAGCGAAGCCGCTACTATTTGGTCGAGTAGCTCCTCAATTGGCATCACGAAGCTGAGTGCACCCCGAAAAATGGCAACGGCGCATGGCGGCGTGGATGGTCACCCATCCAAGTGCCGACCACGCCTGACAGCGCTTTACTTCGGTGACCTCACGGGAACCGGTGTATCGTTTAATGGAATAGGGGGTCTTAAATTATATTTTTCATGGTACAAATTCTTCACTCTTTCTTCTTGGAGAGATGTATCCTACGTTTGAGATCCTCTACAGTTCTACTTCAAGTATCCTCCTTCCGGTTACATCTTGGTCTTAATCGGAAAAGCAATTTTTGAGCTAATAGAGCGTGTTGAAGAAAAAGTTTATCGATCTTTAACACCATCTCCACCACTAGCCAAATGCGACAGTAAAAATGGATTGGCCATGACGCCCATAGAAGAACAGACATTTGAAGAACAGAGGACGACATGCCCATGTGTGTTCACGGTGGAAATCCTGGACACGTTGTAGCTACTGTAGGGAAAAAGGCGACTCGTCAATGACTCCATCAATCGTTACAGTAGTTGTATTCACGCCAGCCAACTGCAGACGGTTATAGTCGACCTATAGGACGAAGCACAACGCCGTAACCTAGACAAAGTTGCTCCCCAACACGCCGTAGGCACTCCACGGCGCCATTCAGAGGTACCTGCCGTTCACCTGACCGCTGACTTCAGGAAAATTGATGGAGCAACCATCTATGATGGTGTGGCCACCACAGATGCAACTCCTCCATAGATGACAGTTACCACATGTCAGGAAATCTAAATGACGTCACAGTCGACGAGCAATGTGACCAGGCGGTAGTTCACTCAGGATCTTCCTCTCCTGTAATGTCGGATGCTTACCATCATCAGCTAAAGACGACCATGTTCCTTAACACTAAAGCGATTATGCTAAAAGTCACAATGGGATGTACGTCCAACCGACAGGAACATAGTGCAAGAATGGCTCTTCGAATTTTTCGTACTAAGAGAATGTAATCATCATGTTATTCTCGGATGCAGGCTTCACAACCAATTATAGAACGTGGATGATCAGAGACCCAGATTGACGAAGCCATCCCAACATGCTGTGGACAGTTGTTGAAGATGTTGTTGTCCCACCACCATCGACGAGACGAGTTCCAATAGTCAGTCGCGATGATGTTCAATTAAACTTTGAAGCTTTAGTCTATTACGGAAAGCTGCTTACGCCAGAAAAAAATCTAGGCACCACCGACGATCATAAGCACAAGGTAGGTAGTCAAGGAGACTTTTGGAGCACTGTCGCGAGAAGCCATAACTCATTCCTTAGTGTACGTGTTTACTTACACCAAAAACAGTCTAGGAAGGGCAGAACAGTGTCTTCGTCCCTGCTACCGCAAAAGATAACGCGGGGATGGAAGCCAGTGTAAAACTGTCAATAGCATCTGCCTCGACCGAGGAAACACGTCGGCGAATGATAGTCATTCTCTGCCAATTTTCGGACGGTCTGAAATTCGGAATGGAGAAACGACAGAAAAAGCAACCCAAGGTAAACTTTGTACCAACATTTTGGGAATCATGTACTAATTAACAAGCGCCCAGGTAGAGTGTCGCCAGCTGAACGACAGATATTCCGGGAGGAAGTGGAGAAGATTATGCAAGATGTCATCACTGAACGTTCAGAGCCTCCTTGACCCTATATCACAGACAGCACATGGCGTTACTATGTCGACTGCCAACGACAGATGTCTATCCATTGCAGCTCATTGATGACACCCTTGACTGCTTGAAAGGCGCCAAGTATTTACTATGGACTTGCAGGCAGGGTGCTGGTAAATCGAGGCTAACTGGGAAAGTACTACTAAAGTTATACCGTTTGATTATGTAATATTCCGGCCGCTTTCCGACGTATGTTGGACAAACTGTTTCGACACCTTGAATGGACGACATGTCTTTACTGTCTGGAAGACACTTGAAGAACATCGTAGCTGCTTGACAACCATATTAAAATGTGTTCAGCCTGCACACCTTCAACTCAGTTAGGAAAAGTGCTCCTTCACCATCCAAGAAATAAGAAACTTTGCTCATCTAGTGCATGACGATGGAATACGACATTCATGATGTGGGACGTTTTCGCAGAATCTGCGCACACTAATGGCGACTGATAGAGGACCTCTGTACCAAGGCACACTTTTCAAGAACTACTGCAGGAGACGCCAAAATATCCCGGGATGAAGGTACAAGAAAGATATTTCTTTGACGTTAAAAAGGCGCTAACATTTGCTCTAGTCCTAGCGTCGAACGATAAACGTGCCAAGACATCGATTTTCTCAGGTTTGGAATAGTTGCAGTTCTACTGTAAATTCAGGAAGGTGCTGAAAGCTGATAGTTCATGCTTCCAGAATACTATCCAAGTCCGATATGAATTACTGTGCAACCTAGAGGTTCCCTTGCTGTTGTCTGGGCTATTTGGCAAACCGTTCACTGGTGTGAAGGACACAATTCTCTTCGCTGGCTGACTAGCCTGGAGGATCCTTTGAGTCGACAGGGGAAATAGGCAATGCGTCTTTACGAGTATGATGTCAGAGTAGTGTACAAAAGTTGACACAAACACAGGGACGATATCGACTTTTAAGAAATCCCTTGGTAGAACACAGTAGCGCAGATGATATCTTAGTCAAATGGTTCAAATGGCTCTGAGCACTATGGGACTTAAATTCTGATGTCATCAGTCCCCTAGAACTTAGAACTACTTAAACCTAACTAACCTAAGGACATCACACACATCCATGCCCGAGGCAGGATTCGAACCTGCGACCGTAGTTGTCGAGCAGTTCCAGACTGTAGCGCTTAGAACCGCTCGGCCACTCCGGGATATCTTAGTCATCACAGCATTAAATGAAGTTGCTGCTGCCCAGAAGTAAGGTAGAGCACTTGCTCAGAGCCATTTGAACCATTTAAACAATTTTTCGATGATTCCAGAATGAGATTTTGACTCTGCAGCGGAGTGTGTTCTGATATGAAACTTCCTGGCAGATTAAAACTGTGTGCCGGACCGAGACTCGAAATGGGAACCTTTGCCTTTCGCGAGCAAGTGTTCTACCATCTGAGCTACCCAAGCGCGACTCACTCCCCTATAACCTTTCTTCCAGGAGTGATAGTTCTGAAAGTTTAGCAGGAGAGCTTCTGTGGAGTTTGGAAGGTAGGAGACGAGGTCATGGCAGAAATAAGTATGTGAGGATGGGGCCTGAGCCGTGCTTGGGTAGCTCAGATGGTAGAGCACTTGCCCGCGAATGGCAAAGGCCCCGAGTCTCGGCCCGGCACACAGTTTTAATGTGCCAGGAAGTTTGAATTTGCGATGTGTTTAAATGTTGTATTCCGAGGAATACCATCATCACATTTGAACACAGTTTCTTTATTTTTGAAAAAAAAAATCACGACACACTTGTGAAACCTCGCTAAGATACTTCGCTCGCTTTTGTGGGAAATACCACATCCATTCCTTGTCTCTGAGTACAAGCTGCCTCGACACTTTAAAAAAGATCGCTGCACAGTGTTTTGCTTCAAGGTGTGTCATAAATATATCGTTAAACAACCTGCCAGCATGGATTTCACAGACTGAATATACACTTGGACTGTAAGAGATATTTATTAAAACTACAGATTGACACTGCTCTGGAATATTAGGGTGCATAAACAAATTAAGTAAAGTGTTTAATACCTCAATAAATTTGCAAATGTTGCTTTAAACATTTTGCTTCAAATGCACCCTAACGCAGAACACTGCACTGTCTTCCCAGGTGCCTGTGGGGCAGAAATACATTATTTAGAAAAATAAATGCCAACACACGCGAAAACACGCCGCGCGGAAATGTTATCTACAAATTGAAACTAAAATACACTACTGGCCATTAAAATTGCCACACCAAGAAGAAATGTAATTGATAAACGGGTATTCAATGGACAAATATACTATTCTAGAACTGACATGTGATTACATTTTCACGAAATGTGGGTGCATTGATCCTGAGAAATTAGTACCCAGAACAACCACCTCTGGCCGTAATAACGGCCTTGATACGCCTGGGTATTGAGTCAAACAGAGCTTGGATGGCGTACAGGTACAGCTGCCCATGCAGCTTCAACACGATACCACAGTTCATCAAGAGTAGTGACTGGCGTATTGTGATGAGCCAGTTGCTCGTCCAGATTGACCAGACATTTTCAATTGATGAGAGATCTGGAGAATGTGCTGGACAGGGCAGCAGTCGAACATTGTCTGTATCCAGAAAGCCCCGTACAGGACCTGCAACATGCGGTCGTGCATTATCCTGCTGAAATGTAGGGTTTCGCAGGGATCGAATGAAGGGTAGACCCACGGCTCGTAATACATCTGAAATGTAACGTCCACTTTTCAAAGTGCCGTCAATGCGAACAAGAGGTAACCGAGACGTGTAAGCAATGGCACCCCGTACCATCACGCCGGGTGATACGCCAGTATGGCGATGACGAATACACGCTTCCAATGTCGACAAATACGGATGCGACCATCATGATGATGTAAACAGAACCTGGATTTATGCGAAAAAAATGACGTTTTGCCATTCGTGCACCGAGGTTTGTCGTTGAGTACACCAATGCAGGCGCTCCTGTTTGTGATGCAGCGTCAAGGGTAACCGCAGCCATGGTCTCCGAGCGGTTAGTCCATGCTGCTGCAAACGTCATCGAGCTGTTCGTGCAGATGGTTGTTGTCTTGCAAACGTCCCCATCTGTTGACTCAGGGATCTAGACGTGGCTGCACGATCCGTTACAGCCATGCGGATATGATGCCTGTCATCTCGACTGCTAGCCATACGAGGCCGTTGGGATCCAGCATGGCGTTCCGTATTATCCTCCTGAACCCACCGATTCGATATTCTGCTAGCAGTCATTGGATCTCGACCATCGCGAGCAGCAATGTCGCGATAAGATAAACCGCAATCACGACAGGCTGCAATCGGACCTTTATCAAAGCAGGAAACGTGCTGGTACGCATTTCTCCTATTTACACGAGGCATTACAACAACGTTTCACCAGGGAACGCCGGTCACCTGCTGTTTGTGTATGTGAAATCGGTTCGAAACTTTCCTCATGTGAGCACGTTGTGTCGCGACCGGCGCCAACCTTGTGTGAATGCTCTGAAAAGCTAATCATTTGCATATGACAGCATCTTCTTCCTGTCGATTAAATTTCGCGTCTGTAGCACGTCATCTTCGTGGTGCAGGAATTTTAATGGCCAATAGTGTAAATTAGCACAATTATACCACTTCAAATCTCTGAAAATGATTCTACATCAAGTAAATACACTGATGGAAATGGAAAAAAGAACACATTGACACCGGTGTGTTAGACCCATCATACTTGCTCCGGACACTGCGAGAGGGCTGTACAAGCAACGATCACACGCACGGCACAGCGGACACACCAGGAACCGCGGTGTTGGCCGTCGAATGGCGCTAGCTGCGCAGCATTTGTGCACCGCCGCCGTCAGTGTCAGCCACTTTGCCGTGGCATACGGAGCTCCATCGCAGTCTTCAACACTGGTAGCATGCCACGACAGCGTGCACGTGAACCGTATGTGCAGTTGACGGACTTTGAGTGAGGGCGTATAGTGGGCATGCGGGAGGCCGGGTGGACGTACCGCAGAATTGCTCAACACGTGGGGCGTGAGGTCTCCACAGTACATCAATGTTGTCGCCAGTGGTCGGCGGAAGGTGCACGTACCCGTCGACCTGGGACCGGACCGCAGCGACGCACGGATGCACGCCAAGACCGTAGGATCCTACGCAGTGCCGTAGGGGACCGCACCGCCACTTCCCATCAAATTAGGGACACTGTTGCTCCTGGGGTATCGGCGAAGACCATTCGCAACCGTCTCCATGAAGCTGGGCTACGGTCCCGCACACCGTTAGGCCGTCTTCCGCTCACGCCCCAACATCGTGCAGCCCGCCTCCAGTGGTGTCGCGACAGGCGTGAATGGAGGGACGAATGGAGACGTGTCGTCTTCAGCGATGAGAGTCGCTTCTGCCTTGGTGCCAATGATGGTCGTATGCGTGTTTGGCGCCGTGCAGGTGAGCGCCAAAATCAGGACTGCATACGACCGAGGCACACAGGGCCAACACCCGGCATCATGGTGTGGGGAGCGATCTCCTACACTGGCCGTACACCTCTGGTGATCGTCGAGGGGACACTGAATAGTGCACGGTACATCCAAACCGTCATCTAACCCATCGTTCTATCATTCCTGGACCGGCAAGGGAACTTGCTGTTCCAACAGGACAATACACGTCCTCATGTATCCCGTGCCACCCAACGTGCTCTAGAAGGTGTAAGTCAACTACCCTGGCCAGCAAGATTTCCGGATCTGTCCCCCATTGAGCATGTTTGGGACTGGATGAAGCGTCGTCTCACGCGGTCTGCACGTCCAGCACGAACGCTGGTCCAACTGAGGCGCCAGGTGGAAATGGCATGGCAAGCCGTTCCACAGGACTACATCCAGCATCTCTACGATCGTCTCCATGGGAGAATAGCAGCCTGCATTGCTGCGAAAGGTGGATATACACTGTACTAGTGCCGACATTGTGCATGCTCTGTTGCCTGTGTCTATGTGCCTGTGGTTCTGTCAGTGTGATCATGTGATGTATCTGACCCCAGGAATGTGTCAATAAAGTTTCCCCTTCCTGGGACAATGAATTCACGGTGTTCTTATTTCAATTTCCAGGAGTGTAGATATTGTTAAATACACTGTCACGTAAATAGATATTGTTAAGTACACTGTCACGGTAAGTTGCTACACGAGGTACGGTCGTAACCCGGGACCCGCTAAGTGGTGCGTCCGTCCGCAGACACAGCTCGCCACAGGTGAAGCGGCGACCGGAATCGCGGGTACTCCGGCGCAAATAACGGCTCGGGGTACAGGTTGGTGTTTCCAGAACCCAACATCCAAAAGCACACGAAATCCGTGGCTGGCAGACCAGCACCGAACTGTCCTGCGTGCTCAGACCAGCATTCATTGGCAGGCGGGGTGGGATGCTGCACTCCTATTGGCCCCTGAAAATACTTTCCATGAACGGCCCTTCCTGATCGGTTCCCTCCATGTAAGTGTGTCTATGTAAGATCTGCCCCCTCCGCTCCCAGTCTCATTCTGCCAGCGTCAGTTCGTCAGTGTGGTTGTCCTTTTAGTTGTGCGTGCGGCCGTCCGTTGTTCAAAATGAAGAGTTCGGCGACGTCCAGCACCATGAGCGTTGGAGGCCAACGGTGTAGAACTGTAGAAGAAGAAGAATATGAAGTGCCATGAGTTGTTGACAGTGGAAAAAATTAGCGTGTTAAAAAATTCTCGTCAGTAATTCAGTTTCTTCTCCTTTTACAGCGCAACTTTAGCATTTTATCTCGGATTGTGAGGGCAGACGGGAGTAGGAGGAGAAGGCTGGACCACAGCGAACTTTCTTTGTCGAGGTCCAGCCTCCTGTGGTAAGCCTGCCTGTAGAGCTGGCACGTGAGTATTATAAAAAGTTTCATGGTAGTAGTAGTGTAACTTATTTTTGTATCATCAGTTTATTTCTCGTTTCATACTTGTTCATGTTATAGCTCACGTGGTGAAATGCAACTTGAGCTGGAGGCTGAAAAAATACACCAGCCACAAGCTGAGGAACATGCTTCAGCTGTGAATACACAGCGCCAACGGTCGCGTGTACAGAAAAAGAAAAAAGATCTCTATAGTAGTTGCTGTATAATAAAAAATATGATTTGCCTTGTTACAGCAACAATTATGGAGAGATTAGACCTCCTAGACACGCAGCTGGAGGCTATTCACCAACTGCAGCATCAGTCTCCGGCAGCCAGTGGGACAGCAGAGCATCCTGTAAGTGAAAAAAAAAGAAATTTTTTGTTTGTTCGTTCGTGTCTGTAGTATAGAAGCTTTTTGTTCTTCTCTGAGAAATCTGCATTTACACAGAGGAGCCAAAGAAACTAGTACACCTCCCAAATAACGTGTAGAGCCTTCCAAAGCACGCAGAAGTGCCAAAACACGACGTGGCATGGACTCGACTAACATCTGAAGTACTGCTGGAGGGGATTGACACTATGAATCGTGCAGGGCTGTCCAAAAATCGTGAAGAGTACGAGGGGGTGGAGATCTCTTATAAACAGCACGCTTCAAGGCATCCCAAATATGCTCAACAATGTTCATGTCTGGGAAGTTTGGTGGCCAGCGGAAGTGTTTAAACTCAGAAGATTGTTCCTGGAGACACTCTGTAACAATTCTGGAAGTGTAGGGTGCCGCAGTGTTCTCGTGAAATTGCCCAAGTCCGTCGGAATGCACAATAGACATGAATGGGGTTAGGTGATGACACAGGATGCTTACGTTTTGTCAGAGCCGTATTTAGACGTATCAGGGCTCCCATATCACTCCAACTGCACTCGCCCCACACCGTTACAGATGCCCCACCAGCTTGAACCGTCACCTGCTGACGTGTAGGCTCCATGGATTCATGAGGTTGTTTCCATACCCGTACAAATCCATCCGCTCGATACAATTTGAAAATAGACTCGTCCGACCATGCAACATGTTTCCAGTCATCAACAGTCCAATGTCGGTGTTGACGGGCACAGGCGAGACATAAAGCTTTGTGTCATGCGTGCTTCAAGGGTACACTAGTGGGCCGTCGGTTCGGAAAGCCCATATCAATGATGTTTCTTTGAATGTTTCGCAAGCCGACCCTTGTTGATGGCCCAGCATTGAAATCTGGAGCAATTTGCGGACGGGTTGCACTTCTGTCTCGTTGAAAGATTTCCGTCAGTCGTCGTTGGTACCGTTCTTGCAGGATCTTTTTCCGGCAGCAGCGATGTCGGAGATTTGATGTTTCACTGGATTCCTGATATTCGTAGTGCACTCGTGAAATACTCGCACGAGAAATTCCCTAGATTTCTACCTCGGAGATGGTGTATCCCATCGCTCATGAGCCGACTATAATACCACGTTCAAATTCACTTAAATCTTGATAACGTGCCATTGTACAAGCGGTAACCGAACTAACAAACTGCACGAGACGTTTGTTGTCTTATTTAAAGTGTTGCCGACCGCCTCGCCTTATTCTGCCTGTTTACATATCTCTCTATTTGAATACGCGTGCCTGTAGTCATTTGTTTGGCGCTTCAGTGTATATCTTCTTGTTGCTGTAGACAAGATGGATTGGAGGCACCTTATCGATTCTGACAGGGATGAGATACCTGAATGTGTCAGGGAAATGGCCCTAGACGAAGAGCCGCAAAGGCAGCGTGACCTGGCTGGCCCCTTTAGAGGATGAGTTTCCTAAACAGGTGGCAGAGATACCTGACAACATTGATGAAACGTTCAAGCCGTGGGCCCAGAGCATGAGATTTAATTAATCACTATACTTGCAAATAATCAGTGTTCTTTCTTTCCTTGTAGCAGCAGCAGCAGCAGCAGGTGATGTCTAGAGCGTTACACGTAACTGTGTTCTTTTTCTTTCTCTCTCCTACAGATGTCGCGTCTTTGTGACCATCTCCAGAATACGCCATGGCTCGGGTACCGGTGGCGGCATATACTGCAACACAGAGGTGGGGTCCCGTGCGAGACGTCTCGCCGCCCGAAATGCCACAGCCGGCACTGTGGCTGCCACGGCCACCCCAGCATCGCATCTCTGGACTGAGAAAGCGGCTACCACACCTCAGGCTAGCGGATCACGCATACAGCAGCAGCAGCAGCAGCATGGGAAGCCGTCGCCACAGCCTGGCTCTTCCCAATGGCCTGACCCAGTAGCGCCGCCTCATCCTCCTTCTCAGACTCGCCGGCAGCAAGACAGTTGTATGTTTTTCATGTGGAAAGGTTTCCTACGAAATTATGACCGCACTGCAGTAATTAACAGATTTTGAACGCGGAGTGGAAGTTGGGAAAGGCGCATGGGACATTCCATTTCGAAAATAGTTAGCGAATTCAATATTCCAAGATTTATAGTGTCAAGAGCATGCCGAGAGTACCAAATTTCAGGTGTTACCTCTCACGACGGACAACGCAGTGGCCGAAGGCCATCACTTATCTACCAACAGCAACGGCGTTTGTGTAGAAATTTCAACGCTAACGGACAAGCAACTCTACGTGAAATAACCGCAGAAATCAACGTGACGTATGAAGAACATATCTGTTACGAAATTTGGCGTTAATGGGCTTTGGCGGCAGACGACCGACGCGAGTGCCTTAGCTAACAGCACGACGTGGCACGCAGCGCCTCTCCTGAGCTCGTGGCCGTGTCGGTTGGACGCTAGACGAGTGGGAACAAGTGGCCTGGTCCGGTGCGCCCCGATTTCAGTTGGTGCGAGCTGATGGTAGGAGTCGAGTGTGGCGCAGACCCCACAAAGCCATCGACCCAGGCTGTCAACAAGGCCGCACGCAAGCTAGCAGTGGCTCCATAATGGTGTGGGCTGTGTTTACATGGAATGTGTAATGCTATTGTAAATATAAGACTGCCATTAATCTGTATATTTGAAATTTTTTTGTTTCATAATAATTTTGAAAAATTAAGAAAATACTCTAACGAGAATAAGCTTTTGTTAAGTGTAGTTTATCTATTTAAAATAACCTCTTTGACGTAGGTGGAATAAATGTATTAAAACATATTTTGCAAATAATTATGTAATATTTCAAGTACAACTGTAATTAATTATGTCAATTTTGTATTTATGTCCTGCCATACAATTTTAGATGGTTCATACTTAGGGTTTTTGTGAGCAGAAGTGTGAATTGAAAAGATGTAGGGATCATACACTCCTGGAAATTGAAATAAGAACAACGTGAATTCATTGTCCCAGGAAGGGGAAACTTTATCGACACATTCCTGGGGTCAGATACATCACATGATCACACTGACAGAACCACAGGTACATAGACACAGGCAACAGAGCATGCACATTGTCGGCACTAGTACAGTGTATATCCACCTTTCGCAGCAATGCAGGCTGCTATTCTCCCATGGAGACGATCATAGAGATGCTGGATGTAGTCCTGTGAAACGGCTTGCCATGCCATTTCCACCTGGCGCCTCAGTTGGACCAGCGTTCCTGCTGGACGTGCAGACCGCGTGAGACGACGCTTCATCCAGTCCCAAACATGCTCAATGGGGGACAGATCCGGAGATCTTGCTGGCCAGGGTAGTTGACGTACACCTTCTAGAGCACGTTGGGTGGCACGGAAGACAAGCGGACGTGCATTGTCCTGTTGGAACAGCAAGTTCACTTGCCGGTCTAGGAATGGTAGAACGATGGGTTCGATGACGGTTTGGATGTACCGTGCACTATTCAGTGTCCCCTCGACGATCACCAGAGGTGTACGGCCAGTGTAGGAGATCGCTCCCCACACCATGATGCCGGGTGTTGGCCCTGTGTGCCTCGGTCGTATGCAGTCCTGATTGTGGCGCTCACCTGCACGGTTCCAAACACGCATACGACCATCATTGGCACCAAGGCAGAAGCGACTCTCATCGCTGAAGACGACACGTCTCCATTCGTCCCTCCATTCACACCTGTCGCGACACCACTGGAGGCGGGCTGCACGATGTTGGGGCGTGAGCGGAAGACGGCCTAACGGTGTGCGGGGCCGTAGCCCAGCTTCATGGAGACGGTTGCGAATGATCCTCGCCGATACCCCAGGAGCAACAGTGTCCCTAATTTGCTGGGAAGTGGCGGTGCGGTCCCCTACGGCACTGCGTAGGATCCTACGGTCTTGGCGTGCATCCGTGCGTCGCTGCAGTCCGGTCCCAGGTCGACTGGCACGTGCACCTTCCGCCGACCACTGGCGACAACATCGATGTACTGTGGAGACCTCACGCCCCACGTGTTGAGCAATTCGTCGGTACGTCCACCCGGCCTCCCGCATGCCCACTATACGCCCTCGCTCAAAGTCCGTCAACTGCACATACGGTTCACGTCCACGCTGTCGCGGCATGCTACCAGTGTTAAAGACTGCGATGGAGCTCCGTATGCCACGGCAAACTGGCTGACACTGACGGTGGCGGTGCACAAATGCTGCGCAGCTAGCGCCATTCGACGGCCAACACCGCGGTTCCTGGTGTGTCCGCTGTGCCGTGCGTGTGATCATTGCTTGTACAGCCCTCTCGCAGTGTCCGGAGCAAGTATGGTGGGTCTGACACACCGGTGTCAATGTGTTCTTTTTTCCATTTCCAGGAGTGTAGGTAGAACGGAACTCCGTTCTGTGGTGGAATGGAAAAGGTGGTGGGGCGCGCTAGTGAGAATTGGCGCGCAAGTGGCTCACACAGTCGGTAGCTGCCCTGCAAGTGGTGGAGGCGCATTACGTTGGTGAAGCGTTAGAGGCCCCGAATTTACCTGCAAGACTGGGTTTTGGCCTCGGACGTGTTCTACATGATTGGCGCCGTACGGCAATAAATTAATATCTCAGAAATTTGTAATTTTATGGTCGCCACCAAGAGGCGTACCTGCGCAATGTTACTACGAAGCAACGCCTCACGCCACCTTCGACATCAGTAACAGGCAAAGTACTTTATTTAGAAGTGTATCACAGTATGAACCATCCATCTTCAATCAGTGGAATATAAGTTTTAAATGTACCTTTGTGTTTAACCGTGATTTTCCTATGTCGTTTACCTCAGTAGGGTCCTTACCTAAACGAATTTATTCCGAGTACCCTGATGTTTATTGTAGCTTGAATAATTGTAAATTACTGGCAATAGTACTGTTTTGGTAGTAAATTCTGAAAATTATTATTAAATACTAAAGTTTGCACGTATCAGTTTAAGGGCCACCGCTTTGCGTGACCATAAGTTTTCAATAGCATTTCTGAAAGTAAAGTAACATAATTGTTTAACTGCAACAATCTTAACAGTAATTGTTCGTGTTGCTTCTCCATGTCAAAGAAAGCCAGACAAATATTCGTGTAAGTAAAACGTTAACAAATAACAGTCCTAAAGAAATGAAATATATTCGTGTTAAATAACAGTTTTGGTCATATGAATGATAGCTATAAGTTTAATATTTTTTGTATCCTTGTTGAAACATATGTGTGTATCCTGTAAATAATTACTGAAGTATGGTGATAAATTGCACATGTAACAGAAAGTGGGATTAATAGTACTTACTGCCAAGTGACCGTAGTAAGTGAAAGTAGTTATTTATTCAGTGTCGAAAATTGACTTCATCTTTTTGGGTAGACACTGTGCCCGATTTGAGCTGGCGGCCGTTTTATTAAGCGAAACAGTTTATTGTTATAAGAGGCCTTGTCTGATAAAAATTTTCCAAAAGTAATTACTCTCACTGCTTTTCCCCCAAACTGTATGATTCGGAGAAAAAAAATTCGATATTTTACCATTGGGTTGAACACGGTTAAAATCTCTCTCCGAGAGTCGCTGGTTTGGAGTGTTAGTGCTGCGTAATTTTGTGGTGGTGTTTCTGCCGCTACTTACTGCACAGTTTTGACATTCCGAATCGCGGATCTTCCGTCTTTAAGGTGGTAGAACTTAAAAGTTGTGGTACCGTATTGACGTGAAGCTGAAAGAAACGTTGCAAATAGACTGGGTCCTCTGGCTCAACTGAACGATCATTGACTGGAAATGTTTATTTTCGGCTACTTAGAGACCATTTGAAGCCATTCATGGACTACATGTTCCCAGGCAACGATGCAGAATTTGTGGATGATAATGCGCCGTGTCATCGGGACACAATTGTTTGCGATTGGTTTGAAGAACATAATCGAGAGGCCAGTTCGTGCACAAAATCCTGCACTGGCAACACCTTCGTAATTATGGACGGCTGTAGAGGCAAGAGCTGACAAGTGGAAGAATTATCGCACAATCAGCTTAGCAGGTCATCCATTCCAGTAGCTGACAAGAATAATATACACAAGAATGGAAAAGAAAATTGGAAATGTGTTAGATGACGATCAGTTTGTTTTTAGAAAAGGTGAAGGTACCAGAGAGGCGGTTATGACATTACGGCTGATAGGGGAAACAACACTAAAGAAAAATCAAGGCACTTTTATAGGAACTAGCATTCGTCAATGTCAAATGGTGCAAGATATTCAAAATTCTGAGGAAAGTAGGGGTAACTTTGAGGGAGAGACGGGTAATATACAACATGTACAGTAGTCAAGAGGGAATAATAGGAGTGGAAGACCAAGAATGAACTGCTCAGATTAAAAAGGGTGTAACAGAGGGATGTAGTCTTTCGCCTCTACTGTCCAATCTGTATAGCGAAGAAGCAACGATGGAAATAAAAGAAAGTTTCAGGAGTCGAATTAAAATTTCTAGGTGAAAGGATATCAGTGATACGATTCGCTGGTGACATTGCTATCCTGAGTGAAAGTGAAGAATTACATGATCTGCCGAATGGAATGAACAAGCTAGGGAGTACAGAATATGGTCTGAGAGTAAATCGAAGAAAGACGAAAGTAATGAGAAGTAGCAGAAATGAGAACAGTGAGAAACTTAACATCAGGATTGATGGTCAGGAAGTAGATGAAGTTAAGGAATTCTGCTACCTAGGCAGTAAAATAAGCAATGAAGGAGGCAGCAAAGAGGACATCAAAAGCACACTAGAAATAGCAAAGAGTTCATTGCTGGTCAAGATAAGTCTAGTAGTATGAAAAATATGCCCATAATTTGAGGAAGAAATTTCTAAGAATGTACGTCTGGAGTACAGCATTGTATGGTGGTGAAACATGGAGTGTGGTAAAACAGGAAAATAAGAGAATAGAAGACTTTGAGATGTGGCGCTACAGACGAATGTGCCTGAAAAGGTAAGGAATAAGGAGGTTCTGCGCAGAATCAGAGAGGAAAGGAATATGTGGAGAACACTGATAAGAAGTAGAGACAGGGTGATAGGACATCTGTTAAGACATGGAATGACTTTCTTGATACTAGAGGAAACTGTAGAGGGCAAAAACTGTGGAGGAAGACAGAGATTGGAATACGTCCAGCAAATAATTGAGGACGTAGATTGCAAGTGCTACTCTGAGATGAACAGGTTAGCACAGGAGAAGAATTCATCGCGGGCAGCGTCAAACCAGTCAGAAGACTGATGACCCGAAAAAAAAGAGGGAGCATGTCTCGACATTTCTGTAGGGGACTTCCAACGATTTGTTGAGTAGATGCCACATCGGGTTGCTGCACGACGTAGGGCAAAAGGAGACCCGACACGGTGTGAGCAGTTATACCATTACTTTTGTCGCCTCGTTGCACTAAGACCCAGGCAGTATGAGTCCACTTAACAGTACAACGTTGCACTTTCTGGACTGGCTGCATGCACTGACTCGACCAAAAGGGGTGCCATAAAGCCGTTGTATTCTCTCATGAGGAAAATTGGCAAACACAGCCATGATGCGAATCCATGCCCGATGACTCCCCACACCATAGCGTCAGGATTAGCATTACTGTGGAAGATTAGGACTTGTGGAAGAATGATCATCTGCGGTAGTCCAAAAGCGCGATTCATCGGCGAAAGCAATCTAGCCCCATTCATCAGCAGTCCACGACTCTGAGACGCGAAAAAGTCCAAATTCAGCCATTTGTGTTGTGACGTTAATGAGAGCTTGTGAATGGGGTGACAGATCGCTAGTCCACTGATGCTAGTCTCTGGTCAATGGGATGGGATGATATGGAATGTTGTAGGGAGCTCATTACTTGTTTTTGGATGACAGACACAGATGTAAATGTATGCACAGTTTAGCGATTATCCCTTGTGGTGCTCACATATGGTCGACTGGAATCTTGATTGCGAGTGTGCCTGCATTTACGTTCCCACGAGTCCAGCCTTGGGCCACTATCACAATCGAATGCCCCACAAATCTGGATACTGCACAATTCGACCAGCCTGCCATAACGGAACCATGGCCGAGGCCCTTTTCAAACTCTGTCAGGTGCTGATACACCGTCTCACACGAGTCTCAATGTCCTTCGCAGTCATTACTCAACATCTTACTCTTTTCACACTCCTTATACATCCTACCACGTGTAATGACAACACAAAACACGAGCAACACAAATGCACTCTGTTGGCCATTCTACCGACCACGGAGGTTCAGTTACAAACCCGCCGATGCTGTGAACGTGTGCGGAGTTACGGTGACATCCGACCATGTCTTCTGGATATTTCACTTTTTTCCCTTGGTCGTTGTAATTGTAGAAAACGTAGGTGCCAGGCTGAAATTCGTTGCGAGAAGCTTAATGAAATGTAATCCATAAGAAGTGGCATACGAAACACTTGTTCGCGTGATTCTTGAGATTTGTTCACCATCGTGGGGCATTTTCAAACTGGAGTAATAGAACATTTAGAAGATTCCATACAAAATGGTGCGATTCGTCGCGGAATCGTTTGCTCGTCGCGAGAACGTTGCAGAGCTGTACAACAAACTGCAGTGGCAAACGATACAAGAGTGGCGTTTGATCACAAATAGGTACACTGTTAAACTTTCGTGTGACTAGTGCCTCCGTCGGGTAGACCTTTCGCCAGGTGCGAGTCTTTCTATTTGAAGCCACTTCGGTGGGGATGATGATTAGGACAGCACAACATCCAGTCGATGAGCGGAGAAAATCTCCTATCAAAATGGTTCAAATGGCTCTGAGCACTATGGGACTTAACTTCTGAGGTAATCAGTACCCTAGAACTTAGAACTACGTAAACCTAACTAACCTAAGGACACCACACACATCCATGGCCGAGGCAGGATTCGAACCTGCGACCGTAGCGGTCTCCAGCTCCATACTGTAGCGCCTAGAACCGCTCGGGCACGCTGGGCGGCGGATATGACTTCCTCTCACTTCCGGCTCGTAAATCACCATTATGAAAATATCAAAGAAATTAGAACTCATACAGAGATTTATCGACAGTCGTTCTTCCTGCAAATGATTCGAGAATGGAACAAGAAAAGGGGACTTAGGGAGGGCGAGAGGGGGAGGGGGGAGGGGGGGAGGGACAGTGGTACTGGGGGCCGAACCGCACTATAATCGTGGGTTCGATGTGGGGCGGCGGTGGGGTGGGTGGACTGCTGTAGCATGTTGTGGAGTTGTGAACCACTGAGGGCTACGGCGGGGACGAAGCCTCTCCGCCGTTTCTAGGTCCCCAGTTCAATACAATACGATACAGCGTCATTAGTCAGGCCGAATGGGGCAGGTACTGTAGGATGCAATGCAACCACGTCACAGGATGACCGCTATGAATTAACAGACTATACAGCTTTGTGCACAGTCTTGGAGTGTTGGCTCGAAGTTGGAATAATCTTTCGGAGAACTTCCTCAAAGTTCCACAGCTGAAAGGAAACAGTTTGATTTTCCGACTTAACCTAGTTCCCATTTCAGTAAGTTTAGGTTATCTTCGCCAGTTGTGTTTAGCAGTTGAATTTTCTTTTAACACAGTTCGGTGACGGCACTTGTTTTAGGTACGTTGAGTAGATTCACCACGTTTATTCAAGGATACACTCACTAAGAAGGCACCACCAGTTTTCGTTTGTTGTAAGATTCACCGTATCTCCAGGTTACAAAACAGTTCCACAATCGTGGAAACAGAGTCTTCTCAAACCGCCTTCAGAGGCGTTACAGTACAGAGTCAAAACTATAAATGATGTAGCACTTTACAAACAAGCTCGGGAAGTGAAGTGCTTATTCCAGGATGTTCACACTATTTCATTCAACTCTCCATCAAACGTGCAAAGTTTCATACGCACCAGAGAAGTTTTGCCGTAACGAATCTACAAGTGGTATCTTGTTGAAAATCCACGAAACAAACTTGGTCGTAATATTTTGAAGTTCTGCTCACTAGCAGGCTGTGAATCTAAGATGATGTTCTTTGATTTGACAAGGTTCTTCAGATCTGTCTAGAATATCTGCTTTTGAGGTTCATCTAACATCGTTTAACAGTACACATAATGTTCCTTGCAACGCAGAATTCAAACTTCTCGCCGAATTACGTCAGGCAAAGAGGCGAGAATTTTCTTGTGTGGTTTTTAGTCATAACTTTATTATCTAACGATTCACTGAAGAAACATAGGTTTTTCAGAAACGTAATTGTGCGCATTACTGTGATTTTCATAGCTCTTGAAAAGAAGAATGCAATAAGGTATTTCGGTGTTCACGGCGGGACGATTCTAATTGCAATCTAATTGCAGAGCGGCTTTTGTGTCGTATGCGATGTTGATGACGAATGTGAAATTAGAAAGGTTATTAACCAACTGTTTTACTTTTCTTTGGTTAAATTAGAACTAAACATAGCGAAAATGTATTTTCAACGTTTTACAACCGCCTCATTTTTCTTAACTTTCGTGGGAAAACGATTTGGTGGCTCAAAAGAGACGGCCCTCGACCCAAAGGTAGTCGGCCATAATCCCAGTGGCAGAGATATTTTACTGACTGAAACCTCGCTGGCACAGTAAGGAGTTTTCGAGGCGTATAGCTAGTAATCAGCAAATTATACGTCGGCGTTCTGAATAGAATTACACAGCTTCCCACTGTACCTTGTGATGTAAGCGTATAAGATGCTGGCGGCGGTGATCATAATGTTGGCTGTGGGTATTATGCTTGGACGTTTTGCGTACTTAACGTTTCTTTACCACATTCCATCATAATGGTAGAGGGACAACGCTACACTTATTAACAGTTAGTTACCACCATTCACTGTCTGATGATCCTGTTACGCAGCCAGCCCACAGTTAGGAGGTAGACAATGACAGTCACCTCTGTTAGGATATTGTCAGCAGGACATGAGGGATGATAACATCAGGGGGAGGGGGAGGGGAGAATGTGGTTCGAGGATCTTGCACCGCTAACAAACATAGGCATGTCCACTCGCGTCTTCAAGGCGAAAGCATAGGTTGATTATAGTTTACTGATCGTCGACATTGAGGGAGGGCTGATAAGGTTTGAGAAGGATGGGTGGAAGTATCACCCATGCCATTTTCAAATTCACCTGAATAGAGGTGGGAAAACTACGACAGAGGAAGTGAATGTCGTGCAGTGATCAAGCAACTTACTTTTTGTCGAATGGTTCACCTCACCTCACTGAGACATCACTGTGAACCTACTCACGATGTGAGGAATTCCAACCTCTACCTCTCTGTTATCTTATGCTCCTCGCGTTTTTGCAATAAGTCTTACCGACATGCAAATGGCGGTACGTCAGTCTTCTACGTATTCAGTCCAGTTACCGAGATCAAACCATTTTAATTGCACAGATCAAGTAACGACCTCTCAAATGCGTATTCAGACAAACGTTGTCCTTCAGAAAGATAAACTAAAGAAACTTCATGTGCGCTGAAAGTGTAGCTCCTTTTAATTTTGCTGCTTCAGGAAACCCAAATGCTGTAATCGTATTGTCACTTACAGAGAAAATGTATCCATTTTATAATCTGATGTTATTTATCCAGAAATATAATTCATTAAAGTTAGAGACACACCTCTTTTGCAGTATCGTAACTTCAGTAAATGTGTGATACGATGAAAATAGTGAGTAAATGCAATGACAGCTGAGAACTTCTAAGGACTGAGGTACAGTTATCAGGCAGCTAATGTTAAGCCACATATGCCTGCAGTCACTTCCAAGACACGCTTGAGGTGGTGGTAAGAGCCCACTGGACAGTGGATAACTGGAACCGAATGATTCGGGGCGATGAATTACTCCCTATCTTATGGCAAGCCAAAGGAAGGGTTTGGGTTTGGTGAATGCCTGGAGAAAGTTACCGGCCATCATGCGTAGTGGCAGCAGTGAAGTACAAAAAGGTACGGGGATGTTTTCCATGGTTAGGGCGTAGTCCCCTAATTGCCCTTCTGGAAACGTTAAATGCGGAACAATATGAATAGGTTTTACTGCTTTATGTAGGGTATGCAGTAGAGGAACGGTTTAGGGGCAGTGACTATTTGTATCAGCATAACAATACAGCCTGTCGTAAAGAGCATCTGCAGACAATGTGGGGCAAATTCCTGAGAGGGTCTCACCGGCCTGGAGTCCCGTTCTGTACCCAACGGAGCACCGTTGGCATGAATTAGAACGTGGACTTCGCTCCAGACTTCGTAGTCCCAAATCTCTACATTCTCTGGTTTCAGCTCTTGTGGAAGAATGGGCAGCCATTACTCCACAGACGTTCGGACACATGACTGAAAGTGTCCTCTACAGTTCAAGCCATCATAAACGCGAAGAGTGAACACACCCACATTAATGCCAATCACTGTTTCAATTTTGAGCAGAGAGTGTATGCGGTCATAGCTGTATTTTATGTCGTAGTAGAGCACTGAGCGTACTTTCTGTGGCTGATAAATATGATCTCATGCATTGGCTTCGGGAGTCGCTCAGGGGAACAATTAGCCTGCCCATTCTGTGTTTAGCGTTCATG
The DNA here is from genome assembly GCF_023897955.1 of Schistocerca gregaria. Taxonomy (NCBI): domain Eukaryota; kingdom Metazoa; phylum Arthropoda; class Insecta; order Orthoptera; family Acrididae; genus Schistocerca; species Schistocerca gregaria. Next base: position 1,003,704,546 of record NC_064921.1, read on the forward strand.
AGGGCTGCATCTACCACACAGGGTAGCAACCTATGAGTTTTAGTAAATGTGTTCACTGCTAGTGGATCTTTTGTTTCAGCCTGTCAAGATATATGTTCAAATATTTAGAAATATTTTCCCTTTACTCGTTCCCAAAGCCGTGAAAGAACATTTGTAAGGCGAAGTGTTAGATTATTTGTGGCAAAGTCGAGGAACCCACTGCCGTGATCTTGTTCAAGACATTATTTTGTCTACATCAATGTAAAGAAAAGCAAAGTGGCTGGTCCAGTTAGAGTGCAGATTGCATTGTTGCCAAATTTCCCCTTCTCCATCCCTCTCCTCTATCTTGTCTTGATGATATCGTTATGTAGCGTTAACAATGTCTCCTTCCACTACCCAAATCATGTAATAGGCCAGTTGCAATATGCAGCCACATATCTACAATATTTCCGAACCGGCGTAGAAACTTGATGGTGACGACCCCCCCCCCCCCCCCCCCCCCCGGCTTCCACTCTCGACCGCTTCCACTCTCGACCGCTTGAGATAGGATGTCACAAATTTAAAGAAATCGATTTTTCAAAAATTTTTTGAGAGTGATATAGAGGCCTACCGTATAAAATATATATGTTCGAGGAAATGTGAGACATATTATTCAGTCTTAAGTGTGTCAAAGTGTAGTGACGTCTCTTCACACAGCATTCTTCCGTTGCATGTCACTCTATTTTGCTCTGTGGAATTCAGACGTGTGTGTTTTGTAATGGAACCATCAAACCTATATTCAGGACATTGGAAATTAAAATGTCCTGGTGTGTCTCTCCTACTTCCAGTCAGCCAGTTTGACGTCATACCTCCTTATTAAAAAACACACACACAATTAATACTGGGTGGGTTTTTTGAGACTAGAAGAATATAAACTCTTCAGAAAATTTGCACTCTTTACTGTCTATGAGCTAATAACTTTCTCGTTTGTGTGACATAAAATGAAACACAAGTAATTTAAAACCAGTGGAGGCCAGAGACAAGCAAGACGGTACACATTTCCTCAATCTTTAGTTCCCCGCGTTGTTTTCTCTCTAATATTGCTACAGCTTTACATGGCGAAAGAATCTATTATCTAAATAAAGTTCGTCAAACGTTTTGCTACAGGAAAAATCAAAATGTCGTTGTCTAATATTGAAAAAGCTATTAATACGAATTGTACCCAAGACTAGTGTGGTATTTCGATTTGATTACATCAATTTTGTCACTGTCTGCTAGACAAAACGAAATTTGCCTTTCTAGTTTTGCAGCAGTTGTCACACACGCCCAATAAGCGAGCCTGTTTTTGTACAAATGGTCATTTTATGTACCTCATTTCCATAAATATCACGACAGAAAATAGTTCAAGAAGTACCAATATCAAATGCCTGTTAGACATTGTTTTATGTTAGGAAATAGTTTCACACTTCATTCATAAGCTCCAGTTTCTCCAGCATGAGATCGAAAAGCGGTGGTACGAAATTTTTACGTAAATTTGGACTCCTCATATTCTTCCATATAATTTATGTGATGTTCTCGGTCCTCCGCCTTCCTCGTTCTAACAAACCATCTTGTCATCACTAATTGTGTAATTATTCCTGCCATTGTCAAAACTTATTCTCTGCTTAATTGACTAACCCTGACAGAAGCACAGGTACAGTTATCTCGCGTTTATTCTCTGGTTACCCGTTATTACGTGTTCTTACAACGCGTTTTCCGCACTATTCCGAGAGCAGAACATAAAGCAGCTGCTATTGCGGGACCGCACAGCTGATAGTGTAGCGACCTGGCAAAAAGCTTCTGTCAAAATTTAATTTTCTTGGATACACCGAGAAGATAATATGTAACCTGTCTTACCTCTTACTCCTGTTAATTGTTTATCTGGTATCTGACTTTATTGATTTCGCTAACAATGATGATTCACACACCGAATCAACCACATAAACAAACAGCGATTGGAATTCGCCCATTCGGGTTTATTCGTCTCAGCTCGTATAGTTCCATCCCATTTTGTCTGCAGGAGAGTTTTTTTTATTTCTAGATGCGACCGGGATTTCCCTGTTAGAGATATTACGTACATTATGCACATATCCAAAAATCAGCTGACGATTCGTTCAGACATCAACTTAGAATGCCTTCTAAAATGTTCAACAACCAGTTGGAACGCGTTTCAAAATATGAATACTCGATTGATCAATGTGCGCTAGATGCTAGGCACTTTGTGAAACAAGGTTTTTTCCTCAAGAATATGTGTCTGGCGCCCCCTGAAATTGCCACCCGGTGCAGGTACCATGGTTTGCCTTCTCTCCCCCCCCCCCCCCCCCCCCCATATCCGGGCCTGGCCCCACCTGTATAAAGAGCGGGAAATTCGAAAATGATAGGAAATTCCCAGTTATCCCACATGTTTTCCCCTACCCCTCTGACATCATATCCACTTGTGCTAATTATAAAATTCTGCGAAATTAAAAAATCCATGTTTAGTGCTTGTACATGGTCCAGCAGTAAAACCTCCTTCATTTTAATAGGCTGTCACAGAAAAGCTAAATAAGATAGAGAAAAATTACTTACATTTATAAAAGATACATACTTTGCCATTTTGGATTATTTAGTTTCAAAAATTATATCTGCCAAATGACGTCCTCCATTGTTGTCACATTGACGAACTCTATCCCGAAAGTTCTCCATACATCTTCGTGCCATTTCTGTTGCAATGGCTGCCACTTCTTGGGTAATGGCGTCTTTAAGTGCTTGCAGTGTTGTGTCAGCAAAGGAAAAAGAATCACAAGGCGATAAATCAGGCGACCTTGAGGGCCACACGATGTCTCCTCTCAAAGAGACAAGATGACCAGGAACCAACTCGCGCAACATTTCCATAGAACGCCGAGGGATGTGGGATGTTGCTCCGTCTCGCTGAAACCACACTTCTTGATCTTCATGATCTGCAATAAAGTGGTTTAGCCTAGGTTGGAGGAAGGTCCGTAGCATGTGACAATAACGGCTTAAATTAACTGTTACCTTGTGGCCACGTTATTCGAAAAAATACGGTCCCCACACAAAACATTCAGCAACAGCGCATCCTACTGTCACAAAAGGGCTGTGTAGTGGTTGCTAATGAATTTCACGAGGGTTTTTGCAGCCCAATAGCGGAAATTTTGTTTGTTTACAGTTTCTGATAAGTGGATTTGGGCCTCATTCGAAGAAATAAATAAACCGCTCATGGAATGTTTTGAAGAATTTCCTCACATGCAGCTGTGCGAGTTTCAAAAGCTCTTTCAATTAATTCCTGGGTAACCATCGTTTTGAAGGGGTGCATATGAATTTCTTTATGAAGAACTCTTCTTACACTTCTATCACATAATACCAGGACAGCTGCATGTTTAAGTGATGAAAGCATTGGTGACTCACACGCGCCACATTTTCCGGCGTTGTTGCAGTCCGCAGACGGCCAGTGGGTTTTCTTTCCGGTGTTGAACTTGTCATTCTAAAGTTTGACACCCACAACTGAATAGTTTTTCTGTCCGGGGCACGATCATGTCAGCCAAGTTCGAATCGTCTCCGAGACGCTCGCTGAGTACTAATCGCAGAACAACCGTTACGAATAAATTCGCCCACAACAAATGCACGGTGCTCATCGAGCCACCCCATGGGGCACACTGGGAATGGTACGTACACTGCTTTCAAACAAAACACACTCCACACTCTTCACTACAACTGGCACGCCGGCTGCGTCAAATGCGGGAGGTTTCTTAGCCGGACCCTATACTACAGGTGAAAATTCCAAGATGGCGGACCTGGGGATACACGTGTAGCCTGCTTGGTTGCCAGGTCAGTTACACCCAAGACACCCAAGACAGTGATCCAGGATGGCAGACCTGAGGACTCTGGCACAGCCAGTATTGTGGCTAGCCTTAGTTTTCCCCAGATGTATGACCTTAGAATCCAAAATGGTGATCGAAATGGCAGGCCTGAGGATGTGGGTGCAGCCTGCATGGTTGCAGGCCACTTGTTCTAACAAGGAATCCTTGACTGAGAGGTCGCAAAAGGCCAATGACGTTTACGACATTCGACGCCCCACATATTGTCTACCATGCAGCCACAATATCAGCTACTAATGGCAACAAGGGAGGGGACTGGGTGTGACCAGTGGCGAGCACAACTTGAGGCTACAGAGCATGGTAGCATTGCTTAGTCGACAAGTAACTCACGACAGTGCTTTGTTGATACAAAGCAGAGCAATGGCAACAAGAAACAAAGCAAACATTGCATTATATCTACAACAACAGTTGCCGAAGTTGTCATTTCTTAGGAAAGGAACCCAAGTAATTTTTCAGAGTGGCAGATTAAATAATCGAGTTTCTGGAAAATGAATCAATGGAATGTGTGGTGTCGTATGCGCTTGACTGTGTGGACAATGTTCATGAGCGGTACGGCAATGATGATACGTGCTTAACAAGTGAAAGTGATACTGAAATAAGTGTCTAGCCACGTAGCTCATGATGCTTGTCGGACAGAGAGCCACAGATCTCGTCTCCAGTGAAACGTAGCAAGAGACAGTCGTTGTCCAAGGAGCGGGTACTAAACATAGTTATGTACGTGGAAGAACATCCGCAGCATCGAAAACAATTATGAACAAATTGCGAATAAGTCCGCAACAATATGAGCGTGTAGTGAGTATGAAGAACTACTGATATTCACAGGAGAACACGATGTACAAAACTGGTGTCTGTGTGTCTCAAGGATGCTCGATCTAGTTTACACGATGTGTATGATGGTGACGCACCACCTTATGCACATCAAATTGTGCATGGCATAGATTACAATGATTTCAAGGGAAGCAGAAGGTGGTAATTTCAAACTATGCAGTAAAATCTTATTTTAAGCAACAAGTGGAAATATATACACTACTGGCCATTAAAATTTCTACACCAATAAGAAATGCAGATGATAAACTGGTATTCATTGGACAAATATATTATACTAGAACTGACATGTGATAACATTTTGACGCAATTTGGGTGCATAGATACCGAGAAATCAGTACCCAGAACAACTACCTCTGGCCGTAATAACGGCCTTGATACGACTGGGCATTGAGTCAAACAGACCTTGGATGGCGTGTACAGGTACAGCTGCCCATGCAGCTTCAACACGATACCACAGTTCATCAAGAGTAGTGACTACCGTATTGTGACAAGCCACTTGCTCGGCCTCTATTGACCAGACGTTTCCAATTGGTGAGAGATCTGGAGAATGTGCTTGCCAGGGTAGCAGTCGAACATTTTCTGTATCCCGAAGGCCCGTACAGGACCTGCAACATGCGGTCATGCATTATCCTGCTGAAATGTAGGGTTTCGCAGGTATCAAATGAAGTGTAGAGCCACGGGTCGTAACACATCTGAAATGTAACGTCCACTGTTCAAAGTGCCGTCAATTCGAACAAGAGGTGACCGAGACGTGTAACCAGTGGCACCCCATACCGTAGCACCGGGTGATACGCCAGTATGGCGATGACGAATACACGCTTCCAATGTGCGTTCACCGCGATGTCGCCAAAGACGGATGCGATCATCATGATGCTGTAAACAGAACCTGGATGCATCTGAAAAAATGACGTTTTGCCATTCGTGCACCCAGGTTCGTCGTTGAGTACACCATCGCAGGCGCTCCTGTCTGCGATGCAGTGTCAAGGGAAAGTGCAGCCATGGTCTCCGAGCTGATAGTCCATACTGCTGCAAGCGTCGCCGAACTGTTCGTGCAGATGGTGGTTGTCCTGCAAACGTCCCCATCTGTTGACTCAGGGATCGAGACGTGGCTGCACGATCCGTTACAGCCACGTGGATAAGATGCCGGTCATCTCGATGCTAGTGATACGAGGCCGTTGGGATCCAGCACGGCGTTCCGTATTACCCTCCTGACCCACCGATTCCATATTGTGCTAACAGTCATTATGTCTCGACCAACGCGAGCAGCAATGTTGCGATATGATAAACCGCAATCACGATAGACTACAACCCGACCTTTATCAAAGTCCGAAACGTGATGGTACGCGTTTCTCCTCCTTACACGAAGTATCACAACAACGTTTCACCAGGCAACGCCGGTCACCTGCTGTTTGTGTATAAGAAATCGGTTGGAAACTTTCCTCGTGTCAGCACGTTGTAGGTGTCCCCACCGGCGCCAACCTTGTGTGAATGCTCTGAAAAGCAAATCATTTCCGTATCACAGCATCTTCTTCCTGTCGGTTAAATTTCGCGTCTGTAGCACGTCATCTTAGTGGTGTAGCCAGTAGTGTAGTTATTGCATCAATTCCTTCCATTCCAAAATCCAAGCTAGTACTATGTTTTTGAAATCGAACACAAAAAAACAGGATGGATAGCACCTGTTATACAAGGTGGTGTAGTCAACAGCCAACAGACGCAACCAAAAGTCACAAACGTATATGCACTAGGCTTGTATCAGCTACATTTGAGAGCTGAACACATTTACACGAAACATGAAGTTGAATCATGACCATCAGAAGCGCTACAGATATGGATGCTGAAAAGGAACAACATTTTACAGGAATCGCACTTGGTCATTGCACCTGTGTTGTAGGTGCAGCCAGAATGGCAGCTTAGGGTGTTCGGTCTGTAATAAAAAACTGACTAAAAGAATCAACGATCAAATTCAACGAATGTCAAGTGACGCCGCCCAGACCAAACGCAATGAATAGTGGAGAAATGAGAGACATTAAAAAAAGGGTAGCGTCTTTGATTGGTAATCAAAACGTACTCGGTCCCGGGTTCGAGCCCCACCACTGGCTAATTTTGAATAAAAATCATCAGCAATGGCGGCCAAGGACTTCCAGCATAAGAAGTGACCCTCATTCAGCCAACGGCCTAGTCTGAGAGGGCGGAATGGTGGACAGAGATTCCGGTCGCTCTCTTGCCCTTGGCATAGGAAAACTACCCCTGAAGAAAGAAGAATTAGCAACGATCAACACCATGAGGATGCAGAAGGCAATGGAAACCACTGCATTAAAGACACATAACATGTGGTCTGAAACTTAAAAAGTGTCATAATGATCTCTCCATTGGCAAACGTTTTCGGAACAGTCCTCAGTCGGATGCGGGACTGGTCTGCCAGGGGAGAGGTGAAGATGAGAAAAAGATAGAACAGCCAACAACGGTTAACGTTCGAAGAGTAAAGCCGTGGAATGTTAGAATTCTGAACCTGGTAGGGAAGCTAGAATATCTGAAAACGGAAGTGCTAAGGCTCAATCTAGATATAATGAGGGTGAGTGTAGTGAAATGAAAATAAGACAAGGTTTTCTGGTAAGATGGGTATAGGGTAATATCAAAATTGTCGTTGTAAAAATTGTAATTGTAAGTGGTATAATGGGAGTAGCATTCGTTATGAATAGGAAGGTAGGGTAGAGTGTGTGTTACTGTGAACAATTCAATGATAGGGTTTTTCTCATCAGATTCGACACCAAACCAACACCGACAACGATGGTTCAGGTATACGTGCAGCCGTAGCAGGCTGAAGAACAAGAGACAGAGAAAGTATATGAGGATACTGAACGCGTAATTCAGTACGTAAAGAGAGATGAAAAATCTGATAGTCAAGGAGGATTGTAATGCTGTTGTAGGGAAAGGAGATGAAGAAGAGTTACAGAAGAATATGGGCGTGGTACTAGGAATGAGAGATGAGAAAGATTAATTGAATTCTGCAATAAATTTCAGCTACTAATAGTGAATACTCTGTTCGGGAAACACTAGAGGAGGAGGTATACTTGGAAAAGGCCGGGAAATAAGGGAAGATTTCAGTTACATTACACCATGGTCAGGCAGAATTTCCGAAATCAGGTATTGGATTGTGAGGTGTACCGAAGAGCAGATATAGATTCAGATTACTATTTAATAGTGATTAAAAGTAGGATGAAGCTTAAGAGATTAGTCAGGAAGGATCAGAAAGCTAAGAAGTACCAAGGAAGCAACAGATACGGCTGAGGTTCTCTGTGGCTATAGATACCATGATTAGGAATAGCTCAGTAGGCAGATCAGTTGAAGAGGAATGGAGATCTCTAAAAATAACAATCACCTAAGCTGAAAAGGAAAACACAGGTAAAAAGAAAGTAGCTGCGAAGAACCCTTTGGCAGTAAAAGAAATACTACAGTTGATCGATGAAAGACAGAAGTACAAAAATGTCCAGGGATATTGAGGGATGCAGAAATAGAAGTCGCTGTGGAATGAAACAAGCAGAAAGTGTAGGGAAGCTAAGACGAAATGGCTGCATGAAAAATGTGAAGAAATCTAAAAAGAAATGATTCTCGAAATGACAGGCTCAGCATACAGGAAAGTCAAAACTACCTTCGGTAACATTAAAAGGAAGAAGCGAAGGGGAGAGAGGGTAACATTAAGAGTGCAACGGGAATTCCGCTGTTAAATGCAGAGGAGAGAGCGGATAGGTGGAAGCAATACATCGAAGGCCTCTATGACTTGTCTGTTGTAATAGAAGAACCAGCTAGAGACGAAATAGAAGAGATCAGTGATCCAGTATTAGAATTATAATTCGAAAGAGATTCGGAAGACCTAATATCAAATAAGGCAGAAGGGATAGCTGACATTCCATGAGTATTTCTAAAATCATTGGGGGAAGTGGCAAGAAAACGACTATTCACGTTGGTGTGTAGAATATATGAGTCTGGCGATGTACCATCTGACTTTCGGAAAAATATCATCCATATAATTCCGAATACTGTAAGAGCTGACAAGTGCGAAAATTATCGCACAGGCAGCTTAACAGCTCATACATCCAAGTTGCTGACAAGAATAATACACAGACAAATGAGAAAGAAAGGCCGGCCGCGATGGTCTAGCGGTTCTAGGCGCTCATTCCGGAACTGCGTGACCGCTACGGTCGCAGGTTCGAATCCTGCCTCGGGCATGGATGTGTGTGATGTCCTTAGGTTAGTTAGGTTTAAGTAGTTCTAAGTTCTGGGGGACTGATGACCACAGATATTAAGTCCCATAGTGCTCAGAGCCACTCGAGAAAGAAAATTGAGAGCGTGTTAGACGACGATAAGTTTGTGCTTAGAAAAGGTAAAGGCACTAGAGTGGCAGTCCTGACGTTGTGGTTGATAGTGGAAGCAAGACTAAAGAAACATCTAGACACTTTCGTAGGATTTGTTGACCGGGAACAAGTGTTCGTCACTGTTAGACGTGTAAGATAATCGCTATTCTGATGAAAGTAGGAGTGACCTAGAGGGATAAACGGGTAATATACAACATGTACAGGAGTCTAGAGGGAATGATAAGAGTGGAAGACCAAGAACCAAGTGCTCGGATCAAAAGTGGTGTAAGACAGGGACGTAGGTTTCGTCCCTACTGTTCAGTATCTACATCGAAGAAGGATGACGGAAATAAAAGCAACGTTCAAGAGTGAAGTTGAAATTTAAGGTGAAATGATATCAATGATAAGATTCGCTGATGACGTTGCTGTCCTCAGTAGAAGTTAAGAAGAATTACAGGATCTGATGAATGCAAGGAACAATTTAAGGAATACAGAATGCGGCTTCTGAGTAAATCGAAAAAATAGGAAAGTAAGGAGAAGTAGCGGAAACGAGAACAACGAGAAACTTAACATCAAGATTGATGGTCACGCAGTAGATGCATTTAAGGAATTCTCCTGCCTAGGCAGCAAAATAACCCACGATGGACGGACCAAGGAGGACATCAAAAGCAGACCAGCAATGGAAGAAAGGGCATTCCTGGTCAAGAGAAGTCTACTGGTATCAAACATCGGCCTCAATTTGAGGAAGAAATTTCTGAGAATGTACGTCTGGAATACTGCATTGTATGTTAGTGACACGCGGACTGCGGAGAAACCGGAACAGAAGATAATCGAAGTATTTGAGGTGTGTTGCTACAGAAGAATGCTAAAAACTAGGCAGACTGATAAGGTGAGGAATGAGGTGGTCCTGCGCGGAATAGTAGAAAAAAGAAATGTATGGAAAACATTGTAAGAAGAAGGGACAAGATGATAGGAGATCTGTTAAGACATCAGGAAATAACTTCCATATTACTAGAGGGGGCTGTAGAGTTTAAACACTGTACAGTAAGTCAGAGATTGGAATTCATCCAGCAAATAACGGGGCGTAGTTTGCAAGTGCTACTCTGAGATGAAGACATTGACACAGGAGAGGAATTCGTGGCGAGCCGCATCAAACCTGACAGAAGAATGATGACTTATAAAAAAGAGCCACATCAGTCGAATGATTTGCACGGCAATGTACCTACTCGTCAACTCACATGGGAGCGCGCTGTCCGTTCGCAAACACATAAGAGAGATGTGCGCCACAAAGCCTAATCAGCTCCTCGCTATGCCAAGGCGCCGAGTGGACCAGCAGCCCAGCTAGGTGAGTCAACAGCCACAGGATCATGCGCGAATATAGATGAATGAGCTACCACAGTGCAAGGCTAAAGGTGCAGTGGTCGTTTTTCTAGCGGTATTTGCAATCTTTGGTGGAGTCAGAGTTAAAATGCAGTGCCATAGCTGTTAACGTTTTTTGTAATGAGTGTCTCATAAGAAAAACGAAAATGACAAAATTTGCGTCCATATAAATATAATGCGATCTGTTCTGGGCCACTTCTCAAGACACTTTCTGGAATATGACAAAGTCAGTCATCAAAATATTGCTATCTAAGTCTGAAAACATATGACAGTGTACTTTGAAAAGTCAGCCGTCCAAAACGACAGAAAAGGAAATGTATGTACACAGTATAACGCATATGTACAGAATAATTAGTCAATTTTGTTGCGAAATCATTTAAATTTACTTTAAAATCTGTGATCTTTATAACAAAATTAACGAATTTTTTGCAAAAGTTCAGTTTATCAGTCAGTTTTCATTCGAAATCATTGAATTTTCCTAATCAAGTATTTTTTAGTCAATCCATATGACCATAAACACCTGATGGTGATACCAGCAGAGTCTTCTCCATCGAAATCAATCAATTACGTGCCGAAATCAACGAATACTGTTCACAGATCAATGAATTTTGCAACTATAGCAGTGGAACTGCGTCAGACCTGCTCCTCTATCACTGAACATGTACATCAGAGTGCCCAGTGCGGTTTTTCTCTCAATTTTGAAACTCGCAAATGACACCTCGTAACAGAACATGTATCGATCTGTACGATCATTATTGCTTTGCTATGTTCTAAGTTGCACATATGACATTAGATGTTTCGACAGGATTACTAAATGCTTAATTTCCGATCACAATAATTTGGGTTACATTCACCAAACTAAATTTAATGAAGTCGTCCGGTGTTTTGATTTGAAAGTAGTATACCGACTGGAAAAGGCAGCTGAAAATATGGTTCAGGAAACCCCTACACACCTTGATCTAAATGTAATGAAGACAGATGTCGATCACTTTAGCTGGAGACAAATCCAAAAGGAACTGTTGGATGAATTTGAGGAACCACCTGTACAACCTAGAATAAGTCACCTATAATACTACTAAATATATTAGGTATCAATGTACGTTGTCTCTTATACAGTGGCAGTGAGGTGAGTGCGTTGTCTCAGTCCTCCTTTGATGCATTACCTGGTAAAGACAAGCTTACAGTAATGAGGGTATCAGGACTGCGAATAATTGGTGCTACTGGCAAGGTGTCAAAAACGGTAAAGCAAGAATCTTTACTGCCCTTTAATATTAATGGAAATGTAATTGATCATTCATACTTAATAGTAAACAATCTCAGTATCGAGATTCTAATTGGCATAGATTTCTTGTCAAAGTATCAGGGTGTTGTTGACTTTGAAAGAAACCAGTTAAAATGGTGTTGCCAATAACCGGAGTAATTCCGGTGCCATTTATTGACAAACACATAGTAACTAATGATGGAAGTTGGGAGCTGCCTATACTAGTTCTGAAAAATAGAAGGTACTGGGACGACGATATTGATCTTAGTAAAGATAGGTTGAACACAACAGAAGAAGAAGTAATTATATTGGACAAAATAGAAGCTAAATTACAAAAAATTAACTAGATCTCAGCTAGTCAGAAAGAAGACCTGAGGCAGGTTTTAAAAAGTAATCATAAGGTATTTTCAAATCGACCAGGCGTGGTCCAAGGCTATGAATGTCAATTGAAGGTGAAACCTGGCCAAGTATTTTTCAGGAAACCATACCAAACACATGTAGCTCGGAAGGAAGCAGTTCGAAATGAAAGACAGAGAATATTAGAGTGCAGAGTAATTGAAAAAGCGGCCAGTAAGTACAATAATCCTCTTATTGGTGTACCAGAAAGAGACGGGAGTGTCAGACTGGTCTTGGACGCTTGTTGGTTGAATGAAATAGTGATTAAGGGAAGTGATAGACGGCAGAACATAGACGAGTTGTTGCAAAAGTTCCGAGGAGTTAAATTCTTAACGTCTATGGATATCAGTTGTGGGTATTGGAATTTGCCACTGGCGGAAAGTTCAAGGAAGTACACAGCTTTCTTGTAAGAAGGAGTACCGTGCGGTCCCTTTCGGACTTAATATCTCTGTTTGTGCCTTCGTACGTGTGACGTGGCATGTATTAGGTCCAGCCTTAATTAATAAAATCACGGTCTACGTAGATGATCTTTTACTAGCAACCCACACTTGGGAAGAACATGTAGTTTTGTTAGAAGAAGTGTTAGAGGCTATTGATAGAGGTGGAATGAAACTAAAGATTGAAAAGACAGAGTGCGTTAAAGAGGAGGTATGTTTCTTGGGATATATGATAAGTGGGGAAGGTATTTTGCCCGACCCAGGCAAGCTAGCGGTCACTGAAAAATTTGAGACTCCCAGAAACAAGAAGCTGAGATCGATGTTCGGTCTTTTCGGCTTCTATAGGCGTTTTTTTAGTGATCAGGCTTTTAATACACCCTGTCTTCACGGCCTGTTGAAAAAGAATACCCCTTACGTTTGGACAACAGAATGTCAACAGGCGTACGAGGAGCTTAACAATCTTTAATTAATAGTCCTATTTTACATCACCCTGATTTTGAAATACCATTCTGGTTGTCTGTGGATGCAAGTGGCTTTGGTGTAGCCGCGGAGGTGTTCCAAGTATAAATAGAGAACGGACAAGAAGTGCACAGAACTATCGCATTTGCAAGTCGATCTCTACAGGCAGCAGAGAGAAATTATGGCATTTCAGAATAGGAAGCATTGGCCATTGTATTTGGGGTGCAGAAGTTTGAGCAGTATTTACTGGGTCATAAGATAATTGTTTATAGTGGCCATAAGGCGTTAACCTTTTTAAAGACCCGTAAGTTGAGGAATGCACGTTTGGTAAGATGGTCATTGTATCTCCAGCAGTTTGACCTTGAGGTTAGATACAGCCAAGGAAAAGACAATCTGGTAGCTGATGGGTTATCTAGAAGTGCGGAGCTATGTGATGACGCGGGAATTATAGCAACTGACCTAAGTGAAGTACGAATGTTTGCGTTGCACGAAAGTGCATTAAAGAGGGTGATTAAGAACTTGAGACGTGAGCAGAATGCAGATGACCAGCCGAAATTAGTAAAGAGCTATTTGGGAAACGCGAACTATCATAAGGTTTCACAATACTACTGTGTGCGTAAAGGTATTCTGTTTAGGAGGAAAAAGGTAGGTGTTTCTGAGTGGAAGCTATGCTTTCCCTCACAACATGTAGATTTACTAATCGACTATGTTCACCTGAGGTATGGACGCTACGGTGCAATGGAGTGGATTGCCAAATTGGAGGAGAAAGTTGTGTTTGACAACATGTACCACCGTGTTGCCAAGCGTCTAGCATCTTGTGTAGTGTGCCAGAAAGTCCGTGCTGCTAACACCAGAATACAAGAGGATATGCATTCAGTAGAACCAACTGAAACCGTAGATTTACTGCCTTGTGATCAGTTTGACCCACTTCCTGCTTAGAGAGGTGGATGCACCCATGTTTTTGTTGTTGTAAATGAGTTTAGTAAATACGTTAAGCTATACCCAATTAAAAGAGCGAATCCAAAGACGCTGGTAGAAAAATTGGAAAAAGATTTTTTCGTGAATGTTGGTGTTCCGAAGAGTTTGCTATCAGACAATGGGCCTCAATTTCCATCTGATAGATTTAAAAAATGTCTGGATAAGGCTGGAGTGAAACATCTGAAAATATCTTCGTATTTCCCTCAAGGAAATATGAGCGAACGTATTATGCAGGAATTGAATAGGCTTTGCAGGACTTATTGTGCTCAGAAACACTCAAGTTGGGTCGAGCACATTAAGTATTTTGAGCATGTGATTAACTACCTAAGGCATGTTGCAACTGGTTTTGCACCTTGCGAATTGATGTTTGGCTAACAACCGCACAATGTGATATGGTCGTATTCCCTGACGAGAAAAAGTTAAGGGCAAACATAAGGAAATGAGCATTGGAAAGGAAAAAAAGTCATGACACGAAAGCTGCAAGTACCATTTTTCAGATAGGTCAGTTAGTCCTTATCAAAACCAAGGAAAAGTCTAAGAAAATTAAAGCGGAAATAAAGAAATTCATATTCGTATACCAAGGACCTTTTAGAATTATAGGAAAACCACATGCAAATACGTATAGGCTCGAGTACCTGAAAAGAAATAAAGTATTAGGTCTCAGAAACGTGATCGACCTAAAGAAATTCGTAGGTAGTGAATGAATTCTGTAGGGAGGAGGTTGTTTTGTAACCTCTACGCAGTGTGGCAACTGTGCAGTACCAGCTGTGTGAGATCTTTGTTTCCCCATTTCAGGTCTCACTCATTCTTCATCTTTTCTATCCACCAAAGTTTCGACCCCTTCTTTCCAACACCAAAATTTTCCGATGTGGCTATGAAGCCAGTAATAAACCAATGAATTCTGTAGGGAGGAGGTTTTTCTGTAACCTCTATGCAGTATGGCAGCTGTGCAGTCCCATTTGTGTGAGATCGGCTTTCTCCCTTTTCATGTCTCACTCATTCTTCATCTTCCCTATCTCCAAGATTTCGATTTCTTCTTCCCATAACAAATTTTGCAAATATTGCCAGTAACAAACCATGAGTTCTGTAACAATTCTATCCACCGATTAGTGAAAAAACTACTGGATGTGACAAACCTAATAGTAACAAATAAACAATAGAGAGGTATGAAGTAATGAAGACGAAAATGTAACTAGGGGACAAGTGTAATATTATAAGTATATAGTGTTGGAAACTGAAGTGGCAATGAAACCTATTGTCTGCATTAGAGCTAACTAGTAAATAGTGGAAGAGACTGGTTCGTGTTATGGAATATATGCAGGTAAGTTGTAATGATGAATTCACCTTGTATAGCAAGGAATGGCAATAATAATGAAATTAAACAGTGTTTGTGGTTGAGACATGAAGGACACGTCCTTGGAGTATTTATGAGGATGGAGCTGGCCATTATTTTGGTGTAGTGTATGCGAGGACATGCCTACACGTATCAAGGTTATGAGTTGGAAGCGTGAATGTGACCGTAGTTACCCTTATGTTAGATGAGACAAAGCAGCTCATGGTGTCCTATAGGCTTAAGAAATTTAGCATAACGCATATCCACGATTACTTAATGCACTTTAGTGGTAAGTCGAGAGACAGTACCTGTGGTTTCAGCATCCGATCGAGTGGAAATGGACTGCCACGTGAGCAAATTGATCAGCTGCAATACACCATAGAAATGAAACCAATGAGCTATCCTGTGCTTTAAATTGTTAATAGAGTGAGTATTACATAACTAAATACACTAGCAACGTAATTGAATAACATAACTGCAGACGTGAAACATTATTAATAGCTCAGCAGAATTAAACTTCAATGAAATGTGGAACTGACACAGCAGCGAAGGACCAATAAGTTAATTTAGTAATCGACTAATCATAGTGTGTTTTGAACACTCAGCAATTGTACCACAAGTTACTCAAATGTACAGAGAAGCTAACAATGACAACTAATAATTAAATATACTCATACCATCTCTAAGAATGAAGTAGTTGACGATGAGTCAGCCTGTAAATAAATACAAATGTTTCAGGAATGTACTGAGCACTGGTTCAGTGTTCGGGCCCAGAAATAGTAATTTGATATTTAAAGGTTTCATAATTGTATGCCTTGTGCATAAAATTTTCTTTAATACATGATTAATGGCGTATTGAGCCATTTGTTTACAGATTTAATAACAGTAAAGTAACCATGAGATTGAAATAGAAAACCCTTTTGTTAACTTTGTTTCAGTAACGAGTGAGTAAAATGTATGTATATCCCCATTTCGTTGTGACCCTCTCCTAGTCATTAAGTGAACGGAGTCAGAGGCATTTTTTTTTTTTTTTGTTTGTTCTACAGGACAAATCAGAGAATGGCAGCCAGGTAGCTGCGTGAAAGTGTGGAGTGACTTGGACACAACTCACAGTGACCCTTCCTCTCTCCCTATTGTAGTATAGAGTGGACGTGAAGGACGCACACCATAGCAACTTCCGCCCCCCCCCCCCCCTCTACTACCCTTGTGAATAGAAACGTAGAACGCCAGCTAAAGTGGCTACAACAACTTATGTAAAAGTGGAAGGGTTTAGAAATACTCTTTCAAGTGTAGAAAAGACTGCTAAGATTTCATTATTTATTTATGTAACAAGAACAACCATGTCGTTTTCTTTGTACCTATGTATGAAAAATAGCTACAGACAATTTAATAAGTTTAAGATTTTCACCTAATTAAGTGAAACTTGAGCCAGACATTTTCGTAATTTTATATGTTTATGTGTTTATGTATTTGAGGCAATATGTATGCCAAACTGTTTCATTGATTTTCGGAACTACCTAAAATTTTGAGTGATTTTCTAGGCAGTATCATGCCGTCTGTTTAATACCTGTTTCATAAAAATTTAATATGCAAGGCATTAGTGCCATGAATTTTGCAGACTTGCAATTTACGTATGATATAGATGTTCTTATCAGTTTTGCAATTTTGCTTAAGAGGCAGTGAACATGCCAGCAATCTAATTAATTGCAGTGGGTAATAAGTGTTCTTTTAATATTTCTAAATGTATAAATTTTAATTTTTCCGTTTTCGTAGGGAATTAAGCTGTACTCTTGCTTCCCCTTTTGTAATTAATTTTTTTTCATTTACAGTCAAAGAAAATTAAGTAGGGCGTGATGTAGGGAAGCAGCCTACTCACGCCATGTAGAATTCATATGC
Organism: Schistocerca gregaria; assembly: GCF_023897955.1. NCBI lineage: Eukaryota > Metazoa > Arthropoda > Insecta > Orthoptera > Acrididae > Schistocerca > Schistocerca gregaria. The sequence goes on from NC_064921.1 coordinate 1,003,721,738, forward strand.
CTTCCATTGTGTGCCAGCCTAGTCCACTGTAACTAGCTATGACGTCACGAATGTTGCACAATATCTTAAAAGTAAAGTAAATAATCTGAAAGTTAATAGCATGCATGGAGTGATGCTAAAATAATAATGTGTTAAGTGTCAGTTTAGTAACTTTAACAGTTTTTGAAATTTGGACGTTTTACATAAAAATCGTAGGCGCAACAGGAAGGAGCTAGAAACTTCAAAATTTATATTCGGATTCCTCTTTCATTGCAATTTAATAGAAATAGCATGCTGGATCTCACAAGGTAATATTTTGGTTGAAATTCATGATTTTCTGTTTTTGTGTCCTAAAAGTACGGAAGCAAGACAGATTAAGTAAGTGATTAGATAAAGGTAGAATGTCTAGATTTAGGTAGAATGGAGATACGCTATAATAACAAAGATGTGTAGCTATAAAACTATAGCTGTAGCGTCTCTCCAAAGGACGAGTTCAGAAATCATCTATTGCGTGCAGTGCAACTAAAATAATTCTCTCGCCAAAACCTAGCCACATCAGAATTTTATTGCAGATGCCTGTGTGCTGATAGCACAATTAATTTGAGAGCTTCATTGGCCTTCAGCGGATGAAGCAATTAACTATTTAGTTACATGAAGTGGTCATCTGCTAGCCCCAGCGGCTAGTCAAGAAGGCAAATGTTGTCGGCTGCGCCTTCGGCGGCCCGCACTGCTGCTATATATAAATAAGATCACAGCGAGCTAGAGTCAGGCACCAGTTCTCTTCTAGATTCGTATCAGCTTGCACTCCGTGTCGGGAGCCGCGGCGCGTCTGTGTAGTTGCAAGGAACAGCCTTGGATGCCATATTACGTAAATCGGTATGCACGTAACAATGAGTTTGCATTGTGGTAAAGTGTTAGTAGTTGTGGAATGACTTCAGTGATTTATTCTCAGTTGTCGTATGTCGTATTTTCATCGTGTCCCGACAGGCCAGACCTTCTACCATTACTAGCGTGGCATTTGATGAGTATTAACATCAAATTTTGGAGAGCATTCACTTTTAACATCTACATCGATAACGATTACTGAACAGTTTAGTTATCAAGGGATAATAGGATCTGGAAACTGCAAAAATGTGAGAAATTAAGGCGATGGGACCTGGATAAACTGAAAGAACCAGAGGTTGTACAGAGTTTCAGAGAGAGCATAAGGGAACAATTGACAGGAATAGGGGAAAGAAATACAGTATAAGAAGAATGGGTAGCTCTGAGGGATGTAGTAGTGAAGGCAGCAGAGGATAAAGTAGGTACAAAGACGAGGGCTGCTAGAAATCCTTGGGTAACAGAAGAAATATTGAATTTAATTGATGAAAGGAGAAAATATAAAAATGCAGTAAATGAAGCAGGCAAAAAGGAATACAAACGTCTCAAAAATGAGATCGACAGGAAGTGCAAAATGGCTAAACAGGGATGGCTAGAGGACAAATGTAAGGATGTAGAAGCTTATCTCACTAGGGGTAAGATAGATACTGCCTACAGGAAAATTAAAGAGACCTTTGGAGAGAAGAGAACCACGTGTATGAATATCAAGAGCTCAGATGGCAGCCCAGTTCTAAGCAAAGAAGGGAAGGCAGAAAGGTGGAAGGAGTATATAGAAGGCTTATACAAGGGCGATGTACTTGAGGACAATATTATGGAAATAGAAGAGGATGTAGATGAAGACGAAATGGGAGATACGATACTGCGTGAAGAGTTTGACAGAGCACTGAAAGACCTGAGTCGAAACAAGGCCCCCACAGTAGACAACATTCCGTTAGAACTACTGACGGCCTTGGGAGAGCCAGTCATGACAAAACTCTACCAGCTGGTGAGCAAGATGTATGAGACAGGCGAAATACCCTCAGACTTCAAGAAGAATATAATAATTCCAATCCCAAAGAAAGCAGGTGCTGACAGATGTGAAAATTACCGAACTATCAGTTTAATAAGTCACAGCTGCAAAATACTAACGCGAATTCTTTACAGACGAATGGAAAAACTGGTAGATGCGGACCTCGGGGAGGATCAGTTTGGATTCGGTCGAAATGTTGGAACACGTGAGGCAATACTGACCTTACGACTTATCTTAGAAGAAAGATTAAGAAAAGGCAAACCTACGTTTCTAGCATTTGTAGACTTAGAGAAAGCTTTTGACAATGTTGACTGGAATACTCTTTTTCAAATTCTAAAGGTGGCAGGGGTAAAATACAGGGAGCGAAAGGCTATTTATAATTTGTACAGAAACCAGATGGCAGTAATAAGAGTCGAGGGGCATGAAAGGGAAGCAGTGGTTGGGAAAGGAGTGAGTCAGGGTTGTAGCCTCTCCCCGATGTTATTCAATCTGTATATTGAGCAAGCAGTAAAGGAAACAAAAGAAAAATTTGGAGGAGGTATTAAAATTCATGGAGAAGAAGTAAAAACCTTGAGGTTCGCCGATGACATTGTAATTCTGTCAGAGACGGCAAAGGACTTGGAAGAGCAGTTGAACGGAATGGACAGTGTCTTGAAAATAGGATATAAGATGAACATCAACAAAAGCAAAACTAGGATAATGGAATGTAGTCAAATTAAATCGGGTGATGCTGAGGGAATTAGATTAGGAAATGAGACACTTAAAGTAGTAAAGGAGTTTTGCTATTTAGGAAGTAAAATAACTGATGATGGTCGAAGTAGAGAGGATATAAAATGTAGACTGGCAATGGCAAGGAAACCGTTTCTGAAGAAGAGAAATTTGTTAACATCGAATACAGATTTATGTATCAGGAAGTCGTTTCTGAAAGTATTTGTGTAGCCATGTATGGAAGTGAAACATGGACGATAACTAGTTTGGACAAGAAGAGAATAGAAGCTTTCGAAATGTGGTGCTACAGAAGAATACTGAAGATAAGGTGGATAGATCACGTAACTAATGAGGAGGTATTGAATAGGATTGGGGAGAAGAGAAGTTTGTGGCACAACTTGACTAGAAGAAGGGATCGGTTGGTAGGACATGTTTTGAGGCATCAAGGGATCACAAATTTAGCATTGGAGGGCAGCGTGGAGGGTAAAAATCGTAGAGGGAGACCGAGAGATGAGTACACTAAGCAGATTCAGAAGGATGTAGGTTGCAGTAGGTACTGGGAGATGAAGCAGCTTGCACAGGATAGAGTAGCATGGAGAGCTGCATCAAACCAGTCTCAGGACTGAAGACAACAACAACAACAACAATAGGATCTGCGCAGTAGACTGAACAGCTCTGATAGTACAATAGCTGATAGTAACACTGGTTGGGTACACATTAGTCTGAAAATTTACGCTTGATCGTTTTCAGAAGATAGTGAAAATTATTACAGTAAACTGCATTTTCTATGAATCCCAGACATCATCCTAAATCCTCAGCATAATGAACTTCAATGATCAATAACTTTATTTCTCCATCAGAGTGGGCACAGTGAACTTTAATAACAGGCACCAAGTTTTTGCTAGTCACTTTCAGGTTTCCAGCAATGTTGAGAATGGCAACAACAGAAAAATTTTCCACCCGCCACCCCACATATTGGTAAACGAGTTGAGGTACCAGTGGCAAAATGTCGTTTATGTTTTTGTTTTTTTTCCTAAGTTGAGCGGAAAGTAACAGGACGTACTTTTCATCTAGACTTAGTGTTGCTTCTCATCCTTGCAGAATAGCTACAGATCCATGTATGTGAGGCACTGAAAGTACAGGAGTCCAACTACCTTATACTACGCTACACTAGCTATCCTCAACATCCAGGCTGTAAATGTGAATTGAGTATTCCTAATTCTGCCTCTCCAATTTTGTTAGGATCTGCAGTTTTATAGGCTATTAGATATCTTTGAAATATTTTGCAGACATTAGATGACTGATACATACTTGTAGAATATGCGTTTTTGTTCTGTTGGAAAATAAGCCAATGTGTCACCAGCCTGTACCACGCTGAAGATGGCAGACAGGGCTGTTGTGGTGTCTGCAGGTGTGATGAGTACACTGTCGATGGACCAGGCTGGGATAATGAATGCATCGTCACTGTGTAAGGTCATAGAGTTGTTGTTGCCGATGCAGGACCTAGTCTCCAGACATCCATCACATCTGCAACGGAAGAAGAAGAAGAAATTAATTATTGGGTTGTAGCTCTAATGAACATACACAAACACGAGGAAAAATAATCTCAATTACATACCAGCAGTATCAGTAAACTCATATGTGGGTTGCTTATTGAACCCTGATGAAAAATCGTCATAATCATTTCCATTGTGCCGTTTCGTCACTGCTGATGTTGGTGATGAAGATGTTGCTGCTAGCAGGTCTCAGAGTGAAGTGACTTTTCCCACCGTAACCACTTGTATTCATAGCCGAAAACTGCGTTCTTAGGTTCTCAGCTTATTTCGGCCTATAGGAATCGAGCGCGCTTATCTCTAGTTATGTAATTTTTCGACTGGATGGAACCAGCTTGCGGTTGTGCATAGGTGACTCTATCTTACTCCGCTTCCACAGGTGTTCTTGAATATAGAATTATATCGGTATAACAATGCAGGTGTGCACAATGGTCCATCACAAGAGTGGCGTAGGAATGTAACACACATCTGGTGATGACAGAAAAGAACATTTCTCCGACACTCAGGATTGTAGCACACTGCGACAATAATCCGCAGGTACTGCCGTGACACAGACTCCACTGGCCCTTGTGTTCTGGGCACAGCGTGATGTGGTGAATGACTTTGCAATTCTGATAAAATAATATAGACAATCAAGATTTTGGCACCTCAGTATGCTTACGCTTCTTCTATATTAAATCGCTTTCCTCGTTAAGTAATTACGACACAGGACGGTCCTGAGACAGAAATGTCGACAGGCATCACCAGTTCAGCAGAAGCACACAAAGCCTTCCACACTGTAGCGATGAGATATGGGCAGAAATAGAGCTGACAGCATCTCCAGACTCCTCTCTCAGCAGAGGGCACTAATTCTCATCCAAGACAGTCCTTAGTATATGTGTCGAAAGCAGTATATTTCCCACAACTCATACTGCTGGAGAGAACGATGATTAAAAGTAAGGTCAAGTAAGGTGCACTAGAAAAACACCGATCCGTAGAACTAGGTGCTAGTCTAAGTCATGTGAATAAAATATGTGCTGTTTATGTTGGGCACAGAACCCTTTTATCCCACACTAGCGAATTGTTCATGATTCCCTCTCTAGTAGTGCAATAAGTGATCCATATGTATTCCATTAAGTCGGGTGATGCTGAGGGAATTAGATTAGGAAATGAGACACTAAAAGTAGTAAAGGAGTTTCGCTATTTGGGGAGCAAAATAACTGATGATGGTCGAAATAGAGAAGATATAAAATGTAGACTGTCAAATACAAGGAAAGTGTTCCTGAAGAAGCGAAATTTGTTAACATCGAGTATAGATTTAAGTGTCAGTAAGCTGTTTCTGAAAGTATTTGTATGGAGTGTAGCCATGTATGGAAGTGAAACATGGACGATAAATAGTTTGGGCAAGAGAATAGATGCTTTCGAAATGTCGTGCTACACAAGAATGCTGAAGATTAGATGGGTAGATCACATAACTAATGAGGAGGTATTGAATAGGATTGGGGAGAAGAGAAGTTTGTGGCACAACTTGACAAGAAGAAGAAACCAGATGGTAGGACATGTTCTGAGGCATCAAGGGATCGCAAATTTAGCATTGGAGGGCAGCGTGGAGGGTAAAAATCGTAGAGGGAGACCAAGAGATGAATACACTGAGTAGATTCAGAAGGATCAGAAGGACCTAGGTTGCAGTAGGTACTGGGAGATGAAGAAGCTTGCGCAGGATAGAGTAGCATGGAGAGCTACATCAAACCAGTCTCAGGACTGAAGACAACAACAACATGTATTCCAGACAACTGGCAACTTGCATACACTGGGGGAGAATACCATCGAATTCAGAATCCAAATAAGTATCATTACCATTTTATTCATGCACACTGAACTGGTGGCAGTATGACAGTTTTGTCGTGTCGCTCTGTCTCTCTTGCATGCACCATTTTTCCACTATTAAAGCATAAGCAGTTCACTCCCTGTCCTATATCTCGTCGTTAGATTAAGGACCCACAGCTGCACTCTACCGGATATTCTGATGACTCCGTTTGTATAATGCTATTTTATTTCGAAGTGTATGTGTGGCGGCATGCCTCTCCTCTATCTAGGGTGATTCAGGAGGAATGGCACATAATTTGTGAGGTGATTCTACATTCTAAAATAAACGGGAAACTTATATAAATATGCGTCTGATTTTTTGTCATTACGGAGCTGGAGTGGGTTGAAGACTACAAGTACCCATGAATGATTAAGAACACAACTATGAATATTACTTACCAAAATGTTGTTTAACCATTGTGGTGGACAGCATAACGACGGGACAGATAACTGATCCATCCTACAAGAGGTGATTCCCCACTGTCTCAATGCATTGTCAGTGCATTGGAGAGTGTGTTATGTTGCACATTGAACATCATCCCAGTGGTCTTTAATTCAGTAAACAGCATCAGTGATGCGAGGAACAGGTTCTCACGTATATCCACCTTCGTACCATACACATCGCCTTTTAACCAGCCCTGTGAACAGAAATCTAATGGGGTTAGGTCGGGTGATCTCGTAGACCAATCTACCGTTGAGGACATGAGTTATTCTGATACTGGGAGACTTTCCTGGTGCAGTGAATCAGTGCTACATTATGTTGCTATTACATTTGTCGTCGGCGCTCTAATGTCACGTCTTACAAGAGTGCATGCATATCATCTATCAGAAAATGTGCTAATGCTCTGGCTGTCATGTGTTTTGGCAGGAACACAGGCCCTATCGTCAGGTCATCAATCATACTACAAAAGCCGTTCGCTGAGAATCTAACTTGGGATCTTGTTTCCCACGCCTCATCTGGGTTCTCTGTTGTCCATGTATAAGGATTATCTGTGTTTATGATACTATCATGTGTAAAAGTAGCCTCATCTGTAAATAAAGTGTATTGCACAAAACCTCTGTTCACAAAATTGTTGACTGCTTAGCGAGTCATCTGGATGCAGATGTTGCCTGGGCTACACATGGAATGAGTACAAACCCTTCGTATGTAACATACGCCACACTTGCATTTGTGGAATATCGAGCTGATAGCTAATGCGCCATGTACAGTTGGTGGGACTCCATTCTACCATTGCAATAATGTTTTCCCTTTCCTCAACTAACTGGATGGCCTCATGCTCTGATGTTAACATGTACACTAGAGAATGTTATGGAGTCACGTGAAAAATCCTGGGAAATACCCTGGCGCAAGGGGTTATCGATGAGAGAAACATATCTGATGTCCCGTCACAGCCACACAGCCACTACCATTACAGTAACTGTACACAAGCAACATGTCTACATATTCTCCATGGGCGGATGTTTGTGGCGTGTTGGTATTCATGGACACAATGGACTTGCTCAGTTAAACAACACTAAAGCATGATACAAACTTGGCCTCATACCTCCTCACTGTTTTATCCCGTGATTGCACACTAGGTACACTACCAGCTGTTGTCTCAATGCGATATCACAGTGGTGCCACCTGTTAGAGAGCTTCCACACTCTTGTAGAATAGATCAGTCATCTGTCCCACCATTATTCTTTCCACCACAGTGCCCGCACAGAATTTTGCTAAATAATATTGACGCTTGTCTTCATATTTATTCATGGATGTGTGTAGTCTGCAACCCACTCCAGTTCCCTAATGATCGATAGTTCATAGGTCTTTTTCAGCCTATTTCCACATACAGGATGACCCCACAAATTATGTGATATTCCTCCTCAGTCTCATATATATCTCCGACAACTTCCCCTGTATAAAAAACAAACACCATTTCTGCAGAAGTGGTCTGCATGCATTCTAAACCTTTAGCACAGGTCTCACAGACTTTTTGGGATCAGATGATGCTGTGATTCCAATAGTTTTATTCCCTAGTAAAAGATAGTAGCTTTCTAGCAAAGTATGCAAGTAATCTGCAGATACTTTGATCTAGTGATTAAGTGACAAATTTCAACTACTCCCTCTGCACAAATACAGATATCCTGCATGACCATTTGGTATTTGGATTTTACCACATTTTGACTTTTTACTGTTTTTCCATATTTTTCAAGTTTTCCATTCCTTCCATTTTTCCATATTTTCCCACATTTTACGATTTTTCCAATTTTTCTACATTCTAAATGTAATTGTATAAGTGTATATACGCACTTATTACTTACATTACCAAATGTGTGTCGCTATTTTTCTCACCTAACTGTGAGACAGACCCCAACACAGTCAGAGTATCTGCAAACTGTACTTCTCCCAAAATGTCAATCCACACAACATTGACAGACATATCCAATGCTAAAACACACACAGATATGTGAGTTGCTATGGAGGTAGAGTGTTGATTTTATTCTGGTATAAACAAACACATACTTGTGGTTCAGCTACACATTTTGCGTGTCAGTTTTCCACAGGGGCTCCCATTCCCTATACCACCGCCAGGCATACTGCCAAAGACCCACTTTCAGGTGCTACCCTGGATCATATGACGGTGGATCCACTTCTGGACACTACCCTGGACTTAGCACTGGAGAATCCACTTTCGAGAACTGCATCAGACGTACCGCAGGGTGGATCACTATTCAAGTACTACTTCTGACTTTTTCTATCCTGGACGTAATGCAGGTGAACTATTCTACTGCAAAATAAATTTCTTGTAAGAACTACAAAAGATAAGGGAAGTCAGGACTTGTATGGAGGCATATCGACAGTCGTTTTCCCTCTGCTCTGTTTCCAAGTGAAACAGGAAAGATAATAACTAGTACTGTTGCAAGGTTCTTTCTGCCATCCCATATAGTGGATTGTGCAGTATGTATGTAGATGTAGACCGAAAGTATAGCCCATAATGGAATCTTTAACAGTAAAATTGGTACAACAGGTTTGTAAACAGTGATTTTATGTGTATATTTATTTTTGTGATGGTTATTTCTATTGTTTCTTGAGAATGAGTTAATCAGAAACTGTGTTATGGGGTACAGAACAGTTTTAGGCCTCGATTTGTATTAATCAATCTTCCAGTGAAATCAAGTGAAAACCAGTGTAAAGCTTATTTAATTGTCTCTAAAATGTTTGTGGTTTCAAGATAACGAATGGTAGTAACTTCCATAAGCCACATCGGATTCAGGGCTCCCATATGTAATTTGTACTGTGCGCAGTCCAGAAGCTTATACACAGCCTATGTCCAAATGATGTGTAATTTTCCCCTGTTGAGTGGTGCACTGAAATGAACATTACTCTCTACACAGTAAAGTAAGCAAAGTACGTTAGTGTGAATTAGGTTGTTGTCTATACTTAATCACCTTTTCTCATGTCTGCTGACTTTGCTAATATGTGCTAGTATTATTCACATTCAATTTCCAAACAAATTTTTCGGTTAAGTAAAGTTTAACTCAGCAATTATTTTACTGTACGTTTACCTGAAATTACTTTTGCCTAATTTTTACACTGGCGACCATATTCGTTTGCATGACCACAGGTATTCCTTTCAAAACAAGATACTGTAGTTTCGATTTGCACTCAAATAAAATTGTATCCTTCAAATGCACAGCTCTTCAGGTGACGAATTACTGTCTGATTTTCTTTCCATTGGAATACACGGCCAAACATATATCCTGTCAAAGGGCTAACATTTTAAGATGAGATTGCTATTTTAATTACCCCCTGCAGCAGGGTGGCCGAGAATTCAGCTTGTGAGCCTTGAGTACCACCATATTGCTCAGCCTGGCTGGCACACCTCTCCGCTGTCACGCTACGCTGTCCGAGCGGAAGGAGGGAGAAGAAACTGCGAACCGCATTTAGTTTCATACTTCAGACTTCTCAACAACACAGATCACAAATAAAATAAATTACCAATATTCCTTAATTACTTTTGGTAAGCTGAAGAATAACGTAATTTTTGTGTTGCAAACTGGCGGCATACGGACAGAAGCAGACAATTTCACAGGTTTTTGTACTCCGATTGCCACGCAATCGTGACTTATGTAGTTTTACTATCGAAAAAAATGTGTTTCACACACATATAAATCGAGATATTGTTGCAATCTTTGCAAACACTACCTGCAGAAAGCAATGGACAGTTTTAACATTAAAGGAATGTTTCTTTAAAATGGGAATTACCTTTCAGATCGATCAATTAAATCTGCACACTCACAGGGGCGCTTCCAGCTGAAACGGCAAACGGTATCGGAAACAGATGTAACATTGACAGTGTCCTAAAATGTTCATGAAACTGTCCTTGTAATTCTTTCAAAGCCAGAATGAAATTTTCTTTAACGCCAGATTATGTTTGATAGAAAGTTCCCGTTTTACACACATCCACATCAAATAATAAAGAAGTTGTTTACCAGCTTGCAGTGCCACACAGTGGGCAAGGCCGGCCGCGGTGGTCTCGCGGTTCTAGGCGCGCAGTCCGGAACCGTGCGACTGCTACGGTCGCAGGTTCGAATCCTGCCTCGGGCATGGATGTGTGTGATGTCCTTAGGTTAGATAGGTTTAAGTAGTTGTAAGTTCTAGGGGACTGATGACCACAGCAGTTGAGTCCCATAGTGCTCAGAGCCATTTGAACCATTTGAACAGTGGGCAATGTGCAATCAAGCTGACTTAAAATGCATGGTTTCCAATCCCTCTCGGATGTTCTGCACTCCTTTTTCTTTCATAAACTCAGCAATAGCGGGTGTTAGATCGAAAAAGCGTTCCACGTATACCCCTTGACTTAACCAACGTACTTTGCAGTAATATGTAAAGTCTCCATACCCTTTGCCCAGTTCCATCGAAAGCTGTTGCCACTGACAGTGGAATAATGCGCGAGACTTCAGAAATGTTGCTATGTGCACCATCAATTTCTTCATGTGCTCGGTGCCTCCAAATAAGGCACATAATGCATCTTGATTTACAGAACAATAAATCTCGCCTGTCGATCAATGTAATTTTTGTCTCTTTCGTTGTCAACTAAATCTTTAGATTCTTTCTGCATCGTATTTTAATGTCAGTTCGTAGCAAATTGACAGTCCCCAGTGCTCATCCAGCTGCATAATATGCAGGGTGGCCCACTTAAACGTTTCAGCGCTGATATCCCTGAATCAACAACATCTATTGAAAAACAACTTTCGTGGATTTGAGTGTAAGGCAGGGGCTCAGAAAAGTAAATACGATGAGACATTCTAAAACAGGAACAAATATAAGTTTGAACAAAAACTAATTTTTCTTTAAGTGGACACCCCGTATTATTTCTTACGCAATGGGTGATATGAAAAATCACAAAAAAGAACGGCGTTGCTCGTATCACAATACGTCATTTACACCCCGAGAAACTGTAAACCGTAATTCACACTTGAAGTAAACGAAACACACCGCTATTGCACATCCTGAGATACAAGCATGAACCCCCACGTATCAGCGTTTTTGGCAGGAAACCCTATTATACTTTCGGCGCTTACGATAAAAGTGAAAGTAAGATTATGTACATGACTCGCATCACGATTATGAGCAACGTGGGGTTCACGATTACACTTCGAGTCGTGTAATAACGGCGCAATTTTCGTTTATTTCAAGCATCACCTTCGCTTTGCAATTTCTCGGGATATAACTGGCATATTGCAATGTAACCCTCGACATTCTTTTCGTGATTTTTCATATTTTTGATTGCATAAGAAATAATGTGGGGTGTCCATTTACAAAAATAAAAGTTTATTTTGAAACTAACATTTACTTACGCTCCAGAAAGCTTCGCAGTATTTATTATCCTGAGCCCCTGTCTTACATTCATTTTAGTGGAAGCCGTTTTGTTCCAGGTATATTTATGCTGTAACGTTTAAGTGGATCACTCTGTATATTGTGAATTATTATCCCTGTCTATTGTCATTTCCATTCATTTTTAATGACTTGTGATATTTTAATGACTTGGGATCTTGGTTTACCACGGACAACAACATAAAAATGGACATCAAGGAAAGAATAGTAGTGGGAATGAAAAGCATGCATTCTCTTAGAGAGACGCTTGGCTCTAAATCGATCTCAGTGAACACTAAGATGAAAATCTACAACACAGTGATATGCCCAGCAGTAACGTACGGTTCAGAAACATGACTAAGCGAGAAAGGGAAAAACTATTAATATTTTAAAGAAGAGTAATGAAGATATGGGGACCAGTTTTAGATAACGGAGAATGGAGGAGGAGGAAAAACGAGGAAATCTACCTTCTGATGCGACAACCAACTATCCTACTGAAGATAAAGTCCAAGAGAATACAATGGGTGGGCCATGTAGCCCGTACGCCAGATTTAAGACAGTTGAAGATGGCACTAGCGAGGAAACCAAACACCAAACGCCCCACTGGACGACCAAGGCAGCGTTGGATGGACGACCTGGCGAAGGCCCTAGCAGCCCTGGGAATTGGAGACACCTGGTGGAACCGGGCACAAAGCAGGAAGGAATGGAGACAGTTTGTGGAAGCAGCGCGCGGTCTGCAGGGCCTGTGATCACAGAATATCTATCTATCTATCTATGTGACAACAGTTCGCTATACCGTCTCTTTTTGTGCAAAAACCCACAAGACCTTTGAACATTCTTCATACCATGGGGGAATAACGAAGGGAAAACACCGCTGACACCATTGTTCTGCTGGACTGAAGAGGATTGTGTCGACAGAAAAATTACACGGCGCCATACTCAGCGAGGTGTCGCGCTGTTCCAGATACTTCCGAGAATGACCGAGCGAAGCTAAGCAGCTGAGTGGGACGAGCCTTGGTCCACACGTGGCCTGCACACCCTGCCTGTGTGAAGTTTGGCATGGCGTGACTGCCCCTGCCACAGAGTGCTATAAGTTCCATAAGAGAATAGGTAGTGACAATACGAAAAATTTGCTTAAGTCAACACAACGAGATATGCTACTAAAGGCACAACAGGCTGAACCGAGCTTCTTGATTAGTTTACCCATGTGTTGACTCCATTGTAGCGTGTCGTTCAGCAATTCTACACAATGTGGATCATTCAACATATGACCATTAATGTCTACTTCTAGCACTAGATGATCATTACTTCTTGGTTGAAATACCGTAGTACGAATCTTTGTGAGATTATGACTTAACCTTTTAGTTGTAGACCACTTGTAGACCTGTTCAGCTATCATCTGAGCCTTTTTTGCCAGGGTTGAGTTCGTACCATTGATTAGTACACTTGAATCATCAGCAAAGATTACAGTTTATGATCTGACCTTCACCATATGGGGAAGATCAGGTATGTAGGTTAGAAGCAAGAGGGGGCTCAATACCGATCCCTGTGGCACTCCACAAGTTATTGTGAGGCTATTTTCATGCCTGAGAAACAGTCTGTTAATGACACCCTTTCTTTCTGTTATGGAGGTAGGATTCAGTCAGTGCAAGAGGAATTCCGTCAACACCGTAACAGCTTAGTTTTCTCTCTCTCTCTCTCTCTCTCTCTCTCTCTCTCTCTCTCTCTCTCTGTCTCCCTCTCTGTCTGAATGAGCCTCCGAAGGCCCAAGGGTACTGACCGACCGCCGTGTCAGGCGTCACTGGTTGCGGATATGGAGAGGCACGTGGTCAGGACAACGCTCTCCCAGTCGTTGCCAGTTTCTAGGACCACAGCCGCTATTTCTTAATCAAATAGCTGCTCGATTGGCCTCACATGGACTGAGTGCACCCCACCTGCCAACATGCTCGGCAGAACCGGGTGGTCACCCGGGTAGTCAAGCTCACCAGCGCTTAACTTCAGTAATCTGATCGGAACCGGTGCTACCGCTGTGTCACGGCTGTTGGCAACACTTTAGTTTGATAAACAGAATTATGTGATCACACCCTCAAGAGCTTTGGAAAGTTCGCAGAATATATCAAGATGATGATTTTCCTTGTGTTTGGTCCATATAGCACTTCGCTTGTAAGGGAGCGAACAATGTTGCAGCACAACTTGCCTGAAAGAAGAAATCGCTTCGTAGGACATCCTGAGTTACCAAGAAATCTTCAGTTTGGTAGTGGAGGTAAGTGTTGTGGGTAATAACTGTAGAGCGAGAGCAAGGCTTGGCTACAGTACCCTCGTTCAAATGAAAGTAAACTGCAGTAATTACCCAGAGACTAAGAGGCATACACAGGATAGATCAGTGTGGAGAGCTGATTCTGGCTTGTCTTTAGTCTAAAAACCCCAACAAATATGAGCTAATACGTTGGTGCGTAAGTTCGTGCCGTTTTCCGCAAGTTTAATAAACACAACAGATACACGTAACAGAGACTATACCCATCAATAATATATTATCCTTCAGTGCTTCAACGATTCCGAACTCCAGAAGCCACGTAGTTTTGAGGCGAAGAACTCGCTGAGCAATGCTCAGAGCGTGTTTTCATCTCGAGAGGAAGTTCCTTGAACGTTGTTCGATAGAGTGGGGAAAAGATGACAATCTGAGGGGAAGATCGGATGAGTAAGGTGGGTGCGGAATGACTTCCCAACCGAACTCCTCTATAGTCTAGCAGAATACGGACAGGCATTATCGTTGAGTAGCATCTCTTCGCGCAGTCTTCCTGATCGTAGTTCTTGGACTGCGTCTGCAAGGCATCTCAGTTCTTGACAGCAAATATCAGCAGTGGTGGTTACACCTCGGGGAAGCATTTCGTAGTAGACGACACCATCACTGTGTCACCAGAAACAACATTATTTTCGGGGGTGTTCGCAGGTCTTTGTCGGGAAGCTGCAGGTTTCTTTGGGCTCACCCATGCCTTTGTTTTACTTACGTTAACATAAAGACGCTATTTCTCGTCATCGATGCAGGATAGGAATGGTGGGTACTGTTCATGAACCATTTCATGACCAAACAGAGATGGAGATGAGGCCACCCTCTGATTTTTGTGATATTGGCTTGGAGTATGCGGTACCCATACACCCGATTTTTGAACCTTTGTCATTACATGCAAATGTCACAACTGGTGGAATGATCACAGTTCATCACATTTGCCAGCCCTCACTTACATTGGCGTGGATCATTGTGGATTAACGCGTTTAACTATTTCCACTTCGTACTCCATTTTCTAGCGTCCACAGCTCTATCACTATCTCCAAATGACAAAATGACAATATGAAAAATAAAATAGCAACAGTGAACTACAAATAAGAGATGAAAATCGAGAAATAAATCCATAGCAACCGGAATACCAACATACAAAACAAAAACGCTACGAACTTGTACACCAGACCAACATACAGTACTGGCCATTAAAATTTCTACACCAAGAAGAAATGCAGATGATAAACGGGTATTGATGGTACAAATATATTATACTAGAACTGACACGTGATTACATTTACACGCAGTTTGGGTGCATAGATCCTGAGAAGTCAGTACCCAGAACAACCACCTCTGGCCGTAATAACGGGCTTGATACGCCTGGGCATTGTGTCAAACAGAGCTGAAATGTAACGTCCACTCTTCAAAGTGCCATCAATGCGAACAAGAGGCGACCGAGACGTGTAACCAATGGCATCCCATACAATCACACCGGGTGATACGGCAGTATGGCGATGACGAATACACGCTTCCAAGTGCGTTCGCCGCCATGTCGCCAAACACGGATGCGACCATCATGATGCTGTCAACAGAATCTAGATTCAACGAAAAAATGACGTTTTGCCATTCGTGCACCCAGGTTCATCGTTGAGTACACCATCGCAGGCGCTCCTGTCTGTGATGCAGCGTGAAGGGTAACTGCAGTCACGGTCTCCGAGCTGATAGTCCATGTTGCTGCAAACGTCGTCGAACTGTTCGTGCAGATGGTTGTTGTCTTGTAAACGTCCCCATCTGTTGACTCATGCATCGAGACGTGGCTGTAAGACCGGTTACAGCTATGTGGATATGATTCCTGTCATCTCGACTGCTTGTGATACGAGGCCGTTGGGATCCAGCACGGCGTTCCGTATTACTACCCTGAACCCACCGATTCCATATTCTGCTAACAGTCATTGGATCTCGACCAACGCGAGCAGCAATGTTGCGATACGATAAACCACAATCTCGGTAGTCTACAATCCGTCCTTTATCAAAGTCGGAAACGTGATGGTCCGCATTTCTCCTCCTTATACGAGGCATCACAGCAACGTTTCACCAGGCAACGCCGGTGAACTGCTGTTTGTGTATGAGAAATCGGTTGGAAACTTTCCCTGATGTCAGCACGTTGTAGGTGTCGTCACCGGCGCCAACCTTGTGTGAATGCTCTGAAAAGCTAATCATTTGCATATCACTGCATCTTCTTCTGTCGGTTAAATTTCGCGTCTGTAGCACGTCATCTTCGTGGTGTAGCACTTTTAATGGCCAGTGGCGTTGTGAGCGTGGGGTGCTATTCTGTCATTCTGCACAACGGATTAATCTGAGATGTACCCTTTAGCCTGTGGCTCCTGCAAGATGCAATTTCCACCCCCACACTAGTAAAGAAGTCAGACAGACGCTCCTAACGTTCTAAAGAGAAATGCCTGAAAAACCTTCAGCAATAAATATCTTCTGGAGTCGTCGGCTGTAATAAAATGACACAAAAATTCACAAAATTTCTTACGTAACTAGTGGGATAGTTAGGTACTGGTGTAGTGCTAGTTAGTGTAGGAAAAACAAGAAACTAACAAAAATTATTATTTATTTTGCAAAAATTCTGAGAAATCACTATGGCACTTTTAGTTATTAACTGAACACGTTATTTCCAGGTTCTTTTCAGGATGTGAAGTTACCTCTTAAGGATAGGATTCGCTAACGAAATTTCTATACAAAGTATAAGATTGTTATTGACTTGGCAGAACGGCTGAGAGCCGCTCCTACTCAAGGTGAATAATTATCCGTTAGAATGTTGCTAGGTACGATCGAGGCTGTCGCATGTGAAATGTACTGTTGTCGAGGAAATATGGGGCTCGCAATAGCCGTAGCGCTCAATACCGTAAGCTGCGATGACTGCTGTCTGCGCTGTTCGCTGCTGACAAATTAGATAACTCTCGTTCTACCTTGATTGACCTTCGCCAATCAAACTCTCCCTACGCCCTGATGAAGTCAAGGACTCCTATTCGCCCCTAGTCTAACTACTGGCGTGGTACACCGGTCAGATAACCAGTCCACCACGATGGACTCAAAAATTTGCTTGCAGGCGTTTAACTATAACTCTGTCCTTTCACACCGCACAGTAAGCGTGGCGGCCAACACAGTGAACAATGCTTAATCGCAAGGACTCAATATAGAGTCGCACTCCGATTCGCTGTCGACAGAGGTGCTCTCGCAGTGAAGTACTGACGAGAGACTTGTTCCTTGCTCTTTGAGTACACGTACGAGCGCGCACGCTCTCGTTACGTGTTGTCGCTCCAATAGTGACAACGGAACGGCCCCTCTCCACGCCGGACGTGAATCGGTATATCTTTCGGTCTCTTCTATTACTCATTCAGCCCAAGGCGTCAGAAATATCGTCTGCTAGTCAGCATTGCTCTTCGAAAACGGGAGACTGACGTTTCGTTTAAGGTGACCAATCCTGAAATGTGTAGCATCGGCGCTTGGCGTTTGCTGTCTCCATGTGGAAACCTCTGAAACTGCATGCTATGTTTTGTAAAGAATACGTAGGCTGGACGCTCCCACACAATATAGCGGAATTTGCTTTTAAGCGGAACGTGCGGTCGTTCCCCCTTTCACTCGGGCAAACGCTGTCCGCTCCACGGGCGCCATCCGACGTAGATAGGCTGAATCGTCCTCTGAAGGGACTGGCCTCTTGGCGTGCGGTCTGCCTCTCCCAAACTAAAAGCTCTTGTGACCGTCGTGTCTTGAATGTGTGTGTGTACGTTAGCCTCGAGTATCTCAACTCCGGTGCACACTTGTTATTTGCTTATCGTTTACATGAATTCATACAACATGACTTTATCTTATCGAGTTTGGGTTCGAATGAAGCGTCTTGATGTGCGGAATATGACTGAGAGGGCGGAATATGTAAGCAATGGAGGTGAGGAGACCACGACATCTTACAATGTATTCATCATCTTTAAACTTTTTGTAAAGTCTGCGGCTCGTAGCTTTATTGCATAACTGTGAGCCGGCGACGCTTGCGGAACACGGATGCCTGCTACGCCTGTACGCTGCGAGCGCAGCGCAGGCGGCCGGTGTGGGCGGCTGGCCGGCTACGGAAGTGCCGGCTCATTGTGGCGGCCGCCATTGTCCGCGCTGTCCCGCGGCGAGGCGCGTCGAGGCGAGCCTAATCCCGCGGCGCCAGCAGAGCCCCGGGCCTCGGGCCTCTGGCTGCTCTCATTGCGGCTCGCTGACGAACCGCTCCGTCATTACCAGCGGCGAGGATATTTAGCCTCCCAACGTTACACGTACTGGCTACCTCGAGTTACGACAATGGTGGGAGTTCTGTGCGAATCGTTTTGGATATCGACATCTACTGGTACGAGGCCTACTAACACCGGGTGGTTATAATTGAACTGACTGTGTTCCGAGTGTTGCAGTGCAGACAGTACACATTGCAGGACGCTGAAACATCGCAGGCATGTTCATTAAGCGGTGCGCTCGCGCATATGCTAAAATAAATAAATAAGTTGTTCCACTTTCTGCCACCGCGTGAAAATATGGCGCTGTAAGAGGTCTCAACATGGTGTGAGTACAGGAAAAGGGGAGGAACTATCAAACACATTATAATGGTGATTCTGGGTATTTATTGGGGTATGGTCACAATTTACAAAGAAAGCAGCTGTTGAAAAATGTGAAAATTACCGAACTATCAATTTCATAGCTCACAGCTGGAAAATACTAACGCGAATCCTTTGGAGACGAATGGAAAAACTAGTAAAACCCGACCTCGGGTAAGATCATTTTGGATTCCGTAGAAATACTGGAACACATGAGGCAATACTGACCCTACGACTTACTTTAGAAGCTAGATTAAGAAAAGACAAACCTACGTTTCTAGCATTTGTAGACTTAGAGAAAGCTTTTGACAATGTTGACTGGAATACTCTCTTTCAAATTCTGATGGTGGCAGGGGTAAAATACAGGGAGCGAAATGCTATTTACAATTTGTACAGAAACCAGATGGCAGTTATAATAGTAGAGGGGCATGAAAGGGAAGCAATGGTTGGGAAGGGAGTGAGACAGGGTTGTAGCCTCTCCCCGATGTCATTCAATCTGTATATTGAGCAAGCAGTAAAGGAAACAAAAGAAAAATTTGGAAAAGGAATTAAAATCCATGGAGAAGAAATAAAAATTTTGAGGTTCGCCGATGACATTGTAATTCTGTCAGAGACAGCAATGGACTTGGAAGAGCAGCTGAACGGAATGGACAGTGTCTTGGAAGGAGGATTTAAGATGAACATCAACAAGAGCAAAACGAGGGTAATGGACTGTAGTCGAATTAAATCGGGTGATGCTGAGAGAATTAGATTAGGAAATGAGACACTTAAAGTAGTAAATGACTTTTCTTTTTGGGCAGCAAAATAACTGATGATTGTCGAAGTAGAGAGGATATAAAATGTAGACTGGCAGTGGCAAGGAAAGCGTTTCTGAAGAAGAGAAATTTGTTAATATCGAGTATAGATTTAAGTGTCAGGAAGTCGTTGCTGAAAGTATTTGTATGGAGTGTAGCCATGTATGGAAGTGAAACGTGGATGATAAATAGTTTAGACAAGAAGAGAATACAAGCTTTCGAACTGCGTTGCTGCAGAAGAATGCAGAAGATTAGATGGGTAGATCAGAAAACTAATGAGGAGGTATTGGATAGAATTGATGAAAAGAGCAGTTTGTGGCACAACTTGACTAGAAGAAGGGATCGGTTGGTAGGACATGTTCTGAGGCATCAAGGGATCACCAATTTAGTATTGGAGAGCAGCGTGGAGGGTAAAAATCGTATAGGGAGACCAAGAGATCAATACGCTAAGAAGATTCAGAAGGACGTAGGTTGCAGTAGGTACTGGGAGATGAAGAAGCTTGCGCAGCATAGACTAGCATGGAGAGCTGCATCAAACCAGTCGTAGGACTGAAGACCACAACAACAACCACAACAATTTACAACATGAGTTCAGTTTGGTGTCCGGACCCACCAATATGCAGCATCCATAACACGGCATGGTCGACAGTTGCTCGCAGCATACCTGGTTCATTCAGAACGATATTTCGTCGTGTGCTACCCTTCAGATCGGGAAGAGTCGCGATACACTCCTGAAAGGCTCGATCTTTCAGATATTTTTACAACCAGAAGTCACGTGGATATTGGTCGGAGCATCTGGAAGATCAAACATTTTGAAATTATCTAGAGTTGCTGCGGTTTTTGCTGAAGGATCTCGAAGCAAATCTGTCACCTCCCAAGCGACATGTGGTGCCGCCCTATGTTGCGTGAACGTAGTGGTGTGTACACAGTAGCATTCTTGCAACGCTGGAATCTCAGGATGTCATTGTACACCTAACAAGCACGCCAGGTGTCACCTCCTCGAAGAAAACGGACCTAGAACGAAGGAGCTTGTGAAACTATTCTACTCAGTCGCGTAAGCTGAGTGCAGTGGATGTTCCTGCCCAACACATAGCAGAGCAGAACCACACATTCTGCAGTTCTGTGTATCCACGATACTGTACAGAGTACATCCGTTTCCATGCCTGCCAAAAAACGAAGGGCGAAGTCACGGCGTTGTAGCCATATTGGGGCTTCATTTCGTGCACATTCTGAATCTTGTAGGGATACCAGTCTAAAACGCTCCTCGAAATCTGTTAACCAGGGAAGAGAGAACCTCCATGATGTAGCCCGAACACTAGCTGCACAATCAGGCATGTGTTGCACAGTCGGCTACAACTACAGCAACTTCATCAACAGTTGCCATGGGAACTGGCCGCCTCCCTCTCCCTGCTGCATCACCTAATTCAGATTTCTTGATCATATTCTTTAGGCCATTAATTGAATGGGACCTCTTAGCAGCCGTTTCTGTCGGCGATAATCCCGCAATGCACAGCTGCTATTGTTGCCGCTCTGAAGAAAACATCTTACCAGTAGTGCACAGACTTTTTTCTCTATAGTCGTTGCGTTTTCCACGGAAAACTTCAGCCTTCTTAGCTCTTTACACCAATACTCACTTTTAAAAAGAAATCAACACGTATAACCCAGCGACAAAAAGAAACGTTTCACATTCTAACTACTTATAGCGCCATATTTTCACTCGGTGACAGAAAGTGGAACTATTATTTTTCACCACACTCCGCGAGAGCACTGATTAATGGACAAACTTACGATATTTCAGAGTCGTGCGATTTATCCAGCCGGCACTGCAGCACTCGGAACATCGTCAGTTTAATTGCAACTACGGGTACCTCTACACAGAAGAGGCAAAAAGGATTGTGACCACCTGCTTAATAGCTTGTTCGTTCGTCTGTGGAACGAAAAACGTAGCTGATTCTGCGTTTCATCAATCCGAAAATTTGTTGGTAGGTTTGTGGAGGTATGTGGCATTACATGTCTACGAACTGGTTATGTAATTTGCGTGAATAACGGGTTGCCGATTTGTGTATGCGGTGATAGCATACTACAGCGATGCAGATGGTTTCATAGAACTTAAAGTCAGGGGAATTTGGTCACTAAAACATCAACGTGGTTTCACTGTATTGTTCCTCAAACCACTGTAGTGTGGTTCTGGCTGAAAGATGATATCGCCGACGGGAAAGACATCAGCTTGAAGGGATGTAGGTGGTTTGCAGCTGTCAGCGTGTCTTCGATTACGTACTACCACAGGTCCCATGCAACAGCAGGGAAAGTGTGCCATAGCATAACACTGCTCCCATCAGCCTTCGTCCGTGGCGCACTGCATGTTTCGAGCCGCCGTTCACCACGATGACGTCGTTTGTGGAAGCTACCATCGACCTAGAGTAGTAAAAATGTGATTCACCTGAAGAGCCCAAACATTTCCATTGATCGGCGGTCCAATACCTATTCTCCCGTGCCTACTGCAATCGTAACTGATGTCATTAGGTCAACATGTGAACACACAGGGGTGGTTAGCTGTGGAGATCCACGTTCAACGGTGTGCTCTGAAATATTTATGCGTGCACCACCACTGTGCTCTTTCGCTACAGATGCCACAGATCACTCTGTCCTGCTTTACAGAGCAGACAAGCCTCCGAACGTCACCTTCTGTGAAGAGCCGTGGACGACTAACCATTTAACGCAGAGTCGTAGTTTCACTGTCCTACCTCTTTCGTAGATGCTCACGGTAGTAGCACGTGAACATTCGACCAGCTTTCCCAATTTCAAGACTCTCGTTCACAGGCTCTGCGTAATAGTAATGTACCCTTTCTCAAAGTCCCTTATCTCAATGGATCTCCCCATTTACAGCCCATATCTTAGTCGGCGATATCAATGTAATCCCCCGTCCGTGTCTGCTCTACTTACATACTTTTGGGAGCGTGTCACGTGCCCGGAACGCCAACGGGCGGCATTCAACGTCGCGGTGGGCGATGGTTGAAAATGGTTCAAAATCGCTCTAAGCACTATGGGACATCGCAGGTCATCAGTCCCCTAAACCTTTTTTTTTCTTTTTTTTTTTTGTTTGTTCGATGCGGCCTGTCACGAATTCCTTTCCTGTGCTAACCTCTTCATCTCAGAGTAGCACTTGCAACCTACGTCCTCAATTATTTGCTTGACGTATTCCAATCTCTGTCTTCCTCTACAGTTTTTGCCTTTTACAGTTCCCTCTTGTACCATGGATGTCTTAGCAGATGTCCTATCATCCTGTCCCTTCTCCTTATCAGTGTTTTCCACATATTCCTTTCCTCTCCGATTCTGCGTAGAAACTCCTCATTCCTTACCTTATCAGTCCACCTAATTTTCAACATTCGTCTATAGCACCACATCTCAAATGCTTCGATTCTCTTCTGTTCTGGTTTTCCCACAGTCCATGTTTCACTACCATACAATGCTGTACTCCAGACGTACATCCTCAGAAATTTCTTACTCAAATTAAGGCCGGTATTTGATATTAGTAGACTTCTCTTGGCCAGAAATGCCTTTTTTGCCATAGCGAGTCTGCTTTTGATGTCTTCCTTGCTCCGTCCGTCATTGGTTATTTTACTGCCTAGGTGGCAGAATTCCTTAACTTCATTGACTTCGTGACCATCAATCCTGATGTTTCTCGCTGTTCTCGTTTCTACTACTTCTCATTACCTTCGTCTTTCTCCGATTTACTCTCAAACTATACTGTGCACTCATTAGACTGTTCATTCATTCCGTTCAGCAGATCATTTAATTCTTCTTCACTTTCACTCAGGATAGCAATACCATCAGCGAATCGTATCATTGATATCCTTTCACCTTGTATTTTAATTCCACTCCTGAACCTTTCTTTTATTTCCATCATTGCTTCCTCGATGTACAGATTGAAGAGTAGGGGCGAAAGGCTACAGCCTTGTCTTACTCCCTTCTTAATACGAGCACTTCGTTCTTGATCGTTCACTCTTATCATTCCCTCTTGGTTGTTGCACATATTGTATATGACCCGTCTCTCCCTATAGCTTACCCCTACTTTTTTCAGAATCTTGAACAGCTTGCACCATTTTATATTGTCGAACGCTTTTTCCAGGTCGACAAATCCTATGAACGTGTCTTGATTTTTCTTTAGCCTTGCTTCCATTGTTAGTCGTAACGTCAGAATTGTCTCTCTCGTGCCTTTACTTTTCCTAAAGCCAAACTGATCGTCACCTAGCGCAGTCTCAATTTTCTTTTCCATTCTTCTGTATATTATTCTTGTAAGCAGCTTCGATGCATGAGCTGTTAAGCTGATTGTGCGATAATTCTCGCACTTGTCAGCTCTTGCCGTCTTCGGAATTGTGTGGATGATGCTTTTCCGAAAGTCAGATGGTATGTCGCCAGACTCATATATTCTACACACCAACGTGAATAGTCGTTTTGTTGCCACTTCCCCTAACGATTTTAGAAATTCTGATGGAATGTTATCTATCCCTTCTGCCTTATTTGACCGTAAGTCCTCCAAAGCTCTTTTAAATTCCGATTCTAATACTGGATCCCCTATCTCTTCTAAATCGACTCCTGTTTCTTCTTCTATCACATCAGACAAATCTTCACCCTCGTAGAGGCTTTTATGTATTCTTTCCACCTATCTGCTCTCTCTCCTCTGCATTTAACAGTGGAATTCCCGTTGCACTCTTAATGTTACCACCGTTGCTTTTAATGTCACCAAAGGTTGTTTGGACTTTCCTGTATGCTGAGTCTGTCCTTACAATCATATATTTTTCAGTGTCTTCACATTTTTCCTGCAGCCATTTCGTCTTAGCTTCCCTGCAGTTCCTATTTATTTCATTCCTCAGCGACTTGTATTTCTGTATTCCTGATTTTCCCGGAACATGTTTGTACTTCCTCCTTTCATCAATCAACTGAAGTATTTCTTCTGTTACCCATGGTTTCTTCGCAGCTACCTTCTTTGTACCTATGTTTTCCTTCCCAACTTCTGTGATGGCCCTTTTTAGAGATGTCCATACCTCTTCAACTGTACTGCCTACTGCGCTATTCCTTATTGCTGTATCTATAGCGTTAGAGTACTTCAAACGTATCTCGTCATTCCTTAGAACTTCCGTATCCCATTTCTTTGCGTATTGATTTTTCCTGACTGTAAGTAGGCTGTTTACATTTTCTTATTGGTAACGCCACGTAGCGCTCTGTATGAAAAATCACTGGCTGTGCTGTGCGCAGTCTGTGGCTAGTTTGCATTGTTGTCTGCCATTGTAGTGTCGGGCAGCGGCAGCTGGATGCTAACAGCGCGTAGCGTTGCGCAGTTGGAGGTGAGCCGCCAGCAGTGGTAGACGTGGGGAGAGACATGGCGGAGTTTTGAAATTTGTAAGAATTGGTGTCATGAACTGCTATATATATTATGACTAGTGAGGTAAATACATTGTTTGTTCTCTATTAAAATCTTTCATTTGCTAACTATGCCTATCAGTAGTTAGTGCCTTCAGTAGTTTGAATCTTTTATTTAGCTGGCAGTAGTGGCGCTCGCGGTATTGCAGTAGCTTTTGTAACGAAGATTTTTGTGAGGTAAGTGATTTGCGAAACGTATAGGTTAATGTTAGTCAGGGCCATTCTTTTGTAGGGATTATTGAAAGTCAGATTGCGTTGCGCTAAAAAAAATATTGTGTGTCAGTTTAAGCACAGTCGTGTATAAATTTTTCTAAGGGGACGTTTCATGACTAATGTCTTGAACTTCAGCCTACTCTACATCACTACCATATTGTGATCTGAGTCTATATCTGCTCCTGGGTACGCCTTACAATCCAGTATCTGATTTCGGAATCTCTGTCTGACCATGGTGTAATCTAATTGAAATCTTCCCGTATCTCCCGGCCTTTTCCAAGTATACCTCCTCCTCTTGTGATTCTTGAACAGGGTATTCGCTATTACTAGCTGAAACTTGTTACAGAACTCAATTAGTCTTTCTCCTCTTTCATTCCTTGTCCCAAGCCCATATTCTCCTGTAACATTTTCGTCTACTCCTTCCCCTACAACTGCATTTCAGTCGCCGATGACTATTAGATTTTCGTCGCCCTTTACATGCTGCATTACCCTTTTAATATCCTCATACACTTTCTCTATCTGTTCATCTTCAGCTTGCGACGTCGGCATGTATACCTGAACTATCGTTGTCGGTGTTGGTCTGCTGTCGATTCTGATTAGAACAACCCGGTCACTGAAATGTTCACAGTAACACACTCTCTGCCCTACCTTCCTATTCATAACGAATCCTACACCTGTTATACCATTTTCTGCTGCTGTTGATGTTACCCGATACTCATCTGACCAGAAATCCTTGTCTTCCTTCCACTTCACTTCACTGACTCCTACTATATCTAGAGTGAGCCTTTGCATTTCCCTTTTCAGATTTTCTAGTTTCCCTACCACGTTCAAGCTTCTGACACGCCCCGACTCGTAGAACATTATCCTTTTTTTGGTTATTCAATCTTTTTCTCATGGTAACCTCCCCCTTGGCCGTCCCCTCCTGGAGATCCGAATGGGGGACTATTCCGGAATCTTTTGCCAACGGAGAGATCATCATGACACTTCTTCAACTACAGGCCACATGTCCTGTGGATACACGTTACGTGTCTTTAATGCAGTGGTTTCCATTGCCTTCTGCATCCTCATGTCGTTGATCATTGCTGATTCTTCAGCCTTTTTTTTAACGTAATAAACTTTTATTTACAGATTAACAAAATACATTGCTTATCAAAGGCACGTTTAGGTTTACACATACAGTAATCGTATCTTTCCTTTTCGTATAGTCTTTCTTGTATTTTCTTTATGATTTAGTTCTCTCTATTAAGGAAATTTTGTGTTTTTTTATATTTGTCTGTTTTCTTGTCTATTTCCAGCTCCAGTTCTGTGTGGACTTATTAGAGTTGTATTTTGTTTAATGAATATTTAATTTCATTTAATGAGGTTTATTTTGTTTGCGCCTAGAGATGGCGTCCTTTAAATTTGGTTAAACCTATTGACTAAGACATATTTCTATGGTACACTCAAGAAAACAAAGTATAGGCATGTATATGGATAGTTAGTTTAGTGACAGGTTTTGATTGTGGTTGGAGATAGGGAGAGAGAGAGAGAGATAGAGAGAGAGAGAGAGAGAGAGGGAGAGAAATGAGAGGAAAACATTTGATATATGGTAATAAATCATTGCGAATCGTCATTTTGCACTTTGTCACAACTGTTTATGGTTTTCACTATTATTAAAATGAGTGTTAGTGAATTTGTGCAGTACTTACATATCACCTTTTGGACACGCTGGAGATCACCAATATTTTAGCATTGTCCCTAGTTGTGTGACGATATGATTGCTGTAAAGCACTCTTTCACATGTGAGATCGCAGGTGATGCACTGCCACTTGTCCTTCGCCCTCTTTGACAAGGCCGTTGGCAGAATGAGGCTGACTTCTTATGCCGGAAGTCTTCGGCCGCCAGTGCTGATTATTTATCAAAATTTAGGCAGTGGTGGGGATCCAACCCGGGACCGAAGACGTTTTGATTATGAATCAAAGACACTACCCCCCCTTTTTTTTAAAATCTCATTTTGATCGTTTTCGTTCGTTGTATTTGCTCGGTGCGGACGTCGCGAGACATCCGTTTATGTTCGTTGTTGCTCGATTGACTCAATTTTTTTATTACAGAGAGCAGCTAACCCTCTGACCGAACACGCTGAGCTACCGTGCTGGCACCCTTAGACCACGGGTACCCCTAAACTTAGTGCTACTTAAACTTAACTAACCTAAGGACATCACACACATCCATGCCCGAGGCAGGATTCGAGCCTGCGACCGTAGCAGCAGAACGGTTCCGGACTGCAGTGCCTAGAACCGCTCGGCCACAGAGGTCGGCTGAACAATGTTCATAACGTTTTGGCTGATCAGTGTACGTGTAGATCCTCTGCGACGCACCATATGGTGGTTTACGGCGTCTTTATATTTATGATAGTTACACCATTCCTGGTCATTTCCTAGCCTTTTCCGGTAGCAAAAGGAGCGAGAGAAAAATGACTGTGTATAGAATTCCACGAAAGAGCTGGTTTATTTTACCATGTCCCTGCAGTCCTTACATGAGGGGGTTTTGGTGGCGGTAGAATCGTTCTGCAGTTGTCGCAAATGCCGGTCACTACACTTTCTCAATAGCGTTTCGCGAAGAGATCGTCTCATTCCCTCCACGATTTCTCATTTGAGTTCACAGAAAACTTCCGTAACACTCGCTTGCTGAATGGGCCTATCGAGTACAAATCCAGCTGTACGCCTCTGAATTGTTTCGATGTCGTCCTTCAATCTGATCTCGCGAGGCAGTTTTCAAGAATGGATCGAACAAGATGAGCTACACATTCCTAAAATTCTCCCAATAAACCAGACCTCCTTACAGATGAGCTACACATTCCTAAAATTCTCCCAATAAACCAGACCTCCTTACAGATGAGCTACACATTCCTAAAATTCTGCCAATAAACCAGACCGACCTTACTTGCTCGCTCCATTTCAGGACACTTAACCACATTACGCCTAGATATTTATCCGTCTTCAGCCTGGAATGTCACTGAATGAAGTAGGTTTTTCTTCAGTGATGAGTCGTGCTTCGACCTCACCCCCGGTGAGCAGCAAAGACGTGTATGGAGGCGCCCCCGGAAAAATGGTTCAAATGGCTCTGAGCACTATGGGACTTAACATCTGTGGTCATCAGTCCCCTAGAGCTTAGAGCTACTTAAACCTAAATAACCTAAGGACATCACACACATCCATGCCCGAGGCAGGATTCGAAACTGCGACCCTAGCGGTCACGCGGTTCAAGACTGAAGCGTCTAGAACCGCACGGCCACACCGGCCAGCTCGCCCCAGACAGCTGTGTGATACCAAGCTGACTGTTGCCCTCCATACGACGCTAAAACGAGGGTTGATGGTCTGGAGAGCTATTTCTTTCCATTACAAGCCCATTTTGGTTGTCATCCGCAGCACAGCTGTACGTCGACTATATTCTACGCCCCGTTTTGTTACGCTTCATGGCAAGCCATCCGGGGCTTACATTTCAGCAAGATAACGCTCACCAGCACAGGGATAGAGGTTCTACTGTTTGTCTTCATGCTTGCCAAAACCTACCTTGGCCAGCAAGGTCGCCGGATCTTTCCCCATTAAGAACGTTTCGAGCATTATGGTCGGGGCGCTCCAGCCAGCTAACGATTTTGACGATTTTTCGCGCCAGTTGGACAGAATTTGACACGGTAGCCCTCAGAAGAACATCCAACAACTATGACTGTCAATGGCAAGCCGAATAACTGTTGCATAAGGGCCACAGGTTGGCCAACGCGTTATCGACTTGCTCCGTTTGTGAAGCTCATTCCCTTAAATAAATCATCCAATTTTTGTAAATTGTAATCACTTGTTTGTCTGCACAAGTACATCGGATCTACCGACTTCTGTCCCATTACGGATAATTCCTTTGTGGTGCGCCATTTTTTTGTCTTAGAGTGCATTTTAACTATTTAACTTGCCAACGTGTGTTTGCTCTTTCATCTTAATTGGAGAGCTCCCTGGTTGTGGTTGTGTTTTCCGTTATAATTGTTATTCACTGAAGAGCCAAAGAAGCTACCACACCTGACTAATATCGTGTAGGGCCCCAGCGAGCACGAAGTAGTACCACAACATGACGTGGCATGGACTAATGTCTGAAGTATTGCTGGAGGGAACTGACAACACGAATCCAGCAGGTGAATCCGTAGGAGTGGGAGAGGGTGGAAGTTTCTTCTGAACAGCACGTTGCAGGGCATCCCAGATATGCTCAGTAATGAAACTTCCTGACAGATTAGAAATGTATGCCGGACCGAGACTGGAACTCGTGACACAGTTTTAATCTGCCAGGAAGTTTCATATCAGCGCACATTCCGCTGCAGAGTGAAAATCTCATTCTGGAGACATCCCCCAGGCTGTGGCTAAGCCATATCCTTTCTTTCAGGAGTGCTAGTTCTGCAAGGTTCGCAGGAGAGCTTCTGTAAAGTTTGGAAGGTAGGAGACGAGGTACTGGCAGAAGTAAAGCTGTGAGGACGGGTCGTGAGTGGTGCTTGGGTAGCTCAGTTGGTAGAGCACTTGCCCGCGAAAGGCAAAGGTCCCAAGTTCGAGTCTCCGTCCGGCACACAGTTTTAATTTGTCAGGAAGTTTCATATCAGCGCACATTCCGCTGCAGAGTGAAAAACTCATTCTGCATGCCGAATAATGTTCATGTCTGCGGAGTTTGGTGGCCAACGAAAGTGTTTAAACTTAAAAGAGTGTTGCTGGAGCCACTCTGTAGCAGTTCTGGACGTGTGGGGTGTCGCATTGTCTTGCTGGAATGAACATTCGACATGAATGCACACAGGTGATCAGACAGGATACACGAGTGGGCCGTCTGCTCCGAAAGCCGACATCGATCATGTTTCGCGGAATGGTTCGCACGCTGACACTTGCTGATAGCCAGCATTGAAAACTGGAGCAATCTGCAGAAGGGTTGCACTTCCGTCATGCTGAACGATTCCCTTTAGTGGTTGTTGGTCCCGTTCTTCCAGGATCTATTTGCCGGCCGCAGCGATGTCAAAGATTTGATGTTTTGCCGGATTCCTGATATTCACGGCACATTCGTGAAATGACCGTGCTAGAAAATCCCCACTTCATCGCAACCTCAGAGATGTTGTGTGCCATCGCTCGTGCGCGGACGTAACAGCACGTTCAAACTCACTTAAATTTTGATAATCTGGCATTGTAGCAGCAGTAAGCGATCTAACAAATGCGTCAGACACTTGTTGTTTTACCGAGCGAGGTGGCGCAGTGGTTAGCACACTCGACTCGCATTCGGGAGGACGACAGTTGAGTCCCGTCTCCGGCCATCCTGATTTAGGTTTTCCGTGATTTCCCTAAATCGTTTCAGGCAAATGCCGGGATGGTTCCTTCGAAAGGGCACGACCGATTTCCTTCCCAATCCTTCTCTAACCCGACCTAACCCGAGCTTGCGCTCCGTCTCTAATGACCTCGTTGTCGACGGGACGTTAAACGCTAACCGCCACCACCCCTTGTTTTACATAGGCGTCGCCGACGGCAGCGCCGTATTCTGCCTGTTGACATATCTCTGCATGTGAATACACAAGCCTACACCAGTTTCTTTGGCGCTTCAGTGTAGCTCACCTTCCAGAAAGTAAAAAAATGAATTAACAAATTATTTGTCAAATCAATACTGATTTTCTTGGGATTAAGTGCACATGTTCTTATAAACCAAGGTTCTGTCACTGTTTATTGCCAGTGGGTTAAAACGAGTTTCTATATAGTTTAATATGTATGCAACATATACACGAACACTAGGCTATGAGCTCTTCTGTGTTTTTGGTGTCGGTATCAATTTCAGTAAATACCTGTTCTGTGGTACTGTATCTAAAATTTGTTCCTTTCGAAACTACAGTTTGCTAAGTCGGATGCCTATAATGTTAATAGCTCTTTATTTAATATTATCACATTTTAAGAATGTGTAACTTTTTATTCAGAATCCCAAAAGGTTCTCTTGTATTTATGGCTCCGTTCTATTATGCATACTCTATGTTTTAGCCTGGACTTTGTTTTCAGCAGTTCACAGGAGCAGATCCACACGCCGCCTATCCAGGCGGGATACAAAATGCATGAGTAAGTTTTTTAAATGCCGCATTTAAAACTTCAAACAATTATTTTTTTGCTGTGTTCTACTGACACACTTGACAGGTCGACGAGCAACAGAGTGGAAAGAAGTCTTCGATCCACTTAGCGGTTTTGCGTAGGACCAGAATGTTCTAGGATTCTCGACTAGATCTTTTGTTAATGTTTGATTGTGTAATTCGCGCAACTATCTTTTTATAGAGTCAAGAATTTCTATCAGCTTTCGGCTATTGACATTTCTGTGTTCTTTCTTCCAACGGGGAATCCTAAATCCCCATTCTCTCAGCATTTTCCGAATTTTGTTATTAAACCACAAGGGTTCTATTCCGTCCCTAATCCACTTCCTCGCAAGTAATTTTTGAGATCACGATATACAATCAGTTTAAACTTTGTCCATAATTCGCTTACGTTCACTTCATCGGAAGTAAATGATGCTCGTTCATAGGGCAGTAATAAAGAGTCAGTCCTTCTGTATGTATTCACCACCCAATACGATTTATTTTTTTCAGCGATTGACGACTTGGCGGAAACTTTAGTTGAGGAGCCTACATTTTGGCTGTTCTGGGATCATCTCAGTTAGAAGAAACTGACCTCGTCATCATTCAGAAAATGCCTAATGTGCAATGGCTTCGTCATTCCAGGAAAGAAAATGTTCAAATGTGTGTGAAATCTTATGGGACTTAACTGCTAAGGTCGTCAGTCCCTAAGCTTACACACTACTTAACCTAAATTATCCTAAGAACAAACACACACACCCATGCCCGAGGGAGGACTCGAACCTCCGCCGGGACCAGCCGCTCAGTCCATACTCCAGCGCCTAAGACCGCTCGGCTAGTCACGCACGGCCCCAGGGAAGAGGAAGATGTCACAGCGTGTCTTGCCAAGAGATGACGGGAAGTCGCGCAAAATCTGACAATCCAGAGAAGCGTCAAGCTGTCCGTGTAAAATGCAGAATGAGCTGCGGCTTTAAAGAAAATCAGCGGACGACGACATTTGTCTGCCCAGAATGTCGATCAAGACATTGAAAACTAACCCAGAGAGATTTTCACTTTTCCCACTGTCTCCCCTACGCCTCCGCTCCTCTAGAGATTCTATTCAGACTTGTTTAACCCCTGTGACATACTGTGTCATATGACAGTGCTCTATTGCCTCACACTGCTACTAACTTAGTGCAGATTATTGCAGCATTGTTCGCCCCGAAATACAAACAGTGAATTATAGACAAAATCACTTCGGAAACATTTCGAAGTGACCCACCAGAGTACAAATGGCAGCTCCGCCAATGCACTGTCCCTTTACACCCTGTGCACGCGATTCTACCGTCATCTGTACACATGCGTAACACTGCCCCATGACTTTAGGCACCTCAATGTACTGCAGCTGCACTCTTCTTCCTTGGCATTCTAGTGTAAAAGGGAAAGCGTAATCAACCAAGTTGCAAAATCCGTGCAGTTCGCTATAAGCCGACGCCTGGCATTTTCTATGTCTTCGAGTAAATCACCTGCTTCACATACATTCATTTCGAAAATTTAGATAGAAAGAATTGACATGTAGTTTAAACGTGTTTTGCAAAATTTAAAAGCTTCTTTTGTGTTCGTTTTATCAAAATTCGTGAATCATCATGATATTTTGTGTAGTATTATATCGTCAGCTGTAAACTTAATTGCGCTTTACAGAACCTTTGGCCACAGTATCTCTTTCACAACTAACAGTTCCAAAATTTCTCTACGTATTTACAGAGAAGGGCGGCACGAAGAGTCACAGGTTTGTCTGACAAGCAGGAGGGACTCACAGAGATGATGGAAGAACTGAACTGGCAATTTCTTGAAGGTAGACGGAAACTATCTCCAGAAAGCCTACCAACAATGTTTCAAGAATCGACTTTAAGCGATGACTCTAGGAGTATACTACTGTTCCCTACATATCGCTCTCTAGGGATCGTGAGGAGAAGACTAAACTATCAGAAACACCTACAGTGGTATTAAAACAATTTCTTCCCGTGCTTCATACGTGAATGAAAGTGGAAAAAGCCCTAGTAATTGGTACAATGGGACGTACCTTCCGCCATGCACTTCACATTGGTTTGCGTAGTATATATGTAGATGTAGTTTCGATTTGTAACTTACCCCGCGTCGTAGTTGCGGAGTGAACCTCTAGGTGGCAGGCGCTTCAGAATACGTAGAAAAACCACCACACCGTACTGTCGCGTCGAATTTGTATCGCATCTGCAGGAAGGCAATAGGATGAACAGACGTCCAAAGCGGGATGCTGTAGTCGCAGAAGCACGTACGTTGCACTCACGTATTGACGATTGCCACGTCACCAAAGGCCCCCTTATTGATTATCTGCAATGAGAGTTAGAAGCTCCCTGACCTGTTCCATCAACCTATATACTGCAATTTACAACTTTCTGTATGTCATTCAGTTTCGCCGCTGTCACCTTCTGAATCCGCAGCGACATGTATGAATGAATCATCATCAGAATGTCTATAGATACAAATAAGCAGACATCAATACTCATTCTAGACTCTAAACTTGGCAGATATTATACAATAAGGTGACAAAAGTCATGCACTATTGGCCATTAAAATTGCTACACCACCGACAGAAGAAGATGCAGTGATTAGCTTTTCAGAGCATTCACACAAGGTTGGCGCCGGTGGAGACACCTACAACGTGCTGACATCAGGGAAAGTTTCCAACCGATTTCTCATACACAAACAGCAGTTGACCGGCGTTTCCCGGTGAAACGTTGTTGTGATGCTTCGTGTAAGGAGGAGAAATGCGTACCATCATGTTGATAAAGGTCGGATTGTAGTCTATCGCGATTGCGGGTTATCGTATCGCGACCTTGCTGCTCGCGTTGGTCGAGATTCAATGACTGTTAGCAGAATATGGAATCGGTGGGTTCAGGGTAGTAATACGGAACGCCGTGCTGGATCCCAACGGCCTCGTATCACAAGCAGTCGAGATGACAGGCATCATATCCGCATAGCTGTAACCGGTCTTACAGCCACGTCTCGATGCATGAGTCAACAGATGGGGACGTTTACAAGACAACAACCATCTGCACGAACAGTTCGACGACGTTTGCAGCAGCATGGACTATCAGCTCAGAGACCGTGGCTGCGGTTGCCCTTGACGCTGCATCATAGACAGGAGCGCCTGCGATAGTGTACTCAACGACGAACCTGGGTGCACGAATGACAGAACGTCATTTTTTCGGAAGAATCCAGGTTCTGTTTACAGCATCATGATGGTCGCATCCGTGTTTGGCGACATCGCGGTGAACGCACATTGGAAGCGTGTATTCGTCATGTCCATACTGGCGTATCACCCGGAGTGATAGTAGGGGGTGCCATTGGTTACACGTCTCGGTCACCTCTTGTTCGCATTGACGGCACTTTGAACAGTGGACGTTACATTTCAGATGTGTTACGACCCGTGGCTCTACCTTTCATTCGATCCCTGCGAAACCCTACATTTCAGCAGGATAATGGACGACCGCGTGTTGCAGGTCCTGTACGGGCCTTTCTGGATACAGAAAAATGTTCGACTGCTGCCCTGGCCAGCACATTCTCCAAATCTCTCACCAACTGAAATCGTCTAGTCAATGGTGGCCGAGCAACTGGTTCGTCATAATACGCTCTTCATGAGCTGTGGTATCGTGTTGAAGCTGCATTGGCAGTTGTATCTGTACACGCCATCCAAGCTCTGTTTGACTCAATGCCCAGGCGTATCAAGGCCTTTATTACGGCCAGAGGTGGTTGTTCTGGGTACTGTTTTCTCAGGATCTATGCACCCAAACTGCGTGAAAGTGTAATAACATGTCAGTTCTAGTATAATACATTTGTCCAATGAATACCCGTTATCATCTGCATTTCTTCTTGGTGTAGCAATTTTAATGGCCAGTAGTGTATACAGAAAGTGATAGTATCGCGTACACAAGGTATAAAAGGGCAGCGCCATGACAGAGCTGTCGTTCCTACTCAGTTGATTCATGTTAAAAGTTTTCCGACTTGATGATGGCCCCACGGTGGAAATTAACAGACATTGAACGCGGTGTGGTAGTTGAAGCTACTTACATTCATTATATTTCATTTCCAAAATCGTTAGGGAATTCAATATTTAGAGACCCACAGTGTCAAGATCATGCCCAGAATACCAAATTTCAGGCATTACCTCTCACCACGGGCAACGCACTGGCCGACGGTGTTCACTTAACGGCCGAGAGCAGCGGGATAGTCGATGAGTTATCAGCGGTAACAGACAAGCAAGACAGATTAAGACAAGAGCAGAAATCAATGTGCGACATACGACGAACGTATCTGTTTAGACAGTGCGCCGAAATCTGGCTTTAATAGGCTATGGCAGCAGACGACACACTCGAGTGCCTTTGCTAGCAGCACGACATTGCCTACAGCGCGTCTCCTGGGTCGTGTACACATCATTTGGACCCTAGACGACAGGAAAATCAAAACCTGGTCACATGAGCCCCGGTTCCAGTTGGTAAGAGCTGGTGATAGGACTCGAGAGTGGTGCAGAGCCCACAAAGACATGGATCCAAGGTAATGTACCAGCTCGTAGTGGCTCAATAATGGCGTGGGCTGTGTTTAAACGGAATGAACTGCGTGCTCTGAACCAACTATAGTGATCACTGACTGGAAATGGTTATGTTCGGGTACTTGGAGACCATGTGCAGCCATTCATGTACTCAATGTTCCCAAACAAAGATGTTATGTCACTGGGACACAGTTGTCCGCGATTGCTCTGAAGAACATTCTGGACATATCGCCCGACGTGAAGTCCATCGAAGATTTATGTGACGAATCGAGAGGTCAGTTCATTCAGAACATCCTGTACAGCCAAAACTTAAGCAGTTACAGATGGCTGTAGACGCAACATGACACAATGTTTCTGCGGGGGACTCGAAAGACATTTTCACTCCATGCCGCATCGAGCTGCTGGACTACGCTGGGCAAAATGAGATCCGACACGATATTAGGAGGTGTCCCATGACTTCTGTCATCTCAGTGTGTGTTGCATAATGATCCTTCTTTCTCCCTCCTTTTTGTCTATAGACAGCCTGGTGATGGCCACTGGCTGGTCGAAGAAGGTAAGAGCATTTTCAATGCTTTCGTGATTGTTGTTAAAAGAAAATAAAAGCAGAAAATTACTCAGTCTCGAAAGTTCAGTGGCAGTATGTTGAATTTCCAGAGGACAAATTTCTCAATTCTGTCCATGGGAAGAAATAAATAAATTAATCTTTTAAGTCAAGGTAGAGTGTCTGCTGCCTCTAAAGTTACCATCAGATTTAAATTTATGCCAGACTGGCTCTCTAACCATGAACCTCCAGTCTGTAGGCGAGTTTCAAAGCTGCAAAAACTTCGCTGTGGAGTGAAAGATTCATGCTAGAAACAATTCCGTACTTCCATCTTAACACCTTTTTCTTTTTCAGCGATGATTGTAAAGTAGGAGCGGGGGTACCGACAGAAGTAAAGCTGCGAAGGCGTTTCGTGGATCGTGCCTGAATTGCTCGTTCGGCAAGGGAACTGCCTTAGACACGCAATGCTCTGGGATCGAGTTCCGGCCTGTCAAACAGTTTTAACCTGCCAGAAGATTCAAAAGCACCCCCCAACTGCCATTAGGCTTTCAACTTGTAAATTGTAAATTTGTACTGGCTTACCTCTCCTTGACGCTATCGAAAAACTTAACAATAAAATCTGGGACAATCCAACAGTGGAAGTGATCGATTTCTGCAACCTTGGAAGCCTAATAATGTATGGAGGACGAAGCAAGGAGGACGTAAGAAAGCAGGCTGTCGCACGCAAAGGAAGCATCATTCATAAGTTAGAGGAATTAGTTAGAATCAGTCATAAGCCTCAGTTTGAGAAGAAACTTGTGAGAGAGTAGTTTGGATCACGATACTGTGCGGAAATGAATCACAGACAATGGGAAAACCAACAATGAAGGATATCCAAGCGTGTTGGATGTGAGCTGTGGTGTTACAGATTTTTTTTTCCTTAACTGAATTTGGATTCCCCCCAAAGGGGGCGGGCTGACAGCAGCTTAGTACAGAATTTTCAAAACATAAGAAGAAGATAATAAACAATAAAAGCAGACGATGAAACGGTGACTTGAATTGTAAAACGGCGGAAAATTGTGGAAAGTTAAAACAGAAAACAAACGGTTGACGATGCTAATAAAATACACAGGAATCAGACAGGTAAAATAGTAGACAGAGAATTAAAAACATGGCGACAGTCTGGTTTCTGTTCGCAAGAGATATAAAAATCGCACCCAACGAAAGTATGATTTCCGTTCGCAACAATTCGGAAAATACGCACAGCACTGAACACTCACCGGGAACACAGCACTAAAAAGTCGGCAAGAAAATGACACACCACAGTCAAGGGCAGATGGGGGGAGACCTGGACAGATGAGGGAGAAAAAAGGGAGGAGGAAAAACGAAAGGAGGGAAACCAAAGAAGGAAGAGGACTCATAAGGGGGGCGGGGGCAGGGCAGACACGAGAGGGGATGGGGAAAGGCAGAGGAGGGAAATGCAAAAGGACTCAGGGGAGAAGGGAGGCAGAGAAAGGATAGGTGGGGTAAAAACAGGATGGAAGGATGGAAGGGGGGGGTAGAGGGACCCCTGCAAAAGGACAGAGGAAGGGAGGGGGAGGTGAGGATCAGAGTTGATAGGAGGGATAAATGGAGGGAGAGAGGGCATCATCCGGGAGGGGGAGTCGACGGAAGCCACCTTGGGAAAGGAGATGAAGCATGTTGTGATGGAGGGTAGGGGGACATAACAGTGAAGGTGCGGTAGAGGGCGGGTGTTGGAGAGGAAAGGAGCAACCAGGGGATAAGGCGGGTCAAAGTGGCGGTAGGTGCAGAGTATGTGGATATGTTCAAGGAGTAGGAGCAGATGGGGTAAAGGAATCAGGTCTTAGAGAATCCACGTAGGGGGGGGGGGGGGGGGGGAAGGGGAGGTGTATACAGAAGGCGAGGCAGAGTGCATGGTGCTCGAGGATCTGGAGGGACTTATAAATTTGAGGGGGAGCGGATATCCAGGCAGGACTGGCATAAAAGGGGATGGGACAGATTAAGGATTTGTAGGTGTGGAGGATGGTAGAGGGGTTCATCCCAAATGTGTTGCCAGAGAGGAGTTTGAGGAGTTGGAAGCGGGTGTTGGCTTTGGATTGGACAGAGCGGAGATGAGGGATCCAGGTGAGGTGACGGTCAATGGTGAGGCCAATTTGATCTTCAAGAATTTCATGTTGTAATTCTTTTCCATGTTATTATTTCTCTACCATTACTGTTTACTAACTCGGCTTCTCTCAATTTCTTTTTAATTCTTGGTAGTTATTGTACGTACCTTTAAGTATCTTTTGGTCGATCTGCACTGATATATGCGTGGGCAATAATTTTGTAAGGTAATTCTAAGTGTTTAGATGTGTTTCGTGAAGTGCGTGATGTGTGGCGTCCATCATTCTTTACGAGCTCCGACAAATCGATCGGAATAATGCAGGTTCTATCTCATTAGTGAAGGCCACAAACACTGTGGGAAATTTGAATCGTACAGCTGCCCAATGACAGGAGCTTGAACTTGCCATATTACAGCATTGTCAAAGCGCTAACTAAGCTTACTTGCTTTTGTAGATACCACTGAGGGATATTACAATTGATTTGACAACTTTTTTCAGAAGTATTCACGAGATTTTTCTAACTTATATCCTGGAAGGATTTTGTTCGCTAAATTCGAACGTGACCTTTGCAGTAACTTTGGAAGCGAAAAAAGCTCCCTCGGGTCTCAAATGATAACATTTTTCTTCATTACGTTTCCGAGTTAAATATTTAGACACATTCAAGGCGAAAAATCTACCCACCTGGGTAGTAAGGCGCGCTTAATGTGCCGTTTCTGGGATGCGGAGGTACGAGCCTATCCTGGATCGAATCCGCCGCTTGGATTAACGGCGAGAGCTAATGAGCCAGCCTTCCTGGACGTGGAAGTTTCCCACAACCAATAAGATGAGCTGGTACCCACGTCCCAGCTCAGACACACGGTACACATACATTTAGAAACCGTTCTCACACTTAAACACAGATTTACTCTAGACGCAGACAGATGTGGTACACAGATTCCGTCCCGGGAGGAAAGGGGTGTAACGGGTTTACTTGGCTTATGTTATTATACTGCACACCTACTAGTATTAATTTTTGTCGTTCTGTAAAACATTAATGAACTCTGCATGTATTTTTTTCTGCATATTTTTTTGTCTTAACCTTGTTTATCTTATATTCTAGTGATTTAGTATGTACAGGTGCAAAGTAATGTATTATGTAGAATCAGAATTATTATTTATGGTGCAATATGGTTCCAATGTATTATGCAATTTCCTTGTAAGTCCAGGAGCTTCGGTCCGTTAGAACAATTAATATCTGTGGAGAGTGCTAAAAAGAAACAGCTGATGTGCGACACTGAGTGATAGTATGTTACAATTACGAGTAAAGCTGGACATTAGGAGTGAGACGGACTGGCGTCATTTCAGTCGGTGTACTGTCTATGGTCAGTTTCTATATGCTCGGAACTGTTTATGAAATTTATGTGAGAGCCGAGTTTCTAAACAATTTAATTCTGGTGCTGTGAAAAGTAAACGGGCGGACTGCACGCCAGGTTGGATATTCGGCCGGCCGTCCAGTGTTGTTTTCTGGAAATCATCTCGTGTTATTAATATTAAAATTACTCTTTGGGGTTGCATCGTTCTGTAACAGGAAACGATTTTTTTGAAGGGTCAGCGAACGACGAGACAACGGAGCATCGACACCAGAGATCCTGCAGCAATCGTCTCAGGTAGGAAGCTGCAGCCAGCACATCTCTGCAATCACACTGCCGACCGTCAGCCGACATTACATTGCTGCGAGTTGTCAATACGAATTCCCGCCGATAAACATTATTCAAGTGATTGGTTAATTCAAGTCAGTTTTCAATTTACCGTTCAACAGTTCTTTCCACCGATACCTGAAGTTAAACTTATGTTCTTTGCTGTAAACGCTACTTCAGATGCTACAATTTTATACAGTATTTTCATAACAAAACGTATTAATATAACCATTAATCCTGCGGTCTACGACTTGAAATCAAAACTTCTTACTGACCCGTTATCTAAAGGCAGGTCGTGACTCATTCTTTAGTGCTGAAATTAACCTTATTATTTATTTGTTTGTTGATTGCCCTGCTTAATAATTAAAGTTTCCCACGAAAAAGTTCTGAATTCTAGTTTGCCAAAATTGCTTACTTTAAAAAGCCAATATGCATCAAATTAGCTTGCTTGGTGGAAGGACTTTTCCGTATAGCAAACTTGGACTGCCTACCCACATTTACAGTTATTTATTGTTGCAACAGCTCTTGTTATACAGTATTTTATCTGTTTATGTGTCTCAATTGTATGTACTTATTTTGTATGTGACTGAAGTGTGCTTGTGTTCCACGTCTGTGATTTCAGTCAATCATTCTTAGAGACGGATATTATCTAACAGATGATTAGCCGGATTATTTCAGGACAAAAGCAGCCTGCGTAGGTGTTGGATTAAATGGACCGGAAGGTGGTCAGATGAATGTCTTGCTACAGAACCTTTACATGTTACGTGCAGTAAGGCATTTTCAAATTTGACAAGCTAATTGACAAGGTGGGGGTAGGTATCAGATAAGTATTTACTTGAAGAACACTGTGGGTATCATTATAGAACACGTAGTCGAGTGACAGTACTTGTAACTTTCATAAACAGTCTTAATTGAACAGCAGTACTAAGAATAAGTTAGGACTGAGGGGTGGTGTCTTATAAAATTTCCCACCCAGAAAGGAAGTGGAGACAGGCTAAAAAAGAAGGAGAAAGATCACGTCAAAATTAGATATTTAAATACTTTCAGGGCCGGTTTCGTTACTCTTCCGACTCGTTGCACAAAGAATCGATGTTTTTAGTACAACAAACGATTTTGGTCGACTTACACAAAATTCGTCGTTGGCCGCAGTAGGATTACGAGAATACTATAAATAGTCTTTTATGAAAGTGATTCATTACCGTAAGATGAACGGACTGGTTCAAGGCAGTGTTGTTCAGTTTGGTCTTTACGAAAATCATAGTACAAATCTCCAAGTGTTTAACATTTTTTTCATAACACCTTTTTCTTTACACGCTCATTGTAAACAAACCACTCTGTCAATTTCTGAGCTTCCGACGTTTTTACAATAACAAATGGCAAATATTAAAACATTAGCAAACCTAATGGCCGTCGATTATAAATTCTTAAAAGGCGACTCGCATACTTAGGATATCAATGTACACTTACTCAAAGGGAAATGCATTAATTTCTTTAAAAAAATAGAACAAAAGTGTTCTGACCTTTATCCAAAAAGAATCTTCTGTAGCTCATCATTAACTGTAAAAACCAAATCTGGGTTTGGCATCGAAATGTTAACCACTGTTAGAACAAGACTCTACAAGTCTTTCCCTCGCTCTCTTTCACACTAACCACCAGCAAATGAAGTCATACAGTAAAATAGAGTATCATAAATACTGCAATCATAATGCTGCCGATCCTGGTCAACCGCTTTTACTTCCGAAAACTCTGAACCGCTGTAGAACCACCGTCATCACAGCGTCCTCCACAGGGTGCCAAAGCGCCCGAATTGACTCTGCACAAGTGTATACTCGACCCCTCAGTATATCCCGTGCAGAGCGGCTACTGACAATTGTTTGTTTAACATTTGCTCTTTAAGCCAATTTGCAGTATGTTTGCAGAGAGAATAGCTTTGTTTCAGTTACGAATAACCCTATTGTCTCTGCTCCTTCTTACCGTTGCCAGCTGTATTTAGGTCATCTCCGTCCACCATTCTTAGTTTCTTTTTTTAATCATCAGTCTTCTAACTGGCTTGATGCAGCCCGCCACAAATTCCTCTCCTGTATCAACCTCTTCATCTCAGAGTAGCACTTGCACCCTACATCCTCAAGTATTTGTCAAATGTACTCAAAATGTGTGTCTCGCCCTAGAGTTTTTGCTCTCTGCAAGTTTCCCGTAGCACCATGGACGTTATTCCCTGTTGCCTTAACACCAGTCCCATCATCTGTCACTTCTTCTTTTCAGTGTTTTCCATATATTCATTTTGTCACCGATTCATTCCTTACCTTATCAGTCTATTTGATTTTCAACATTTTTCTGTAGCTCCAAAACGCTTCGATTATCTTCTGTTCGGCAGTTCCCACTCTCCATGAGTCACTAGTTCACAATGCTGTACTAGAAACGTACATTCTCAGAAATCTCTTCCTCACGTTAAGACCTGTGCTAGATACCGGTAAACTTCTTTTGGCCAGGAATGCCCTCTTTATCTGCGCTAGTCTGCATCTTATGTCCTCGTTATTTCGTCCATCATGGGTTGTTTTGCTTCCCAGCTAGTAGAATTTCTTTACTTCGTGACCACTTATTTTGAAGTTAAGTTTCTTGCTATTCATGTCTGTTCCGATTTACCCTGAATCTGTATTCTCTACTCATTAGGTTATTCATTCCATTCAACAGATCTTTTAATTCTTCTCCACTTTCACTGAGGGTAGCAATGTCATCAGCGAATACTATCACTTATGTCCTTTCACCCTGAATTTTAATCCCAGTATTGAACCTGCCTGTATTGCCGTCATTGCATTTTTGACGTATAGATTGAACAGTAGAGGCGAAAAACTACATCCCTGTCTTACACCCTATATAATCACTTCGTTCTTGCTCTTCCAATCTTATTTTTCTGTTTTGGTTGTTGTACATATTGTATACCACTCGGATGTCCCTGTAGCTTACTCCTATTTACTCAGAAATTCGAACATCTTGCATCACTTTACTTTGTGGAACGCTTTGTAGGTCAACAAATCCTAAGAGCGTGTCTTGATTTTTCTTCAAGTACGTACTAATGGGTACTAACAGAGGAAGAAACCTGCTACTGGCTATCGGGTTCCCAATGCCGTCGTGGCTTTAAGCGCCTCACTTAATACGTGAAATTCCACTTTTTTTCTCTTTTTTAAGAGGTGAATCTTGCGACTTTTTTGCTGAGGCCCTCCGTTTTTATCTGGAGATAATGTTTAGGTTTCTACGTAACTAGTTTTTCCCTCTGCTGGTGCTTCCATTGTCGCGTTTATTCCTGAAAGCTGTAACAAACGTGTTACTGAAGTACCCCTTTTTCTTGTATGGTTCTTCCATAGACTCCTTTCACGTCTGTTCATTTTATCACTTATTGATTTCGCAGTTTATCTGTTGAGGTAATTTTTACCATTCTACGATAGCGTCAAATTTCAAATGCTTCAAATTTCTTGTCCTGATTTCCAGTGTTTCGTGGTTCAATCCCACACAATGTTAAGCTCCGTATGTACACTTTCAGAAATGTCCTCGATCCTATATTAGTATTTGACATCAGTGGGGTTGGTTGAATGGAGGAAACTTAATTTGTCTGTGCAAAATATTGTTGAGTCCCACCTACAACAGGATGAAATGACCATCGTAATAAAATAAGACAAATGAAAGATAGCAGGTAATGATTAGGTGTCCATTTTTTCCACGCACTCTTCGAAGAGAAACAGCCTGAAAGTTCTTCTGTGAACCCTTTGACAAATATTTAAGTTTGACTTGCGTAGTGATCATGGTTTCCTTGCTTCGACCATCCTGTGTAATGCTGCTCCTTGACGAGTGACTTCTTTCATTTACTCCATTGCTGCGTCGTTGTAATTCGTTCATGTCTTTTTTCCTGCTACTTATCTCTACTTCTTGTTAAGCCCTATTACGTGCTAAGTGTGTTGTTCATTCCTTATAACAAGTCTTATGAGTATTACTGTCGACCAGACTGGATAATTTTTTGCTAACCTTAGCATTAGTTCGTCAACCTCTTGCATATTTTCCCTTTCCTAAATGCTTCCCTTTCCTTCGTTGCTTCTTCGACGACATCACTAAAACAGCGGTGGTGGTAACCTGACACTCTAACACCCTTCATAACTTCGTCGTTGTTGCAATGTCACCTCCATTACTCCCATTTGACATTTGCAGATGCTTTAGATTATTTGTCGGAATCTGTACTTTGCAGCCAATCTT
Organism: Schistocerca gregaria; assembly: GCF_023897955.1. Classification (NCBI taxonomy): domain Eukaryota; kingdom Metazoa; phylum Arthropoda; class Insecta; order Orthoptera; family Acrididae; genus Schistocerca; species Schistocerca gregaria. The sequence goes on from NC_064921.1 coordinate 1,003,766,133, forward strand.
CCCAAAACTTCCAATATCTAATTCGACCCTACAGTTCCGAGCGCTTCCTTTCTGTATAGCTGGCCGCGGTGGCCGAGCGGTTCTAGGCGCTTCAGTTCGGAACCGCGCGACTGCTACGGTCGCAGTTTCGAATCCTACTTCGAGCATGGATGTGTGTGATGTCCTTAGGTTAGTTAGCTTTAAGTAGTTCTAAGTTCTAGGGGACTGATGACGTCCGATGTTAAGTCCCATAGTGCTCAGAGCCATTTGAACATTCTGTATGCAAATTTTACGGAGATCTCCTGCATTTTCTTCACTCTTCTACCGTTACTAAGCGCATGGTAATAGCTGATGCTGTGCCACCTTTGCCTTTTATGAAACCGATCTGGATCAGGCAATTCAGTAACACGTAAGGTCGTTTTGGCGACGCTTGGAAACGATTCACTACCAAGTGAGCGAGCGGCCTGACAGAAGCTCGTGTGTCGGTCTTGCTTCGCAGGTGCTGCCGCCAAGGTCGACGCAAATTGCTTTTGCACTTGCCGCTGGCAGAGCGTGCCGCAGCGGCGCTACTGGGTCAGCGCCACATAGCATAGAAGTAGTTCCGTGGACAGTGCAGGGGTGTCGTGTGCGGCAAAGTGATTCAGCTCAGCCACGTGGCTGGACTGCGTTGCGTAGCGGCGACGTGCCGTGCAGCAGACCCGCAGGAATGTCGCGCTTGACGCGGGACTCGCAACACGCAGCCGTAGCAACTGCTGCCCGCTCGCGCTGACTGAGGTCTCACCCTGCTGCGTGCCGCGCCCACTATCGTTTTTTTCTCACTTCTTCTCCCCTCCCTCCCAACCATTCTCCTTATGCCGCACACGTGTACAGACAAGACCCTCACGCTCCCAAGGAAATACACTACTGGCCATTAACATTGCTACACCAAGAAGAAATGCAGATGATAAACGGGTATTCATTGGACGAATATATTATACTAGAACTGACAAGTGATTACATTTTCACGCAGTTTGGGTGCATAGATCCTGAGAAATCATTACCCAGAACAACCACCTCTGGCCGTAATAACGGCCTTCATACGCTTGGGCATTGAGTCAAACAGAGCTTGGATGACGTGTACAGGTACAGCTACCCATGCAAGCTTCAACACGATACCACAGTTCATCGAGAGTAGTAACTGGCGAATTGTGATGAGCCAGTTGCTCAGCCACCATTGACCAGACGTTTTCAATTGGTGAGAGATCTGGAGAATGTGCTGGCCAGGGCAGCAGTCGAACATTTTCTGTATCCATAAACGCCCTTAAAGGACTTGCAGCATGCGATCGTGCATTATCCTGCTGAAATATAGGGTTTCGCAGGGATCGAATGAAGTGTAGAGCCACGGGTCGTAGCAAATCTGAAATGTAACGTCCACTGTTCAAAGTGCCGTCAATGCGAAGAAGAGGTGACCGAGACGTGTAACCAATGGCACCTCATGCCAACACGCCGGGTGATACGCCAGTATGGCGATGACGAATACACGCTTCCAATATGCGTTCACCGCGATGTCGCCAAACACAGATGCGACCATCATGATGCTGTAAACAGAACCTGGATTCATCCGAAAAAGTGACGTGATGACGTTTCGTCATTCGTGCACCCCGGGTTCGTCGTTGAGTACACCACCGCAGGCGCTCCTGTCTACGATGCAGCGTCAAGGGTAACCGCAGCCATGGTCTCCGAGCTGATAGTCCATGCTGCTGCAAACGTCGTCGAACTGTTCGTGCAGATGGTTGTTGTCTTTCAAACGTCCCCATCTGTTGACTCAGGGTTCGAGACTTGGCTGCAAGATACGTTATTGTTCGCCATGTTTTCAAATATAGAGCTAGTGAGTTCGACTGAATATCGGTAACGTAGCGCTGATAGACGAACTAGCGAAGGCAGTTAAGGAAGCAACTAGGCAAGAAGACAAGCAGAAATGAGAAATCCTTGGCTATAAAGGAAAGAAATTTTGAAAAACTGTTTTGTGAAATGATATGTCTGAAAGAAAGAAATAAAAGAGATTAGAGAAACGTTTCATATCCCTCTGAAAGATGCTCGAAATCATATACTGCACTTTTTGTTGTTTTCAGGTTTTGTTCAAAATAGTATGAAACGTGGTATATTTAAACGTCGATTGGTATTGTATTAGTATTAACAATATATAGCTCAAGACAAAGCAGAGGAGTTTGACTGCATGCTAAAATCTGATATTTATTTTATTCTTCCAACATGAAAGATAGAATTCCAGAATGTCTACATCAGTGAAACTTTATATGCTCAAAATTGCCAGGTTTTGGACAGATGGACTTCTTGACACTTCATTTACATAGCTACCAGGAGCTGTACGCGAAATACGACCTCGGAAAGACATCAGTTCACCTCTTTCGAGGTTTCCAGTTCACTCAAGATTTATTGGTACAACAGTGCATACGGTGTACATCAAATGTTTGCAAGCACAGATCAATGGTACACGCGGTTCTGAGGTACCAAGTATTGACCCATGCCGAAAATCCCGTGGCGGCAATGCAGGCGTTCACTCTGGCATCCAGTCGATCGCATCATCGTCATCAGTTATCTGCTATATTAGAAGGTCCTTTGCCTCTCCATTTTCTGCGATCCATTGCTTCCTTCTTAAGATTGCTGTATGTTGTACCGTCCATCATGTCATCCAGTATCTAGAATCTCTTCCTTCCTCGCTTCCTTTTCCCTTCTACATAACCTTCTAAAACCGGTTTTGTCAGTCCGTCATTATTTCTTAATATATGCCCAATCCAATTTCTTTATCTGCTCCTTATTACATCTAGTAACTGTCTTTTCTTTCCCACTCTTCTCAGTACCTCTTCATTTTTTACTCTGACCATCCAGCTTATTCTTTCCATCCTCCACCGTGTCCAGATCTCAAAAGCCTCCAGCCTTTTTCTGTCTTTCTTCCTCATAGTCCATGTTTCAGCGCCAAACAGAAGAACACTGCGTACAAGACATTTTATGAGTCTCTTCGTGAGTTCTCTGTCCAGACCGCTGCAGAAAATACTCCTTTTCTTACAAAACGCCTCTTTTGCCATTGGTATACTTGTTTTAGTTTCTGTGGTGCGCTTCCAGTCGGTGTCTATTCTCCATCCAAGATACTTACAGTTTTGCACCTGTTTTGTTCTAGTATTTCTCCATTCAGCATAATTTTTATTTCCTTATTTCCTCCTAGTGCCAATACTTTTGTTTTGTTTTTGTTAATTTTCATTCCATATTTTTTTCCGTTTGTTTCAATGGTGTACACCAAATCCTGTAATTCTCTTTCCCCTGAGGCTAGAAGAACAATGTCATCAGCATACCTCAAACACCCTACTCTTCAACTTTTGTAGTCCTGTCTTCCTCAGTTGCGTGTAATATTACGGTATACTGATAATTTATACTTATGGACCTCCTGACAGCAACTGAATGAATGAATAGGCATGACTTGCAGGAATTTTGAAACAAGGTACAAATAAATATCAGATAAACCATTCCACATTTTCAGGGCATTTAAAACACCACAATCATTATCCTAAAAACATGGAACAAGAAATGAAAATAATGAGAATAAGCAACCATGACAAACATCTTTTACAAACGCAAGAAAACTTCCACATCCAGAAAACCATAGCAGAAAACAAACATGTGATAAATGAACAAACACACACCAGCACAGGTTCCCTACTACACTTAATAAAGGAAATGATAACATAAAACAAAAAACTCAGCCCCCCCTCTCCCACACACACACACACACACACACACACATCCACACACACACTCACACAGCACAAAAAATTATATTACACCAAAAACACACACATACACACATACATGCACAAACGCACACGCAAATGCATACACGAACAGACCACAGATACTTCAATAATTAGACTCTAAAGTTTGGCAATAACATTCGATCTTTGTCAAAAACATTTGACAGTCGACAACAGAAACCAAAACATTACATTGAAACAAGCGTTCAGTTCATAGTGCTGTGGAATGGAGAAAAACCACAAATTGGCATTCATAAGAAGAAGAAAAACACCAAAAATGCAACAGGAGCGTAATATGTAAAAAAACTGTCCACGCAACCTGTAAGTACAGTTCAAAACATTACTACTTAATAGGAAATACCAATCACCAGAACTGTTTATAATCTATAGGCACAGTGAGAAAAATGTAAATTAAATAGCTAACACATGTATATATTCCAGGCCATTGATGATGCCTTGCAGAAAATAAAGGAGAAACGCGTAAGGAACTAAAATGGTGTTTTATTCAGTTGCTGTCAGACGGTCCATAAGTAAAAATTATCAATATACCGTAACCCTACTCTTCTTCCTCCAATCAATCGTATAGATGACGAATACTGTCCTGGGATACGTTGTGCAATGCCTGGTCGACCAACTCACGTATTTTGCAAAAAATGATGGTTACTGAGTCGCATCATATCCTACTCGTGCTCAGTTGGAGACAAATCCGGTGATTGTGCTGGCCAGAGAAGTTGCTGCCCGCCTTACGGAGCATGCTGAGTTTCACGGGCAGTGCGCGGGCGAGCTTTATCCTGCTGGAACAATCTATCACCTTCCTGCTGAAAAAACAGCAAAATAATGTGTCTAACAACATTCTGTAAGTACTGACCCCTGGCTAATGTACCCTTCAGGAACAACAAAGGTTACCTTACTGCGCCCCAGACTGTAAACCCTCGGGTGGGGCCGATGTGTCTCGGACGAGTGCACTCTACAAGAATACGCTAACCAGGGTGTACGGCGTACGCACAAACGACCGTTACTTGTACGCGTGAAGAATGTGCTTTCATCGCTGAAGACCACGGCGCGCCATTACATCTTCCAAGTGATCCTCCGGTGCACCAGTCGAGACGTGCACGTCGATGCTGTGGCGTGTATGGATGACAGGCCAGAGATGTGCTTGCCCGAATTCCCACTGCTATAGCCGGTTCGCAGCAGTTAGTGTTGACACGTTTGGGCTCAGAAGCCCTCTTATCTGTGTTGTGTTGGCTGTACAATCTGCCACTGCTGCCCTCAAAATACGACGATCTTCCCGGTGTCTCGGCTGCGTGGACTTCCAGAACCTTGTTGGGTGTGAGAACGTTTTCACATGACCAGTCATCCCAACTCCGTTGGACAACTGAACGCAGCACGTCCAACTTACGTGCACATTCTTTGAAAGAATCATCCTGCCATTCAGAAAACCACAATTGGACTCCTTTCAAACTCACTCAGTTGGTTGTAGGAAGCACGAGTGCGTCTCTGTGGCATGATTGTTTGTTTGCTTCACAAGGTTCCACCACACGGAGCCTTCTGGCTGTCAGCATTGCCTGTTAAAGCGTGACGCAGATGGTCCTCTGGTGGCGATGCCACTTCGCTATCTTCTGGCGGACGACGTTGAAACCATTTCCAGTACATCTACCCTCCCCCAGGTGGCATATGCCCTCATCAAATCAAACTCGACGTCTTCTTCCCAGGGGTACTAATTTCCTTTCCCAACAGTGATTTTAATTTTCTCTCACATCACTGATTAAGTTTATATTAATTATCCTGGTTATTTGCAAGCAATTAAATCTCCCCCATGACATCACTGGCAATCTTCTAAGTTATATTGATTGTCACCCAGGGGAAACCCCTGACATACCCACACAACTGGGGCAATTGGACTAGTTATATTCAAGGTCACTAGTAGCTCGATACCAGTTAAGTGGTCTTGTGTGACATACAACTGAGAGGACCAGTGGGAACGCATTAAATTGGCGCGAAACCCCTCTCCTCCCCCCTGAATTAATAAAATCCAATCTCACACTTCGCCCCTCATTCTTTATAACAAGTTCGGTTGTGTGGGCCTCTTCATTCGAGATCTGTTCCCCAGAGCGAGAGGCTTCAGTTTGCTAGGGATGAAGGCGTGGGTATTTGTTAGAAATAAATGATAATAAATGGAAATGTGTGGTAAGCTCTTCTGGGACCAAACTACTGAGGTCATCGGTCCCTAGGGTTACACCCTAATTAATCTAACTTAACCTAACTTACGCCAAGGACAACACGCACACCCATGTCCGAGGGAGGACGCGAAACTCCGACTGGGGGAGCCGCACAATGCGTGACAAGACGCCTAGACAGCGCAGCTACCCCGCGCGGCAAAATGTTAATTAGTTACATACATCATTATTCAAGTTATGCAACTGATGTCTTTTTGGGTCTGCTCTCCATAGGAAGAGCCAAGGTGTGTAAGTATTTGTTACAAACAATAACAAATCAACTTAATTGTTATTATAATTACACAAGTTTCACCATTTGAGATGTGTATGCTGTTGTGAGGGGATCATGATGTGGGTATTTGTTATAACTAATTAATTTTATTATTATTATTCCATTCACATGCATTTGAGGTGCCAGCAGCGACCAGCCACGACCCACAGGCAGAATAAGAAGGCATGTAAGTAATCTCACAATTAAATTCTCTTTTGAGTTAACTTGTTGAAATTTATACCAATTTTTTTCCAAATGTTGACATTTCTATCCCAAATGCGGTGTTAATAGATCATGGCAGTTCATTATTTAATAAAAAATATGATCTTGCAAGTACTTTAAATGTTAAAAGAACTTCCACAGTGTGATAAACATATAAACTTTCGCTAAGTCATCCCGACAATACTAGTGTGCCTGTGTGCTATGTCATAATGTATGCATTCAAACGTGCTTATTCTCCTATTAGTATCAATAATGATGTCACAGCATGTTACGCAAAATGGCTATGAGTATTAACACAATTTATTGTGTAAGACACTGACAACACAGTGTGCAGCTAAATTAATGACATCACAGCATATTATGAAAAATTGCGGCAAATATTAGCGTACACTGTGGCAATGCTGTGTGTTGCTACATTAATGACCTGACTGTACCTTATGCAAAATGTTGTAAATTTTGTCCAGTAAGGTGGAACACTCAAACGTATTCATTACAAATCATGATATTATTTCTAAATTTTGTTCTTGTATGTTATTACATATTTTGCAAAAAATAGTGTAAAATGTTAGTCTATCCACTCCTCTAGGCGAATTGCGTGCATCCATCACCTTGATAAGATTAGCCTGCAGAGAACACCTAGAAATTTCCTTCAAACGTGGCAGGAGTTGCGCAGTGCAGTTCTAGAGACAAAACTACCATATTTCCCTACACGTGCCCCATAACATATTAGTAGCAGACATATTGGAAAAAATTAATAAAAAATACATACCTGCTTCTACCTTCTGCAAGTTCACACCTATCAGTTACCATTTATTGGTATCTTGGATGGCTGAGAAGAGACTGCCACAAAATGAAAACCTCTGTCAGGCGCCTATGACCCACGAGAATTCTCCCCTTCCCCCCTTCTCCCGCTTATGAATGTGAGAATTCATTCTTTGTCAGCCAGCATTTCCAGGCAGAACTAATCATAAGAGAAGCGTAATTACAATTAACCTATCACAATACAATATTTAAACTAATAAACTCTCGCTACACCCCTCCATTATTAATGCAACAGGTTACTGTAATGCTCCTAAATATAAACGGTAAACGTCTGATGTATATAAACATCTCCGCCACCCAAATGAGACTGAGCAATGGCCACAATGCAACAGAAATAAACTATTTACACATACCGGTTTATACATACCAAGCCACCTACGTTCTGAGACCACATGGACATCAGCTGAGCTTGCCGCTATACGGTAAATGCAGCCGTAGAGCTGCAACATTGACGCGCTGCCTGTCGGGAAGTCAAGGCGACTCAGCTGACATTGTTCGCATGCAGCGGTAACGTTAATCCCAATTTACGTTATAGCTATAAAACAGGATCAGATCGTTAACACTTCTGATAAAAGTATTATACATAAGCTTTCCTATGTATATTTCAAATTATCTAGTAATATTTACAATGCATTCCTAGGATGAGATCGTTAACGTGTGCGATACGTAGGCTACGCTTTGCGTTACCTAGCAAGTTACTAGCAGTATTTACGACATATTCCCAGCAATAAGATTCTGTTGTGGCGTAAACGGGTAGGTATCCACTCAGTTGCTGAACTGCTAGTAATATAAATAGGAACATAGGGTGAAAAACGTTTGCTGGCATGCGCTAAGTCCTCTTACCTTGAGTCGTTTTTGTACTGTACTGTGAAATGTGTCTTGTAAGACACTATTTGTCTTCTAAATGCCGTGGTATTCTCTCCCAATACATAGGAGCTCCAAGTCACATATATTTAGAACTGTAAATTATTTCGATGTATTGCTAAGTGGAATGATTCCATAAACGAAAAGTGATTCACATTAATCACAGGTGAAATCATGAGAAGCTTGCTGATAGGGGATAAAAGGGCTGCTCTGTGCTCAACATGGGTAGCACACATTTTGCCTACCTGACGTAGATTGAGAAATAATACAGTGGTTTAGCGTATGTCTGATTTTTTTAAGCCATTTATAATAATTTTAACCGTTTTCTTCGGTTGTTCTCCCCAGCAGTATCAGTAGCAGTAAATTTACCGCTTTCGACAACATGCAACAGATTCCGCTGGAGGAGAGGAGTTTAAGCACATTGTGGAGAAACAGCCGTTAATGTGGTCAGCGATAATACCGTTCATATCATATTGCTGCTGTGCGGAGGTTTAGGCCCGTCACTGTTGAGCCGTCAGGGTGACCTGGCAACGTTATCTGACGGCCTATGGGTGCTTGTCGTACGGCTATGTTTTTAATGTTTCATATTTTAGTGGCATTCGTTATCATTTTCCAGTGCTTCAATATGACAAACAGCCAAAGTTGCAATATAGCTCTTTTTTAATTACTTGATGATGACTGGTTTCGGGTTTTTATTTATGACCCATTCTCAAATCATCTGTCTAGTCAGAATACATATCACCCCACATAGAAAAAAACATAATTGTTATCCCGAAGAGTAAAATACAAGTGATCATGAAACTGGATACGAAGAGAACACCACAGCTTGGTGCAATTCCGTTTTATCATTTTGTTAAATAGTGAAGTGGAAATAGTCGACACTGAAAAAATGAGTGTTGTAATGGAATCGATCTGAAATCCCTTGTCAAGCACTCAACACTTCATGTTAATAAAGAGTTAGTTGTGTTCCACAGGAACGATGTTTTCTAAACCCATGTTGACTGTGTGTCAATAGACAGTTTTCTTTGAGGTAATTCATAATGTTCGAACACAATCTGTGTTCTAAAATCCTGCTACATATGGAATTATGGAATAATGCGGCAAATAAAAGTGGCCCTGACGAACTGATACGATGGACGTGAATGTATACACCTAACCACACTCCAGCAGGATGGAGTAACTGCCCATTCAGCTTGCCAAGCATTGGAGCACATTTACACAATCTTCACTCCCGACAGAACTGTTAGCAGAGGTCAGTTCAGTCGCGGCCCAAGCTGACCACCCAGGTCACGTGATCCGTAAGTGTACGATTACTTTGTGTGGGGAGCCCTCAAGTCTAAGGTGTATGCAACAACCTTCATAGTCTTCAAGAACTACAGCAGAACATTTCGGGTGGGATTGCAGCAATTCCAGCAGTCCAGCTTTGATCCACTTTCAGCAGGTTGCTGACCAGGGCCCAAAAGCGCCAAGAGATAATGGTGGTCACTTTCTAATCTGCTACTGTCAGGTTATATTTTCTTTCCTTGTATCCTGGAACTCTGTTCTCCGCGTACTTTTGCGTGTCACTCCATGTAATAGCTTCATGTGGATGATACACACACTATCCAGAAGCACCACATTATTATTGAAAAGCTGGAGAATTGTATTTTAGGTTCAGTCTGTATCACGTCACGAATCGTAAAGCAAATACTGAACTATGTCTAACAGGTGTAGATCTCTCTGTCTATAATTTTAATGATTTAATATGGAAATAAATTACACAAATTCGTACTGTTAGCATGGGAAAGGATGGGTAAGCATGGATTAGGCAAGGATTGAGGGGCAAATTCTAGATTGTCCATTTTATTTTGTCAAAATACTCATCCTAGTTCTACTTAAAACGCTATCAAAGTGATCCATACATTACGACAACCCTCCATGCGAGGGCAAGTTCCAATGTTAACATTACGATGTTCTTACATTGAGTTGTCAGGGTTAAGCTGTGCTGTTCGCTTGGGAATAGGATCTCGCATTTTTATAGGGGTCTGGGCTGATACTTTTACATCACTTAATTTTCTCTCTTAGTATGCTTTTAAGCGTGCAGATTAACACAATGAATACAGAAAATTCTGATAAGTGCGGGCAGGACTCGTACTCCGAGACTTCCGTACAAACTTAATTGTGGTCGTAAATAGTTGATCCATACTTGGAATTGAGAAACCCGACTATTTTTGTCTGTTATCGATATCGATAATGGCAAGATACCGACCCGAAAAATTCCAAGGCCATCAAGAACGTCAATTTTTTTTCCCCTTGTGATGTAATTACACATTAAGAGTTTTCGGATTTTTACCTCTAATTGCACTGTGAAGCCTTACTTCTTGCCAAATTTTATGATTCTGTATCAACGGGACGTATGTTTTGACGAGTGAGTTTGTGCGTAAGAAATATGTAAGGTAAACGGCCCTATCGTTTGATTGCATTGTCTTAGAAACTAATATGTCTTACACCACCAAGCGACAATATCCTCCAGTATGTGACATACATTTCAACTTATTCGTCTGTCCATTCCTGAGAAATAAGGGTATAAAAGATGGAGAGGCAATGGGATAAAAATGAAAAACAATATTTCTTTCGTGTGTTACGATTACAAATTAATAATTTTCGGATTTTATCTTTAGTTATACTTTATTTCTTGCCAAATTTCATGATTCTAAGTCAATGGGAAGTAGTAGTAGTAGTAGTAGTAGTAGTAGTAGCTCTATTCATCCGTAGATCCCTTTTTACAAAGGTATAGGACATGTCTAAGTGTTTACAAGTTTAGATCATTTTAAAAGAAGCTAATTCGTATACACATATATTTACAGACTTCTAGTTTTACTCCTGGTATATAATACTTTTTTTACAAATAACTTTTAATGTAATGCCCCACCATTCACTCATATCTCGCTATCAGTCATTGCACACATTGTTTCATAACACCTCACTCACTACACACACACACACACACACACACACACACACACACACACACACGCACGCACGCACGCACTGGTGATCTCTGGGCCATTTTCTGTACTTCAGCTTCCCATATGTTATCGTGAAAAGCTGAGTCAGCATCCCTCCATGATGAGAGAAATGTTGAGCTCAGAAAGAAGAGGAGGTGGTAGTATTGTGCTATGCATAGCTTGGGGGTAAGTATTTCTAGAAAGGAAAAAAGAAGGAAAGAAACGTAAAGCGAAGGTATTATGTGGAGTGTTGGGTGTTTCATAATCTTCATTATCATTATTTATTTGTACAACATTTTTTATCACACACCTACTCTGTTTTCTCTAAGTAATCCTTCAATGTATAAAATGCATTGCATAATAGGTACTTTTTAGCTGCCTTTTTAAATAAGTGTATTTTTGCAATTTCTTAAATCTCTTTTGGTACTTTATTGTACAGTTTCATTCCTTGTTAGAAAATGTTTTGAGTTTTATCTTTATTTTTTTCTTGGTAAATGTAAGTGGAGTCTATCTCTTGTTGCATGGTCATGGACAGAGCTGTTTGTGCAGTAATTACCAATGTTATTTTTGATGTGTACTACTGACTTGTAAATGTATTCACATGGAGCAGTTGAAATCCCCAGTGTTTTGAACAGATCTTTACAATGAGCTCGCCTAGTATTTATTATTATTCCTATGGCTCTTTTCTGGAGTTTGAAAACTGTGTTCTTATTTTAGTGTTTGCTCCCCAAAAAAGAAAGCCGCAGCTAAGAACTGAGTGTACACATGAAAAATATGTAACTAAAAGACACCGATGATAGGATTCTTAGGGCATAACATGCTGATGACATTCTGTTTGCAAGTACCTTTGTGTGTTCATACCACTTCAACTGTGAATCAATATTCATTCCTAGAAGTTTTGCATTTGTTACACAGTCCATAGAGGTGTCGTCTACGTTTAATTGAGCATTGTCATTTTTCCTCTTCAAACTGAAATTCATGGCATTAGTTTTCTTTATGTTCAATGTCACTTTATTGCTTACTGACCAATCATAAACTTCCTTGAGAGTTACATTTGCTTTCTCGGCAAGGAGTTTCCTTATTTTCTCAGTGACTATAATATTACTGTCATCAGCAAAAAGAATTTTTTCACTACTCAGAAAGTCATTGATGTATATCAGGAACAGTATTGGCCCCTTTGGCCCTAATATGCCACCTTGTGGAATCCCTATATTAATGTACTCTGATTCTAATAAGTGTTTTACTAAATGTTTAGATCTATTTGAAGTATGCATTACCACTACTCTTTGTGCCCTTTCTGTTAGGCATGTTTGAAACCAGTCATTAGCAACCCCTCTTATTCCCAATGCTTCCATTTATTTAATAGAATCTTGTGGCCGGCTGTATCAAACGCCTTAGAAAAATCCAGAAATATGCCTGTGGCACACTCATCTTTATCAAGAGCATCAAGTACAACTTTTGTGAATTCTACTATGGCTGACTCTGTACAATATAAATTAAGACGAGCGACTTTGTATCAAAATAGCTGACACAATACTAAATAGCTGTATTTTTCGACTCCATTGACTTAGATGCCTACATTTATTACACTGCCAAGGGACTATAGACTTTAGTATGTGACAAAAATTTAATCTTGATACGTATCCTCGTTCCTGAGAAAAATGGGGTCTTAAAATACCGATGGACAGACAGACAGTGAACGGATAGTAAATGGCAGAAAAAAATTCTGTGATATATTTATAAGGTAATAATTTGCGAATTTTTTCGTTTAGTTGCACTGTGAAACATTGCTTCTCGACAAATTTTTTGATTATAGGGCAACGGGAGTGAGTTTGCAAGTATCAAAATATGGCTGTGTCTTCTGCCAGCTTTGACTTAGAAGCACCAATCTTTTACACCGCCAAGATACCGTAGACGTTAGTATGTAACGTAAATTTCCTCTTGATACGTCTACCTGTTTCCGAAAAAAGTGGTGTTTAACAGTCAGTCAGTCATCAGACAGACTGACAGACGGCCACAGAATGATCCTATAAGCTACCTTTTTGCCGACTGAAGTACGGAACCCTTGAAACACATGCATGTTACTTTTCGTTGCTGGATCCACTCCCACGCCTTAGACGCCACAGATCACACAAAATATTGCAACGGGTAGGAGTTTACTATTAGATTGCAAGGCCAATCAAATTTTGAAGGTATGACCAGAAGAGCGCGTAACTGGAAATGCTGTCGTCTTGGTCTTTACTAGGAGGCTTTTGCTACTGGTATGAATAATCGTCATCAGCAAAAACGCTTGTTGTTTGGTAGACGTGCTAATCATACTGCTATGCTAGAACACGTTCCAGTGTTTGTCCTACACATATACGATTACTAAGACACACGGACATGGGATCTAAACCAGCATCTTCCGGAGAATTAAAGTAAATATATAGAAGTTCAATTCCATATAGAACGGGTGATCTCACCAACAATGTTTATTTACAGTTGAGAAAATGTACAGCAATCAATCGTCAATATGTGTTTATTGCAGTTTTAGTTTACAACCACTGTGTGGCTACTATTAGCGGCAAAGGCATATAACAATACATTACGGCAAGACACGTGCACGAATGCAAACTTATTATAGTTACATAAGCTTCGCATAAGAGTAGATGGTAATGTAACATTCCAGTAAGATGTAAGCCAGATTATCGTTGTCGCATGTCTATACATATACCCCGTACTAGTAGGGCGTGTGATTTTAGAGGACAAAAATAAAATGTCGTGTTTTTGTAAATTAATTGGGTCCAAAGATGAGCTTTGATGTTTAACATCCTAATTTAAAAAGTTTTTCTTTATTGATAAACGTTTAGCATGATAAATTTGCCCTTGATTATAAAACGTATTGAAATCTCTGACAAAAGGCCATGAATTAGTATAAATCCGACTAAATTTGCTCAAAAAATGGTATAATGAGCTCAAACACTTTCTTTGTATTTTGTCTCTATTATTACACATTGAAAACACATTGCAAAAAATGTAAAAAGCTTCAACCAAAAATTATCATCAAAACTTGCTTCAATTCATTTCTAGACATCATTCTTCTGCTTGCTCCCTGGCTGCCAACGTATCTCTCTCGTTTCTTATGAATATACACTTTGCCACAAGCATCTGTTACTTGTTTCACACACCTCTCTATGAAATGTCCATGGCATGGCTACTTTGGAACTTGCCTTGGCTCTTGAACAAACTTCCTTATTTCTGATAGTTTGAGTTTACAAGTCAATGGAGGTACATAGAATATTTCTGACCAGTCTATCAGTTCCAAAAATGAAGCATCCTAATTCCTCAATTTAATTTTCTTCTTGATCCCTGCTTTCCTTTCTTCTCGGTCTTACGGGCACAAAAGTGTCTAAACCTTCATTTCACTAAATGAGTACCACGATGGACGTTGAATTATTAGAAAAACAATACCTGCTACTGCCTTCTTCTAGAATTTTAGCAGCTTCGTTTGATAGTGAATGTGGTTGGGGTCCTTCCACACAAGGAAATTCCGATTTGATTGTAAACCAGCAGAGATAGTAAACGCCAACAATGTATTCCACAAGCACTCGAACGTCTTCAAGCTGCTGATTTTAAGGCCATGTTTTGAAACCCACATGCCATAATTCGTATTTGCAGTTAACCGTCGAGAGTGGCTTACAGGACCAGTTTCTAGTAACGGCAGGTCAGTTGAAGTGCCCCTTTCTTTTTAGCCTGAGTTGTTCTTCAACCATCAGCCACATACGTAGAGGGATCTTTGACAACTGTGTCACTCAATGGAACCAAAGGCTATGGAAAGGGTATTCTGACGAACCATGGGCTGATTTAAAGTTCCGTTGCATTACTAAGCATGTTGCCAATCTTACCGCTCCACTTGATGTTAGACAAAGTTTTCCCATCCAACTGTTTGATCAAGTGGTGCAAAGTTAGCTCATTAATATGAAGGGCACAAACTAACAAACCAACCAGATGAGTTTATCATTCAGCTTTGTCTCAACCCATAGCATGACTCTTCATTTGTAACCAGTGTTAAAACTCGTTGACTCACCACCAACTGCGTGCAAAATTCTATCAGTGCTATTTTTCTTAAAAAGAAAAATCCACTAATGACTAAATGGTTAGCAGTATTTCGGCAGGTTTCCTTTACGTTAACTCTTTCTCTGGAGTAAAGTAGCAAAGACGTCTTCCACCTGGCTCACTGCAAACAGTGTAATGCTTTCACAATACTTGGAAACAGATGACCTCAGTTATCTGGTTGTAACAGAACTTTAGCGGATCTTGGTGTCACTCAAAGAAGATGCATTCAGTATTGCCTATCCTGCACTGAGCATGAAATCATCATCAAATGATTTCATGACTTTTCCTTGGGCTCTTTTTACTTTATTGTGATCAACCACATATCTTCTGTCTCCTGCAGTAATTAACCCAGCATCCAAATATGCAGCTATTTTAATGGTAGCAGTAGCACATACACCGAATCCATACCTACTACTTTGCAATGGAATACTGCGCAATTCTAATGTACGAAACTGACTTGTACTTGCAGCAGAAGGTACATCAGAATTCTCACATGGTATCTGCAAAGAATCTTCAGAATCCTCATCTTTAACATCGGTTATCTCCTCTTCTTCTTCGGAGAAAAGAATTTCATTTGATTCTAATGTTAGCTCTTCTTTAATTTTCTGCTTATATTCGTAAGTTCTTCTTAATTCATTTTCTCGCCTGTTCTGATTTTCAATTTGTCTTTTGTACGCAGGTAGACCTGGTAGTCCAATTTGATGCTGTCCAATAGATCCAACCTTCTCTCTCTGCCCTTTAATAAACACTGGTTCTTTGACAGGGATCCTCATATCCTTAGAACAAGAGCAGATGTGCACTTCATGTTTATAGTCAGAACCACCTTGACATGGACACTCAAATTGTGAACACAGTTTAATCTTACACTTGCAGCTGAGGATATCAAAGCGCTTGTCTAACGTTACTATGAAAGCCTCTTTCACTTCCAGTTTTCCTCAGCCAAGTGGTGTGTTTCTGTCTTTCCCGTTTTCTTCTATCTTCTTCAGCACTGTGACTCTCGAATTTAAAAGTAGCACCACTACAAAACAAGTGTTAGATAGCCTCCACCCCCCCCCTTCCATTTTCAAGTACTTGTGGATAAACGTCCTTTGCAAGGGTAGTTGCGGGGTAATTTATTCTCTGCACTCTGCTTTCTTAGCAGAAGCCCTTACCTCATAACATCACGCAGAGAGTTCAGAAGGCAACATTTCTCCACCAATTCTAATGAAGATACTAATGTGAGTGGCAGCTATGAGTCTTGTTTTCCTTTTACTAGCCATGGTTCCGAATTTTCAGATTTTGTAAGTGGAAGAAACTGTTTGTCCTGGAAAAAGAACGACAAGAAAATGTCACTGTTTGTATGATATTAACAAAAAGACACTCTGCTGCAGGCGAGTATTGGTATTTTAACATCTGCGAGTGGCATGAAAAAGTTTTCCAGAGTTAATAGTATATTCTTATCCTTAGAGCAGAAGGACAGACAAAAACAATGATAAGAAGGCACTTTTTGAAACAAGGCAGTCTGATGCGAATTTTACATGAAAAATCAAAATAATACGAAACTGAAATAGATATTTACCAATAAAAGTAAGACAACTGTCATTTCTTGTAAATATAATTGGGCACTTGAAAAACGACGTCAAAATATTTGCCACACAAATCCGCACTAGACTACCCATGTCAGTGTTTCAGTTCACTCTGAGGTCACTGTTTACAACTATTACAAAGCTGACCTCTGTGTCATAATGGTGAGCAGCTTACGTATGTAGTTTAGACTATAAAATTTATTGGCCTTGTCCATACAGTGTTGGATTATGTTAGGAAAACATCAGGCGAGATCGATAAAAAAATCAGTGCTATTTTTTCTTTATTGTTATTTCATCCTCCTCGCCCCATACAGGTGTGGGGTGAGATCTCAGCGATACAATACTCCGCTCTTCAGCCATTCCGGTCTTCACTGTCAAAATCTTTCTTTAAATCTACAAATAGTGTAAATCTATTGCTTACAAATGACATAAAATCATTGTACGAGTCAGCAATCATTATCACTGGTCGATAAAATTGCCCGTCCTGATCGCTAATTTATATCTTCATTTTTTAAAATGTACCTAAACGTGTTTCGGCCACAGCTATCATCAGAATCACATTTTAAAAAATATATTTTTCTATATCTCGTCACTTCATACATACACTTACACTTGTACCATAACGAGTCACACATGTGAAGTGACTAATTACGGTGTACAGAGTTTTTTTAATGTGATTCTGATGATGGCTGTGGCCGAAAGGCGTTAAGGTGTGTCTTAAAAAATAAAGATACAGATTAGCGATCACAAATGGACAGTTTTATTGGCTGTAAGTTTAGTTTCTAAGGCAAGTCGTAGAGTCAACATTCCCTCGCGTATTTCTATTTTTCTATGGAATATAACTGATCTCCCACGAGGTTGGTTTCTACCAGTCGTTCCGTTCTTCTGTGAATAATTCGTGTCAATGTTTTACAACCACAATTCATTAAACTGATAGTTCGGTAATGAATCACACATGCCAGTACACGCTGTCTTTCGAACTGGAATTATTATATGTTTCTTGTACTTTACACGAAAGAAAATGGAAGAATGTACGTTTTGGTGCACATTCTAGGGTAAGGATCAACATCTCGTACGTGCATCGACTGATGCAGCAGCAACAGTATCACGTTTGAAGGTCCTCATCCGTCGAACTTATTTGTGCATCATTACGTGTCCTGCTGGTCGCTATCCAAGCTTTTGCTGCTCTTCAGACCGACCGAGGTGGCTCAGTGGTTAGCACACTGGACGCGCATTCGGCAGGACAGTGGTGTTCAAATCTCGTCCGGCCGTCCAGGTTTACGCATTCTGGGATGGTTCGTTTGAAAAGGACACGACCGATTTCCTTCACCATTCCTCCACAACTTGAGCTTGTGCTTCATCCCTAATGACCCAGTAGTCGATGGAACGTTAAATTCTAAACTTCCTTCTGTCCGTCCTCTTCGGCTGCGAAGCAGTGACTCTGGTGCTTCGTGTGACTAGCTACCCATTAAACCATCGATGTTTCCCCGAGCAGCGCGGCCTATGCGGGGCTGCGTCAAGAGCCAATGTGGGTCACTGCGGATTCTGCGGTTGCCTGGCAACGCGTCGCGCCCCGACCCACGCCCTGCCCTCGTCGCCAGCAGCAGCTCCAGCAGCCAGCACGACCCTTCCTTCCACTTCGCGTTTTGCTTTGCAGTGCAAAGTGTCAGCATGGTAGGTGTCACTTCACAAAGCTGCTGTTTCTCCGTAAGTGTATCTACAGCTTCACCTACATGATTACTCTGCAATTCAAATTACACTACCGGCCATTAAAATTGCTACATCAAGAACAAATGCAGATGATAAACGGGTATTCATTGGACAAATATATTATACTAGAACTGACTTGTGATTACATTTTCACGCAATTTGGGTGCATAGATCCTGAGAAATCAGTACCCAGAACAACCACCACTGGCCGTCATAACTGCCTTCATACGCCTGGGCATTGAGTCAAACAGAGCTTCGATGGCGTGTACAGGTACAGCTGCCCATGCAGCTTCAACACGATACGACAGTTCATCAAGAGTAGTGACTGGCGTATTGTGGCGAGCCAGTTGCTCGTCCACCATTGACCAGACGTTTTCAGTTGGTGAGAGATTTGGAGAATGTGCTGGCCAGGGCAGCAGTCGAACATTTTTCTGTATCCAGAAAGGCCCGTACAGGACCTGCAACACGCGGTCGTCCATTATCCTGCTGAAATGTAGGGTTTCGCAGGGATCGAATGAAAGGTAGAGCCACGGGTCGTAACACATCTGAAATGTAACGTCCACTGTTCAAAGTGCCGTCAATGCGAAGAAGAGGTGACCGAGACGTGTAACCAATGGCACCCCATACCATCAATCCGAGTGATACGCCAGTATGGCGATGACGAATACACGCTTCCAATGTGCGTTCACCGCGATGTCGCCAAACACGGATGCGACCATCAAGATGCTGTAAACAGGACCTGAATTCATCCGAAAAAAATCACGTTTTGTCATTCGTGCACCCAGTTTCGTCGTTGAGTATAGCGTCGCAGGCGCTCCTGTCTGTGATGCAGCATCAAGAGTAACTGCAGCCATGGTCTCCGAGCTGATAGTGCATGCTGCTGAAAATGGGTCGAACTGTTCGTGCAGTTGGTTGTTGTCTTGAAAACGTCCCCATCTGTTGACTCAGGGATCGAGACGTGATTGCACGATCCATTACAGCCATGCTTATTAGATGCCTTTCATCTCGACTGCTAGTGATACGAGGCCGTTGGGATCCAGCACGGCGTTCCGTATTACCCGCCTGAACCCAGCGATTCCTTATTCTGCTAACAGTAATTGGATCTCGACCAACGCGAGCAGCAATATCGCGATACGATAAACCGCAATCGCGATAGGCTACAATCCGACCTTTATCAAAGTCGGAAACGTGATTTCTCCTCCATACACGAGGCATCACCAGGCAACGCTGGTCAACTGCTGTTTGTGTATGAGAAATCGTTAGGAAACTTTCCTCATGTCAGCACGTTGTAGGTGTCGCCACCTGCACAAACCTTGTGTGAATGCCCTGAAAAGCTAATCATTTGCATATCACAGCATCTTCTTCCTGTCTGTTAAATTTCGCGTCTGCAGCACGTCATCATCGTGGTGTAGCAATGTTAATGGCCAGTAGTGTAAGTTCCTTACAGAGGGTTCATCTAACCAACTCTAAGCTAATCCTCTACCGTTCCACTCCCTAGCAGCGAGCGAGAAAAACAAACATTTAAATCTTCCCGT
Organism: Schistocerca gregaria; assembly: GCF_023897955.1. Classification (NCBI taxonomy): domain Eukaryota; kingdom Metazoa; phylum Arthropoda; class Insecta; order Orthoptera; family Acrididae; genus Schistocerca; species Schistocerca gregaria. The sequence continues at coordinate 1,003,786,202 of NC_064921.1, forward strand.
GATAGCTCTGATTCCTCCCTATGTAGGTGGCGCCAACAAATATTTTCACACTCATAGAAGAATGCTGGTGATTGAAATTTCATGAGAAGGTCCTGCCGCGCTGAAAAAAGCCTTTATTTTAACGACTGACACCCCAGTTCATGTATCACATCCGTGTCACTCCGCCCCTTATTTCGATATGATACAAAACGAGCTGCCCTACCTTGAACTTTTTCAGTGTCCTCCGTCGGTAATTTCCAAGAATGATTGCCTATCGAAGTTGAAGGGCTCCAAACGATACATATCGCAGATGCCATAGTACATCGATTATGGAAGTCTTTGTGGCGCGCGTTAGTAGTATGTTTGAAGGTGTCACTACAGGACGACAAAAGAAAAGCGTTAGAGAAGCGCTTGCAAATTGAAAGGAGACGACTTACGTTAGTCGTCGTCGGTGTTATCGTCTTGTGACAGTCCGCGTGATGTATAAACTGCAAGGACAATTCCTTTTTTTCCGTACCCAGGGTAAACTCTGCCAATATCGCGCAGGAATATCGGCAGAGTGTCGCATGCGTCGACTTTCTCCTGCAAACCCAAGCTGTGAAAGTATAGGTACTGGAACAAATACAGTTCGTCCCTCTGTCCTGGACGCCCTTCTCTTTTTATGGTAGACTGGACAGACTTCCACAGCCGTTCTATATTCTGGGTATGGACACTAGCGTCATCTGAAGAGACAAACTCGACAGAGTGGTTCACGAATTCGTGCTCGAACCCTTCAGCTTTGAGAGTCTGGTACTACTGAAGCCCGTCTGTGATGACTTTTGTTCCAGGCGGTATGACATGTTTTATGAGTTCCGCTAAAGCCACCTTACCCTCACAGCGAAACACTTGCGTGACTCACTTTCTATCCCACCAAAAATCCAAATATGACCTACTGCACTTTTAGAAGGTCGTCCTCTCTGATTCTTTCGTTTAGCAATGTGAGACTCGTCTACTTCCACTATTTTATTCGGTCCACCATTGACAGACTGTCATTCGTCACTATCACGTAGCACACTTCTCGACAATACCCGAAGTAGTCACAGACGGTGTTCGCCGATAGCTCAGTTTCTGATGCTGTGGCTTGCAGAGTATAATCTCGAATCCAGCACGACACAAGAATTACGCTCGTCTGAATCGATAATTTAGAGGACTCGAACCAAGTGTTTTTCCTGTTGCTGGTTCGCTTTCCACAAAGTCCGCAATGAAACTGCAACGGAATCTCAGTGTCCACACTCCTCTTACGCAGTTTAACAGACTTCTCAGCACCACAGTCAACACAGTCTCTCCTTTCGTCGTCCGGCAGAAGTCCATATTTTCGGCAAATAGTCAAACATTTGTCTATACTGGATATGCATGGAATTAGAGTTTTCCATGTGAGGCAATCCGCAGAAGAAACTTGAGACGTAGCACACATTACACTCGCTATGAAGAGAAACTGTATCAATTTCCCAATGGAATCACAAACAATTACGGCGGGAACGTAATGTACTCAAACTGAAGAAACAACGCAAAACTGATGAAAATGACGATCACAAGTAATTTATCATAACGCGTGCCACGAGACTTCCATAATCGATTTACTATCGCATCTTAGATATGTATCGTTTGTAGCTCTCCAACTTCGATAGGCAATCAGTCTTGGAAATTACCAATTCTGTCAGTACTACCTGATACGGATTCCACACCGCACAGCAACACTCCAGCAGGCGGTGTACAAGCGTAGTCTAAGCATTCTCTTTAGTAGACCTGTTACATTTTCTGGAGTCTCTTTAGTAAACCTGGTACATTTTCTAAATGTCCAACTTTCTAAGTAATCCACTGACTTGGAGAACACAGCAAGTGCCATAACTAGACGTCCCAGGAACTCAGTTCAGTGGAAGAGGGGTCAGTATAAACGAACGCGAGTCTAGGCTTATACGTAGATAATCGATCGTTTGTGAGTAAACGTCGGTCAAAGTTTCCGGAGTACTTTATTTTCCTTTAAGCGGTTCCATAGTTCAACCGAAGCGATGGGACAATGGGTAGCTTCGCGGCTTCACACAGCTGCGCCTCGCGTTCGGAACCAGTTTATTATTTTTATATTTGTGTTTCGTTTATCTACTCATGTCCATGGAAGATTACAACACGAATGTTGTCGGATGTGTACTGAAATAACGTTGTCGTTATTTGTCTACTAATTGTATGTCTAGTGAATGAATAAAAAACAAGGATGCATGACTAAATTATTTGAAATTGTTTCAGTGACATTCCTGTAGTTTATCTTGATTCATAATCAATCGTAAACCCCAGTTTCCGGACCGAGCGAGATGGCGCAGTGGTTAGACACTGGATTCGCATTCGGGAGGACGACGGTTCAATCCCGCGTCCGGCCATCCTGATTTAGGTTTTCCATGATTTCCCTAAATCGCTCCAGGCAAATGCCGGGATGGTTCCTTTCAAAGGGCACGGCCGACTTCCTTCCCCGTCCTTCACTAATCCGATGAGACCGATGATCTCGCTGTCTGGTCTCCTTACCCAAACCAACCAACCCAGTTTCCGGTGAAGTTATCCTGGCAAACCAGGAAGTTGTTGCCACCACGTTAAATCTTCAGCAATGTTAACGATGTGTCTTACCCGAGTGAGGGCCATACAAAGGAATGTCACTGAGCCAAAACTGCCCTCCTTGGTGGTGTTCGGAATTTCTGTTTCGAATGTTTCTACGATCGGTGTCATCCGAGGAAAACATCAGATCTTCCTGGAGAATAAACATGAGAACAAAATATAATCATTAATATAAGAATTGATGTAAGAATGATATATAAGAATATGAGACTTCAAAAAGAACGTAACACCTGGAAGTAGCATACGCACATCAATTAGCATTGAAGGTATGACACTTATCAGGAAACCCAGTTGTAATTTTACGGTTTATATAACGCCCTTGTAACCCCTGACTTGATAACAAACGTTCAGTAGTTACGTTCTGCGGGAGTGGGTAGATAAATGAAAAAATAAAATAAAATAAATAAATACAATATTCGAATTTCGAACACGGGACGCAAAAGTGAGAAACTGCGACTCCAGCCACTGTGTCACCATTTCAGCTGAGATTATCGCGCTGAAAGACATCTTCATTACGCCGAAAATTTGACCGTCGTTTTCTCAGAAACTGTCGAGCTATCGACAGGGGATCTCAAGTTGATTCCGTATTTCTAGATTTCCGGAAAGCTTTTGACACCGTTCCTCACAAGCGACTTCTAATCAAGTTGCGGAGCTATGGGGTATCGTCTCAGTTGTGCGACTGGATTCGTGATTTCCTGTCAGGAAGGTCGCAGTTCGTAGTAATAGACGGCAAATCATCAAGTAAAACTGAAGTGATATCAGGTGTTCCCCAGGGAAGCGTCCTGGGACCTCTACTGTTCCTGATCTATATAAATGACCTGGGTGACAATCTGAGCAGTTCTCTTAGACTGTTCGCAGATGATGCTGTAATTTACCGTCTAGTAAGGTCATCCGAAGACCAGTATCAGCTGCAAAGCGATTTAGAAAAGATTGCTGTATGGTGTGTCAGGTGGCAGTTGACGCTAAATAACGAAAAGTGTGAGATGATCCACATGAGTTCCAAAAGAACTCCGTTGGAATTCGATTACTCGATAAATAGTACAATTCTCGAGGCTGTCAATTCAACTAAGTACCTGGGTGTTAAAATTACGAACAACTTCAGTTGGAAGGACCACATAGATAATATTGTCGGGAAGGCGAGCCAAAGGTTGCGTTTCATTGGCAGGACACTTAGCAGATGCAACAAGTCCACTAAAGAGACAGCTTACACTACACTCGTTAGTCCTCTGTTAGAATATTGCTGCGCGGTGTGGGATCCTTACCAGGTGGGATTGACGGAGGACATCGAAAGGGTGCAAAAAAGGGCAGCTCGTTTTGTATTATCGCGTTATAGGGGAGAGAGTGTGGCAGATATGATACACGAGTTGGGATGGAAGTCATTACAGCATAGACGTTTTTCGTCGCGGCGAGACCTTTTTACGAAATTTCAGTCACCAACTTTCTCTTCCGAATGCGAAAATATTTTGTTGAGCCCAACCTACATAGGTAGGAATGATCATCAAAATAAGAGAAATTAGAGCTCGAACAGAAAGGTTTAGGTGTTCGTTTTTCCCGCTCGCTGTTCGGGAGTGGAATAGTAGAGAGATAGTATGATTGTGGTTCGATGAACCCTCTGCCAAGCACTTAAATGTGAATTGCAGAGTAGTCATGTAGATGTAGATGTAGATGTAGATGTAGAGTAACTACGGATAAGGCGTGTGGCCTACTTTGACTTCTCTTTCAGTGCGTGAAGTTTCTGGGAAATCAAATTATGACACTTGCTGTGTTCTCCTCATGACATCAGAAGCTTCCCAGAAGAAATAATAGGGTGACAGACCAGGAGGAATGGACTGTGAGATTGCAGTAAAGTAGTTATCGGCTAACAATATCATACGATCATTTCATTTTCATACCTTTACATTACATTATAAATTACATGGTACTGTTCCACGTCACAAAACACGTTCAGAGTGAGCTCCATGGGATAAAATGCAAACGTTCACATGCCGCATCATAGGTAGTCCCACTCTTCCGAATGTTCCAGGCTGTAGCTGAGTAGCGTCGCAGGCTACACGGATAGGCTCTTAAAGAGTCTGTATATCAACACCTGATTCTGCATACACACCACTTTCTGAATGCCCCCACAAGGCAGTTCAAGTCTGGTGACAGATATATGTAGATTAATGAGTTTGAAGGTGGTCGGAGAAACTGAGAAAAGACCGTGATATGGCAACAAAAATCCCAAAATGAATGTGAAAGAGACAGCTGATGATGTAGGCATTTCAGCTAAACCTAGATTACATTCTTCACCGGACATAAAAAAGGCTTGTTTGAACTCGTACGCGGTTCGACCAGAAGGGAGTGCGGAAGGTGCTGAAGAACATTTGATTGTACAATAGTGAAACGATTAGCCGCAAACGACATAAACTTTTTTTTAAAATTCGTAGCTGTGGGTGAAGCTTGATCCATCTTCACACTCATGGTTCCAGCAACAATCAGCACACGGGCAAAGACTTGTGAGGTTTCACGAAGAAGGTAAAGATTGTTTTGTGACGCCCGTCCTTTTTGGGGGGGGGGGCGGGGAGGGGGGGTAGCAGGGATAAAATAATACTGGTTCGGAGAAAGACAAAACCAAACTTGACAATCTTTCTGCTTCTGTAGTGGATCGTTTGAATTACAGGTGACTAACGAACAGCCAGCTCTGAGACAAAAGAAAGAGCTTTTCCATTCAATACAGTCCTTTCATTCGTGCTCTCCTACCCACCGAAGTAACTTAATGGTAAAATGCTGGAATCGCATTCGGAAGGACGCTAGTTCAAACCCTCGTCCAGCAATCAAGATCTAGTTTTTCTAACATATTCCTAAATCGCTTGAAGCAAATACCAAGGTGGTCCCTTAAGCTCGGTTTCCTTCCTCTTGCTCCCCCAACACGAGCGTGTGCTCCGTTGCTACTCACCTTGTTAACGATGAGACTTTAACTCCTAATCTTAGTTCCCTCCTTGGTCTTCTGATCTGGCCTTCTACTGTTTCTATATTCGATATTTCTATTTCGATAAATTTTATAGTTTCGCTGAACGAAGAAGTGATCAATTACATAACAGAGTGTTTTGTACTTTTTGATAAAACTTATTTCTCCAATATGATGAAGTAATTTCAGCCCCACTGGGTTAAGTGCGCTGACGTCAAAGTGAATTACTTTCAAAAAACATATTCTTGTCTTCATTGTTACTTGTTTTCAGACTTTTAAATGTTTTTTGCACGACAAAAAAAAAACTTTCGTCGTTTGCGTAGAACGTCGTCTCATTCGGTTGGCTTAAAATGGCTCTGAGCACTATGGGACTTAACATCTTAGGTCATAAGTCCCCTAGAACTTAGAACTACTTAAACCTAACTAACCTAAGGACATCACACACATCCATGCCCGAGGCAGGATTCGAACCTGCGACCGTAGCAGTCGCGCGGTTCCGGACTGAGCGCTTTAACCGCTAGACCACCGCGGCCGGCTCACTCGGTTGAAACATCATCTGTATGTGTAGGTGATACCATTAAATTGTATTCATACATCGAGTAAGGAGCTGGGACTCTAGTATCCTGTAATTGAAAGAGTTGTCATTGCCAACTGACATGCGATGGAGAAGGCAGAATATTATGTAGTTCTTCATCATTTCAGTATACGCCAATGTTGGTGCGTAAGCACAGCTTCGCCAATGGCCGGCCGCGGTGGTCTCGCGGTTAAGGCGCTCAGTCCGGAACCGCGTGACTGCTACAGTCGCAGGTTCGAATCCTGCCTCGGGCATGGATGTGTGTGATGTCCTTAGATTAGTTAGGTTTAAGTAGTTCTAAGTTCTAGGGGACTGATGACCACAGATGTTAAGTCCCATAGTGCTCAGAGCCATCTTCGCCAATGTTGGTGAGTAAGCTTAGATTAATATGACACTGTCCTACGAAGTAATCGTGTTAGAAACGGGTAAGAAGTCCACAGTGCCATAATTCTAAAATTTTAGGTGCTGGAACGCACCTCTTCAACCATACAAGCATCTCCCGCCCTTCCCTGGCATAAAAATCGCAAGTCGGAATGCGGAATGGTGGTGAATGGATGCAGGTGATCAGACAGGATGCTTACGTACGTGTCACCTGTCACAGTCATTTCTAGACTATCAGGGCTTCAATATCGCTCCAACTACAGACGAATCACATCACTACAGAGCCTCCACTAACTTGAACAGGCGCCTGTCGACATGCAGGGTCCGTGGATCCGTGAGGCTGTCTCCATACCCGTACACGTCATCCGCTCGATACAATTTGAAACAAGACTCGTCCGAACAGGCGAAATGTTTCCCGTCATCAACAGTCCAATGTCGGTCTTGCCAGGCACAGGCGAGGCGTAAAGCTTTGAGTCGTGCAGTCATCAAGGGTACACGAGTGGGCCTTCGGCTCCGAAAGCCCATATCGATGATGTTGAATGGTCCGCACGCTGACACTTGTTGGTGACCCAGCAGTGAAATCGGCAGCAGTTTGAGGAAGGGTTGCACCTCTGTCACGTTGAGCGATTCCCTTCAGTCGCCGTTTGCCCCGTTCTTGCAGGATCTTTCTCTGGCTGCAGCGATGTCGGGGATCTGATGTTTTACCAGATTCCTGATATCCACTGTACATTCGTGAAATGAGCGTATGGGAAAATCCTCACTTCATAGCTACGTCGAATGTGCTGTGTCTCGTTGCTAGTGCGCCGACTGTAATACCACGTTCAAACTCACTTAAACCTTGATAGCCCGCCATTGTAGTAGATCTAACAACTGCGCCAGACACTTGTTGTCTTATATAGGCGTTGCCGACCGCAGATCCGTATTCTGAATGTTTACATATCTTTGTATTTGGATACGCATGTCTACACCAGTTTCTTTGGCGCTTCAGAATATATATAGTAAGTGGTGTACCCGAACTTCAGCCAGATTCTCGATGCGGTATTTTTCGGTACTTCAGTTTGCCATCCGCCTGAAGCAGGATTCTTTCGAAAACAAGACGCACCACTGAAAGGAGATGAGCAGTTTATAAGCTCATATTGATCGCTTTCGATATAAGAAAATAGCACCAAGTAACTGTGATCGTTGCAGTATTTGATACTTCGAACGGTTACAAAAACTATGAAAGGGAACTGACGTATTTATATCCTGACGCTGACACCCACATGATCGATAATCGTTGTAAGTAGGCTGTTTGGGTTGTTGGTAACGCCACGAAGCGCTCTGTGCCTTGTGAAGGCTGTGGCTGGTTTGGATTGTTGGAATATTTGCTATTGTACTGCGGGGCAATTGGATGTGAAGAGCACGTAGCGTTGAGCAGTTGGAGGTGAGCCGCCAGTAGTGGTGGATGTGGGGAGAGAGATGGCGGAATTTTAAGAACGGACGATCTGGACGTGTGTCCATCAGAAAGAGTAAATTTGTAAGACTGGATGTCATATACAGACAGGGTGATTCAAAAAGAATACCACAACTTTAGGAATTTAAAACTCTGCAACGACAAAAGGCAGAGCTAAGCACTATCCGTCGGCGAATTAAGGGAGCTATAAAGTTTCATTTAGTTGTACATCTGTTCGCTTGAGGCGCTGTTGACTAGGCGTCAGCGTCAGTTGATGCTAAGATGGCGACCGCTCAACAGAAAGCTTTTTGTGTTATTGAGTACGGCAGAAGTGAATCGACGACAGTTGTTCACCGTGCATCTCGAACGAAGTATGGTGTTAAACCTCCTGATAGGTGGTGTATTAAACGTTGGTATAAACAGTTTACAGAGAACGGGTGTTTGTGCAAAGGGAAAAGTTCTGGACGGCCAAGAACGAGTGATGAACATGTAACACGCATCCAGCAAGCATTTGTTCGCAGCCCAGGAAAATCGACTCGCAGAGCTAGCAGAGAGCTGCAAATTCCACAATCAACTGTATGGAGAGTCCTACGAAAAAGGTTAGTTATGAAACCTTATCGTCTGAAATTGGTTCAAGCACTGTCTGCAGCTGATAAGATTAAAAGAATCGATTTCTGTGATTTTATCCTTGTTCAAATGGAAACAGATGAATCTTTCGTTTCAAAGATTGTGTTTAGTGATGAAGCAACTTTCCACACTTACGGGAAAGTCAACCGTCACAATGTCTGTATATGGGGCACTGAGAATCCGCGGGAAACAACTCAGTATGAACGTGACTCGCCTAAGGTGACGTTTTCTGTGCCATTTCAGCCAATAAAGTTTTTGGTCCCTTTTTCTTCGAAGGTGCTACTGTAACAGGACTACAGTGTCTGGAGATGTTAGAGAATTGGCTGTTCCCTCAGCTCGAACAAGAAGCACAACAATTCATATTTCAGCAGGATGGAGCGCCATCACATTGGCACTTATCTGTCTGTAACTACCTGAACGTCAACTACCCGAGGCGATGGATCGGCCGCCAGGCAGCCCGTGACAGAGCACTTCATCACTGGCCTCCAAGAAGCCCTGATCTTACCCCCTGCGATTTTTTCTTATGGGGGTATGTTAAGGATATGGTGTCTCGGCCACCTCTCCCAGCCACCATTGATGATTTGAAACGAGAAATAACAGCAGCTATCCAAACTGTTACGCCTGATATGCTACAGAGAGTGTGGAACGAGTTGGAGTATCGGGTTGATATTGGTCGAGTGTCTGTAGGGGGGCATATTGAACATCTCTGAACTTGTTTTTGAGTGAAAAAAAACTTTTTTATATACTCTTTGTAATGATGCATAACAGAAGGTTATATTATGTTTCTTTCATTAAATACACATTTTTAAAGTTGTGGTATTCTTTTTGAATCACCCTGTATATACTTTTGAACACTATTAAGGTAAATACATTGTTTGTTCTCTATCAAAATCTTTAATTTGCTAACTATGCCTATCAGTAGTTAGTGCCTTCAGTAGTTAGAATCTTTTATGTAGCTGGCAGTACTGGCGCTCGCTGTATTGCAGTAGTTCGAGTAACGAAGATTTTTGTGAGATAAGTGGTCATGAAAGGTATATGTTCTTCTTAGTCACGGCTATTCTTTTGTAGGGATTGTTCAAAGTCAGATTGCGTTGCGCTAAAAATATTGTGTGTCAGTTTAGTGTTGATCAGAATAAGTAAAGAGAGAAATGTCTGAGTGCGTTCAGTTCTGCACAGCTGTTTGAAAATCAAATAACGTAAGAGGTTTATCAGCACAGTAATTCATAAAATTTTCTAAGGGGACGTTTCATCGTAAATGGATTCATGCTGAAACAAACTGTCATCGTCTCCTGAATTGAACACTGTGTTGTAAAATGTATACATATCCTTCCATATATATCGTTTTTTAAGCGCTTTAAAGGGGCCATATCCTCGTCACGGTAAACGGCCGCATACAGTAACACTATCTTTCGCCGGCCGTTGTGGTCCGGTTCTAGGCGCGCAGTCCGGAACAGTGCGACTGCTACGGCCGCAGGTTCGAATCCTGCCTCGGGCATGGATGTGTGTGATGTCCTTAGGTTAGTTAGGTTTAAGTAGTTCTAAGTTCTAGGGGACTAATGACCACAGCAGTTGAGTCTCATAGTGCTCAGAGCCATTTGAACCGTTGTGGCCGAGCGGTTCTAGGCGCTACAGTCTGGAACCGCGTGACCGCTACGCTGCGGTCGCAGGTTCCAATGTTAATTAGGTTCAAGTAGTTCTAAGTTCTAGGGGACTGATGGCCTCAGAAGTTAAGTGCATACTGCTCAAAGCCATTTTTTGAACACTATCTCCTTGCACTTCACTATTGGCAGTACATATAATGGCAGGCAAGGTTTCCAGGCAATCACGAAACACACGGTCTGCCACAGGGTACAGCGTGATTCGTCACTCCAAATATCTCGTTTCCAGTCATAGCTGTCCAGTGCCGTCTCTCGTTATACCATCCTAAGCGTCGCCTTGTACTGACCACAGGAACGAGTGGCTTACGAGGAACTGGTTGACCATTACAGCCTGTTCCTTTTAACTCCCTGTACGCAGTTAATGTGCTAGCTGGACTACTGGTAGCACTCTGGGATTCACGGGTAATTCCTTCCTACGACTTCACTCGATAGTTTTTAGAACCACCCTCCGCAATGCTAATGCTCGTAGTTCCCTGTCTGTCAGCACTTGAGGCCCGCCTGTTCTTGGTTCAGCTGTGGTCGTTTCTTCGCGCTTCCTCTTCCTAATGACGTCACCGACAGTATACCTACGCAGCTTTAGAGGAGTAGAAGTGTTCCTAATGGATTTATTACTTACGCGACATTCATTGATTGGTCCACGTCTGAAGTCACTGACCTCTCCTGAGCGACCTGTTGTGCAGTTTGTTAGTGCTTTTCTAATCTCCACCTCCTTTTGCACTGGCGGGTCCGCCTCTCGCGAGACCCGCACCTTTCAACTGTAACTGATGTAAGACACCCTCATCGTAAAGTGCAGACGGGAGGACACGGATTGAAGTGAGCAACCGATCAAAGGCTTACACAGCGCTGTCATTGGGAGGCAGCACGCAGCTAACACGTAACAGATACTCGTACAGAGCGTCAGTGCGTCCCGTGTCAGTATTTTTTCAGCAGCGTAAATAAGGCAGAGTATCTAGGCAACAGTGCAGTTAATAACATTTGTTCTCATGACTGTAATAAGTTTTATAACAGTCAATTACGTTTCACTAATGTGCACTGATTGAAGGGCACAGTTGCCAGCCACAATTCCGTGTTCTGAACTTGGCAAATAAATGCCGAAAACTAAATCTCTTAGAAGCCCTGGATATCAACAGATATGCGATACACAGGCCCTTGCAGCGGCACCAACACTCCGTCTGTAGGCCACAAGCGGCCCATTGGCACCATCCGACCGCCGTTTCATCCTCACTGAGGATGCGGATAGGAGGGCCGTCTCGTCAGCATACCGATCTCCTGGTCGTTGTGATGGTTTTCTGTGACCGGAGCCGCTACTATTCGGTCGAGTAGCCCCTCACTTGGCATCACGAGGCTGAGTGCACCTCGAAAAATGGCAACAGCACATGGCGGGCTGTGTGGTCAGCCATCCAAGTGCCGGCCACGTCCGACAGCTCTTAACTTCGGTGATCTCACGGGAACCGGTGTATCCACTGTGGGTAGGCCATTGCCCATACACAGGCCTCACAGAACATTAAAATAGCAAACAAATCTGAATAATTTCCCTCACCTAAGCTTCACTTACCCCCTTCTTTTCTCCTTGCAGTTTATACGGAATTGCATGATTCATCTAAATAACGGGCTCTCTGAAGCATACTGTGTTGAGCTGCAAGCAATCAGATCATGAAGGCAGACAGAAGAGCCCATTCCCCCCCTCCCCCCTCCCCCCCTTTTAGGAGATCCAGCAGAGGGTACAATTTGAATGTGGAAGAAATGCCGCTTTATGTAAGGATTTTTGTTTGTTTGGAAAGGACGTTTTTGTGAGTAAAATCTAGAAAACCGGGCTTACTTTGATATGCACTGCCTGGATGAGATAAGATTGAAACGTGGAGTGGGGACCCACTGTCAGGCCACATATGTGAGTGTGAGACGGCGTCAGGGCCCAGACACCGTGTAAACCGAATGTTTACCACCGTAAGGCCGGCCATTCACAGGACTCAAGAGCTCACAGGACAGAAAGAGATACCACAGTAAGGCCGGCCATTCACAGCACTCAAGAGCTCACAGGACAGAAAGAGAGAGAGAGAGCAGGACACTGTTTCTGAGCGCCAAATGTCAGGGGGCACTTAACTGATTAACCACCTGAAATCAGAGTCAGAGAGGCGACCAGCTTTTTGTAAGGCACATTTTTACTGGTCAGCACTCGGGCTGTCCTTTATCAATTTAAATGATGTAAAGAATGAAAACGTGAAACACGACAACAAAATCACATCATCTTCACCTCAGAGAGAAAGCTGCTTCGGGTGCCTACAACGCAATTTCGTAAATGTCTCTGTGGCAACGCGTCTTCATAGCTCTACAGCCTGCTGTCGCTTTCGTCCTCAGCCGTTGGTGCTTCACAGTTGAGAGCTGTCAAAAGCGGTGCCAGGTGTCAGGAATTTCCTTAAGTTGCCTTGACTACAGGAGTGTCTTAGTAGTAAGGGTTGTAAAACTCCATTAATGATGCAACTTCTTTCACGTATCTTAGTATTTATGTCATATCTCCTGAAGTACGTGTCGTACTATGACATATTTTTGCAGGGACATATGGGGATACTGTCATGGAAATATGTTGCGAATATAATTAGTGGCAAAGCAATAATAGATTTAAACGTCATGCATGATGCGATACTTTTTAACACTTGTCTGTATTTATGTCGTCACATCTCCTGAATTATGTATGGTACTATGATACAATACTGTATATGCATATAGCGGCATTTATAATTAATGCATGCAAAATTTATTACGAATACAGTTATTGGCACAGAAATAATACATTTCAACGTCATACATGATGCTACAGTTTTTCACGCATGTCATCTTACATGACGTCAAGTTTTTTGAACTATGATAGGTTGGTGGTTCTTAACTCCACAGAGATTGCTGGCGGACAGTAAGGGATATGTCTATCAAGACTGGTTGAAATCGGTGCAGTGGTTTAGGAAGAGATATGGAAGACACACTCTCTCTCTGTCTCTCTCTCTCTCTGTCTCTCTGTCTCTCTCTCTCTCTCTCTCTCTTCCTCACACACACACTCACAGAGATACAGAAAGCTTTGGCATTGTCTAGTCGTAATGTTTTCTGGTATGTTCCCTTCACATTTTTTATGGTTTAGTGTACATATTTTGACTATGTTACAACTGCACTATCTAAGATAATGCTTATTCTGTTTTTGCTTCATACTCTCCACGTGATATATATTTTTCAAAGTTGTTCGTCAGTACTGTATGCTGCTTAGTGACAGTAGTAAATGTCTGACAAATCCCTTCCATGTCGGAAACCGGTTCACTGAATAAATTAACGACTGAATTACCCATATTTCATGTTTTTCATTTAGAAAATTGAATACATGGTAAGCAGTCTCAAACCACTCAAATAACTGTTGATTTAAAACGAGAGAAATTTGTGCACTAATGATGGGTAGATTATTTTTCTGATTATTTATCCTGGAAAGACAAATGCATGTTTTAATACTGATTTTTTTTAAATATTTGAGTTATGTGTATTTTATAAATTCATAGGTCATCTGTTGACTAGCGGAAAAATGCTCCTACCAGACCACAAAAAAATGCGAATATGTTCCTGTTTATTTAAAACGGGAAAAGTGCGGTACCATCTACTTCATTGTACCTTCCTCAGCACCTTTAAAATTTTGGTATGTGCTCATATTCATTTTTTATAAGCAACTCACCTCAAACTTCCACAAGCTCCCCTAACAGTACGCCACTCAGAGACTCACTAGTCTATTGCTGTAAGCTGGTCTTAGACATCCACTCTCAGTTGCCCTTTCTGACTCACTCATTCGACCCAACTCATTGTCATTATCTCTGAGTGTTTCTCTGCCCATGTCTCCTGTATCACAGCCACAGTCCCCTTCGTTCTGTTCTACTACTACATCTCCTCTCACAGTCTCCCTGTTGCTCTCTCATACTGCTGATATCTGACTCCTTCCTTCCTACTACTGCTGTCTCTTCACACTGTCACTATCTCTCTCTTGTTCGTTGTCATCGTCATACACTCTCTCACTATCACTGGCTCTCACCCACTTCCACTTTCTCTTTCTCTGCCTCCCCCACCATGGCACTGTCTCCTCCACTCTATTCATAGCACTGTTCTGTCATTATCAACTATGTTTCACTGCCACTGTGTCTCTCTCATTCTCTCACACTACCATTGTCTCCTTCACTCTTTCTACAACGCAAGCACTGCCTACTATTCGTTTTGTAAATAAAACCTTCTTTTCTTGCTGCGACTGTAATTTATTAGAACGATACAGTCTTTTTATTTTTAGATTATCCAGCAGTTCACGTAGGTTTTTTTTTAATGTAAGTAAGTAATTATTTACATTTCGTTGGGATCTGCGTTTCGTTTCATCTGGTTTTGAGGTCGCACTACCATTTCCCAAAGTGTTAGTGGAACCTCCAGATCAGATAAGAGGAAAAGCAGATGCCAGCAAACTGTAAGTAATTACTTATTTACATAAAAAACTGGTTCATGGTGTGGGTTCCTGTAGTCATGTCCTAGTTCATGAACCACGGGCAACGTATGAGTGGCCAAGTAAGTGGTCCCGAAGGTCGGGAAACCAGTTACTTTGGAATAAGGCTGAGCATCGCGGACATATTCTGAGTCGTGGTCACCTTTGTGCTCATACGGCAAAGACTACCAAATCCACAGGTTAGTCCCTCAACCGTTAGGGGTAAAACCCAATGGGACTCGGGGCAAGTAAGGCTAGCAACCTGCTTCCCTGGTACTTTAAATATGATGCTGGTAACAATCAGAGCAAAATGCCTCGGACCTTTGGAGGTGACGGAGTCCCACCACCTACTGACAAACCAGTGACTCCTAAGATACGACTTGGCAAACAAATGGTAATGAGATGGGGAGCTATTAATATCAATGGGGGCTACCCTGGGAAGAAGGTAGAGCTGGCAAAGGCTGCAAGTAAGATGGGGCTGGACGTTTTAGCTGTTATCGACATTCGGGTAAGGGGTGAGAAAGAAGAGGAAGTGGGAGAATACAAGGTCTACCTGTCAGGAGTCAAAGCAGGAATAGCACAATGGGGTGTAGGGCTTTACATCAGGAAAGAAATGGAACCCAGTGTAGTTGCCATAAGGTATGTAAACGAACGACTGATGTGGATAGATTTGACAGTGTCTAGCAAGAAAATTAGGATTGTGTCAGTATATTCGCATTGTGAAGGGACAGATCAAGATAAGATGGAGAGTTTTTATAAGGCACTCAGTGATGTAGTTGTTAGAGTAAAGGACAAGGACAGTGTTCTGCTCAAGGGGGGAATTTAATGCCAGGATTGGAAATCGAGCAGAAGGGTATGAAAAGGTTATGGGTAAATTTGGAGAGGATATGGAGACCAACAGGAACGGGAAACAACTCTTGGACTTCTGTGCCAGTATAGGTTTAGTAATCACAAACTCCTTTTTTAAACATAAGAACATTCACCGGTATACTTGGGAAGGCAGGGGAACCAGATCTGTCATTGACTATATAATAACAGATCAGGATTTCAGGAAGGCTGTGAGGGACACACGTGTATTCAAGGGATTCTTTGATGACACTGATCATTATTTAATCTGCAGTGATATTGGGATTGTGAGGCCGAACGTGCAGGAGGTCAGGTCCATATGTAGGAGGATAAGAGTGGAGAAACTTCAGGATAAGGAAATCAGGCAGAAGTACATAACAGCGATCTCAGAAAGGTACCAGTTAGTTGAATGTAGTCAATTACAGTCATTGGAAAAGGAATGGACATGGTACAGGGACACAGTACTAGAAGTGGCTACAGAATGTCTTGGAACAGTAGTGTGTAAAAGTAGGATGAAGCAAACAGCTTGGTGGAATGACACAGTCAAGGCAGCCTGTAAAAGGAAAAAGAGGGCGTATCAAAAATGGTTACATACTAGAACTCAGGTAGACAGAGAAAGTTATGTTGAAGAAAGAAACAAAGTCAAACAGATAATTGCAGCATCCAAGAATAAATCTTGGGAAGACTTTGGAAACAGGTTGGAGACTATGGGTCAAGCTGCTGGAAAACCATTCTGGAGTGTAATTAGCAGTCTTCTAAAGGGAGCTAAGAAGGAAATGACAAGTATTTTGGACAGGTCAGGAAAACTGCTGGTGAATCCTGTGGATGCCTTGGGCAGATGGAGGGAATATTTTGAAGAGTTGCTCAATGTAGGTGAAAATACGATCAGTAATGTTTCAGATTTCGAGGTAGAATGGGATAGGAATGATGATGGAAATAGGATCACATTTGGGGAAGTGAAGAAAATGGTCAATAGATTGCAGTGCAATAAAGCAGCTGGGGTGGATGAAATTAAGTCGGAACTCATCAAATACAGTGGAATGTCAGGTCTTGAATGGCTACACAGGATAACTGAAATGGCCTGGGAGTCGGGACAGGTTCCATCAGACTGGACAAAAGCAGTAATCACACCAATCTTTAAACGTGGAAACAGAAAAGATTGTAACAACTACAGATGTGTCTCTTTAATCAGCATGGTGGGTAAAATCTTCTTAGGTATTGATGAAAGGTAAGTGGGAGTATTAGTTGAGGAGAAATTGGATGAAAATCAGTGTGGGTTTAGGCCTCTTAGAGGTTGTCAGGACCAGATCTTTAGCTTACGGCAAGTAATGGAGAAGTGTTATGAGTGGAACAGGGAATTGTATCTATGTTTTATAGATCTAGAAAAGGTATATGATCGGGTTTCTAGGTTGAAGTTATTATCTGTTCTATGTGATTATGGAACAGGAGGCAAACTTTGCAAGCAATTAAAGGTCTTTACATAGATATTCAGGCAGCAGTTAGAGTTGGCGGTAAATTGAGTTCATGGTTCAGAGTAGTTTCGGGGGTAAGACAAGGCTGCAACCTCTCTCCACTGTTGTTCATATTATTTATGGATCATATGTTGAAAACAATAGACTGGCTGAGTGAGATAAAGATATGTGAACACAAAATAAGCAGTCTTGCATATGCGGATGACTTAGTTGTGATGGCAGATTCGATTGAAAGTTTGCAAAGTAATATTTCAGAGCTAGGTCAGAAATGTAAGGACTATGGTATGAAGATTAACATCTCCAAAACGAAAGTAATGTCAGTGGGTAAGAAATATAAACGGATTGAGTGCCAAATAGGAGGAACAAAGTTAGAACAGGTGGACGGTTTCAAGTACTTAGGATGCATATTCTCACAGGTTGGCAACATAGTGAAAGAACTGGAAGCGAGGTGTAGCAAAGCTAATGCAGTGAGCGATCAGCTACGATCTACTCTCTTCTGCAAGAAGGAAGTCAGTACCAAGACTAAGTTATCTGTGCACCGTTCAATCTTTCGACCAACTTTGTTGTATGGGAGCGAAAGCTGGGTGGATTCAGGTTACCTTACCAACAAGGTTGAGGTTACGGATATGAAAGTAGCTAGGATGATTGCAGGTACTAGTAGATGCGAACAATGGCAGGAGGGTGTCCACAATGAGGAAATCAAAGAAAAACTGGGAATGAACTCTACAGATGTAGCAGTCAGGGCGAACAGGCTTAGATGGTGGGGTCATGTCACACGCATGGGAGAAGCAAGGTTACCCAAGAGACTCATGGGTTCAGCAGTAGAGGGTAGGAGGAGTCGGGGCAGACCAAGGAAAAGGTACCTGGATTCGGTTAAGAATGATTTTGAAGTAATAGACACGAATGTTAGCCCTGAATAGGGGATCATGGAGGAATTTTATAAGGGGGCTATGCTCCAGACTGAACGCTGAAAGGCATAATCAGTCTTAAATGATGATGATGATGTTGATGATCATAAAAAAAACTGATGTGAACTGTTTGATACTCTAAAATAAAATCGTTCTAATAAATTACAGTCGCGGCAAGAAAAGACGGTTTTATTTACAAAACAAATATTTCTGTGCTTGGTGCGGGGGAAGGCTACGCAAACAAACTTGTTATGTCTACCAGCTTTCTGTATTTATTACTTTTCCAGCTCTCTGCCACTGCCACTGTGTCCTCTCTCACACTCCGTGCACAAAAGCATAAGTATGTTAGGATTTCAAAAATTTTAGAAAACTTTTTGTAGGTGGTGAGGAAGGGAGAATGAGGTAGCTCTTATCATATTTTTCAGCCAGAGTCTTTTAAATAAACAGGAACAGATTCTCATTTTTTGTGCTCTGATACGAGCATTTTTCTGCTGGTTCTCTTCTTTTCCCTGTTGGAGCATGACATGTAACTCGTGTGAAAAGAAATCTATTGGTCAATAAAATTTTGATAGTTTACTTACGTGAAACTGAAGTAACATAAAACTAATTTTACACCTCAGGCCGAATTTTATCTGCAACAAATTTTCGCATGTGCCCCAACACTACAACAAGCAATTCTCAGACGAGAACTAAGACACGTTACACGATATTTTTCCATACTACACAGGGTGTTACAAATAGGTACGTCCAAACTTTCAGGAAACATTTCTCACACACAAAGAAAGAAAATATGTTATGTGGACATGTGTCCGGAAACGCTTACTTTCCATGTTAGAGCTCATTTTATTACTTCTCTTCAAATCACATTAATCATGGAATAGAAACAGACAGCAACAGAACGTACCAACGTGACTTCAAAAACTTTGTTACAGGAAATGTTCAAAATGTCCTCCGTTAGCGAGGATACATGCATCCACCCTCCGTCGCATGGAATCCCTGATGCGCTGATGCAGCCCTGGAGAATGGCGTATTGTACCACTGCCGTCCACAATACGAGCACGAAGAGTCTCTACATTTGCTACCGGGGTTGCGTAGACAAGAGCTTTCAAATGCCCCCATAAATGAAAGTCAAGAGGGTTGAGGTCAGGAGAGCGTGGAGGCCATGGAATTGGTCCGTCTCTACCAATCCATCGGTCACCGAATCTGTTGTTGAGAAGCGTACGAACACTTCGACTGAAATGAGCAGGAGCTCCATCGTGCATTAACCACATGTTGTGTCGTACTTGTAAAGGCACATGCTCTAACAGCACAGGTAGAGTAGCCCGTATGAAATCATGGTAACGTGCTCCATTGAGCGTAGGTGGGAGAACATGGGGCCCAATCGAGACATCACCATCAATGCCTGCCCAAACGTTCACAGAAGATCTGTGTTGATGACGTGACTGCACAATTGCGTGCGGATTCTCGTGAGCCCACACATGTTTATTGTGAAAATTTACAATTTGATCACGTTGGAATGAAGCCTCATCCGTAAAGAGAACATTTGCACTGAAATGAGGATTGACACATTGTTGGATGAACCATTCAAAGAAGTGTACCCGTGGAGGCCAATCAGCTGCTGATAGTGCCTGAACACGCTGTACACGGTACGGAAACAACTGGTTCTCCCGTAGCACTCTCCATACAGTGACGTGGTCAACGTTATCTTGTACAGCAGCAACTTCTCTGACGCTGACATTAGGGTTATCGTCAACTGCACGAAGAATTGCCTCGTCCACTGCAGGTGCCCTCGTCGTTCTAGGTCTTCCCCAGTCGCGAGTCATAGGCTGGAATGTCCACATAACATCTTTTCTTTATTTGTGTGTGAGGAATGTTTCCTGAAAGTTTGGCCGTACCTTTTTTGTAACACCCTGTATAACTTTATAAATTTCGCTTTCACCTCATAACGCTTTTCACGCGCATATTTTACACGTACAAGTAAGGAAAATTTGAACCTCTGTATTTCGGAAACGGATAAAGTTATCAACAAAATTTCAAGATTCTTCGAGATCGGGATCAGGAATACGTCGCAAGAATTGCAGCCATTTGCTGTGCGTAGCTGTCCCGGAAATTCGGTAGGGTTTTGGTCCGCTGGAGACGGCAAAACGTAGTAAAAAAAACCCTTTTTGTTTGGTTTTTCCGCGGAACCGGATATAGTGGTCCGTAAGTCCCGTCACGCCCACCGCAAACCACACTAAATGCAAACACAACCAACCGATTTGCTCAAGCAGGAGGGAGTGTGTAATATTCATACTTTTACCAACTGCAGTAGGCTACTGACACTAAGATGATCCTTCTGTTGGGCGGTCCCCAGCCCAAAGGCTACCCAAAACACTTGGCCCAACCTTTTTACCACCAGCAGAACCCGAGACATGAGCACCGGAAAATCTCGTTTTTACACTGGCGTTATGGAACATATTAGGTACGCATGCTGTCGCATGCATACCGATAATGATACTTTTGGCCAAATATTGACTAGTGTCACCACACGCATTTGAGGGGAAATGTCGATAACTGACGGCGCAGCGCGCGCAGGCAGTGTGGGAACTCAGCGGCTGCTGCGGGAGTGAATAGCCAGGCAGGCGTGCGGCGGGTCGCGGCGTGGCTTCATTCACACAGCGGCGGGGTTCCCACAGCGCCGCCGCCGCGAAGCAGACGCCGAACTTCGCGCATGCGCAAACGGCCCGCGGCCACTGCAGCGCCGCCGCCGTCTCGGCCGTTGAGGAAGCGCCGGGCCACTTGCTCAGCTCCGCGCGCCGCACAGGTTGTCGCGTTTTTAACTCCAGCACGCTGACGTCAGCGGGGCAGAGGAGAGGAAAAGGCGCCGGCGGAATCCGCCAAGGTCTCAGGAAGTTAAGCAACATCCGTCTCGACTGGTTGTGGACAACAAAATAAACATTTATAATAACTTTATCACGTAGATAAGAAAAATTCCGTCTCTTCCCAAGTGGATGTTTGGGCAACGGCCTTGCCGCAGTGGATACACCGGTTCCCGTGAGATCACCGCGGCACCTTAACTTGCACCACAAAGTCAGACTCATCAATTCCTTTATCCTCTCTAAGCCATAGTATATGGCGCATTTGCTTAGCGTGCCGAAAGTAGTAGGACGCGCTGTATCTCAAGCAGTTTACTGGCCACTCTGGCGACACGAAATTTTTAAAATGCGAGCAACAGTTTGTGTCTTGGACCCGTCACAGGGAGGACTCGGACTAGTAGACTTCAATCGCAAATGCGCAGCGTTGCTCGTGAACCGCACTGCAGAACTGCAGGCCGGCTTCCCTGATGGATCGACAGCAGCCCTGCTGGAAACCTATCGGCCAGAATCTGAAAGCGCCCCAGTATCGGTGGCCAACGTCCCTTACCGTATGTCTTTTGTACGAAAGTATATCCTTAATAGAAGTTACGTCCTCCGCACGGCCACGGATCCACACAGGACAGCACGGCAACCCTATATTGAAATGATGGGACAAACTCCCCTTAATAAATTGGAAGCTCGCCTACCTACTGTAAACTGGAAGCAAGTGTGGTCAATAACAGTATTCTGCCGTCCGATGTGTCTGCGTTGTGGTACAAACTTGTCAACAACACACTGCCCACCAATCAGTGTTTAGCCGATATTCAGCTTCTCGCCTCCCCCAACTGTGGCAGGTGTGGCGTGCCTGACACCAGAGAACACCGCCTTCAATGCCATGATGTTTCCGATGTGTGGAGGAGTTGCCAGTTAATGGTGGCTCTCATCACGCAAACTACGCCGGCCCACATGTCAGTTGACAGTGTCATTGTACCGGATTTTAAATATTTCCCACTTGCAAAACACAATACTACTGTGTGGTTGTTGGGCCATACTGTCTACGCCCTCATCGATTGGCAAATTCAGGATGGACTTACCTTTTTGACTTACATTTGGGAACAATATTCTAAGATAAAAAACAGTGAAAAACACCATGAATATTTTGCCTATTTCCTATCAGCTGCATTGCATCATGCATATACGAAACAACTCTAAGATGTGTGCGAGCTCCTCTTAATTTCCCTCAATTGTCGATTTAGTCTCGCAATTGAGTTCTGATGATTCGTACACTGATCTCATTCTTGCGTCTTACAAGTTGTTCTAGCAAAAATAAGTCTACATATATAGCTAGCGTCAGGTGGTGAAATATAACTAGTCTCCATGTATCTGTCTATCTTTGTTATATTTCTACCTATAAACTAGTATATATATGTTCATATTAGAAAAAAAAGAAGGAAACTTACAGAGAGAGAGTAACTGAGTAATAGGATGCAGTTCCCTTTGAAGACTATGAAAAAACAACGGTAAAACAAAAAATAAGAAATAAATAAAAAAACAAAAAAGGAAAAAAGAAAAACGCAAAAAAAGAAAAAAGGTAAGCGCTGTCGGGCGTGGTCGGCACTTGGATGGGTGACCATCCAGGCCGCCATGCGCTGTTGCCATTTTTCGGGGTGCCTCTGCCTCGCGATGCCAATTGAGGAGCTACTCGACCGAATAGTAGCGGCTTCGGTCAAGAATACCATCATAACGACCGGGAGAGCGATATGCTGACCCCACGCCCCTCCTATCTTGCATCCTCCAATGAGGATGACACGGCGGTCGGATGGTTCCGGTAGGCCACTCGTGGCCTGAAGACGGAGTACAAGTGCATGTTTATTTTGCTTCGCCTGCTAATACTGGGCATCATCAATGGTATATAATGAGCAAAAATATTACTTAATTATACAGATTTTGTTAGGCCACAAGTGTTTTATAATAGCACACTTAAATTAACTATTTACAAATATATGGTTGCGGTTTGCCATTTACTTTCATAAATTACACCCACATATTTGTAAATACTTGTTGTTGTGGTCTTCAGTCCTGAGACTGCTTTGATGCAGCTCTCCATGCTACTCTGTCCTTTGCAAGCTTCTTCATCTCCCAGTACCTACTGCAGCCAACATCCTTCTGAATATGCTTAGTGTATTCATCTCTTGGTCTCCCTCTACGATTTTTACCCTCCACGCTGCCCTCCAGTACCAAATTGCTGATCCCTTGAGGCCTCATAACATGTCCTATCAACCAGTCCCTTCTTCTAGTCAAGTTGTGGCACAAACGTCTATTCTCCCCAATCCTATTCAATACCTCCTCATTAGTTATGTGATCTATCCATCTAATATTCAGCATTCTTCTGTAGCAGCACATTTCGATAGCTTCTATTCTCTTCTTGTCTAAACTATTTATCGCCCATGTTTCTCTTCCATACATGGCTACACTCCATACAAATACTTTCAGAAACGACTTCCTGACACTTAAATCTATTCTGAATGTTAACAAATTTCTCTTCTTCAGAAACGCTTTCTTTGTCATTGCCAGTCTAAATTTTATATCCTCTCTACTTCGACCATCAGCAGTTATTTTTCTCCCCAAATAGCAGAACTCCTTTAGTACTTTAAGGTTAAATATACAGCCAGGAAGCGTTAGAGATCTCCTAACAAAATATGTAAAATCAAATAATTTTCTACATATTACACGTCATTGACGATGCCTACTATTGACAGCCGAAACAGAATAAACATTCAGTTGCAAAAGATAGAATTGTTCTCATCTATATCGTAAAAATAATTAAAAGAGCAACTGAAGAAGAATGGCAGCAACAATATTTGTAATTAAATACAACGCAACTACATTGTGTGGTGGAGGCTATTGTGTATTCTTAGATACTGTGCTAACATGAAACGGACGGTCAAATGAAAACCACACAGATGGGGAAAAAAGTAAGGAAACTGTTCATTGTTTCAAAAGTAATCGACATAAGCGTGTGAGACTGGACGGTCAATGCTTTCATGGAAAAATATTTGCCGTTGCCTACGGAACCACGATTGTACCGAAGCAAATTGACGGCCACGAATGTTTTTCGTCAGGGCTCCAAAAAAATGGTAATCGCATGGAGAGAGATCAGAAATGTATTTTTTCACGAAGGCAAGGGCCGTCTTTTCCCAAATGGGGTTATAAATGTGTTTACAGATGTGGCCATCACTTTTGAAATAATAAACAGCTTGGTCACTTTTCTTCCATCTGTCTTGTTTCCATTTGATTGCATCTTATATTTAACATGCATATAGAGCAAGGGCAAAGTTGTCGGTACACACGCCAATCACTTTTATCTTATTCTTATGGCCAGTACCCGATGTGTACGTTGGAGCCAGCAAAATTGTTGCTCGATCTATCTCTAATGCTGTTCATCGAAATTTACTCAACGGAGTACCGCGAAAAGACGACTATTGTGTGAACTATACCGACGAACAGTAAGGGTATCAAAGAGGACTACTGGGAAGCGAATTAAAGTTCACTGAAAAAACATTTAAGAAAAGCATTGCCGAACGTATGATCTAAATGGCCAAGACGGTGCCTTCTTAAGCGGAGGCAGCTTTCCCATTAAATCACTTCGTGAGTTCCACAGCCAACCGAAAGACTGGCGAAATTATTTTACAATGGGAATATAAACGAACAATTATTTATTGAAGCTCGTAAATCTTCATTTAATACGATAGAATATCTGTAAGAAAGCCAATTTTTCCTCATGAGAAAGTTAGGGACACGTTACAATATAGATTTAGCATTCTAGAGTGCACTGATTAATCACGAGCTGAGCGAAGTTACACTGAACACTTCCAAAACTACAGGCTACTCTACGTTCTGGCTAAGAATATCATGACGGCAAATAAGTAACCTTCCGCAGAACAGATTTAATCACGTTGCTTCAACTTTTGCGGCAAATAGTCCGCAATGATTTTTGTTGTCTTATTACCGTTTCCCTGTTTACTCTAGGGCCGATCGCTCTCATTTTTTGCATTAAAGAACTACAAGCAGCTGCGTAGTCATCACGATGGCTATATCCCTAGCGTTATGTTTCCACAAGCCTATACATTTCATTAATTTAGCAATGATCCCACTGGAACGTTGGCGCATATCACTCATTTTAGAATTCAGTGTGTTTGCAGCGAGAGAAACAGCGATTTCGGGTCCGTCGCTATGATTCGACTGCGCAGATGTGAAGTGTACTGACAAACTGTAGCCTGCGGACCAACCTATGAACCAGAGCGAACGCCTCCTGAGGCGCTGCACTTCCCATTCGACTTCCGTACCTGGCCTCAGTAGCAAAGAGAGCAAGTATTGCCGCATACGACTCGTCAGCAGTTACGCACGGCATCACGTGCAAGGCGACGTACGGCAGGCGTCGCGGGGTGCCGTGAAGTTGGCAGAGAGAGTCGTTCGGCTGACGTCGGCTGCGCGGTTCCCCTGCCCCCTCCACTCCCCTCGACGGTTCACTTTGTCTTGCCCCCCACCACCTGGGGCGACCAGTGCGTAACTCTTGCTCGTCCTTTTGCATTCCCCCTGCAATAACAGACTTCCCACCCAACCGGGCACGAGGAAACTGCTGCCCCGGGGACCGCGGTTTGTTTCTGAAAACCTGCTACACGGCAACTGCGAACGCAGAGTATCCTAATGGGCGGCCGGCTGTGCGCCTGTAAATTTATGACGTCGCGCTTCCTGGAAGAGTGCGCAACGCCCCTTAGTGGATGTCGGGCAGGCACTTCATCAAGTTGTCCAACTAAGTCCCCACAATCCCTATGCCAGCCTACATCCACAGCTTCTTATCACACGCGGCGTGTTTTTTAAGTCAGTACCGTTTTGAAATTTAAAAAAACAGACGTGCTAAGATATCTCAATATTTTTATTTTTACATGAAAGCCTGTACCTTCAGTCGGTAGAGCACTTGCCCGCGAAAGGCAAAGGCCCCGAGTTCGAGTCTCCGCCCGGCACACAGTTTTAATCTGCCAGGAAGTTTCAAGTCTATACCTTAATCTACGCACTGACGCCATTACAGCCTGATTCTTCCATGTTTACGTTGTGTACTGAGTGTGTAAGATGCCTCCGATAATCGTGAGTCCCGCCGACTGTGAAGTACGGGCTGTTATAAGATTTCTTAGTGCTAAAGGCCTCCCCCCATGAACCATGGACCTTGCCGTTGGTGGGGAGGCTTGCGTGCCTCAGCGATACAGATAGCCGTACCGTAGGTGCAAACAACAACGGAGGGGTATCTGTTGAGACGCCAGACAAATGTGTGGTTCCTGAAGAGGGGCAGCAGCCTTTTCAGTAGTTGCAGGGGCAACAGTCTGGATGATTGACTTATCTGGCCTTCTAACACTAACCAAAACAGCCTTGCTGTGCTGGTACTGCGAACGGCTGAAAGCAGGGGGAAACTACAGCCGTAATTTTTCCCGAGGGCATGCAGCTTTACTCTATGATTAAATGATGATGGCGTCCTCTTGGGTAAAATTTCCGGAGGTAAAATAGTTCCCCATTCGGATCTTCGGGCGGGGACTACTCAGGAGGATGTCGTTATCAGGAGAAAGAAAACTGGCGTTCTACGGATCGGAGCGTGGAATGTCAGATCCCTTAATCGGGCAGGTAGGTTATAAAACTTAAAAAGGGAAATGGATAGGTTAAAGTTAGATATACTGGGAATTAGTGAAGTTCGGTGGCAGGAGGAACAAGACTTCTGGTCAGGTGAATACAGGGTTATAAACACAAAATCAAATAGGGGTAATGCAGGAGTAGGTTTAATAATGAATAGGAAAATAGGAATGCGGGTAAGCTACTACAAACAGCATAGTGAACGCATAACTGTGGCCAAGATAGATACGAAGCCCACATCTACTACAGTAGTACAAGTTTATATGCCAACTAGCTCTGCAGATGACGTAGAAATTGAAGACATGTATGATCAAATAATAGAAATTATTCAGATAGTGATGAAAATTTAATAGTCATTGGTGACTGGAATTCGGTAGTAGGAAAAGGGAGAGAAGGAAACGTAGTAGGTGAATATGGATTGGGGGTAAGAAATGAAAGAGGAAGCCGCCTGGTAGAATTTTGCACAGAGCACGACTTAATCATAGCTAACACTTGGTTCAAGAATCATGAAAGAAGGCTGTATACATGGAAGAAGCCTGAAGATAGTAAAATGTATCAGATAGATTATATAATGGTAAGACAGAGATTTAGGAACCAGGTTTTAAATTGTAAGACATTTCCAGGGGCAGATGTGGACTCTGACCACAATCTATTGGTTATGACCTGTAGATTAAAACTGAAAAAAACTGCAAAAAGGTGGGAATTTAAGGAGATGGGACATGGATAAAATAAAAGAACCAGAGGTTGTACAGAGTTTCAGGGAGAGCATAAGGGAGCAATTGACAGGAATGGGGGAAAGAAATACAGTAGAAGAAGAATGGGTAGCTTTGAGGGATGAAGTAGTGAAGGCAGCAGAGGATCAAGTAGGTAAAAAGACGAGGGCTAGTACAAATCCTTGGGTAACAGAAGAAATATTCAATTTAATTGATGAAAGGAGAAAATATAAAAATTCAGTAAATGAAGCAGGCAAAAAGGAATACAAACGTCTCAGAAATGAGATCGACAGGAAGTGCAAAATGGCTAAGCAGGGATGACTAGAGGACAAATGTAAGGATGTAGAGGCTTATCTCACTAGGGGTAATATTAGATACTGCTTACAGTAAAATTAAAGAGACCTTTGGAGATAAGAGAACCACTTGTATGAACATCAAGAGCTCAGGGAAACCCAGTTCTAAGCAAAGAAGGGAAAGCAGAAAGGTGGAAGGAGTATGTAGAGGGTCTATACAAGGGCGATGTACTTGAGGACAATATTATGGAAATGGAAGAGGATGTAGATGAAGATGAAATGGGAGATATGATATTGCGTGAAGAGTTTGACAGAGCACTGCAAGACCTGAGTCGAAACAAGGCCCCCGGAGTAGACAACATTGCATTGGAACTACTGACGGCCTTGGGAGAGCCAGTCCTGACAAAACTCAACCATCTGGTGAGCAAGATGTATGAAACAGGCAAAATACCCTCAGACTTCAAGAAGAATATAATAATTCCAATCCCAAACAAAGCAGGTGTTGACAGATGTGAAAATTACCGAACAATCAGTTTAATAAGCCACAGCTGCAAAATAGTAACGCGAATTCTTTAGAGACGAATGGAAAAACTAGTAGAAGCCGACCTCGGGGAAGATCAGTTTGGATTCCGTAGAAATGTTGGAACACGTGAGGGAATACTGACCCTACGACTTATCTTAGAAGAAAGATTAAGGAATGGCAAACCTACGTTTCTAGCATTTGTAGACTTAGAGAAAGCTTTTGACAATGTTGACTGGAATACTCTCTTTCAAATTCTAAAGGTGGCAGGGGTAAAATACAGGGAGCGAAAGGCTATTTACAATTTGTACAGAAACCAGATGGACGTTATAAGAGTCGAGGGACATGAAAGGGAAGCAGTGGTTGGGAAGGGAGTGAGACAGGGTTGTAGTCTCTCCCCGATGTTATTCAATCTGTATATTGAGCAAGAAGTAAAGAGAAAAAAAGAAAAATTTGGACTAGGTATTAAAATCCATGGAGCAGAAATAAAAACTTTGAGGTTCGCCGATGACATCGTAATTCTGTCAGAGACAGCAAAGGACTTGGAAGAGCAGTTGAATGGCATGGATAGTGTCTTGAAAGGAGGATATAAGATGAACATCAACAAAAGCAAAACGAGGCTAATGGAATGTAGTCGAATTAAGTCGGGTGATGCTGAGGGAATTAGATTAGGAAATGAGACACTGAAAGTAGTAAAGGAGTTTTGCTATTTGGGGAGCAAAATAACTGATGATGGTCGAAGTAGAGAGGATATAAAATGTAGGCTGGCAATGGCAAGGAAAGCGTTTTTGAAGAAGAGAAATTTGTTAACATCGAGTATAGATTTAAGTGCCAGGAAGCCATTTCTGAAAGTATTTGCATGGAGTGTAGCCATGTATGGAAGTGAAACATGGACAAGAAGAGAATAGAAGCTTTCGAAATGTGGTGCTGCAGAAGAATGCTGAAGATTAGATGGGTAGATCACATAACTAATGAGGAAGTATTGAATAGAATTGGGAAGAAGAGAAGTTTATGGCACAACTTGACCAGAAGAAGGGATCGGTTGGTAGGACATGTTCTGAGGCATCAAGGGATCACCAATTTAGTATTTGAGGACAGCGTAGACGGAAAAAATCGTAGAGGGAGACCAAGAGATGACTACACTAAGCAGATTCAGAAGGATGTAGGTTGCAGTGGGTACTGGGAGATGAAGAAGCTTCCACAGGATAGAGTAGCATGGAGAGCTGCATCAAACCAGTCTCAGGACTGAAGACCACAACAACAACAACAACAGTGCTAAAGGCCTAAAAGCGATCGATATTCATCATGAGATCTGTGCAGTTCACGGAGAAAACAATATGAGTGATGGAATGGTAAGAAAGTGGGTGAGAGCATTTAAAGATTGCCGCACAAATATGCACGATGAACAACGCAGTGGGCGTTCTTCAGTCGTTAATGAAAGTTTGGTGCAGGAAATGGACAATAAGGTGAGAGAAAACAGACGCTTTACGATTTCTTCCTTACGGGATGACTTTACTAATGTTTCTCATAGTATTTTGTATGGCACTGTGAACGAGCACTTGAATTACCGAAAATTTTGCGCACGTTGGGTACCGAAAATGTTAACGTACGAGCACAAAGCCGAACGTTTAGACAGTGCATTGACTTTTCTTGAGCGGTACCACAACGACGGCGATGATTTCTTAAGTCAAATTGTTACGGGCGATGAAACATGGGTGGCCTACGTCACACTAGAATCAAAGCATCAGTTCATGGAAGTTGAGAAGGGGCATGGTTTTGCTGCAAGACAATGCCCGTCCGCATGTGGCGAATCGAAGCAAAGATTTCATCACATCTTTTCGATGGGAAACTCCAGATCATCCTCCGTACAGCCCCGATCTTGCGCCCAGTGACTACCATCTGTTCCTGCACTTGAAGAAACACCTGGTCGGCCAGCGTCTTCAAGACGATGACGAAGTCAAAATAGCAGTGATGCAGTGGTTAACAAGTCAGGCAGCAGATATCTATGAGGAGGGTATTCAAAAACTGGTACAACGTTATGACAAGTGCCTCAATATTGACGGCAATTATGTGGAAAAGTAGATTAAGGTACCGGCTTTCATGTAAAAATAATATTATTGAGATATCTTTCCATGTCTTTTTTTTAATTTCAAAATGGTACTTACTTAAAAAAACACGCCTTGTAGAATGTCACTGAGAACGGCTCGTGGGGTACTGCACTGGGACTGCACCTCCATGCGTGAGCACCTAGTTGCCAGTTTTTCTCTTTTTTGTACTTTATTGGCTTTCAGAACGTGTCCATACACCCATCTTAACAAAGGACATGTTACATAACAATTATTGGTTCTGACAATTCATGATAGACATTATTTTTAGTCGAACCCTGGTACGATGTAACATAAGATTAACTAATGACTGATTCCACATAAAACAGGTTTTACAGTCAAAAGATACTAAAACGAGGAAAGAAGATGAAAATGGAACACAGGATACAGAATGGTAGCATTCCGAAAAAATCCTATTGGTAACAAAACAGAAAATGATAAATCGACCTTGGGCGCATTTGGGATATTCCCAATCCGATCCACATTAATGACTATATGTCTAAATTAATAATAAAATGTTCTTTGTTTCGTGTGATAATTGTTTCAAAAGTTGCGGACAGAGAATTGAGTGGCGTGTAGGAAGAATGATGGCCTGTAAACATCTTTATTAGCTCCAATTTCTCGCCGCGCGGGGTAGCTGCGCGGTTTTCGCCGCCTTGCACGGTCCTCGCGGCTCGCTCCGTCGCAGGTTCGATTCCTCCCTTGGGCGTAGGTGTGTGTGTTGTCCTTAGCGTAGGTTAGTTTAAGTAGTTCATAAGCTTAGAAACCGATGACCTCAACAGGTTGGTCCCATAAGATCTTACCACAAATTTCAGATTTCTAATTTCTCAAATTTTTTCGTTGCGGTAAGTTCACGAGACGCATGTGAAAGGAAGTAATATATTGTCCGACTCTTCCCGGAAATCATTCTCTCGAAATGTCAGTAGTAAACCTCTCCGTGATGCACAAGGCCTCTCTTGTAACGTTTGCCTCTGGAGTGTGTTGAGCGTCCCTGCAACATAACGATTACGTGACGAAACGCATCAGTCTCCACCTCTTCTATCAATCCTATCCTGTCACGTTGGCACATTGATGAACGATACTCAAAAATCGATAGAATCAGCGCTTTGTAAGCCACTTCTTTCGTGGATAAGTAACATTTTCCTAAGTATCTTTCTATGAATCTTAACCTGGCATCTGGTTTCTCACAGTTTTGTGATTTATTGGTCGGTTGGTTGGTTGATTTGGGGGGAGGGGACCAAACAGCGAGGTGACCGGGGCCATCGGATTAAGGAAGGATGGGGAGGTAAGTCGGCCGCGCCCTTTCAAAGAACCAGCCCGGCATTTGGCTGAAGCCATTTAGGGAAATCACGGAAAAACTAAATGATTATGGCAGGACGCGGGTTTGGACCGTCGTCCTCCCGAATACGAGTCCAGTGTGCTAGCTACTGCGGCACCTCGCTCAGTTTTTGGAAGTATAAGAACAGCGCCATTGGTCATGAAATGGAAAAAGCGAGTCATGTTAAGATCGTGGTTTATGACACCAAGCACTACTAAAATACCTCCCCGAGCGAGACGTAACAGCTCGAAAAGCACTAATTCTTCATATTCGAAAGGCTTACTTTAATGAACATAATACAATTGTGAAATCTCGGCAGACTGATGTGTCTGCAGATGATATTTATAAGCTAACTGTCGATTTGCCACAGCATACAAGTTGCTGGAATAAGTCTTGGAAACACCTGCACTTTTACTCGAGCTGGAACTGCATTTTTATTGAAGCTAGCAAACATGCTAGGAAGAATTTACATTCGCTATTTTTCATGTACTACACTAAAATGCAATATGTGTTGTTATATTTAAATACCTATTTTCATTGTGAATGAGACTGTTCTGACACGGTTCGCGCGGCGGCTCCCCCCCCTCCCCCCCTCCAGAGGTTCGAGTCCTCCCTCGGGCATGTGTGTGTGTGTGTGTGTGTGTTGTCCTTAGTGTAAGTTAGTTTAAGTTAGATTAAGTAGTGCGTAAACCTAGGGACCGTTGACCTCAGTAATTTGGTACCATAGCCTCTACCAAAAATTTCCAATTTCTTTGAGACTGTTCTCAAACGAGGTACATTTAGTGCCCAATGACATTTTATTTTGCGACTCATGAGTGTCATTTTCTGTTCGGATATACGTCAAATTTCATCATATTTCGTTAATTTTCTGGTTTTAAGAATCACCAACGTGGTAGCTAAGGGTGTACAAGGCCCATGTGAGACCACTGTTTACACTAGTTTTGCACGAACTTTCGAGATAGCCACTGCGGCGCCCTGATTTGTAAAGATGTAACGACTCTTCAAGACACGCACTGCGCCAGTTTAGATCAATTTTACTATTACTAGCCGGCCGCGGTTCTAGGCGCTACAGTCCGGAACCGAGGGACCGCTATTTTCGCAGGTTCGAATCCTGCCTCGGGCATGGATGTGTGTGATGTCCTTAGATTAGTTAGGTTTAAGTAGTTCTAAGTTCTAGGGGACTGGTGACCTAAGATGTTAAGTTCCATAGTGCTCAGAGCCATTTTGTACTATTACTTGCCCGTTATCTGGATGACGTCAAGTAAATTACTTCGAAATTCAAAAACATGTGTGGCACAAATTAATGTGAGCAAATTGCTCATTCTGGTCAGTTGTTATTACACGAGGCTTTGGACTTCCATTTTCTACAGCAACAGGAGGAGATCGTCTTTTCGACGCAGATTCCTCTAGTTAAGTATATTTTCAACAGCTGACCCACCGCTTCACTCTCTGCGGGTGCTGATATTTAAAAGAATAACTTCAAGAATTTTATATCAACGCAATTCAGTATCTTTATAAAGTTCAGTACATTTAACTGACTTTCATGTATTTGACACCAGCCAATTTCAGTTACTTTAAAGACAGTAGAAACATTATTGTGTCGTGTTTTTGTTATGGAAACTTTTCTGTGTGTAAGGGCTTCCCAGCGAAACGTCTGCTGCGTACATCTGCAGCGAAATTTCTGCAACGGGCCCACATTTTGCGAAGGTTGTTGCGACTTTCCTGCAGAAGGTTCTTGTGGCCAAATACTGGACTATGGACAATAGCGGAAGTGTAGAGAAAACATCTGGTTATTCTAGATACCCCGTTCGCGATGCTGCTTAGTGAGAACACAGCAAACGTTGGCCCTCGGACGTACCGTAGTGTTCTTAACGGGGAGAGCTGCGAGCTACGCGCGAGATTCCAGGTACAGTCCGTCGGAGCTCTGGAGCCAATAGTTCCGGTTTGCCGCTTCCATTCATCCGCGTCGGGCTCCAGAGCACGTGCTGCGTCATGATCGCAGCATTAGCCTTGTCCCGTCGCTAACTTTAGCAGCTGCTGGAGGCTTTCTGCGACGCTGTGGCTGATCACTGCCCACGGATCTAGGCAAACATTCAGACAGGTACTTCTCATCGTGTATTAGTTTATCCACTAAATTAACTTTCTTAATAGAGTTGAGTTGCACAGAAATCGAGCCTGCAGACACTGCAGACAATGCGGTACAGTCTGAGCTACCTAGGCATCGACAAAGAACCGCCATTTGTCAACACATCATTATAACACAGGACAATATCTGGTGACCATCTGTCGCTGTTTTGCAGTGTTCTGAAGTTAATCAATAGCCGTTGACCCTTATATATATATATTTATTTTATTTATCGTACGGTTTTTAAGAACAATATTGAATTGAATATGGACAATAACACATGTCTTACACACAGACATCTAAGCTTTAAATATAATCAATTGCGTCATTCGTTGCCATCAGGAAATTACCACGATAGGCGCTGTTGGGTCATTCTGTAACCACGTGACGAACGGTTTCACCTGGCTGTTCCAGAATCGCAATTTGGAGATGTTGCCTCACTCCATCTATGAAAAGAGTCCAAGCTTCTGCCTTGACTGGTGCGTATTCTGTTAAAAATTGTTCATGTCCTGCTTGATTGGTCAAAGGCAGCGGGTTTCTTTCCTATGCATGGCAAGTTCTAGCAATGAGTCTGCTAGATCGAACTAAGACGTGTGCAGTTCCGTGACTGTTTTCATGGATGGTATTCTTGATCGAAGAAGGTTTCTTTCCAGGATAATTATCTTGATGGGTAGGGAGTTTCGGGTTGCCTTGTATGCGTTTAAACTCACGGAGTAGAGCTGATTTTCGTCAAATCCAAGGGGTGGTATGTGGCTCAGTATGGACAACCATTCGACAGGGGTAGATCTTAGTGTACCAACGATGATTCTCATTGTGCTGTTCAGCTGTGCGTCGAGAGTTTGTGTGTGTGCACTGTTGAGCCATGCAGAAGTGCCACACGCCGCAGCAGTCCAGTGTGCTAACCACTGTGACACCTTGCTCAGTAATTTTAAGTTCATTAACTCATTCAATAAGCTTGAATTTCCTTCTTTCGAGGTACAGAGATGGACGTTATTCGTCTTATTACCTTAGGGCATTTATACAGTAGGGAACAGAGAATGAAACTGTGCAATGTTGGGTACGTCTAGGAAATAACAAGGGTCATTAAGCATGGACGACGATTTAATCTGTAACAACAGGAGTTCCTGTAGATATACAACCCAAAAGAAACAACTCTACGTGATGTTACAGGTCGACTGATCAGTATTCAGGTACATGACAGAAATGAGCAGTCGAAGAAAGAAAGTCTCGTGAACTTGGACTCTAAAATGCATATCGTAACATCTGTGAGCACTTCTTCATTTTTAATACTTTCCAGCTTCTGAAAGTTGTAATACGGACCGCAGCAAAAGAAAGTCCAGAAAACACGAGCTGCAAAGTATATACCTTAAGAGCTATGTGCACTCGTCAATATCCGCTACCGTGAGAGACATCTCTTCTACCAAACAAGTACTCATAGATCCCAAAGCATGCATTTTAGAGTCCATGTTTTCTAGACTTTTTACATTGAATGATCGTTCCTGTCATATTCCCTAATATTTACCATTCCTCCTGCGACACATGGCACTACAGTACCGAACGGTTACTGCTTGAGTAGCTGCTCTTGTAAACAACATCCCATACGAACAAACCAGTTGCGTCTCGCCAGTGCTTAATCGTACTTTAGGCACTTGGGCTAAGTACGGCTCTGTTTAAATGACGCCCTATGTAGTCATAGGGTCGAGCCGCACACATCTACTCTCTTGCCTGACAGCTAATTCGCTGCAAATAATAAACTGTAGCTGTGATCCTACAGTCCAATAGTCTGTGCATTGGCTAGAATTGGCAGTTAATAAAGTACACAGAAATACAAAATTAAAGTTAATAAATATTTTAATAAAAAGAGTTCTGTTCTAACTCTTGTAATTGGTGTAGATGACAGAATTACGTTGAATGATGTTTATTCAAGAAAAGACATCTCAAATAACAGGAAGAGGCCCAACGATATTCACTTAAAATACAAACAAAAATTACCCCTATGAACTGCAATAGGTTCCGTTGTGAGCGATACAAGAATGGTAGCAAATTTCCAAACATGTCATCAGATATACGAGAAAACGAAGACTATTTTGATTCCAATGCATGAAATATTCAGCAACTCACAATAGTTCAGAGTTCAACACGATGACTCACAAATTGACACAGGCGATACAAAGAATGGTAATTCACACTCTTGAAACGTGTTTGTAAATTATCTTAAAAGGACGTTGGGAAAGAGATAACAGATCGTATTCAGATTGAAACAAATAAAAAACTGAAATTTGACCACAAAACCAATTACTTTTTCCACGCATTATAAAGAAATCAGTTCTCAACTATCTGACTGCGACTTTTAATATATCCTCTAGCGTCTCCTAACAACTAACAATTGTTCTGCAATGCTGCTGTACGCAACAGACAACGTACCTCGTCTTATCGCTGCAGTTGCGTTATCAGCAACATGCTAAAATGTTTCAAAAAGCAGTACTGCGGTCCATTCAGACTACAATGCATAGACTAATGGCAACAATTACTGCCATTCTTTTATGCATAGAAACTGGATGATCAGGAGGGGTTTGGTCAACTAACCTTAAGCGATGTAAAGAAAAATGAAAGAAAGCAATAAAAACTTTTAATTTACTATATTCACAAAATTAATGATTTAAATGCTGAAAAACTTAACACAAACTTTTAATTGTTCCACAATGTCTACACTCAATAAAAGCGTTTCTGGTCACAGCAAAGATAGAAATATTTCTCCCAGTGTATCCACTCACAAATCGGACAAAATTCTTCCAGTGAGGAAGCACCAATAAGGCAAATCACCAAAAAATCCTTAATTAACACCAAAGTCTCCTCCGTCGCCACTGGCATGGTCACTGCAGGCTGCGACCTCTCATGTCGCGCGGCTTCTCTCCACCTCACCCTGCATGCGACCACATCCGACCCCCCTTCGACAAATGCTCGCTCCGTACCACTCGCGGTAATAATATCTCAGACTCAGACTTTGCGTATGCACGAAGCGGAATCATAGAAATCCAACTTCCACGCTGTCTGCCCTAAATTCCATAATACAAGAGTCCTACTCTGGAGCAAATTCCGATCTCTGGAAATACAAAGTCTCTCGAGAAGTTAAAGTATTGCAGTGACCGATCACCGCCCAGAATTCATCATCCACTCCATCAAAAACCACACAGTACTACAGGAAGGTCTGCCTGCTTGCAGAATGAACACTCAGGTTTTGCCTTCAAAATCTAACCGAGAAGTGTCAAAAGCTAAAGTCTAATAGCGGCTGTTCACCTACACGTTCTTCTGTACGCCCGAATTCCGCACGTTACCACAGGCAGGTCTATCTTGTTCCAGTACAAACGTAAAAGGGTCCTGAATCGCTCCCTATAGCTCTTCACTCCGAGAGTCCCGTCACTAATTGATTTACACAGTGTTCCGCTACTGTATCATCTTCCATTGGCTGAAGGCCTTCCCCACCAAAAAATACAAGCTTCTAAAGTTCTCTAGACATGATGTAATTCCACTTGACCACTTACCGGACTGAACTAATATATAACAACAATATTTACGTAAAGAAACGTCATAAAGCTCCAGTTGCACTCAGTTCATTTACAATAAGTAACAGCTGGCTCTTAAATACGTAAACCAGAATTCTTGCGCGTGTGTGCGCGCGAAAAATGACAAGAGACTGTCATTAAATATTGTTTAAACAATTATTTATGTCTTCTTCACAGAAGTGCCTTTTAGTTCTATTTTCGTTATGATGTCTGCAACACATATGAGTGACCACTTGTAAATTAGCACAGTTTTTAATAGCACTCGTAATCAACATCTAAATAAAGTACTGGCAAAATAGTAAACTGTTCCCAAAATAAAAACACAAGAATGACAAAATATGAAGTATGGATGCTGCGATCATTTGCTGCCTAAATAGGGAAGAAAACAATTTCCTGACAAATATTTGCGTAGTAAAAAGGTAAAAAAGACGTAACAAATCAAGAATTAAAATAGATAAACATGCATAGCTTTCAGAGATGATAGCAGTAGTGCATCTGAGGTACCGTGTGTTGAAATCACGCATGAAACACTTAAAAGTTATTAATTCAGAGGTTCATTGCGAAAATGTTTATTCTCTGTGAAATATTAACTTCTGCAGTTTTAAAGATATTTAAATACTGTTGTGTTATTGCATGCGCCTCAGTTTTCTGAGATCGCAGTTGTTTTCAGATTAGCATTAATATTCGACTGTAAATTATTATAGA
This sequence comes from Schistocerca gregaria, assembly GCF_023897955.1. NCBI lineage: Eukaryota > Metazoa > Arthropoda > Insecta > Orthoptera > Acrididae > Schistocerca > Schistocerca gregaria. The sequence goes on from NC_064921.1 coordinate 1,003,824,007, forward strand.
CTCTCAAAGAGCTGTAAGACGCCATCTTTCAGCTCGCCTCAAAGTCCACCATCGCTTGGAACACTGACTGTCCTCTTAAGCGTCAAAATTCCCCGTCCCGCGGTTTTCCACATTTCCGGCCACGCACTCTTTGTCTCTGCAGCTCGAGTCGTCTGCATCGGGCGTCTAGCTGGACCTGCTGCAGGGAGGGGGGGGGGGGGGGGAGGGGAGGGAGGGGGGCGGTGGCTCCGCTACCGTTCGGCTATACAACAAATACAACAAATTCATCTTACCTCTTGCCGATACAGGACAGTCGATTAGCTCACCAAACGTTACATAGGCCATTGAAAAGATCAGTGAGCGCGGGTTCTGTGAAAAATCATGCCATGAATAGTCCATTAACACACATTTGGAGAAAGGTATTGAGGTACCATGGGCATAATCACGAGCAAAGCCAGTCCCATTTTTCAGGATACGTGAAGTTGTACAACAGGTGCTATCCTGTCACTCAGTTCACTGGCAAAAAGATGCAAAAACAAAGAAAGGTTTCTTATGACCTCGTTGTCGACGGCGGAACGCTAAACGCTAATCTCCTCCTCGCAAAAAGGAAACAGATATGTGTAATTTGCTACCATTGATACGACCAAAGAGCCAACAGGGGTGCCAGATTTGCACTTCAGGCCTGGAGCACGTGTCCTGACCCTCGCGTATGTACAGGTATTTCCTTCCCACATAATGTGATACTCATAAGGACCAACATTATGCATTTAGGACAAGTGATGGGCTGACAGACAGAAATTCCGCTGTTATTAACAATATAAAATTTGTCATATCTACAGAAATTCTATGTACTATTAGGTATTCACTAGCTTCGTTAATTTGATTCCTGTAATATGAACCAGTCCATTTAAAAGCAGCAATCAAGTGGATAATGGAATATAGCTACCGAGTCAGACACAATGACCACTCCGTTAAGTGGTCATGAGTCATGACTTAGTATGCAGACTATCAGAAAAACGTAACCAAACTAGCAATAAGGTGAGTCATGATTCTTTAACGTTTCAAAAAAGAGTAAAGACGTGATACCTGCTCTGAAAAAACAAAGCATGCCGGTCAAAGGTACATTCAAACAAGAGAAATTATGCAAAAAGGCAATGAAAAAGGGAATCGTGAATCACTTACATAGCTGCCACAACTAAAACAAATGAATTAATCACAATCTCGAGTTGAACTATACAATTCCAATATATTTGCCCATACCCTAAGAGGACCATTCACAGAAGCAACCTAAACTTCCACAGCCCAGATGAAAAAGCGCCAAGCGACGCTTCCGGTCGAACGATTGCCTCTCTTTTTAGTAATGGAGGTTGGTTTCTATTTAGAAGCGAATTGCCAACCATGTCTCCATGCCATACCGGCTTAGCCTTCACCCTGCCACTGACCGATATTCTCTGATATTCGATGGATTAGAAATAACAGCCAGCCAGGTGCAAAATACAGGTTTATTAAATCTTGATCGTGGTTTCGAATGTTTTAAAATCGTCTTCTTCAGAAGATGTTGTACGTTAAATCACATTATCTATAGTCAATGTGGGGTCATTGACTCTTAGTACATGTCATCCACTTAACCACCATTTAAAACGCATTATAAGAAAGTTGCAGCCGTCTACTGTAGGGGTTTGTCGTAATACTTTTCGATTTTTTAACTTTTTAAATTTTTTTAAACGTACTTGACGCAGCTATGTTCAAAATCTTGGCGCTCTGGTATCAGTGATTCCGATCTACAAGGTTAACTTCAAAATGGTACCCAACCACTCTAATAACTCTAGACATTCTAGTGGAATATTTCAAACACACTCGTTCTAGCATGCACATACCCACAGACATTTATAGGACGGGATGGGAGTTCAAGACGCTTTGTGTAGATAAATAAATAAACAAGTCAGTTCGTCCCTTTATCAGAGGCTCTGTGTTGCTAAGACTGAATAATGTATAAAGTGAAATTAACACTGTTCGTATGCTAGGACGCCAAATATGTGTATAATTTATGAAACAGATCCATCTCACCTATTTGTGTGCTAATGCTTGTAACCTTCCCGTATAAATAATAATAAAAAATATAATGATGATGTGTAGCCTTCCTGAACAGAAAATAAAAATAATTAAATTTGGATAATTAAATTCTGACGTATGAAAACTGATAAAACTTAACTCATGAAAAACTGATAAATTTTGACGTAAGCAGTGCTACGCCATGGCCGTTTGAAATCAATCTGAATCTGTCCGTGAGAAATAAACTGAAAAATTCTTACCTCGTGATGGTGTCGCCGGATAACGCTCTCTATAGATCTGCTCGTGAATGGCATAGCTTAGTGCAATGCTGGCCTATCTGCTAATACTGGATAATATTTGTCTGAGATCTGAATTACGAGAAAAACTTAACTTTACTTAGTGACACAGCTGGTGTCTGATTACCAAAGAACACATGACTATGATCTGACAAAAATTCTGGCATATTTTAATTTAGATAAATCGCTGGATTGGGACTGGCAGTGACTTAAGAGGAAATTATACTTTTGTAGTTGACTGATAAAAATAATTGTATTCTGAAAATTTTTTACGTTATTGATAAAGATCTACCATCCATTACATGGGAAAACTGAGTATACTACAAATCTGGGTCAGCTGGTGCTGAAGAATCACAAAAGAAAAGATTGAAACAAATTCATATTAACATCTCAGACAAGTGACTTAACTACTCCCATGCCAATAAAAATAATAAAATTTACCTTACAATAGATGACTGACTTAATAACACTGCTGAGTTTTCATTATAACAACAATTATTCATTTGTTCATCATCCCATGCCATGGTATCGTTTAGCGCTGCGGCTAATCACAGTTATTATTCATTTCCACATAATAAAATTTTACAATTTGTTCTGCACCGTGACTTTAACAGTTACTAAATGTAAACTGCGCTGTACCAGACAGACTACAACAACACTGTAGCAGCGAGCGACTGCAACTGCAGCAGAGACTGCTCTCACCTGCGACTCAATTGCAGCTCTCTTTTGACAGGGGCAAAGATATTTTATGTCTCAGGCAGCGCCTGTGAATTTTCGTTCTAGCAAGTGAGCAATACATCGAGATTATATTTGCTCCAGCAGGGTGGTGAACCCCTTACATGCTCTTTATAATTACATAGGAGTGTACAGCTACTATGACCCTGTTGCAGTCTGGGCTACCCCTTTGACACTCCTTGGCTGGGTTTGACGTTGCCTGCTCTCAGGTGCTAGAGCAGCAGCATGGCACCATTCAGTTGAATGGATACCGAATTATCTGACAGGTACATTCTTAACGTGCTCAGCAAAGGTGCGTGGGAAGCACCAAGAGTGTTAGAGAACTGGGTGTTCTTAGATGAACACTTTACCATTGCATTCACGCACATGTCAGTGTTGCATGCTTCTGTGATCACACCACAGGAGAGTGTGAAACAGGACGGCCGAAATAGCATAAACACCCTTTCCATCTTCCGATCACGTTCAGATTTCGACGAATGGTTTGGGAAGATGATTCCACACTGTATACCAGTGCAAAAATTGTGGTCGCACAACAGTCAAAAAAGGTCAGATGACGTTCAGTGGGCTCACAGCCCCACGATATCCTTAGAGTAGGACTCAGTTGTCCGTGTGAGTGTCGGCAGTGTTGAACGTTACCAAGAATGTCGCACAGTGAACTATTGTTTTCCACTGCGAAATGTATAGGAATCAACGCACAAAGGGAAAGGATAGTTTCAGTGACGCCCTTTATGCCACCTCCTGATGTCTTTCCGTGTCGAATCTGAGGGCCGATGTGTCTTAAATGTTTTCCTCGTCCACTCACAAGAAAACCACGTGATTTCAACTCTTGCTGTCGCGGTTCTGACCTTCATCGCAGACACGTCAAAAGAAGGGATGAAATGTAGGTAAGAGGGGGGCGGGGGTGACGACTTTCCCATCCCGTGATACGTCGATTGGGCGGAATCGTGGCGAAATTTGGTGCATTATGACGTGATTAACTGACCTGAAACCTCACAAGAACTTCTGGTCTTTTTTTCGCATGTGTCGATACCCTGCCGTCTGAAGCGTCACTGAGAGCCAGTGTGGCGTCGCAGGGCGCCACGCTTCTCCGTCACTACAGAGTAAAGCTGCAGGCACCTAATTTTGAACTTACGCGTCGCATTAGGAATTACGAGGCTTCAAAAAAGTGATACTTTTTTGCGCACTGTAGATGTGAATCCAGCAGACCAAAGCAACTATTCCTTTCAATCTGAGCTGCGTTCATCAGAAATAATTTAGGAATCATGTGGAAATATGCAACGAAAGTCATATTGTACAACAAGAACACTTATATGTGAATGTTCAGTGGCGTGGTAGCTCTGAATTTAAAACTGGCTACATAACGTTTGGTTCTTCTATGTTTCCCGTGTAAAGGAAGAGCTGTCCACCTCCTTAGCTGAGTGATCGGCACGTCTGACTGGCATACAGTGGGCCCGAGTTCGATTTTCTCCTCTCGCAGATTTTCTCCACTGAGAGACTGGATGTTGTGTTGTTCCCATCATCATTTCTTCAGCGTCGACAAGCAAGTCGCCCAGTCACACAGTGTGGCATCAACTGAAAAAACTTGCAACTCGACCGTCGAACTTCCCCAGATGTGTACTACTGGCCGTCGATGCCATACGACCATTTCATTTCATTGGTGGTGGAGGAGGAGGCTGGACGCAAAATTCGCTGATTTCGATACAATAGTGGCTGATTTCGTTGCAATATTCAATGATTTAGACCGTGTTCCACTGGCAAAAGGATCGAGGGGAAAAATGTTGTATGGATCCGTCCGTGAGCTGTTTTCTCTCGTCTTCCCAGCCCTTACATGAGACATACGTTCGTAGCAGTAAATCATTCTGCAGTCCGTCGAAAATATTGATTCTCCAAATGTACACTCTTTGATTCCTCAATTGCTTCCACATAGAAATCCTGTGGAAACGTCTGGCGTCATATGCACACCGTAAAACATGCGGTGGTGTAAAAACCCTTAGATATAAATGTTCAGTGACGTGGTTGCTGTCAGATGTCGTTTGCTAAGTTTAAAAGTGATGCTAAGTCTAAAAGTGACTGAATACCTAGATGTAGTTCTTCGACACACGGGTTCAACAATAGGCGAGCAAGATTGAAGCAAAATTCGCTAATTGAAGTACAAAATGTATTGATTTCGGCCCTGATCTACTCGCAAATGGAGCGAGGGAAAAACGGCTATACGCTCTCGTATGAGCCCTGATTTTACCACCTTTGCAGATCTTACATAAGGCACACGTTCGTCACAGTAAATAGTTCTGCAGTTTGTTTCAAATTTATTTTCTAAACTTTGTCAATAATGTTTTACGAAAAGAATGTCTGGACGCCCTTGAATTGCTCCGAAATCTTTCTTTTGTTCTAGTGTGTCGCTAGAAATTCCATTGTGTTATATTTGCATGGCAAGGGATGTGGTAACTACCGTGTTTAACGTCACATTTTGTCATTTTCCTTCTTATTTCGGAAAAATTCATTGCAATGAACATTAACAATCCGTTATATCACTGCACTCCTTTTGAAATTGCACTGGGGTCGTATTTACGTACACTCTTAGGTAACTATGAAGAAGAGTAGCATGTGGGGGCATCTTAGGTATGCGTTCGTGTAAATAACAACACTCCGGCATGTCCGCTAAGTGATCACCGCCAGCGAGTCCTAATGCCACAGATCCTGCAGTATCGTGGCTTGTATTGGACGGGATTGGCACACCTCGCTGGGGCAGGCCGCTTTAACTTAACGGCGTTGAACTGCATCAGTTACTATCAGTCCGCCGGTGGCTCTCCAGAACTCAACTTCTGGTTGTTAGTCACTAGGAGACGTTGGGATCTTGTGCGTAGCACTGTCGGTAGTTCTTCGTCTACAAATATTGTACACAAACTACTGTAGGTTACCGACCATTACTTTTGCTACATGCCATTATTTTTGTTGCATGAATTTGCCACGATTCGACTTGTAAATTAGTGTAAACGTGTTTCTATGTCAAATGTGGAAAAAGAATATAAAATTTTGGGCTAAACTGAGGCTTGACTATCAACAAGCAGGGCTTGTTTAGTAGCCATCCCCTCTGTGATACATCACATGTTTCTTGAAGAATTTTAAAAACTTATTAACCGAACGTTCTGTAGCACAAGTTCTGCCAGAGGAAAAATGTGTCGAATTTTTTAATCATCTGCCAGGACAATTGACACAATGGTGTGCTGCGGTACATAAGTGCGAGCCGTTGGCCATTTTAAACGAAGGGCAGTTTCGAATTTTCCACTACATAATAATTGCGGCTAAATCATAAGAGGACTTCGTATATTTTCTAGTTTCCTCGCCACTTAAACTTGAAACATGTGGACAGGGCTCTGGTGGAGGTAGGGAGAAGTAATAAGGTAAACCTAGTGTGCGTCCCTGGCCACTTAGGGATCTGTGGCAATGAACAAGCCGATAAATTGACAAGCAGGGGGGCAACGACTCCATTTATTGGACCGGAACCTGTCATGACAATCACCAAGGCTATGATCAAACTAAAACTACAGAACTGGCTTAGGAAACAGCACGAAGAATATTGGACGAAGGTCCATAAACAAATACATAGTAGGGTAATGATGCCAAAGCCGTGTTTTAAAAGTTGCTCTGTAAACAGGAAAGAGATTAAACTCGGAACGGGACTGGTGACCGGCCATGGGAATTTCAAAAAACCCCTACGTACAATGGGTCTAACGGAAGAAGACCCTAAATGTAGTATCTGTGATGATAGTGAAGAAACTGCATCACACCTAATCTTCGAATGCATGGCATTGGAGAGCAAAAGACATAGAATCTTCGGGACAACTAGACCTGAAGAAATTGGTAGAGGGACTCCTTGCACTATTTAAGGGCACTGGTTGGCTTTACTAGAACTACAGGGAGCGATACCGCACAATAAACTCTGTTTAGGTGCAGGCAGTGGCGGGTTAGACCAAAGCTGTTTTAGCTCTCCTGTCAAAATCAAACCAAAACAAATCTAACTTCTAGTGGCACTGAAGCAGCACGTAGGAAGTGAATTGTAGATTATTATTATTGGTCATTATAAACTATTTAGGTTCCGCGACAGTGTATAAAAAATTATGAACAAGGCCGCAACCAATCACTTTTTAATAATATTTTATTGAAAATGCATACCTTTCTGTTGTCAATAAAATAGTATTTAAAAGAGAAACTGGGAGAGAAAACTATCTATGAGAGCTGCTTGAGCACATATGAACATGATCGTCATTGTTCAGGAAGCCTTGCTAACTCCTGAGCGTCATTTCCGCTACAGTTTAGTGATCCAGCGGATTTAGGGCAGGAGCTTCCAGCAAGGTTAGGGAACTTGAAAGTTATCATTGACAGCACTGTTAACTCATGGAGGCACAAGAATCCAGGTCCAGAAGGAAAAGTGTTTACATTGTTGTGCGCTTGACGTTATCGCAGAGCTTGCAGGTGATATGTCAGTGAGGTGTTGTTAGCGTATGTGGGGCTCGTGTTTTGTGTATAGCGTGCCGCTTATTTTCAAAGCGCTAGGTGTGAATCTTACATGCAAAATACAAGCGAATTATATGGACAGATTTTTGAGCATGCTGCCGAAGAAACCGATTCTTGAAGTGCAAAATCGCAAAGTGCAAGAAAATAGCAAAACAGCTTCTTACTCGTAAGTACAATGAAAGCTACTGTAACACCCCACCCGTCACTTGGCTGGTTTTAGCGTGTGTTCACCCCAACTAATTGACTAACAGATCAACAGAGAGCGCACAACTGCCGCAATATCGAATAACGCAAAAAAGTAAATTGGCCCTGTGACTCCTGTTTGAACTGCGGTGGTAGTGTTGACATTAATTTATTCAGAATTGATCCCTTTTAATTAAAAAGTGGTGCACATTGATGTTATATTCAGCTATTGAACACCAGATGCAAATGTTGAACATAAAATTAATTAAGAAAGTGACTTGGGATTTCAACTACTTGATTGAAAACAGATGCAGTCGATTAGCACAAATTTATTTTAACTCCCGACCTTTAATCATCACATTACAAGACTCTCCCATCAGGCAGCGGTAATAAACTGCGTTTGCGTGGAGTAAAGTGCGATAACTCAAAAGTAATTCCTATCGACTGACCCAGGCGTAATGCAAAGTGCGAGAAGAATTCTACATGGCCCGTGAAACCCTCCTGGAAACTTTGCCAACATGATCCAACAAATGAATCAGTGGCCGGAGTGGGCGCAATATCACCGAATACAGCATGGCGGAGTGGCGTCGTTGTGTGGACGTCAGCCGACCTCGTGGTGCTGCAAGGTTGCACTCGTTTATTCACTCCTAGCTATCTTTCTCAGTACATAGCTGAATCAAAACTTTCCATCTCCAAGCTCAATCGTTCCATTTACTAAGTCCTAAACTGCAGAGATGCTCACTCTTTCTCAGGCAAGCTGAATAAAGAAAGCCACGCCCGCACTCTAGGCAAGCTGGGAATGGAAGACTACTACGGAGACTTCTCACAGTCCGCTCTTCGCCTCGGATTCCCCTCCAGCAAAATCACTTACGCCAATTGCAGTGCAAGTCACGTTAATTATGCGTCGCTTCCCAATGCCGACCAATGCCTGCTCTGGCAAGTGAACAAATACCCACAAAATTTCCCTTCCTCACAACTTCTGCTATTTAGCTCCTCCCAGGCCACCCATCAAGGTTAGTGTCTGCACAAACACCAAGTCTTCCGGAATTCTGACTCCCAGGAGAGTACTTCAAATTCCTTGGTCCCATCGGAGGCCGGCGTATTTCATACTGTTGCTTTTCACCTGATTTATTTCAGGCTCTGCGGACCATGAATTCAGCGTAAAGTTGCTATAGTCATGAACACGCATATTTTGACCTCTGTTGACTGCTCCACTATAGCTTTGCGCAGCTTTCTCGCATGTTTCACTGAAAACGGGATGATGGACATTTATCAACAGGCATACAAGTTCCCTGTCTGCTTCCCGGTACACCAGCATGGGGTCAACCACCGACTCACTGCCACTCATCTTAAGGCGGCTGGAGGCTGCGCCCCGTTACTGCTTTCTCAGAGCTTGAGACACCCTAAGCTGCGCATTGTCACTTCCCTTCACCGCTCCCCCACTGGCCGGCCCCAGTCACTCTGTATACTTCCCTGGGATAAACTAACCTCCAGTAAATCGACGCATTTCCACACAGTTTTTCATGTCGTGTGAATTGCTTTAAAACCTTCACCTGACATTAATTATTCCAATACGTCCATACTATACCCTCTACAAGATGCATTGTGCCTTGTCAGTCATTTTTGTTCAGCCCTACTGTTCGCTCAACGTGAGTTAGGTGGTCTTTAATGACTTCATGTAAGGGGCATAGTTCTTGCCATCTTACACTACTTAAGCTATGGTTTCACTTGGACTGGGAGTGAAGATTATTCTTTCCCACTATGCTTAGTATGTGGATATAAAATGGCAAATGAATCTCAGCTTCCTAGTAAAGTGAGCAAACATTTTAAAACAATGCATTCACATTTGCAAGATAAACCTGTGAGCTATTTCAAGAGATTGTCTGAACAGCAAACAATGGCAGCAAATTCTTATAAAATTGCAGTGTCTGTTTCTGATAAAGCTCTGATTGACTAAACTGAAGGACTCGTTCCGTATTATACCTGTTGTGAAATGGATAAGTTAAATAACTATATGTTCTTTTGTATTTGACCACATGTTTTCCTAAAATATTACAGGGAGCTCCCTTAAATGTTCTAGGGGGCACCAGTGTGCCCTGGCGCACACTTTGAGAACCACTGTTCTAATGCTTTCTCGGCATGAAATCATACAGGACAGCCAAAAATAGATGTAAGAAAAACTAGAAATGTTATTGCCAAGGGTGTAAGTACAGCCATGAGGGCTCTGGAACAGGTACATAAAGTGTGGTCCCCTCCACCCCCACCCCCTACATGCCTACCCACACCCCAGCTCATTCACAACCCACCAATAAGTCACCGCCATATTGTCTCCCACAACGTTCTCCTCTCACATACGCATATGCTACATTACACTATTTATCCGGTCGCTTTCCTCCCAGTTGAGTAAAAAGCAAAATAAGTCGGGCCTAATAAATATTTAATAAAAACAGTCTATTTTATTTTAAACATTTTGGTGAGGTCTAAGCTTATGCCCTATCGTCTGACTTGCGGTTGGTGGTAGGTGGGGGGGGGGCGCTTTGATTGGAATCTTTAATTGGCCGTGTACCCTGGGCTAACAGAAATCATGGGATGCATCCTAATGTCTTGTCGAATATCCTTTTGTCCGGCATAGTGCAGCATCTTGACGTGGCAAGGACTCAACAAGTCGTTGGAATTTCCCTGCAAAAAAACTGAGCCATGTTGCCTCTATAACCATCCATAATTGCGAAAGTGTTGCAGGATTTTTACCTATCAATTATGTCCCATAACTGTTCGATGGGATTCATTTCGGGCGATCTGGGTGGCCGAATCACACGGTCTAATTATCCAGATTGTTCTTCAGACGAGTCGCGAACAGATGGATGTGTGCATCTGACATAAGTAAACCATCATCCTTCAAAATGTCGGTAAAGGATTCATCTGACTTCTAAATTAGACAAAGATCTCAATGAACTCATTTTATTACAAATATACTTAATCATATTCCCTATAAACAGGTGGATTAATATTCATTGAAAGTAGCAAGCAAGTTTGTAATGTGATACAAGTGAATGTATGTATGTATGGACAAAACATTGACATCAGGGGGAGTCATATCGTAATTGCAGAAAGTTAGCATATAAAGACAGAAAATACTGCAGAAGGACGTGCGTCTGCATTTGTTGCTGGTTTTTAAAAGCATGGTGAACCTCTAACTGCAAAAAAGTCTTCTGTATGACGACTAAAATTATTACTGGAGCTTATTACAAATGATTCGTCATTCGCCGTAGTTCACTTTGCTAATGCGGCTGGATCGCACCGTACTCACAATCTTATGGTGGCGGATGACGTGGCTGGCTGCAAAGTCAGTAGCTGGCTCTGAACCAATAGCTCCTCTCTACGTCTAATTGCATGTCAGTTGGATGAGAAACTCTCATTCCAGACAAGTCTGAAGAAGTGGTTTAGAAGTGAAGTCTCGCCATCAAGAAGCCTACCAGAAGAACTGATTGTGTGCAGAGCATTATTGACAAGGGAAGTCTGTACTCTGCGTTTCTTTGGCAGTGCATAGTTTTGCGATTGGTTGAATACTAAATCTTGTGATGCTCGTTTTGTTACAAGACGCTGGTTTATCTTCCTTAATTGCATTCAGATGATTAACCAGTTAGAAAACTTGTTAGTCTTGCTGCTACGAAGCTTGTCTGACTTTGTCCCTCTCTCTGGCTACTGCCATTCACTGCGCAGTCTGACAGGGTCCTATGTCAGCAAAGTCACACTCGTTACCTCCACTCCTAAATTTTTTATGTGAACCAGTGGTAGCGGATTTACATTTCGTTGGCTACACTGCTGAAAAAAAATTAGTACACCTGGAAATACTAAGTCGATTTTGGTCCGAAGACGACATATCCCACCTGTGGGATAGTAGATGAACTGATAAAGGTTCCAACGTCACCCAACCACAGATAGCGTATTGTCATAGATACCAGAGCGCCATCTGTGTCTACCATTTAACAGAAAATGCCCACAGCCAGAAGGCCCAATGTGGTGCCGATATGTGTAGCAAGCAGGCAACCAAGCTAACAAGGGAACCTCCCCATCGCACCCCCCTCAGATTTAGTTATAAGTTGGCACAGTGGATAGGTCTTGAAAAACTGAACACAAATCAATGGAGAAAACAGGAAGAAGTTTTGTGGAACTATGAAAAAATAAGCAAAATATACACTCAGTAGCCCATGCGCAAGATAGGCAACATGAAGGAGTGTTTGAAATCAGGAGCGCCGTGGTCCCGTAGTTAGCGTGAGCAACTGTGGAATGGGAGTTCCTTGGTTCAAGTTTTCCTTGGAGTAAAAATTTTAACACTTAATTTTCAGACAATTGACGTGTGTCAATTATAAAAAGTTCAGGCGCTCACACATAATCAACTTCGATCTCCAAAATTCCATGACATGTTCAGATTTGCTTGGACGTGTGCAGGATTTGACGGTGTACACACGGAAAAATTTGAAAACGTCAGCCGGCCGGTGTGGCCGTGCGGTTCTAGGCGCTTCAGTTTGGAACCGCGTGACCGCTACGGTCGCACGTTCGAATCCTGCGTCGGGCATGGATGTGTGTGATGTCCTTAGGTTGGTTATGGTTAAGTAGTTCTAAGTTCTAGGGGTTGATGACCTCAATTGAGTCCCACAGTGCTCAGAGCCATTTGAACGATTGTTTCTTTGAAAACGTTAAAAACATATGTTTCGGCAGAGCACAGGGAAAGCAGTGCGACTGTGAAACTGTTGCATTCATTTGTTCCTTTTTATGTGACAAACTCTTATGTTTTCGTCACTTTTTTGGGAGTGATTATCACATCGAAAGGAAAACCCGAATCGGGCAAGGTAGAAGAATCTTCTTATCCATTCGCCAAGTGTACAAGTTAGGTGGGTCGACAACATATTCCTGTCATGTGACGCACATGCCGTCACCAGTGTCGTATAGAATATATCAGACGTGTTTTCCAGTGGAGGAATCGGTTGACTTATGACCTTGCGATCAAATGTTTTCGGTTCCCATTGGAGAGACACGTCCTTTCGTCTACTAATCGCACGGTTTTGTAGTGCGGTCGCAAAACACAGACACTAAACTTATTACAGTGAACAGAGACGTCAATGAACGAACAGACAGATCATAACTTTCAGAAAATAAAGAAAGTAAACTTTTCACTCGAGGGAAGACTTGAACCAAGGACCTATGGTTCCACAGCTGCTCACGCTAATCACGGGACCACGGCGCTCCTGAGCTCATATTGTCCTTGGTGTTGCCTATGTTGCGCATGGACTACTCAGTTTGTATATTTTGCTTATTTTTTTCATAGTTCCACACAACTTCTTCCTGTTTCTCGATTGATCTGTGTTCAGTTTTTCAAGGACTATCCACTGTGCCAACTTATAACTAAATCTGAGGGGGAGGGGGGGGGTGCGATGGGGAGGTTCCCTTGTAAGCAGTTGCACGTCCTCCAGTTAACTGATCGGTTTTGAAAGATGTCAAATTGTGGCCGTCCTTTCAGAAAACTGCCACATAAGTTGGACGTGCTGCCTCAGTTGTGTTGTGATGCTGGTCTCAGTGGTCACGTGAACATTCTCAAACCTGTAGAGCATCCACACAGCACAGGCGCCGGCCAGGATTGTTGTGTTGTAAGAGCAGCAGTGGCACACCTTACAGCTAGCACAGCACAGGTAAGAGGGCCTGTGCGCCTAGACGTACCAACGCGAAATGTTTCGGTCATTAGCAGTGGGACTGCAGCCTGTCTTCCACTCACACCACAGCGTCGACTTGTACGGCTCGATTGCTACCGTCAGACCATCTGTTAGAACAGGGCCGGCCACGGCGTGCCAAACTTTATGCGTGCAGCGTTGTGTGGGCCGCCGGCGGGCCAGGCCCGGCTTGTCATTCGGGTTTGCTCGGTCCTTCTCGGAAGTAGCCGGAACACGCGACAGTTCATTTAGCACTGCGGTGCGGCAGAACTCTCTTCAGTTCGGCAAAATCGTGCTGTCAGCGCCGTTCACTTTTCCTTACTTTGTTTGTGGAATAGTGGCTGTTTGTACAGAAAGAGGCAGTCTAGCGATCTATCGTCACAATCCTTTGAAAATGACAGAAGATGAGTAACTCAGTTCGGACAAACACAGTTACTGGACGGCATTACAGTACCTTGCAGAAAAAAGTTTAAACTTTTAGAGGACAATGAAAGTGTCACCGGTGTGGGATCCGTACGAGATAGGGTCGATAGAAGAGATAGAGAAGATCCAACGGAGAGCAGTGCGCTTCGTTACAGGATCATTTAGTAATCGCGAAAGCGTCACGGAGATGATAGATAAACTCCAGTGGAAGACTCTTCAGGAGAGATTCTCAGTAGCTCAGTACGGGCTTTTGTTGAAGTTTCGAGAACATACCTTCACCGAAGAGTCAAGCAGTATATTGCTCCCTCCTACGTATATCTCGCGAAGAGACCATGAGGATAAAATCAGAGAGATTAGAGCCCACACAGAGGCATACCGACAATCCTTCTTTCCACGAACATTACGAGACTGGAATAGAAGGGAGAACCGATAGAGGTACCCAAGGTACTCTCCGCCACACACCGTCAGGTGGCTTGCGGAGTATGGATGTAGATGCAGAAAGGGCAATAAATTACAACGCTCGGCAGACGGGATTAATTGTTCTGTACATCAAGGAGCACTATGTGCTAAATTTGCAGGCATGGAGCGCTTAAAAAGCTAATGGTACGAATAGCAAAATTTCTGAAGTAGCACCCATTATACCTTTTCAGTTACAACAATTTTCAATGGAAATGAACGAAGAATGTCGATAATTCATATATTGCAGCAAAGTACGTTGGTTAAGTCAAGGGCACGCCTGGAACGATTTTTCGATTTAAATCTCGGTATTGTTGAATTTATGAAGAAGAAGAAAAGTGCAAGAACGAAAATTAGATTATCTGGAATGGATTGCGGACTCTGCATTAAAAGTGAACTTGACCGTACACTGCCCAAACTTTGACACTGCAAGCTACCTTCTTTCTAATTTGATGCGGATGCGTCCAAAAACAAAATCTGACAAAGACAATCCAGTTCCCTAGCTCACTCGCGTTAAATAAAGCGCGAGATTTGAAGAATTCATTGTGCACATGCAATAATTACAACCATAGTTACTTAAAAGTTTTGAGGACTCTGTCAGTCTTACGTCTGTCTCGGAGCTCTTTTAGAAACCATTTGCAGTTTAGTAGAAGGCGTCCCTGTGCATGTGCAGGTGTAACGGTTGACCCCCAGGCGAATTACAGTTTTTTATTAAAAACCTTTTTACGTTAAAACTGTGCAGGACGTCTACATGATTTTCTGATAGATTTTGGAAGTCTTCATAATCAGTTTCGATCGAAATATTTCTGTGAAAGACCTTGTTTTTCTTTTATGGAACAATAAGGAACGATTACGTGGCAAACTGAGTGCGAAATTCTGTGAAATTGTCTGCATTTGTCTGTACTAGATAAGAAGTATATTATGTTTTCAGCGCGCCAGAAATAATTAACTGTAACGTAAAACTTGTTTTTTGTGATCTAGGTTGTTGAGAAATGTGAAATGTAAAACAAAGTCGTGTGCAGTATAACTCTACTACGAGTTGAACGCGGCACTTTCGCCATTTTTCCTTTTTCCTCTTCTCGCGCTCAGACAGTGCAGCGTGGCGGTGGGGAAAACGCCAGCACTTTGGCACCCGGGCCTCGGCATGGCCCGTGAGGCGCAATCTTGACCACCCCTGGCTTAAAAGTTTGAAAAGTGCGCCGCGGTTTTCAGCAACGAAAGCAGGTCCTGTCTGCGTGCACGTGACGGTCGTTTGTGTGTACGGTGTATACGTGGTGAGTGCTGTCTACACAGTGCATTAGGCCAAGGTGCACTCGCCCCATCCGAGGCCTTACAGTCTGGAGAATAATAAGTTAACTGTCATTCACCTTTTTGTGTTTCTGGAGCGGATGATAACCAGCGCTGAATACGCGCAGAATTTCGTTAGACCCATTCTTTTGCCGTTCTTACAATAGGTAGGTGATGTGTTGTTCCGCCCACACACTGCCCGTGAAACTCAACATGCTCTGCAAGACGTTCAGCAACTTCCCTGGTCAGCATGATCTCCAGAGTTGTCTTCAACCGAGCGAGTGTGGGGTATGATGGGATGAGAAGTGACTCATGCCACTCGTGAGCGAACAACTCTTACACATGCATGTGAACGGGTCGATCCAGCGTGGCTTAACGTATCCTAGGACAGTATCTGCCAACTGGATGGCGGACTGAATGCCAGAGTCAACATCTGCAATGCAGCCTGTGGGGGCAACACCACATACTAATATGGGTGTTTCAGCATGGCTCGATACCTGGTGTCTCAGTAACGCTTGCACTATTGATCTGTAAATGTAATCATTTCATGTACCCCATACACACCGTTGCACCAATAACTCCTGAGTGAATTGTAGCCCTTCTAAAGGGTGTACTAATTCTTTTTTTTTTACACAGTGTATTTGGTTTTCTAGTTCCTTGGGGAAGTATCGGCGTCCAGCGATCTTCAAAGAGGCTAAAAGTTTTCTGTTCCTGTTCTACTTTCTCAGATTTTTTTCGACGAATTTTGACTGACTGCTCTTTCTCTCGACAATGGTAGTTCTTCCAGGCATCTGTTATTAGGCGGTAGGCATCCTTTGACCCCGCAGCACGCGAAAAACACGCTCTGTTGTCCCCATACTTCTTGAAAATGTGAACTGCATTGTATGACGTTGGATGAGTGGCACCAGGCGGCCTTTTTTCAAAACACGGTCCGATCCGAAGCTACACCTACTTGGCAGATCCCTCCACACAAGGGCGAGTGGCTGTTCTGAGAAAGACTCTAGAGGAGTGGCTTCCTGTACTTTATGACCTTATCGTGCTTCCCTCACTCTGCTTGGAGTCCAGTTTCTTCCATAGAGGTTTCTCATTTTGCTGCGCATACAATTTAATATAGGACGTGGAAATATAAGTAGTTAAGTATTGGCAACCACTGGTACTGATTAACATTTTGTTATCTGGTGGGGATTAACTTCGTTCAATTACAATTGACTCTTTCTTACGGTTGTCACATACTCGTAAATTATGGGATAGTTTGGCAAAAATGATCATGTAACAAAGGGGAGATATAATCTTAATAATTTTTTCTATTTATCGCTAATGAAACAACTATTTGTCCGAGCATCATTGTACATAACAAGTAATGCACAGTATTAAAGGTACATTTTAATTAATAAAAACCAAACTGTTTCTTATGAAAATCTTTATTTAACTACCTAGACCATCTTCTCACATTCACAACATAAGCACAAAAAAGTAATTAATTGAAAACTGTTTAAGGCCACAAAAAGTGAAATAATATCTAATACTGTACTACAGGGCGAAACAAGAATAAACACATAATTTCAAAGAAGTACATAATGTTGAATATCCGTCTAAAATGTAAATGCCAATGAAATCTGTTTTCTTAGTGACCTAAATTATTGCCTTTCCTAAATACCTTTCCCCTCATTATTTTATGTCCAAAATATTCCATTGTTTCAGAAAATCAATATTATATGCTCTTTAGTTTTGTACACAAGTTATACATTTACATCTTCATATACACTCTAAAATCACTCTAAACTACATGGTAGTGAATACTTCCACTGAATTTTACGCTAAAGTCTGTTCCCTTTCATTCATGGATGGAGAGTTTGAAGAATGTATGGTTCTGCATTCAGTGAGTGTCATTTGCACATGACGTCTTACGCAACTGTGTGCCGCCTGATCTGACATGAGAGGTATTGCCAGTTCAGTCTGAGAAGACTCTTTGATACATTACTTTAGTGATCGCCTAGTTTTTTTCCAACAGCTTTCCTAGCAAATGTCTTCGACATATTCCCTCTGTCCATTTCCTCTTGCCTCTCCTCCCATTCCACTTGCCCACTACGCTTCTACACCTACCACTTGCCTTTTGAATCTCCCCCCTCTCAATTTATATTTCCTCCTCCCGTCCTTCTGTTCATCCCCATTTCACCCAACACTGTCTTCTGAACTCCCTTCTCTTTATCCATTTCATCTTCTCATCTGTCTGTCCAACTCATTCTACCCCTCTCTCATTATCGATCTCTGCCCCTTCCCCCCTTCTCTCTGATCAGCAGTGACCACCTGCAGATGTAGCCCATGCATTGGAGATTGATAAAGTAGGCCCTTCTACTTCCACACAAGATTCCTACTGTGCAGGGCAGCCTACATGTTGGGCGCTGGAAACATATTTCTTGCTCCTGATGTATAGGCTGCACTGCAAAGCATGGTGGTAAGGTAGACCGATGCATTTTCCATACCTACGATCCTGTTGGAGTTGGGAGGTTATAAACCCCACAGTGCTGAGACTTGTGACACCTGCTGTTTCTGTGCCTCATTTGGTTCGATCAAATGGTTTGGGAGGATAAGCTGGACACACACACACACACACACACACACACACACACACACACACACACATCTTTCTGTATACAGAGATTTTGCTAAATTTTCGATTTTTATTTTTGCTTGTTGTTTTTCGTTTCTATCTCTCAGGCGCCAGGGGCCCCTCATCCCTCTGCATCTCTGGGTAATGTCCCAATTGTCACAGCTTAGTTATGGCTCTGGCTGTTGCCACAATGGTCATTAGCAAGAGCTTAAATTCTGAGAGACCGTCGGAAAACAAATGTACCTTTTGTTGAAGCACTCTGTGCAGTTTTAACAATGAGTATTATTAGTATTAAAACCTAGGCTCAGCCACTTTTCACAGTGATAAAGCACTACAATTGACACTTTTCGAAGGAGCAAGCTGTCACCTTCAGAAATATTCTGATGAATTCTAGCTGCATCAAAATGTGTCAGTTTCAGAGCTTTTGCAATGTGCAAGGTAGTAGAATCGACATTTTAAGACTGATTTTAACAACTACGACCTCGTATCTGTTATGGCTAAAATCAAAATATTAAGAACTGTTCACAATGTTGTAATTCACAGACAACGTGTCAGTACAAAGCACGATGTCATCAGCCCATTCTAACACTTCCTTTCGGTCGTCAGGTTCCAGAATATTGGTGATTCACAGACAACGTGTCAGTACAAAGCACGATGTCATCAGCCCATTCTAACACTTCCTTTCGGTCGTCAGGTTCCAGAATATTGGTATTCAGGTCACGCACAGTGGAGACCCCTCGGTATGTTCAAACATATTTCGTGCTTGCAGGTGGTCGTTGTCGAATTCATTGCACGATATATCGACCAGTCATCCTCAGGTGAACCATCGAGACTGACAAAGACTTGCTCCGCTCCGCCCTACATAGCGTGCTGCGACTATTCCACGCATGCATCAAAATTCAAATTGACAGACGGACCACTCTTCACGGCGGAAGCACCTTCACTGGTGGAGCCTCGGAACTCAGCTGTCCTCTGTGTTACTGCTCGCCGCGGCTATTGGTGCCCTCCGTCGTCTTCGATTAGAACAAATCGTGGAAATGACGGGTTTCCGTGCGCTGTCCACCTCGTATCTGCTATCACAGTTCATTACATTTACCGCCAAGTGTATTTCTACGGAGTCTTTAATATTGGAGTCCTAGAAAGATGTTTCTGTGGTCATAATCACAGTTCTATCATGCTCCTTTGACTGTCCAGTGGAAAAACAGTGTTCGCCAATGGTGGACTTTCTTGGTGCAACGTTGATACTCAGTGCAGCGTTCTTTCACAGTACTTGTGGTCCGTCAGAACTGATTAGACGGAGAGCTCCCAGTCTAAAGTTAGCTGAGTTACAGACATAAAGTGTGCATTTCCCCACCAAACGTCTCAGCAAAGTACCGAAATGTTTGGCTAAATCATATGTAGGCACTCCGATGTTTGTCACTATTGGACGTAATGAAACACTCTTCTTACGAATTTTTGGAATGCCACACGGTCTTGGTGGTACACAACCATGTGATCTTAACCTCTTGACGATCTCTTGAGTGAAGGAGGAGGAACTGAATAACGCTTAAGTTTTGCGTTGCAAACGTCCAGTAGGATCGTTATCAATCCTGCTATAGGTAGAGTCACTTAGCAGACCATACATCTTATCATGATACACCCTACGAGGTAGCATAATGGTTGCCTCTTGTCGGCCATCAGTACCACTACACCAGTGTCCTCTCGTAGATTTCGTAGAGCAGCTCGTTCTGCAGAGGTTACGTTACTACCTTGAGGAGGAGATTTCAAAACAGCGTGGCAAGTTTTCTTTCTTATTTCTTCTGCATTATCCGAAGGAAGGTGGCTTATGGCTCTTTCGACGCCACTCTCCAAGCTAATTAAAGGCGGTGCTCTACGTATAGGTGCAAAATTAAGTCCCTTGCTTAACAGAGACTGAGTCGCATCGTCCAAATTTTTCTCCGTGAGATTGACAGTGAAACGTAGTCCAGTTAGTTCTGGTGCCGACGACTGCTGTGGCAACAAACGATTAAATCTTGACATCTGCCGAAAACTTGCATTCTTTTGGATCCAATCGATCTCAGCCAAAATTACTCCATCAACCCAGTCCCATGATATAGGAGAAATGTGTGCTGAAACCCTTAGATGTAACTGCTGCAATTCTTCCGTTTAGAAAAAAAAATTGATATTCCACCCATAAGATTAACAGAGCCACTGTCAGCTAAAATGAAGAATCAGGAAGTGGACAAAGAGGAGAATACGTCGGGAAAACCTTTAACTTTTCTTCCTTTTGGGGGCCAACATTTCGTTTAAAATAGCAATAATCCTCTGTAAATTTCAAGTGAGAGTAATTTTCGGTCCATCATGTAAGACTGGAGACGTTTTGGGATCGGTGAAGGACGACATTTTATTTCGGAAGGCCGGAATTTATAACATACCTTGTCAGTGTGGTATGGCTTACATACATTATTTGATCAAAAGTATCCAGACACCCCCAAAAACATACGTTTTTCATATAAGATGCATTATCTTGCCACCTACTGCCAGGTACTCCATATCAGCGACCTCAGTAGTCATTAGACATCGTGAGAGAGCAGAATGGGGCGCTCTGCGGAACTTAGGGACTTCGAATGTTGTCAAGTGATTGGGCGTCAAGTACGTCTGTACGCGAGACTTCCACTCTACTAAACATCCCTAGGACCACTGTTTCTGACGTGATAGTGAAGTGGAAACATGAAGGGACACGTACAGCACAAAAGCGTACAGGCCGACATCGTCTGTTGACTTACAGAGACCGCCGACAGTTGTAAAGGGTCGTAATGTGCAGACATCTATCCAGAGCATCATACGGGAATTCCAAATTGCATCACGATCCATTGCAAGTACTATGGCAGTTAGGTGGGAGGTGAGAAAACTTGGATTTCGTGGTCGAGTGGCTGCTCATAAGCCACACATCACGCCAGTAAATGCCAAACGACGACTCGCTTGGTGTAAGGAGTGTAAACATTGGACGACTGAACAGTGGAAAAACGTCGTATGGAGTTACGAATCACGGTACACAATGTGGCGATCCGATGGCAGGGTATGGGTATGGCGAATGACCAGTGAACGTCATCTGGGAGCGTGTGTAGTGCCAACAGTAAAATTCGGAGGCGGTGGTGTTATGTGGTCGCATTTTTCATGGAGGGGGCTTGCACCCTTTGTGTTTTGTGTGGGATTATCGCAGCACAGCCTACATTGATGTTTTAAGCACATTCTTGCTTCCCACTGTTGAAGGGCAATTGGGGGATGGCGATTGCAACTTTCAACACGTTCGAGCACATGTTCATAATGCACGGCCTGTGGCGGAGTCGTTACACGACACGAACAACCCTGTAACGGACTGGCCTGCGCAGAGATCTGACCTGAATCCAATAGAACACCTTTGGGATGTTTTGGAACACCGACTTCGTGCCAGGCCTCACCGACTGTCATCGATACCTCTCCTCAGTGCAGCACTTCGTGAAGTATGGGTTGTTATTCCCCAAGGAACCTTCCAGCACCTGACTGAACTTATGCCTGCGAGAGTGGAAGCTATCATCAAGGCTAAAGGTGGGCCAACTCCATATTGAATTCCAGAATTAGCGATGGAGGGTGCCACGAACTTGTAAGTCATTCTCAGCCAGGTGTCCGGCTACTTTCGATCACATAGCGTAGAACAGGCCAAACGCACTGTGAAAGAACTCTGCACTGAGAATGACGCTGCACCATGCAAGTCCGCCATTGGTGAAGACTGTACTTCCCCTGGACAGTTATTGCAGTATGATAGAACTGAGATTCTGACAACAGCAACGTCTTTATAGGACTATATCGTTAAATCATCTGTAGAAATACGCCTTGAGCAAGATCTGATGAACCGTGATAGCAGCAAACAGTTGAACAATGCCTGGAACTCTATCATCTCCACGGTTTGTTCAAGTCCGAGACGACAGAGTGCGCCAACGCAGCGACGAGCGGCAACACAGAGGACAGATGAGTTCCGCGGTTCCACCAGCCAGGGCGCTGTCGCCATGAAATGTGGTCCGTCTGTCAACTTGAATTTTGACGGACGCGCAGAACGCTCGCAGCGCACTGTATAAGGCGGAAAGTCTTCCGCTAGTCTTCGATGGCTCATCTGAAGATGACTGGCAGGAGTGCAGTCGAAATATCGTGCAATGAGTTCAACGACGACCGCCTGCAAGCCCGAAATGTGTCTGAACATTCAATCCGTCAGTAAAATTTTAAAACTCACAGCCCTCGTTAGTCTCTTCTATTAAATTGTTCCGTCCATCGATCCAAGCGATTATACAGATCTTTTCTGACTCTGAGGTAAAAAAACGTCATGACAAAGTTCTCTTAAATGATCGAACATCAATATCAATCATAGATTCATTATCTTAGATGCCTGTAATGATGATCTTTATTATTTTTCCAGTTTACAACACTGAGATCCTGACTGTCTGTCCTGCGGAAGCGAAACTGACATTAGTCATGGCCCTGGAGGTCTTTGTGGTCCCGAAGACCCTTGCAAAGCAGTGTACACTGAAAGTCAGGAGACATGTTTATTCAAGATGTCAGTCGATAGTTCTGCAGTCTATTGAAATTGTTTAGAGCTTCCAGTGTTTTGTTCTGTTGAGGATTTTGCTAGTGCTGCTTCTTCCTGCTCCAGCGGAAATAGTATATCGTTATCATACGGTTTGAAATACTGACAGCTGATTGTCGTCCGTATCTGAGCAGTCGTCTCACAAGTCTCACGAGTGGAAGTGACTGGAGAAAACATTCGTCTAGCATCCTATGGTGACTTGAGGACTGTAAGTATGGTTTCAGAAAGCACTACAGCTACCTTTCACAGGTGTCTAAGTACCTGAAAATAAGTTGTGTGTGTGTGTGTGTGTGTGTGTGTGCGCGCGCGTGTATGTGTGTTTCTGAGAGAACAGAAGAGGGATGGAGCGGAGAGGGTGGGAGGGAGAGGGAAAAGCAGAGAGAGAAAGAGTGTTCGTCAAACAGAACGACCAACGTACAGAGTATGGCTAGTAGAACAAAGGAAATTCGAGGGAGGAGGCCCCACGGTGAGCTCTGTGATGAAAAAATGAGTGCGTGTCGGATGCCAGGTCCACTTTCAGGAAGCGAGGATTAAAGGAACAGGTTAGCAGCAGCTTTCGCCTCTTGCTCTCCCCCTTCCCCCAACCCCCATTTCCAAGCGTGAGTTGAGTTCTCGGAGTGTCCAGCGAGGGGATTTGTGTTCTTTTATTCCGTGAAGGCATCATTCAGGTACCCTTTCACTCTTTTCCAAGAACAGCCTGGTGAGGCAGCAAGTAGCCGAATCAACTGTGTGCGGAACAAGTCTTCACAACTTCTTCCTCCCACTGGACAGAGACTGACGCCACTTTAAAAACTCTGTTCATTAGAATTAAGATCACGGGTTGACTGTAGCACGTCCAGTTTCGGCATACAGAATTCGTAAAGAATGATTTCAGAAGCCGTCAGTCAAAACTTATGTGCAAATTATTTAGGCTGAATGGAAGTGGTGATTTTTCCACGCTGTGACCAACGCGCCTTCCTTTGCCATCTTCATTATAAGTCGTTTTATCATCCAGAACTTTACTTCGAATACATACTTGAAAGAGTCGCCAAGTCCAATAAAAAGAACATACGCTTGATTACGAATCGTCATTAGTACATAACAATAAGCTAGTTCTTTAGATTTTCGTATGTGATCAAGCGCACTATTGAACTGAATGGAAGAGCTATGAATGATGAATCAAAGGTACCAATTATAATTAAGAACATTTCTTACATATAGTAGAAAGTAAAGGGACAAACATTTCAAGAGAAAAATCACAGTAGTATGTTTAAAAACTCTCATAAAATTCAGTAATAGCGTGCATGACCAAGTTGTCCTTGGGAAATTAAGAAAATTATATTTCTTTCAAAAATAAAAACTCATCTGGTTTTCACAGTGTTTCTAATAGACTATAATAAACGTTGTCTTATATGAAGTAAGTAATGCATCACTAATCCAAAGTATTTTTCCAGAGAGACTAAAATATTCCTTTGCCAAACTCTGGTATTTTCTGCAACTTATCTAAGGCATTTGACTTCGTGAATCAAAGCAGTTTCCTAGGTAAACTGAAGTTTAATGGGATTGATGATACAGTCAATCAATGGGTAATGTCACATCAGACTAAAAGAATGCAGAAAGCAGTACTTAGTAATTCAACCCCCATAGTCTGAAGACATAATTCTGATTGGGGATAAATCACATATGGGGTTCTCCAAGGCTCAATCTTAGACCCATTATTTTTGCTCTGACACGTAAACGATTTTCCATGTAAAACCACAAGAAGCAGAATTAGTTTTTTTGCACATGACACTAGTATTTTAATCAATCCAGCATACATACAGAAACAGAAGAAATGTTAAACTAAATTCTTAAAAATATAATTGACTAGTTTTCTGCAAATGGAATCAATTTTAAAAGACACAATATAGTCAGTTCTGCGCATCAAGGGTACTACAAAAATGATAAATGTAACATATAATGAGTAAATTATAAATAGGGCAAAAAATTCAAAATTCTCAAATGTTCACATTAATGAGAATTTAAACTGGAAAAATCACATTTTGGAACTCCTAAAACAACTTAGTTCAGACATGTTTCTGCTTATAATCATTGCAAATCTTGAGGAGAGGCAAATTAGTAAGTTGACATATTTTGCACATTTTCATTCAATAATTTCATATCGAATAATGATCTGGGGTAGCTCATCTTGAAGAAACAAAGTCTTTATTATGTAAATAATAAGTGGCACTTACCCACAATCACCTTGTAGACCCCTGTTTAAGGAATTAGACATTGTGACTACTGCTTCACAGTATATTTATTCCCTCATGAAGTTCATTGTAAATAATCCACTACAGTTCAAAAAGAACTTTGATTTACATACTTACAGAAAGAAAATGGCATTCATTACTCCACATGAAGATTGTCTTTAGCACAAAAATGGGTGCACAATTCTGCAACAAAAATTTTTGTTCACATACACAATGATGTAACATTACTGACAAACAGCAAAACAAAATTTGAAAACAAACTGAGAAAGTTTCTCCTTGACAGTTTTTTCTATTCCATAATAATTTCTACTACTGTAATGTATAAAAGTGGTGGGCAGCAATTACCAACAAACATCTGTATTTCCTTAAAAAAAAAAAAAGAAAACTGAGAAGTGTTTAGAATGTAACAAAATATACAAATTAATTTGCGATTTGAATGTAAAATGAGTCCTTCCACATCATCGCAATCTGTCATACGAAATTATCAATGGAACATGAAAGTAACTAATTAACTAACTGCAAACAAACCTTATTCCCAACACTGTACTTCGCTCAGCAGTGGAGTATAAGCTGTAATGAAATGTCTTAAGAGATTAAATCAGGGAGCTGGAGACAGATCCTAATACAGATGTCTCCCATTCTCAGATAACACTGTTTCAAGCTGTATGTTCGAAGTACCCAATTATAAGCTTCTACAAGCAATTCTACATACTTTCCCAAACTTCACCTTATTTCTCTGCATACCTCACTAGACTAACATTAATGAGAATAAATGTATATTATTTTCCTATTGTTCAGAACGAATAAAGAGTTTCCTAATGGAGAAATCTCACAGTATGTGCTCTGTCACTGTAGTTCCCAGATGATCAAGCAGTAAGCCATTGAGGCAAATGGTGTCTGAAACTCACCAATGACCTCGAAGTCTAAGCAGTTACTGACTTTTATTATCAGCAACACAGTACTCACTAACAGAATGCAGAAATAGCTCTCACCAATGAAGCTATTGACTTCAGTACCTATGTACATAACATCATTTTTTTCTGTTTACTTCACTGTTGATACTTGGAGAAACGTAATGATTTTTCCAGAATGAGATTTTCACTCTGCAGCGGAGTGTGCGCTGATATGAAACTTCCTGGCAGATTAATTTTTGTTTCCAAGAAATTCTACCAACTCAAACATGAATTAACAGTGGGTTCCCCATCATATCGACTGCTAGCAAAAAAATTTTAAACATATTTTTGAAACTGTTTTTCTTAAATCTGAACCTCCAGCTAGATATGTTGTGTTTTTGTACAGGTACATAATGGTGTGTGTGTGTGTGTGTGTAAAGAAAGAACCAGTTTGATCCGAATATTGTTGGGGAATATGAAAAAAACAACAGAAGAACATGCAGCTAAGAATCGAAAAAGGAGGCACAGCTGTATGCACTGTTTAAAAACTCAGTCTTATTCACAGTGTTTTAAAGAAAAAGTTAAAAAATCAAACTAAAATACTGGGATATCTACAGAGCACAAAATGACTGCCATCGTATGATTTCAGCAACACTTTATGATAGATTATACATAAAAATGGAAAAATCATGTACTCACTAGCCTAACATACAACAGTGGCATTAGACAAGAATTTGTTTAACTACAAAGACAAGGGCGCCAAGTGAACAAAAGTGGACTCCACAGCATCAGATGCAAAGGTACATAGGAAAAGCGCGTAGAATACTGTTCACTAAACGTAAAGAACACATCAGAAGATGGAACTACAGAAAACAGACTACACCTTTGCACAACATCATGTAGAAACCAAATACAGCTATATAACAGCCATAGAAATATCGCACTGTGGGCACAATGGACAAAAATTTTTTCTTTGTGAAATGCTGGAGATCAAGATGCACCATGGCAACCATCCTGAACAATCACTCAATGAACAGACAGACATAAGTTACTATTTACTCTTTGATACTGCTGAAACAACAATGAACAAAAGATTAACCAATTCATCTTTGTGCTGTTGTGCTCCATTCATCAGTAATTTATTTTAGTATACTACAATTTGGAATGTATTATTTTAACTATTTAGCATTAGCTGTTAATTTCTTTGACAATGGCAAATTATTTGCTTTCTTTAAATAAGAAACCATAAATATAGGTCATGTTTGCAAAAACAATAATTAATCAGTGAAGTAATGGATTAAATGTAAATCATTTTGATGATTCAGAACAAGTAGTAAGATTCTAGGTGCTTTGCACTGAGCTGCAAACCAAATGATATAGACAGATAAGGACAGAATTCAAGACAAATGCTTAGGTTTATTTGCTTACTTACTGAGCTTTATCTTGAGATTTTACAATACTGATTTATTATTTTCTGCATATGTGAAATAACAAATACATAGTTTTGTTTTGCCTCATTATTATCAAAACTGCTATTTACTGTAGACTGTTTGTTCCTTTACGAAGACTATTCACATTTGATTATTCGAATAAATAAATAGGATCTATTTTCTGCTATGAAAGTTTTGGTAACTTCTTAACAGCTTCCAGTAATTAAAACTCTGTTGTTTAATTTATTTAAGCACATTTTGTGTTTTGTGATTCCATTTTCCACATTGTGTATTATTGCCCTTCAAACAACTTCAGTAGTGTGAAATAATGTGTACAAATACTTTACTCGTTATGTGTGGTGTACAGCACTGCCATTCCAAACAACAGTGCCCAAGCCTCTGTTGAGTTGTTTTCACTTCTGCCAATAACACACTGAGTACATAGGATGTAACAAAAAGGACTTTACAGCTTTTTAAGCTCAAATTGATTTCATATGTTGCCCATACTCTTAGGAACCATCTGATATTTCGTAAATAAGTAAACTTGTCAGCCAAGATCGCAAGAGGAAAACATTACTATGACAATTTTATCAAAATGTTTTTACATACCTTCTGGAAATAATATAACTGAGTATGAGTATAAATCACACAAATATAACAAGAGCATACTGCACTTATAAAACAAAGGCGCCACATTGGCTTATCAAATACTTAAAACAAAGTCAATAGCTCTCATAATTTATACAGACATATTCAATACACTTACAGGATTATCTGCAAGAAAATACTGACACACTGTTCTTTTTAATTTTTATCTTCAAATATACTTGGAAAATAAAATTAACAGTAAAATAAAAAAAATAGGCTCCAAAACTGACAGCAGCTATTGTGAAGCAACTATGGATAAGATATTACAGATATGAAAGTCCTCTTATTGTAATATATGGCTTATTAAATGTAGAAAGATCATACTTAGAAAATAGTATAAAAGGTAGGGTAATTATTTTCATACATCAGTTTTATAAGAATTATACACACAGCTGTATAAGTCAATCAGGTGTAGGACAGCAACTTAGGATTATCAGAGGAACCAAAATACAGGTACAATTACTTCAGATGATCAGATATATGTGTGTGCCACATTGATAAATACAGTAGTCTGGTTAGGCTAGACTGGAAAAAACATGTTAATGTACAACAACACTAAGAATCAGTAATAAAGTAGAAAATACATCCTCACATTGGAGTACATCACTAAGTACCTAATGAGTAAACATCTAATAAATTACCCACAAGAGAGTCACTACAGTCATTTATCTACTAATGGGTAAAATGATGCTAGAATACATGGGATGATGAGAAGAGTATTATGTTCACATCATAAGACACCTTGACAGAAAGAACAAAGACATTCAGAAACATTAGACTAACAATGCATAATGGCAAACTAACAGTAGCATAACAATGTTGACACCATATCACTATATAACTGTATCAAAGTATCACTGAAAGTGCGTGGAGCACATCTGGTAGTTGCAAATGTAAGAGGCCTGTTTTTAGAAGATAGTATGAAAAGTAAAGGGTTGTATAGGTTTTTCAAACATCATTTAATTAAATGATGCAAACAAAATTATTAAGGACTCTCAGATGTAAGTTATGCCTTACTGTGTTTAGGGAGGAATCATAATACAGATATAATCATTTTAGAATAAGGTGGTGTAAATAAAAACGCATAACAGCCATGCCAAATCTGTTGATGGAATTGTCATTTAGTATTACTGGCTGAGGGATTGAATGCCTGGCTGGTTAAGGCACAGAACAAGCATTTATTTTGACCATATGAGTGCTGTTAGTGTAGTGCTGTGAACATAGGTTACAATGCCCTGTATTAGAAAATTCTATATAGAAAAAAATAGACTGTGACGAAATGGGTCATTGAAAAATTAAAATAAAATTTTTACAGATTTGGCAGCCAAATATTTGTATTTATCATACTGATTAACTCATTTTACCTATGAACGTGGTTATGGCGTCATTCTATAGCAAAATACATATACCTAAAGTGGTTAAAAGTGACTTCCATTGGTTATGTGGCACACATCCCATCGAAGCCCATTTCTTGCCAAATTCGCTGCAGCATGTCAGGTGTGACTTGTTCAGTTGCGAGCTAGATTCTAGCTCTCAGCTCTGGCAGAGAGCTGGTAAGGGTTGAGCGAATAACGTACCTGTGATGATTCCCCAGAAGAAAAAGTGAAGAGGTCTTAGGTCTAGTGAACATGGGGAGGATGTTATTCTCTCACCTCGGCCCATTCACTTACATGGAAAGTGGACATCTAGGAAATCGCGGATGTCTTACTAAAAAGTCAAATCCTGATCTATCTTACTCCAAAGTCACACAAAGGCTAAGTCTGTAAGTCGTATGAATAGAATTATGGGTCTGGACAGCTGTTCCAAGTGTTACCATCGTCAACTGGATAGTATATTATCTGAAGGTGGCCTACTACTAGAGGCCGAAACCGATTATACTTCTAACTAATGGGTCTGTGATCGAGACGGTTTTCTACTAATTATATTTAACTGACAGATCACTGTTTCCCAGTAATGTTGTCTAAAATCATAAGAATAAGTTTGTAAGAATTTTTAAGATTGCAAAGTCCTTTATGATGCACTGTATATATTTAGTCCGACTATATTGATTTCGTATGTGCTGGCATCATACTGAGATTGTATGGTGTTGCTGCAAACTGCTATATATTGAGTTGGTGTTGTTGTTGTAGCTGTGAATTGCTGTTCATCTTGGGTGCTCCTGAAGTGCATTCAGAAGACGGAACAATGTGCCTAAATTGCATTTTTCTTGTTATGATGGACTACATATCTAGTCCTATACACCAGTTTGCATGCTGTCTTAAAAACAGTATACACAATAGTGTCTCTGGTATCCCTGTCTTTACATTGAGAGGTATTTTGCAACAAATTAAAAAAATATTTTGTTGTGGCTAGCCAAGATACTACAACAAAATAACAGCATTTATCTTAAATTCGTTTGAATGATCTATCATTACTGGACATTTGAAAAAGATGACTGTAGTACCTGCAATGAATATCACAAAATCTAAAGATATGCTCTAGAAATTCTTTTATATGTGTAGGTTCATGGAAATCACATGCAGATATATACAGTGATGAACAAACTCATGACGATTACCTGTTTAATAGCTATGTTGGCTAATGTTTGGAATACGACACAGCAGTGATTATGCATGCTATGTATTGTACAATTACTTGGTAGGTTTGCAGAGGTGTACGGCTCCAGATGTCTACCTACACATTACGATGTTCCCCTAAATTACTAGACAGTGGTTTGTGAACACAGAGTTTGCGCCTGATAGCATCCAAGATGTGTTCAGATCAAGCGAATTTGGTGGCGAAGGAATCAAATGTAAACTGACTATCATGCTCCTCAAAGCAGTGAAGCACGATTCTAGCCTTGTGGCGCGTTATGCTGTTGGAAGATGCAGTCACTGTTGGTGAAGGCATCAAGTATGACAGGATGCAGGTGATCTAGAATAATGTTCATACAATGCTCAGCTGTCATCAGGTCTTGGATTTTTGTCACAAGTGAATGTCCCCATAGCATAATACTGGCCACAACTGCTGTGTATGACTTCCTATACAATGGTAAGGAGAGGTGAGCTACAGAGTGGTGGGGCAGCTATCATCACAGGAAAGCTGGACAGAAGCATTAATGTTTAGTAAACCGGTTAACGCAGTAAACCGAAGATCTACTTAACTTGTGTTTCTCCAAGTGAACGAAGACTCGTTACAGATAATGCAGCTCTTAATGTAAATGAGGAAATGGCTCTCTGGACTAAGCGCGAAAGATGATGTTGTAGTGAAGAGGCTCAGAGCTTAAGTGGGTTGATTAGCTGCCACTGGCCATCATATGTCACAGTGGCAGACGGTGTTCGTGGTGGTGTGGCTCAGCTGGCATGTACCATTGGGTCCACTGGATCCCAGATCACACACAACCGCTATCGGCGTCTAACGGAAACTTGCAATTTCATTGCCAACACTGCGACTTCCAAGGGATGGTATCGACACATGATAAACACTACTAGCTTGCTCACACTATGTGGTGCATGTTTAGGGCAGCCCTTGACCTGGAAGTGTTCGAACTCGTACGTCGACCGGGGGTAGCAAGAAATGTGATTCATCCGACCTAGCAATATTTTACCATGGATCCACGCCCCTGTGTCGATGGTCCCACATGCACTGCAATTGTAACTGATGTCTATCGATCAAAAGGACCACACATATGGGTCGTCTGCTGCCGAGCCCCATGTTTCTGACTCTGCGCTGTATGATGTGCTCTGAAAACCTCGTGTCCCAGCACAGCATTGTACTCTGCTGTCAGATCTGCGACAGTCGCCACCTACCCTGGTTTTACAGCGTGGGCGACCTCCACGTTGTGTGATTAAGCGTGGACGCCCATTACCTTGTCAGTTACTCGTGGAGTCAAAGTGCGCGAAGAACTGGTGAGCTTCCATATTCCCGAGGTGCTCGTTCCCAGCCGCTGGACCATGATAATCTGCTTTTGTTCAAAGTCGTTTACGTTACAGTATTTCCTCATTTTGGGCTCGTTGCTAGTGGGACCGGATTAAGACTCAATAACCAAAAGCCGCTGCTTCAAGCGGAGAGAAGCGCCACAGTTGTGAGATTTCTCTACAAGACGTATCACAATTAGCAGCGGCAGCTTGTGGCGCTAAGTTGAAAGAGTCCAAGTGCACGATTTCTGTACAGTGCACATCACAATTAGTGGTGAAAAATGACATGGGTAATAGCGTACGAAGGAAAGGGGGAGCAGGGAGGCGCCAAATGGTAAGTTGCTTTAATAGAAAAAATTAGGGAGTCGGCCCTCTCGCTAGAATGATTCTACTTATTCACTTTCCTTGCCGCATCATGTGCCCAATACTACCAGCCGGAATTCAGACTTGGGATGGGCAGGGGTCATAATGTATTATTACGTGACCAGTGTATGCTATTAGGCTACTGCATTCAATCTTCGCTTCTCTGGTTTCTGGTTTAAGGCACTTCAGTTCTTTTTTAGTAATCACGCGATATTGATTTCGTGCGGGGTGGCCCACTTAAAAGTTTCAGGAAAAATATTTCTGGAACAACAATACATACTGAAAACGACTTTCACGGTTATGAATGTAAGGCAGGGCACATGAAAGGAAATATCGCAAGACATTCTAAAAGGTAAGGGAATATTAGTTTCGAGAGAAATTCAGTTTTTTTTAATGGATACACACTATTACACTGAAGCACCAAAGAAGCTGGTATAGGCATGCATATTCCAATACAAAGATATGTAAGCAGGCAGAGCACGGCACGGCGGTTGGCAACGCCAATATAAGACAAGTGTCTGGCTCAGATGTTAGATCGATTACTGCTCCTACAATGGCAGGTCATCAAGATTTAAGTGAGTTTGAACGTGCTGTTACAGTCGGCGCACGAGCGATGGGAGATAGCATTTCCGAGGTAGCGATGAAGCGGGGATTTTCCTGTACGACCATTTCACGAGTGTACCGTGAATATCAGGAATCCGATAAAACATCAAATCAATGCTGCCGGAAAAAGAACCTGCAAGAAAGGGACCAATGATGACTGAAGAGAATCGTTCAACTTGACATAAGTGCAACCCTTCCGCAAATTGCTGCAGATTTCAATACTGGGCCACAAATGCCAACGTGCGAATCATTCAACGAAACATCATCGATGTGGGGTTTTGGAGCCGTACTCGCGTACCATTGATGACTGCATGAGACAAAGCTTTACACCCCGCCTGGGCCCGTCAACACAAATATTGGACTGTTGATGACTGGAAACATGTCGCCTGGTCGGACGAGTCTCGTTTCAAATTGTATTGAGTGGCTGGACGTGTACATCCGCTCGATACGTCCTCTAGGAGACAGCCTCATGAATCCATGAACCCTGCATGTCAGGCGGGGAATATTCAAGATGGTGGAGGCTCTGTGGAGGCGTGTGCAGTTGGAGTGATATGGAGCCCCTCATACGTCTAGACAGACTCTGACAGGTGACACATACGTAAGCATCCTGTCTGATCACTTGCATCCATTCCTGCCCATTGTGCATTCCGACGGAGTTGGGCAATGTCAGCAGGACGCTGCGACACCCCACACTTCCAGAATGTCTACGGAGTGACTCCAGGAGCACTGATCTTAATTTAAATGCTTCCGCTGGCCACCAAACTCCCTATACATCAACATTACTGAGAGAATCTGCGATATCTTGCAATGTGCTGGGCTCTCCAAACCCTCGTAATCTTACGGATTTATGGACAGCCCTGCAGGATTTATCCTGTCAGCTCCCTCCGGTGATACTTCAGACATTAGTCGAGTCCATGCCACGTCGTTCTGTGGCATTTCAGTGTGCTCGCGGGGGCTCTAGGCAGGTGTGCCACTTTCTTTGGCTCTTGAGTGTATTTCTTATACTATGAATAACATGAAAAATCACAAAAGAATGGCATTTGTTGGATGGCAATACGTCAATTACTTCATGAGAATTGCAAAGCAAAATTACGCTTGAAATAAATGAAACACACCACTATTGAACATACCTAAACTCAAGCGTGAAACCCTGCTTGCTCGTAATCGCGATGTGATTAGTAGTATGGCAAACTGGGTTCTAGGCCGTTTTGTTAGTGTGGGTTTCTTACATTCATGACCAAACTTGATTGATTTATGACTGTCTCCTCCTCCCCTCAAACTAGTGTTATGCTGATTGATTTATGACCATCTGGGGGTTGATTTACGAGCACTTGGGCATAATCCGTCCTTCTGAGGAAGGGAGTCAAACAGATCGCTTAAAACACTCACCACTACCTTACAATGATCGTTCTTTGTAATAGAAACATTTTTTCAACGTTTGGGTATCACATGCAGACATTATGCAAATCAAGTAATTAAATTTCCGGCAGAAATAGACCGTAGCACTAAATATATCTGAGGTCTTATATACGACGATATTTGAGAACACTGTTTCTTCCCCTTCTCCCTTTGCTCCGTTTCTTTCGCCGATCCTTCCTCTTCTTTCTTCCCTCTTCGTAACGCGGCTATATCTCAGGGCTTTCAATGCAGAAATGTAGTGAGAAGGTGGCACATGTGTGTGGTGGCTCACGATATCGTATTGCTGTGAGGGAGCACCACTCGTGCCTCTGGTTTGAGAACACTGACGACCGAAGCACGAACATTTCTCAGAAGAAAACAGGTATGTGCTCTCTTTTCTTTTAAAACTATAAACAGTAGCGTGGCTAGTACCATCTATCGTTGTACTAAACTGGTTGAGCGCGACCCCATTGCTGAAGTTTCAACCTCGAAAGAAGTTTATTAATATCAATTAACTGAAATGAAAAAACTCATCCAAACCATAAGTCACTCACAGAGTAATTAGTTTGTGATTTTTGTGTAGTGGTCATTAATACTTAAAAGATCGTTTCAATAATTCTATCACTGTCCCTTTAAGAGTTGCTAAGCAACTATCGACAAGCTGACTATGCAATGATTAATATTTGTCGTACCCCGACAGTAAATCGCTTCTCGCTTGCTTTAAGCATCAAGACGATTACTATGCCGCTCATATAAGTCTTTGATAGTTATTATCAAGCTAATGTCCGTAAATTGAGGTTAATTTTACTGAATCACATACGCGACGGTAACGCACGATATCGAGCCGCGTATCTTAAACTCCGCGCCGATATTTGAGAATTCACGCGCGATTTGTTTGCAGCGAAGTCGGGCCATGGTCCGCTAGAATAATTTTTAAATCAACTGTGGGTTGTGAATTAACAATTCAATGCCATTCATGAAAGTTACAGCAGGTCCTCACTCGATGACTCATCGATCAAGCACTCGAACAGCACGGAAGTTTTTTTTTTCTTACAAAGAGAAAACATATCACGCACAATGCAACAAGGTGATTTACTGTCTCGAAACATATTTATATCTATCTCATTAAACCTCATTACCTATTAAATGGTGTACATAATTAAATTCGTTACTCTGTAAATAATCAATAAAATTTAGAAATGACATGACTCCCCTACACTCAAGTGACGCAAAGTAAAACCGTCTATATAAGGCATAGTCATGTAATGTTACAACACAAGCACCCTCCTCCACCGCAATGTTTCCACCAGAAATTCCAGGTGAAAAAACCTAATTGACCGCACACACTTGTGACCGTGAAGACCGCGCCGTACACCGACTGCTGTGAACTGCAGTCACGCCCTCCACTGCTGGCAGCGATGACACACTGTCTTGTGGTTGTCAGTCAGGAGAGGCCCACACACATATCGGCGTAGATGACAGCTGCACACCCATCCCCCGGCATCCACACCCCAGCCCCCAGCTCAGAGGTCGTAGAGAGCCTGTTGCAAACAGTCAGCCAAGAAATTTACATGAAGGGAATAATCATCAGCGCAAACACCCATCAGTTTGAATCTTCCCACGCAACACACACATTCGCTTCTTTCGTCACTCACAATCACGCTTGTCACATTGCCAGCCCTTGCTGCTGCGGGCAAGGGCAGACGAGTTGGCACAATATTTGTACCTAACCGACAGTCGCAGACTAAGCTAATCCATGACTTCCAGTCGCCGCCTCCTCATGACCACTTCTGTCACCGACCAAGGCACACTGCGAGTCAAGGAGCAGTTATAACCAATGTCACCCCGACGTAGACACGATATAGACGCCCCAGTTCAAAAAATCCACTCTACCCAATGTGAGACAGGGATGTCGTTCACCATAAGCCTCAAACTCCTCACTTCAAATGTAGAATTCTTCCTTTTGTTCGAGTTATTGTCAACGACAGAAGACGTCAAGGGATAGACGCATTTTTACATCACTGAGGTATCGTTACTTGTTGTGAAAATCCTGTAACTGTCTGACACAGTCTATGTTTCCTGTAAGCAACCTCTCTTCACGTAAAAAAAATTGTGCTAATCAGCTTAAAATCTGTTACATCCTGCATCATAGGACAACAATAATAAACTCATTTTTGGATCATGGCAGATTGCTAGGATCTGCACAGAAGGCCTCCTGACTTTCAAACACCATTAAAGTAACCTAAAGCCTCGCCACATACCAAGTCCCTTAAAGTAAAAGTACAGAAAAGTTGTAAATATCAGCTTTATACTACATATCGCTTTATAAATTCGGTAATACGTATGATTTTACTACAACGGTCATCTCTCCCTGTGTAGGTGAAAGGTTGAAATTTCGTTCAAAGATATCACTGCAACAAAAAAACTGCCTGATTACCGCTCCAAGTTCCAAATCATATCTGTGGTCCACTAGCCATGGGTTCACCTTCCAGGTGGCATGTCACTGATATTAAGTTGATAGTCTAATTAATGAAATTAATCAGGAGAGTCAATTTTGGATGGCGACTATTTTTTTTTCAGCAGGAAGATGATGCTCTTTTCGAAGAACACGATTGAGAACCGCCATTTGAAGCTGGACACTGAAGTATTTTACTGCCACCAACATACATTTTGAGTAAGGATCATGAAGACAAGATAACAGAAATTAGCTCTCATAAGGAGGCATATAGGCAGTCTTTTCCCCTCGTCCTTTTTGCGAGTGGAATAGGAAAGGCAATAACTAATGGTGGTACAGGGTACCTTCCGCCACACACCTTATGATAGCTTATGAAGTAAGCATATAGATATAGATGAAAATTTAGTCTACCTAGTACGACGTCAGTCCATCCATTTATAGAAACACGAAACCCGTGGAAGAAAGGCGTCTCTGATTTATCGAGAAAACAAAAGACGGAACTTCTGTTGCTGATGTCCCTCAGTAAAAATTTTTATGTTAGCTCCGAATTTCCTCATTGCAGTCACTTCGCGAAGTGTAAGAGGTTGTAAATGTTTGCCTACAAGACTTTGAAGAAGTGGTATTGAGCTCACTTCTCGACTCACCTTTTGTCACAGTATCGCTTACGTACTGCATCCTCACGAACCTTCCAGTCTACAATATGTAGCATTTGACTCGACATCATTTCCACGGGTAAGAGATGCCCTGCACCAAGTCACAGAATGCTGCTAATTCTCTCAAAATCCTATTACATTTCAACAACAACAACAAAAATGGTTCAAATGGCACTGAGCACTATGGGACTTAACATCTGTGGCCATCAGTCCCCTAGAACTTAGAACTACTTAAACCTAACTAACCTAAGGACATCACATACATCCATGCCCGAGACAGGATTCGAACCTGCGACCGTAGCGGTCACGCGGTTCCAGACTGAAGCGCCTAGAACCGCACGGCCATACCGGCCGGCTTACATTTCAACAGCACGGTTACATTAGTTAGACGTCTGAGTAGGTAGAGAGCTATCGTGATGAGAAAAATAATACACTTAACATGCAGGAGGAAATTCGCAACCATACAGAATATATATGGACTGCGCAAAGAAATTTAGGAGCATAATACCTTCAATTCATCAATATTTAAGAAGTCTATAAATATCACTAGATTCATATTCTAATCTCCTTTATCCTGTTCCTGTGATTACCACACTAGAAATACCACAGTTCAATGGTGTCAGTGTCTCTCCCTCCATCTTTCTCTCTCTCTCTCTTTCTCTCTCTCTTCTCCCACCGTCCCTCCTTGATATTTTTGTAACATCCAAGAGAGTAAAACTATGAACTACAAAAACGCTTATGTCACCTGGTAGAGAACTCAAAAAGATATTACAGCGTCTTCCTCTTCAGATATATTGGGAAACACATACAGTGTCCATGTTGACATCGACCACATGCGGTGATGCCATTAAATATACAGCTATTGGTCCACTAGAGTGGTGACTAGTTATCGAAGTCGCTTCCGTGGACCTGTGTAATGTTTTGTCACCTGTACTGGAGGAAGTCCATATCAACTAACAGTCACAAGGAGGGGGTCTTGTGCTGTTATTTCATAAGCTCTTTGATACACTGTTTTTTTGCTGTAATACATTGAAGCAATATACGACTACAGCTGTATACACAGCCACACATTTTTTCTACCATGACTCTAGGTTTCTGTCAGTTGCTAAACCAATATTAACATGTTTCGATCCACTGGCTCTCACAGAGAGCTGGACATCGCATATTGTAAACGGTGCTGCTGCCACTGTAGACAGGATCATTTAAATAAAAGACAGAGGCGGTGTTTCTTACTGACAAAAATGTACAAGACACCACAACTGCAGGAGTTTGGGGCATTTCCGAACAACCATCCGAATGTGATGACCTGTACATTTAATCTCATCTTCCATTGTGATGCCGCAGTGTTCCGTTTCAAAGAGACCAATAGCATTGATTCCTCATATTGCAGCCCTGTCCACTATCACTGTTGCGGTGCTGGCCGTTTCCGGAAGGTGTGACTCCCACCAAGACTCTCTTCATCTCAAACAATTGGTGTCAGTCAGCCATTATACCAGTTGATGGATGGGATGAGAAAGACATCATTTATATGGGATAATGTAGTGTAATAAGAACAACAGTTGATAGTGCCATCAATTTTAGCAGTATTACCAGTTTTTCCATAATTTCAACACCAACTGATTTCACGGAAGCACGCTTTTCAATTTTTGCATCATCACTCAACCATCCCTCAGCTATGAACGAAATTTTCACTCTGCAGCGGAGTATGAGCTGATATGAAACCTCCACTACTCTGCATATACCATACACTAAACTGCGAATATAGATAGATGAGTGTGCAGTATGTCCATTCATGGCTAATTCTGCATTACACTAGTAAGAGCACTGCACTCTGTATGACTAATATTTTGGAAACCACATGGTATTAACATTATAGCGTGATTAAGTGAAGTACCGTGTAGCCTAAGAAGTGCGTGTGTTCATTTTCTCTGATAATTTCTCTCTTGCCAACACCACAACAGTCTGATATTTACTACGCACCGATAAGGGGTGTTAACGTCCTCAGCATGCACACATCTGGAGAGACCTTATGCACTTGGATGGGCGCCATGAGAAAGTTTGTTGGGGAACAGTTTTCACAGAACAGCATTTACGGACTTAGCCCACCGTGTTCCTTCAGGAGACGTGGGGTATGATGGGTACAATACGCTCCTACTTCTAGTCAGTTGCAAATTAAATCAGCGACGATGTGGCAGGGAGGATCGCTTAAAGACAATGCGGGGAGATATTTCAGTCGGCATCTTTACCCTGTGAATGGGAGAATACTCTGTGATTCCCATCCGTATAGGGAAAGATACGCAGTCGTAATCGTAAATTACGCACTGTGGTCGAGGCCATAGAAATATGTAGGCAACCTAAATGCATCGTATAGGACGCTGTCTGGGTTTTCCGAGCCGAAGGTCCCCTCGTGTACCCTTGATGACTACAGGACACAAACCTTTACGCCTCGCCTGGGCCCATCAACACCGAATTTGGTAAATTGCATGTCATCAAAATTAAATATGAACATCTATTTTCTAAGCAAAAATAAAAAAAAAATGTGAAAAAGCATATTTCAGTGGGTGATCATAACAGAGAAAAGTTCCAGAAAGCAGCATACGTGAACAGACATAACGTATTTTGCTTATTTTGATTAATGGCGGGCTTGAACGAGAGACGCTAATACTAGTGATGTCCCAAACAAGTGAGCGAACTTGCGTTTGTTTGTTACTGATGCTGGAAAGGGCGGCAGCACTTTTCAACATTGCTACAACAACAGAAATGTGTGGGCGGTGTGTTGTAACCTCGGTTAGGGCCTAGTTGGGTAGCACTTTGCCAACGCAGAAAATCCAAACACAGGTAGTGCAAGAATACAAACAATTCTTTTCAAAATTAAATTTGTAATTTAGTACGCATTATTTTGACCCTGTCTGCAATTACTTCCTCCGTCTTAAATAATAATAATTTCGTGCATAAATCACTTCTATTTTGTTTTATTTGCACATCAAATTCCGTAGGACCAAATTAAGGAGAAAATCTCCAATGTCATGGAACTTGTCAGCTCGTGAAATTACAACATAAAAGTAATAACACATAAAAATCAAATGTTTATGAACCCAACAAAAGACAAGCTACAAGTTTATGTAAATGCAAACAAGAATATAACATAAGAATCAGCTTAACTTTTCAAGGAACTCCTCAACAGAATAGAAAGACTGACCCCTTAGGAAACTCTTCAGTTTCGATTTGAAACCGCGTGGATTACTGCTAACATTTTTGAATTCTTGTGGTAGGTTATTGAAGATGGGTGCAGCAGTATACCGGACACATTTCTGCACAAGAGTTAAGGAAGTCCGATCCAAATGAAGGTCGGATTTCCACAGAGTAATAACTGAGTGAAAGCTACTTATTCTTGGAAACAAGCTGATACTGGTAAGAAGAAATGACAGTAAAGAAGAAATTACATTAAAGAATATATATCTTGAGTGGCCAGTGTCAAAATACCCAGACTAGTGAACAGGGGTCGACAAGAGGTTCGATTCCCGGCGGGGTCAGGGATTTTCTCTGCCTCGTGATGACTGGGTGTTGTGTGATGTCCTTAGGTTAGTTAGGTTTAAGTAGTTCTAAGTTCTAGGGGACTGATGACCATAGATGTTAAGTCCCATAGTGCTCAGAGCCATTTGACAAGAGGTTCGCGAACTTACACTAATTATTGCCAGAACCGGCCGTTACTGAATCAAAAATATCATTTGAGAATGGAAAAAGTTACCCCAAAATATGATACCACGCAACATAAGTGAATGAAAATAAGGAAAGAAGACTAATTTTCGTGTCGATCGATCACTCATTTGAGATACCGTTCGAGTTGTAAAAATGGCAACATTAAGTCTTTGAACAAGATCCTGAACGTGGGCTTTCCACGACGGTTTACTGTCTATCTGAACACCTAGAAATTTGAACTGTTCAGTTTCAGTAAGCATATGCACATCCTGTGAAATAAAACGTCGGCTTTTATTGAATTCTGTATTAGAGACTTTAAAAA
Source organism: Schistocerca gregaria (assembly GCF_023897955.1). Taxonomy (NCBI): domain Eukaryota; kingdom Metazoa; phylum Arthropoda; class Insecta; order Orthoptera; family Acrididae; genus Schistocerca; species Schistocerca gregaria. The sequence goes on from NC_064921.1 coordinate 1,003,865,437, forward strand.
CCGAGTCTCACAGTGGTTTAGCGTTAGTTTATTTTCTACAAGCCATGAACTTACGTTATGAACTGCACTATTTGAAACCGATCCAATGTCGCACACAACATTCTTTACCTCAAGCAAGTGTCATCAGCAAACAGAAATATTTTAGGGTTACCCATAATACTAGAGGCCATATCATTTATATAAATAGGGAACGGAAGTGGCCCCACCACTGATCCCTCAGGCACACCCCTACATTTGACCGAACCTGTCAGGCCCCACATCACAGCCATTATCAACACTGTGAATAATGACCCTTTGATGTCTGTTGTTAAAGTAAGAGGTGAACCAATAGTGAGCTACTCTCCATATGCTGTAATGGTCCACCTTCTTGAGCAATATTTTGTGATCAACGCAATCAAACGCCTTAGTTAAATAAAAAAAAATGTCTAGCGTTCGAAACCTATTGTTTAAATCATCCAGTACCACACAGACAGAAGAAAATATAGCGTTTTCAGTTGTTAAAAGACTTCTAAAGCCGAATTTAACACTTGATAGCAAATTATGTGATATAAAATGATCAATTATCCTTACATAAATAGCCTTTTCAAAAACTTTAGCAAGCACTGATGGCATAGAAATAAGTCTGAATTTGTCTACATTATTCCTTTCTCCCATTTTATAAAGCGGCTTTACTACTGAGTACATTAATCGTTCTGGAAACCGACCATTCCTAAAGGAAAAATTACAAATATGGCTAAGTACAGGGCTAACATGTGCAGCACAGTACTTTAATATTCTGGTAGCCATCTTCAGTCTTCAGTGATTTAATTTATTGACTCAGTCTCCCCCTTGTCTGTATTACAGAGGACTATTTCAGACATCAATCTCGGAAACGCATTTGCTAAGAGAGTTATATGATTCCCTGTAGAAACTAAATTTTTATTTGAGTCACCAGCAATTCGCAAAAAATCATTGTTAAATGCTTTATATATATCTGATTTATCAGTTACAGAACTATTTTCACCACGAATTGACTTTATATCGTCGACCTTGTGTTGCTTACTAGGCACTTCCTTCACAACTGACCATATCGATTTAATTTTATCCTGTGAACTACCTATTCTATTTGTGTACCACATAATCTTTGCCTTCCTAATACCATTTTTAAGAACCTTACAATACTGTTTGTAATGGGCTACTGTAGCTTGATTGTGACTACTTCTAACTTTTTGATATAATTCCCACGTTGTTCTCCATGATATCCTTATCCCACTATTCAGCCACCCAGGCCGCCTTTTACTGCTAGTACCCTGTTCTAATGAAAAACAACTCTCAAAGGGCATGAGAAGTGTGTTAAGGAAAGGATTATATTTTGTAAGGTAGCTATAATTTCGCACCTTACAAGCGCTCATCTACATACTTTGCCGTTATTTACAACCGGAATTAGGTATCATTTGATAGTTTGTACATCATATTTTGAATATTTAAAGAAGACTGACATTGTCATGTACACCTTGTAAATAGTTGTTAACGCTTATTGCATGAAAGGTGATGGATTGTCTTTATTATCAAAATAGCGTAAAGAATGATTGCCAACACTAGTAGAGGTTGGAACACCAGTGGAAATGAAAAGGCAAGCGCAACTCAGCCCAGACAGGCGTGTTGTTCCTGCTAAAAAGGAAGTAGCTCAAGACCGATGGTCGGTGTAATGACGCAGAGACATACAACACCTTAAAGGCTGCGCCAAAGATCAAATTGAGAGGCATGTAGATTATAATCTTTGTAATGTTCACATTGGATTCTCTTTTGTTTCATACTCCAAGAAGGAGCTAAGAGACACTTTCGATTGTTACCTTGTGGAGGATGGACGTAATTTTTGGAGTGTGCGGAAAGGCAGCCATATAGTTAGTAATGACGGTTTGTGCAACGAGCACAGCATGTCTTATTGTGTTGTGAATAAAACATAGTGAGAAGTACCTAAGTTTTACGAGAATTATTTAAAGCGACGTAGCATTGTATTCGTTGATTTCCACCGTTTTCGTGAAGTGAACCGATGCCGACTCAGGAAGATACACACGGTCAACAAAGAGACGAACATCGATGGCGACTAAGGAATTAATATTGTGGCAGAAGGACTAATTCTACGTCTAAGGTGAGAACTCTGATTAAATCACCAATGACGTAGAATTAAAAAATGTAATTAATCGGAATGTTAAATTATATTACAGGCAAATTTCACGCAGCACTGAATTTGTCCGCATTGAAGCCGGTCAATACAGTCCGAAAAAAAGCCCTTCAAAGATTCTGAAGTTACAGTTCCATTTCCATAATTTTTCCTTCTTTTCAAAAAATCAATAAATTTAATTTTTTTTATTTCTTTCGCCACATCGAGGCACCTGAGCGCTGGAGCACAATAGAGAGGTGGAGAGAAAGAGGTCTTCCGTTTTGAGCGCCCGTGTTTGACGGTCACTTAGTATCAACTTTTGTTGGTACAGATAGACTTGCTGTCTTTGCCCTCAGGACATTTTACAGTTAGAATGCTTAAGCACTGTACTGTTGTGAACTTATGCGATTCTGGCCTTCGACTCCGGGTAGGGATTCGTCGTTGCGTATGGAGCGTTCAGTGATTGACAACACTTCTTCTGTCTATACGCACATAGAGACGTTATCTGAATTCTGTCCTTGTGGCTGGGAGTTCGCGTTTCTTATCTGTAGAACACAGAGAGGAGAAGAAAGTATTAGATCATACTAGACAGAAGACCGCCTTCTGCTGTCCTAGTGTTTGAAAGAGTTTATTTTGTGGCTGCAGTTCTTCCATCATCGCAGACGTGTACGAGAACCATCATTCCGATGCACCGGATGCAGTAGATACGGTGAAATTGCTAATTGCTTCTGCTTATTAGGGCTATAAGGTTAAACAGCTGGGATCACGTAAGTTTTATTTCCACTGAGGTTGCACACCACTGTAGATCATCTTTGAAGGTAGTGTCTTCTAGTGTTTGGTATATAGATGATGTCAGTAATCTCGCGTCATTTATATTAGATCGCGTAGCCATAAAAGGGACAGATTTGGGCAATTGATGAGTAATATTAGTTAGGAAATAAAAACATTTGTAGTATAAAGGGGTTGTTAATCTACAATAGATGTATAAGCAGAAACAACATTATATCATTTAGTAGTTACTAGTTCCCTTAATCATTCATTTATGTTTAGGTTATAATTTATTTGTTAAAGAGGAAGAAGGAGGAAATAATATCACAACTAAGAGATCCTAAGATCAGCTTCAGGGGGTAGTCAGACAGGGCCAGATCTTGATTTTCATGGTCAATATTTTCCATTGCGCACATTCATTCTACTCCCGCCTGGAGTAGTATCTTGGTAGTTGCCATCTATGTTATCGGCCCTATAAACATCCTGCCACTCTTGCTCCTTGACAAGGTTTAAAAAACTCTCTATTGCTGTTGGATTAACTTTCATACATAGTTCGTAATTAAATATGACAATGGTTTAAGTACAAAAGCCTTTTAGTGTTAAAATTTGTGCATCATGATCCGAAAGGCCATTCACCCTTTTACTAACAGAGTGCCCATCTAATAATGAAGAAAGAATTAAAAAAATATTGTCTATGGGTGTGGTGCTGTTCCCCTGCACCCTAGTTGGAAAAACACAATCTGCAGCACATCAGATGAGTTTAGGAGATCTACCAACTCCTTTTTCTTGCACAATCATATACTAAATTAGTATTGAAGTCACCACATGTAACTAATTTCTGGTACAGCCTATAAAATGAAACAAGTACCCTCTCTGGCTTGAGCAGAAATGCTCTGAAGTCAGAGTTAGGGAACCTATAAACTACATCAGTTAGAATTTTAGTTTCTCTAAATTCGATTGCCCCGCACAACATTTTTCGTATATCTGTTCAGTGCAATGCCATGATACGTCTCAGGACTCAAATGCAATACTGTTTTATGGCCACTCCCCCACTCCGCAAGGAACTCCTTAAAAAGCAGGCAGCTAATTTGTAAGGGAAGCCTCTGAGTTGTCAAATTATTTAAGTGGTGCTCTGATACACCAGTAATTTCAGGATCATCTATAAGCAGTTCACTAACTTTATCTCTAATACCGATTACATTTTGATAAATGTGATAATTCCTTCTCTACTTGGAAAAATGACGCCTTCTGAAGGTGATTCCTTAGTAAGAGGGACTTCCTTTAAGCTGATATACCTATCAGCTGACTTCAGTCTACAAAAGTTGCAGCTCTAATAGCAACTACTACAGGAATTTTTCCATGAGTGATTCCAGCACTACCCACTACACTGCCATCTATAAGCTTTGCCAGCCTCCTCTTCCCAACCTATTGAGCTGCAGGCCACGCCTAGTGAAAATCCATCTACTGATAGACTCAACTGGCACCACTGCTACGTGACCCATGCCCTCTGCCATCAGTGCTCTCTCCAGCCTCATGTTAATGCACCTAACTGCCGCTTTGAGATGGGGTCGATCATGATGCTGAAACAGTTGCACAAAATGCACATTACTGCTACCAGTTGGAGTAGCTATCTTTACCAGGTCACCACCTACATCATATTCCCCGTCCCTATGAAGACTATTGCCTGTTCCACCCACTGTCACTTCCTGGTCATCCTTTACAAAATTCCTACATAACTCCCCTAAACTGTCAGGCACCTGAGCCAACCCTGCACTCGGCTTCACTATGCTGGTGACCTGGTACTCACTCCCCAACACTTCGTGCAACTGCTGGCCCACACCTCCACCATGCGAACCTAGCAGCAGAACCCTCTTCTTTCTGTTAGACTTCGCAACTGAGGACTGCTGCATGTTTTCTACACCTACAGCAACAAGAGGTTTCTCTCCACTCAACTCTGACAGTTGGTCAAGTCTATTGCGTATACGCAAATACCCCCTCCTCCTAGCTGCCTTCTTGCCAACTGCCAGTTCCCATTCCGCAGCACCCTTCAACCTCCTCAACCTATTCTAGTTCCTCCTTTGATTGTTGTAACTGCACCTGAAGAACACCGATATTACGCTCCAGCTCCTCTATCAACATATTTCTACTACAGATTCTGCATTCCCAGGAGAGGGTCCCGCTAGAATGCCCACTGGCTTCCCCACTGCATTCCCCTCCAATGAAAATACTTGGAACAAATCCCATACCGTAACCCACTACTCACAAACCTACGACGGAGCCCACAATTGTCGGTCATGGTAAAATTTTACAGTTACTGAAAAAAACTAATCGTCTACGTTACCTAAGTTCAGTTATTCCATTATTTATAGAACTAACAATAGCGGTCTTTAAATTCTCTCTCTACTAAGAATGCAACAACTTTTATTAATACTACAGCCACAGCTAATACCAATACCATCAAATCTTAACACAATTTATTAGCTAAAACTAAAAATTCGAGCGGTCACTGGAACACTCTACTTAGTTACAACAGTGAATTAAAATTTTACTGAAATATTTCACTAGAAAGAATGAAAAACGTCAGCTGAAAACTGAAGCACGAAATTTACTAAACGACTTCAACGCATAGGAAACTAAAAAACACAGCGAGCGAACGTTTCCAGAAGTTTATTAAACCGTTATTTCGCTACAAACAGCACGAAACACCGCTGAAAACTATTAAATTTAATAACTGTATAACAGTGCACAAATAACTTTGTCAGTAGTTAGCTTTATAACCGATTCAGCTACAACGGCATGCTTCGAAATGTAAACACACTACTCCACTATTAGTATCTTTCAAAACTGAATAGTTGATTTGAAGAAACGAGCAGTAGAGCTTTAATGACCTGTTTTCTGGCTCACAGCACTCATCACAAATACGCTGAATCGCACATGAAAGCATTCATTTGAATTTCAAATAATCTCGGGTCACTACATTGCAGTTATGTAATCCACATTGTTCATCCCGATTACAGTGCCGGAACAAGATGAACAAGACCGCTTCAGCTGTATCATAATTCTTTATTTATGATCCAACTAGTTTCGTGGAGCTAAAACCACATATTCAGGGATACACATTTCTTTCGTAACTTATTCTAAACAATAACCAGTACATGACCCGACAATGATAAAAATATTTAACAGTCAAGAGGTCGGTAGTACAATTTAAAATAGAGCAGAATGCAGGAAACAATATCCAGATACTGCAAAACCTAATGTTTGACAACGTCGTGACAATGCGAGATCTGCAGTGACCTCCTAGACGAACCATTCGTCGGCCCCTCTTTAACTGCGCCGTCAGTGCGACGGATGGCTAAGGGTTCGATTCCCGGCTGGGTCGGTAATTTTCTCCGCTCGGAGACTGGATGCTGTGTTGTCCTTACTATAATATCATCATAATTGGCATTGCTATTTAGTTGACGGAATGGGCACGGCACGAAAGGCAATAAATTGAAAGAAAAAGGTCGTCTAGATGGACTCTGCGGAGCTCGTGTTGTCGTGATAATATGAAGCAATTAGATTTCCTGCATCGGGATGATGATCCCTGCTTTCTGCTCTATTTTAAATTGACAGGTAAACATGTTTATCACAAGTGGACAAAGACTGTTAGGTCATGTAATGCCTATGGTTTAGAATAAATTACGAAATGAATATGTATCCCTGAAGATGTGGGTCTAGTACTGCGAAACTTATCGGAACATAAATAAAGATCTATCATACAAATGAAGAGGTTTTATTAAGTAAAATGAGGGTGGATGGGTGAATAAAGGAAAGGAAAGAGAAGGAACTGATCAGGTGCATCAGGACTCTATACGGAATTAGTGGCTACTAGTGAGAATGTGGGGTAGACCGTGACTCGAACCCGGGATCTCCTCTTTACTAGACAGTTGCGTTATCCACTACTCCACCAGGACACATTGTCTACGGCAAATGCGCGGATTGTCTCGGCACGGTCCCCGACAGATCCGCACTCCCACCTGGCGCCACATATCCACAGCCTCCTTCCATGCCCTCCATGCTCCCTAATTTTAGGTTCTCTCTGGAGGTGGGACATTAATGTGCATCTGAACTGAAGGTTGTGGATTAATTGTTCATCGAGGCGAATCAATTATATGAATGCGTGGTTTCTGATCTTTTGAACATATCTGAAATAACAGACACTATGCATTCATATAACTGAAACGGTCTTGTTTCTTTCACTGGTGCCATGTCCCACACTGACGCAGGGTCGGCATTGTTAGGCTCAAATGGTTCAAATGGCTCTGAGCACTCTGAGACTTAACAGCTGTGGTCAACAGTCCCCTAGAACTTAGAACTACTTAAACCTAACTAACCTAAGGACATCACACACATCCATGCCCGAGGCAGGATTCGAACCTGCGACCGTAACAGTCGCACGGTTCCAGACTGCGCGCCTAGAACCGCGAGACCACCGCGGCCCATTGTTAGGGACGGATTTGGCAATGTTAGTGGAAAGGGGTGGCTGGATGCCCTTCCTGCCGTCATCCTGTACCCCGAGGGACGGAATTAGTGTACCCCTACTGTCTGTGTTGAGTGTAATTAATGGAATAGTGTGAGTGTGTTCAGATGTCTGCGAGTCGTGTAACTAAGGCGGAACGTGGGGACCAGCCCGGTATTCACCTAGCGGGATGTGGAAAACCGCCTAAAAACCACATCCAGGCTGGCCGACACACCGGCCCTCGTCGTTAATCCGCCGGGTGGATTCGATCCGGAGCAGGTGCGCCTACCCGAGTCCAGGAAGCAGCGCGTTAGCGCTCTCGGCTCCCCTGGCGGGTTAAAGCGTTTTTTTTTTTTAATCATGGTACAATGCTACAGCTGTGGTTCCTCACAGTACAAAATTTGCTGTAGTGTTAGTGTAAGTGAAGTACGTGAGACGATTTAGTAAATGAATGTGTTTGGTGTTTGTCCTTCTTCTACATTCCAACAGGTAAAACATTACAGCGTTGTGTGATATACGGTACTGAAAATGGACGTTGCCAAAATTTGAGCTCAGTGACTCTGTTTCACGTTGTTAAGGAAAATGCTACAGTATGGTGTGAGTATATTGGGTTTTTTCTTTTCTGTGTTACTGCTGAGCCTCGGTGCGCAATAGGTAACGTAACGGACAGTCTAGTCCCCGCAAGATCTCCTTACAGACGGTAGACAGTTTGTCTTAAGGAGTCTGAGCAAATGTATGTCACTGCACTACTCTTTGCTACAATCCAGTTACACAAGAAGTGGTAACAGCAGGGCTTAATTTTGGCCGGAACGCGCTGGAACGGCATACCGGCGCCTCAGAGGAAGTTTTTGTCGAATTCACTGGAGCAAGTCGGCCCGGAGATTTAAAATGGTAAACTTGTACTAAATCGCAGCATTACTGTGATTTGCCGCTTGCGCCTGCATCAATGTGCGTGACAGTGGGTGACCAACATGATGCGACAGGCAAGGTGTGAAGCGTGGTGCTTGTGTGTGTAGCGCGCGCGCGCTGGTGTGTGTGTGTGCGCGTGTGTGTGTGTATTACTGGTGCAGTATACCAAAGGTGAGTCGAGTTTCATTCCGAAATCGTGATTAGTACATATTGGTAACCTTCCTGTCGACTGTTTACGACTGGCAGCAGTCTGAGAGATCTACAGTACAACCAACGTAAGTTCAGCTTCGTTCCGAAGTTGTGGTAGGTACAAAACGCCTTTTTTCGACGACCGACAGCGATCTTGTTGCAGGGCAACGTCTCATGTTGTGTGTGTCAACGATAAATAAATAACGTAAGTAGTATCTGAACATGACCGTCTGTATAACATGCTTTCACGAAGTCTTGTTCCTTCCGTGTCATAATTGACGCCTAGTTTTTGATCGACTGCTATGGTACAAATGACACACGGAATTAACGTTTCGTAATACTTATCATGGGAACCTTCGTGTTCAAATGTGGTGATTATTTGTAGTAATGAATTTTAACTGAAAACAGTCCAATTGAAATACAACTCAGTGAGTAGAAGACAAATGACACATGGTTACTAAAACAAATCCGACAAATTTTGGGTATACGATAAATCGCACAAATCTAAGGGCTGTCAATTCGACTAAATACCTAGGAATTACAATTACGAGCAATTTAAATTGGAAAGACCACATAGATAATGTTGTGGGGAAGCCGAAACAAAGACTGCGCTTCGTTGCCAGTATACTTAGAAGATGCGACAAACCCACTAAAAAGACAGCCTACATTACACTTCTCCGTCCTCTTCTGGAATATCGCTGCTCAGTATGGGATCCTTACCAGGTAGGATTGACGGAGGACGTCGAAAAAGTGCAAAGAAGGGCAGCTCGTTTCGTGTTATCGCGCAATAGGGGTGAGAGTGTCACTGATATGATACGCGAGTTGGGGTGGCAGTCACCGAAACAAAGGCGGTTTTCTTTGCGGCGAGATCTATTTATGAAATTTCAATCACGAACTTTCTCTTCCAAATGCGAAAATGTTTTGTTGACTCCCACCTACGATCATCATAATAAAATAAGAGAAATCAGAGCTCCAACTGAAAGATTTAGGTGATCCTTTTTCCAACCAGTGGAATGGTAGAGAAAAAGTATGAAAATGGTTCGATGAACCCTCTGCCACGCGCTTAAGTGTGAACTGTAGAGTAACGATGTAGATGTAGATGTAGAAGCGTTTACTAAACATCTGATTCCCTGATTGTACGTGATCTCGATGGGCCAGGAATATCTTCATAGTCATTCGTCGCTAAATGGTTTATTAATTAACACTGGACATACGTCACTGAGCAGCTACAATGCATCTGTCTGAAAGCGGCGGCTGGCAGCAGTTGCAAACATGACGTCATAGTCACCAACACTACCGACTTTTGCCGATGTGTCTCGAGCAGAACTTGAGAGCAAAGCAACACTGTTACGGGAACAGACAGCAGCACCTGTTGTTTACATTAAATCTTATGGTTTTATACCTTTATTGTTTTGCTAAATACTAAATTGCACTGCCTGTATTCTTCTAATGTACTTTGGAATCTCTTTCAGACACGCATGCATGTGAAGCAACAAGCACTGCAGCCATCGACAGCTGTATAAAATACCAGAATCATTTCCGCAGTTGCGAATATGGATAAACTTTGGCTGCACTATGCATTGGTGACAATGAAAATTATACCGGGCCACGACTCGAACGGGCTTGACGCGAGCTGTCACGAATGTATACTGTAGGCAGGGTTTAGCCAAATTCGCAACTGCGAAGATGATTCTCGTATTTCATACGGTTGTCGATCGATGCTTCAGACATGGATGCATCTTTTAAGGACGTCGCAAAGTACATTAGAACAGCACAGCCACTGCAATTTGGGTCAAATGGCTCTGAGCTCAATGGGACTTAATTTCTGAGGTCATCAGTCCCCTGCAATTTGGTATTTTATGTGTAATAACGGGGTTTCGACTTTTATCATACGTCTCCCCCTCTACGGTATTCACAGTATCTACGCGAGCATAGGATGTAGACACAAGCGGTGACGTATGGAAGTTTGTTTCATCCCAGGGAGCGTGCTCGGGTGGCCGAGGCGGTCCTGGTGACCGCTCGTGTCGAGCGGAAAAACCGGGTTCGAGTCCCGGTCCGACACAAATTTTCACTGCCACCAGTGCATCATGCAGCCAAAGTGTAGCCAAATGCGCAACTGCGAATGTGATTCTCGTATTTATTGTTTTGATTATAAGAGATTAAGTTTTAAACATCTGAATTTCAGAACAATATTTTGTAAACATTATTTCTCATTGTAAGTTTTATCAGAAGTTTTCAAAAATCGAAATTTGTGATTTTCATAGATGAGGAGGGGGCAGTGGGTACGATGGAGTTGTCGCAAGCTCGAATCCTGCGCCGGGCATGGATGTGTGTGATGTCCTCAGGTTAGTAGGGTTTACGGAGTTCTAAGTCTAAGAGACTGATAACCTCAGATGTTAAGTCCCTTAGTGGTCAGAGCCATTTTGAACGATGGGGTTGTGTGATTGAAGAGGTGCGTTTCGAGACCTAAAATTTTAAATTAAACACTGATAACGGCTCTCGATGTTTCGAAAACGTTGATCTAGATCTACATCTACGGATATTGTCAACAGACAACTGTGAAGTGCATAGAAGAAAGTTCTTCCCAGTGTCCCATGTTTTAGGGTTTCTTCATTTTCCATTCACGAGAGGAATGTGAGAAGATTGAATATTTCAGTATGTCTGTCAGTCTTATCTTCGCGTTTCCGGTTACCTAGGTTCCTCTGTTAATACTGGTTCTTGAAACATCGAAAGTGGGCTTTTGAGGGACAGCGTCTGCCAGTTCAGGTTTTTCATCATTTTCGTGACACTCTCCTGTGAGTCAAAGCAAAATGTCACCATTTGTCATGCCCTTCTTTGTATACGTCCAATACCCCTTGTTACGACTGTTTGGTGTGGATCCTACACGCTTGAGCGACTGCAAAAACACATTTTTTCCACGTGTTTTCCCACAAATACACAGTGAGAAATGCTTGCTGGTGCGTAAATACAGGTGCTAGAGAAGCCTGCAAATTGTGTTTTTGTATTTGACCACAAGCAGCATCTCCACAGTGTCCTCAATACATTGCAGGTGTCGTGGTCGGGATAGTGTTCTGTGTATTTGTGGACGCATTGTGTCGCAATAAACGGATTCGAAAATGGGAAAATTGTTGGGTCTCATATGGGGTACTTCCGTAACAAAAGTAGCCTAAGTGTTACGCTCACTGAAGAGAATTGTGACGAAAAGTAAGAGGGCCAGCTGCAAAAGTCACTGTAGAACTGAACGTCGAACTCGGAGCTATGCTAGCATCAAAACAACGCAGAAGGAGCTCCGTAAGCAGCGACATGGAATTCCAGAATCATTCATCAGTGGTGCAAATGCCCGTAACAAGAAAATTGGTGCTGAGGCCAAAAGTCTGTATTATGGATCAATAGAAGAAAGTCATCTGGTCTGATGAGTCTTATTGCACCGTGTTTCCAAATTCTGTCCGAGTTTACGTCCAAGAAGTGGAATATGGCGGGTGTTCGGTGATGATTTGGGCGGTCATATCGTGTTATTTCATGTGTCCCATGGTTTCTCTGAAAGGTCTTTGTACTGATAAGGATTATGTGTCCAGTTTTTTCGAAGAGATCCACCCCAGGGTAGAGTGTTTGTTCCCCAGTCGTGATGCTGAGTCCGAAACGACAAGGGCCCTGTTTACACGAATGGCATAGTCCAGGACCGGTTTTGTAATGAGCAGAAGGATGAATTTTTGCAGTCACCAGATCTCGGTATTATTGATTTGTGGCATACTTTGAAGATCGCTATCCACCTCCATCATCGTTTTCTCAAGTTGGAAATACTTAGCAGAAGCAAAGGTATAAGGTGCCCCTAAAAATCATGCAGGCCCTGTATTATCGATGCCGAGATGATTGGCAGCTGTTCTGATGTCAGCGGGTTTCCTACAACGTATTAGGCTTGGAAATTTGTTGCGTTTATCTCCATATTTTTGTCCACCTACTGTATGTACTGAATGTTTCAGATACGATGTATGTTACAAAATAATAAGTGAGAGGGATATTTAAGAAACCTAACACATTATGCTGAGCTACAACCATAGTTTATTTAGTACTTTCCCGAGAGTTAGACAAACGAATTGTTATTCTTTAAAATAGAAAGTTATACTTTTAATTTAGGTAACAGAACTACTTGCAAATCTATTTAAATCAAATTTCTATCAATTTTAGTTATGGAGCTAGAAACGTTGAGTTTTAGGATTGGATGCGACATGCCGTCCATACTTCGCTGTATTCAGATGAATGTTCTGGTGCTGGAAGTGAGGCGTTCAAAGTAGTTCGGCTGTCGGACCCCCTCCGTCTAATAGGCGCTGCTCATGCATGATTGTTTACATCTTTGGGCGGCTCTAGTGACATCTATGAACAGTCAAAGGGACTGTGTCTGTGCTACAACATCTACCGTCAACGTATAATTTCAGGAGTTCTGGGAATCGGGGCGCTACAAAATTTTTTTGATGTTTGTATTAGTACCAATGCAATCGACTGTTAGTAGTAAACAAAGTAATAAACAGCATGTAAAGTCAGTGCCAGTGTCGCTTAAAGGGTTGAGTCAACATTCACACCCCATACGTCGCTCACCCTCGCGTCAGACACGTATCAGCACAGTTGGAAAAAACTTTCTACGCTTTTAAAAGATTGCTTGAAGGAATGTTTACAGTTTGATTTCACGAAAGCCGATTTCTATCCTATTTCATCCGAATTTCCACGCTTTATCCATCGGCGGATTCTTAAGCTCTTGGAACTGGGAAAGTTGCGGAGAACGTACATCTTAAGATCCTTAGCACCTGACAGATAATCTATCGATTCATGACCTCAAACCAAGGCTAATCGACACTGCGAGTGCTTTGTTATGAAGATATTATACGTACAAGGTGACAGTTATTGAACTATATGAAAAAAAGTAAATTAGTTACAAACTACGGCCTGCACACACTTAATTCAACAAGTAAACGTCACCACAGATTCAGATTTAGGTTATGACATGTTCGATGTACGACATGTTCGATAAGCCCGCCATCATTGGCAATGATGTGGCGCAGACGAATAGCGAAATTCTGCATGATCCGCTGAAGTGTCGGAACATCGATGCTGTCGATGAACTCCTGAATGGCTGTTTTCAGCTCAGCAATGGTCCTGGGGTTATTGCTGTACGCCTTGTCTTTAATACAGCCTCACAAAAAGGAGTCGCTTGTGTTCTCCTGAATGCATAGCTCAGAGCGCCTCTACACGACCTGCAGACGAAATGTGAAGTTGCTGGTAACACGGAGCAAAAAACTTCATCCACGCTATGTTTGAAGTCATCTAAGACTGTGGATCCGGTGACTTTAGGTACGCAACATCAGTTCAAAAAAGGATATTATTTTGCTAATTCAATACAACCTGTTGTCATCAAGAAGACATATTCCAGTTACTTGTAGAATCATCGACAGCTTTCATTTATGAGGGTAAAGTTCATGAACTTAGAAATTAAATTATCACCCTACGATGGAGAGAAAGCAGCGCAATAGATAAATATTGCAGTTTAACGTGTGATTACAAAGTGTTGTTCATTTTCAGACGACTTTTCATGGACTTGTCACCGGCTGCGGAAATATACATGATTATAAAGTATGTACTATTTACAGCTGAGGACGATCTTTTACCTGCTTCTCGGCTGTGTGAAACGCAGTCAGTTACATCTTATAGTTGTGTACAAACTTAAACGCAAGCGTACTTCTGAGAAACGAAAATTTACTTGTATTGAAGTAATACAGGACTGAATAATCCTTACTTAAATACCTCTTGTGTAAGTACCGATTACGATGCATGTACTCGCACTGCAAATGCTTAAATGTATTTCCATTTTGTAGGTGAGCTCAGCGTTGCTTATTTTCATTGCGCTATGCTGCATCTTAAGGAAGTGTCGTTAACAATCTCATTAGCGTCCAAGCCCCGATAATGCGATTGCCTATTGAATGATATAAATAATATTGCAATGCCAATCGAAAATGGGTCATTTCCGAAAGCTCATTGTGTCGTAATGAACTGCAGGGTCGTGGCGTCCTTGAGAAGAGGTGGTTTGCCGGCAGCTGCGCTACAGAAAACGGGATCGATAGCGCGCGCTGTACTGCATAGAACATTCGAGCGGTCCAGCCGGCGGCTGCGGTGCTCCGAGGCAAACGACGCAAGAGACGTGGGTGATAGATACCCTTTAAGAAGTCTTTTTGAGCTTGTAATAGTTCTTTATTTACGTGACCATTACGGCACTCCAACCCCAGTTCTCGATACCAGTAATATCGTACTTCTTGTCTGCGAAGTAACAGACATATGTTTGGCACATTTTCACATTTGGTTTTCTTAATATATAGGTACTCCGATGTATCGATATATTACAGTGATATGGTTCTTGTGTGTATTCATTTCTGTGAGACTATCATAATCTTTGACTTACTTGTAACCGTTTTGGCACGAATGCGTACAGAGCTGTCTTTGTTTCACTTTGCAGGAGTTGTTATTTCGCTTAGGAAAAGAACAGTCAAGTCTTGTGTTTGGTTAAAGTGGAAATTAAATATATGAACATTGATAAAAAAAACTATTTTCTTGATGATGTGGCAATTTAGAAGTATATGTGAATTTACAAGAAGTTTAATAAAAATGTGGATCATGAACACCAAGTCAAAAATTATTTCCACGTTACCATTGTTCTGATCTGGGATTGTTTGACCATTAAGAATTTCCTGAAAATGGCATTTTTTAGGTCTTCAAATATTGCTAAAATACAGATCTGGACCTGCTAGCAGTCAAAGTGGAATCACCCTAGAATCAACAAGATGAGCCATAACAACTTCGACGAAATCTACGTGGGAATCCATTCAAGATAAGTGCCAAAATTAATGACTTTTTCACAGTGACTTCATTATATCCATTCTGACGATACCATCCACAGTCAATAACTTTGTTGTTGCCCGATAAAGCGAACATATGCTGCGTGAGCAACATTATTAATCTGATTTCTAACCTACTTTTCAAGTGGTGGTATCGTTAAAAGCTGTTACCACGAATCTGGAAATTAATGAGGTTTCCATATGGAACAGCACATCATCTCTCCCCTGCTAGAAGTTGTGACTATAATACGATAACAACAGTGAGCGAACAGGATACTACGGAGACTACAACTACCCGAAACAGCGTTGAGACCACTTGACAGGAAACTACTGATTCGATCAGTGGAAGCTCTAGAGAACGCTACACGCGATGAATTAGTTCATGGTGACTTTATGTGAGACAGTGTGAAACCTTATTGAGAGACTATTCCAGATAGGCGCAAGTATTAGATACTGGACAGCAGACTATCACTCTTGATGTGTGTGAAAAAGTCTGAACATGTGCTGTGGTATGCGGCAGTTTGCGAGTGTGGAAACTGTGAAATTCACATCTCTTTCCCAATATCCGTCAGCGCTAATGTCTTTCCTTATACTGCTTCAGGTAAGGAAGATTTTTGTGCTTTTAAATATCTATCGGGTATTCAGCTAGGTGTAGACCTCCCAGAAGGCGCGATATTTCGCCATCTTCATGCATTCCTAGCGATGCCTGTATATTTCAAGAAGTCGGCTTTCCGAAATATCGGGCCTTGGGCGGCCAACAAGTGCTTAATATCCATGAAACTTTCAAAATCTTATCACCGGAAAACCTAAAACCACACGATTTAACTAAATTGTTTCACAAGGCAACAATGATGTCATTTACAGATGAGCAATACTTCTTGAGCACCTTTCAAACTTATTTACCGCCTTTGCTTGGAACTCTACCCCTGTTGCTCCTTCGGCGTTGGCTGCACAATAAAGTGAAATCATATCCTTTTCCATAGTTACACATTTCTTATACGCATCCTAGTAGGTGTTACTATCTGGACATCAGTACTGTCTGACAACCTACATAAAAAGGACCAAGGATCTCAGATAGAGCTTCCCATAACTTATTTGACGACGTTCGAACGTTGCCAGTTCTCTTATGCGATTTGTCTGTAGCGATATAATTTGCGCATAGTACCATTGCCAGCAAGTTGATGTCCCACAGGCAAGAAATATTTATGAAAAATGAGGAAGCAGTATAAGAATAAAACTAACTCTAGGAACATGAAATATACGTAAACAGAGATTAACCAGAATATAAATCTTCCATAATTGTTAAAATGGGTTTAACGAATATAAGTCAGATCCTCCAACACGGGAGAGTTGTGTGCTACCACCTATATCTTCTCTTCATATAAAAGAAAATGTCCTGACTGACTGACTGACTGACTGACTCATAATCACCCAGTCCAAGCCCTAAGGGTAGGAACTTGAAATTTGGAGAGGATGTGGATCTTAAACTTTAGGCCCGGTTTAAGAAGGGATTTTCTGAAATTACATCCCTAAGGAGCTGAGTTAGGGGATGAAACGTATTTTGAGAATATGTACATATTAAGGAAACTTTGAAGCTAGGATTACGAAAATTGGTATTTCGTTTATCGGTCAGAAATAAAAAATAAGTGTTTCAACATTTTTGGAAATTAAATCCCTATGGGGTGAAATAGCGGGCGAAAGCTGTTTGGAAAATAAATTATTATTAAAGAACTACTAAAGTTTTTTTTAAAGCTACCTCTATGAAAATTGGTATTAGACTTCTCAGTCAGAAAAAAAGAACACTTTTTTCACTGTTTTTCGAAATTCACCCCTAAAGGGGTGAAACAGGGCATGCAAGGTTTTATGAAAATATTTCATTACGAAAGTAATTTTAAAGCTAAATCTACGAAAATGCAAGGTTTTATGAAAATATGTCATTATGAAAGTAATTTTAAAGCTAAATCTACGAAAATTTGAGTTTGTCTTCTTCAGTTAGAAATAAAATATTACGTGTTCCACAGTTTTTGGAAATTCAACCCCTAAGGAGGGTGAAATTGGGCCTGATTTATTCACTGATTCACCATTGCTCAGCCCAAAACCGCTAGGGATAGAAACTTGAAATTTGTGTAAGATGTTGATCTTATACTGAAGGCTTCGTTTAATCAGGGTTTTCGACGGTGCTGAGCCGCAGTCATACGGTATTTTTTGAAGGAATACACCACCATTTGACTGTGTGTGTGTGTGTGTGTGTGTGTGTGTGTGTGTGTGTGTGTGTGTACAATTTAGTTTTCGGTTTTCACACTATTATCGAGTTCAATATTTTTAGACCATTAACATCACTTTGCTGTGTCTGTGCAGGATGAGCAGTGTATGTGTCGCTCTGCCCAGTACATAGGAAAATTATGTTAATGGTCCAAGAACACTGTACTTGATAATGACTTGAGGACGAAGATCTAGATCGTACACTGGAGACATACAGAAATATAGAGTCAAACTGTGGTGTACTGCTCCAAAAAATAAAAAATAAAAAATATTTTTAAGAGATTGTTGAAATTACGCTCCATAAGGGGTGAATGAAGTAGGGGATGAATTTTTTTTAATGTCGCTATTATGACAATTTTGAAGCTGGAACTATGAAAATTTGTATTTGGTTTCTCGGTCAAAAATAAAATCTATGCGTTTCAACATTTTTGAAAAAAAGAAGTAAAATAGTGGGTGGAAGTTTTCTTAGTAAATCTTTATCTAACTATTACAAAGTATTTTTACAGCTACATCTCTGAAATTGGTATTGGACCTCTCGGCTAGAGATTAAAAAATACACGTTTCAGTGTTTTTTGGAAATTCAGCCCCTAAGTAGTTGAAATATGGAATGAAAATTGTATGACATTACTTCATTATGAAAACATTTTTGAAGTTAAATCTTAAAGAATTTGTATTTGGCTCCTTGGTTAGAAATTTAAAAAAGTGTGTGTTTCTGTGTTTTTTTTAATATTTCATTATATTGAACCAATTTTATGCTAAATGTATGAAAATTGATTGTTGACTTCTAAGGAAATGTGCATTAGGGGAGAACTTAACGTGCAGTATTAACAACTACTCGAATCAGTTCTTCATCAGAAGTACATTCAGAAAAGACATTCTTTCACAGCCTTAATTAGCATGAAAAATTTAGAAGATGTCACAATCTGCGAACAACATAAAAATATTGTCAAAGAAGAACAGAAATATCTGTGCAGATCGTACAGTCTATGCGAGCGAAGCAATAAGCCCTAACCTAGTCCCTGTATATAAAAGGAAATGTCCTGACTGATTGCCTCCTCACTGCCCAGTCCAAATTGCTGTGGACAAAAACTTGAAATTCGGAGAGGATGTTGACCTTATACTATAGGTATCGTTTAAGAAGGGATTTTTTGAAATTTCACCATTAACTGGTTGAAATAGGAGATTTTTTGAAAATATGTCATTGTTAAGGCAATTTTGAAGCTAGAACTAGGAATATTGGTATTTGGTTTCTCAGTCAGAAATAAAAAGTTGTGTTTAAGCCATTTCGACATTCAAACCCTAAGTGGGTGAAACAGTGATCGAAAGTATTTTTTAAATAAATCATTATTAAAGAACTATGTAATGCTAAGCATATACATGCGAGCTAATCAGCTGCCCAGTATTGGTATGAGGCGAATTTACTTACATGGCTGGGCCTTGAGGACAGGGCACGCCTGTGCCAGCCCAGCTAGTTGACCATTAACATTCCACAGTGAATGAACCTCTGAACTAACGACTTTCACAAGCTTCATGCGATTTCAACATACAGTATCTCAGACGATAGCATTGCACTATAGCTATTAACCCTGAAAGTTACGTATTTGTATCTAAATTATTTATTGATGTGCTACATCTGTATATCTGTTTCATTATGTAAATGTTTGTCAGAATATTGTATCCGCCACAGTTGCACAGTAAATGAATACAGCTTGAACACCTCACAGTGTGATCTGGAAAGTGGTAATCTTGAATCAAATCTTGTTTATAAAGCTTAAAGATGGTGTAGTTTTGGTGGGGATGGACTTCAGCCGAAAGAAAAGGAGACACTGGTGGAATACTACAGGAGCCAAGCGGAGACTGGTAATTTTGGGATTAAGAGCTCAAGGGAACGATTCTGGACACCTTATGTCGATTTCTTGAATATGCGTGGTCAGATTTTGGAGATGTTTGATTCTGAGTGGTGAACAGCTGCTATCATACTTCTGAAGGGACTTTATAATTCGAGAAATCTGAATGTGTTCCAGAGGAGGACCCTAACTTTTTACACTTGCAATACAGAACTGTGCATAGACAGAGTATGAGTTATTATTCTTTGTATCGTGTGTGTTAATTTCTAAATCATCATGTTGAACTCTGAACTATTTTGAGCTGGTGAATATTTCATGTATTGTAATCAGGAAATGGACTTAGTTTTCGTGTATCTTTGATGGCTATTTCGTTTGGGGATTTTGCTACCATTCTCTTTACGCTCACAACGTAATTTTACTGCATTTGACAAGGGTATTTTCTGTCTGTATTCTTAACGAATGTTGTAGAACCGCTTCCTGTTTGAGATGTCCTTTCTTGAATAAACATTATTCAGCATAATTCTCTGTCAGCTACATTAGTTATAGATGTTGGAATAGAACCTTTATTAAATTATTCATTTAACGTCAGTTTTGTATTTCTGTGTACTTTACTAACTCACAATTCTAGTCAGTGCATAGGCTATTTGACTGCACGATCACAGCTACAGATTGTTATACGTAGCGAATTAGCTGTGGAGCAAGAAAGTAGACATGCACGGCTCAATCCGATGACTACATCGAGCTATTCTATGGAAACAGACCCATGCATAGCCAAAGTACTTAAATTACGAGGTACCTTAAGTAAAAACACAACTAGTTCGCTCGTATGGAGTGCCGTTTAGAGGAGCAATACGTAAGCAGTAGCCCTTAGGTACAGTCGCAAGCACTAAAGCATTTTGACCAAGAACTATGAAAATTGTTACTTGGCTTCTCGGTTACAAATAGAAATACACTCCTGGAAATTGAAATAAGAACACCGTGAATTCATTGTCCCAGGAAGGGGAAACTTTATTGACACATTCCTAGGGTCAGATACATCACATGATCACACTGACAGAACCACAGGCACATAGACACAGGCAACAGAGCATGCACAATGTCGGCATTAGTACAGTGTATATCCACCTTTCGCAGCAATGCAGGCTGCTATTCTCCCATGGAGACGATCGTAGAGATGCTGGATGTAGTCCTGTGGAACGGCTTGCCATGCCATTTCCACCTGGCGCCTCAGTTGGACCAGCGTTCGTGCTGGACGTGCAGACCGCGTGAGACGACGCTTCATCCAGTCCCAAACATGCTCAATGGGGGACAGATCCGGAGATCTTGCTGGCCAGGGTAGTTGGCTTACACCTTCTAGAGCACGTTGGGTGGCACGGGATACATGCGGACGTGCAATGTCCTGTTGGAACAGCAAGTTCCCTTGCCGGTCTAGGAATGGTGGAACGATGGGTTCGATGACGGTTTGGATGTACCGTGCACTATTCAGTGTCCCCTCGACGATCACCACAGGTGTACGGCCAGTGTAGGAGGTCGCTCCCCACACCATGATGCCGGGTGTAGGCCCTGTGTGCCTCGGTCGTATGCAGTCCTGATTGTGGCGCTCACCTGCACGGCGCCAAACACGCATACGACCATCATTGGCACCAAGGCAGAAGCGACTCTCATCGCTGAAGACGACACGTCTCCATTCGTCCCTCCATTCACGCCTGTCGCGACACCACTGGAGACGGGCTGCACGATGTTGGGGCGTGAACGGAAGACGGCCTAACGGTGTGCGGGACCGTAGCCCAGCTTCATGGAGACGGTTGCGAATGGTCCTCGCCGATACCCCAGGAGCAACAGTGTCCCTAATTTGCTGGGAAGTGGCGGTGCGGTCCCCTACGGCACTGCGTAGGATCCTACGGTCTAGGCGTGCATCCGTGCGTCGCTGCGGTCCGG
Organism: Schistocerca gregaria; assembly: GCF_023897955.1. Taxonomy (NCBI): domain Eukaryota; kingdom Metazoa; phylum Arthropoda; class Insecta; order Orthoptera; family Acrididae; genus Schistocerca; species Schistocerca gregaria. Next base: position 1,003,886,872 of record NC_064921.1, read on the forward strand.
TCCCAGGTCGACGGGCACGTGCACCTTCCGCCGACCACTGGCGACAACATCGATGTACTCTGGAGACCTCACGCCCCACGTGTTGAGCAATTCGGCGGTACGTCCACCCGGCCTCCCGCATGCCCACTATACGCCCTCGCTCAAAGTCCGTCAACTGCACATACGGTTCACGTCCGCGCTGTCGCGGCATGCTACCAGTGTTAAAGACTGCGATGGAGCTCCGTATGCCACGGCAAACTGGCTGACACTGACGGCGGCGGTGCACAAATGCTGCGCAGCTAGCGCCATTCGACGGCCAACACCGCGGTTCCTGGTGTGTCCGCCGTGCCGTGCGTGTGATCATTGCTTGTACAGCCCTCTCGCAGTGTCCGGAGCAAGTATGGTGGGTCTGACACACGGGTGTCAATGTGTTCTTTTTTCCATTTCCAGGAGTGTATATGTGTTTCAATGTTTTTCGATATTCAGTTCCTTAGGGGCTGAAATAAGAAATGAAAATTTTTATGAGAATATTTAGTTATGTTAAAACATAGAGGGTGCTGATGTTATACTGTAGGGATCATTTAAGATGTTGTTTTTCCCTGCACTGAGTGTAATATAACGGAATATACCCAACTGCATGGAAAATAAGCATAATTCGACCCATCCCTAAGATCGAAAACCCGCAACTGCCTAGTGATTACCGACCAATTAGCACTCTGCCTGCTGTTTCCAAAGCACTTGAATATATTGTTCATGACCAAATCACTGAACACTTGCATGAATTCAGTCTATATGACAAATTTCAATCCGGTTTCCGTAAACATCACAGCAGAAACACTCCTCTAATTAAAGTAACTGATGACCTGAAATATGCCATCGACAATCGAAAGGCAACAATATTGACGCTACTGGACTTCAGCAAAGCTTTTGACACTGTTAACTTTGACATATTACTCAGAAAAATGCAACAGCTTAATTTCTCTGGTAGTGCAATGAGATGGTTTGAAAGATACTTAAAAGACAGACAGCAATGTGTTGTCTGCGTAAAGGAAAAATCTTCCTGGAAACATGTTTCTTCAGGAGTGCCACAAGGATCAGTCTTAGGACCACTTTTGTTTTCTTTATATGTCAACGATATTTCGTCGGTTTTGTCCTCCTGTAAACATCATTTCTATGCCGACGACCTCCAGCTCTACCTAAGCGTCAAACCCGAAGACGTAAACACTGCAATCGCCCTGATGAATGATGATCTGTCTTCAGTAGTGACATGGGCGAAAAAGCTGGGGCTTAAATTAAATGCAAAAAAGACGCAAGTAATCCTAATAGCCCATCAGAAATTAATAAGTTCAGATTTCCGCGAACGGCAACCTCCTATTCTGCTCGACGGTACTCCAATACCATATCAGAAAACAGTGAAGAACTTGGGTGTAACTTTGGACGAGCATCTCAACTGGGCGGAGAATACAGTCGCAGTGTGCTGAAAGACGTCTGCTTGTCTCTATGCTCTCAAAAAGTTTCGGAACATATTTCCACAGGACTTGAAACGTCAGGTCGTGCAAGCACTCGTTCTACCGAACCTCCACTATTGTGATGTGATTCAACAAGGCATGAGTAGTAAAAACAAAAGACGGCTAGAGCTAACCATGAATGCCTGTATGCGTTACACCTGCAACATTCGCCGATATGATCATGTTAGTGCTTCATACTCCGAGCTAGGGTGGCTGCGGCAGGACAAACTGCGTGACAACCACACTCTATGTCTCCTCTATGTCTCCTCGTCGCGCAAGCACCCCAGTACCTAGCTTCAGAGATTGAAAACCTGTCATGCCATCATAATCGAAACACGAGGTCACTCTTATCTGGTATCCTAACTGTGCCCACTCACAAAACAAAAACTTTTGCAAACTATTTCTCATTTGCCGCTGTTCGCCTCTAGAACAAACTGCCCCTTACCTTGAGGAAAATTCAATCTCCTGTTGCTTTTAAGACGTTGAAGCATTTCCTACCATCATCCTCATAAAATTCTCCACAAAATTAATGTGCAAGGCCAATCCTCTCATCTGTCAAATAGCAAAGGTAGCGTTTCCTATCTTGCTCCTGAGATGCCTTCCTCTTCATCTATCTCTATTAGCCACGCAGTCTTCTTTTCCTTTATATTTCCTTAATTATGTTTCATTATGTCTCTCTATTGTTCTCCTCTCTTCACCATGAGTCTCCCTCATACTCCCTGCTGCCAGCACTCCTATCTAAAATCTTTCTCTTCAATAATGTATTTTTCCAGGTGTACCTTTCTAATTGTTTATCTCACTTTTTGTATTAGATGTAGTTTAACATGCCTACTAAAACATATAAATGTAAAATAAGTAGAATGCCTGGTTAGATGTAAGAGAGGGCCTGATGGCCCTAATCTTACCAGGTTAAATAAATAAATAAAGGTAGCCAGTATCATATTAATCCGTAACAGAGGATTAAAATAAGCATTACTTCAGTGTCGTTAATTAAAGCCATGTAACTATAAACTACTTTCAGAAAGCTTCTGACATCCTAGCAGCCAACTTGAAAATGTACTCAGCAAACAGTGGTTGTGGAAAGATTATTCATTGTGTTTCTGAATTATTTCAGTCGAAAACTCTCGCAAACATTGCTGTTATTAATAAAACGTTGTATACATAACAACAGTCTTGCTCTGTGAAGCAGAGCTTTGCTCTTGTCTTCATACTACGACCACAATGAACTGACGTAAGTTATTCAGTATCTCCATTAAGAGGGTCTTCTGTGATTCCCAATGAGCAGTGTACTCATTGGAACAGCAACCCAGAGGTTTCGAATGATATACGCAGAGTTAAAAGAGCTGTGCTCAAAGAATTGTCAAAAATTTGAGAAACTGTAATGATTCTACACACTTCTACTCTATTTGTACTTATAGTCTACTTCCCCCCCATTAACCATGGACGCTGCTGTTGGTAGGGAGGATTACGTGCCTCAGCGATGCAGATAGCCATACCGTAGGTGCAACCACAACGGAGGGGTATCTGTTGAGAGGCCAGACAAACGTGTGGTTCCTAAAGAGGGGCAGCAGCCTTTTCAGTAGTTTCAGGGGCAACAGTCTGGATGAGTCACTGATCTGGCCTTGCAACACTAACCAAAACGGCATTTCTGTTCTGGTATGGTACTGCGAACGGCTGAAAGCAAGGGCAAACTACAGCCGTAATTTTTTCGAGGGCATGCAGCTTTAGTGTACGGTTAAATGATGATGGCGTCCTCTTGGGTAAAATATTCCGGAGGTAAAATAGTCCCTCATTGGGATGTCCGGGCGGGGACTACACAAGAGGACGTCGTTATCAGGAGTAAGAAAACTGGCGTTCTACGGATCGGAGCGTGGAATGTCATATCCGTTAATCGGGCGGGTAGGTTAGAAAATTTAAAAAGGGAAATGGATAGGTTAAAGTTAGATATAGTGGGAATTAGAGAAGTTCGGTGGCAGGAGGAACAAGACTTTCGGTCAGGTGAACTCAGGGTTATAAATACAGAATCAGACAGCGGAAAGGCAGGACTGGTTGAAGTCATTTTGACTATTTTTTTCTACCGTGATTGACTCAAGAAATGTGCAAAGGTTTTTAATTACAGCTACCAGTCACAAGTGACTAGTAGAGGTAATTAAAAGCCTTTACAAGGAAGGAGTAGATTTAATAATGATAAAAAAAGGAGCGCGGGTAAGTTACTACGAGCAGTATAGTGAACACATTATTGTAGCCACTACAGACACGAAGCCCACGCCTACCACAGTAGTTCAAGTTTATATCCCAAATGGCTGCGCAGATGACGAATGGATTGAATAAATTTATGATGAAATAAAAGAAAGCATTCCGATAGTGAGGGGAGACGAAAATTGAATAGTAATTGAGGACTGTAATTCGATAGCAGGAAAAGGGAGAGAAGGAAACGTAGTAGGTGAATATGGAATGGGGTAATAAATGAAAGAGGAAGCCGCCTGGTAGAATTTTGCACAGAGCGTAACTTATTCATAGCAAACACTTTGTTTAAGAATCATGAAAGAAGCTTGTATAAGTCGAAAAGGCCTGGAGACACTGGAAGGTTTCAGGTAGATTATATAATGGTAAGACAGAGAATTACGAATCAGGTTATAAATTGTAAGACATTTCAAGCGGCAGATGTAGACTCTGACCACAATTTATTGGTTATGAAGTGTAGGCTAAAACTGAAGAAACTGCAAAGAGGTAGGAATTTAAGGAGATGGGACCTGGATAAACTGAAAGAAGCAGAGGTTGTAGAGAGTTTCAAACAGAGCATTAGGAAACGATTGACAAGAAAAGGGGAAAGAAATACAGAAGAGGAAGAATAGGTAGCTTTGATAAATGAAATAGTGAAGGCAGCAGAGGTTCAAAAATGGTTCAAATGGCTCTGAGCACTATGGGACTTAACTTCTGAGGTCATCAGTTCCCTACAACTTAGAACTACTTAAACCTAACTAACCTAAGGACATCACACACATCCATGCCCGAGGCAGGATTCGAACCTGCGACCGTAGCGGTCGCGCGGTTCCAGACTGTAGTACACTGAACCGCTCGCCACTTCGGCCGGCGGCAGCAGAGGATCAAGTAGGTAAAAAGACGAGGGGGGTAGTAGAAATCCTTGGGTAACAGAAGACATACTGAATTTAATTTATGAAAGGAGAAAATATAAAAATTCAGTATATGAAGCAAGCAAAAAGGAATACAAACGACTCCAAAATTAGATCGACAGGAAGTTCAAAACGACTAAGCATGGATGGCCAGAGGACAAACGTAAGCATGTAGAGGCATATATCACTAGAGGTAAGATAGATACTGCCTACATGAAAATTAAAGAGTCCCTTCGAGAAAACAGAACCACTTGCATGAATGTCAAGAGCTCAGATGGAAAATCAGTTCTAAGCAAAGAAGGGAAAGCAGAAAGGCGGAAGGAGTATCTAGAGTGTCTATACAAGGGCGATGTAATGGACGGCAATATTATGAAAATGGAAGAGGGCGTAGATGAAATGAAATAGGAAATATGATACTGCGTGAACAGTTTGGCAGAGCACTGAAAGACCTAAGTCGAAACAAGGCCTCGGTAGTAGACAACATTCCATTAGAACTACTGACAGCCTTGGGAGAGCCAGCACTGACACAACTCTACCATCTGGTGAGCAAATGTATCAGACAGGCGAAATACTCTCATGCTTCAAGAAGAATATAATAGTTCCAATCCCAAAGACAGCAGGTGTTGACCGATGTATAATATGCCGAACTATCAGTTTAATAAGTCACGGATGCAAAATACTAACACGAACTCTTTACAGTCGAATGTAAAAACTGAAAGAAGCCGACCTTTGAGAAAATCAGTTTGGATTCCGTAGAAATGTTGGAACACGTGAGGCAATACTGACCCAACTACTTGTCTTAGAAGATAGATTAAGGAAAGCCAAACCTACTTTTCTAGCATTTGTAGACTTAGAGAAAACTTTTGACAGTGTTGACTGGAATACTCTCTTTCAAATTCTGATGATGGCAGGAGTTAAATACAGGGAGCAAAAGGTTATTTACAATTTGTACAGAAACACGATGGCATTTATAACAGTCGAGGGGCATGAAAAGGAAGCAGAGGTTGGGAAGGGAGTGAGACAGGGTTGTAGCCTATCCCTGATGTTGTTCAATCTGTATATTGAGCAAGCAGTAAAGGAAACAAAAGAAAAATTCGGAGTAGGAATTAAAATCCATGGAGAAGAAACAAAAACATTGAGGTTTGCCGATGACATTGCAATTCTGCAAAGGACCTGGAAGAGCAGCTGAATGGAATGGACAGTGTCTTGAAAGGGCGATATAAGATGAACATCAACAAAAGCAAAACGAGGATGATGGAGTGTAGTCGAATTAAGTCGGGTGATGCTGCGGGAATTACATTAGGAAATGAGACAATTTAAGTAGTAGATTAGTTTTGCTGTTTGGAGCGCAAAATAACTGATGATGGTCGGAGCTGAGAGGATGTAAAATGTAGACTGGCAATGGCAAGGATAGCGTTTCTGGCGAAGAGAAATTTATTAACATCGAGTATAGATTTAAGTGCCAGGAAGTCTTTCCTGAAAATATTTATATGGAGTGTAGGCATGTACAGAAGTGAAACAAGGACGATAAATAGTTTAGACAAGAAGAGAATAGAAGCTTTCGAAATGTGGTGTTACAGAAGAATGCTGAAGATTAGATGGGTAGATCACGTAACTAATAAGGAGGTACTGAATAGAACTGGGGAGAAGAGGAATTTGTGGCGCTACTTGACTAGAAGTAGGGATCGGTTCGTAGGACATGTTCTGAGGCATTAAGGGATCACCAATTTAGTATTGGAGGGCAGCGTGGAGGGTAAAAATTGTAGAGGGAGACAAAGAGATGAATACACTAAGCAGATTCAGAAGGATGTAGGTTGCAGTACGTGCTTGTAGATGAAGAAGTTTGCACAGGATAGGGTAGCGTCGAGAGCTGTACCAAACCAGTCTCTAGACTGAAGACCACAACAACAGTCTACTTTTATCATCTTTTGTTACAAAGAGCGTTGAAAAAGATTTGCACAGTCGTCTCTAATATTTTTATCTTTTGCAGGAGGAGAACGAATTTTTTTGTGAACGTACTTGTAACGTTTAGCGACAAGTTGGTATACAAAAGGACTATTTTCTTTTATTTACAGGTGATCCATAAAGGACCGTGAAGTAGATGTCAGATTGTGACAACGGTCGGTGATGGAGTTCCTCTTCAAGACCGACGATGACTCTGCCACATAGATGCACGGGAAGATGCTCCCTGTTTATGGGGAGGACACAGTGGATCGCATCAGTATCCAGCAGTGGTTGCAGAGCTTTAAAGAAGGTGATTCCTCTCCACTGGACAATCCACGATGCGGTAGGCCATTGACAACAGTAAGTGATGTGAATAAGGAGACCAGTGATCAAATCATCCACAGTCAACCGGGACCGTTACTGTTAGTCATTGGACAAGCTGCGACGTGCCATCAAGACCCACAGACCACAGCTTTAGGGTCACATCAGGCTACGCATGACAATGCCAAACCTCAAAGGGCCCTTATGATGCAGGAGAAGATCAGGAAAATGGGTTGGAAAATTGTTCTTCATCCTCAATAGAGTCCGGTCTTGGCTCCGTCTGATTTTTACCTCCTTGGTCGTCTGAAGGCCCACCTGCGCGGTAGAACTTTTGATACTGAGAAAGACCTTATTTCCTGTGTCAAGCTGTGGTGTAAAAGTCAATCCACAAAATTTTACCGAAGTGCATTTACATAATGGAAAGAACGTTGGGCCAGGTGCGTCACAGTTGATGGAGACTACAGTGAGGAGACTCAATCTACAGCTAAATGTTCCAAGTATGTTCCCAAACAAAAATTCATTTGCCGCTTGCAAAATAATAAAAAATTAGAGACGACTGAGCAAAACGTTTTGAACGCCGTTTGTAGAAGTGGCGGGTCACACCTGCAAAACTGCGTAATCCTGATACAACCTTTAGAGGCTCTCGTAACGTCTAACTACACACACGCAAAGGACAATAAACTTTACACTTTGAGAACAGTTCACACTTAAAGTGAATTCTCTTACAATTGTTCAGCACCTATAAACCTTCTTGAACATTAATTACGCTGTTGTACCTATTCTGGACTTTTAGTGAAAAACTAGAGGTCGTTCTATCAAGAAACAAATTTTAACACTTGACTCCATACATTTAATTATCTTTTGAATGTCTAATGTTTCCACCAAAACACAGTGCCATTATTTACCACTGAGGCAGCAACTAATACCAATTCACCTTGAGAACTTTCCTTCTGAAAATAAAGAATTCTGTCTCCTAATACTGGTCGCCGTCCAGATGGGACGAATTTTGAAAAGAATCCTGTTCATTAAACTTGAAACATTTACTGAATTTGTCTTTGAATAAATTTAATTTCATCTTTTAGTACCAGAATAAAACTCACAAGATCTTTAACGACTTCCTTTTTCAACAACGTCTTTACGAAACGTTTCAACTAAAAATGAAGTTAGCTATTCTTCCTAATTTGCTTTAGTCTTGAATCTAACCATATAGTGTTACAATAGAACCCATCGAAGTTGCATGTCTCGAAATTTTCTGACGTAAATGAATAAGACAAACATAGCATTAAACGCGATTACTTTTACTCTTAAGAAATAAAAATTTCAGGATAGAATTTAAGCAAAGAAAATACAAGGCACTTTAAATAAGAATGCGACACTTTTGAGAATTTATTGTTACTGTGTTAAACCAAAAGCACTACAGTTTCTATTAACAGAAGTTAGGTTTCCTGTTACTTTAAGAGTCACGAAATAAACTGTCATTAGCTAGCCTTGTCAGAAGCATTGCAGTTGAGAATATGGTGCAAAATAGCTTCCACAATACCATCACCTTCCGTGTTATTTAGACGCACCGAACGTGCCACATTGTCCATCCGCTGGAAACAGTACTGAAATAAGATGGTGCAATTCTTGTAGCGCCATAATTCTGCTTGGAAGTATCTTGTATCCACAGCTGCAATTTCCGTGAGACCACTATTTATTGAAAATGCACTAATTACCACCTTCCTCCTTGAATTGCCCCAATGTTAGCACAAATAATAAAATAATGCAGGGTGCACCATTACATGGCATCACTCAGCCACTGCTAGCTGGCTGTTTCTCCCGCTTCACTCTGCCTGCCGTATTCCTCGTTCCAAAGAAAAGATACCTGAGCTAACCCCACACCGATGCCGACCTGCGGGTCACCGTACTGCGCATTTCTCCAGTAGAGGCGGCGTCCCGGAAATGCAAACTCCACTCCCACTTTCGACAGCAGAATAGCTTTCTTTTCATGACAATAAATTGTTGCTTCCTCAGGAAGAGACAGACTTCACAAATATGACGGTTTTAAGTACGTAAGTGTATAAAAGTGAAATAAAGTGTTCAATTGTTAATCACAATATAATCTTACAATAATTTTATGACTTATCGCTCCCCCAGTTCACACTGAACTAATCGTTAATAAAATATTTCTGATAATGACAGAAATGTAAATGTAACAGTGTTCCATTACAAATCTGTCCTTCGAAAGAGAGGTTACGAATTGAAAGGCGACCGTTTCATTGTGAGCGCCTTTCATATTTCGTGCGGCCGCACTGTGCATAACTCGCTTGTCGACTCAAAGACGATATGTCACTAGTCATCTCTGTCCGTGACAGCGGCTTCTCTGCAAACAGGAAACGGCGTGTATCTCTCACTGCAAGGCTAGAGCTTTGACTGGGGCTGGTAAATCAGAGCGCTAGGTGTGCGTAGTTTGGCTGGTAGCATCCTGCAGTCTGAAGCACAGAGCACACTCATGTCGCGTCTTGACCCGGGCAGCAGGAGTATTCAGACACTTGTCTCGTGTCGCCGGCCGTGGTGGCCGTGCGGTTCTAGGCGCTGCAGTCGGGAACCGCGGGACTGCTACGTTCGCAGGTTCGAATCCTGCCTCGGGCATGGATGTGTGTGATGTCCTTAGGTTAGTTAGGTTTAAGTAATTCTTCGTTCTAGGGGACTGATGACCTAAGATGTTAAGTCCCATAGTGCTCAGAGCCATTTGTCTTGTGTCTTCGACATGGGTGCCTTCGACCAGCAGTTTTCTATCTAATGGTGAGATTACATCAAGCACCGAGCATTCGGGTTTGCATTCACACGACTGGAAACCACGATAGCACTGAAGTTAAGTAAAGTCGTTTTCTTTTCATGTTGCCTTTTTTCCTTTAATGCTGGGTCTTTCTTTCTCGTTTTCAACTGCTTCCGATGACGTGGGGGTCAGTATTCGTCTCTAAGTAAAGCATCTGTAAATTCAGGTAATTTGCAAACAGCGTCTCGCACTCGCACACAAATTTCTAAAAAGTATTTCAAATTATTTTTATCATCATTGTCATCACCAGTCAGTTCGATTGCGAGGCGATATAGCCTCTTCGAGTTGGCGTGCAATATAGAATCCCTGCATGTTCCTCCATTTCTGCCTGTCACGAGCTTCCAGTTGGCATTTTAATTTAGTTTTCTTTCATAAGTCTCTGTACCATTTGTCCAGTCATCTTCCCCTTATTATTTATCATCCTCTTCAACCAGTTACGAGAAAGTGGTAGTGCAACACCTAGACAACGTAACATAAGGAAACAAGTGATAGCAGAAGAGGGGGACATTAATGTTCTTGCTGCTCTTTCAATTGATTCGCACGTTATGTATCGCACAGTCGCACGACGAAATGACACGAGTCAGGCTAGAGTTCCGCGCATTCTCCATCAACATAGGCTCCATCCCTGTCACCTCTCTCTCCAACAAGAGCTGCCTGGAACCGATTATGAGAATCGGGTTAACTTCTGTACGTGAACATTAAGACAGGATACTCCAAGTGTATCAGGTATCTTGCATTGTGATGAAGCCACATTTACCAATTATGGTCAGGTAAACCGCCGAAGCATGCCCTATTAGTTGGCTTCGTCAGGTAGAACGTCAGTGTAAACGTGTGGTGTGGGATAGTGAGCCATCAGCTCATAGGTCCGTTTTTCACCGACGAAGCACTGAAGGCGCACATGTATCGCAGTCTCCTAACAGATCATCTTCCGCGGATGCTAGAAGATGTGCCTCCGTAGACTAGGAGAAACATGGGGTACCAACAAGATGGCTGTCCACGCCATAGTGCACGAAGTACTACAGCATGCCTTCACGAATTGTTTCCAAATCGTTGGGTTGGATCCAGAGGAACAGTACCTTGGCCGGCCCATTCCCCGGATTTGATGCTTGTAGAGTTTTTTTCTGTAGGGAAAGCTAAATGACAAGGACATACCATCTACACCTGGTGATATGCATCGGCGTATTACTGCAGCCTCCTCGGACATCTCCGCTGAAATGCTAGCACGTGTGCAGCAGTCGTTCCGTACAAGACTGGAAGCGTGTATTGCCGCTGCCTGTGGCCATTTTAACCCAGCATCTGATGGTCAGCTGTTCGTTACTGGTCAGAACCCACAGAAGAAGTATTGTTCTTTACTGTGTGCTAGCACATGTACTGTAAAGGTGTCGACGTGGGAACTTTTGAAAATACGTTATCTCGTAAACGTCCGTCACTAGAATCCTGCAACAAACACCCTTGACGTTCTAAGTTACCCTACTTTTAGTTTGTTAGTGTCAATAGGCATTGTTCCATTTAAAAATGTGTATGTCTGCACAAAAAATACACTTTGCAAAAATTATTACAGTCTGTTGACCGGCTAACAATACGAGCCCCTGACTATCAGCCCTTTCTTTGAAAACCAAACATCAATGGCACTCTCCATTTCCATTAATATCTGACGTGCAATTTTAGGTGATTCACCCTATATATAATTTTTGTAATTGGAATGCCATTTCCACTTCATGTATTCTATTTTCTACGGCTGTCTTCCCTTTTGTGATGCTTTTTATCCATTGTACTAAATAATTAAATAGTTTGTTTTAGATATTGTGTTGTTATGCACTTTAAGATTTGGAGGGCTGGATGATTATCATGAAATGTGTTTTTTTCTAGTGATATTTTTAGTCCTACTTTGTGTGCTGGTTTCTGTACTTATGTTATTTGTTCTTTGGCATTTTCTAGAGAATCAGTAGTTGATGCCATGACATCTGCAAGAGCTACACAACCTGTAGTGGTTTTGTTTATGTTTTCTCTTAGTTGAACACCGTTAGTATTGATAGATTTCCACCATTTTCTCACTATCTTTTCTAAAGGGCAGTTAAAAAGTAGGGATTATAAACTATCTCGCTGAGGTACCCCTGATTTTATTTCAACATTTTATTTTTGCTGTTGTGTTTGTTAAAGTTCCTTTAATTATTTCTCTAGTTTTATTATCGTGTCCAAATTACCTTAGAATATTGATCAGTGCATTTCCATCGACTGCGTCTTATGTTTTTTTTTTTAAATCTACAAAAGATATCGCCTATTTAAAGTTTTTGATTTTGCTCAATTCTATTATATTCTTTAGATTCAGTGTTCGCTTTGCACAAGACCTTCACTTTATAAACACTGCTTGATACTCTTCTAGTTGTGGGCCGAGTATTCCTTCAGCTCTCTTTAAAAATATCATGGATAAGATCTTATACTTGTTTGTTAAGAGGGAAATCTCTCTGCAATTGTTAGAACCAGTTTTCTTTCCTTTTTTATGTAGTGGGTGTACTAACGCCAAAGTTCATTCATTTTATTAATGTCTTCTGTCAAACATAGAATAATTTTGTCACAGGTGTGTTACCACAATCGCCAAATATATTGTCTTCACCTGATGCTTTGTTATTTTTGAGTTGTTTTATGATTTCTCTCATTTCCTCCATTGTTAGTGGCTTTGAGTCTGGTTGTATTTGGATTACATTATCAAAATGAAATTCGTCTTTGGTGAATTGCAGTTGTGTAGTTCTTTTAAATAGTCCGCAAGTTTTCTAGAGTTCTCCATGTTAGTGTATGCCGACTTTTGTGTTTTTGGATTATAAGCTGTGAACGTGGTGGTGTGCGCTTCTTTAAACTATTTTTGGATATTTTATAAAAGTTTCTTGTATTGTTCTGCTTGAAATGTGACTCAACGGACGTCAGTTGATTTCTTAAAAGCAGTACTCAGATCTTTTAGAGGACTTTTAATGCTTGTTTCCTTGGTTCGATAAAATTTTTCTTGGCTTATAACTTTTGTGTTCAGGGTATTCCAGGCTACTTATCTTTTTATAATTATTTCATCCCAATCGTCATTCTACCAAGCATGTTTTCATTTCTTTTTGTGAGGGATAGTTTCTTCTGCAGTCTGATTACTACCTTTTTGAAGTTGCTTCCAACATTGAGGTATCCTTTTTTCCTCCTCCACTTTGTAATCATTTTCTCTAGCTAACTTCTGCATGTAAACCTTTCTGTGTCGGTATTGATTCTTTTCTCTAAATATTGTTCTGACCTTGAGTTTAACGATATATAACGAGTTTTCTGAATCTAAACTGACGCTCTTGGTTACTATCACATTGATTACCTCCATTGCAGAGTATCCACTTACAGCAATGTGTTCGAGTTGTTTTCCACCTCAAACTGGATTTGGTGATACCCATGTAGTTTGCTTTCTAGGAAGTTTTTTGATGAATGTAGATTTTGGTACTGTGCTATGCTTCCGGCAAAGGTTGAAGAATCTTTCTCCGTTCCTTCATGTGCTAGGAATTGTTCTACTATTGCTCTGTGCTGATATTCTTTGCCAGTTTGGGCACTGAAGTGTCCAAGTAGTAGTTCCTTGTTTTTTGATGGAATATGTTTTGTCATCAATTTTCTGTTTGCTTTTTCTATGTTCTATTTTTCTCGTTTGTTGGCACACATGTAGTTAAAATAGTGTAAACTTTGATTATTTAAATGTTAGTGTGAAAAGTCTTTCACTAACTTATGTAAATTCTGTTACTTAGTTAATAAGTTTTTGTTCACAATGAAACCTGTTCCAAATTGGGGTAAATTTTTCATAATCCTTTTTCCTGATTCTCCCTCAAATATCATGAATCTTCTCAGCTGAAAGGTTGTTCAGCAGTAAATGTTGCCTCTTGCAGTGCAGTTATCATTTTTTCCTTTAGAATGTTTAATAAAATTTTAAGTGACTAGGCAATCTGTGTCTGTGCTTGATTTTATGGGTTTGTTGTTTCAGCAAGTTTCAGAATGCTCGGACTGATTCTTTGCACGATGTCATAGACTCCCAGAATCTGAATGCTCACTTTTAATTTCGTTGGAAATGGGAGACTGTGTGTTCCCTCTGGTAAAATCTCTTTCAAAGTGCATCTCCACTGATCTTTTTATTAATTTTTGTTAAGATAAAATGAAGTTAAGGTAATTAGATTGTTTTGCAGATTCCAAACACAAACATATGCTAATATTTTCGTCATTATTAAAATTTTCTTAAGCCATTGTTGGCAATTTATTTGACTGTCAGTGTCTTACTCAAGGGGTGCCAGCGTAATGACAGAGTATGCAACGAGGACTTTTCCGAATCGATTGGTGATTTGTTGGCGATAAGAATTATGAACTTCCTTCTGTCAGTGCTGAATTTAGTTCAAGGGGTTATGCAGTGCATCATAACGAGCAGACTGTATGGGCAGTACCGACCCATACATAAACTAGTGCTACACAATCTGGAGTTATACTAGTATTGACCGTATTGGGAATTTGCAAATTTTTAGCAGCCACATCCCTCCGTAGCCCAGTAGAGTGAACAACGACGAGACTACAGCCGAATACTATAGCCAGCGTGTCAATTTCCCATTCGTCACGTAGTGTCTTAAGAAAGACGGTGTGTCTGTGCATCCCAGGTACACCCCTCAGCTGCTCACTAATTGCTTCTTCACGCATGTGGATTACTGAAATGACATCCTTTCAGATATCTATGGCTCCTCACAGTTCATACTCTTAGGCTTGCCATTTGAAAACTGTTACATTTAAATAATTTATGGTGGTTGCAAAGCACAGATCCTAGAAAACGTTTGGTTACGACAAATACACTCGGTCTGTCGGTCTGGAGGTAGCTGATTCGAATCCTAGCGGTAAAAAAATTCCATTATGTGTATTTGGGTGATATGGACAGGAGAGGCGGTTTCTGAATCCCATAAGGTATGTCGATTTCTGAGGTGTTGATACGTCTAATGGCCACACAGTCGTAGGTATTCGAGAGGAGCAGTGTTCCGGCAATTTATTTCATGTACCATCTGCTTACTGCCATATTCATCCATCACAACGCAGACAATGCTATACTGCACATGCACCTTACAGATATAGTTAAATGTCGGTCACGATGGCTGGTCGGCGAAAGACGTTGCAAATCACCTACTTTACCACTTAGACTAGAAAACGCTTTAGCAGGTCACATACTGCCACTACACATTGCAGTCGGAACAAGGCTACATGATTGGAATGGCTGTGCAGCTGGTTAATATGCTTCCTGCTGGTAGAGCAGAAGTGAAAGACCCTGTCGGTTCCCTGCAAGCACACGAATTGTTCACACCGTAAAACGAATGTTATTGCACCTAAACTGCTATTCAAGTCAGGGTTGAAACTTACCAAAGCTTTCCCTGGACAAAAAGTCTTTATGCCAGTTCCAGCGTAACGAAAGCGCCGGCACGACGATGAAAACCGCAAGAGTAGAGAAGGCTGTCAGACGACTTGAGCCAATAGTTCGCTGACTTGGATCGCACTACGGCAGGGGCGGCCTCTAGCCGAAGAGAAAATAACAGCCGATCCTTCCAGCCCCGGCCGGACAGTAGAAGACGGCCACCAGTAGATACGGACTTGTGTCCAATATTCATTGCTTGCATGGACATTGTAAATAGCGAAAGAAATTGATTATTTGCATGTCACCAATCGCTTGCGACACCACTGTAAACCAAAGTTAGCCGACCACTGTGACCGAGCGGTTCTAGGCGCATCCTTCTGGATCCGCGTGACCCCTACGGTCGCACGTTCGAATCGTGCCTCTGGCGTGGTTGTATGTGATGTACTTAGGTTAGTTAGGTTTCAGTAGTTCTAAGTTCTAGGGGACTGATGACCTCAGATGTTAAGTCCCATAGTGGTTAGAGCCATTTGAACCATTTGCAACCAAAGTTAAGTACTGTCAATCTATTTTATTGTAATAAAAACGTTTAATGTGATTTGCTAGAGTTGTATAGCTATCCGAGAAAGCAGCGTCCTTTAGGCACCCTATAAAAGACGAGAGGGCAAGAAATCACAACGCCAAAAATTCTTTGTTATTAGTAACTGTACTGACGACAATGGAGAAAGAGACAATCCTATTTTTTTCCTAATTGATTCGAGGCTTGCCTTTGCATCGACCTCTTCTGTTTATCGGTCCTAGCATGAAGCACTCCCAGCGAGCGGCGAGCGATAGCCAGGGCAGCTGAAGGCCGGTTTTTAGCCTCGCCTGCCCGTATATTCCGAACTCGATAGGAGAGCTTTTAACGGGCAGCGCCTCTCCAGCCCAAACGCCCTCGTCCGCTGGCGATGGCGGTTGGCTCCTGTCTCCCTAGACACAGAACACATGTTCACAACATTATGACAGATAACCTAATTTTCGATGACACGACTAAGTGACAGAAACCGCTGACCCTGGTGGCACCGTCATCTGGAGAACGACTTACATAGAATGTTTCACAAGCAAACGGTGCTTTAAAGTCAGAAACTTTGGCCATGGTGGCTATCAGGTACGGACGATCTTCAACACCAGAAGATGACATTTCCTTCGAGAATCTGTCAGTGGGTAATTATTACCTGCGCTCTTTGACAACGGTTTCCTGCAAACGCTACAAAGCCGTATCGTGCTGACAATCAAAACGTGAATGTTGCCCATTTAAACTTGCCGCACTTACCAAAGAGCCAATGACAGTCGCCACCCTGTGCTTGGTGTGTAACAGAACTTTCTGAGTATCGATCATCTTCGTCCACAACTGCCATGCTGTCAGACAGAGTCCCAGACTAATTAACTCGCGAAGCTACCGTCGGTAGTATTTGAGAGGAGCACTTTCAAGTAATTGATTTCAGAATCATTTACTGTAGCCATTGCCCTATTTGCAGCAGTGCAGATGGAGAGAAAACTGATTATCGTAAAACAATTTTTTTTCTTCAAGACTTATATTGTACTTCTTTTATATTTTGTGGCTCTTATAATGAAGTTGCACATAATGAAGTTTTGCCGGCCAAGGTGGCCGAGCGGTTCTAGGCACTACAATCTGGAACCGCGCGACTGCTACGGTCGCAGGTTCCAATCCTGCCTCGGGCATTGATGTTTGTGATGTCCTTAGGTTAGTTAGGTTTAAGTAGTTTATAAGTTCTAGGGGACTGATGACCTTAGAAGTTAAGTCCCATAATGCTCAGAGCCATTGGAACCATTTTTTTTTTTTTTTTTTTTTTTTTTTTTTTTTTTTGGAAGTTTGTATTGCGCTGTTAGGAATATGAGATCTTTGAACGCTGACGATCTGCAGACGTCAAATGCGCCCCGCTACAGAGAAGGAATAATTATTTCACTCAACACAGATCGTTTGCCAGTGGTCATTGCCCAGAATATTTCCAATCAACGGCGGACGTGAGGCTTCTCCATATTCTCATGGAACATTCTGAGCCCGCAGTTGTTATCGTTGAAGTCTGTCTCAAAATTGGTTTTCTGCAGCTCTCCACACTAATGTGTCCTGTGTAAGCCTGTTCATCTTTACATAACCACCGCAACCCAAATCCATCTGAAGCTGTAGTCAGGGTAGAGAATACAAAAACAAATATTCTTCTACAAAATCTTTATTAATTTCTACATACACATTTAAATTTGAAAACAATTCTTTCTTTATTTTTGTTTGGCGACGTTTAATAACAACCAGCTCAATTTTTATGTTATAATTTAAATCTACTTCTGAAACATGTATTTCTTTCTCTAGTCAGTGATTTGACAAGTACAAAGGAGCATGTTTTCGAATTCCAATACATATCTAATTTGTTTTCATGTAAACTATCTCTTTCGTACCTTTAACAATTACCTCTATTCACTCCTGCAATTCTTCTAGCCAAGAGCATTTGGTGATTTTAATTCTACCTTTTAGCTCCTGCATGACACTGTTATTAAAACATTCCATATCTATCTGGGTATACTTTGACAACTCTTCTCCTTTTTGTGGAATTTCTGTGTAAAACGTTAAGTTTACCACGTTTACCACAGAATTACTGTTAAATTCTGTTATCCCATCAGTTTTAAACTCCACGAACGGCTGACCTGTTGCTATGTGCAGAGCATCGAGACCACCACATTTGTATACAATGTAACCATCCTTTTTAAGCGGAACCAGATGGGAATGGAGCTATATTTATTATTTTGAACTTTATGTCAAAATGTGGTGTAATAGGCTGATGTGGGAGCGGAATCGAAAAGCATTTTCTATTCGTGTTCTCGTGACATATCCTACCAGCCATGTTGTAATTTGGCAAGAAACGAAGTATGAGCATCTATGACTGGCACGATCAGACAGCTGAAGTTCAACATCCAGGTAGTATAGAGATCACTGGTTCTACACGATTCAGGTCGGGATTCTGTGCACGCCAGTCCGTTACAGGGATGTTATTGTCGTGTAACCACTCCGCCACAGGCCGTGCATTATGAACAGGTACTCGATCGTGTTGAAAGATGCAGTCTCCATCCCCAAATTGCTCTTCAACGCTGGGAAGCCAGAAGGTGCTTAAAACCTCAATATAGGCCTGTGCTGTGATAGTGACACAGAACAACAAGGGATACAAGACCCCTCCATGAAAAACACCACCACACCGTAACACCACCGTGTCCGAATTTTACTGTTGCCACTACACACGCTGGCAGATGACGTTCAGCGGGCATTCGCCATACCCACACCCTGCCATCGGATCACCACATTGTGTACCGTGATTCGTCGCTCCACACAATGTTTTTCCCCTTTTCACCCGTCCAATGTTTACGCTCCTTACACCAAGCGAGGCGTCGTTTGGCATTTACCGGCGTGATGTGTGGCTTATGAGCAGCCGCTCGACCATGAAAACCAAGTTTTCTCACCTCCGGCCTAACTGTCATAGTAGATCCTGATGCAATGTGGAATTATGGGTAGTCGTCTGCTTGTTGCACATTACGACCCTCTTCAACTGTCGGCGGTCTTTGTCAGTCAACAGATGAAGTCAGCCTGTACGCTTTTGTGCTATACGTGTCCCTTCGAGTTTCCACTTCACAATCACATTGGAAACAGTGGATCTAGGGATGTTTAGAAGTGTGGAAATCTCGCGTACACACGTATGACACAAGCGACATCCAATCACCTGACCACGTTCGAAGTCCGTGAGTTCCGCGGAGCGCCCCATTCTGCTCTCTCACGATGTCTAATAGCTACTGAGGTCGCTGATATGGAGTACCTGGCAGTAGGTGACAGCACAATACACCTAATATGAAAAAAAGAATGTTTTTGGGGGTGTCCGGATACTTTTGATCACATAGTGTATATCTCATGGTATTGGTGGAGAACAGTTTATGTAATTGAGAAAAATATGTTTCACTTGCTTTAACATACATCTTCTGTATAATGAAGATTGAAATTTAAACTCTGCAGCGGAGACCGAATTCCAGCAAAAAATACCGTTGACATTGCGATTCCAGAAATGCTGAATTTGCTGTCCCCGTTCTCTCCTTGCTACCCTTCTATAAACATATCGACTGTTGAATAATACACCCATGAAACTAGACGCAATTCGTCTGCCAGAGAGGACAAATACAAAAGCTGAGAACAAAGGAGAACATATGAACATATAAGAAATTTTCCCGAAACCTTGCCTTTCGTGGGAAATGTTCTTTCTGAGCTATTCATACACGGCTCACGATGAACCCCCACTGGTTCCGTTCAGGCAGTAACTCTCTTCCACTTTTCAGAGTTCACAGAGCCTCCCTTGATTATCTGTCGTCTAAGCGAACTTGGAAAGCAGGAGAGAGCAGCTGGCGGAACTGCACCTGTGGGGGCGGGTCGTGAAGGGCCGACGCACAGCTTTTTACTCTGCCAGGAAATTCCGTGTTGTGACGTGTGGACAGTAGGTTCACACAATACGGAGGAAAACGCATTTTTGCCACGCGACGTAACTCGAGCCTGACTTAATGACCACCAGTGTGCCTAAGAGTAAGCTGGTGGCGACAGGAAATAGAACACAACAGGCGTCCAATGTTCTGAGCTAAAACCAGAAAAAAAATCACATGACTTTGCGCCAATGTTGGGGTGTTTCTGACTGCTGTTGTAAGGCGATTTTGGAGTAAACAAATGTAGAGTGCGAATATGATTATTACCCTAGGTGAGTGTTGTCATAACAAATAATTCGACAGTTCCAAGTATTAACACCGTTAACTCAAAAATGGCCGAAGTGAGCTACGATATTCGACACATTTGTTATTTCACTATTTCCTTCTTTATAACAATCTTATCTCTGGCGCCGCAACTTAAGCGGCAATAGCAGGTTTCAGAGTATTATAATTCATCTATGAAACACATTCTTCGACAAAAAGAATTGTAAGTTATGTTACAAAGATTTTCGTGGGAGAAAAATAATAAAAATCGTAACTGTAGGATGTTTGTTCAGGGAAAGTTTACTTTTTAGAAGTAGGTGACGTTCATTGTTCTCGTTATTGAGTTGGAAGCATTGTAGCCAGCAACGGCTATGCTCGTAGCCACACGTGGTCTTTTCATGTGTCTTAAGATAATTAAAATTGAAAAATTACTTAAAGGAAGCATCTACATGGTGTTTCAAAAATGACCAGTATATTTGAAACGGCAATACAAACTAAACGAGCTGCGATAGAAATACACCGTTTGTTGCAATATGCTTGGGACAACAGTACATTTTCAGGCAGACAAACTTTCGAAATTACAGTAGTTACAATTGTCAACAACAGATGGCGCTGCGGTCTGGGAAACTCTATAGTATGATATTTTCCACATATCCACCATGCGTAGCAATAAAATGGCGCAGTCTCTGAATGAAATTACCCGAAACCTTTGACAACGTGTCTGGCGGAATGGCTTCACATGCAGATGAGATGTACTGCTTCAGCTGTGCAATTGTTTCTGGATTCTGGCGGTACACCTGGTCTTTCAAGTGTCCCCACAGAAAGAAGTCACAGGGGTTCATGTCTGGCGAATAGGGAGGCCAATCCACGCCGCCTCCTGTACATTTCGTATAGCCCAAAGCAATCACACGATCATCGAAATATTCATTCAGGAAATTAAAGACGTCAGCCGTGCGATGTGGCCGGGCAATATCTTGCATAAACCGCGAGGTGTTCGCAGTGTCGTCTAAGGCAGTTTGTACCGCCACAAATTCACGAAGAATGTCCAGATAGCGTGATGCAGTAATCGTTTCGGATCTCAAAAATGGGCCAATGATTCCTTTGGAAGAAATGGCGGCAGGGACGATGCAGGGACGATGAGACTGCAACATGGGGCTTTTCGGTTTCCCATATGCGCCAATTCTGTTTATTGACGAAGCCGTCCAGGTAAAAATAAGCTTCGTCAGTAAACCAAATGCTGCCCACATGCATATCGCCGTCATCAATCCTGTGCACTATATCGTTAGCGAATGTCTCTCGTGCAGCAATGGTAGCGGCGCTGAGGGGTTGCCGCGTTTGAATTTTGTATGGATAGAGGTGTAAACTCTGGCGCATGTGACGATACGTGGTCGTTGGCGTCAGTTAGACCGCAGCTGCAACACGGCGAACGGAAACCCGAGGCCGCTGTTGGATCACCTGCTGCACTAGCTGCGCGTTGCCCTCTGTGGTTGCCGTACGCGGTCGCCCTACCTTTCCACCACGTTCATCCGTCACGTTCCCAGTCTGTTGAAATTTTTCAAACAGATCGTTTATTCTATCGCCTTTCGGTCCTTTGGTTACATTAAACCTCCGTTGAAAACTTCGTCTTGTTGCAGCAACACTGTGTTCTAGGCAGTGGAATTCCAACACCAGAAAAATCCTCTGTTCTAAGGAATAAACCATGTTGTCCACAGCACACTTGCACGTTGTGAACATCACACGCTTACAGCAGAAAGACGACGCACAGAATGGTGCACCCACAGACTGCGTTGTCTTCTATATCTTTCACATCACTTGCAGCGCCATCTGTCGTTGAAAATTGTAACTACTGTAATTTCGAAAGTTTCTCCGCCTGAAAATGTACTGTTGTCCCAAGCATATTGCAACAAACGGTGTATTTCTATCGCTGCTCGTTTAGTTTTTATTGCCGTTTCAAATATACCGGTCATTTTTGAAACACCCTGTAAAAGATTTTTGTTTGACACGTATTTTGGGAAACAGTATAATTTGAGCATTTTGTTTTAACAATACACATTTTTACTACAGGAGAGAATTCCTTACAGACTGATGGCCAACCCATAAATGGTTCTCCATCCACCTCCAAAGTGGAACATAATACAACAAGCTCCTTACCAGACAATGTTAAAACATGGCGATTCTCAAGTAACGAAAGGAACACCCAGGAGTATGTATGCAGTGGTAGATCATGGATACAGTGTTTCACCAACGATGCCATCAAAGACATCATGGATTTTAGCCACACCCACTCCAACTCATCCCACTCCACCTCCATTCTGAACTCCCAACCCCACACTACTACTACCTCTACACCTACAGCTATCCCCACTGGGACCCCCACCATCCCCACCCTACCTCTACCCCTACCCCTGCCCCTACCCATACTACCCGTACCCCTACCCAGACCTGCACCTGATCCAGGAACACCACTCCCAGTCCCAACCCCATGCTGTCCCTATGCCCCCCTCCCCAACATCCTCACTCCCAATCTATCTCACCCACACTCCACCTCAACCACAACCCTACCTCTACCTCTACCTCTACCTCTACCTTTACCTCTACCTCTACCTCTACCTCTACCCACACCCATACTCCCACTCCCATCTCCACCCCTTGCCCTATTCCTAACCCTAACCCCATCCTTATCCCTACACTACCCCTACACCCACACCCTTCCCCACCCCCTCCCTCAAACCCAACTCTACCCCTAGCCTATCTGATGTAGGCCAATTTCTCCACATATAAAATGGCAGGAATTCAATATTTGGTGGGAATTTAAAAGGAGTGGCCAATGGCACTAGTGTGCTTCCTGTGGAAACGTTGTTGTTGTTGTACTAAGTATGAATTGGTGGGAAATCCAGAATGGTGCAATGTCATGCTGGTTGACTTACAATAGTGGGACACAGTCCATGACACCACAATCTGAGACTTGTTCTCACATACCCTGACTTGAGATACTGGGACAATTTCTTTGATTTCCGTTTGTAAAGTTCCAGCTCTGTGACATGTTTTCCCCAGTTACTATTTACTCGGAGGTGTATGGTCAGTGTGTACTATAAGTCTGGATGCATCTTTATTTAAAGAAGCACCAGGAGGAACAGACGTTCTACATGTACACCCCCACCGCCACTGAAGTTAGACATTAACGAAATGGTTTTGTGTTAATTGCAGTACAGAGGAAAACGTGATATAGGTTACGTCACGGAGAGTTACGTTGTAGGCATACAAATGGTGATATGCATATTATCTAGTATGTAACAGTGAAGTATTGCAAGTATGACTGATGATGTGCATGTATGATAGGTAAATAACACATTTTTAAACTGATATTGCAAAGACGTCGTAGACTACATCAGAACATACAGAGACCAACACCATACGAAAAAAATATGGTTTATAACATGGGTATGAAGTGGTCACATCGTGTTGATCGTGACCATTGGTTAGAATTGAATTTGCCAAGATTCTTGTTACAGACAAACATTTTCATGTCCTAATGTGCTACATTTGTGGACAAAATACCGAAAAAGATTTTAGTACTCTTGTTAAAGGGGACAGAATACAGATGTGCAGAGTCTGTTGTAAAGAAAACAATAGAGGTATTAATGTACACACAGACGTTTGTCGAACATGCCAACGAGGTTAGAGGTGCATGTCACTGTCACATGACCACACGAATGGGCGTGGTTCAGTGTGCTTAGGTGACTGTGTCTTTCCACACTGTGTGGCAGGTCAGAGGACTGGGCACTGCTGTATGTGGCGTTGGAGTGAGGCCCATAGTGCCCATAGCTGTTGCATTAGGCGCAAAGTGCTGGACGGCCATGAGCATATCCTAGGCCACAACTATGCTCATCAGTGATGCCACCTGGTATGGACATTAGGATTATCCTCTGGTTGCTGTCCTCTCGGCGTGTCGTGTCTCACCCAGCCTGGCAACACCTATGGGGTTGACTCGTCTGTACTAAGACAGAGAATTGTTCTGAGCTCATAAGCAATAACATACGAAATGAAGTAGACCAGTGTCCACATCTGTGTACCCTATCTAAGGAATGTCACTGGAAGCAACCATAGCAGGAGGGTCTCATACAGACAAATATGTGGATTCCCTGGAATGCCCAAAATCACGGAGCTGCAACCTGGCTATTACAATGCTCTCCAAAGAGTGAAAGACAACAGTGCAATCCCAGCGTCATACCTCAACGTCTGCAATCGAGACACGGTGCCCTTCGCAGCGAGCTTTAGTTTAGTCGGCCACTGCAGGCGCTGTCACTTCCGCCACTCGTGTTTACGCCGGCGCGGTGTCAGCGTGCATCCAGGCCTCTGTTCATTGTCTGGTCGCCGCCACCATGTAGACCCCGGCGCAGTGCTGTCTGGCCGAACCTGCACAGTACTGCAGCTGTGCGTTCAGATTCTGCATGACTGGACAACAACATGACAAGAGAAACAAGAACTAATATAAACAAAATCACTAATAGTAATTCTACAGCTATGTCCCTAACTAAGCCATGTCTACCTACTACATGTACACGTCCACGTATTCAACACGCTCACTCCATTCAGATACTTAAGAAAACTATGCGAATATCTGTTTACCAGAGAAATTAAAATTGTAGTTTGGCCCTTTAAATGAAAGTAAAGGATCCCGGTGGAGGTTCGAGTCCTCTCTCGGGCATGGGCGTGTCTGTTTGTCCTTAGGATAATTTAGGTTAAGTAGTGTGTAAGCTTAGGGACTGATGACCTTAGCAATTAAGTCCCATAAGATTGCACACACATTTGAACTTTTTTATAAGTGAATTGGTTAAAGACCTTCAGCAAGGTCCGAACAGGCACACGGGGGGAGGAGTTTATTAGCGATTGGGAGCTCCAATGTTAGGCGGGTGATGGAGCCCCTTAGGGAAATAGTGGAAAGGTCGGGGAAGAAGGCCAGTGTTCAGTCTGTCTGCTTGCCGGGGGGTCTCATCCGAGATGTGGAGGAGGCCCTGCGGCGGCGATAGAGAGCACTGGGTGCACCCGACGGCAAATTGTTGCTCATGCCTGCGCCAATGACTCCTGCCGTCTGGGTTCAGAGGTCATCCTCAGTTCGTACAGGCGGTTGGAGGAATTGGTGGAGCCGGAAAGCCTCGCTTGCGGGGGGGGGGGGGGGGGGGGGGGGATCTGAGCTAACTATTTGTATTATCATTCCCAGAACCGATCGCTGTCCTCTGGTTTGGAGCCGAGTGGAAATCCTAAACCAGAGGCTCAGACGATTCTGCGGAGATCTGGGGTGCAAATTTCTCGACCTGGGCTATCGGATGGAGAAATGTAGGGTCCCCCTGAATAGGTCAGGCGTGCACTACAAGCCGGAAGCGGCTACAAGTGTAGCGGAGTACGTGTGGCGTGCACATGTGTTTTTTTTTGTTTTTTTTTTTTTTTTTTTAGGGTAGAGAGTTCCCTCCCTAGGCCCGACAAGAAGCCTCCTGATACGCAACAAGTTAGCAGTAGGCAAAACACAACAGGGAATAACAGTATTAATGTGGTAATAATAAACTGCAGGAGCGTCTATAGGAGGGTCCCAGAACTGCTCTCATTAATAAATGCTCACAATGCCCACATAGTACTCGTGGCGGAAAGTTGGCTGAAACCAGATGTAAACAGTAATGAAATTCTTAACTCAGATTGGAATGTATACCGCAGAGACAGGCTAGACAGTGAAGGGGGAGCGTGTTTATAGCTATAAAAAGTGCAATAGTATCTAAGGAAATTGTCGGAGATCCGAAATGTGAAGTAATTTGGGCGAAGGTCACTGCTAAAGCAGGATCAAACATGGTAATTGGATGGGTCTATAGTTCCTCTGGTTCAGCAGCTGTTGTGGCAGGACACCTGAAGGAAAATTTGGAAAATATTTCTAGAAGATTTCCCGACCATGTTATATTTTTGAGTGGAGATTTTAATTTACCGGATATAGACCGGGAGACTCGAACGGTTATAATGGGTGGCAGTGACAAAGAATCCAGTGAATTTTTTAAATGCATTATCTGAAAACTACCTTGAGCAGTTAAACAGAGAACCGACTCGTGGCGATAACATATTAGACCTTCTGGTGACAAACAGACCCGCACTATTTGATAGAGTTGACGCAGAACAGGGAATCAGCGATCGTAAAGCGGATACAGCATCGTTGATTTCAGCGGTAAATAGAAATATTAAGAAAGGTAGGAAGACTTTTCTGTTTAGCAAAAGTGACAAAAAACAGATCTCAGAGTATTTGACGGCTCAACACAAAACGTTTGTCTCAAGTGCAGATAGTGTTGAGGATCAGTGGACAAAGTTCAAACCCATCGTACAATATGCATTAGATGAGTATGTGCCAAGCAAGATTGCAAGAGATGGAAAAGAGCCACAGTGGTACAACAACCGAGTTAGGAAACTGCTACGTAAGCAAAGGCAACTTCACAGCAAACATAAACATAGCCAAAGCCTTGCAGACAAACAAAAATTACACGAAGCGAAATGTACTGTGAGGAGGGCTATGAGAGGAGCGTTCAACGAATTCGAAAATAAAGTTCTATCTACTGACAGGGTAGAAAATCCTAGCAAATTTTGGTCTTATATCAAAGCGGCAGGTGGATTAAAACAAAATGTCCAGACACTCTGTGACCAAAATGGTACTGAAACAGAGGATGACAGACTAAAGGCCGAAATACTAAACGTCTTTTTCCAAAGCTGTTTCACAGAGGAAGACTGCACTGCAGTTCCTTCTGCAGATTGTCTCACAGATGACGAAATAGTAGATATCGAAATATATCACAGAGGGACAGAAAAACAATTAAAATAACTCAAAAGAGGAAAGGCCACTGGACCTGACGGGATACCAGTTCGATCTGACGGATCTAAAGTGTTCAGAATCAAAAGGGTTATCCATACGTCCTTGTAATGGTGTTCCCATGGTGTACCCGGTAGACTGTCTGGTACTGAGTCCGAACTCATAATGCCTACATCGCTTACTACAGGTCTCGCCACACTGCTGATGTGCTCGTCAGTTGCGCGTAGTGGCATGCGGTTGTTTATACCCCTGGTCGTTCTAGCATGTCGTGATATTTGTTCCACGCGCTACCACAATTTGGCAAAATCATTCGCAGTTTCGTCACAACGGATGATGCATTTTGTGTTCGCCTTATCTATTTCTTGCTTTATCTCGCAACCCTGCTCTCTTAACGTCTTGATCGCTGCGTGTGCCTTCTTCGTTTCTCCGACTGCTGGTGTTGCTGTTTACCTTCTTGTGCTTCCTACGGGCACACACAGATGGTGTTTGGGTCTTCTTGCCTTTCTCTTCCATTTTCGATTTAATCCTGTCGATCACTGCTTATGTCCTCTGTTTTGTCCTTTCGTTTGCGGCTTTCACCTCGTTTTAGTTGTAATAGTAGTAGTAATCCTGGACACTACAGGTACGTAGTGTATAGAAATCTGCTGGAAATCTTAGAAGTCCTTCGTACAACGTAAAACACGTTCAGTTTGCAATATCCCGTTGTGAGTGAGACTGTGAAACCTACCAGAATAATGGACCTACCCAGACTCCGTCACACTCCGCTTAAGATTCCATGTTAACTGTAAGCAACGGAACGGAATCACTATCTTGAAATGCCCTAACACAGAAAGATGAGATGGGACATTGCAATATCCTATTATATAACTATCTGTTCAATCAGTAAAATAAATCAGTGAAGTGAAGGGAACTAAGTGCTTTTCCACATAAAAATCCGAATGGAGCATTAATCGATTGTTTATCATATTAAACAATTACAACGCATTGGCATCAACATTCTACAGAAAACAAGTTAATTGCTGACAACAACTGACAAGATAGGCAAGCAGAGGGATGGCTAATGTATAATAGCTGCACAAACCATTAATCCAGTACAACTAATGATTAAATTAGAAACTCCAGCGGACGACTGAATGCCGCGTCAAACGATACTGAAGCATGAATCGGGTTATGTGGAGCTGTGACAATGGCACGCTTCCTGTCTAAACGTTAACCCCGATCTTGCAAGTTGTGCTGCTGTTTACTCTCACCAATTTGCTATGACGGTAAGTTGGAGGAACTTGTTTATAGTGGAGACTCAGAATCTGGGACACCTCAAAGCGCCATGACTTCTCGAGCCAACAACCTGTCTGAACCACAATTAAATCAAGTCTGTTAATTTTTCCTCCACCAGCTCCCAGCTTGGCAGATTGCTCCAATCTGGTGGCAAATGAGAGCTTACTTTAATACGTCTGAGTCCAAACCACATTCCAAGAGTTGTACTTTCCCATCATCACAGGAAACTGTTGTCCTCGGCCGTCTCAAGAGCTGAGTCCTGCCACAAGCCGGTAACCCCGACTTAGCGGAAAGATCAGTCGTTCTCTGAACTTCCGTCAGTGGCCAGTTGATATGCGGAAGCCAGTACAAAGTTTCGCATGGCCACAACATACCTCTTGCATCCAGAGCAGTGTGCGGGCAGTGCGTTTCTCATGTATTCACAGACTGGAACTGTTATCCCCCTTACCGACAACCACTGAAATATTATAAAATACATTTCCCTGTAATAACTGAAGATAATGAGACTTTACGTTGATGTGACTAAAATGCCGTGCCTATCGCCAGTCGTGACAAGGGGCAAATGAGTTTATATAAATGGAAGGAGGCAAGCCAGACGGCTTGTAATCTTCCAAGTTTTTGTGAGACTTAAAAATGAAATTGCAGCCCAAGTATTAAATGACATTCTGCTTATAGGAAGGAGGGTTGGAGTTTAACGGTTCTTCTTCATCAATATGAAATTTCCCTGACATTAAGGTGTACTTACAGCGAAATTCGGGGTTTGTTAAAAAGCTATACTGCCACGCATCAAAAGAGTATGTGGATTGCTATGGTACAGTTGGCTGATAATCCTACAGTTAGTTGGGGGCCAATGGCAATCTGAATTCGCCATGGGGTGTACTTTCTGAATCTACTACTACTACTACTACTACAAATGCTAGCTGAGCCAAAGCGACCCACACATCTGTATTGACTATTGTAGCACGTTTTTCTGTACAGACACTCTCACATTTCATCAGAAATTAGAGGTGTGTGTTGTGTGAATTGTTACAGGTTTTAATGACGCTATTGTTGAACTTCTAACCTTAGAAAGACGACTATATATACTCTGCAAGCCTGTGTACAAGACATTGGGAAGAATATCTTAGGTCACTACTAGTTGACTGAAACTGCTATTCCATCTGCGTATGGAACGATGGATGAATGAAGATGTGCCTCTCTCATATACTGAAGAGCCAACGAAACTGGCACACCTACCTAATATCGCGTGGGAGCACCGCGAACACGCAGATGTGCCGCAACACGACTTGGTATGGATCCGAATAATGTCTGAAGTAGTGCTGGAGGGAACTGACACCATGAATCCTGCAAGGCTGTCCACAAATCCGTAAGAGTACGAGGGGGTAGAGATCTCTTCTGAACAGCACGTTGCAAGGCATCCCACATATGCCTAATAATGTTCATATCTGGAGAGTCTGGTGACCAGCGGAAGTGTTTAAAGTCAGCAGAGTGTTCCTGAGGACACTCTGTACCAATTATGGATGCGTGGGGTGTTGCATTGTCCTGCTGGAATTGCCCAAGTACGTCGGAATGTACAACGGACATGAATGGATGCAGGTGATCTGATAAGATGCTTACGCAAGTATCACATGTCAGAGTTGTATCTAGACGTATCAGGAATATCATATCACTCCAACTGCATACGCCCCACACAGTTACAGAGCATCCATCAGCTTGAACAGTCGCCTGCTGATATGCAGGGTTCATTGATTTATGTGACTGTCTCCATACACGTCCATCCGCTCGATACAATTGGAAACGAGACTCATCTGTTTACGCAACATGTTACCAGTCATCAATAGTCTAGAGCGGGGTTGATGGACACTGGCGATCAGCAAAGCTTTGTGTTGTGCAGTCATCAAGGGTAAATGAGTACGGCTCCGAAAGCCCATATCGATGATGTTTCGTTGAATGATTCGCACGTTGGCACTTGTGGCCCAGCATTGAAATCTGCGGGAAATTTGCGGAAGGGTTGCACTTCTGTCACGTTGAACGATTCTCTTCAGCCGTTGTTGGTCCCGTTCTTGCAGGATCTCTTTCTGGCCCCAGCGATCTCGAAGATTTGATGTTTTACTGGATTCCTGATATTCAAGGTGAAAACTCGTGAAATCGTCATACGGGAAAATCCCCGTTTTATCGGTACCTCGGAGGTGCTGTGTCCCATCGCTCGTGCAGCGACTATAACACCACGTTCAAACTCACTTAAACCTTGATAACCCAATATTGTAGCTGCCGTAACCGCTCTAACAACTGCGCCAGACACTTGTCTTATACAGGCACCGTAGCGCCGTATTCTGCTAGTTTACATGTCTCTGTATCTGAATACGCATGCCTATACCAGTTTCTTTGGCGCTCCAATGTATACCTTTGACCGTTTGACTGTAGCGAACCTGAGTGATTTGTACTCTATGGAGAGACTCAGTCTATGATGGACATATCTTAAACTGCTCTTCAGTTATGTTGTCAGGCATGTGTTGGAACATAATGTTCCTGACTTCTCGTCAGTTTTATATACCGAACGCACTATAGTCTGGTGTCAGACACTGGCGGCTGTCTTTTGTGTTGAAATGTCATGGACAAGAAGAGAAACAGACTATCACTGTCGTAAGAGGTTTCTGTTTCATCACACCATCGCTGACGATCATTATATAGAAGATGATGTGAACATGTCATAATTTCCTAACTGTAATCGGATATGAATTTCGTAAACAGTTGCTCTTACACACCTTTTGGAAACTATAAATGGCTTCTGTGATGCATAATCGACGTTGTATTTGGTGTTAAAGGTAGTAATTTCACCCTCTTAAAGTTTGTGACCATAGTGTGTGGAACCTGTTAGCTGGATGTATGTCTGAGGACTGCTGGATGGCGCTAAATTATTGTCAGTATGTTGGCAGCGTTCGTCCTGTACTTCCACCTTTGTACGTATGTCTGACTCTAGAAAGACTAAAAAATGGTATAACGGTTCAAAAATTGCACTGCTCGTCAGAAATGTATACGGAACATTCAGCTGCGAAGCCGTGGTGGTGTCAGGTCTGTGGTAGGGATGCGAATACCTTAACGTGATAATTCAAGGGACAGTACTACCAGCGTCGCGGGGTGACCACGCGGTTTGAGGCGCCATGTCACGGACTGACCGGCCCCTTTCGCCAGAGGTTCGAGTCCTCCCTCGGGAATCGGTGTGTTTGTGGGCGTGTGTGTGTGTGTACTGATCATAGTATAAATTAGTTTAAGTTAGTTTAAGTAGTGTGTACGTCTAGGGACCGATGACCTCAGCAGTTTGGTCCCATAGGAATTGACACACATTTGAATACTTTTGATAGTACTACCACGTGTCAACATTACACCTCTTCTGTGCGATCAGAATTATAGCAGAAATGTAAAATGTGCTGTGCGAGGTATCATCAAGTTGATACACAACCAAAGATTTATATCACTAGTGTCAGCTCAGTTTTGGTGCGCATCCATGCCCTTTCTGGAGACAGAATAACATTTATTCCATTCCTTTGAACCTATCAAGAGCTTGTCCCGTCTATGTAACACAGAATCACAACACTTAAAAGAAATGTATCATGCATTGCACTGATACCACCATCGTTACCCTCATGCGGCGATGTATCTACCTACAATTATGATGTAGACAGTCGTCTACTTACGCCTGTACTCCACTGCCACTTCCACTTACACCTTTACCCGCCAGTCACTGTCCCCTCCTGCTCTTCACCCCTTTCTCTCCTTCCCCCTATTTGGAAGCAGAAGCTCCTGTCACACCTACTCTAGCAGCAACCAGACCAGTACCAACAACATAGGCTGCCACCTTCGTCTGCTTCAACCCCACCAGCTCCAGTAAGAAAAATAAGTAAAGTCATCCTGCCTCACTCCACATCAATATCCTCCAACACCCCATCCTTAAACAATCCCTGCAAACAACCTAGTACAGATACACCACCTCTCTCTGACACCCAACTGCTGCTCCACGAGCCCTACACACCACAGCCTATAGACTCTGCCCCTATCTCACCCCACACATCTCGTCCAACACATTCCGTCATCCTGTCACATCCTGATGTTAGTTTATATCTCTAAATAAAAAAAGTACCTTCAAAACGTCAACGTATCACAGCTCATACTCTGCAAAGGCTCAGTAATTTTTAAATCCTCTGGTTCTGATTTCCAAATCCTCCTACTAACATGAGTACCTTCCATTACCTTTGGTCCACATGCCTTCCTGCTCCCAATCAGTCCACCACGACCCACACAATCTCAATCCCCATCCCTGATCGACTCTTATTGCTATGATCAAGTGGGTGATCGCTGATATCGCAGTAGTGGAAACCAAGTGGGAGCTAAATTCGAATCTCGACTCCAAAAACAGAAAATCGCTTTGTATTCACCTCCATTGTGATCCTACATTCCTCATTCACATCTTTTCCAAAGATCCTTCAAGCACAGATCATCTCCTTCAGAATGGAGCGTTCATGTATCACCACAGACACAAAGTTGAGTCTTCTTGATCCCGAGTCCACGCCTACTGTTGCCACAGATGCATAATTTGCAATAATCAGTTAACTCCTGACTGCAGAAGCCCTCCTACCTGCCCCCACTGCAAAGGCAACCACCTGTACCAACACTGTTCCAAATTCTAATCCCCACTTACCTGCAACATTTGCAACCAGTCCTACCCTACTTCTATAAGATTACAGTCATACCCCTCTCACTAAACCTGAACGGACTGTCGCAATCCACTCTACTGATACCCCACCCGACCCAAACAAATCGCTATATCCTATTCTTACCGCTGAAAACATTGTCCGATTCGTCACCAACGTCCTTCAAAACATCCATCCATTTGAACATTCACTTATTCTCTATCAGGCCACCCCGACAGCCGATTCTGAATTTCATTTAAATGCCACTGCCATGTATGCTCAAAATCACTCCCATTTCCTCATTTCTCGAGAAGACACCCTCTTTTAATACATTCCATGTAAATGTTTATTGTGAAGTTTCAATAAAATTTAAATAAATTTAGGTTTATATTCTTTATTTAAATTCAGTTTGATTCTCCAGTGAAACTGACAATTTGTAATTAATATGTTAATACTTGGAGCTATCCAGTTTCACCCACCACGTGTTAAGTTTACTACAGTTACGGCAGAAAACACTCTCCTTCCATTGCTTCCAGTGCGTGAGACATCATACTGAAGACCTGTGCTTGAGATATGTCTCAAGACTTTGATTGGGAGTGCTGATGAGGCGGTCATCACACGTTGAAACGTCCCCTTAGAAAAATAGCGTCTATGTATTTTCCTCTGAGCCAGGCGGCACACGAGTCTGCCTGCGGTGCGAGTCATTGTCTGCTATCTCTTTGTTGGTGTGCGTCATTATTGGGATTAGGAGACCTAACTTTTAAAAATTCACCTTGCTGAGAGGGCCCAGTCCTGTTTGAATCCCGGCAGTTCGGATGAAATTCAGGTCTGTCGTTATGTCGGTAGTTCCTGTAGATTCTTTCTTGTCGGTTAAGTGGTGGAGAACTTTTCCCTGAATTTTCACTGCACGGTGGACCGTTTCGTCTGAAGTTATTCTGTTTCCCGTGATAATAATAGTTCTGGTAGCCATATTGTCTGTTTCTATGACTGTCTCTGTCTTATTCATTACTACGGTAATGCGATCTTTCTCTGTAACTATTACTCTGCCAGTGGTTGTCATATGGGTGGTGTCTGGTTTGTTCACGATTTGCGTTATAAGAATAGCCTTGTCGTGTCCAATTATTATTTCTTTCATCGTAGAATTTGACGGATGTGACATGTAATTGTTGTGTTCCTGTTTTCGCGTCCCGCGATTGTCAGTGTCAATTTCTAGTTCTTGTAAGAGTCCCTGAAAAGCTTCAATGTCGTCTTTGCAAGGTCCTGCCAAAATAATATGTCTTAAATGTTCGGGCAAATTGATTAAGAAAAACCGGATGAGTTCTGAGTGGCTGTATGGGTTTGAAAGATACTGATTCTTGTGCAACATGTCTTCAAAATATTTCACAAGACTGGAAAACAGATTGTTCGAAATGTTTCATCATTATGATGCTATGTTTTCTCGGTCTTGTGTAGCTTGAGACCAATATGCTGAGAGGAAGGTATGATAAAATTCTCCTTCACTGTGACTATCGTGAATGACCGAACACATTCTCACAGCTGGTTCATTCTCTAAGTAGCCCACACATAAATTCTAACCTGTGCTCCTATGACCAGTTGGGAAGAAAACAATGAGAGAATTGATGAAGCCATGCTTGTGGATGAATGTCGTTGCCAGAATTCTTAAATGTTTTGAATTTACGTGTAGTAATAAACAGCTTATAGTAAAAATCATCAAGTCGGCGAGTCGCATGTCAGTCATTGTTACGTCATTTCGGCGGTTCCATCTCAAAATTCGGTGCACCTTGCCAATTTCTTTCATAATTTCCGAAGTGCCCTGTTTTATTATTTTGTGACTGTTCCGTATTTCTATGTCCCTCTTCCTGTGATGGAGCGTGAGTCTCCTCTGAAATACGTAATTCTTGTACTACCTGTGTCAACTGGTCTTGTACTTCCTGGATTTCTCTTTTGTACTGTGTATTGATTTGATTTTGATGTTGTTTGAATTTTATAATTTGTTCATACTCTTCTGTGTCAGTGAAGGCTACGGGTCTTGTGTCATTCATAGCATCATCTACCTTTGTGGATAAGTTGGTGAACCGATCCGAAAATCCGGCTACTTTCTCCGATAGAGAACTTATTTCCTCAGTGTGTTTTTCTAAACCAAGTTTCAGAGTGTCCATTAGTGTCGAAATCGTATCTTTTAAATTTTCCTGAGTTTTTGCAAGTTGCGTAACCGAATTGGTAGATGCTACTGAGTCAATTTTAGCTTGCAAGGTGTCGTGATTTTCATGAACAATAGTTTGCAGTTCTTTTATGGCTGCTTCGTGATTCTGTAATGCATTTTCATGACGCGAAAAAATAGGTTGGAAATGTTCACAAATTTGTGTTTTTACGTCATTACAGATTTTTTTCCATCCGATTCGATTTTAAGTAACTCAGCAGTTAAACCTTCACGTGTTTGTTGAAGTGCGGTGTCTAACTTTTGAAGCTGTTGCTGTGACTGTTTTTGATTTTGTTCCATTGCGTCTAACTGTTGCTGTGTTTGTCTCTGATGTTGTTCCATTGTGTCTAACTTTTGAAGATTTTGTTCTATTGTGTCTAACTGTTGCTGTGTTTGTCTCTGATTTTGTTTTATTTGTTGCATTAACTTCAATAATAATGTATTAGTGTCTGGAATCTGTTCCTCATTGCTTTTCGGCAGTGCATTTGCACCGGCGACGTACACATTTTGACGAGCAGAAAATGTGTCTTGACTTATTTGATAAAACGGTGAGGACGCAAAATTTGAATCTACAGTATTTGCGAGATTGTGTCCTGTCATTTCGGATTCCTGCGGCGAGCTGTTGCAGACCGATCGATCGATAGTGCTTCCCTGTTCACTAATTGTTTCACCGTCTACACCATTATTTGCAGCCCGCTCCATTTCCCTATGCACAATTACCAAATTACTATGCTGAACATTAGTTAATTCATTACACGGTGGCGCTAAGACACTGCTTTCGTCTTCACAGCCATTTCTCAGTTTACTTTGGAGCCTAGTATTATGTTTTTCACACGCCATTATTGTCACAATATTTCGCACAACACGGGAATGCACAATTTGAAGAGCAAAATAAGAAAACACATTAACATAGCATTGAAAATAATATCTAGTTAATTACAAACGCAGTTGCGAAATACTTGGTGCAAATCTACATGCATGCCACAACTGTTTTACTGTACAACAATGAAAAACTACAACTACAAAGGAAATTCTCTCTACAATTACACGCTAGCTATAAACAATAGCTACACTGATTACACAAACTACAAGAAAAATCAGAGGATTCCAGTGAAATATCCTCGGCTAAGGGTCGACTTATGTAACGTACCCTTAGAAAAATTTATGATTGACTGTGCTGATAAACCTCTTACATTATTTGGTTTTCAAACAGCTGAGCAAAACAGAACGTACTCAGACATGACTCTCTTTACTTATTCTGATCAACACTAAACTGACACACAATATTTTTAGCGCAAGGGCAATCTGACTTTCAGTAATCCCTACAAACGAATGGCCCTGATTAACAATAACCTATACCTTTCATGAATTCTCACCTCACAAAAATCTTCATTACTCGAACTACTGCAATACAGCGAGCGCCAATACTGCCAGCTAAATAAAAGATTCTAACTGCTGAAGGCACTAACTACTGATAGGCATAGTTAGCAAATGAAAGATTTTGATAAAGAACAAACCATATATATATATATATATATATATATATATATATATATATATATATATATATATATATATATATCAGTTCATGACATCCAGTCTTATAAATTTACTGTCTCTGATGGACACAGGTCCAGATCATCCGCTCTCAAAACTCAGCCATCTCTCTCCCCACATCCACCACTGCTGGCGGCTCACCTCCAACTACGCAACGCTACGTGCTGTTCACATCCAGCTGCCCAACACTACAATAGCGAATATTACAACAATGCCATCCAGCCACAGACTGCACACAGCAGAGCCAGTGATTTTCATACAGAGCGCTACGTGGCGTTACCATTATGAAAACCTATACAGCCTACTTACACGTGGCTGATAGACTTGTGTGAGATGTTACGAGGTCAACCAGACGACTCGCCCCAGCCGCCTGCTGACGTTGGTGGGAGGTTCTCTCTACGTCAGAGAGGTACCTCGCGAATCTGTAATGGCTGCCGCAACTCAGCAGTACAGCGCACAACAAAATACAGTCTACCAGTGTTCTCTCTCAGGACGATAAGGATCTCATACTTACGGAAACCATTCCGACCGATAGAGGGGACACATTACAGAGATGTAGAGGGCGTTTCGTAATCCATATTACAAGCGTCTAGGAGTTGCGCAGGGGAAAGAGTAGACATAATTTTGATAATAGGGAGCCCCGTTCGCAAATGTATCGCTAGGATATTAAGTAAGTCTGAAGATCGGATCCGTTTCAAACCTTCCGATTCACGGTACGCACACAGCGGAACCTGCTGTTCGGTGCACGAGGTGTATCTGTGACACATGCTTTCATACACTTGGTTCATTAACCCTGCTACGTGCTGAATGATTTTTGCTGCCACCGGAACTCGTGCAAGGAAATCTCCTGTACAGGAGTCCCATATGCAACATTCTCTGTATGGCCTCACAACAAAAAGGAGGGAGGAATTAAGTTTGGCGACATGGTGCCCAAGGAATTGGTCAATCTCTACCGACCCATCTTTCACCGTATAAACGTCTTTTGAGATATTCACGGACAACAAGTGAAAAACGCTCGTGTGCGTCATCATGTTGGAACCACATTTTCTTACGAAGAGACAGGTTCAAATCTTCCCAATGCACCACCAGCATCTCTTACAGGAATTCCAAGTTGATGGGACCCGTTAGGCGCACTCCGCTCAATTTGTGTGCGTTCCGTGAAGTGGGAGATTTGAAAGTGATTCGGCCTTCGAACTTATTCTGAATCCAAACGACAGATTTCTGAACATCGGTTCTTAACAAAACTTTAGCTACCACGTCCCCACTGCAACCTCTAGACGTCTTCAATAGGAATTGTGAAACACCTAGTGTAATAGATTGGACAATAGGTTAATCACAAATTAACTTACTATGGGAGTGTTACACGTCCCTAAATACTGCAAACCGAGTGAGTCTAGGACTGTGATGTTCTGGAATGCAGCCGTAGTAAAATTTGACTATAATGATGAAGTAAACATTTTATGACAAATGAAAGAAGTTGCAATAACTTGCATCTCTACAGATGATGCAGCTTGACTTGTTTATGTTTTAGTTTAGTGTGCAAATATTTAATTAAGTAATTTTTTGATTGAACTCTCCCTACTGTTTTGATGTGGCTCTCCGCGGTTTCCTCTCCTCTTCCAGTACCTTCAGCGACAAAATCTATACATCTTACGCTGTGTCACGCAGCACGCAGGACACTTCTGATACCCCGCTAGAACGTACGTTATACTGGCGAATAGTGTGTGGAAAGAATGGTTATCATTTGAGCTTCCTTATCTGCTTACGTTCCTCTGATTTTCTTGACGTAGTCATTACGAGAGATGTCTGTGACAGGACGTAATACTCATATGATGCTTGATTTCTCTTGGAACTACGCGCTCTGAATTTTGGGAATAAACATTTCCGTGATGCGCTATGCCTTTCTTGTAACATCTGCTACTGGAGTCCTATTAACACCTCCGTAATGATCTCGCTTTTATTAGATGATTAGGTGATGAAATGCTGCTTTCTACGTTAGATCTCTCTCTCTCTCTCTCTCTCTCTCTCTCTCTCTCTCTCTCTCCCTCTCTCTCTTTTCTCGTATAAATCCTGCTTAATTTGCTTAGGGTCCCAGCTTGACGAGCAATACTCAAGAATAGTCTAAAGGTGTATTTTGTAAACCACTTCTTTCATGGGTGAATTACATTTCCTGACGTTCCTCCAATAAAATATAGCACGACAGCTGATTTCACTAGACAACTTCAATTACGAGGGTGTTCTGGAAACGAATTCCTCAGAATATTTTATGTGAAAACTCAAAGCTTTGAAAAGAAGACAAACGATGTTCACATTCCACGTCTTCATTCTTCATGTATACACATCTGCAGCCCTCTGCCGTTAGAGGGCTCCGAGCTGTAGCGTGTATCGTAGCAGCGTGTAACAATTATGTCGGTGCGTGAGAAAACGGTGCTGAGTCGAGTTTAGAGTGCGTAGAATTCGTACATGCGTGAGAACCCTGTAATTCAGGAGTTCGTCCCTGAATGGATCAACCTCTCCTTCAGAGTGACAATGTCAGGCCACAAACGAGTGCTGCGACATCTACAATAATCCGATGCCTTGGGTCCACTTTCATCTATCATACTCCATGCAGTCTCGACTTGGCCCATGTGATTTTCATCTGTTTCTCTCCAACTGACGCACGACAAACGCACCTTCGAGGACTTCACTTGGATTGTGATGATGCGGTGCGAGCAGACGTCCTACACTTTGAAGCATCCCCAACTCTCTTGTGGTTCCCTTTTTAGGTACTCCACGTCGACGCCTGCTCGTAGATACATATCGTCGGCAGGTTTTCCGGCTTTACTTCCCGACGTGACAGCGACGACTCTCCAATGAGGTGCAGGCTTTGCGTTTTGCTATTACTGCGAGTCTTGTAAATATCGCTTTTATTTAGTAATTTGCCCATCTAAAACCCTCCCCTTTTATGATTAAGACAGTCTGCGGCACCTTTCGGCGGGAGTGGGGACGTCAAAGAGTCACAAAAGTTCTTATTAAGCTGTCCGTAAAACATGTAAATGTTCACTTTAGTTAGCGTGTTAGTTAATGACTACGCTTTCTACTAGATGGTGCTGACTTACTGCTGAATAGCTTTGGTTCCGTAAAACCTTCACTGATTAGTACTAGGTAAATGAAATAAGTACAACAGTCGTGTATTTCACTTTCACTCTATATTGAAGGATTAAGATGGTGATGGATTATGGTCTATTTAAAAGGTTCCTAGCCTGGAGAAAGCTAAATAGTCGGCAAATGCCGATATGCACGCGCTCTACGTCCAGATTCGCAACTAACGGCACACGACACTTTCAAAACTCCACACGTTAACATCTGAGTACCGGTACCTCTGAATTCACTCGTATCAGCAGATAATTTGAGTTTCTGTCATCTATATGTCCGTGAAGTTCCAATCTAGCACTAAAGTCCTAAAATCCCCTTAATACTCCGATGCTACCAACAGTCAGAGATCGTACACTACATCACTTTTAATCTCCGTAATATTCTAACAGTTTATCGTGAATCTTAACACGATTAAGTCCAATCTAATTATTGTCTCGCTGACTGACACGGGTTCCCAGCCATTTAACAAAACAATCAAGGAAAAAAGAGGGCGGCAACAATGACGATCATGCCTTTTTATGGGTTTTTCATCACAAGAGTTCAACGTCACTGCCCTCTCCATGACGGAGCTTCCGTGACTTTGTTGTACTAAGACGTTAAACTACTTGCTGATGTTCTATAATTTTGATCTACAATTACCGAACTCTGATTCTACACTATTTTCCCCTCTAAAGATTCTATTCTTAATTTTAAATTATTCTTTCTATAGCTTATATCACTGTAAACTGAACCGAGATGTTACAACTTCTACAGAGACGGTATCAACAAATTGGTCTCTCGTTCGGAAAGATGTGTTCTTCGGCAGAGTGACTATTTGTTTTATCTAAAAATCTTTGAGATTTTTCACGTAAAAGAATCGGAGGCATTATTTTTCGGCACGCCATCCTACTTCTCGTGTGTGTTAGTATCCGTGTATTTCTGCTTCACAAAACAAAACTATATGTTTCATATGGTAATGTAGGGCGTTGCAAAAAGAATCATTCTATTTCACAAGACTACTACACAAATGAAGATGCAAACCTGGGGTGGATTTCAACTTACGCACTGAAACTGAAAGTTTACCTTGGCGCTTGATGCAGGTTGACGCTTCATGTAGTTTCCTGCAGGAGTCTCCGTGGTGCAGCTTGCTCGCGTCTCGTTCGTTACCGAGTGACTGCGTCGGGTCGAGTTGCCGATAACACATCAACCAAAGGCCTTTGCCATTCCCTGTGCCAACAGGTGCGATTAAGTTACAGCTCTGAGCACTATGCGACTGAGGTCATCTGTCTCCTAGGCGTAGAACTACTTAAAACTAACTAACCTAAGGACAGCACACATGTCCATGCCGAATGCAGGTTTCCAACCTGCGACCGTTGCGATCGCGCGGTTCTGGACTGAAGCGCCTAGAACCGCTCGGCCACAACGGCCGGCTGAATTTAATCTACACCACAGCAATGAACCTCGTGATTTCTCAACAATGTATCAGTCTAAGGAGCGTATTGGCCTCGCTTTGCCTCCAAAGTCACCTGATAAAATGGTGTTTGAAGTCTGAAGAACTACGTGCCTCCCCTTATAACAACTGCGATACCGCGTAGCGGCAGCAGCGAATGCGTTCACTCCAAATATGCTCGCAAAAGTATGGACGAGTCTCGCTAGCGTCTAGATGTTTGTCGTGCGTACGGTGGAGGGCACATTCAACGGTTGTGGATGGTGAATGAAAACTTTGGTCCTAAACGTCATTCTAAAAGTAATTGTAAAAGTACCCCAGGTTACAGGTGCATGCATGTAAAAGACACACACCTGTGAAGTCCGGTGGCTAATAAAAACGTTAGTCCAAGTATCTATTTTCATTCCTGTAAATGAAATAGTGCTGTTTAACCTGGCGAATCCTTTTGAAACACCCTGTGTAATAAACATGACCTAAATAAGAAAAAAACGAGTGGAAGGAGAGATGATGAAAGTTTAACATGACGTCGATGATTTGATTTGACTGTTGTAACGGTCCACCTATAGCGATCGTGTTAATTTACTTTACTATCCAATCCATAGGTCTAATTTATCTGCGGGTGTTGCTTTAGGTATAGGCAGCTGAGAAGACAGCCACGACCCTTGATGAGGGAACTTCCATTTGTAATCGTAGCAAAGGAAAATATGCAGGAAGAGGGATGTAAATACACTACTTACCATTAAAATAGCTACACCAAGAAGAAATACAGATGATGAACGGGTATTCATTGAACAAATATATTATACTAGGACTGACATGTGATCATATTTTCACGCAATTTAGGGTGCATAGATCCTGAGAAATCAGTACCCACAACAACCACCACCGGCCGTAATAACGGCCTTGATTCGCCTGGGCATTGAGTCAAACAGTTTGGATGGCGTGTACAGGTACAGGTGCCCATGCAGCTTCAACACAATACCACATTTCATCAAGAGTAGTGACTGGCGTATTGTGACGAGTCAGTTGCTCGTCCACCATTGACCACACGTTTTCAATTGGTGAGAGATCTGGAAAATGTTCTGACCAGGGCAGCAGTCGAACGTTTTCTATACCCAGAAAGGTCCGTACAGGACCTACAACATGCGCTCGTGCATTATCCTTCTGAAATGTATGGTTACGCAGGGATCCAATGAAGGGTAGAGTCACGGGTCGTAACACATCTGAAGTGTAACGTCCACTGTTCAAAGTGCTGTCATTGCGAACAAGAGGTGACCGAGACGTGTAATCAATGGCACCCAATACCATCACGCCGGGTGATACGCCAGTATGGCAATGACGAATATACGCTTCCAATGTGCGTTCACCGCGATGTCGCCAAATACGGATGCGACTATCATGATGCTGTAAACAGAACCTGGATTCGTCCGAAAAAATGACGTTTTGCCATTCGTGCACCCAGGTTCGTCGTTGAGTACACCATCACAGGTGCTCCTGCCTGTGATGCAGCGTCAAGGGTAACCGCAGCTACGGTCTCCGAGCTGATAGTCCATGCTGCTGCAAACGTCGCTGTGCTGTTCGTGCAGATGGTTGTTGTCTTGCAAACGTCCCCATCTGTTGACTCAGGGATCGAGACGTGGCTGCACGACCCGTTACAGCTTTGCGGATGAGATGCCTGTCATCTCGACTGCTACTGATACGAGGCCGTTGGGATCCAGCACGGCGTTCCGTGTTACCCTCCTGAACCCACCGATTCCATATTCTGCTAACAGTCATTGGATCTCGACCAACGCGAGCAGCAACGTCGCGATACGATAAACCGCAATCGCGATAGGCTACAATCCGACCTTTATCAAAGTCGGAAACGAGATGGTACGCATTTCTCCTCCTTACACGAGGCATCACAACAACGTTTCACCAGGCAACGCCGGTCAACTGCTTTTTGTGTATGAGAAATCGGTTGGAAACTTTCCTCATGTCAGCACGTTGTAGGTGTCGCCAACCTTGTGTGAATGCTCTGGAAAGCTAATCATTGGCAGCGTCTTCTTCCTGTGGGTTAAATTTCGGGTCTGTAGCACGTCATCTTCGTGGTGCAGCAATTTTAATGGCCAGTAGTGCAACTCGGCGCCACTGTGTGCACCCTGACCAACCGAACAGGACACTAACAGCGGGCAGCCGCCACACAGAGCATTACCTCGCCGGCCGTAGAGAGAGCTAATTTAAAATTCTGAGAAGTAAAGGTGTCCTCTGTTATGCTTGTTTCTGTGAAGATACACGCGGCAAGCCTGAACTGATTTCTGATGGACATAATTGTAACTTTTGAGTCAATTCAAGTTAGGGAGTAGATACAGCACAATGCTCTATAAATACTACAATAATACAGTGAGTGCATTTGGAACTATTTGGACTGTGATTCGTATTTTGAATTTAGAGAAGTATTTAGATGAACTGATGGGACGAGTTCCTACCTGGCCGAGCTCAGAACTTGCCTGGACAATTTTTAACAGAAAATTGGGAACTCGTGAAAATGCTGTTTATCCATGGAAGACCGTTATATGGTGGTTTTTGATGACTATCACATAACAGCTGTACGTGCTGTCGTTCTTCACCCCTCTGTACGCAGTTAGATTTTAATTAATTCAGGACTTAATTTGCTATTATTAAGTTGCAATTATACAAGGGATTTCTCCAGGCTCCTTTATTGTGTGGCGTGCCCCTTAGGGCGTTAACTCGTAGCCTGTGAGCCTAGTTTCTGGGGGGTCAAAGGTTGATAAAATATTTGCCACTCCAGTATAGTAAGCGCCGTAAAGATTAGAGACCCGTCACGCTGT
Organism: Schistocerca gregaria; assembly: GCF_023897955.1. Taxonomy (NCBI): domain Eukaryota; kingdom Metazoa; phylum Arthropoda; class Insecta; order Orthoptera; family Acrididae; genus Schistocerca; species Schistocerca gregaria. The sequence continues at coordinate 1,003,930,679 of NC_064921.1, forward strand.
TGAAAGGGGTGTTGATATGTGTTCACAGTCAGCTTCCCTTATAACTTGGGACACAACGGCAGCCGCGCTTACTATGTTTCTGACAGCGCACAATGTCACCTGCGATCATGGATCTCTACATCTCTGCGACCGCCGCTCCTCACGGATGCAAGTGAGCCGTGGCCGAACTTCGTGTCAGAGAAGTAAAGAAGTGTGAAACAGAGTGCTAGATTTTTGAAGGCAACTTAGGCAGAATATTGTTTTCTTTATTAGGCGAGTCAGTACCCTTTGTTGGAAATCACGCAGTCATATTAACTTATGTTTCGATTCATTGTTTACAATAAACGCAATTTCTCAAACAATCCTTCAGGCTATACAAGCAAAGGAATTGTCAATGCAAAATCGATAAATAGAAACTATCACTAAAACGAATACTAATTTTTAAAGAAATTTTCACTTGATGACATCTTTTCAGAGAACGGAGATCGTCGATTTTTTGTGAATTTTGTAGTCAGAATTAGGTGCACTGTTCTCGTCTACGATCTTTTTAGTAAGTTTCTGCTGCATTTGTATTGTATTTTTAGTATCGCTGCGCTATTTACTACCCGTACGTGTATTCTTTTGCAGCCTAGTAGGAATAGTTTTTACTTTCCAATTTTCTGTACTTTCCTAAAAACCGGTATGCGTAATGCCGAAAGAAAATCTAGGTCCCGAAGAACGAACAACAAGCAACCTTAGACTCAGAATTCTTCAATTCCCACCGCAACGTTTTCTTGCAATGAGTTAGCAGATAATCACAGTGTACGCAATCCTGATGTTAACTGTGCAAGACGTGACTGCATACCACACGAACAGTCAGCTTCCGCCCAACAGACACGTCACACAGTAGTGAATACACCGCATTATCCAACTTGAACATTTCATTTCCAGACAGGTCTCGCGATTCTAGAGTGGCAAACGAAGATTCCATTCTAATAGACACCAGTTCTGAGCAGATTATACTAAAGTCTGCCGTGACAAACTTCGACAGGGAGAACACAAACAAACAACTCCACCACCCACGAATGCCACACACTCCTTATATAACATTGACCTTATCCAAATCTTGCAACAAATCTTAAAACAAGTAGAAGAACTAAAAACACATTTCATTACTCAGTTTGACGAATGTACCAAGAAACATGAGGAATGTATTCAATCTCTTGATGCGAAGAAGTAGAAGCACAAATTAGTAGGTTCAAGGAAATAGCTAACGAATACATCAAGGACAAAGAACAGATCATATAAAAATTCAGCAATATGGTAACCAGTGCTTTAGTTCCAATCACAGGCACAACAGTTACGAGAAGAAAGAGTGCCTGCACACACTAACGAAATACATAGACTTGAAAACTAAAGAACAGTTCTATACTTTAATGGACTAGGTAATGATATTTCGCAGAGAATGTCACAAATTAATTTAATTTCTGACACTTAGACTGGTGAAATACATCTGATAGATTTTACCGAGAGATGAAAATATCAGTCGCTTGAACAATTCAAAGATAAATGATAAATGGTAAAGCACAAACGTGAAATTAACAGACTACGTGCTCAGCTCGTTGGTATGCAAAAAAGAACGACAACGGTAGACACTGTGGTGTCACCGCCGGACACCACACTTGCTAGATGGTAGCCTTTAAATCGGCCGCGGTCCGTTAATATACGTCGGACCCGCGTGTAACCACTATCAGTGATTGCAGACCGAGCGCCGCCACACGGCAGGTCTAGTCTAGAGAGACTCCCTAGCACTCGCCGCAGTTGTTCAGACGACTTTGCTAGCGATGGTTCACTGACTTCTACGCTCTCATTTGCAGAGATGACAGTTTAGCATAGCCTTCAGCTACGTCATTTGCTACGACCTAGCAAGGCGCTATTCAGTTACTATAAGAACAGATAATATTATGAATCATGCACCGTCACGAGCGACGTTCATCATTAATGGATTAAAGTTAAGTATCAAACTAATTACGTCCGCTTTATGAATTCTATTCCTTGTCATGTTTCAGACCTCACGTCAGTATAGTTCTTCCCTCCTCACGCCAGCCTGCGTGAGCTAAAACGCGTGCATTTCGGCCTCCATTCGTAACACGGTGTTGGCTCTTCTGCCAACACCATACATGATTTTGATAGACAATAACACAGTTGTGCGCAGGAAAAATTATACAGACATCATACAGGTAGAATTGCTAAGACAGAGACTACGCAAACAGAACTGAATTTTCAAACACTTTCTTGAACAGGCGTGACGGTTCGGGGAAACAAAAACACGAAAGTTTTGATTACGAAGACTTCCTCTCTATTCGAAAGTTCAAAGTTTTCAGGAATGGTACGAGTGATGGCATTCATTACACTGAGTTCAGCAATTTAGCTTCTCTCTATCACCTAGCTGGCCTGTCACACACAAACTTGAGTCTGTTTACAGATTTTTAGAAGGCGAACCTGCCACGCGAGTGCGACCGAGCGCTAGACAGTGTTACTCATTAGAAGTCTATCAATACGCGTTTCTCGCCACCTGTTGGTCAGAAAGGACACAACGCAAAGTAAAAGACAAACTAATCAGCTTATCCAATTTTGAAAATCCTAACTTTGCAACAGTGACTCAATTTTTCCAACACTTGGTACAACAAAATCAACGTCTGACGGAACTATACTGCCCTTCTGCTTTAATACAGATTGGCATTTCGAAATTACCCATATCGCTACGAATATCATTACTAGCAGGACATCGGAAAGACAACATCAATCCCTTCCGTGATGTATTACATTTACCGGAGTTAGTCGATGTAAACTACTCATAAAGCGGCAGGCAATGAACGTAATTTCGATGACAGACAATAAAGCGGACGGCAGGAAGGACACTTCAATCAAAAAGCCTCTCGCTACGACAATCACGGACCACCACACGATCATTTTCAATCCGAATCAAATTACCGATGACATAATCATCCAGCATTTAACTCAGCTAGCAACGACGCAAATCGGCAATCACATCAGCAAACATGCAATCACCCACACCACACAGGGAACAATTACATACAGAGGAATAAATATCTGCGCTGATACCGACAACAACCATACCATCCAAATCATTCCAGTTGCAGACTATACAATAATGAACACAGAGATCACGTCAGGAACAGAGAGGACAGGCTAACTGAAACAGATCATATTATGGGAATAAAAAACATTTTACTTTAAACAATTCTGACAGGAGATTTCACTCAAGACAAGATAACTTAGACGATTCGCCACCGTAACGCTCAATTCATATTGTTGAGGTTCGTTCACCGGATCTCGACACGGCAACACTCAAGAGACGTGACAGCGTGGAATAACAATGATGTGCTCGCTCATTCTAAGAACATAATTACAAACATGATCAACCAGGAAGACATTATGGGCAGGTTATTACAAGAGAAAGAAGAAACTAAAGGAAACATTGTTCACCCTGTTATTAACATACACATAGGAACGCATACTTCATCATCTGAAGTTTTGGATTCAGGCTCTTCCATCTCAGTAATTAGTGACACTGCTTTCAACAGATGTAACGAAGATTAAACTTGCCCAACACTATCTTTACAGAGTACGATCGTTCCGCTACTTGCAACCGACGTTCAGCTTGGCGTGGATTCTTGAGTAGACACAAAGCTATACTTTATTTAAATAATTCTTACAGTTTTCTACGAAATAATGACACTATGGTTACATTATGTTTCGATCGCTGCATGACGAATGATGAACAAGATATTAACAGACTTCACTTTTTGACTTCACGCGTAAATATGAGATGCTACTCATCTTTTTCAGGTATTTCAGAGCAAAGTAGGTAAAGTTGAAGCCGCAACAGACAGTGAAAATCGACCAGTATACTGCATATTACAGACTCACTCTCACGTTTTTGATAACATTCCAGGTCCAATCCGAGGATTTGTTTATGAATTTCAGGTAGGCCCACATCGTGAATTAACAGTTGCACCATGTAATTTTCCAATCGTGTACAGAAAAAGAATACAACAGGAAACGGAGCTTATGCTACAACAAGGTATCATCGAACCTGCAGTCAGTTCTTCCTATTGTAGAGAGGAAAGATTTTTCGATCAGACTATTGTTGCGTTACCGGCAAAAAAAGACAATTATTGATATAGAAACAGACAGACCATAAACACTGAACATGTTACTACAAAGATTTCATTGTGTCACCGTATTACCAACTCCTCATCTCAAATCGCGTTTTTGGCAAATTGAGATGCACACAAACTGTAGTAAATACAAAGCATTCTTGTGTTTTAGAAATTTCTACCAACTTTGCAAATTACGTTTTGTCTAAATATTTCTTCAGCTGCATTTCTTAGAGGTTTGAATACCGTTCTTCCAAAGTATTCGAAAGATGTGATCAGATCTTAAGGTCGATGATATTCTCGTTGCGGGGAGAACTTCGTCTGATCATAATTCCACTGTGAAATTATTGTTAGAAAACTTCCTAAATCTGTCAATCTCGGCAAATCTATATTTGGGAAATCCCATTCTACCAGATCCAACACTTTGTGACAAACTCCCAGAAGCTTTCTTGGTCTCAAATTTTTTTCGTCGCTTTTTTGATTGCAAATCTCTTAACACTCCAGGGTTATGTCAACTAACACCTAAGAACACAGTTCGGAATTGGGATAAACAAACTCAGACAGAATTTGATAGTTTAAAATATGTATTAACTAAAGCGCCATTACCTGTCCACGCTGACCTTTCTAGTGATTTCTGCACTAGCACAGATTCTTCTAAGACTGCACTTGGTGTACATTTATTTCAGGAAATTGAAGAGAACAGTGCTATAGCACGAAAGACAATTGCTTTCGCTTGCAGTATGTTATCAATCTCAGTACGTAATTATTTAGTACAGAACTTTTTTTGAACGTTGAAAGTCGATTGGGCTTTTACAAAATTTCACTACTTCTTGTTTGGAAAACGCACTAAAGTCCATACTGACCACTGTGCCTGGCAATTTTTGATGACTACAAAACTTCACCACAGATGTCTGGATTGTTGGGCACTGTACCTGGAACAATAAACATACAGACACTGATACAACCAGGAAAATTACATATTGTAACAGAAGAATTAAAGAAACTGAAAATCCAAATCCTAGCAGTACAAGAGACAAGGTTCCCCGATGATCAAACCACTGATTACAATGGCTTCAGAATCTTCAAAAGTGGAACTAATAGGAAAATTGTTAGAGGGGCGAACATGCTTGGTATGGCATTTATTGTTGAAAAATCCGCCGTTTAATCTATAAAGTCTGTAAGAACCATTAACAACAGACTAATGCTTCTTAGGTTTAAAAATAAGAATAAAAACTACACCCTAATTAATGTCCATGCACCGTGCAACATTGAAAATAAGAAGAACCGAGAAGAATGAGATTTTCACTCTGCAGCGGAGTGTGCGCTGATATGAAACTTCCTGGCAGATTAAAACTGTGTGCCCGACCGAGACTCGAACTCGGGACCTTTGCCATTCGCGGGCAAGTGCTCTACACTCCGCTGCAGAGTGAAAATCTCATTCTGGAAACATCCCCCAGGCTGTGGCTAAGCCATGCCTCCGCAATATCCTTTCTTTCAGGAGTGCTAGTTCTGCATGTCTCGCAGGAGAGCTTCTGTAAAGTTTGGAAGGTAGGAGACGAGGTACTGGCAGAAGTGAAGCTGTGAGTACCGGCCGTGAGTCGTGCTTCGGTAGCTCAGTTGGTAGAGCACTTGCCCGCGAAAGGCAAAGGTCCCGAGTTCGAGTCTCGGTCGGGCACACAGTTTTAATCTGCCAGGAAGTTTCATATCAGCGCACACTCCGCTGCAGAGTGAAAATCTCATTCTGGAAACATCCCCCAGGCCATGTCTCCGCAATATCCTTTCTTTCAGGAGTGCTAGTTCTGCATGTCTCGCAGGAGAGCTTCTGTAAAGTTTGGAAGGTAGGAGACGAGGTACTGGCAGAAGTGAAGCTGTGAGTACCGGCGTGAGTCGTGCTTCGGTAGCTCAGTTGGTAGAGCACTTGCCCGCGAAAGGCAAAGGTCCCGAGTTCGAGTCTCGGTCGGGCACACAGTTTTAATCTGCCAGGAAGTTTCAAGAACCGAGAAGCTGTAGACAAATTCTGGGAACGATTAGAACTTGAAATCTCTAAAATACCAAGAAACGACGTCAAAGTACTTCTTGAAGATTTAAATGCACAGATTGGCAAGGAAAAAAAATTTAGGAAGACAGTTGGCTTATATCCAGCACACAGATTGACCAACAAAAACGGTATGAAACTAATCCAACTCTGCCAACAGTTCAACATGAAAATCAGCTCAACCTCCTTCAACAAGAAACCTAGCAAACAAAAAACCTGGTGATCCCCTATAAACCAACTTGGAGAATTTCAGATCGACCATGTAGCCAACTCTTATGACTTCCAAAAAGTGATCAGAGATATCCAAGTTAAGAAAGGCACAAATATCGACTCTGATCACTACCTCACCAGGGTTAGAGTACAATTCACTCCAAGACGAAAAACACCGCAAACACCACCGGTAGTACCAAAATTTAATCTACAGAAACTAACAGAATCAGAAACAATAGAAACATGGGAAAATTCTCCTGCAAACAACTGGGAAAAATTAAAGACAAATATTACAGAAATAGCCAAAGAAAAATACCGTTACAGAAGAAACCCAAACATCCGTGATGGAATATAAAATGTGAAAATGCCGTTGAATTACGCAAAAAAGCCTTCGAGAAATATAGCTCAAATAAGAATGAGGGGAATCACCAGAACTTTCTAGAAACACGAAAGCTTTCGAATAAAATTATCAGACAAGAGAAGAGAAAATATGTAATCCAACAATTAGAATCAATTTTAAAAACTATAATACACATGGATTCTACAAAACTTTCGCAAACCAAATTAAAGGTTATAACCCTCAAAATGTTTGCTTCCGAAAACCAGATGGGAATTTAGCACTAAGCGATGAAGAAAACTGTGAAGTATTAGCCGAATATTTTGAAAAACTGCTAAACTGTCCAGAACCAACAAAAACCCTCCCAGTATCCAACACCAAAGCCCCGCAGCAAAAAGATTCCTCACCGCCAACAGAAGAAGAAATTATCAAACACATAAAGAAACTAAAAAATAACAAAGCCTCCGGGGAGGATGGAATTGTAGCTGAATTTCTCAAAAATCTAGGGCCTAATTCAAGAAAGGAGCTAGTAGGAATTATTCAAAATATATGGGTCACCGAAGAAATCCCAGAAGATTGGAAGTGTGCCTTAATACATCCATTACACAAAAAAGGGGATAAACATGATGTAAATAATTACAGAGGAATTTCTCTACTTCCTGTCACATATAAGATTTTATCGGCTTGTATTCTTGAAAGAGCACAAGAAATGCTAGAACCCAAAATCTCAGATTTCCAAGCTGGGTTCAGGCCAAACAGATCATGCCCAGAGCAAATTTTAAACCTAAAATTAATCACAAGGATAAGGAAGATGCGAGGCAAGCCTACAGTGTATGTCTTTGTCGACTTCAAGAAGGCATATGACTCAATCCACAGACCCACACTATTTAGGATTCTTGAGGAAAAAGGATTGGATCGGAAAATACAGAAAATCATTCAACAGACGTTAACAAATACAAAATCCAAAGTGAAATTTATGGGAAAACTTTCAAGACCATTTGAAATAAAAACTGGGGTTAGACAGGGTGATGGGTTGTCGCCTTTGTTGTTCAATGTAGTTCTGGATAGAGTCATGGAAGAATGGGAGAAGAAACTTGAAGAAGAAAAGTGCTGGAAACCAATTTCATTAGGAACCAAGAAACATAACCTAAGAATCCCCTACTTAGCCTTTGCAGACGATCTCGCAATAATGGCAGATTCTAGTGAGATGGCTATAAAACAGGTAGAAATTCTAAAAGAATGTGCAGAAAAAGTCGGCCTACAGATATCATTTGAAAAGACAGTGTTTACAACAACAAATTTAGAAATTTCCAAATTACAAACAAAATACGGAGAAATCAACAGAGTACCATACTTCAAATATCTTGGAGAAATTATCTCGGAAAAATTTGCACAACAAGAAAGAATACAAAAAGCTCGTAAAGGTTTAGGATTAGTGCAAAACCTCTATAATAAAAAATGTTTATCTTTAAATGCAAAAATTAGGCATTACAATACAGTCATTAAACCATCAATGTTATATGCCAGCGAAACCTTGGCACTAAACAGGAAAACTGATCTAGAAAATCTAAAGAAAGAAGAAAGAAAAATAATTAGGAAAATTTTGGGACCAAGATGGACCGAGAATGGATATAGATTACAGAAAACATCAAAAATTGAAGAATATTCTAACATAGAGATAGACATGAGGAAAAGACGCCTTAAATTCTATGGCCACATAACGAGACTTCCTGAACACAGATTAACAAAAAGAATTGTAAAATACGTAGATTCTCTTGTTAATGGAGGAGAATGGATCCAAAAAGTTAAAAAAGATTTAGAATTAGCAAAAATTACTAAAGAAGAAATAGCTGCAAGGAACAATTTTAGAATAAAAGTTGAAAAGTGGGAGGTTAAACCAGAGACAAAAGCACCGAGAACCGGAACCAAATGGAGCGAAGAAAGAAGAACTAAATTTTCGCAAACAATGAAAAACTGGTGGGCAAATAAAAAGAACCAGAAGACCAAGAAGAACGGAAAGTGAACCAGCTTTACTTAGCGTCTTCCACATGGGAGCTTTACGACTAATAATAATAATAATACACATTCCTGGCACATAGCACATAGTAGCCGACTCACTCTGATTAACAGTTGGTGGAACACAACATGATACGACAGAGGAATTTTGCCGGCGTTAGCCTTATATATATGGTGTCACCTAACATTACCGCTGGATTTATTTGACGTTAGTTTTGTTAGCACATCTGAACATATAAACAAATACGTAATCAGTGCCGTTTGTTGCATTGTAAAATGTTAATTACATCCGGAGATATTGTAACCTAAGGTTGACGCTTGAGTACCACTCCTCCGCTGTTCGATCGTGTGTATCGGTATCGGAGAGCACCGAATTATATAGGGATCCAAAGGGAACGGTGATGCACCTTAGGTACAGAAGAGACTGGAGCAGCACATTACGTCCACATGCTAACACCTTTTTATTGGTCTTTTTCACTGACGCACATTTACATTACCATGAGCGGTAAGGTACACGTGCACACGTGGTTTCCGTTTTCAATTTCGGAGTGGAATAGAGTGTGTCCCAACATGTCAGGCCAATAGATGTTCAATGTGGTGGCCATCATTTGCTGCACACAATTGCAATCTCTGTCGTACACGCCGCAGTACATCTGGTGTAATGTCGCCGCAGGCTGCCACAATACGTTGTTTCATATCCTCTGGGGTTGTAAGCACATCACGGTACACACTCTCCTTTAACGTACCCCACAGAAAGAAATCCAGAGGTGTAAGATCAGGAGAACGGGCTGGCCAATTTATGCGTCCTCCACGTCCTATGAAACGCCCGTCGAACATTCTGTCAAGGGTCAGCCTAGTGTTAATTGCGGAATGTGCAGGTGCACCATCATGCTGATACCACATACGTCGACGCGTTTCCAGTGGGACATTTTCGAGCAACGTTGGCAGATGTATGTTGCAGCTGTTTGGACCCCTGCAATGAAGTGAGGACCAATGAGGTGGTCGCCAATGATTCCGCACCATACATTTACAGTCCACGGTCGCTGTCGCTCTACCTGTCTGAGCCAGCGAGGATTTTCCAAGGACCAGTAATGCATGTTCCGTAGATTCACTGCCCCGTGGTTTGTGAAACCAGCTTCGTCGGTAAACAGGTAGAACTGCAACGCATTCTCTGTTAATGCCCATTGACAGAATTGCACTCAATGATTAAAGTCATCACCATGTAATTGCTGATGTAGCGACACAAGAAACTGGTGAAAGCGGTGACGATGCAGTATGTGCATGACACTACTTTGACTCAGTCCACCGGCTCTCGCAATGTCCCGTGTACTCATGTGTGGGTTCATGGCAACAGCAGCTAGCACACCAACTGCACCCGCGTCTCCTGTGACGGGCCTGTTAGGGACCCGTTTGCGTGCTACGACCATACCTGTTGTATACAGTTGGCGGTAGATGTTTTGCAATGTGCGGCACGTTGGATGCTCTCTGTCCGGGTACTGTTCTGCATAGACCCTGCAGGCTTCAGCTGCATTTCGTCGACACTCGCCATAGATGAGTATCATCTCCTCCTTTTCAGAGTTCGAATATATCATGGTCACAGTTCCTACAACACTACACTATCACAGACGTCTGGTAACACGGTGTACTACAGTTGGTCTGCGTGCGGAGACGAATGCAGAATAACAATAGCAGCAAGCGCTACATGCGGACACTCCGACAGCTAGATCAAACCACAACAGTGTACTACAGCCACACTCGTAAACACGGTCGTCATCGTAAACATGTCCCTGCAGATGCTGCTCGCCCACCATGGCCCGTGTTTGTTACAACACGCAACTGAACGTCGGAGGTTTCAAGCGTCAACTTTAGGTTACAATATCTCCGTATTTAATTAACATTTTACAATGCAACAAACGGCACTGATTACGTATTTGTTTATATGTTCAGATGTGCTAACAAAACTAACGTGGTTCCATTTAAGAAAACGTAGATTTGTGTTAAAAAACATACTTCTGTGCATTTTTGTATTAAACAATTACACTAGCCCCTCTCCTCACGTTCGGTCTGTGAAATCGATTCGTCAGTATTTGATGTGGTTTACGAAATATGTCCAATTACTCTAGCCCCTCTCCTCACGTTCGGTCTGTGAAGTCGCTTCGTCAGTATTTGATGTGGTTTACGAAATATATCCAGTGGTAATGTTAGGTGACTCACCCTGTATATATATAGCTTCTGAAAATTCAACTATGAGTGTCATCACAAAAGAACAAGACGGAGTCCTGTTTGGAAAGACATCAAACAACGATGGTAAGTGAAGTACAACTTGACTGTGAGAAACTACTGTTTAGTAAGGAAAAACATTCTTTTCAAAAGACAGAGTACAAACAGTTGCATTTGACTTGTATGAATGCAGAAGACCTAATAAACAAACTTACGTGGTGTATTCATCTAAGTTATACTCACTATGGTGCAAGAAAATATTTTCGCATACTAAGAATTCTTATTCCTTCAACGCAAAAAAAGTATTCGTCGTGTTCTTGCTAAATTCAAACTGTGTCAGAAAGTTAAACCACCAACAGTGTCAAACTGGTCATATTTTTGCTACCATTACAGTAAAACTACGTCATCTAGTCACATTTGATCTCTATAGATCAGACCCAACGACCAAAGAATGATTTTCTTTCATTTTTGTTGCAGTAGATTTAATTGTATATTTATTCCTTACACATCTTTACGAAAAGCAATAATCGAAACAGTATCTGCAGCTTTTATTAAGAAATTCTTATGAGAAGCATGTCATATAGATCAAGTAATTTCGATCTACTTTTTGGATTTGCACTTTGAAAAGTATCCTACCTTTATAATCCAGTACCACCCACAATCAGTAACCTCAGAACATCTAAAGAAAGAATTAAATAAATTACGTACTTTGTACTGTCCCAGGAAACATACTGAATGGGACAAATATATACACATTTTTCAGGAAAACAAACAATCTTTACCAAACGACTCCACATTACTTTCTCCTCATTTAATGTCGAAAAACAAGCTTCCACTAGATCGCATTGAAGAAATTATACATTTTCCACAGCCACAGTGTTTACCGTACTATGAAGTAATTTACTTTGCCATCAAAAACATTAAACAACCGGCACGAAAGAGGAAATGCACTCAAAGATAAAAAATGAACAATAAAGAATTTGGTGTAGGTCAAAAGGTCTGAGTTTTCTTGCATATTCTAACTCACAAAAGTAAAGGTGGGGACATTCTTCTGTAGTCTCCATCGACTACATTGTCCTTGAATGTCGACGAAGAACCTGCGATTCTGCAGAAGGGAGGCGATGAGTCTGGTTAGACCTAAATCTTTGGTCAGATTGTAGGCCTTGACTAATAGTAGCTGGCGATCGAACGCATATTACGCCGCTGATAAGTCGAAAAATGCCACTCCTGTCACCTTCCGAGCTTCAAAGCCATCTTCTGTGAACTGTGTGAGAGTTAGCAGTTGTCCAGTACAGCTTTTACCTTAACGAAATCCAGATTGCTGAGGTATATGTGAGGGATCAATTGCAGGTGATAGGTGATTCAAAATCAGTCTTTCCAGCAATTTGTAAAGATGACAATGTAGTGCAACTGGTCTAAAATTCTTTGGATCATTTCCTTCTTTGCCAGGTTTCAGCAAAGCAGTCACTCGACTCTTTCGCCATATCTTTGAAATTTGGTTTCTGCTTACACAGTTGTCGAAAAATTTTAGAATCCTTTTCTTTGTATTGAAGCCGAAGTGTTTGATTTGCTCGGTTCGTATATCATCCAAGCCAGCTGATTTGCCATTTTTACTTTGTTTGATAGCCTTCTGTAGGTCTTCCATACTGAATGATGATGTAAGGTCATTACTCTCCTCTTGCTCTTCTCTTTGCAGTTTCGGTTTTTGTGTTTTGTGTGTTGACTTCCCTTTCATCAGTAGCTGATGTGCTATTTGATTGGCAGTGATATTATGATGTGTAATGGTCTTAGTCGGATCATTTTTAGGCGTCTCAGAAGTCTCCAAGCTTTATGGCTGTCTCTTTTCAGATCCACGTTTTCTATAGATTTTATTCACTCATCCCTTTTGTCTTCCTTATAATGGAAATAAGCTTGTTCCCTGCTTCCACAGTTGCTTCACTGAAAGGGTTTTCTTCAAATAAGTAGCTGTATTCCGCTGGTAGTTTGCCTTGGTCTGAAGTAACCCCGGGCATATAAGATGTTCTACATCCGCGAGGAGTAGACATTCTCGAACATCTCTTTATAGCTGCCGTGAAGGTGTCATATCATTCGGACATTGGTTCTATATAAGATACATGAATGTCCAGCAATTCCGTAAATCTTGACCAATCAGCCTCCTTAAAATTAAACCTTCTCTGAAAAGATACCTCCTATGGTCTTATAGAAGCAAATAATTGACACAATATTGGTCTAAACTGCGAGTTGGGTATTCTGGACCAGTCAGATTTTACACATTGTTGGCTGATACTGTTGCTACCAAAAATTAGGTCAGGATTGTAAGCTCGCCTCCACATACCGCTGTTAAACGATCGAGGCAGTTTTGCATCATCGATTAAAGTCAGATGACTTGCTTCTGCCCACACTGTCCTGCTGTCCCATTCTCATCTTCATGGTCATAGCCCCAAACGGTAGTGTGGCTGTTGAAATCGCCGATTACAATCTGCACATGTTTATTTAGAAAATTGGGTGGTTTGTTAACAGTCATAAAGCGATGTAAGGGTGCAATTAAATGTTTCCAGAGTAAGAATATTAATGTTTTTTTTCTCCGTGAATGCTGTGGATAAAATCTGGATATCTGTATGAACAAAGATAGCACTTCCATGTTTATCGTGTGGTCTTTCGATCGCGAGACGCATTCCGTATATTTTTGATCTGCGCATGTCACAACTTCTATGTGTCTCTTGCATGCATAGTATATGGCACTGGTGCTAACTGCATAGTTCTTGTAGCACGTCTTCTTTGGCTGGTGTTATGCCTTCTATGTTAATAGATGTAATGGTGAACTGTGACCCCGAAAAGGGCTCAGGTATATACCTAGGAGTGGCACTTGACAGATCTCTCACTTTCAAAAAGCACAGCATAAAATGCAGGTCGAAAGCTTCCACCAGGAACAATCTTCTACGAAAACTGGACGAATCACAGTGGGATAATCAACCTGAAACAATCCGAACATCTGCAATGACACGATGCCATTCTGCGGTAGAGTATGCCTGTCCTGTCTGGTATGGTTCAAATGGCTTTGAGCACTATGGGACTCAACTGCTGTGGTCATTAGTCCCCTAGAACTTAGAACTACTTAAACCGAACTAACCTAAGGACATCACACACATCCATGCCCGAGGCAGGATTCGAACCTGCGACCGTAGCAGTCACATGGTTCCGGACTGCGCGCCTAGAACCGTGAGACCACCGCGGCCGGTCTGTCTGGTATAATTCAACTCATGACAAACAGGTGGATGTAGCTCTCAACGAAACCTATAGAATTATAACAGCTTGCTTGAAACCCACTCCAGTCGAACGGCTTTACCACCTCGCCGGAATAGCACCACCACCTGTTCGAAGAGAGATAGTAGCGAACAAGGGAAAAAAAAGCAGTGGGACTTAGAACCACTGCTGAAAAAGCTAGGTTACAACTATGGAGGGCTACGACCTGACTTCTCCCTGATTGGAAAAGAGTTGTTGAAGCTTTACCTACAGGCCATGACAGGAAATGGACAACTTGGAAGTCCCTGAATAGACTGAGATCCGGAGTTGGAAGATCAAAAGTTAACCTGGCAAAATGGGGATTCACTGATCCAAATGTGATATTCGGTGTGACTGTGGAGAAGAGCAGACAGTCCGGCACAAGCTTGGGTGTCGATTGTGTCCAGTCTCTGCACAGAAGATGACCTTCAACAAGCAACAGGAAATGCACTGGAAGAGGCCAAGTTTTGGTCAAGAGTAATTAAATCATAACTCTGTAAAATGTATGTACATATACCTGTATGTTTCTGACACGAGAATAATAATAATAAGTGTCATAAATTCTTTTTATTGCACGATGGGCATTTTTGAATTTGACAGATCGACACTCTCAATGCTCTTCACGTAGAAACATTGTGAACCAAGAAAGATAGACTTCCACCACATTTCCAATCACATAAAAGATTTTGCAGGCATGATAGGTGAGGAAATTTTATTGAGGATGATCTAAGGTCGTATATACGTTTCGCCACATTTACTTCTTATGCCATTCAGTTCTGTTGTTACAGAGGAATTGTGTGCTCCCGAAACGATGTCTCTGTAATTTCTTTTACTTGCGTTTTTGTGTACAGCATTTTATGGACACTTATTTCTTATGCTTCGGTAGAACACTTTTCCTTTTATTACGTCTGTGACTATTAGAGGACGTTAGATTTTGTACTATTTACTTCACATTAGGTATTCATACATACACTCCTGGAAATGGAAAAAAGAACACATTGACACCGGTGTGTCAGACCCACCATACTTGCTCCGGACACTGGGAGAGGGCTGTACAAGCAATGATCACACGCACGGCACAGCGGACACACCAGGAACCGCGGTGTTGGCCGTCGAATGGCGCTAGCTGCGCAGCATTTGTGCACCGCCGCCGTCAGTGTCAGCCAGTTTGCCGTGGCATACGGAGCTCCATCGCAGCCTTTAACACTGGTAGCATGCCGCGACAGCGTGTACGTGAACCGTATGTGCAGATGACGGACTTTGAGCGAGGGCGTATAGTGGGCATGCGGGAGGCCGGGTGGACGTACCGCCGAATTGCTCAACACGTGGGGCGTGAGGTCTCCACAGTACATCGATGTTGTCCCCAGTGGTCGGCGGAAGGTGCACGTGCCCGTCGACCTGGGACCGGACCGCAGCGACGCACGGATGCACGCCAAGACCGTAGGATCCTACGCAATGCCGTAGGGGACCGCACCGCCACTTCCCAGCAAATTAGGGACACTGTTGCTCCTGGGGTATCGGTGAGGACCATTCGCAACCGTCTCCATGAAATTGGGCTACGGTCCCGCACACCGTTAGGCCGTCTTCCGCTCACGCCCCAACATCGTGCAGCCCGCCTCCAGTGGTGTGGCGACAGGCGTGAATGGAGGGACGAATGGAGACGTGTCGTCTTTAGCGATGAGAGTCGCTTCTGCCTTGGTGCCAATGATGGTCGTATGCGTGTTTGGCGCCGTGCAGGTGAGCGCCACAATCAGGACTGCATACGACCGAGGCACACAGGGCAAACACCCGGCATCATGGTGTGGGGAGCGATCTCCTACACTGGCCGTACACCTCTGGTGATCGTCGAGGGGACACTGAATAGTGCACGGTACATCCAAACCGTCATCGAACCCATCGTTCTACCATTCCTAGACCGGCAAGGGAACTTGCCGTTCCAACAGGACAATGCACGTCCGCATGTATCCCGTGCCACCCAACGTGCTCTAGAAGGTGTAAGTCTACTACCCTGGCCAGCTAGATCTTCGGATCTGTCCCCCATTGAGCATGTTTGGGACTGGATGAAGCGTCATCTCACGCGGCCTGCACGTCCAGCACGAACGCTGGTCCAACTGAGGCGCCAGGTGGAAATGGCATGGCAAGCCGTTCTACAGGACTACATCCAGCATCTCTACGATCGTCTCCATGGGAGAATAGCAGCCTGCATTGCTGAGAAAGGTGGATATACACTGTACTAGTGCCGACATTGTGCATGCTCTGTTGCCTGTGTCTATGTGCCTGTGGTTCTGTCAGTGTGATCATGTGATGTATCTGACCCCAGGAATGTGTCAATAAAGTTTCCCCTTCCTGGGACAATGAATTCACGGTGTTCTTATTTCAATTTCCAGGAGTGTATATGTGTACTTTTACCGTTGCAGAGAATGACCATACTTTGCTAACAATGCACATTTTTGTACCACTTTCACTGACGACATCAATGAACAGGTAGGCTGTCTACTAATGAAGTTTTCTTTACAGAAATAGATAACATCTAAATTTTGGCAGACACGGAAAGAATGACAGCTTTGACTATCACGTGATCCTGTGCAGATGTAGTGTCAACTGTGTTTAAAATTGAAGATGAATGAGTGAAAGAAGTTATTTTCTGTTCCATGAAGGATGTTGAAACAGAGTAGGATAGGGTCGAGGCTATGAGCTGAGTATCATAAGGAATCTTTTTTTTTTTTTTTTTTTTTTTTACTAAGTAGAAATGATGATGGTGAAATGTGTATACTATGGATAGAGACAATGATGATTATAAAGATTCCATGATTAAAGATATTGCTAAGAAAATGTGTATACAATTATGAAGTTGTATTACAATATGTTGCTGACGATGATAAGATACTTGAGGCCTAGTTAGCGGTCAGTGTCATCCTGATGATTTATTTTGTAGTAAATACTTTTAAATACAACGTAGTAATCGTCTTTAAAGGCATAGAAGAGCTTTCTTTAGTTATGCAATAATGCTTCTTTTCACAGCCTTCCTTCTTCCTCTACCGTAGTCGATGTGTAATTTTCAGTAAATGAATTGAGGAACAATATACTTCTGTGTTGCACTTCAGTAGTAAGCATTTTTTCCCCTCTGTCTGTGCAAGAAAGCTTTATAGTGACACATTGGACTGATGTGAAGGAAAGCAGTATGGTTTGCCTGAAGTGATGACTTGTCTTGTGATTTTATCTCTGTTCTGTCACCCTTTTCCTCCTTGGCATTATAGCACAGGAACAGGAATGTAAAAAATATGAAAAATATGAGATAATGTGAGAGAAGTTAATTTAAGTTTTTTCTTGTAGGAGAAAAATATCAAAGAAATTTTAACACATAACGTCAGATAACCTCCAACAAAAAAAATTAGACATGTTATTTCATAAGTAATAATAGCTTTTAGACTTTTTTTCCCTTATTGCGCACTTACTGTTAAAAAGTGGAAAAAATAAGCCAATCAGTTGCAAACCGAAGGTTTATTTAGCCTTTGACCTAGGTTTCGATATTTATAAAAATACGTTTTTCAGAAGGAGTGGGCCCTCAGATGTGTGAGGGTGAGTCAAATGAAAACTTAAATATTTTTTTACATATTATTTATTGTGCAGAAGTGGTACTAAGCTGTATCACTATTCAGCATAATCTCCCCCACGCTCAATGCAAGTCCTCCAGTACTTACAAAGTGCATAAATTCCTTTATAAAAAATTCTTCTACATCTACATGACTACTCTGCAATTCACATTTAAGTGCTTGGCAGAGGGTTCATCGAACCACAATCATACTATCTCTCTACTATCCCATACCCGAACAGCGAGCGGGAAAAACGAACACCTAAACCTTTCTGTTCGAGCTCTGATTTCTCTTATTTTATTTTGATGATCATTTCTACCTATGTAGGTTGGGCTCAACAAAATATTTTCGCATTCGGAAGAGAAAGTTGGCGACTGAAATTTCGTAAAAAGGTCTCGCAGCGACGAAAAACGTCTTTGCTGTAATGACTTCCATCCCAACTCGTGTATCATATCTGCCACACTCTCTCCCCTATAACGTGATAATACAAAACGAGCTGCCCTTTTTTGCACCCTTTCGATGTCCTCTATGAATCCCACACCGCGCAGCAATATTCTAACAGAGGACGAACGAGTGTAGTGTAAGCTGTCTCTTTAGTGGACTTGTTGCATCTTCTAAGTGTCCTGCCAATGAAACGCAACCTTTGGCTCGCCTTCCCGACAATATTATCTATGTGGTCCTTCCAACTGAAGTTGTTCGTAATTTTAACACCCAGGTACTTAGTCGAATTGACAGCCTTGAGAATTGTACTATTTATCGAGTAATCGAATTCCAACGGATTTCTTTTTGGAACTCATGTGGATCATCTCACACTTTTCGTTATTTAGCGTCAACTGCCACCTGACACACCATACAGCAATCTTTTCTAAATCGCTTTGCAACTGATACTGGTCTTTGGATGACCTTACTAGTCGGTAAATTACAGCATCATCTGCGAACAATCTAAGAGAACTGCTCAGATTGTCACCCAGGTCATTTATATATCTTTTGGTAGTCTGCACAACCACTCATGCACCTCGTGGTGTACCTCTTCATCAGAACAAAACTTCTTTCCTCCCATCGCGTCTTTGAGTGTCCAAACATGTGGAAATCACTTGGGGCAAGATCTGGTGAGTAGAGTGGATGAGGAAGACACTCAAAATGGAAGTGAACCCAGGTTTCGTCCCCAGTAACGATTCTTGCAAGGAAGCCATCACCTTCTCGTTCAAAGTACCAAAGAAGTTCTTCACAAGCATCAACACGTTGTTCTCTCGTTTAAGGAGTCAGCTGCCGTGGCACCCATCTTGCAGACACTTTGTGAAATTGGAGCACATAATGCACAATGTGGTGTGCTGACCCATGACTAATCTGTAAACATGCTGCAATGTCATTCAGTGTCACTCGGCGGTTTTCCTTCACTATCGCTTCAACTGCTGCAATGTTCTGTGGAGTCACAACTCGTTGTGCCTGACCTGGACAGGGAGCATCTTCCACTGAAGTCACACCAATTGCGAACTTCCTACTCCATTGGTAGACTTGCTGCTGTGACAAACATTCATCACCGTACTGAACCTTCATTCGTTGATGAATTTCAGTAGGTTTCGCACCTTCACTACGCAAAAACCGAATAACAGAACGCTGTCTTCCCTGGTGCAAGTCGCAAGTGGGGCGGTCATCTTTATACTGATACTGCGACGGTATGTGCTCATCTGCACTATGCTGCCACCTACAGGCCATTCTGCACGCTATTTGTAGCACGCTTACCAACTTACAGGACAACGGCGCGAAATTTCGATTTCTAATTACAAATGTAAGGTTTTCATTTGACTCACCCTAGTATATTATAAACGGTTACAAAGTAGTTTTTCATTACTAACAAAATAGTAATAAAAGAAAATATTGATGAGGTAAACGTAATCACTTGTTACATCACATGGTGTTAATTACATCAGCTCTTGTCATATATAAAATTGATATGGAAACCAGAAACATCACATGCCTAAATGGACATATGCGTTCGCCCACTGATCAAGGCTCTCTCTATATAAAATTTTGACAGGAATCCAAAGAATAAAGTATTTGCATAACATAAGTACCCACTACGCCAGAGACAAAGGCCAACTTTTCAAACATACAGGCTCAAGCAATGAGGAAAATTTGGGATGCAGGGGGCGCTAAACAAATGCGCGTAAAAACTGCGCCTTGCTTGTGTTATGTAACGGCATTTGGCATTAAAATAAGAATGAAAATTTCTTCTACAAAGCTACTAATAATACAATAACTATGCAATTATACACTGCGTATAAAAATCTCTAATACATTTGCTGACAGAATAATTCTGTACGGAAATTCAGCGTGCAGAAGCTAGACTTCTGTTAACAAAGGACCATTGTTACAAATACGTGGGGAAACAAGAGTAAATATGAGCCAACATAACGTGCTTAAGCGATAAGGCAAAACTGGAACGCAGTAGGGGCTGTATACATGCTCGTAAGCAGTGCGTCTTGCCGGTATTAAATAAACGAAATTTTACGTTAAAGCAAAATGACAATCTCTGAAAGAAGGCCAGTAATAAATGCAAAAAAATTTAGAGGCATACATTAAATATAAAATTATTTGTAAAACATTTATGTAGCAGAGCGATTCTTGACGTAAATTCAACGTGTAGAACATAACAATGCCATCACAAAAAGTTATTTCTTTTACAAAAAAGTAGAGGAACGAGTAAAATGGAAAAAGTTACATCACAATATAAAAAATGAGAAACTTCTGTTTAATTGTAAGGAGAAAAATTACGCAGAAAAATTTAGTAGACGCATCAAAAACTGAACAAGATCCTTCCACAGATGCAAGCGTCTATAAAATCGTCTGATCGTCTGTAAATTTTGCTGTAGCTATGATACAGGGCAGACTGGTAGAGTTATTAAGGAGCACCTGGTGGGCAATAAAGGGGGAAGTATTCATAATTCTCCTTTTACTGAACATTTACTTACTTCAGATCATACTCTGAACGAATTAGAAGAAACAGTAATTTTATGTAAGGAAATAAAAGGCTGGAAACTGGATTTATTAGAAGAACTTAAAATTTACAAACATCTTGCTGAGAGAGACTCGCGAGTAAGCACTTCCTTGATGGCTTTAAACCGCTGTTCACGGTCACATAATGGGTGCTTAGCGATCTCCGCTAGCATCGGCGAATGTGCCGTTATCCTCAAAATATCTCCTCTCAAGTGTCGAGGTACTTACATTTTATATTAGTAGGTTTCGTTTTTCGTGGCTTTTTAGTACATTTTCCTACAATGGGAATTACAAAGATTTGTGTATTGTAATTTTTCTGCATAAGGCTCCATACAGTTAAGCAGAAGGTTTTCATTTTTTATGTTGTGATGTAACTTTATCCATTTTACTCTTTCCTCCACCTTTTTGTAATAGAGGTAACTTATTGTAATAGAGTTGTTATTATCTGCACCCTAAATTTACGTGCAGTATCAGTCTGCTACATAAATGTTTTACAGATAGTTTTATATTTAATGTAGGCCCCTATGCCTGTAAAATTTTTGCATTTATTACTGCCCTTCCCTAAGAGATTGTCATTTTGCCTTAATATAAACTTTCGTTATTCAACACCAGAAAGACGCAGTGCTTACGCGCATATATATAGCGCCTACTGCATTCCAGTTTCGTCTTATCGCTTAAGCTTCCATAGTGTTAAGCGGAAGTTTCTCTTGCCAGTGACATTGTTTTAGCTCATATTTACTCTTGTTTACCCACTTATTTGTAACAAACAGAACTCTTGCTTCTGCACGTTGTATTTACGTACAGTATTACTCCGTCAGCAAATATATTAGAGATTTTATACGTGATGTACAACTGTAAATTTATTGCATTATAAGTAGCCTTGTAGAAGAAATGTTCATTCTTACTTTAATGTAAAACGCTGTTACTTAACACAAGCAAGGTGTAGTTCTTATGCGCATGTATTCAGCACCCCCTGCATCCCAAATTTTCCTTATCGCTTGTACCTTTGAACAGTAGGTCTTTGTCTCTGGCATAGCGCGTACTTATGGTATGCAAATATCTTATACTTTGGATTCCTGTTACAATTTGATGTAGACAAGAGTCTGCATTAGTGGGCGAACACGTTTGTGCGCTTATTCTGACGTAAACTGAACCTAAACTGGCTGCTGTTTCAAGCCATGACGTGTGGTGTTTCTGGTTTCCATATCACTTTTATATATGACAAGAGCCGCTCAGCTTCAGCTGACGTAATTTACCACAATGTGATGTAATGCGTGATTACTCTAACCTCACAAACATTTTTCTGTTATTAGTATTTTTTCATTACATAAAAAGGCACCAATGTTAGCACTGAACAGGGGATTATGGAGGAATTTTACAAGGGGGACTATGCTCCAAACTGAACGCTGAAAGGCATAATCAGTCTTAAATGATGATGATGATGATGATGATAAGCGATAAACGTTGAATTTGATTATGGTAAAAATAGTTTGCAACCGTTTATACACACTTTTAGCGCCACTCCTTCCGCAGAAGATATTTTTATAATTATCGGAACCAAGGTCAAGGAGTAAATAAACCATCGGTTTTGAAATTGGTTGTCTGATTTTTTCAACCTCTTCAAGTTTATACGGTTGCTGATTCGCACCCATGTTAAAGATTTTAATTTAGTGTTAGATAGTGAATTAGGTATTCATTCAGGTGCACTAGTGTTTCACTCTATGTGTAACTCCGAGACATATTTGAACTTTTGAATCTCTTTCTTATGTGGAGTATAATAAAGATGTTAATGTTAGTGTATTATTGCTAGTAGGTATGTGCATAGGTTAGGAATTTAATTTTTCTTCAACTGTATTACTTATATGACTGACAACTAACTAGCCTTAATAATTATGGCATTCTTATACCAGGAACAATTCGTCATTTCTTTCCCAGAACTGATCCTGTATCCTTTAGTAATAACTTGAGATCGATCATTCTGTGCAAATTAGTACTTTGAATTGCAGTAATTGCTGATGCAGTTAGATTCACATACCACACTTTCACACATGCAAATACAAGTCGAACACTATTTTATGAATCAACGTGTTTCTACTCAACAAAGTAAATTTTGTACATGACTAAAGCTACGGCGTTTTACAGAATTTTTTACCTTCTATCTCTATATGCAGTAGTTTTGTATTAGTTCATGAATATGTAAGCAACACTTTCTTCTCTATGGCATTTCTACTTCTATGTTTTGTCGCGCTATTGTGAATAATTTGTCCATACATTGTACATTTCCTATTCTTAGGATTTTGTTTGGTTTCTTGTGAGTAAGTTGTAAGTAAATAAAGCAGGCAAAAAGGAATACAAAGGTTTCAAAAATGAGATCGACAGGAAGTGCAAAATGGCTAAGCAGGGATGGATAGAGGACAAATGTAAGGATGTAGAGGCACATATCACTAGCAGTAATATAGATACTGCCTACAGGAAAATTAAAGAGACCTTTGGGGAAAACAGAACCACTTGTATGAAAATCAAGAACTCAGATGGAAACCCAGTTCTAAGCAAAGAAGGGAAAGCAGAAAGGTGAAAGGAGTTTATAGAGGGTCTATACAAGGGCGATGTACTTGAGGACAATATATGGAAATGGAAGAGAATGTAGATGAAGATGAAATGGGAGATATGATACTGTGTGAAGAGTTTGACTGAGCACTGAAAGACCGAAGTCGAAACAAGGCCCCGGGAGTAGACAACATTCCATTAGAACTACTGACGGCCTTGTCATGATAAAACCCTACCATCTGATAAGCAAGATGTGTGAGACAGGCGAAATACCCTCAGACTTCAAGAAGAATATACTAATTCCAATCCCAAAGAAAGCAAGTCTCAACAGATGTGAAAATTACCGAACTATCAGTTTAATAAGTCACAGCTGCAAAATACTAACGCTAATTATTTACAGACGAATGGAGAAACTGGTAGAAGCCGACCTTGGGGAAGATCAGTTTGGGTTCCGTAGAAATGTTGGAACACGGGAGGCAATACTGACCTTACGATTTAACTTAGAAGAAAGACTAAGGAAAGGCAAACCTACGTTTCTAGCATTTTAGACTTAGAGAAAGCTGTTGACCATGTTGACTGGAATACTCTCTTTCAAATTATAAAGGTGGCAGGGGTAAAATGCAGGGAGCAAAAGGCTATTTACAATTTGTACAGAAGCCAGATGGCAGTTATAAGAGTCGAGGGGCATGAAAGGAAAGCGGTGGTTGGGAATGGAGTGAGACAGGGTTGTAGCCTCTCCCCTACGTTAGTCGATCTGTATATTGAGCAAGCAGTAAAGGAAACATAAGAAAAATTCGGAGTAGGTATTAAAATCCATGGAGAAGATATAAAAACTTTGAGGTTCACCGATGACGCTGTAAGTCTGTCAGAGACAGCAAAGGACTAGGAAGAGCAGTTGAACGGAATGGACAGTGTCTTGAAAGGGGGATATAAGATGAACATCAACCAAAGCAAAACGAGGGTAATGGAATGTAGTCGAATTAAGTCGGGTGAAGCTGAGTGAATTAGGTCATGAAATGAGACACTCAAAGAAGTAAAGGAGTTTTGCTATTTGGGGAGCAAAGTAACTGATGATGGTCGAATTAGAGAGGATATAAGATGTAGACTGGCAATGGCAAGGAAAGCGTTTCTGAAGAAGAGAAATTTGTTAATATCGAGTATAGATTTAAGTGTCAAGAAGTCGTTTCTGAAAGTATTTGTATGGAAGTGAAACATGGACGATAAATAGTTTGGACAAGAAGAGAAAAGACGCTTTCGAAATGTGGTGCTGCAGAAGAATGCTGAAGATTAGACGGGTAGATCACAAAACTAATGATGAGGTATTGAATAGAATTGGGGAGAAGAGGGGTTTGTGGCACAACTTGACTAGAAGAAGATATCGGTTGGTAGGGCATATTCTGAGGCATCAAGGGATCACCAGTTTAGTATTGGAGGTCAGCGTGGAGGGTAAAAATCGTAGAGGGAGACCAAGAGATGAATACACTAAGCTGATTCAGAAGGATGTAGATTGCAGTAAGTACTGGGAGATGAAGAAGCTTGCACAGGATAGAGCAGCATGGAGAGCTGCATCAAACCAGTCTCAGGACTGAAGACCACGACAACAACAACAACAAGTTGTCCACACTCTCTAATACTATTTTTAGCCTTCTTTCAGTAATTTGGGATTTGAAATTTGGACACCAGCACAGAGACATAGCAATGACTCACACTGTAAGCTTGTAACACACTTTTCCCAGAGAGGCTGTCACGTTAATAGCGAAGTGCAACAAGAAGTTTAAAAATGACACAGAAACTTATAGTGGACTGCAATATCGTCTTTTATTCGCGGTTTGTTGACGCCATGCTGTGTAACTGCCAAAAATTTGAGCGCTGAACTGTTAGCACTGATTTAGTCACTGGTACCACACCCTCTGAGTCTGCTCTTAACAAAGTCATACAACATTTATAGCAATTATTGTGAGATGCTGGACTGGATCTACGATTTTCTACTCCACTTAATACCACTCACACATGGACTGTTTTTTTTTTTTTTTTGCATTCTCTAAGATTTTTTTAGCCTTCTGATCTAAGGATCAAGTTTACACACTCTTCTTTGTCACTGTCAGTAGAGCACCTCTGGAGCTCAATCTTGCACTGAATCTTCGACGAAGTTTACTGTCATGATAACATGCTACGCCCTTTCGTGATATGCTTAGAATTTCTATGTTGTGGGTACAGCTTTCCATGAAAGTATAAACGATGTCCTGTGTGTGAGTCCTCTATGCATTTTAAACAATGAAACCCCATTCAACTTGATTGAATCGTTTGTGTTTGTATGTATATTTGTAAACACTGATAATTATAACTTTTGTAATTCATTGGAAAACAAAAAATAACATACCACACTCTTCAATATGATGTGCTATAAACCTAAATGTCATCAGTAGGTTACAACTTTTGAAGCATGTGCTTCCATTACTACATCTTTATTCATTGTGTACCTTCCAAGGTTATTTGTAATTTGACATAATTTTTTATATCACTCCGTAACGTTAATTAACACTCTTTGTACACCCATAGTTGAAATGGAGGACAGTGGGACGTCAGTTGGTATAAATTTATATTAAAATGAAGAAATTCCTCCAGTTGCGTCAGTGGTGAGATAAGGACGTGCTGTTGTCCGTATCTCATCACTGACTTCTAGTGTCAGCCGCACACAGTTGACGTCAACAACAAGTGTATGGGCCTGAAGATGGCGTTGTTACCACGTTGAAACTAGTTGCCGAAATAAAATCGACACCATTAAATACACCTGGAGGAATTTCTTCATTTCTAATATAAATATTAATTAATAATTGTTTCGCCAAATTTATGTACACAATGGAGAGACCTTTTTTCATAACTTCGTTAGCAAATTTCGCAGACTAAGCCCTGTGATCCCCAAGACTTACTCCGCAAAATTTTGGCTAGAGATGGCACGAAGTTGAAAGGGGCGTTTATATAAGTTCACCATCAGCTTCCTTTATAGCTTGGACACAGACACGTGCTTACTTTTTTCCAAGGCGGGTGAGGTGGGGAGAGGGGTGGCAATGAGATGCGAAGATCTCTGGCAAATTGCGGTTCTGGGCATGTCGTAATAATAAGAGCACGTGGGGGAGCGCAGCTCCATTGTGTCTCAAGTCGCGTAACAGAGTTGCGTTGTTTGCTTTTCTTTGTGGCGATTTGCGGTGTTTGATAAAAGTGGCGTAACAGGATGCCCGTCGTACGTTAGGAAGACAGCAGGCTCGGATGTAATCTCTCATTCGCAGAAAGTCTTGATTACGAAGTGCCATCGAAAAGATCGCTTCAGTTTACATCAACAGCGAATTCTTTACATTTCACGCCTGATGATTACATCCGTGACTTGCGAGCAGAACATCTTAATCTACCTCCTAGGGAAGTGCCAAAAGAAGAAGTACTTAGTGTAAATACACCAGGAAGTGCTCCGACTGTAAATTGTGAAGCGAGTGCAGATGATACAGTTTCTCCAAATAGAGCAGAGAGGTTGCAGGCAAGATAGACGATGCAAAGTGCACTTGAGCACCTGCCTGATACGTCTAAAAAAAAAAAAAATGTACCAGACGACAGCTACAGATGGGTGTGAGACTGACAGTAAATAAATTAGTGAATTTCGTAAATGCGTAGAAGAATTGGAACAGAGGAGTAACAAATTGACAGCTATGTGTGCAAAACTGAGTTACAGTGAGAAGTGCCTGAAACTAAAAGAGAAAGCTTGTTTTGCGAAAATAAAACATCAGCGGAAGTATCGATTTAAGCGAGTGCTGGAGAAGGCGACTGAAATATTAGGCAAACTAATTTCAATGTCGATGATAAATTGCTTGCTGGGTGGCAAGAAACAAGCAAAGTGCCAAAGAGAAGACATTTGCAAAGCAGTTGCTCTTCATGTTGTAACTAGGAAATGTTATTTATTTTTAATGAATGAGACTGGTTCCCACTTCCTGAACTATCAACACTGGAAAGATGGACATTACGCTCTTTCAGATTTTTCTTACAGATATTTTACAGTCAATAAAAATCCATACATCTGTATTCTCAAAGGTAGAACGTGTATGTGTGCTGTCGTTCGACGAATACGATTCTGCTGAAGATCATGTTGAAGTGCCGCACACCAACGTGTTATTTGTTATGGTATACGCTTAGGTTTCAGACTGGATCCAACTGGTCTACTATGATTTTGATAAACCGATAACAGCTAATCAGTTACATACAATCATCTGCTCCATACAAGATGTTGGTTACAGTGTTGTTGCTGTAGTGTATGACCTCGGCACAAAAAATCTACCTATGTGGAAAGGAAAGAGACCGATTCCTGCTTTCCAAATCCACAGCATGAACATAAACAAATGTGGGTGTTTTCAGATGTTCCACATTTATTTAAATTAATGAAATTCCACTTTCTGAATGCTAGAATAAGTCTTCCAGGCTTCTATAAATCTGTCGTAAGAAATGACTGCTCGCATTAGATAGTAGTGAAAACAAATTGTGTCCTGAATTGTCAGAAATTCACCCCAGTGTCAAGGGCAGAGAACATCAAAGGGTTTATTTAGTTATGCAACTTTTTCCGAGTATGACTGTTAAAGCCATAAGATACCTGACGCCCAAAGAAGAGGAAGCAGCAATTTTTTTCAACTTGGAAATAACGCGTATAACATCCTGAATGCCCTAAGATTCAACGCCAAGAATACGTTACCCTGTGGTTATGGGATGCTCAAGGATGTTCAGGAAAAAATATTAGGGAAAATGCACACATGTGCCGAAGAAATGTGCGTAGGCAGTACAAAAGGTTTGCTCCCATTCCAGAAAGGCATTACGGCAATTGTCCACTCATTATCTGGACGATTTTTAAACCACCGCCCACTACAGATGAAACACACTGAAGCGCCTAAGAAGCTGGTATGGTATAGGCATTGTAAGTAAGCTGTTTAGGTTTTCTTATTGGTAACGCCACGTAGCGCTCTGTATGAAAATCACTGGCTGTGTTGTGTGCAGTCTGTGGCTAGTTTGCATTGTTGTCTGCCATTGTAGTGTTGGGCAGTTGGATGTGAACAGCGCGTAGCGTTGCGCAGTTGGAGTTGAGCCGCCAGCAGCGGTGGATGTGGGGAGAGATGGCGGAGTTTTGAGAGCTGATGATCTGGACCTGTGTCCATCAGAAACAGTAAATTTGTAAGACTGGATGTCATGAACTGATATATATATATATATATATATATATATATATATATATATATATATATATATATATATATATATATATGACTTTTGAACACTATTAAGGTGAATACATTGTTTGTTCTTTATCAAAATCTTTCATTTGCTAACTATGCCTATCAGTAGTTAGTGCCTTCAGTAGTGTGAATCTTTTATTTAGCTGGCAGTAGTGGCGCTCGCTGTATTGCAGTAGTTTTGAGTAACGAAGATTTTTGTGAGGTAAGTGATTTGTGAAACGTATAGGTTAATTTAGTCAGGGCCATTCTCTTATAGGGATTATTGAAAGTCAGATTGCGTTGCGCTAAAAAATATTGTGTGTCAGTTTAAGCACAGCCATGTACAATTTTTCTAAGGGGACGTTTCATATGTTGACCCTTAGCCGAGGATATCTCACTGGAGTCTTCTGATTTTTTCTTGTAGTTTGTGTAATTAGTGTAGCTTTTGTTTATTGCTAACGCTAATTGTAGAGAGAATCTCCTTTGTAGTTGCAGTCTTTCATTGTTGTACAGTGAAACAGTTGTGGCATGCATGTAGATTTGCATCAAGTATTTCGCAGCTGCGCATGCAATTAACTAGATATTATTTTCAGTGCTATGTTAATGTGTTCTCTTATTTTTGCTCTTCAAATTGTGCTTTTCTGTGTTATCGTGTGAAATATTGTGACAATAATGGCGTGTGAAAAACGTAACACTAGGCTCAAAAGTAAACTGAGAAATAATAGTGACGACGAGCGTAGCTTATCAGCATCACTGTGTAATGAATGAACAGACATTCGAAGTAGTAATTCGGCAATTGTGCATAGGGAAATGGAGCGGGCGGCAAATAATGGAGTAGACAGTGAAACAATTAGTGAACAGGAAAGCATTATCGATCGATCGGTCGGCAACAGCTCGCCTTAGGAATCCGAAATGACAGGACACAATCTCGCAAATACTGTAGATTCAGGTTTTGGGTCCTCACCGTTTTCTCAAACAAGTCAAGACACATTTTCTCCTTGTCAAAATGTGAATGTTGCCAGTGGAAATTCGCTGCCGAAAAGCACTGAGGAACATATTTCAGACGCCAGTGCATTGTTGTTACAATTAATACAACAAATGGAACAAAAGCTTCAAAAGTTAGACACGATGGAACAAAATCAGAGACTGCACACACACAGCCAGTGATTTTCATGCAGAGCGTTACGTGGCGTTATCAATAAGAAAACCTAAACAGCCTACTTACAGCATGCATATTCAAATATTGAGATATGTAAACAGGCAGAATACGGCGCTGCCATTGGCAAAGCCTACATAAAACAACAAGTGTCTGGTGCAGTTGGTAGATTGGTCACTCCTGCTACAATGGCAGGTTATCAAGGATTAAGTTAGTTTGAACGTGGTGCTGTAGTCGGCATACGAGCGATGGGACACAGCGCCTCCGAGGTAGCAATGAAGCGGGGATTTTCCCGTACAGACTTTTCATGAGAGTGCACCGTGAATATCATGAATCCAGGAAAACATCAAATCTGTGGCATTGCTGTGACCGGAAAAGGATTCTGCAAGAACACGATCAACGACGACTGAACATTCAACATGACAGAAATGCATCCCTGCCGCAAATTGGTGGAGATTTCAATGTTGGGCCGTCAACAAGTGTCAGCGTGGGAAGCATTCAGCGAAACTTCATCGATATGGACTTTTCGGAGCCGAAGGCCCAGTCGTGTACCCTTGGTGACTGCACGACACAGTGCTTTATGCTTCGCTGGGCCTGTCAACAGTGACATTGGACTGTTGATGACTAGAAGCATGTTGTCTGGTCAGATGAGTCTAGTTTCAAATTGTATCGAGCAGATGGACGTGTACGGGTAAGGAGACAATCTCATGAGTCTACGGACCCTGTATGACAGCATGGTGTGAGGCATGTGCAGTTGGAGTGATATGGGCCCCCTGATACGTCTAGATACGTCTCTGACAGGTGATACGTACGTAAGCATCCTGTCTGATCACCTGCATCCATTTGTGTCCATTGTGCATTCCGACTGAATTAGAAATTCCATCAGGACAACGTGACACCTCACAGGTCCAGAATTGCTACAGAGTGGCTCCAGGATCACTCTTTTGAGTTTAAACACTTCCTGTGGCCACCAAACTCCCCAGACATGAACATTATTGAGCGTATCTGGGATGCCTTGTAACACGCTGTTCGGAAGAGATCTCCACCCCCTAGTACTGATACGGAGCTATGGACAGCCCTGATGAATTCATGGTATCAGTTCCCTACAGCGCTACTTCAGACATTAGTCGCGTCCAAGCCACGTCTTGTTGTGGCACTTCTATGTGTTCGTGGGAGCTCTACATCATATTTAGACAGGTGTACCCGTTTCTTTGGCCCTTCAGTGTATATTCTAACTGCACGATTGAACCAAGATGCACTGGAAAATGTTTTCTTATAGGTTAAAAAAAATGGTTCAAATGGATCTGAGCACTATGAGACTCAACTGCTGAGGTCATAAGTCCCCCAGAACTTAGAACTACTTAAACCTAACTAACCTAAGGTCATCACACACATCCATGACCGAGGCAAGATTCGAACCTACGACCGTAGCAGTAGCGCGGCTCCGGACTGAGCGCCTAGAACCGCTGGACCACTGCGGCCGGCTTTCTTATAGGTACGAGGACTAGGTGTTTACCACTGTAATCCCTCTCCAGCAGAAGTGAAACACTGATCGCAGCTTCTACTGTTGGGGCACAGGGCTCGTCATAGTCCTCTATCAAATAATACTTCGGTAGAGGCAAATGACAGTGGAGGACTTTTGACCTAGCATGTGTTAAGAGAATTTTGCCCACCATGAGGGAAGCACTGAAAATTGGTAGATGACGAAAGAGAACTGCAATATATGAACTTTCCCCTTCAACCTGCACCGGAAGAATAACTGTCAGAGAGCGACCTCTGCAGAAGGATTCCAATACATGGCCGGCTACCTCGAGTACCGCGCGAAAAAAGTACGACGACGCATTGGGAACACCGGCCAGTGTTATTTTAAGTCCTTCTGCTAGAGATGTGGAACATTTTCGCTGGACTGAAGTCCTGTGTCGCGATGGGCTTACAACTGCGACAGATGATTGGTTACATAAATTGTCACAGTTTGAACATATTTTTAATTGATTTAACGGTTTGGAAAGTACTTCTAAGGAAAGAAATATAGTAAAAACGTTCTGTGCTGCTGTTCAAACTAACTATGCTGATTTTTCAGCAGTAATTATCAAACTATGTATTAGAACAAGACTTTTCACTCCCATGCGCTTTTCTAATATGACGCTGAAAATGGAGAAGGCGGTAGTAGCAGAACAGTGAAACTGCCAGCAGTGGCGTTCTGCATCCACTAGTAACATCTAAACAGGTAAATCAACTATTTTTAATAACTTTATAAGAACTTATTGCAATTGCATGTACTTATTTGTGCTTAAGAGCCACCCGCTGCCTTGCTTTGCTCCTACAGTGACGTCACTGCGCCAGCTAATCGCTGTCAATTTCGCCTCGGGCCCAACCTTCTTTTGTTTCTCAGACAGCACGCAATGTCATCTGTGACATCTACATCTACACCCATACTCCGCAAGCCACCCGACGGTGTGTGGTGAAGGGTACCTTGAGTACCTCTACCGGTTCTCCCTTCTATTCCAGTCTCATATTGTTCGTGGGAAGAAAGATTGTCGGTATGCTTCTGTGTGGGATCTAATCTCTCTGATTTTATCCTCATGGTCTCTTCTCGAGATATACTGCTTGTCTCCTCGGTGAAGGTATGTTCTCGTACTTCATTAAAAGCCTATACCAAGCTACTGAGCGTCTCTCTTGCAGAGTCTTCCACTGGCGTTTTTTCCATCGTCTCCGCAACGCTTTCGCGATTACTAAATGATCCTGTAACGAAGCGCGCTGATCTCTGTTGGATCTTTTCTATCTGTTCTATCAACCCTATCTGGTACGGATCCCACACTGCTGAGCAGTATTCAAGCAGTGGGCGAACAAGTGTACAGTAACCTACTTCCTTTGTTTTCGGACTGCATTTCCTTAGGATTCTCCCAGTGAATCTCATTGTGACATCTGCTTTACCGACCATTAATGTTATGTGGTCATTTCATTTTAAATCACTCCTAATGCCTACTCTCAGATAATTTGTCGAATTAACTGATTCCAGTTGCTGGCCTGCCATATTGTAGCTAAATGATAATGGATCTTTCTTTCTATGTATTCGCAGCACATTACACTTGTCTAGACTGAGATTCAGTTGCCATTCCCTGCACCATGCGTCAATTCGTTGACGCGCGTTTTTGCGCGTTTGCAATAATGTGTTTGAGTTGGCAGCTCCTCACACATGTTGGCCCCGTCGTGAATTCGTGAAGTAAGCCACAGCTTGGTAAGGGGCAAGGGGAGAACGATGAAAATTAATCTTTGCTGAGGAAACTGATTTTATAATATTATTTTTGATACCTTTACTTTGAGGAAGAACGATTTTTTGATTGATGTGATGAAGCCCTAATAATAAGGTATTATTGATTTTCTTTGTTTTAACTGGACACGAGCTGCTGCCTGCACACCATCATACACTCCTGGAAATGGAAAAAAGAACACATTGACACCGGTGTGTCAGACCCACCATACTTGCTCCGGACACTGCGAGAGGGCTGTACAAGCAATGATCACACGCACGGCACAGCGGACACACCAGGAACAGCGGTGTTAGCCGTCAAATGGCGCTAGCTGCGCAGCATTTGTGCACTGCCGCCGTCAGTGTCAGCCAGTTTGCCGTAGCATACGGAGCTCCATCGCAGTCTTTAACACTGGTAGCATGCCGCGACAGCGTGGACGTGAACCGTATGTGCAGTTGACGGACTTTGAGCGAGGGCGTATAGTGGACATGCGGGAGGCCGGGTGGACGTACCGCCGAATTGCTCAACACGTGGGGCGTGAGGTCTCCACAGTACATCGATGTTGTCGCCAGTGGTCGGCGGAAGGTGCACGTGCCCGTCGACCTGGGACCGGAACGCAGCGACGCACGGATGCACGCCAAGACCGTAGGATCCTACGCAGTGCCGTAGGGAACCGCACCGCCACTTCCCAGCAAATTAGGGACACTGTTGCTCCTGTGGTATCGGCGAGGACCATTCGCAACCGTCTCCATGAAGCTGGGCTACGGTCCCGCACACCGTTAGGCCGTCTTCCGCTCACGCCCCAACATCGTGCAGCCCGCCACCAGTGGTGTCGCGACAGGCGTGAATGGAGGGACGAATGGAGACGTGTCGTCTTCAGCGATGAGAGTCGCTTCTGCCTTGGTGCCAATGATGGTCGTATGCGTGTTTGGCGCCGTGCAGGTGAGCGCCACAATCAGGACTGCATACGACCGAGGCACACAGGGCCGACACCCGGCATCATGGTGTGGGGAGCGATCTCCTACACTGGCCGTACACCTCAGGTGATCGTCGAGGGGACACTGAATAGTGCACGGTACATCCAAACCGTCATGGAACCCATCGTTCTACCATTCCTAGACCGGCAAGGGAACTTGCTGTTCCAACAGGACAATGCACGTCCGCATGTATCCCGTGCCACCCAACGTGCTCTAGAAGGTGTAAGTCAACTACCCTGGCCAGCAAGATCTCCGGATCTGTTACCCATTGAGCATGTTTGGGACTGGATGAAGCGTCGTCTCACGCGGTCTGCACGTCCAGCACGAACGCTGGTCCAACTGAGGCGCCAGGTGGAAATGGCATGGCAAGCCGTTCCACAGAACTACATCCAGCATCTCTACGATCGTCTCCATGGGAGAATAGCAGCCTGCATTGCTGAGAAAGGTGTATATACACTGTACTAGTGCCGACATTGTGCATGCTCTGTTGCCTGTGTCTATGTGCCTGTGGTTCTGTCAGTGTGATCATGTGATGTATCTGACCCCAGGAATGTGTCAATAAAGTTTCCCCTTCCTGGGACAATGAATTCACGGTGTTCTTATTTCAATTTCCAGGAGTGTAATATCTTAGTATGTAGTACAGCACTTTCTCACTCTTCTTAATTCGATAACTTTAGCGACAATTCACTAAAAATTAACTCAACTAATGCAACCTTTTGTAATCTACGATGCATATATATATAACTGGTCACTTCTTTTCAGTTCTAGATTATAATGAAGAATAGGTTTGTAAAGCGACTTTTTAAATCTGCCAGTACACCTGGTAGGGATCAGCATAAACGGAAGTTACCTCGTCATCACACATTTCCCAATCTTCGTCATTCATTAGATAAAGCTCCTCAGTTACAACTTAAAATGCAGGCACATTACGTGGACTTGCTGTACATGGAGTTCGCCAGCATCCAGACTGCCGCCCAGTCGGAGAGACGCGCCTATTTAGCAGCAGCAACAATCGCCCGAGAGTTTATTCGTTGCAATAGGCAAGGCAAAAGAGAAAAAGAAAAGATTACGTTTTAAATTTGAAGGCACAGTATTTCGTACTACCAAATATAAGCAACGGTTTTATCAGACTTCATGTCAGAGAAGGAAAGAAGTATGAAACAGAGTGTTTCGATTTTTGAAGGCAATTTAGATAGACTCTGGTTTTCTTTATTAAGTGACTCAGTACACTTTGTTGGAAGTCACGCAGTCAGCTTAACTTCTGTTTAGATTCATTGCTTCCAATAGACGCAATTTCGAGGATGATATTTCAGACAAGCCAAGCAAAGCAACTGTGAATGCAACATCAATAAATACACTACTGGCCATGGAAATTGCTACACTAAGAATAAATGCAGATGATAAACGGGTATTCATTGCACAAGTATATTATACTAGAACTGACATGTGATTACCTATTCACGCAATTTGGGTGCATAGATCCTGAGAAGTCAGTACCCAGAACAACCACCTCTGGCCGTAATAACGGCCTTGGTACGCCTGGGCTTTGAGACAAACAGAGTTTGGATGGCGTATACAGGTACAGCTGCCCATGCAACTTCAACACGATACCACAGTTCATCAAGAGTAGTGACTGGTGTATTATGACGAGTCAGTTGTTCGGTCACCATTGACCAGACGTATTCAGTTGGTGCGAGATCTGGAGACTGTGCTGACCAGGGCAGCAGTCGAACATTTTCTGTATCCAGAAAGGTCCACACAGGACCTGCAACATGCAGTCGTGCATTAGCCTGCTGAAATGTAGTGTTTCGCAGGGATCGAATAAAGGGTAGAGTCACGGGTCGTAACACATCTGAAATGTAACGTCCACTGTTCAAAGTGCCGTCAATGCGAACAAGAGATGACCGAGACGTGTAACCATTGGCACCCCATACCGTCACGCAGGGTGATACGCCAGTATGGCGATGACGAATACACGCTTCCAATGTGCGTTCACCGCGACGTCGCCAAACACGGATGCGACCATCATGATGCTGTAAATAGAACCTGGACTTATCCGAAAAAATGACGTTTAGTCATTCGTGCTCCTGTCTGTGATGCAGTGTCAAGGGTAAAATGGCTCTGAGCACTATGAGACTAAACTGCTGTGGTCATCAGTCCTCTAGAACGTAGAACTACTTAAACCTAACTAACCTAAGGACATCACACACATCCATGCGCGAGGCAAGATTCGAACCTGCGACCGTAGCGGCAGTACGGTTACGGAATGAAGCGCCTAGAACCGCTCGGTCACTAGGCCGGGCGTCAAGGGTAACCGCAGCCGTGGACTCCGAGCTGATATTCCATGCTGCTGCAAACGTCGTCGAGCTGTTCGTGCAGATGGTTGTTGTCTTGCAAACGTCTCCATCTGTTGACTCCGGGATCGAGACGTGGTTGCACGAACCGTTACAGCCATGCGAATAAGATGCCTGTCATCTCGACTGCTAGTGATACGAGGCCGTTGGGATCCAGCACGGCGTTCCGTATTACCCTCCTGAACCCACCGATTCCATATTATTCTAACAGTCATTGGATCTCGACCAACGCGAGCAGCAATGTCGCGATACGATAAACCGCAATCGCGATAGGCTACAATCCAAAGTCGGAAACGTGATGGTACGCATTTCTCCTCCTTACACGAGGCATCACAACAATGTTTCACCAGGTAACGCCGGTCAACTGCTGTTTGTGTATGAGAAATCGGTTGGAAACTTTCCTCATATCTGCACGTTGTAGGTGTCGCCACCGGCGCCGACCTTGTGTGAATGCTTTGAAAAGCTGATCATTTGCATATCACAGCATCTTCTTCCTGTCGGTTGATTTTCGCGTCTGTAGCGCATCATGTTTTTTTTTTTTTCCTTTATTGAATTTCAATTCCCCCCGACGGGGGCGGGTGGCAGCAGCTAAGTAAGTTGCTCTACAGCCTAAAGACTTTTTAAAAACGTAAGAAGAAAAGAAACAAGAAAAACAGGCGATAAAACGGTGCCTTAAATTGTAAAACGGCGGAAAATTGTGGAAAGTGTAACATAAAGCAAAGGGGGTTTGCAATGTTAATAAAATACACAGGAATCAGATAAGTAACATAGTAGACACACAATTAAAAAAACATAGCGATAGTGTGGTTTCTGTTCGCTAGAGATAAAAAAGTCACACCCAGCGGCTGTATGATGGCCGTTCGCAACACTTCCCAAAAGACACACAACACGGAACACTCACTGTAAAACACTACACGAAAATGTCGGCACATAGATGACACTCCCTAGCCAAGGGCAGATGGGGAGGGGGGGGGGCTGGATGAGGGGGGAAAACAGGGAGGGAGGAGAGGCAAAAACGAAAGGGGGAGGGGACCAAAGTAGAGAGAGGACTTATAAGGGGGAGAGGGACAGGGCAGACGCGAGAGGGAATGGGAAAAGGCAGAGGAGGGAACTGCAAAAGGACTCGGGCACACCATCTTCGTAGTGTAGCAATTTTAATGGCCAGTAGTGTAGAAACAATTAGTAAAACTGATTTTTTCAAACACAATTTTACAGTGAGCCAGCAAAGTCGTACACGTCACGCCATGCTGCATCCGCGGAAAAGCGTGCTTTTCGATAAAATGCAGCAGGGGCGAAGGCCCGAATAATTTCGAAATACTAAGCGATATTTCCGGTTTGACGAGATTGCCCCACGTTCCCAGACTGTGCGGATGTGTGTCGCAACGCAAGATGGCGCCAGGGTCGGCGGGCGGCGACATTCCCGAGTGCGCCCGGCGGCTGCCCGACTTCCGCAGCCACTGCCGCAGGCGCGGACACCGGCGACCGCGAGCCATCGGACCCGAGGCGTGGGCGGGCCCGCCGCGGTGTGTGCCCTGGCTGCACCTCCGGCCCCACCGAATACACCCAGCAGGAATCTTACAGGCTGCCGCAGCTCCGCCCTGTCCGTCAGTGGACAGCAATGTTCAGGGAACTGGACTCCATTTTCATTTCATTTGCAGAGAGCCTCAGTTCTTGTAGGAGTGTACCTGCGAAATAAACCAACCGTTACGAGGCACACCGTCTTCAGTCCGTCAGTAGTCAACCGATGTTTTTGTAGTCAAGTTTCGGGGCGCCTACAGCCAGCACTAAAGTGTGCGTCATTTACGACGGCGGCCGAGTTTAGGTTCGTTCTGCACATCTGACGTCACAAAACAGTCAGCCAATGAACAGAGAACTACGTTGCCAGAATTCGACTGCAGTGCAGAGCACGGACGAGTGGCTTCAGTTTTGGAAACGTTCAGTCATAAATAAAGTAATTGAACAAAAGCAATGTCTTGATAGCAAACTTTCTTTTATAAAAGTTTGGAAAAAACATTCTTTATAGCAATTGCTTGATATTCTATTAATTAATTAAACCAAACAAGCAATAAGCTTCCTAATTCACGTGATAGCAAGGAAAGGTGTTTGTATCATTCTCACGAACCACTTTTTCGCAATAAAGAACAGTGGTAATTGTTTATTTCCTATTGTACTTCGACGAAACGTGAATAATTCATAGTCATACCAACAGTGAGAGTCGGTAATTTGCGTGATGGTTTAGAGTGCTCCATGAGTTCACTTGCGTGACAAGCTCCGTTAGCATAATGGTTACAGTGTTTGGTTGTTAAGTTCAGGGTTCCAAGTTCAAACCTTGTTTGGTGCACAGTATTTTGTTTATTTAAAAACAATATCGAAATGTCTTATTTCATGAATTTTATTCGTTTGAAGGTAATTTCTTGAAATTTCTAGTTCTTTGTCTCTTCATTATAATCGTAATAAGTTTTCGGTTCTTCTAATTTTGTCCTCCAATATTTCTTTTCACAGCAATTAAAAACAATGAAAAGGCACACATACAATATTCATGTTATCTGTTTTGTTTGTATATCTTCTCTTCCGCAGTCGCTGTTTTACTATTCATATTGAAATATATTCTTTGCGACAGTATTACAAATATTATTTAGAGCAGAATTTCGGCTCGTAGGTTGCAGAGCTACTTGATTGTCTGACGCAATTCTTTGCTTCGGTGCTTTGCCAACATCATCAAACTCACTGTTTTCGTCAACGAATGTATGTTTTGTCAAGAATTTAGCTGTTCGTTGTGACAAACACATTTTTTTGTGCACTGCGCCTCACTGACAATTTATTTTAGTTTCTATGTTTTATTATGTCCACAATTCAGTTTTGTGTACTTCGTCAATTTTCTTTTAATCAGAACTTTTTAGAAAAAGCGAAATGACTGTGGTCTAAATAAAACTTTTATTACAGTCGCGAAAGACGGAATATTTCTCAATATTACATATGGCATCTATCTGGTACTTAAATTAAATGAGATATTGTTATACAGTAAATTTTATATGAAATTTAGATATATTGTCCACATTTCATTCTCAGCATTGTGGCAACTAAAATCGAGCATACGAAAAGTATACGCTATGGACTTTTACCTCTGCAAACTCTTCAAAATTTCGTGGAATGGTTTACCACATTTAATGCTGCACAATAACTGCGTTGAATATCGAAACGAAATTAAGTCATTTATGGGGTATCAGTCAAGAAGATGTATAAACATCAAAATTTTGGGCCAAATAGCTTTTTGTGAAATCGAATGATAAGTGTGTCAAAGCAGTCGGAACACCATGTGGCAGCACAGGCGAGCAGTGCAGTGATGACAAAATCGCGCACAGCGCGGAATGCGGGGGAGCACGTCTCTGTAGCAGCGAAAGGGTTAATGTGGCCG
This sequence comes from Schistocerca gregaria, assembly GCF_023897955.1. Taxonomy (NCBI): domain Eukaryota; kingdom Metazoa; phylum Arthropoda; class Insecta; order Orthoptera; family Acrididae; genus Schistocerca; species Schistocerca gregaria. Next base: position 1,003,970,454 of record NC_064921.1, read on the forward strand.
TGGTGGATTTACTTTATACACTGCGCGCTCCCCCCTAAACGTAAGTTTGCGAACTATACTATACTATGGCGCTGCTTCTCTTGGCGCGTGCGTCGTTTGCAACTGGCAACGCAGCAATCTCCCGCTTATGGGCGGGCATGATAAAAGAATTCAACTATAGATACTGCCTTGAAAACTATCACAGAAAAATCATTCTCATAAAGGCCTAACATTACTTTCAATTCAAACACATCCTCTTTACAGAAGATAGCTATAGTGCTATATGCAGATTGTGACTACAGTGCCGGGCGCAGTGGCCGAGCGGTTCTAGGCGCTACAGTCTGGAACCTCGCGACCGCTTCGGTCACAGGTTCGAATCCTGCCTCGGGCATGGATGTGTGTGATGTCCTTAGGTTAGTTAGGTTTAAGTAGTTCTAAGTTCTAGGGGGCTGATGACCTCAGCAGTTAAGTCCCATAGCGTTCAGAGCCATTTGAACCATTTTTTTTTTTTTTTACTACAGTGTGGCCTATAGTAGACGTCACTTATGAGCACACAGCAAGTATCCACGTAACCACGGTACAGTAGCTGTACTGAGTGAGGGCCACAACTAACAGCCACAGTCCTATGGCAAACCAAGGCCAAACACTCAATCTGGTGGAAGCCCTGGAAATCAACAAACGTCTACCCCACAACCCTGATCTAATCTTAAATGAACAAACTCAGCTTAATACTTCCCCACCTCTAAACTTCTGATAAACCTCCGTTTCCCATTACTATCCACACTGTCTGTTCCTTCATATTCCTCTGATTTCCTGTTTGCATTCATTTCTTCTTATTCTTTTATGTTTCCCTATGTACTCCATATATTCGGTTGTTATAATTGTTTATTCTTTATTTAGTTGGTTTTTGTATCACTTTCCATGTTTAATTCCTCTTGAAATAGTCTTGTCAAGTAATAATTTCATTTTATTTATTTTCTGTATTAATGTCAACCGTTACGTGCTCACAATTTTAGAGTTTAGTGTTTATGCTTTTCCTGTTTGCTCCCTTTATTATTATTGTTTAGCTTTTTACCTTTCAAATTACATTATCACCACAGTCTCAAACAAGACATTTATTGTGCGTTTGTACCTCCATCTAGGTGAGTAAATCCTTTTCTGATGTTGTTTACAAACATTGTAACTCCCTTCGCGACGATAGTAAGCTTAAGTCTGGTGATGGACTTCTAAGCCTAAAATCGGTTAACTAAATGAATTAATCCTCTAGAATGTAAATAATATAGTGCTTCTCATTGATCACGGTAAGACAGCTCAACAGGTACCAGACGTTCAGAACGAGCATGGTATCTTATGTAGGCGATCTCGTAACGTGAGGTTGCCGTACGGAGAAAGTGTAGGCCGTTGAATCCAGGAGCGCCGCATTGAAACCGACAACAACAAATGGTTGTGATTTAATGCTGCTAAAAAGTGAGTTCGCTAGTTTATCATCGGAGGTGAGGGCATCATCTGGAGTGCCCCAGGGAAGTGCGGTAGGTCCGCTGTTGTTTTCTATCTACATATATGATCTTTTCGATAGGGTTGATAGCAACGTGCGGCTGTTAGCTGATGATGCTGTGGTGTACGAGAAGGTGTCGTCGTTGAGTGACGTTAGGAGGATACAAGATGACTTGGACAGGATTTGTGATTGGTTTAAAGAATGGCAGCCAACTCTAAATATAGATAAATCTAAATTAATGCAGATGAATAGGAAAAAGAATCCCGTAATGTTTGAATACTCCGTTAGTAGTCTAGCGCTTGACACAGTCAAGTCGATTAAATATTTGGGCGTAACATTGCAGAGTGATATGAAGTGGGACAAGCATGTAATGGCAGTTGTGGGGAAGGCGGATAGTCGTCTTCGGTTCATTGGTAGAATTTTGGGAAGATGTGGTTCATCTGTAAAGGAGACCGCTTATAAAACACTAATACGACCTATTCTTGAGTACTGCTCGAGCGTTTGGTATTCCTATCAGGTCTGATTGAGGGAGGACATAAAAGCTATTTAGAGGCGGGCTGCTAGATTTGTTACTGGTAGGTTTGATCAACACGCGAATGTTAGGGAAATGCTTCAGGTACTCGAGTGGTAGTCTCTGGAGGAAAGGAGGCGTTCTTTTCGTGAATCGCTGCTGAGGAAATTTAGGGAACCAGCATTTGAGGCTGACTGCAGTACAATTTTACTGCCACCAACTTATATTTTGTGGATAGACCACAAAGATAAGAGAGTTTTGGGCTCGTACAGAGGCATATAGACAGTCATTTTTCCCTCGTTCTGTTTGGGAGTAGAACAGGGAGAGAAGATGTTAGTTGTGGTATGAGGTACCCTCCGCCACGCACCGTATGGTGGATTGCGGAGTATGTATGTAGATGTAAATGTAGATGTAAAACGAAACACCAAAATCCTAAGTGCCTTAACAGTGCAAATTAGATGCACTTTGTAATGTTAGAAATGCAGTCCCAGCTCTGTGTCGAAACAATCCAGCAGTCTACGAAAATTTTATTGTACACTGAGGTGCAAACCCTTCGACATTCCATACTGAAATGATCTCGACCGACTTTACTCCTTGATCTTTCCCCCGCGTTGGAGGTTCGAGTCCTCCCTCGGGGCATGGGTGTGTATGTTGTTCTCAGCGTAAGTTAGTTTAAGTCAGATTAAGTAGTGTGTAAGCTTAGGAACCGATGACCTCAGCAGTTGGGTCCCATATCTTACCCCAAATTTCCAAAAATTCCTTGATTTCCTTAACAGGAAATTCTTTTTTCCTGATTCTCGGTGAAGGCATAGCCCTGCGGACTGTCGCTTCACGCATTTGTATCTCTAGTTTCCTTTCTTGGCTGTCTTTTCTAGAGTCGATCTGAAACACAAGAAAAGGAACTGTATCGCTTTCTTATCAGGAACATGTCATTCCACCAAAATGTGTAGCTGGTGACGGTGTGGCGCTGCGCGTTGGTGGACAGGTGACGTCCTACATTTCTCGTAGAATTCACCGGCTAATCGCATAAACATCTCCAGGAGGTGAGATATTATGGGTTCTGCTGGTGTTCAGCCAACGGAAATCACAAAGTAGATGCAAAAAGAATCTGAAAACTCCGATTTTACACCATCTGTGGATGATCGGCAGATGTATTTACCACATTTACTTAGACAACAGCTGCTACTGGTTGTAGTAGCCTCTTGCACAGAGCAACGCCAATGTTGTCTGGGAGTGTGGACGTCGGGTTTAGCAGCGGGTTGGACTGGTGAAGCCTTCCAACTGATTTTCCTCTGTTTGTAGACGTGTGTGTGCCACGTTAGACGACAATCGTTAGTGAAAGAATCCGACCATGCTTCCCTAATCCACTGCTCTAAGCTGGATTTCTATCTGGCTTAAGTCCACGAGACCGGGTGTGTCGCTACGACGAGAATTTGACTCTAACCTCCACTTCGCCTTCCACGAATCGCAACTACGCATTCGAACTGGAGTCGGTGCTACGAACTTGGAAGCACGGGCTGCACCTAAGACTGGCGTTCTAATGTGTAGTTTCGTGTCTATTCGTAGTTGGTCGTACTCACTCTATTTACGATTTTGCTTTGTTAAATTAACGACAAATTAAGCTAAAAAAACGTGTACTATTACATTAAGCTAAAAAGAAAATTTTCCCTGCAGCTTACTTCGGCGCTGGTTAAGCGTTTTGCATTTAAGGCCACCAACATAGTCGAGACCTATTTTGCTCGCTTTGAATCGCCTTCCCCTATTCTATCCCTCCGCGCAGCTAGAGAGGTTGTTTCCACGTCGCTGCTCCAAGTGCGGCTTAGTCACCGCCGCTTGTCTTTCTTAACCACCTATACATCGGAAATGCTTTGCCATCACCACCTGTCAGTACCTTCTGAAGCCAGGTGGGTATGCTGGGGGATGTGGTCTGGTAATAAAATCTCTAAAATTCCCTTAATGGGTCGATGTTCTTTAAAGGAGCACCTTTAGCCAGTGGCTAGCAGAGAACCACGGACCGCTGCTACCAAGAAATCACGAAGAGGGTCTCATTTTGTACTCGGTACTGTCTCCGTGCGTTGAGATAAATAAGAAGTATTTTTTCGTATTTGACCTCCCCAGGAACATTCATGAATGATTTCAGTATTAATAAAACATGTAAAATGGTGCAAGACGTTCGAAATCCTGAGAAAAATAAGGGCAAGATGTAGGGAAAGGCGGGCGATATACAATATGTGCAAGAACGAAGAAGGAACAATAAGAGTGGATGACAGGGATGTAGACTTTCTCCCATATTGTTAAGTCCATATGTCGAGAGTAGTGGTTTGGAACTCGAATAATTGGGTAAAATATGTTTAAATGATAGGAAACCTAGTAAAATTACGAAAATTGATGGAAAATATGTACTATTGAGGTAAATTTGACGAAAAATGTGGAAGGATGAGGGTATTTATATGCCCCTCTGGGTGTATGAAAATCGTTCCATTCGTCCACTGGTGCAATTGACAACTGTTGGTCCATAGTATCCATGCTCTATGGGTTTGAATCCTAAAGAATGCATCTTTGTTCCAGATGTGGTTATGCATTGTAAGCCATAAAGATGAAAGAGACAATCTGCAAAGATTTGATGGTCATGATGTCCACTACCTAGGACACCAAAACATTGATTGTTGCAATTGGGTGCAATATGCCATACCAATATGAGGAATTAATGCTCTTGGTCTCCTCGAAAATGGAACGCTGAGACTTCTGCTACACTGGCATTGTGGAATATGAGTTTGAGTGTAGAGGTCATCGCCTTTGGAAAGCTGTTTGGAGACACTCCACAATGCTGCAAACACTTCCAGTTTCCTTATGATGCGATGTCTTCCACACTTTTGTCAGTACGAATCACCGCCTCTGTCTTTTATTTCAACCATCCTGTGTGTTGTGGGAGCAGCTTCACCCACACCATGTGATTTCCAGCTTTCTGCGAGATCCAATGGATCGAAAAGTGTTAATGCCAGTTTAGCACTTGATAGGAACCTCAAAGTCATGGATGAAAAACAAAATTTATGGGAGTGTACAATGCTGTAGTTAAACACTGCTTGGCTGTGTTAAAGAAAATAGAAAAATAAGAAAAAAAAACAATTTATCGTACTGAATATGGTACAACAATACAGTAAACCTATCTTTTAATGACAGTCTATTTTCTGTAGTCCTCCTACAGTATGGAAAACAAAAATTTACAAACATCTGTGCGAGCGACTTTGATCACTGGCCACCTGCTCCAGTGGACCAATACGTGTGTATTTAATAGGATCACCACATATGGTCGATGTCACGCGCAGACAGTATGTGTTTCCCATATGTTGGAAGAAAGGTGTGGTAACATCTTATCGAGTTCACCGACAGGTGACGTTAGCAAAGTTTTTATAGTTCGTACTTTTAATCTGTTGGATGTTACAAATATAGTGAGGACAGAAGGGGAGAGAGAGAAAGTGGGACTGTTACGTCAACAAAGTCTCTGACACTGTTACACAGGCATATTTGTAATGTAGTAATCATAGGAATACAATAAGGCCGATCAGGACATGTACAGGGTGATTTTTATAGACCGTCATACGATATCAATGAATTGTAGGTGTTATGCTTCTGAACTTCTTTGTGCAGTCCACTTATACTTAGCATGGTAGTGAATTTCATCCTGTACGTTAGTTTGCTATATTTCTTGTTGTGATAGCTCTCTGCCAAGTCAGTGATGGGTAGAGAGGACTAGACAGCCTGCTAACTAATGGAATGATGCTGTCGGAACGTTATGGGATTCACAGAGAATTAGGAAGAGTCTGTGACTTGGTTGGGGACATGTCTTACTCATGGAAATCATGTGTATTCAAATACTATATGTGGAATACTGGAACATTCGGGAGAATACGGCAGGTGAGCAATATTGTGATGAAAGTGGAGTTGAGAGGTGAGCTCTTTACCACTTCTTCTAACTGTTGCACGCAAACATATTACTACCTCTTACATACGTCTCACAAAGTGACTGTAATGAGAAAATTAGAGGCTAATACAGAGATTTTTACCAAGAGACAATCAGCAGGAGAAGTTCTATCTTTTGTTTTCTCGATGAGGAAGAGACAACATTCTTCTGTGAGTCCTGCATGCCTGTAAATGGCTGGAGTGATATCTTAATAGGCTGACTAAATTTGCATTTACATCTATATGCTTACTTTGTGAGCCACCGTGCGGTGTGTGGAGGAGGGTGCCCTTTACCTCTACTAGTCATTCCCTCTCCCATTCCACTCACAAATATACTGAGGGAGAAAGACTGCCTATATGTGTCCCTATGAGCTCCAATTTCTAGTGTCTTATCTTCGTGGTCATTATGCAAAATTTATGTCGTGTAGTGGTAGAATTCTTTTGCAGTCAGCTTCAAATGTCAGTTCTCAATAGCGTTCCTCGAAAAGAACATCGCCTTCCAGTCAAGTACTCCCATTTCAGCTTCCCAGCGAGTGTAATCCGACTGCTGGAAAAAATCATGAGAGTCACTTTGGAAGAGGAGTAATTTTTTTCCAAAGTGACTCTCATGATCAATTTAATTGATTAGCCAATCGATTTGATATCAATAACATGCTGCCAGGCGGGTGGATGCGAGAGCTAGAATACCACAGATATGATTTAGGAGGTGGAGTAGTAATGAGGCATTTTTTCGTTGCAATGAGATGTTTTAACAAAGTTTCAATCTCCCACCTACACAGGTAGAGATGGCCATCGTAATAAAATCAGCTACATTAAATAACTCACGAAGTATGCATAGCACTATACTGAAATTTAGAACTTCTCTGTGCTGTTAGCTTAAGAGACTTTGTACGTAACGAAGTGTTTAGTTACTTTATGAGAGTTTGAAAACGAGGAAGCATCCTTTGACAGAGGCGGAGCGTGCTCTTAGCAATCCGTCGTGAGACTAAAATGAGTTTAATATTCTAGTCCCGTGATACAGGTCGTAAGAGATATTACCTGATGAGAGAATATTTAGAGAAGATATAGCGTATGCCATACTGTTTCAGGATTTTCACAAGTAATGATACTTTGCCGATTTGAAAATGGTGTATGCCGCGATTTCTTCAAAACTAACTCGTATGAAAGGGGGGAGTTCAACATTTCGCCTGAGAACGTCGAGGTGCATGGCCAACACATCCCAGTCTCAGACTGGGTAAATTGGGGAGAGTCTACGTTCAGGGGAATTGCAACTAGAAGTATATGTCCAAGCCGCACCAGCTGGTCTCGCAGTGAGTCGTGGCTGGCGAACGGGCATGAGTCGTCGTTTGACTGGAAACCACCGATTAGTCACAAAGAATGCCCCAACCTTTCTGCTCCTGCCCGCAGTCATGGAGGCCAGTCGCAGCGGCGGTGCTCTCTGGATGACAGACGAGCAAAGTAAGTAGCCAGTATGCTGGGTGAGCAGCAACAGAAGTGGACATGTGTGTTCCATGAGAAGATTCCATAAAATGGGCGTTTCGCTGGAAGCTTATTCCCCCTTTTTAAATCGATCAGTTGACTGCTTGGTGACAGTCTCCCCGACCTCCGAGGATTTGTTAGGGCCAGCATGTGGATGCCGTAGGATGTGGATGGAGCTCCTGGCACAGCCAAAGCGCCATGGTGGTATACGAAAGTTTCCCCAGTCTCCAACATCTAATAATGGCAACTTCCATGGACCGATCGTGGTTTAAGTGTATGTATTTATAAAGTCCATGTGCTGACAGCTGCTGTGTGTGGCATTGAGTGTTCCTCAATACAGCCCAGTGGACTCTGTCTTGCACAAAATGGAGAAGTTGTATTTGTTTAAATAATTGTGGATTTGTTGTTGTTTGTATACTATCATGCAGTAGGACCTATCTCCTCCTTCTTCTTCTTCCTGGAGTAGCAGAGAGAACCAACTTGGTAGTTGTATAGTGCTTTAAATAATACATTCAGTAGACCAGTAGGTGGTCAGGAATTACACAACCATGGCAGCACAAATTCACGCTGAAATTTGATATTACAACTACAATTTTATATATCACTGCTTTCAATGACTGTCAAATTCCCTATCGACCAGTTTATTGATTCTAATAGTGGTATTGCGAGCACAGTCAGTCAAATCCATGCCTGGTCTACTGCAAATCGTTTAAGGAAATAGTGCATCTGAACTGAAATTTGAAATTCTCAGCTACCTGTTATCCCTGGAAACTGAATTTTATGAATGAAGAATATATTATTATTGTTATTTATTATTATATCCTCTTCAATAAAATCGAATTTCCTGTCGTAGGATTCTTCCAGTCCACCAGCTCAACACTTTTTCCCGACCCTTTTTTTTGTTTTCTAAAGTGTCGGGGATGAAGGGGGCGAATGGTTGTGGATGGGACGTTCTCTGGAGGTGGCATTGTGCAGAAGCTCAGTCGATCCCTGCATGTCACCTTGAGCACACACACAAAAATTCCAACAAGACAAAAACTCCAATCTGCATCAGAGTAATTATATAATTAGGGCACATATTTGATGCCCAAGGTAATACTTACACCTTCCAGTCCAATAGCTCATCACAGACTGATTATTTCCCACCATATCTCCAGGGGGGAAGGGGGATGATAGGGGCTGGGCTTTCTCTGCTAATTTCTAACACAGTAGCACCCAAAATAAAGAAAATAAACTACCCTGTGTTCTCCCTGTGTTCTATGCTCAGCACAGACTGAGTCTTTTTCCCACCACTTTCCAGATGGGGAAGGAGAGGGGAGTGGGATGAGAGGAGTGGATTGCTGTGGGACTTCTGGGAGGGGGAGAGGTAATTAATTGATAAATTTAATTAATTAGTCAATTATTTTGATATCAAGAGTGTGTTTGTATCAAAGAGAGGAAGGTCTGGGGATTTCCCAGAGGGGTTGGGGAGGAGTAGGGGGAGGAGGAGGGATGGGAGTTTCTCAGAAAAATGGATTATCTCCAGGAGGTCATAAATCAACCCACAGAAAGTCATAAATCAGTTAGCATAACATCAGGTTAAAGGGAGGGTAGGACCTCATAAATCAGTCAGGTTTGCCTCTGAAAGTATGCTTGCCCCAGAATGTATGCAATCCATACAAACAAAATGCACCTGAGCCACTTTTGGCCTACTACTATCAATAGCATGTTCCATTTTTGCAATATTTGTGGTGCAAGTTTTAGGTGATTCACCCAGTATGCACTAAACTGATGTAGGATGGATAAAAGTCTGTAGGTGATCCAACTTGTGTTCCTTCAAGAGATCTTTCCTGGAATGTTTGCAATTAGAAAGCTAAATTCTTGCAAATACAATGCTCATTTCGCCAAAAGATTGTAGAAAAGTTTGGCTGTCATCAGAAATTGTAAAGCATGTTGTTCTGTGTAAAGTTTTATGTGGTTTCCAAATAAAATATGTCCAAACTTAATAAATGTCCAAACAACTGCTAATGTCTCTACTTCAGTGACAGAATAATTACGTTCTGCAGGGAGTAGAGCTCGAATGGAAACAGCAGTTTTTTTTATCTTTCACACGATTTTCTTCAATTTTCTCAAATATGTGGACACAAAAACCTGCCTAGGAATAATTAGCAGTTACATAGAAGTCACGAGAAAAGTCAGGATGAGAAAGTAAAGGCGCAACAGCAAAGCGTGATTCAGTGTACCAAATTATCTCTGGACCTGTTCATCCCAAGATCAGTTTGTGATTTGTCCACTTAACTGATATCATCACCAAGTGTCAAGAGCCTTGTAATGAACAAAGCGATGAAAGAAATTTTTGAGGCTTAAGAAACTTCTGTATTGGTGTTTTTTTTTTAATTGGAACTGCAATATCACAAATGGTCTGAACCTGTCTGGAGCAGGTTTTGTACCAGAATCTGAAATAATATGTTCTAAAAATTTAACAGATTTGTCGAATCTGGATTTATTTAAATTGACAGTGACTTCAATATTGTGAAATACTTTCTGACAGAGAGTTCAGAGTGCTGTTGTGTTGATACCAAGTTTCCTCTGCAATAAGGATGTCATTAACATAAGTTGTAACTAAGTTCTTGAAATCTTCGAGAAGAGTGGAAAAGCTGCTGATAGAATATCTAAACCGAAAGGTAGTGTGCAAAATTGCTAACAAATTTCAAAACATAAAAAGATTTTGTATTTATGAAAATTAGGATGTAATTCAATTTCTAGTCAAGTGTGGAAAATATGGTAACACCATGAAATTTCTGAAGTAACATACAACGTTTGAGGTCTGTCAGATTTCAGTACAATAACCTCATTAATTTGCTTTGATTCAGTAACAAGTCTGAGAGAGCCATCTTTTTTCGGCACTGTTTATAATGGTCTGTTGTAAGCTGCTGTCTCAGTGATACCTTGCTGGAGCATAGATTCAGTTTCGTGTTTAACCTTTTCTGTGCAAATGAAAGGAATGGTGTAATGCCTGGCTACATGCATTACGAGGTTTCACCTGAACCTCATAAAAAAGTTCCCTAATAGTTTCGTCATCGAAAATATCATCATGAGTCTGAAGACTCTGCTGTAGCTGCTGCATATTTCGGTCTGATGCTGCTAAACAATTACTTAATTTGATTAGTATTGCCTGAAAAATATCTACGTTCAATTCGATATCTCCATTCATGGAAGGAAAATCTGCATGAGTGTAGCATGATGTTTGTTGTTGTTGTGGTCTTCAGTCCTGAGACTGGTTTGATGCAGCTCTCCATGCTACCCTATCCTGTGCAAGCTTCTTCATCTCCCAGTACTTACTGCAACCTACATCTTTCTGAGTCTGCTTAGTGTATTCATCTCTTGGTCTCCCTCTACGATTTTTACATGCCACGCTGCCCTCCAATGTTAAATTTGTGATCCCTTGATGCCCCAGAACATGTCCTACTAACCGGTCCCTTCTTTTTGTCAAGTTGTGCCACATACTCCTCTCCTGCCCAAATCTATTCAATATCTACTCATTACTTGCGTAATCTACCCATCTAACCTTATGCATTCTTTTGTAGCACCACATTTTGCAAGCTTCTATTCTCTTCTTGTCCAAACTATTTATCGTCCACGTATCACTTCGATACATGGCTACACTCCATAGAAATACTTTCAGAAACGACTTCCTGACACTTAAATCTATACTCGATGTTAACAAATTTCTCTTCTTCAGAAACGCTTTCCTTGCCATTGCTAGTCTACATTTTATATCTTCTCTACTTCGACCATCATCAGCTATTTTGCTCCCCAAATAGCAAAACTCCTTTACTACTTTAAGTGTCTATCCTCATTTTGCTTTTGTTGATGTTCATCTTATATCCTCCTTTCAAGACACTGTCCATTCCGTTCAACTGCTCTTCCAAGATCTTTGCTGTCTCTGATAGAATGAAAATGTCATCGGCAAACCTCAAAGTTTTAATATCTTCTCCATGGATTTTAATACCTACTCCGCTTTTTCATTTGTTTTCTTTACTGCTTGCTCAATATACAGATTGAAAAACATAGAGGGAGAGGCTACAACCCTGTCTCACTTCCTTCCCAACCACTACTTCCCTTTCATGTCCATCGACTCTTATAACTGCCATCTGGTTTCTGTACAAATTGTAAATAGCCTTTCACTCCCTGTATTTTACCCCTGCCACCTTTAGAATTTGAAAGAGAGTATTCCAGTCAACATTGTCAAAAGCTTTCTCTAAGTCTACAAATGCTAGAAACGTAGGTTTGCCTTTCCTTAATCTTTCTTTTAAGATAAGTAGTAAGGTCAGTATTGCCTCACATGTTCCAATATTTCTACGGAATCCAAACTGATCTTCCCCGAGGTCGGCTTCTATCAGTTTTTCCATTCGTCTGTAAAGAATTCGTGTTAGTATTTTGCAGCAGTGACTTATTAAACTGATAGTTCGGTAATTTTCACATCTGTCAACACCTGCTTTCTTTGGGATTGGAATTATTATATTCTTCTTGAAGTCTGATGGTATTTCGCCTGTTTCATACATATTGCTCACCAGATGGTAGAGTTTTATCAGGACTGGCTCTCCCAAGGCCATCAATAGTTCTAATGGAATGTTGTCTACTCCTGGGGCCTTGTTTCAACTCAGGTCTTTCAGTGCTCTGTCAAACTCTTCACACAGTATCGTATCTCCCATTTCATCTTCATCTACATCCTCTTCCATTTCCATAATATTGTCCTCAAGTACATCGCCCTTGTATAGACTCTCTATATACACCTTCCACCTTTCTGCTTTCCCTTCTTTGCTTAGAACTGGATTTCCATCTGAGCTCTTGATATTCTTACAAGTGGTTATCTTTTCTCCAAAGGTCTCTTTAATTTTCCTGTATGCAGTATCTATCTTACCCCTAGTGAGCTAAGCCTCTACATTCTTACATTTGTCCTCTAGCCATCCCTGCTTATCCATTTTGCACTTCCTGTCGATGTCATTTTTGAGACGTTTGTATTCCTTTTTGCCTGCTTCATTTACTGCATTTTTATATTTTCTTCCTTCATCAATTAAATTCAATATTTCTTCTGTTACGCAAGGAGTTCCACTAGCCCTTGTCTTTTCACCTGCTTGATCCTCTGCTGCCTTCACTACTTTATCCCTCAGAGCTACCTATTCTTCTTCTACTGTACTTCTTTCCCCCATTCCTGTCAATTGTTCCCTTATGCTCTCCCTGAAACTCTGTACAACCTCTGGTTTAGTCAGTTTCTCCAGGTCTCATCTCCTTAAATTCCCACCTTTTTGCAGTTTCTTCAGTTTTAATCTACAGTTCATAACCAATAGATTGTTGTCAGAGTCCACATCTGCCTCTGGAAATCCCTTAAAATTTGAAACCTGGGTCCTAAATCTCTGTCTTACCCTTTATATAATCTGTCTGATACCTTCTAGTATCTCCAGGATTCTTCCAAGTATACAACCTTCTTTCATGATTCTTGAACCAAGTGTTAGCTATGATAAAGTTGTGCTTTGTGCATAACTCTACCAGGAGGCTTCCTCTTTCGTTTCTTAGCCCCAATCCATATTCACCTACTATGTTTCCTTCTCTCCCTTTTCCTACTCTCGAATTCCCGTCACCCATGACTATTAAATTTTCGTCTCCCTTCACTAACTGAATAATTTCTTTTATTTCATCAATTTCTTCGTCATCTGCAGAGCTAGTTGCCATATAAACTTGTACTACTGTAGTAGGCTTGGGCTTCGTGTCTATCTTGGCCACAATAATGCGTTCAATATGCTGTTTGTAGTAGCTTACACGCACTTCTTTTTTTTTTATTCATTATTAAACCTACTCCTGCATTACCTCTATTTGATTTTGTATTTATAACGCTGTATTCACCTGACCAAAAGTTTTGTTCCTCCTGCACCGAACTTCACTAATTCCCACTATATCTAACTTTAACCTGTCCATTTGTCTTTTTAAATTTTCTAATCTTCCTGCCCGGTTAAGGGACCTGACATTCCACGGTCCGATCCGTAGAACGCCAGTTTTCTTTCTCCTGATAACGACATCCTCATGAGTAGTCCCCGCCCGGAGATCCGAATGGGGGACTATTTTACCTCCGGAATATTTTACCCAAGAGGACGCCATCATCATTTAATCATAGAGTAAAGCTGCATGGCCTCGGGAAAAATTACGGCTGTAGTTTCCCCTTGCTTTCAGCCGTTCGCAGTACCAGCACAGCAAGGCTGTTTTGGTTAGTGTTGGAAGGCCAGATCAGTCAATCATCCAGACTGTTGCCCCTGCAACTACTGAAAAGGCTGCTGCCCCTCTTCAGGAACCACACGTTTGTCTGGCCTCTCAACAGATACCCCTCCGTTGTGGCTGCACCTGTATCGCTGAGGCACGCAAGCCTCCCCACCAACGGCAAGGTCCATGGTTCATGGGGAACGTGATGTGTACCAGTTCACATTTTTAGTTGAAGTTAAAAAAGTAATCTGTTGCTACCTTGTTCTTCCAGCTATGCTCGAAGCGTAATGTCATCTGGGTATCTTTGTTATGTAACAAAACGCATGAATTGTTGAAATCATGAACGGCTTCATGTCTCTCTGAGAAGTCCATACCAAGAGTTGCTTCTGTTGTAACTAAGGAGCATTCTAGAAGTATTCAAAAATCGTGTGACCTTTTACTGCGGATCCCAAATGCTTTCGATTTTTGATATCAATTAAGGTTTACTGAAACAGCACCTGTTGCTTTAGTTCTTCGTACAGGGTAAAGTTGGACAAGTTTCATTGGAATTGCATTTGTTTAACGCTAAATCACAGATTACTCTGCTGGGAGAACCTGAATCTAAAAGTCTTCCTATCTGAACACTGGTAATTGGTTGGTAACTGCGTTTATGTGGTTCTTCATTCTCATGCAAGAGCGTATCCCTAATATCTTCTACACAGATAATATTTTCAGGTCTGTCATCAGAATGAGTAGCACGCTGTTTTGTCCCAAGATGAACATCCTCTGATCTCTAGACTATTAGTCATTGTTGTCCCACTCTGTCACGGCTCTGTGTATTGGACGATGAAGCTTCTACTATTTGTTCTGATTGTTGTGGTTCAGAATTATTAGAAAAATGTTGTCATGGATGGAAACGAGAGCCGGCCGCGGTGGTCTAGCGGTTCTAGGCGCTTAGTCCGGAGCCGCGCGACTGCTACGGTCGCAGGTTCGAATCCTGCCTCGGGCGTCGATGTGTGTGATGTCCTTAGGTTGGTTAGGTTTAAGTAGTTCTAAGTTCTAGGGGGCTGATGACCACAGATGTTAAGTCCCATAGTGCTCAGAGCCATTTGAGCCATTTGATGGAAGCGAGCGCCTGACTCATTCAATGAAAAGTTCCGCCAATTTCTGAAAGTGTTTCTTCTCCAGTTTTTATTTCTCCTGTGTCTGTATCTGTCATTTTCTCTGTAATTATAGTTTTGTTGCCTGTGATCATAATGATCATGTTGGTACAGTTGCTGGCTATGAGTATACAGATTGCTCTTTCTCTGTACATGATTGTTGCCTGAATTATTAGGTTGTGACCAGGACTATTGATGTGAAAAATTGTTCATTTTATCTTCTGTATTGTTGATTGTTGGTTTTCTACGGTAGATGTTCTAATTTTGTCGGAAATTGTTATGTGGTGAGCTGTTAAAATTCGCGATTCTAAAAGATCAGGAAAAGCATTTGTGTTATATATCTTGTGTTCTGTTAGCAATGTTATAAGTAATAATCTGGAAAGTTTTGAAATGTATAGCTGCATTAGTGCAAATGGGCTGTATGGTGTTGTTAATGGTGCCTTTGTTGTGCTTCTGTTTAAAAAATTAAGATAAACTTTCAAACTGTGAAGTGTAAAAACTTGGTTGGCTGAGAAGTTTGACCTTGACCCCATGCTGTGTTGTTTCAGTAAGCGGCAAGAAATGCATTCCGAAATTCTTCTAATGAGTAACGTAGTCAAGCTATAGGTCGCAAATGCAAAACTGGTTCTCCTTCTAAAAGGCTGCATACAAATTCTAATTTATACATGAGTGGCCAAGTAAATGGTAAAGAGAAACTCAATTATTAAATCCAATTTTAAGGATGTAAATCGTTAGCACCATTGCGAATTTAGAACTTTCTTACTGACAATAAATGTTCGTAGTCAAGACTGTAGTGTCTTGCAGTATCACTAAAATTGTGTCTGTTAAAACGAGTCTGAGGAAGTTCACATTCATGAGCAAAGTCTTTTTCTCGTGTAAGTCTGCCTAAATGTTGTTGGTGCAGACATTCCTGTTTGCCTCCGTTATGATTCTCACTGCAGTCAAGTGTGAAGTGAAGTATTCATGTGTCAAATTCTTCTCATCTTTTTACTTCCTCTTTGTGTTGTTTGTTAATTGCCATTTGTTCTTCCTTGAAGTGTACTGGAGATCGGAGTTCTTCCTTACCAGTAAAATGTACTAGCTGTTTACCATTAGAGTTACCGTCTATGTTTAACTCGATTTGCGTAACTTTGCTTGAAAGATCATCTACTTGTCGTTTCAGTATGTCAAACTGTTCTTTCGTACTGATATCAGTCTTCTCTGTCACTGATTCTAAATGTTGTATTTGTTGCGAATGCTTTTGTGATTTCCTTTTGCAACTTGTTTGCTGCGGCACAAGAGCTACCTTGTTAATCTTCGACATAATGAAAGCCTTGTCTTTGCGATATGTGTCTGCGATTTTTTTTTTTTTTTAAGTCTCAGTCTCTCTCTGATAAACGTGTTGTTCTAACGGTGTCGATGTAGCTGCAATTTCTTCAACCTTAAGGAAATGGCGAGGCGGCTGCAAGCAAAATTATAAACAAATATTAGACGAGAGTAGCGCACTTAACCTGACTACCCAAAAATTCAGAGAAAATTCCCCGACTGCCTATCCTTGCAGGAAAGTCGGCAAATGAAAGTTATCTTAATAAACAAAAAAGATAAATAAGGTTATGTGAATGTACACCTGTTTACTTTACTTCTGGACATTCTCTTTCTGAATGTATAGCCTTTTTATCAACGTGAGTTGTTGTATACCAAAAAATGTCATTCATGGAAAAGAAATATGTGCATAAGCTAACCTCGCGTTTACAGTTTACAACTAAATCTGTCTGGGAGAGTGAAAAACAAATCTGATTGTAAGAATGTAAATGAATTACGCCCTGATTGAACTTTAATGAGAATAATTAAACTCAACGTTGTTAAATGACTGTGCGACTGAAAACTCGCATCTCCTATGTTTGGCTTACGTGGGTCGCAACGCAAAATGCTCCCTTAGAAAAAAGTCTCAGTTTCTGAGTTGCTACTAACTACAGAGAACCATCTCTTAAATACATCCAATGCAGACTTGGCTCTCAGAAAATGTATCTCTCAGTCATATCTGGTAATGGAACCTGGATAATGACGCAGGATAATCTGAATTAC
This sequence comes from Schistocerca gregaria, assembly GCF_023897955.1. NCBI lineage: Eukaryota > Metazoa > Arthropoda > Insecta > Orthoptera > Acrididae > Schistocerca > Schistocerca gregaria. Next base: position 1,003,987,315 of record NC_064921.1, read on the forward strand.
TCTCTAGACAAAAATTCTGTTCCAGAAAGTGTATTAAAAAACTTTAACTCAAAAAAATTTCTGCCTCTATTCCATTCACAAAATTTCACCACTAAAGGTTGAGTAACCAATAAGAAAATATTGAATGATATTTTACAGTTACGTACTGGAGAAATGAAAACTGTATCTTGTCCTGAAAAATTATTCTGACACAAAAGTCCTCGTACTAATGATTAAACGCTTTCGTCTTCCACAACCGTTACAATTGACTGTGGCAAAAATTTATAAAAATAGCAAAATTTTTGAATGACTGTATTGAACCAAGAATGTCTAACTAAATGCTGGTACAGTAAAGTAAAATATGTCCGTTCGTTACCTGAAATCCCAGTCTTCTCAAAACAGTATCTGTCTTAGTAAAGCCGTTTAGTTCAGTGCGTGATGATAATATTCATTTTGTAATAATAATATTTTTATCAGATCGATAAAATAATTCTAAGAGCAAAATGTTCTGTGTACTTCCTTACAAACCCACTACCATGATACCTCCACTGTGACTCCCTTTCTCCTTGAGATCAGTATTTTACACTCGCCTATCTTCGCTGAGCACAGATGACGTAACCAGTCTCCAGGTAGGTCAGCGTCACTGACGAGGCTGCACGAGCATGACTAAACGATACAACTATTACCTGCGCAACCTAAGACATCACTCTAACAACGTCCTTTTTAGGTAGTGGATCAACTAGTCCCTGGTCCAGACCTCAGGGAGAAAACTTGAGGTTAAGGAGTAGTTGGAGATATTTGTTATAGTGTGCAGTACTGGGTGAATAATAGGCTTCATTACATGACTGTGATGCCATCGTGTCCAGCACACGATGATCTGACGCACACTGTATACAAACACTGCACTCAAGAATGTCACTTTAATTCGACTCTCTGATTGTAGTAGAGACAAACAAAGGCATCCCAAAACACCTAATAATGGAGGGGGATAGAGTAATAAATGATCCACGCCAACCAAAAAAATAAATAAATAAATAAAATTGCGAATAAGCATTTTTCGAGTACTGTAGTGAAGCTACAGCAAAAAACGCGAAACAAATATAACACCTGTAAATAACTGTGCAGTTCGTACAATCGTACAATGATGTTGCTACCAGCTACAGAGCATGAAGTTAGTAAAACTGCACAAAAACTAAAAGATAAAAAGTCAGTAGTCTTAGATAAAATAGCAATATGTATACTGAAACAGTGCGTAGAAGTACACGTCTTCCCTTAACAAACATAAAAAACGAATCTTTCATGTCGGGAAAATTTTCAGAGCATTTAAAATAGGCAAGAGTTGTACCTCAGCTAAAGAATGGTAACGCAAAAGACATAGAAAATTACTGGTCCAATTTCATGCTCTCACAATTCTAAAAAATAACAGAATAAATTATGAAAGATTGCTTGAATAAATCAGTTTGGTTTTCGAAGTAGAAGAAGAATGGAATCAGGCACAGTAGAATTAAAAAAGGTGTACTTGATGCTCTTAACAAACATCAGTGTGTCACAGGCATGTTTTTACATCTTTCTAAGGCTTTTGATATTGTTGACCGTAAGATTCTAGTAATTAAGCTAGAAGTATTAGGAATAATACGGGTAGGTAATGACTGGCTCCGATTGTACCTAGCGGATAGGGTACAAAAAGTAGAGATGACACATACCTCAAATGAGTCAAACGTTTTAGTAAAAGACTTGTCACAGACAAAATACATTGATATAGCAGTTCCTCAGCGTAGCATTTTAGGAAAATGTTCAAATGTGTGTGAATTCCTAAGGGACCAAACTGCTCAGGTCATCGGTCCCTAGACTTACACACTACTTAAACTAACGTATGCTAAGAACAACACACACACCCATGCCCGAGGGTGGACTCGAAGCTCCGGCGTGAGGGGCCGCGCAATCCATGACATGGCGCCTCAAACCGCGAAGACACTCCGCGCGGCCATGACCGGTACTGTTTCTTATATACATCAGTGATTTAGCCACTAGAGTTCGCCATGTGGAGAAAATTCGTTTCGCCGATGAAAACAATATTATAGTCACTAAGTAAACGAAAGAACTAAATTATTCCAAGCAAATGCCAGCATGGTTACTACTATAAGCCTATGGCCAACTACCTGTCCCATCCTGTAAGTATGTAGCTGTCTGACTGTGTGAATTTCTTTATTTTTGATAAGGACGGTAGCTGCAGAATTGAATTAAACTTCTGTCTCAGCCAGCACCTGCCTGCTTCATTTACTTCATTTTTATGTTTTTTCCTTTCATGAATTAAATTCAATATTTCTTCTGTTACCCAAGGATTTCTACTAGCCCTCGTCTGGTTTAGTCAGTTTATCCAGGTCCCATCTTCTTAAATTCCCACCTTTTAGCAGTTTCTTCAGTTTTAATCTACAGTTCATAACCAATAGATAGTGGTCAGAATCCACATCTACCCCTGGAAATGTCTTACAATTTAAAACCTGGTTCCTAAATCTCTGTCTTACCATTATACAGGGCTATTACAAATGATTGAAGCGATTTCATAAATTCACTGTTGCTCCATTCATTGACATATGGTCACGACACACTACAGATACGTAGAAAAACTCATGAAGTTTTGTTCGGCTGAAGCCGCACTTCAGGTTTCTGCCGCCAGAGCGCTCGAGAGCGCAGTGACATAAAATGGCGACAGCATCCGAGAAAGCGTATGTCGTGCTTGAAATGCACTCCCATCAGTCAGTCATAATAGTGCAACGACACTTCAGGACGAAGTTCAACAAAGATCCACCAACTGCTAACTCCATTCGGCGGTGGTATGCGCAGTTTAAAGCTTCTGGATGCCTCTATAAGGGGAAATCAACAGGTCGACCTGCAGTGAGCGAAGAAACGGTTGAACCCGTGCGGGCAAGTTTCACGCGTAGCCTGCAGAAGTCGACGAATAAAGCAAGCAGGGAGCTAAACGTACCACAGCCGACGGTTTGGAAAATCTTACGGAAAAGGCTAAAGCAGAAGCCTTACCGTTTACAATTGATACAAGCCCTTACACCCGATGACAAAGTCAAACACTTTGAATTTTCGGCGCAGTTGCAACAGCTCATGGAAGAGGATGCGGTCAGTGCGAAACTTGTTTTCAGTGACAAAGCAACATTTTTTTCTTAATGGTGAAGTGAACAGACACAATGTGCGCATCTGGGCGGTAGAGAATCCTCACGCATTCGTGCAGAAAATTCGCAATTCACCAAAAGTTAACGTGTTTTGTGCAATATCACGGTTAAAAGTTTACGGCTCATTTTTCTTCTGTGAAAAAAACGTTACAGGACAGGTGTATCTGGACATGCTGGAAAATTGGCTCATGCCACAACTGGAGACCGAGAGCGCCGACTTCATCTTTCAACAGGATGGTGCTCCACCGCACCTCCATCATGATGTTTGGCATTTCTTAAACAGGAGATTGGAAAACCGATGGATCGGTCGTGGTGGAGATCACGATCAGCAATTCATGTCATGCCCTCCACGCTCTCCAGACTTATCCCATGCGATTTCTTTCTGTGGGGTTATGTGAAAGATTCAGTGTTTAAACCTCCTCTACCAAGATACGTGCCAGAACTGCGAGCTCGCATCAACGATGCTTTCGAACTCATTGATGGGGACATGCTGCGCCGAGTGTGGGAGGAACTTGATTATCGGCTTGATGTCTACCGAATCACTAAAGGCGCACATATCGAACATTTGTGAATGCCTAAAAAAACCTTTTTGAGTTTTTGTATGTGTGTGCAAAGCATTGTGAAAATATCTCAAATAATGAAGTTATTGTAGAGCTGTGAAATCGCTTCAATCATTTGTAATAACCCTGTATAATCTATCTGAAATCTGTCAGTATCTCCAGGCTTCTTCCATGTATACAGCCTTCTTTTATCATTCTTGAACCAAGTGTTAGCTATGATTAATTCGTGCTCTGTGCAAAATTCTACCAGGTGGCTTCCTCTTTCATTTCTTACCCCCAATCCATATTCACCTACTACGTTTCCTTCTCTCCCTTTTCCTACTACCGAATTCCAGTCATCCAATGCCTATTAAATTTTCGTCTCCCTTCACTATCTGAATAATTTCTTTTATTTCATCATACATTTCTTCAATTTCTTTGTCATCTGCAGAGCTAGTTGGCATATAAACTTGTACTACTGTAGTAGGCGTGGGCTTCATGTCTATCTTGGCCACAATAATGTGTTCACTATGCTGTTTGTAGTAGCTTACCCGCATTCCTATTTTTTTTATTCATTATTAAACCTACTCCTGCATTATCCCTATTTGACTTTGTATTTATAACCCTGTATTCGCTTAACCAAAAGTCTTGTTCCTCCTGCCACCGAACTTCACTAATTCCCACTATATCTAACTATAACCTATCCATTTCTCTTTTTAAATTTACTAACCTACCTGCCTGATTAAGGAATCTGACATTGCACTCTCCGATCCATAGAACGCCAGTTCTCTTTCTCCTGATAACGAAGTCCTATTGAGTAGTCCCCACCCGGAGATCCGATTGGGGGACTATTTTACCTCCGGAATATTTTACCCAAGCGGACGCCATCATCATTTAATCATACAGTAAAGCTGCATGCTCTCGGGAAAAATTACGGCTCTAGTTTCCCCTCGCTTTCAACCTTCGCAGTACCAGCACAGCAAGGCCGTTTTGGTTAGTGTTACAAGGCCAGATCAGTCAATCATCCAGACTGTTGCTCCTGCAACTAGTGAAAAAGCTGCTGCTCCTCTTCAGGAACCACACGTTTGTCTGGCCTCTCAACAGATACCCCTCCGTTGTGGTTGCACCTACGGTACGGCTATCTGTATTGCCGAGGCACGCAAGCCTCCCCACCAACGGCAAGGTCCATGGTTCATGGGGGGGGGGGGGGGGGGAGCTTCTATCCTTATCGAAGATAATTTGAGACACATATATCTTCAGGAAAATGTAATTCAGTTCTTTATTTTTATTGTTCTTAAATTTTAATACGACAACATGGCTAGCATCCTCATAAAAGAGGTTTAGAGATAAATACTGCTATTACTACTACTACTTCTACTACTACTTGTAGTATTAGTAGTAGTAGTGGTAGTACTTCATCATGGATCTGTTGGAACGAAAAGTACAACAAATCTAATCCAATCGTAACATGTTTTGGAAAAACCGACAAAATCACAGGCAGGACAAGTAAGATACTGAGAACCATAATGGGTGTACATGTTAGTGGTGGCCCAAAAACCACTTTTTATTCATGGCCTTCAAAAACCTTTTATTCTCAGTGTAATTTCAGTGCTAAGTAATTTAATAAGTGGCTGATGTTCATCAGCGAATTTGACTTGCAAAGAAGGCGCCTGAAGAGTCACCTTTCCAGAAACTTTCATGGCTTTAATGATTACTTCAATGAACTGTGCGAAGCAAATAAAGAGATGTGATAGTAACCGCTTTTGATTTATGAAGGAGCGCGCCAGCGTTCTGACTGAGTCGCGGTATCGAACCCGTAATCTGGTATTCCGCCGGCGAGCGCAGTCGCCGAGCCCGGTTGATGAGTTACAGCACGGCACGCAGCCGCAGGCCGCCTTATTACAGAAGAGAGAGGCGGCGTGGCTGCGAGTTACAGCAGCTGTTGCCCAGGACCGGTTCTGCTAACGCGCGGTCCGCGATGATGCTGCTCCACTAACCAACAGCCGCGCGCAACACAAGTTTTGCTTTTAATTTCGTCCCATATGAAAGGTTAAGTCTACTTAGATTCCGTACTTTTGTTATGTAGTGTCTAAAGAACTAAACTCCGTCCGAACAGGACTTGGAAGGCCCAGCGGTACCGACCGGCCGCCGTGTCATCCTGTCAGCTCAGAGGCGTCGCTGGATGCGGATACGGAGGGGCATGTGGTGAGCACACCGCACTCCCAGCCCCTCAGTTTTCGAGACCGGAGCCGCTACTACTCAATCAAGTAGCTCCTCAGTTTTGACTCACAAGGACTGAGTGCACCCCGCTTGCCAACAGCGCTCGGTAGACCGGACGATCACCCATCCAAGTGCTAGCCCAGCCGGACAGTGCTTAACTTCGGTGATCCGCCGTGAACTGCAGCAAGACCATTGGCGTTATGTAGTCTACTGTCCATAAATCTGAAATTCACGAACTTATACTGAGTGACAGAAGTCATGCGATAACTACTAATATACGTGCTGCAGCAACACGACGTGGCATGGGCTTTCCAAGTCAATGGATGACCCCAGTAAAAATGATGATGAGGTACCATACTCACAGGAGCGTAGCCGACGATGCGTGAGACCGCACCGCCGTACTAGGCAAGATCCTAGTGGAGGTGGTGTGCCATTGCCTTTCTCATACCGTAATGCGGATGAATGGTGATGATCAAGACGACACAACAACACCCAGTCATGTAGAGGCAGGAAAAATCCCTGACCCCGCCGGGAATCGAAGCCGGGACCCCGTGCGCGGGAAGCGGGAACGCTGCCGCAAGATAACGAGCTGCGGACGCCCAGTAAAAATACTGACCCAGAATTGCGAAACTTTTCTCTATGAATGACATACTGCCACTGAACTTTTGAGACTGGCTAATTTTCTCCTTTTATTTTCTTGCAACAACAATCACAAAAGCATTTAAAATACACTTACCTTCTTCGACCAGCCAGGAGGGAGAAACAAGGATCATTACGCAATACACACTGAGATGAAACAAGTCATGGGACACCTCTTAATATTGTATTGGGCCTCCTTTTGCTCAGGCTAGTGCAACAACTCAACCTGGCATAGAGTCAATGTGTCGTTCGAAGTGCCCTACAGAAATCTTGAGCCATGCCGCCTCTAGAGCCGTCCGTAACTGCTAAAGTGTTGGTTATTTCTCACGAACGTTTGACGTTATTTATGTCAGGCAATCTGAGTGGCTAAATCATTTTCTCGAACTGTCCAGAAAGTTCTTCAAACCAATCGTGTACGAACGTGGTCTAGTACATAGTGCATTATCGTGCATAAAAAGTCCATCGTTGTTTGGGAACATGATGTCCGAGAATGGCTGCAAATGGTCTCCAAGTAGCCGCCCACTCACTAATCAGTTCAGTTCGACCAAAGAACGCGGTCCATTCCATGCAGATACAGCCCACACCATTATGGAGCCACCGCCATGCTGCACAGTGCCTTGTTGACAACTCGGATGCATAACTTTGCGCCACACTCGAATCCTACCATCGGCTCGTACCAACCTGAATCGGGACTCATCTGACCAAGACACGGTTTTACGGTAGTTTAGGGACCAACAGATATGGTCACGAGACCAGGACAGGGGCTTCAGGCAATGTCGTGCTGTTAGCAAAGGCACTCGGTCGTCTGTTGGCATAGACCATTAAAGCCAGATTTCGCTTCACTGTCCTAACGGATACGTTCTTCGTACGTCCCACATTAAATTCTGAGCTGATTTCACGCTGTCCTGCTTGTCTGTTAGCACTGATAAGTCTATGCAAACGCCGCAGCTCCCGGTCGTTAAATGAAGGCCGTCGGCCACTGCGTTGTCCGTGGAGAGAGGTGATGCATATGTATTCTCGGCACACTCTTGACAATCTGGATCTCGGAGAATTTCCTAACGATTTCGGAAATGGAATATCCCATGTGTCTAGTTCCAACTACTATCTCGCATTCAAAGTCGGTTAATTTCCGTCATAGGGCCATAACCTAGTACGAATGGGGTGGCCGAGCGGTTCTAGGCGCTACAGTCTGGAGCCGCGCGACCGCTACGGTCGCAGGTTTGAATCCTGCCTCAGGCATGGGTGTGTGTGATGTCCTTAGGTTAGTTAGGTTTAAGTAGTTCTACATTCTAGGGAACTGATAACCTCAGAAGTTAAGTCCCATAGTGCTCAGAGTCATTTGAACCAATCTTCTGAGTATAAATAACACCTCAGCCACTGCATTGCTGCTTCATATCTTGTGTACGCCATACTACGGCCATCTGTGTATGCGCATATCGCTACCTCATCACTTTTGTCATCTCTTTGTATTACACATTGAAGTCTCGAATTTCTTGTTTATAAATAATAGAAAATGAAGACCCTGAACACTATTCACTGCAATGCCTCCTATCATGCTGTAGGTCTCAATAGCGAAAGTTTCCAAATCAAAGTGGTGTCCAGTCAGATTACCGTTGGTGGACAGTTCTGTCATCAGCGCAGTTTGGGCGAAACTGCTCTGTCAAGCTGGATACCTGCTTTATCACACTCGCTGCTGTTCCGCGCAGGAAGTGATCCACCCAGCCTACTTTCTTTTTCTCAATCAGGTTTAGTAGAGTTCTTTGTTCGCTTACCCTTTCCAGTGCTTCGTTGTTCTTCATTTTGTCCACTAATTGTAATTTCACTATTCTCCACCATCCAGATTTCACAGCCTTACAGAAGAAACATTTAACCAATTATTTTCTTAAATTCAATTGCAATTTGCTGCCTAATACGTATTTCTTTCTGTTAAAAGATTGTTCTTCCGTTGCAATTCTTGATCTTATTTCTCTTTCACTTATCCACTTCCGAGTTGTCTACCCAAATGTCTGTTCTGCTCAACCTTTTCAGCTTGGCCTTCTGTTGTTTTCACTTTCTTCTTTGTCATATACTCTGACTACCTTACTTCTATTTGCGTTGATTTTCATTCCACACTCTTGCAATACTTCTTCAACTCTTGACAGTGTTCTCTGAAGAGATGTTGTTTTATCTACAAGCACTATCATGTCATTAGCAAATATGACGCAGTTGACTTGTAGCCTGCTGTGCTTAGCGCTTCCTACTTCTGGTGTATTCATTATCAAGTCTCCCATACGTATAGCAAAAAACAAGTTTGTCATACCATTTATCATTTTTAGCTTCATGGTTGCTTTCTGCCTTGTGAATAACTCCCTAATTAGTTTCCTCTCTTACAGGAGATACTATTGGGCGAAACTAGAAAAAAGACCTGTAGGCATATTTCGGGAGTCAATTACTTGTTGAGATATGTTCTGAAACTCCAGGAGGTTTTCGCTGTCGTTACCACTCATTCTTGCACGTCCTTCTTACACATTCTCGAAGAACCACAAACTCTTAACAACGCATCGGTTGCACCTGGCGTTGGAACACATGAACGACACACACGTTACTGTAACGAGTGCAGTTGTCAAACCTTCGAACACTGTCATAGAATAACACTAGGTGCAGGCTGATAGGGTTCACTAACAAATTCCTTCCTGGGGGAGAGGGGGGGGGGCAGGGGGGAAGGGGTCGTAACAGGTAGGGTATCCGCCCACCCACTGAAACTAACGTTGCCGAATCCAGATTAACATGACGACTCCATGAAGGCACGAGGTAAGCCCAGGAAAAGGAAGAAAGAGAATCGTCGGACGAGGCGTAAAGGATAGGGTAGTGCCCCGTTGTTGTTTCTATCCAATAGCGCTGGTAATTTGTTGGGCAGAGATTGGTGATAAAGAGCTTTTGTTTATTTGTCCAATAAAGTATATAGCCCTATGTTTCTATCACCTGCAACTCCTATTCAGCCCATACATTGATACTTAAGCAAATCTGATGCCTTGTTTCCGTAATCGCTTGAGAAATTAGATCTGTCCACTCCTAGATACAGTGATAATTCATTATCTCACACCGAGTGTATGTCAACAGGGGTGTACAAGAAATGGAAGCTTTCGACTGCGGGGCTACAGAATCAGTTGGCAGAACTATAATGTGGTAAGGTGGCCTTGTGCCCTGAGACCTCGCACACTCTTTAACTGATTTTGGTAAAGTAACTGCTTAGGCCAAATGGAGCATGTAAGAACATGGTTTGAGCCTTCAGCACCTCCAGTTCTTCGCTCACTTGTTTCAGGATCATCTTCCACCCGTCGCTACTCTCACCCTTCAGGTGCAAACTGTGTGACGTCTACGACGATCCCTTGTCCTTTTTTCAAATGCCCCTTTCTCTATAAGTCGTTACGGCAACCTGCTGAACATTTTTTCTCTTTTTCAAATGAAATGCAGCGTTGGAGATATCATTCGGATATGACTAAATGAGAGATGGCTGGATTAAGGCCTTTGGCTAAACCGTAGCGTAACAGGATGTCTGCAGTTTCCCATGTAGGATAGTAGGACCCTATTTCGCTGTTTATGTTGTTCAGACTTCACGGAATGACTAAGTTTGTTGTAATGCCAGCACAAGCTCAGAACGATATTCACGAGATTGCTGATACAGTAGACAGTTGCACATTCTGTGTACGACGACAACATCACAGTCAGATGGCTAAGTACAGAGGCATAAGATATAAGCAGTGGACGTCAACAGGGAGAAAGCCTACACCAACAAGAACTGACTGTTCTCGATTCGAGCAAAATGAGCCATATCGCAACAAGTATTTGTTTCTGGACATGTGTTTATAGGGAATTCTGTCTATCACTGACCGGCATAGTCCCCTGCAAGAGATAAACAGTATATGAGAGCCGAATTACGTCATTAAATGGACCTTGTAGTATCATGTGTATGTATGAATAACAAAAATGATTAAGGTAACAGAGTTATCTACACGATATCTGAATTTTGAAAGTCCAGCATGCCCTGAATCTACGCGCTCTGTATTCAGAACTTCTAAATGGGGCATGGCATGAAGGAAGTCCTCAACATTTTCTTGGGGAATTCGCTCTTCCCCCCCCCCCCCTCTCCCTCTGGTTTATAATGTTAATAGACAAATCCTAAACACGGGTACTGGAGGAAAGAAGCTAGCAAGTTGGCGACCAATCATGTCCCTGATTGGAGCCATGGGTACGATCTCAGGCGATAGTGCATATCAGGGAAACAGTGGTTTTTGTCATTCTTCGAAGAACGCTTTCGTGTTGTTACTGTATGGTACGACATATTACCTTGCCAGGACATTGCAATTAAAGTTGCTGGAAGCAGGCGGAATACCTCAGTCTATAGAAGCACTCTCATCTGAAGTTTGCTGTTATAATTCCTGGCAAGCCGTATGAGACGATTCGGAAAATTGTCTCCAATTTTGCCCTAAATTCCCACATTATCACACTTGCCGTTTGTCTGCTGTACTGAAACATAAAGCTGATTTCCAGAATGTAGTCACCACGGTAAGGTCTAAGCTCAACAGGTGTGTACGTTGCTTACCAAAATCATCTCAGTTTTCAGGTGAAGTTAGTTAGTTACGTGTTGCATGGATCAATAGCACGGAAAAACCGTTATGATGTGGAACGTGTCAAATGCACAAGAAATGCGCACAGGAAACAAGTTTTTTTTCACATTGTAGTGTTACACCTAAAAATTTCTATTATCTATCCCATTCCCTTAATTGGCACAAAATGCATAAATTACATCTCCAAATTTATTTACTCATATTCAAGAATTCATCTATGGTATATAAGGAGTTGTCAAGGAGGTATGATTTCAATTTGTTTTTGCAACTATTACTGCTGTCTGTCAGATATTTTATTTCATCTGGTAATTTATCAAAAAGCTTTAGAGGAACATGTTTTACCCCTTTCTGTGCCAAAGATAGGTTAACTAAATGATAGCGTAGGTCTTTCTTTTTTCTGCTGTTGTTATCATGAATGTCACTGTTGATTTTAAACTGGTCCATGTTGTTGAGAAAAAATTTCATTACTGAGCAAATGTCCTGTGAAGTAGTTGTAAGAATTCCATTCCTAACCTAAAACAGATGCCTACAAGATGTGCGACCATGAGCTCCACACATTATTCTAGCTACTTTCTTTTGAGCAGTGAATAACTTTTGACTAAGTGTTGAGTTCCCCTAGAATATTATTCCGTATTACATCAGAGAGTGGAATTATGCAAAGTATGTTAGCTTACTAATTTCTACATCCTCAAAATTGGCAATTATTCTGAGTGCAAAAGTTGCCGAACCTAGTCGCTTTAGGAGATCCAAAATATGAATTTTCCAATTAAGATTCTCATCTATATGTACACCCAAAAACTTTGTACGCTCTACCCTGGCTATTGACGTCTTTTGATGTGTTATGTTTATTGAAGGAATTTACTTTTTGCAGCAGAAAACTGGATGTACTGTGTTTTTTTTCAAAGTTCAGAGCAAGCCCATTGGCAGAAAACCAATTAATCTTTTCCAAAGACCTTATTTGTATCATTTTTTATCGGACTTTCTTTTACTGGATTAATAATTATGCTTGTATCATCATCAAACAGTGTCAGTTCAGCATCTTGTTTCGCATAAGAAGGGAGGTCATTCACATATAATCAAGAACAGTAGGGGACCCATGATCGAATCTTAAGGAACGCCTAATGTAATTTCCTCCCAGTTAAATGAAGTGGCAGACTCCTCTGAATCACTTGAAGCATATAAAGAAACTTTTTGTTTCCTGTTCTGTAGATATGACTTACACCACTCATTCCAGTATTTTAGTCTTAGGTGATAGAAATTCGTGGACAACGAAAGCCGATGAAATGAGCTTTGTAAAGAAAATAAAAGGAAAAAAGTCCATTAATCTACGTCTGCTCCTTAGTAGACAACGTCAAACCGTCGACGCGAGAAGGTCCGCACGTGTTGTAGCACTTTGGCGTAGAAAAAGCACTGCGGTGGAGGGTGTACTGTTCCTTACGATCGAGCGGACAGTGTGGCTTTCATTGTAGTCTGTGGTCAGATTAGAAGGTCGAGTAGAGTACCTGCTTGTCACTGTGTGTGACAATCCTCTATACAGTGGTTCCCAACAAACGTTGTCGTAGCAGCATGCCTGGTACTCAGCGAAATGCGACCGTGCGACTGCATTACTTGTTGGTATAGCAATTTTAATGGCCAGTAGTGTATTTTCTTCACTGACTGAATGGAGCATTCACGCTGTTATTAGTAGTAACTAGAGACTTGTACCAGTAGTAAAAATTATATCACTGTACAGCTTGCACGACATACGCCGAATAAAGCAGAAACTGAGGTGACACAGTGCTAAATCATCGAATTTCTGCTCTCGTGGTCTGTGTTTTAGAGCGTTGTGCGAAATGTCTTGTTGACACACTTCAAAATCATTCCAGGAAAGTGTCGCTATTGTACTCTTGACTCAATCACAGCTTCTCTCTCACCAGAACCGATGTAGTGTTTCCACTCTAATCATCTCATGTCAATGGTATACTGCATGCCACATCGCACGGCGAATATCCTGATGTTGCATTTATCTCCTATCATTTCTTCATGCAGCTGAGGTTGCTGAGCACTTGCTCTGTCTCGACACAAAAGAAACAAGTACTTGCATTTCTAATGAATTGTTTGTCGTGGAATATTATTCTAGGCTGTTTTGCGTCCTTGAACTGTGCCCTGCATCAAGGCCGATCGACTCAACGCCAGTGGACGAGCAGTTTATTACAGTGCAGACCTGCTCTTCCTGCCAGTTGGAAGCAAATAACGTTAGAGATTCTGTACATCCTCGCAGGAACCGACTTGCAGAAATGTTTTGAGCAATTGACGGGCCGACTACAGACGTGTTTCATCACATGAGGCCTATTCTGGAGTCTAGCACCAGTAACAACGTGGTTGGAAAGGTCACAAAATATGCAGCGTCAGTCCCTCCTCTTTCTTATCTCCAGCGGAGCACTAGGACACCACTAGGACACGACTTGTGGTCCCTTATTCATGCGAAGTATTGACACCCGTGGTCTAGGTGGAAAGAAGACAAGGATTCCTGATCAGACGAGTACTGGATAATATAAACTGCGTGCAGAAAATGGTATAACGGGAGTAGCATTCGTTATGGAAAGGGAGATAGGGTAGAGCGTCAGCTACAGCGAACAGTTCAGTGGTAGGGTTCTAATCGAAATCGACAGCAAACCAACACCGACAACAAGAGTTCAGGTATACATGCCGACGTCCGAAGAACAAGATGAAGAGATAGAGAAATTATATGGGGATACGTAACGGGTAACTCAGTACTTAAAAGCAGATGAAAATACACTCCTGGAAATGGAAAAAAGAACACATTGACACCGGTGTGTCAGACCCACCATTCTTGCTCCGGACGCTGCGAGAGGGCTGTACAAGCAATGATCACCCGCACGGCACAGCGGACACACCAGGAACCGCGGTGTTGGCCGTCGAATGGCGCTAGCTGCGCAGCATTTGTGCACCGCCGCCGTCAGTGTCAGCCAGTTTGCCGTGGCATATGGAGCTCCATCGCAGTCTTGAACACTGGTAGCATGCCGCGACAGCGTGGACCTGAACCGTATGTGCAGTTGACGGACTTTGAGCGAGGGCGTATAGTGGGCATGCGGGAGGCCGGGTGGACGTACCGCCGAACTGCTCAACACGTGGGGCGTGAGGTCTCCACAGTACATCGATGTTGTCGCCAGTGGTCGGCGGAAGGTGCACGTGCCCGTCGACCTGCGACCGGACCGCAGCGACGCACGGATGCACGCCAAGACCGTAGGATCCTACGCAATGCCGTAGGGGACCGCACCGCCACTTCCCAGCAAATTAGGGACACTGTTGCTCCTGGGGTATCGGTGAGGACCATTCGCAACCGTCTCCATGAAATTGGGCTACGGTCCCGCACACCGTTAGGCCGTCTTCCGCTCACGCCCCAACATCGTGCAGCCCGCCTCCAGTGGTGTGGCGACAGGCGTGAATGGAGGGACGAATGGAGACGTGTCGTCTTCAGCGATGAGAGTCGCTTCTGCCTTGGTGCCAATGATGGTCGTATGCGTGTTTGGCGCCGTGCAGGTGAGCGCCACAATCAGGACTGCATACGACCGAGGCACACAGGGCCGACACCCGGCATCATGGTGTGGGGAGCGATCTCCTACACTGGCCGTACACCTCAGGTGATCGTCGAGGGGACACTGAATAGTGCACGGTACATCCAAACCGTCATCGAACCCATCGTTCTACCATTCCTAGACCGGCAAGGGAACTTGCTGTTCCAACAGGACAATGCACGTCCGCATGTATCCCGTGCCACCCAATGTGCTCTAGCAGGTGTAAGTCAACTACCCTGACCAGCAAGATCTCCAGATCTGTCCCCCATTGAGCATGTTTGGGACTGGATGAAGTGTCGTCTCACGCGGTCTGCACGTCCAGCACGAACGCTGGTCCAACTGAGGCGCCAGGTGGAAATGGCATGGCAAGCCGTTCCACAGGACTACATCCAGCATCTCTACGATCGTCTCCATGGGAGAACAGCAGCCTGCATTGCTGCGAAAGGTGGATATACACTGTACTAGTGCCGACATTGTGCATGCTCTGTTGCCTGTGTCTATGTGCCTGTGGTTCTGTCAGTGTGATCATGTGATGTATCTGACCCCAGGAATGTGTCAATAAAGTTTCCCCTTCCTGGGACAATGAATTCACGGTGTTCTTATTTCAATTTCCAGGAGTGTATAATAGTCAATGGGGATTCGAATGCTGTTGTAGGGGAAGAAATAGAAAAAAGGTTTGCTGGAGAATATGGGCTTGCTTGGTAGTAGCAATGAGAGAGTGGAAACACTACCTGAGTTCAGCAATAAATTTCAGCTAGTACTAGGGAATATTCTCTTCAAGAATCGCAAGAGGAGGAGGTGTACTTGGAAAAGGCTGGGAGTTACGGGAAGATTTCAATTAGATTATCATGTTGGGCAGAGATTTTGAAATCAGATATTGGATTTTAAGGCATAGCCAGAAGCAGATATAGACTCAGATCTCAATTTAATAATGATGAAGAGTAGGCTGAAGTTTAAGAGTCTGATCAGGAAGACACATTGTGTAAAGAAAAGGAATACAGAACAACTAAGGAATGAAGAGATACATTTGAAGTTCTCTGAGGCTGCAGCTATTGCGATAATGAATAAGTCCCGTAGGCAGTTAAGTAGAAAAGGAATTCATCTCTCTAAAAACGGCAATCCCAGAAATTGGAAAGAAAAACATAGGTACTAGGTAGATAACTGTGAAGATATGTATAAAACAAGAAATACTTCAGTTGATCGACGAAAAAAGGAAATACAAAAATGTTCAGGAAAATTCAAGACTACAGAAATACAAGTTGCTGAAGACCTGAAAAAAGCGTTCGACGATGTCAAGTGGTGCAAGATGTTCGAAAACCTGAGAAAAATAAGAGTAAGCTATAGGGAAAAACGGGTGATATACAATATGTACAGGAACCAAGAGGGAACAATAAGAATGGAATACCAAAAACGAGATACGGATTAAAAAGGGTGTAAAACAGGGATGTAATATTTCGTCCCTACTGTTCAATCTATACATCGAAAGACAATGACTGAAATAAAAGAAAAGGTTCAAGAGTGGAATTAAAATTGAACGTGAAAGAATATCAATGATAAGATTTGCTGATGACATTTCTGTCCTCAGCGAAAGTGAAGAAGAATTACAGAATCTGCTGAATGGAATGAATAGTCCAATTTGTAAAGAATTGAGAGTAAATCGAAGAAAGGTGAAAGTAATGACTAGTAGCAGAAATGAGAACAGCGAGGAACTTGATATTAAAACTGGTGATCACAAAGTAGATGTAGTTAAGGAATTCTTCTACCTAGGCAGCAAAAGAACCCATGACGGATGGAGCAAAGAGGATATAAAAAGCAGACTAGCACACCCAAAAAGGGCATTCCTGGCCAAGAAAAGTCTACTAGTAGCAAACATAGAACTGAATTTGAGAAGACATTTCTGGCAAAGTGAAACATGGACTGCGGGAAAAGCGGAACGGAAGAGAATCGAAGCATTTGAGATGTGATGTTAGAGAAGAATGTTGAAAATTAGGTGGACTAATAAGGTAAGGAAAAAGGAGGTTCTCCGGAGAATCGACGAGGAAAGAAATGTATGTGAAACACTGACAAGAGTGAGGAACAGGGTGATAGAACGTGTGTTAAAACATCAGGGAATAACCTCAATGGTACTAAAGGGAGCTGTAGAGGGTAAAAATTGTAGAGGTAGACAGAGACTGGAATATATCCAGCAGATAATTCAGGACGTAGATTGCAAGTGCTACTCTGAGATGAAAAGGTTGGCGCAAGAGAGTAATTCGTAGTGGATCACGTCAAAACAGTCAGAAGAATGAGAATCAAACAACACATTAATGCAAGGAGTTTGTTCTTAGTGTCTTGGGGTATCATCTTCGTAGGTAACCTGTGTTTTCTCTTCCACTCAAAACTACATCGGTTATACTATCTCATTTAAGGACACACAAAAAAACCAAAAAAAAAAGACCCACCACGAAGGAGTTATCCGAATGGGATGGAAACTGGTAAATATGATGTACATGTGCAGACAGTTTCAGAAAAACTGGAAATTTAGATAAAGCGTTTCACAAAATGAACAAGTTAATAACTTATGCAAGCAGTATTCGGCTTGGCATTGACGGTAGAGTTGTCGGAATCCTCCTCAGGGAAATCCTCCGAAATTCTATCCAATTCTTGCGTTAGATCTACATCTACATCTACACGGATACTCTGCGAATCACACTTAAGTGCCTGGCAGAGGGTTCATCGAACCACCTTCACAATAATTCTCTACTATTCCACTCTCGAACAGCGCGAAGAAAAAATGAACACCTATATCTTTAAGTAGGAGCTCTGATTTCCCTTATTTTATTATGATGATCCTCTATCGCTATGTAGATCGGCGTCAACAAAATATTATCACATTCGGAGTAGAGAGGTGATAATTGAAATTTCGTGAGAAGATTCCGCCGCAACGATAAACACCTTTGGTTTCACGGTAACCTTCCCAAATCGTGTATCATCTCCGTGACACTCCCCCCCCCCCCCCCCCCCCCCTATTTCGCGATATACAAAACGTGCTGCTATTCGGTGAACTTTCTCGAGATACTCCGTTAATCCCATCTGATAAGGACCCAAGACCGCGCACCAGTACTCCAAAAGAGGACGGACGAGCATAGTGTAAGCAGTCTCTTTAGTAGATCTACTGCATCTTCTAAGTATTCTGCCAATAAAACGCAATCGTTGGTTCGCCTTTTCCACAACATTTTCTATGTCTTCTTTCCAATTTAAATGGTTCAAATAGCTCTCAGCACTATGGGACTTAGCTTCTGAGGTCGTCAGTCCCCTATAACTTAGAATTACTTAAACCTAACTAACCTAAGGACATCACACACATTCATGCCCGAGGCAGGATTCGAACCTGCGACCGTAGCGGTCGCGCGGTTCCAGACTGAAGCGGCTAGAAACGCCCGGCCACCGTGGCCGGCCCCAATTTAAATGGTTCGTGATTGTGATCCCTAAGTATTTAGATATTTTACAGCCTTTATAATTGGGTTTCTTATCCTGCAACCGAAATTAACGGATCCCTTTTAGCTCTCGTGTAGATGACTTCACACTTTTCATTATTTGGTGTCAATTGCCAACTTTCGCACCATTCGGATATCTTTTCTAAATCGTTTCGCAATTTGTTTTGATCGTCTGATGAATTCACTAGGCAATAAACAAGAGCATCATCCGCAAACAACCTAAGAGGGCTGCTTGGCTCCTAAATCATATATGTAGATAAGGAACAGCAGAGGGCCTATAAAGCTTGAGAAAAGCCAAAAATCACCTCTGTTTTAGTCGATGACTTTCCGTTAGTTACTACGAACTGTGATCCCTCTGATAGGGAATTACGAATCCAGTCACATAACTGAGACGCTGTTCCATAAGCACCAAATTTGAGTACAACCCGCTTGCGTGGCACAGCGTCAAAAGCCTTTTGGAAATCCAGAAACACGGAATAAATTTGAATTCCCTTGTCAATAGCACTCAACACTTCGCGTGTTTAAACAGCTTGTTGTGTTCCACAGGAACGATGATTTCTAAATACGTGTTGACTCTGTTCAACAGACCGTTCCCTTTGAGGTAATTCATAATTTTCGAACAGTATATACGTTCCAAAGTCCTGCTGCATATCGACCATACTGATATGGGCCAGTAATTTAGTGGATTACTGCAACTACCCTTCTTGAAAATTGATGTGACCTGTCTAACTTTCCAGTCTTTGGGCACGGATCTTTCGTCAAGCGTGCGGGTGCATATGATTGTTAAGTATGGAGCTAGTTGGAAGGCCCCTGTGGTATTCCTTGAAACGTTCTCAGTTGGAGGGAGATCCGGCAACCTTGCTGATCAAGGAAGGGTTTGGCAAACACGAAGGCAAGCAGTAGAAACTCACTCCGCGTGCGGCTAGCCGTATCTTGCTGAAATGTAAGCCCAGACTGGCTTGCCATAAAGAGCGACAAAACGGGGCGCAGAATATTGTCAGCGCACCGTTGTATTTTAAGGGTGCCTCGGATGACAACCAAAGGAGTCCCACTATTGAAAAAAATGGCATCCCAGACCATAACTCCTGGTCGCCAGGCCGTATGGGGAGCGACAGTTAGGTTGGTATCCCATGCTTGTGTGAGGCGCCTCCAGACACTTCTTCGCTGGTTATCGTGGTTCATCTCGAAGCGGGGCCGCCACTGAAGACAATTCTACTCCAGTCAATGAGATTCCAGGCCAAAGACGTGTCTCGAGACACCCTCGACAGCACTGAGGTACCGACATGACTGTCGGCCACTAAACGGCCCGACAACCAGGAATGATGGTCTGGGGTGCCACTTTTTCAATAGTGGGACTCTTATGGTTGTCATCATAGCGGTACGTCCAATAGATTCTACGCCCCGTTCTGCTGCTCTTCATGGCAAGTACATTTCAGCAAGATAATGCCCGCCGGCACAAGCCATGAGTTTCTACTGCTTGTCTCCGTGCTTGCCAAACCCCACCTTGGTTAGCAAGGTCACCGGATCTCTCCCTAACTGAGAACGGTTGGAGCAATATGGGCATGCGTTTCCAACCAGCTCGGTATTCTGAAAATCTAATGCGACTGCTGGAGAGAACTGCGTAAGATAGGTGGCAGAAAGGACACTCAATAATGAAAATAAAAATTTATGGTAGAAGCGAGATCTGGTGCTTATTTTCCTGTTAGGGGCTACTTAGTGAATACTAAAGAATAAGACAGTGACCTACAGTAAATTTCTAGGGGCTATCTAGTGAATATTATAAACGAATTAAACCGTGGCCTACGGTAAGCTGCACCTACTGATTACCACTCGTATTTGAAATTTAAACAAGATATACACTACGTGATCAAAAGTATCCGGCACATCCCCAAACACATACGTTTTTTATATTACGTGCATTTTGCTGCCACCTATTACCAGGTACTCCATATCAGCGACCTCAGTAGTCATTAGACACCGTAAGAGAGCAGAATAGGGCGCTCCGCAGAGCTCACCGACTTCGAACGTGGTCAGATGATTGGGTGTCACTTGTGTGATACATCTGTAAGCGAGATTTCCACACACCTAACCATCACTTGGTCCACTGTTTCCGATGTGTTAGTGAAGCGGAAACGTGAAGGGACGCGTACAGCACAAAAGCGAACAGGCCGACCTCGTCTGTTGTCTGACAGAGACGGTCGACAGTTGAAGGGGGTGGTGATGTGTAACAGGCAGATATCTTATCTATCCAGACCATCACACAGGAATTCCACACTGCATCGGGATCCACTGCGACAGTTAGGCGGGAGGTGAGAAAACTTGGATTTCATGGTCGAGCGGCTGCTCATAAGCCATACATCACGCCGGTAAATGCCAAACGACGCCTCGCTTGGTGTAAGGAGCGTAAGTATTGGACGACTGAATAGTGGAGAAACGTCGCGTGGAGTGGCGAATCACGGTACACAATGTGGCGATCCGATGGCAGGGTGTGGGTACGGCGAATGCCCGGTGACCGTCATCTGCCAGCGTGTGTAGTGCCGAGGCGGAGGTTTTATGGTGTAATCGTGTTTTTCATGGGGGAGGGGGGGGGGTCTTGCACCTCTTGTTTTGCGTGGCACTATCACAGCGCAGGCCTACATTGATGTTTTAAGCAACTTCTTGCTTTCCTCTGTTGAAGAGCAATTCGGAGAAGGCGATTGCATATTGCAACACGATGGAGCACCTTTTCGTAATGCGCGGCCTCTGGCGGAGTGGTTTCACGACAACAACATCCCTGTAAGGACTGGCCTGCACAGAGACCAGGCCTGAATCCTATAGAACACCTCTGGGATGTTTTGGAACGCCGACATCGTGGCAGGCCTCACCGACCGACATTGATGCCTCTCCTCAGTGCAGCACTCCGTAAAGAATGGGCTGCCATTCCCCAAGAATCCTTCCAGCACCTGATTGAACGTATGCCTGCATGAGTGAAAGCTGTCATCCAAGGTGGGCCAACACCATACTGAATTCCAGCATTACGGATGGAGAGCGCCAGGTGTCCGAATTCTTTTGTTCACATACTGTATGCCCTTATGCAAACTTATTTTTAGTATTTTTCATTACAGAAAACGCCATTCTTACAGTGAAGTTTGTTGTGAAATATGATGGCCTATGAGGGTTTCTAAGTGTACTGGACGTTTCAGGGGGAGACTGCAACACAGCCCAGAGACCTCCAAGTGCAGTATCGCCGTCTGTTGGACTCTGAGGATGGTCGAAAAATTGGCATGAATGACATGTGAACATCATACCACAGATGGCACAAACAGTTGGCAATAGCGTCATGGCTGCAGAACTAGCAGTGACGAGATGCACTGAGAAAGACTGTATGGCAAAAAGAGGAAGGGCGTGTCCTTCCAGAAAGAGTACATCACGAGTGTCAAACGACGGTCCGACTGGCCTTGACGAACAGACGGATGACTAAAGCTGGCCGAAAACGCAATAAAGTAATATTTAGTGAATAAAGATTCAGATGAACTCATTTCACTACCAGAATTACCGTAAAGGTTACGTTCTAATTAAATAAGCAAAACTCCAAGAAGATAAATCTCAAAAAAATGTGCAACACATTTTAGTATCGCTCAAAGGTGTCTACAAAAACAAACGGGCACTCATGTTTTTGGCTGTAACAAGTTGGGTTCCAGAATGTAACCATAATTGTTCTAGTCGTACAACTGTCAGTTTCAAAGTTCCCACTGTCAAATACCTTGCACCTGCTTTATTCCTACTGGCTGGAGCCCAGAAACTAACGGCGGACAAAGCAGATCACGCAATTTACCACATACAGCATTTAAACATTTAAAACTACGTAATGTAACCACTGCACACTCACACATCGAAATACATGCTCCAAAATATACATTAAGATTCACGCAACAGCTACCAAAAACAATGAAAGGTAATGAATCGTAGATGACTAATAATATGACAAACAATGACAACAGAAAATTCTGAATCCACTCGCTAGAAAGCTACGTTTATTCAGAGAAAACAAGAACTGAATTAGACTTCTCACAAAAAAGAAAAATAATTACGTGTAAGTGAATTAACCTGCTTTTCGTATTTTTATTAAAAGCTGAAAGAGGTGTCGATATTTGTTCAGTATCAGCATCCCTTACAACTAGGATAGACCGATGGCAGTCGCGCTTATTTTGTTTTTCTGACAGCATGCAATTCATCTGCGACTCTGCACATCCGCTCTAATAACTCTGCGTCCGCCATTCGCCAGATTTTAAATAACCTTCGTCCGGATCAAATAATCGGGAAGCGATTCATGGTCGAGAAACAGCGAGGAAACCGTGATATAATGAACCTTATTCAAGGAAATTGATTTTATAATATGGTTTCTGATATCTTTACTGCAAGAGAGAAATATTCTTTGACTGATTTGATGAGGAATTCATAATAAGGTAATAATTAGTTTTCTTTCCTTTAATTTCGCGCCAGCTGCCACCTGCACAGCATTATAAAAATTTAGTATCCAACACAGAATTTTCCCCTTGGCCGTAATTAGGTAATATCAGTGACAATTCAGGAAAGATCAACACAATTCATGCGAACTTTTGTAATCTATTATTAACTTTCAGTAGCAACAGCAGCAGTTTCCAGAGAGCAATTGTCCGTGTGTTATTCATTGCAACAGGTAAGCCGAAAGAGAAAAAGTAAAAAGCTACATTTCCGATTTCAAGGAACTTCGTTTCTTATAATTTCCCTTCTTTAGGGACATCAGCATAGTCTATGTCTGATAATGACATGATTATCTGAAAGATGCACCAAATAGCTGCTTATAATTACTGGCTTTTCGGCATTTATCGCCACTGTCAAGTACGTCCAGACTGATGCAACGTCAAAACTGGTGTTGTCAAACTACTGGCACACCATAACTAAAGTTTTATTTTCAATATATTTATGTCATTCATCATGTTAACAAAACAGTGACCGTTATAAGAAAGTTCGCCGACGACGTACGAGTACCATGACAATGACTTGACAATGGCGATAAATGCCGAAACACTCTGTCATGAATATATATTAGTAATTATAAGCACCTATTTGGTGCAGTTTTCTATTAATTCGTTTCTTAAGACCAGAAATCAGATAAGTTTTGACAGATTTGATATCAGAGAAGTAAAGTAGTATGAAACAGAGCGTTACGATGTTTCAAGGGAACTTAGGCACATCCTGGTTTTCTTTATTAGGCGATTCAGTACACTTACTCGGGAATCACGCAGTCAGATTAACTTCGGTTTCAGTTCATTTTTCGAAACTTCTTAAACAACCTCTCAGACAATCCAAGCAAAGCAACTGCCAATGCAAAATCAATAAATAGACATTATCAGTAAAACTAATAATGTGAATGTCTTTTAATTGTACCTGTCTACAACTTGACGCGTATCTCTTTCTTCCTACATTTTTTTATATTCCTGCCTGGAACTTCCATTGTTTGAAACTAATAATAATGATTTTTAAATAAACTTTCAATGTTTTAATAACCGTGCATGGATGGCGATGTCGGCGCTGATGGCGGCGAAGATATCGCAGATCCGCTAGCGGTAAATTGAGGCTGTTACATCCTCCTGTCTGATGCACGATGCAGTAGGCGGTAATACTTTTCCCCTGTCGTCTTCGTTTTGGTATAGGCTGGCTGGAGGCCACTATTAACATTTGGATCGATGTTCGCATGTGTGCAACGATGACATTTTTGACACACACGAGGCAGCTATTAAATCTATTCAGTATACAGAACGTAAAGAGTTTCAGAGTATTTTGCGTATATTTTCATTATATGCAACCCCGACACGTTGTTCTACATCTATATTTGCATCTATACTCTGCAAACCATTGTGAAGTACACGGCAGAGAGTATGTCCTATTGTACCAATTATTAGGGTTTCCTTCCGTTCCATTCATTTATAGAGCACGGGAAGAACGGTTGTTTAAATGCGTACGTGCTGTAATTAATCTGTCTTCACGATTCCTGTGTTAGCGATACACAGGACTCTGTAGTTCCAGAATGAATTTTCACTCTGCAGCGAAGTGTGCGCTGATATGAAACTTCCTGGCAGATTAAAACTGTGTGCCCGACCGAGACTCGAACTCGGGTCCTTTGCCTTTCACGGGCAAGTGCTCTACCAACTGAGCTACCGAAGCACGACTCACGCCCGGTCTCACAGCTTTACTTCTGCCAGTATCTCGTCTCCTACCTTCCAAACTTTACAGAAGCTCTCCTGCGAACCTTTGGTAGAGTGACTTCTTTAGTCCTCCACTCCTCCACACCGACTTAGCCTATCCTACACAGTTTTACTTCCACATGTTCCAGGAAACTCATAATTTCCATTTAACTTAATATAATCAGCATCGTGTTATAGTCTGACGATGTCTTATCTTCAGTGCTTGTAGCATTTATAATGTAGGTTAGGTAGTTTGTAACTCTAAAGCTATTTTCTTTACAATTACTATGCTTATTTAGGCATCTTTTCCTCACTTTCAGTATCTACGAAAATTTAAGAGAAATGATTGTTAGTCTGTGGAACTACCTGTCTCGTCGATAGCCAGTCATTCTATCCTGGCATTCATCTCATATGACACAGAAATACCTGCGTAACGAAGAGAATAGGAATGGGTATACCGAAAGCGGTCAAGTCTTTTAGGCTGGTCACTTTTCATTCTTCTAAGTATGCTTATTCGATTTTATGCAATTGAACCTATATACATCGCGCGAAGACATGTTTCAGTGTTGGATAAATCTAACAGTGAATGTAAGGCGCGATTACATTTCCTTTTCTTTACTGTACTACAGTTAACCTAGCGCATACTGCCACAACTATTTCTTTGGAAGAACTTTCAAGCTGTTGCCTGCTACAGTTTATGGAACAGGACGCTCAGAGTGAAAGACAAGAGAAAAGGAACGCCGTAGATAAGGGACTAGGTGTTCTGGGGATTGGCGGTGGCTCAGAAAGGTAAAAGCAGCTGGGGTCACACCCATCGTCTGCGTGGAAGTGGGGTACCGGACACTGAGGCCCAACGGCGCCAACAGGTCGAAGTCAGTGACTCGTACCCTATCACACAAGGGGTTTCTTTTCCCCCTTTTTTTTGCCCTTGTTCTGTAAGAGAAAGGTGCCATAAATATTTAGGTCTGGAGCGAGAAATTCGGTGAAGAAGGGGGCGGCACTCCGGTCTGCGTCAAAGAAACATCCTGTGAGATAGATTTCTCTTAGCTATCTTAAAATACATGGAAATAGACTCTAAAAAATTGTAGCTTGCAGATGGCCGGCAGGCTGTCACTAGGGAACCAACTTGCTTTCTCTCTCTTAATTATTTTCCCAATCCTAGGGGAAACTGCATGAAAAACTAATACCAAGCACGTTTAATGGTGGCTTCAGTGCGACGCCAATCTGAAGTAGCGTTTTAGTTGATTCTCTCGTGAACAGAGGGGCAGAAAGCGAGCTTACTGCATTTGCTATTTTTGCCAGTTTCTGATGGGGCTTTTTTTTTTTTAACAAAAAGCAGTTACGCCATTGGCGGAGAACATGCGACTTTTGAAGGAATGGTAGTCGAAATTGTGTAGGCATGAAATGCAAACAGTCTTCGTTCTAACTTCTAAAAAACAGAGACTTGATCTTCGGACGCGGAAGGAGAAGAATCTCTGGCTTCTGAGGTGGTACGAAATGGTTGGAGTCACTCTCGACCGGAATGACAGACTTCGAAGGCAGCTCTCCTGTGCAGTGGTGACTGACGAAGTCCAGTGTTCGCAGGAGAGCACTTCTAAGTGTGCATTTGATGACAGCCAGCCACGAGATTAGCGGTCTGGTCACGTGACAACATCGAGTGTGCTGAGAGTAACTTTCAGCGCCGACACACTGGCACGAATGGAACTTAGGGATCCACCACCATCTTCGGTTCAGCCTCCCCATGTCCCGCTCTACTGTCACGGTTGCGTGGAGAACTTCAGTTTCTGTTTCGACCCATACAACCGATATTATTAATACATAGGCAGGTTGCGTGGAGAACTTCAGTTTCTGTTTCTCGAAAATGCAAGTTTCTTGCAATACGATCAAAAATTTAAAATTTCTTCACCTTTCATTATAAGACACATTCAGAGCTACACCATTCAACACATCTCTCAAAAATCGACTGCCGCTTTTGCCACATGGTTTTCATATTTTTCTGGTATGACATACGCGTACACAAAAAACATTCCATGAATTGCCTTCACTTCGGTAGCAAGTCGTTGTCAGACAGGCATAGCATCTAATAGTGCATATTTAGCGGAAGAAGAAGTAACAGAATTCGTAACAGGTCCATTCTTTGTGCTGCAGCAGTACGCAAGTCCGGGCACTCCCTTACGCGCACAATCTTCTTCCAATTGCAGCACCCCAGCTCACCTCTAAACTTCAGTCTGACACCTCACATGTGTTCCTGTTCGGTACGCGGTTCAGTACACACCTTTGATTTGTTATCAATGTATAGCACAGTCAATGTTCTGCAAGAGGTAAAATATTTGATGTAGATTTTGATGACGATGAGACTGACTTCAGGGCCTTTAACGGTATGGTCATCAGCACAGCATATAATCTAAAAGTTGAGTGAGACGAACAAAGTCTTTCCCCGTAAGCAGTCTCCTTGGGACAACGAATCATAGACACAGAGACCTGGAAGGTTATGGTAACACAGACGGCATTTGCTTAGAAATACATTAAAATCGACAGCGAAAAAATCGCGTTTAGGAGCGTGCGCGTCTAAATTTACATCCACGTGCTTTCCTCGCACTTTAATAAAACTATGACGTAGCCACGCCACACGATACAAAATAAAATGATATTTAGCGGAAAAAGCTGCTAAACATGAAATGTATTCGTAGTTGCAAATATGGATAACCATCAGTTGTATAATGGAATGACGCCAAAGGGAATTTGTGCCGGGCCGGGATTCGAACCCGGATTTCTCGCTTATCGCGAGCGCTTACATCACCGCTAGGCTATCCGAGCACGAGAGGCAGTCAGACCCAATTTCCCACATCTGGTCAACCACGTGTCTACAACATGCACGCGTACATCCACTATGAATAATATTTTAATTGACAGTCGCTTGCCCTGTGTCGACGGTTACATACGATATTGTGGTGCCCGTGTTGTTCAGAAAAACGATGCACAGTTGCTTCGAACATGCACGCATGTATTTATTCGCCGGCACTCGGCCAGTGGCTTTCAATTAAAATGTCTCCTCTGTACGGGAATTCACGTAATTGACGCACAAGTATAGGTTGTAGACATATGACTGACGACATGTGAAAATTTGGGTCTGTCTGTCAGTCTTGCTTAGATAGCCTAATTGTAAGGCAACCGCTTACGATAAGCGAGAAATCCGGTTCTGAGTCCCGGTACGACACAAGTTTTCATTTTCGTCATTCCATTATGTAGCTGATAGTTGCCATATTCTCAGCTGTGATAAATTTCGTGTTTTTCATAATGGCTCTAGTAGCGGCAGTGCCTGTTCCTACGGACAAACGTGCGTGTCCGCAGGAACTTTGCATCGTATTTCCATCAAGAGAGACTCTGCAATATCGTAAAATTGCAATAGGTTATTCCCTGGTAGCCCACATGTGGATGACTGTCACTAATAAAAATAGGGAAAGGGAACAGTTGATCATCAGTTTCATTCTTTGGCGTTAAAAATGCAGAGTCTTAGTGAAAATGTACGTATTAGAAGAGAAATGAACAGCAGAAAAACTGTAAACTGTAATAGAGATTGTTGGATGTGAGGTCCGCCAGTTATGCAAAACACCGTTTCTTCTCAGTACCCAAACATGTTTCGTCACCACTGTGCCATCGTCATTGGGTTTTCGTTTTTTAGTTATTGTACCATGTGAATATTTTTGTTAAATGATTATAAAATTATGTGCATCTTTAGTTCAAACAATAGATCGTTTCTTTTTGTAAATACCTTTACATTCGGTGTGCATTAATTTTCTGGATCACTTGTGTGTTAATTACTACAGGCAGCTTGTCATCTGCAACCAAACGATGTTGATCAGAAAGTTTTTTGCTGGGCGTTAACCTACTTCTGGAATGTAATTTAGTTTGTCACGATGTTCTCGCGTCTATATTCGTTTTTACTTACGTTTTCGTGTGGCAAGCACTTCCATTCTGCGCATCATGGTGAGGAGTTGTGATGCACACGTAACTATAACAAGTATTTTCCACAAACTTTCTCATAAACATCGTTTGGTTGCAGATGACAAGCTACCTGTAGTAATTAACACACAAGTGATCCAGAAAATTCATGCACACTAAATGTAAAGGTATTTTTAAACGAAACGATCTGTTGTTTGAACTAAAGATGCACATAATTATATAATCATTAAACAAAAATGTTCACATTGCAGAATAAATAAAAAACGAAAAACCACTGATGATGGCACAGTGGTGCCGAAACATGATTGGGTACTGAGAAAAAAAAAAGGTGTTTTGCATAACTGGCGGACCTCACATCCAACAATTTTAACTGCAAACACGGTCAATATAAGAAGCTGCAAAACAGAATGATGAATATAACAGAGATATTCGTGGCTGGCTTGATCACTGACTAAAAAACGATGAATCGGCCGTTTTGAAACACAATACAGTGACATATCCAGTAATGTGAGCAGGACTCCGGACAACATACAAAACCATGAAAACTTTTTAGTTGCAATTTAGGTACAATTCCCTGCTGCAAGATCCAATTTTTTTGAAGTTTCAGTAGTAAAGCCTGTTACCGAATTCGGTATTTATGTGCAATAGCCTAGCACTCCCATGAGAGCATAATAAAATTAGTACCTACAAGGTGCTTCCTGAATTATCGTGACTTCCGTGACGACTCTCTGAGTAAAGATAATTAATCAGATGAAACCAGTTCTCTATCGTAACAACAGTTTTTCTCACTTTGGACTGAAGGCAAACGATGCTAAGAGGGGATAGGTTTTTACAATATCCATGAATAAGAGCCATTATAACAGCATTAACACTCGATACCACGGTCGCAAGATGGGTTTTTATACCTCGATCTCCTCTATTACCGAGCATGGACATATTTTCGCCTGACTGGATCCTTGCATCGCCGTGCAGCACGTGGCGGCAGCCAGAACCCGTTCTGACTGCAGGCAGTAACCGGTCTTTCAAATTGTTACGAAACTAGGAACGACCTACGACTTGTGAACCGCACGGCACCCACAGCATAATTCCTCTTGGCTACTTACCTTGAGTAAGATGACGTTCGCTTTCGTCTGCGATTGCAGGATTCTCGCCCTTGAACTGCATACTTCACAGGATACTAAGCTTTTCAAAGATGTGAAGTTGTTATTGTGATAAAACAGACATCAGTTTCTTAGCCATCTGATGGCACAGGGTGTGGAAATGAAGACTTCTGTTAAATGTTGTGAAACATATGTGACAAAGGCATCTAAGTATTTGTTTTTACGATAATTTCGTCCCTTTATTAGTAATGGCGAAAAATGGGAAGCGAAAATGGTAGTTAATACTTTTGCACAGTATACAGGTGTCCCATTTATCTTGACCACCATAAATAACTGTTTGTCCAGATGCAAATTACAAAATGTTTCAAGCAAATGGTATTTAGCCGCCAGGGGACATCCATCAGCATCCAGAATGAGATTTTCATTCTGCAGCGGAAGTGCGCTTCCTAGCAGGTTAAAACTGTGTGCCGGACCGAGACTCGAACTCGGGACCTTTGCCTTTCGCGTGCAAGTGCTCTACCAACTGAGCTACCCAAGCACGACTCACGCCCCGTCCTCACAGCTTTACTTCTGCCAGTACGGGGCGTGAGTCGTGCTTAGGTAGCTCAGTTGGTAGAGCACGTGCCTGCGAAAGGCAAAGGTCCCGAGTTCGAGTCTCGGTCCGGCACACAGTTTTAATCTGCCAGGATGTTTCATATCAGCGCACACTCCGCTGCAGAGTGAAAATCTCATTCTGGAAACATCCCCCAGGCTGTGGCTAAGCCATGTCTCCATAATATCCTTTCTTTCAGGAGTGCTAGTTCTGCAAATTTCGCAGGAGAGCATCTGTAAAGTTTGGAAGGTAGGAAGCGAGGAACTGGCGGAAGTAAAGCTGTGACGAGGGGGCGTGAGTCTTTCTTGGGTAGCTCAGTTGGTAGAGCACTTGCCCGCGAAAGGCAAAGGTCCCGAGTTCGAATCTCGGTCCAGCACACAGTTGTAATCAGTCAGGAAGTATCAATCAGCATGATTGCCTTCGTTGTGGCTTTGTTTTTTTACAAAGATATGAACAGCGGAATGACTTTTTTAAATGGCACCCTGGTTTTTTTTTTTGTTAAGTTATTGATTTCCTCTCCTAAAGACCTATTCGAAAATGTATCATCGTGTATCATTCAGTGAAACACAACGTTATTAATTAGATAACACAAAATTCATGTTAACGCTCCCAGTGCTTAGTGCAGGTACTTGGGGTAATGGAACAAATCCACGTGCTGACGTTGACAGAGGATAAATGTAAACATAAGTAGAATGCACACCCGTCATTCCGTCAACCATCGTCAGTTAACTAGTTGTGCGAGTAAATTGTACACCAACGAAGAGAAGGTAGAAATGCTACTCATCTATGGGCAACGTAAGTGAACAGAACAGTAAGTGCAGTACTGTTTTCTTATGTACGGGTACATTTAGTACAGTAGTTTAATCCTTTTAAATACTGTTGTGTAGAGTAGGCATACAGTAAAGGCTGTCCTTCCTACAAACTGCATCGACATAAGTTGCTTTTATTGTTGTTGTTGAAGGTAGGCGAAATGCTATGCAGGCAGCGGAACTGTACAGAGAGCGATATCCTGACGAGAACCCACCTTCCCGAAGGATGTTTTCTCGTCTTGATGCAACGAGTCAGAAAACGGGAAGTTTCAACCCACGAAAACGCAATCGGCGTAGTGCTCGCACAGACGAAGCTGCCGAAGTTACTGTTCTCGCTTCCGTTGCCATGAATCCACATGTGAGCACACGACAGCTTGAACACGAGGTTGGCGTTCCTAAAACCAGTGTACATAGTTTTCTTACACGTCACCTTTTCCATCTTTACCATGTATACCTACATCAAGAATTGCGTGGGAATGATTTCCAGAATCGTGTACAGTTCTGTCAGTGGGCACAGTAGCAAATCCTCGCCAACCCGAACTTCTTCTCCAATGTTCTATTTACCGATGAATGTTCCTTCTGAAACAAAAGACAGGTAAATACAAGGAGCATGCATTATTGGTCCAACGACATCCCACGATGGCTGAGACAGCTGGAACATCAGCCTCAACGGCGAGTTAACGTCTGGTATGGGGTGCTTGGTACTACAATTATTGGCCCTTATTTCATCAATGGGATACTAAACGGTACTGCGTATTCCAACTTCCTCAGACGAATTCTTCATCCTCTTCTGGATGAAGTGCGGCTAAGAACTAGAATGCTTATGTGGTATCAACACGATGGATGTCCAGCACATAATGCCTTACGTGCACGTCGTGTTCTGAACCGAAGGTATCCTGCGAGATGGATTGGTCGCCGAGGAACAGTTACTTGGCCTGCTAGGTCTCGTGGTTTAAATCCTCTGGAAACTTTTCTTTGGGGATATATTAAAGACGTTGCCTGAAGCGACATTCCAACAACTCCAGAGGACATGCAGGAATGTATGGTTCTCGCTTGTAATTCTCTTCAGCAGGCAACACTGGAAGCAGTAAATAATTCTTTCATTCAATGAGTGCACCATTGTATCGGTGTCCAGGGTCAACACTTTGAGCACCTTTGAATTTTCTACTCCTGGGCAATAGTACAGTAGGGTCAAAGTCAAGTTTATGTTATGTTTTTACTTTGTTTTCATTTGTTTTCTGAAAACTCCAGCAAATGGACGAGTTTGTGATCTTGGGCTCAAAGTCAATGTTGTGTTATGTAATTAATAATGTTGTGTTTCTGTGAATGGTACATTGTGATACATTTTTGAATTGGTCTTTAGGAGAGAAAATGAATTACCGAATAAAAGACACAGGGTGCAATTTAAAAAACTCATACTGCTGTTCATATCTTTGTAAAAAAAAAACAAAGCTACAACGAAGACTATCACGCTAATTGACGAGCCCCTGGCGGCTAAAGAACAGTTCCTTGAAACATTTTGTAATTTGCATCTGGACGAACAGTTACTTAGGGTGGTCAAGATAAATGGGACACCTTCTACAGTACCAGCTGTTATCCGCTGCTTTGCTAGCAATCAGTAGTTTGTTATGATGAGAGATGGTAAGTAAGCTAGTAATTTTACGAGATGTCTATGTACTTACTGGTGTAGAGTCTTAATGTAAAAAAAATTATGCACCGCCGGTAGGTAGGTACATAATGAATGTGTTTCTATTATTTTGCTATTTGTCGAATCTGAAAGCATGCATCATATTTTCTAATTATACTTCAAAAATGCCTCGATTCATCACAATCGTGGAGAAGTAAAGTTTTTAGGGGTTGCTCTGCTCACCTATTACTGTTAGTGAGATTTTGCCACCAGAGCAACATACACCAACCGTTTCTCTATTTAATTTTAATGCTTCATGGTGTCATCCCCCTATGATGACTAATTTGTGATTAACGTTATCAGTTAACAGATCATAATCAAATGCAGCCTCAGCAATAGCGTCCCACGTTCGACATGTAAAAGATACGTCGTCTGTCTGCTTATCGCAGAGTCTTTACATAACGCCGTAGTTGTGAGTCTTCAGGAGTTTTGGAAGCTGCAAGAGACGACTGACGCTCAGCGTCTAAAATGCGACGGGACTGTAACTGTTCTAATGTCTCTCTAGCGCTTACGTACGCCTGACTTTCTGCATCGAAGTTCCGGCGGACACGAGACAGATCTGAGGTTTGTTGGATTCGTGTTACGTCCGCATTTTCAGCTCCCTTTGAAATATGCGCTAAATCAGACTTCACGTGTGCGAGGTTTATAGTAATAGTTCTATAAATGGTTCTCGGGCTTACCGTCCGATTTTATCGTTGTATCTCCACTAACGTCGCCACCTATGCCAGGTAGTGTGGGAAGTCAATATCATAAACCACGTGTACAGTAACACTGGATTTGCACTGTCACGGAAAAATCTATAGACACTAAGAGTCTCTGGCCATCGCGCCAGCATTGTCTGCATGCCGCTCAAGTATATCATATTTTAAAATGTTAATACTCAAGAAGATATAACTTTGTAAAGTAGCCTATGGTCTCCCTCAGGGTTCAAACAATCTCCGTATCAGATGCCATCGGAATCGGTTCAGCGGTTGGTTGAATGGCTGATTTGGGGGAGGGGACCAAACAGCGAGGTTATCCGTCCCAACGGATTAAGGAAGAATGGGGAAGGAAGACGGCCTTTGAAAGAAACCATACCGGCATTTGCCTGACGCGATTCAGGGACATCACGGAAAACCTAAATCAGGGTGGCCGGACCCGGATTTGAACCATTATCCTCCCGTATGTGAATCCAGTGTGCTAACCACAGCGCCATCTCGCTCGGTCGGTTCAGTGAATGTTGTTGTTGTTGTTGTTGTTGTGGTCTTCAGTCCTGAGACTGGTTTGAAGCAGCTCTCCATGCTACCCTATCCTGTGCAAGCTTCTTCATCTCCCAGTACCTACTGCAACCTACATCCTTCTGAATCTGCTTAGTGTATTCATCTCTTGGTCTCCCTCTACAATTTTTACCCTCCACGCTGCCCTCCAGTGCTGAATTTATGATCCATTGATGCCTCAGAACATGTCCCACCAACCGGCTCCTTCTTCTTGTCAAGTTGTGCCACAAACTCCTCTTCTCCCCAATTCTATTAAATACCTCCTCATTAGTTATGTGATCTACCCATCTAATCTTCAGCATGGTTCAGTTGTAGAGTCGTGGAAACGGAACAGAGTGAATTACTTTCGCCATTAATAATAGTGGTGTCAGTATGGAAGGATGGTTTAAACGCACTGAGAACTGAATAAACATTATATTGATTACTCTGAATCATATTACGCTGAACATGTCAACCAATAAAAGTATTTTCCACCAGAATGATAAAGTTCGGAAGTACAAGAGTAAATAGCTTTTTCAAATTATAATATTCTGAAAATCAATAAATTTCTTGTACAAATCACTTTGTAAAGTGGCCTACTTTCTTCATCAGGGTTCAAGCTAACTCACACCAAATTTCAAGGATAACGGTTCAGCAGTTTAGACGTGAAAAACGTAACAGACGAGAGTAACTTTCGCATTTATTATGTTAGTGCTGAATTATGGATTAACACGAATTAAACAGGTTGAGGATTGTTTAAGCTTTGTATTCTAGCCGTTACCCACAGTTGCGCTAGCATTATCAGTAAAATGAAATCAAATGTGTGTATGACTTCATGGGCCGGGAGACCCCGGTTGAGGTGTTGGTGGAAGCCTTTTTATTTGATGCCACTTTGGGACTTCCATGTCGATGATGATAAAATGATGATGACAATGTACATATCCAGACGCGACAGAAAGAAAACCGCCACGGGCGAGGGAATGACCTTGGAAACCCAGGATCCTGAAGCAGCCATACTAACCACATGACCACGAGCTGTTCAGACAAATTTAAACACAACAAAGAGGTTATTATACGAAGTGCATGATGCTCAGAGGCTAAAAAGCGGCGTGTTTGCGACTACTATTGGTATGGAAGTATGGATTAAACGTGTAGAAGGTTGTATGAACATTATAATCATTAAACTGAATCGTATTGTGCAGAGCATATCAAACGATAAAAGCATTTTCACAAATATGATAAAATTCAAAAGACAAAGAGCAAATAGCTTTTTCAAAGAGTAATTATTGCTCCATAATTAGCGTTACAGTCTTCACATCAATAAATGTGTCATACTAGATACTTCCTAAAGTAGCCTATGTTCGTCCGCAGCGTTCAAGCTACCTTCAGTCCAAATTTTATAATAATCGTTTCTGCTGTTTAGTCGTGAAAGTGTAACAGAGTTACTTTTGCTTTTCTAAAATTAGTATGGAGATGGATTACATATTATTTATTATATTTATTATTATTATTATTATTATGTTTATCATGATATGTCATATATTATAATATATTTTATACATTTTATTCTATTATTATAATTATTATTATTTATTTGTTATACAGCATATTAGGTTGGTACTTAAGTTCTTAGCGTTTCTGTTTTGTTTGTTGACATTCTGGTTGTTATATGGATCCATTTATGGATTGTCATTTTTTATTTGTAGTTTACTGCCGCTGTTTGAGTTTACATATTGTGTGAGTGGAGCCGTGGACGCTACAAAATGGACTGCCAAGTGGAAAATTCGGAACATTCTCGACATATTCTTCTGTTTCAGTTCAATAGAGGGGTAACAGCAGTGGAGATAGCCACAAACATTTGCTCCATATATGGGGATAATGTCAGTGGACAGAACACGGCAAGAAAATTTTTTTCTCGTTTTAAGAAGAATTGTTTTGACATTCGTTTCTCTCCATTCTCAGGGAGAACTTTGGGATTTGCTGCAGATCGTTTAAACGCATTAACCCACAATGATCCACGTAAGTGTACTGAAGAACTGACAAATGTGATGAACTGTGACCAATCCACCATTGTGTGACATTTTCTTGCATTGAGGAGGGTACCAAAATCTTGGCTCGAGAACAACACCGACCGTCCCTATCGTGTATCGTTATTGGTGACAAGAAACGGCGTTTTTACAGAAACAAAAGGAAATGAAAGGAATGGTTTCGCCCAATTAGCGTAGCAACTCATCGTAGAAAGAGCTGTGCGGTTCCACAGAAGATAAAGTTATGCACATGGTGGAATAGCGACGGTGTGGTGTTCTATGAAGTGCTTCTCCGAGATGTAGCCATCACCAAGGACCTACCCAAAGGTGGGGTCGAGGGGGTTCGCCCCCCCCCCTCCTCCCCCTTCCCTATGACCTGAATGAAACTACACAAGATCCAGTTGCCGTGTTGTAAAATTGAAATTTATTTTTATTTTCAATCATACGACGAAAAAGAAACACGCACAACCGATAGCAAACATCACCATCGATATATCGATAGCACTATCGGCTATTGCCCATGCCTACTTTAGATAAGAACGCAGTAAGTTGTCCTCTATGATCAGTGTTCATCGAAGGTGAGGGTATCATCAAGAGTGCCCCAGGGAAGTGTGGTAGGTCCGCTGTTGTTTTCTATCTACATAAATGATCTTTTGGATACGGTGGATAGCACTGTGCGGCTGTTTGCTGATGATGCTGTGGTGTACGGGAAGGTGTCGTCGTTGAGTGACTGTAGGAGGATACAAGATGACTTGGACAGGATTTGTGATTGGTGTAAAGAATGGCAGCTAACTATAAATATAGATAAATGTAAATTAATGCAGATGAATAGGAAAAAGAATGCTGTAATGTTTGAAAACTCCATTAGTAGTGTATCGCTTGACACAGTCACGTCGATTAAATATTTGGGCTTAACATTGCAAAGCGGTATGAAGTGGGACAAGCATCTAATGGCAGTTGTGGGGAAGGCGGATAGTCGTCTTCGATTCGTTGGTAGAATTTTGGGAAGATGTGGTTCATCTGTGTAGGGGACCGCTTATAAAACACTAATACGACCTATTCTTGAGTACTGCTCGAGCGTTTGGGATCCCTATCAGGTCGGATTGAGGGAGGACATAGAAACAATTCCGAGGCGGGCTGCTAGATTTGTTACTGGTAGGTTTGATCATCATGCGAGTGTTACGGAAATGCTTCATGTACTCGGGTGGGAGTCTCTAGAGGAATGGAGGCGTTCTTTTCGTGAATCGCTACTGAGGAAATTTAGGGAACCAGCATTTGAGGTTGGCTGCAGTACAGTTTTACTGCCGCTAACTTACATTTCGCGGAAAGACTACAAAGATAAGATAAGAGAGATTAGGGCTCTTACAGAGGCATATAGACAGTCATTTTTCCCTCATTCTGTTTTGGAGTGGATCAGGGAGAGAAGATGCTAGTTATGGTACGAGGTACCCTCCGCCACGCACCGTATGGTGGATTGCGGACTATGTGTGTAGATGTAGATGTACTGTACGTTGTTGGCCTTCATGGCCTGAGCTGTTGTTTTGTAGATCAGTTCAGTTGTTACTTGCACTTCAGTTTAATGTAAGTGCTGCCATTTATTGTTTTTGTGCGCACTGCTGTAACAGCATAATTACCTATCTGTAGCAGTTTTATGTTAGCACTGGAGTCGTTATTTTGAGACTGGTAGATCTTTGGAGTTGGAATATTTCACTGTTTCACGGGGCAGCGGAGCGGCGAACATGATGACAAGTGACATTAAATGAAATTCAGTGCATAGAAATAGATTTAGATTTTCCTGTGTCGCCCAAAATTCGCGTTGATCAATAAATATTTCGCCCAAAGAGCGATGGTTGCGTTAGAGGAGTATCTTTTCCAATCGTGTTAAGTGCCCAAATCATAATTTGACAGGAAATGAAAATAAAATGGTGTTTCTCTTCCTGACCAAATGAAATACGTGACAGTTCTCGGCTACAGGACCTAAGCCCTTTAGATTACGTTCCAGAATCAATAATGGTCGAAATCATTTCCCACTGTCCAAAGGCGCCATTTTCAATTTTTAATTGCATTTAATACGTTTTGAACCGATTCACTCAGCAAAATACGTTTGGATTCGATTGTGTATACGATTTGAAACGTTCATTTCAATTTTTTTATTCGCGCGCAGTCCATCATGTAAGAAAGTAAACTTACTTCCGTTTAGTTGATGGTAGATAGATGTATTACCGTCTTGCACTCTTTTCTTCCTCGTGCAAACTGTCATAGTCTTCCTGAGTCGGCCTACCAGTTTCAGTTGATGTCTCATCGATGTTTAGTGCCGAAACATGAAACTGAAAGCTATCAACTTCTTTCCAGTTATCTCCAAATTTTGTTTTCAACAGTTTATCGGCATCCAGCTTTTTACGGCCAGGTAATCCAGTTTATCAAAGGAATTTGTACTGGGCTTTCCTGCTTAATGCTCCCCAATTCTTCATCTTATAACTGAGTCTGCGATCTTTATTATTTCAGTCGTGCAGGGTGGCGCACGCAAAATCGGCCCCAAGTACTAGACTGCTCATTGTCGCCCACCAATCGTCATATATTATTTCGAAGTTGTTTGCATTAGCCTGTTATTTCTTTACTGCCTAATTATTACATGTCTCGTAGAGGTCAACAAATCGTGCGTAATTGGCGAGCAGTCTGTACTCGGGACCGGTTTTTCGTGCGCCGCCTTGTATTATTTCACTGCGGCCAGCCACATAACGCTGCAATTGGCCAAACGAGAGGTTTTGCAGAATCACGAAAATTGCTTCTACAAGTGTGTGAGAATTCAGTAATGAATAAAAACTCTGTACTCCAGAGGGAGGCAAGTGGCCCCTTCCATCTTCTGTCACCTATGCTACTACTTTTCATATACCGTACACAAATGAACGGTGAACGAGTAAAAATGAACGGAGCCCAAAAAACAGCGATCACCAGTAAACTATTTCCAAAAGATGAACGAGTTTGCCCATCTCTAGTTTCCAGGACGACTCGATTAGCAGCGGAAAAGCTTGTCTCAAGCTGGGTGGCAGTCAGGGAAGGTGCCCAGTCTCTGCTCACTGTGCTCCGAAGTAGTGGTTTCTGGGTATTAATCCCTCACACGTTGTCACAAGAGCGCTTGAGGCCCCAAGTGCCCACTTGAGATGTGCCTTGTATATATTCAGCATGGATGTCAACAAGAATTCTGCCTTTTCCGTTTCCAATGAAACAAGAGAAATTTTATACCATCTCAACAGAATTCTGTGTATTGCCTCCCCTACTAAACACTGCATGTGCTACATCGACCAAGAGCAAAAGACGTTCTGACTACATAGCAACCTAATAAGTAGTTTATAGGTATTTGTGAGCCATGTCAGAGATCTTAGGCAACGCTGCTCCCTATTTTGTCAAGTGTTTATCAGATAGCTTTTTTGTCAGTCTGTTATGTACAAGTTTAGTTGCTGATTTTAAACTATTTCTGATGAACTAGAGACTTCCAATTTTCAACATAGCTCAGAAGTGGATGATAACGCAATATTAACGCGCTTTCCCGACTGTCTGGTTCATCTAGCTCCCATAGGGGTGGGGTGGGGGTAGTGCAAATGAGCGTATGGCGTCAGTGGCCGGGTGTTCCCAGGCAGGAAGTTCGGCCGCCAAGCGCAAGTCTTATTGAGTGCGACGCCACACAGCGCGGCACAATGGGGATGAAAGGATGATGAGGACAGCACAACATCCAGTCCGGGAATCGAACCCCACACGGGAATCGAACCCGGGCCCCCGTGCGTGGCATACCAACTCGCTGACCATTCTCATTACACATCATTTGTTTTGTCTCAGATATCGCTAAACCTCAGGTTCACTCTAGGATTACACTTTTAAATTTTGTTATGCTGTCGTGCCATCCCCACTGACCGTTTTCCTTGTGTCGTTGTCCTTCTGTTAACTTTCCGCTAACCGCTGTTGATGGCCCATGGCCAGTTGGCCAGTAACTTACTGCCGTGGCCACCGCGACGCTCGGGGGCCACAGTACGAAGTTACGACACCTGAAGATGGGCTTATAAGAGCCCGAAACCGGTCGTGTGATAATAAAAGAACTTTACAACTGAAACGGTATTTTCAAAAATTGGCTCTGAGCACTATGGGACATAACATCTTTGGTCATCAGTCCCCTAGAACTTAGAACTACTTAAACCTAAGGACATCACACACATCCATGCCTGATGCAGGATTCGAACCTGCGACCGGAGCAGCAGCACGGCTTCGAACTGAAGTGCCTAAATCCATTCGGCCACCGTGGCCGGCTCGGTATCTTCATCCTCTGGTATAATGCGCAGTTGCGGATGTTCGTTCAACAGGACTGTATGTAATTTCAGATGAGGTTTATAATACCATTATAGGTATGAAGAAGCTAAAGGTGCCACTACATGATCGTGCTTTAATAGAAATGATTAAAACTAACGCAAAAGTAGTAAACAAGAACTGGCGAAATTACTTACAGAATGTATCCGAAAGAAGACAGGCACCTACAAACGGCACAAGACTGTAATTACCCTGATTCAGAAGTAAAGAGATAAACTGTAAACATATCAGACTCCTCTCACAAGATGTTCATTGGAATTATCACTTACCACAGAGAAAAAATAATGCATTTCTTTCAAACAGTGTAACGATCCGACCTTAGCAAACTAAAGCTGTCATCAAGCGTAAGGTTGTTTTGAACACCACTCTGCTGCACCAGCCATGATTCAGTTGGATGTGGTATTCTGACCATCGAACTAGCTTGCCGAGGCAATTGCAGACGGACGTACAACTAATGTGGAGCCCGAACTAGAATGCATCGCAGTATTTTTCACTGTAACAAACACTACCCAAAGTTTAAGAAATGATAAGTAACAGATAAAGACCATACGACTGACAGGAGATCGAAATGACACTATTAGATCTGTAGTCAGTCTATCTAGACTGAGCAACTGAGCACCATGGAAACGCATATTATATAATGAATGGTTCACTTACAAATCGTGAACTGGATAAAAGAACTTTTGCAACGATTACCTATACATGGAAGAAGCCTGGAGATATAGAAGGTATCAGATAGATTATATA
Organism: Schistocerca gregaria; assembly: GCF_023897955.1. Taxonomy (NCBI): domain Eukaryota; kingdom Metazoa; phylum Arthropoda; class Insecta; order Orthoptera; family Acrididae; genus Schistocerca; species Schistocerca gregaria. Next base: position 1,004,028,260 of record NC_064921.1, read on the forward strand.
ATGGTAAGACAAAGATTAATGAGCCAGGTTTTAAATTGTAAGACATTTCCAGGGGCAGATGTGTACTCTGACCTCAATCTATTGGTTATGAACTGTAGATTAAAACTGAAGAAACTACAAAAAGGTGGGAATTTGAGAATATGGGACCTGGATGGACTGAAAGAACCAGAGGTTTTAGAGAGCTCCAGGGAGAGCATTAGGGAACGATTGACAAGAATGGGGTAAAAATACAATAGAAGAAGAATGGGTAGCTTTGAGAGACGAAATATTGAAGGTAGCAGAGGATCAAGTAGGTAAAAAGACGAGGGCTAGTAGGAATCCTTGGGTAACAGAAAAAATATAGAATTTAATTGATGAAAAGAGAAAATATAAAAAGGCAGTAAACGAATCAGGCAAAAAGGAAAACAAACGTCTTAAAATGAGATCGACAGGAAGTGCAAATGGCTAAGCAGAGATGGCTAGAGGACAAATGTAAGGATGTAGAGGTGCATATCAGTAGGGGTAAGATAGATAGTGTCCACAGGAAAATTAAAGAGACCTTTGGAGAAAAGAGGACCACTTGCCTGAATATCAAGAGCTCAGATGGAAACCCATTTCTGAGCAAAGACGGGAAAGCAGAAAGGTGGAAGAAGTATATAGAGGGCCTATACAAGGGCGATATTCTTGAGGATAATATTATAGAAATGGAAGAGAGTGTAGATGATGATGAAACAGGAGATATGATGCTGCGTGAAGAGTTTGACAGAGCATTGAAGGACCTAAGTCGAAACAAGGCCCCGGGAGTAAACAACATTCCATTAGAACTACTGACAGCTTTGGGAAAGCTAGACCTAACAAAACTCTGAGCAAGACGTATGAGACAGGAGAAATACCCTCAGACTTCAAGAAGAATATAATAATTCCAATCCCAAAGAAAGCAGGTGTTGACAGATGTGAAAATTAGCGAACTATCAGTTTAATAAGTCACAGCTGCAAAATACTAACACGAATTATTTACAGACGAATGGAAAAACTGGTAGAAGCCGACCTCGGGGAAGATCACTTTGGATTCCGTAGAAATGTTGGAACACGTGAGGCAATACTGACCCTACGACTTAACTTAGAAAATAGATTAAGGAAAGGCAAACGTACGTTTCCAGCATTTGTTGACTTGGAGAAAGCTTTTGACAATGTTGACTGGAATACTCTCTTTAGAATTCTGGAGGTGGCAGGGGTAAAATACAGGGAGCAAAAGGCTATTTACAATTTATACAGAAACCAGATGACAGTTATAAGAGTCGAGGCACATGAAAGGGAAGTAGCGGTTGGGAAGGGAGTGAGACAGGGTTGTAGTTTATCCCCGATGTTACTCAATCTGTATATTGAGCAAACAGTAAAGGATACAAAAGAAAAATTTGGAGTAGGAATTAAAATACATGGAGAAGAAATTAAAACTTTGTGGTCCGGCGATGACATTGTAATTCTGTCAGAGACAGCAAAGGACCTGGAAGAGCAGCTGAACGGAATGGGCAGTGTCTTGAAAGGAGGATATAAGATGAACATCAACAAAAGCAAAACGAGGATAATGGAACGTAGTCGAATTAAGTCGGGAGATGCTGAGGTTATTAGATTAGGAAATGAGACACTTAAAGTAGTAAATGAATTTTGCTATTTGGGGAGCAAAGGAACTGATGATGGTCGAAGTAGAGAGGATGTAAAATGTAGACTGGCTATGGCAAGGAAAGCGTTTCTGAAGAAGAGAAATTTGTTAACATCGAGTATTGATTTAAGTGACAGGAAGCCGTTTCTGAAAGAATTTGTATGGAGTATAGCCATGTAGGGAAGTGAAACGTGGACGATATATAGTTTAGACAAGAAGAGAATAGAAGCTTTCGAAATGTGGTGCTACAAAAGAGTGCTGAAGGTTAGATGGGTAGATCACGCAAGTAATGAGGAAGTGTTGAATAGGGTTGGGGAGAAGAGAAGTTTGTGGCACAACTTGACCAGAAGAAGGGATCGGTTGGTAGGACATATTCTGAGGCATCAAGGGATCACCAATTTAGTATTGGAGGTCAGCGTGCAGGATAAAAATCGTAGAAGGAGACCAAGAGATGAATACACTAAATAGGTTCAGAAGGATGTAGGCTGCAGTAGGTACTGGGAGGTGAAGAAGCTTGCACAGGACAGAGTAGCGTGGAGAGCTGCATCAAACCAGTCTCAGGACTGAAGACCACCACAACACGTACTACTACTCGTATTCTGCTTCTGATCCGCAGACTTTGAGAAAGCAGTCGACACAGTTTCGCAGAACCTGTGCGGAGTATCGCTTGATGTTGGTTCACCCTCGAACCATGCCTTCGCTTCGACGACGGAGTTGCCGTGGCGTTACGCAGGGTGTGGTGGGCGCCCGCGTCTGGAACCGATGCGCTCTCGGCGGTGCGCGACGCGCAACACAATTACGCCCAGTATCGTACCGCCGATTAACAATGAAGTGTTTGTGAGCTGCTCCATTAGAAAACAGTCTTAAAAATTTTGAGAGTAAAGTTCCGTTTTGACCTACGAGACTGGGCTAAAATCGTCCCTACGTCAACAGCAACGCTGAAAGTCCTAGCAGTGTAACTGCACTCAGAACGACGCCGAGATCCGGCCACTGTACTGGACAACGCACACCTGTACCAGTCAGTTCACCGCCTCCAACTGGCTCCAAAAATTTCCACAGAATGCTCTCTAAACGGCGAAACAAGATAACAGTTCAAGTAGCCAGGGGTCGCACCGTAATCAAAACACAGCAAGTTTCCATAGAAATAAATATAGTTCAATAATTTTAATTGCTTTCTACCAAGATTGAATCTTCCATAAAACATTACCTCCAGCTAATTAAAAGTTCTGTGACGTGATGTAAAGCGTGAGTCTATCAATTATGCCCACACTCACTAAGCCACAAAATGTGCCCATAAACAAAGGAAGGATTGAGCAGACGTCAACGTCCGCACACCGAAACGCTCTCCCAATTTCTTATCTTCCCGTACTGCAACAATTCTTTTGTCGATCACTATACAGCACTAACTCCCGACATGAGGAACCACTAATGCTATGAAACAGCACCTTCGCCCCAGATGGTACACCTGGGGTGGCTACTGGCGACTGTCCCACTTCTCGGAGTTCCAAGCAACTTCCGAAATTGTGTAAAAATTAACACCTCCTGTCTGCCCTGACTGGCTTTTGACTGAAATGACTGCATGCACATTGCTCCTCCCCTCTAGTAATATTTCTCCGTAGTGTGCGAGCTATCAACTAGTAATATTTACTCCTACTGCCAACTCATGCATAAACTAAAGATAAAATGGGAATTAAATCATTCACCTTTTAAAACAGGGATGTCCAATCTGCGGCCCCCGGGCAGCATGTGGCCCAAAGCAAGTATCTGTGCGGCCCAAGAAGTTAACATCTATCACACAATCCGTTAAAAAAAAAAAAGAATATCTGAAGTCAAGTAGGAATAGTGAACTACAATTAATAAATGACAGCCGATAAATACACCCATAGCAACTAGAATACCAACACGCAACACAAAAACGCTGCGAAGCTATGCACCAGCCTAATATATATCTCCTACCCTCCTTACCATCTTTTCTTTCTTGGTCGTTATTGTCTGTGTTAAGTATATTACGTGCGGTCCAAAAATATTTGTCTCATTGCAGTTTGCTAAAAGGTTGGGCACCCCTGTTTCAAAATGTTTCTTTGATGAACAATTTACTTAGATATAATCAATTAATGGGACTGTAAAATGTTTATTTTTGCACACTTTTAACCGCTGGTGTGAGATGGAGGTTTAAAAATCTGTGGTTGTTTCAGTAACCACCTCCATAAACATCCGTGAAACTGCTGTGAGGTAAGCGACCTAGGTGGAGCAGTGGTTAAGGCACTGTACGTTTATGTGGAAGGAGGGTGGTTCCGTCAAGACATCCAAATTCTGCTCTACTGCACTCCAAGAAATGACACAAGACAGTTGTCAGGTAGATTACGGTTCAGTGGATAGTCGACATCAATATCTTTAGAGTAGAAAAAGAATGAGGACGAATTGGCAGCACCCAACTGAAGGAATCCTCCTGGCATCCTCATAACGTGCTTCTTCAAAGCCATGCAAAGCCTAGTTCTGGATGGCCTAAAAAACACTCTCCAGTATTCAGTGCAACGTATGACGTATGACTGTTCCAGCTGTCATTAGTTTAATCTTAACTTCACATGCTCTGTGCTAGTGGCCTCAAAGGGGCTGTATGATATTCAGAAACTTCTCTGTGATAACAAAGAAATTTATGAAATTCGCTACGTACATGTTTCCTGTACCTGCACGCATATATTTCAGAGAGTCTGCTGAACGGTATTTTTCAGAATTTCTGTTACAGTCTCCAATGAGTTAAACAAGCATATAACACAGTTGTTGACACTTTCCCGCTTCGTATGTACTCAATTTTCCTGCTATTTAAAGATTATATGTTTCCCGCACAATAGAACACCAAGCCACTAGAGATCGTGAAAGAGTTTATTCGCTAACCATATATTCCAAGACTAATGCATTTATACGATTTATGAAATCCACATACACCTACACTTAGAGTCAGGTTTCAAATATTTGCTCCTAACACCTGACTGGCTGAATCAGAGCAATCTCTTTTCTTTATTGACTCTGGATAATATTTCAGTATACATAACATCTGCATTACCCCAGAGGACACAGTTGTTTATTTCGTAGGTGCACGAAAGAAAATAGTGGTTCAAGGAGGAAGCAGAACTGTGGTGACTGTCTTTATTAGAGAACAGATTCAGCTTTGAGATGAAGAGATTTAGGAAAACAACTAAAGAATTAAATTTGAATTGTTGAACTGAGATTCAAACCCCGCTTCTCCTCAATACCATTCTAAGGTCTTTACCGTACAGTTTCGCTCTATCATAAGACCAGACACGATTCCCAGACTGTTCGTTTCCATAACTTAAAAAATAAAGTATACTTCTGTTGACAGCTCTATGCATAGAATAAACAGAAAATCAAATAAGAAATCGCACTACAGAGTGTTTCAGAACGAAACAAACATACTTGTAGTACAATGTAACATTATTGAGGAAAAAAATCACGTAACCATTATAATCAATGAAAAAAGGGAAGGGTAACTAAAAGAAGGGACAGAATTACACTACGTCTGTTAAGACTTTAGAGAATAACTTCCGTAGAATTACAAAAAGCCCAGAGAGCAAAAATTGTAAGGCATGGCAGAGACTGGAACATAAAAATTAGTTGAGGAAATGAGTGTAAGTGCTACTCTGAGATGAATAGGTTGGCGTACAAGAGGAAAACATGGTGGACAGCACACACCCGTCAGAAGACTGATGACCTAAAAAAGGACAAAGCACTTCTGTCTAAGGAAAGTGCAAAATGGAATTAACTTGTCAAGAGAGACTGATAATCAAAAGAGAACAGGAAATAGTCTGGATTGGGAGCAAGCCTTAACACTCATTACTTTTTTCAGTTTTTTCAGCGTATGACAACGCGCTTCGAAATCTGATGGTTCTGCGACCCGTTCGCAACAGGGCTTGTGACCTAGGGATCGGCGCTACTCGTTGATTAGGCAGTAGACATTGAGATCATTAGAAGGAAGGAAGGAAGATAGAGTTTAACGTGCCGCCGACATCGATATTAGAGGCGGAGCGCAAGCTCGTATTATTTCAAGGGTGGGGAAAGATTTCGGCCGTGCTCTCTCGATCATTAGAAGCCGTACTCAGATTGAACAGGCCAAGAGCTGCGAAAGAAGTTATCCGTTTCCTTTTCAAAGGAACCATTGTAGAATACAACTTAAGCGATTTAAAGAAACCAAGAAAACATAAGTCTGAGTGGTTCTGTACGAAAGTCAACCCGAAACATCCCGAATCCAAGTCAACTGACTTAATCACTACGTCATCTCATTAGGTGTCAATGGTTGCATCGATTCAATATTGTAGAACTTATGGAAACCCAGTTCTAAGCAAAGAAGGGAAAGCAGAAAGGTGGAAGGAGTATATAGAGGGTCTAAACAAGGGTGATGAACTTGAGGACAATATTATGGAAAAGGAAGAGGATGTAGATGAAGACAAAATGGGAGATACGATACTGCATGTAGAGTTTGACAGAGCACTGAAAGACCTGAGTCGAAACAAGGCCCCCGGAGTAGACAACATTCCATTGGAACTACTGAGGCCTTGGGAGAGCCAGTCCTGACAAAACTCTACCATCTGGTGAGCAAGATGTATGAGACAGGCGAAATACCCTTAGACTTCAAGAAGAATATAATAATTCCAATCCCAAAGAAAGCAGGTGTTGACAGATGTGAAAATTACCGAACTATCAGTTTAATAAGACACAGCTGCAAAATACTAACACGAATTCTTTACAGACGAATGGAAAAACTAGTAGAAGCCTACCTCGGGGATGATCAGTTTGGATCTGCAATACTGACCCTACGACTTATCTTAGAAGCTAGATTAAGGAAGGGCAAACCTACGTTTCTAGCATTTGTAGACTTAGAGAAAGCTTTTGACAATGTTGATTGGAATACTCTCTTTCAAATTCTGAAGGTGGCAGGGGTAAAATATAGGGAGCGAAAGGCTATTTACAATTTGTACAGAAACCAGATGGCAGTTATAAGAGTCGAGGGACATGAAAGCAGTGGTTGGGAAGGGAGTGAGACAGCGTTGTAGTCTCTTCCCGATGTTATTCAATCTGTATATTGAGCAAGCAGTAAAGGATACAAAAGAAAAATTTGGAGTAGGTATTAAAATCCATGGAGAAGAAATAAAAACTTTAAGGTTCGCCGATGACATCGTAATTCTGCCAGAGACAGCAAAGGACTTGGAAGAGCAGTTGAACGGAATGGATAGTGTCTTGAAAGGAGGATATAAGATGAACATCAACAAAAGCAAAACGAGGATAATGGAATGTAGTCGAATTACGTCAGGAGATGCTGAGGGAATTAGATTAGGAAATGAGAGACTTAAAGTAGTAAAGGAGGTTTGCTATTTGGGGAGCAAAATAACTGAAGATGGTCGAAGTAGAGAGGATATGAAATGTAGACTGGCAATGGCAAGGAAAGCGTTTCTGAAGAAGAGAAATTTGTTAACATCGAGTATAGATTTAAGTGCCAGGAAGTCATTTCTGAATGTATTTGTATGGAGTGTAGCCATGTATGGAAGTGAAACATGGACGATAAATAGTTTGGACAAGAAGAGAATAGAAGCTTTCGAAATGTGGTGCTACAGAAGAATGCTGAAGATTAAATGGGTAGATCACATAACTAATGAGGAAGTATTGAATAGGATTGGGGAGAAGAGAAGTTTGTGGCACAACTTGACCAGAAGAAGGGATCGGTTGGTAGGACATGTTCTGAGGCATCAAGGGATCACCAAATTAGTATTGGAGGGCAGCGTAGAGGGTAAAAATCGTAGAAGGAGACCAAGAGATGACTACACTAAGCAGATTCAGAAGGATGTGAGTTGCAGTGGGTTCTGGGAGATAAGGAAGCTTTCACAGGATAGAGTAGCATGGAGAGCTGCATCAAACCAGTCTCAGGACTGAAGACCACAACAACAACAATATGGAATCTGTCACGCTAGCCACATGAATGTGCACGAGAGTAATGTAAAGAAGAGCATATCGCTCTCGCGATGTGGTTTTGATTTTGGCACGGCTAGGTTTGGAAGATTGAAGCATTTTTTTTGCCGAGATGTGCTTCACCACAGCTGTGGGCATGTATTTACTTTCTCTGAAAATACAAAGATAAAAATATTACTTATCTGGGATACACGAACACTATATAACTGCAGATGTTTACATTCTGTTTATCTTTAATTGTATCTCATCTTTAGATCACATTTCGCTTTTCTGCGACTGTCTCTCCATTGCATCCACAGATCTGTCGTTAGTACAGCATCCCAGTATCGCAGTTTACTTGATGTCTTGGCATTGTGACATTACAAATGAAATGTGTGTGGATATGGTGTACTCCGTGGTCATGGCAGTGAATGGCGTGGTACTCGTCCGAGGGTATGAGAGATGTTCCCTTAATAAAGACTGCAACTACTGTATGAGGATTTTGATGCAAGAAGAAGAATTAAATGAAATGAGGAATATTAACCGAGAAACTGTACGAAACCCCGGAGTAGTTGCAACAGCATTTTTAGGGAGTTAGACAGTCCAAATGTAGATACGTGGATAGATGCGCCGCATAAGCTATGGCAACAAGACCTGTATCATAGCAACCACGAGCATGTGCTATGGGAACAAGACCTGTATTATAGCAACCACGAGCACGTGTGGAAACTCCATAATATCACGAGGTAGGAACTTTTAAATGCTATTTATGAAATTCTTCTGCAATGTTACCCAATTAGTACATGTATGCCCAAGACGGAATCAACAACAGTAACATCTCTCTGCCACAGCGGATAGAAGTATACTGTGAACAGTAATTATATGCATTGTTACACAATTAACATGCGGTGCAGCGTCACTGATAACCAACTCAATGGTCCCGTTGTTGCAGGCACCCACAGTAACGGCGCATGGTATCTGTAATGTCTGCAAATCTGTCCTTTTGTTAACAAAGGCTGCAACGCACTTGCTGTACGATGGAGCAGCTGCGTATTTCTTACGGCCGTTTATGCAGCACCATTGTGGAACAAATGTTGGGTAGGTGTTGAACCAGGCCCCCATGGTGTTGCGATATGTTCGCACCAGAACTTTTTTTATGAAGACAGAACTTACTGGCGAAACGTGCGGACAGGAAATAAATGGCTGCTCAAGTTTTTAATAATGTACTCATCCTCCTACACTGTTCAACTTATATATTGAAAAGTCAATGAAGGAAATAGTCAAAATGAGAAGAGGTAGAACTAAAATTAAGAGTCAAAGAATATGAGTGATATAAGCTTCACTGTGACATTGCTATCCATTGTGTAAGATGGAAGAGTTACAGAACCTTTTTAATGAAGTGAACTATCACAGCGCGGGATTAGCGGAGCGGTCTAGGATGCTGCAGTCATGGACTGTGCGGCTGGTCCCGGCAGAGGTTCGAGTCCTCCCTCGGGCATGGGTGTGTATGTTTGTCCTTCGGATAATTTAGGTTAAGTAGTGTGTAAGCTTAGGGACTGATGACCTTAGCAGTTAGATCCCATAAGATTTCACACACATTTGGACATTTTGAACTATCACAGAATATGAACTGAAAGTGAAGAAAAAATTGAGAAGTAGCTGAAAAAGGTAAGTGACAATCTTAGCTTTTGAATTGTGGATCATGTAGTAGAATAAGTTATGGACTTCTCCTTCTTGCTCTCAGAAGCAAACTAATGCATGACGAAAAAAGCAAGGACGTAAGAGGGAAACAGAACATTTCTAGTTTATAGAAATCCATTATATCTAGTATAGGCGTTAATGTATGAAAGAAATTTCTGGACACGTTCGTTTGGAGCACAGTGAGCTACGGAAGTAGAACAGGGACTTTAGAAAACAGGGAAAGAAGAGAATCGAAGCGTCTGAGATGTGTAGTTAGAGAAGATGACTGAGTAGCACCAGTTCTTAACAGTCGTTACTTTTTTTTTCATTTTTTAAGGCACGACAACGCGTTTGGAAAGCTGTGCTCCGCCCTCTGTGTGTTTTTGGGACCTGGTCAAGACAGGGCTTGCGCCCCATGGCACGGTGCTACTCGTTAATTAGGCCGGATGCAGCACTTCGCGATGGGGGACTGTAGTTCGATACCAGGAAAAGGTAGAAAAGGAAAAACAGTAGAATATGGGCTGGGATTAAAGAACGAAAGGCAGTGTGGTAGAATTTGCATAGAGCACAATTTCATCATTGCTAACACTTGGTCTTGTCATGAAACAAGGTTGTGTATGCGGAAGACGCCTGAAGACGCTCGAAGATTTCAGTAAGGTTATATCATGTTAACAATTTCGAAGTCAGATTTTGAACTTAAACAGCTTAAAGTCAACGGTAGATGTGGAATCTGACCCATCACTACCACCTCCACCTCCTCTCCTCCCACAGCACACCTCCCTTAACCTTTAATATACCAAGAGTTGTCCTCTAGGGTCACTAAAGAGTGATTTTTGGTAATACTTCTGCAACTGTAAGAAACAGTTTATTCTTGACTTTATATCCCCTGCATCTGTTTAAGACATGTATTACATAATTACGTCCATGAAGCGTTTGTTAAAAAATATTTTAACAATTTTAAAAACAACTTGTTACATACTTTGATGGCGTTAGCTTTTATAATTTTTCGTAATATGAACGGTATAAATTTTGTAAATGGCCCGCAAGCGAATCTCAGATGATGAGATACTTAGGAAAAGGAAAAAGAAAGATTAGGATTAACGTCCCGTAGTTATCGAGGCCACTACAGACCGGACAGTCTTTGGATGCTGGTTGAATGTGTTCTCAGTGACCCAGACGATATCTGGAGCGTACCCGTTGAGTATTTTATTGCAGAACAAGATGCATCAGGATCAAAAGATAACCTTGAAGTGAATTCAGAACAAAGTGACATTGCCGTGAAAATTCTGATGGGGCTTCCGATGAAAGAGATGACAAAGTTCTGTGACCCCGTGGCTCGCTGTTTTTATTTATTTATTTATTTATTTGTCATCAGTCTACTGACTGGTTTGATGTGGCCCGCCACGAATTCCTTTCCTGTGCTAACCTCTTCGTCTCAGAGTAGCACTTGCAACCTACGTCCTCAATTATTTGCTTGACGTATTCCAGTCTCTGTCTTCCTCTACAGTTTATCCTCTACAGCTCCCTCTACTACCATGGAAGTCATTCCCTCATGTCTTAGCAGATGTCTTATCATCCTGTCCCTTCTCCTTATCAGTGTTTTCCACATATTCCTTTCCTCTCCGATTCTGCGTAGAACCTCCTCATTCCTTACCTTAACAGCCCACCTAATTTTCAACATTCGTCTGTAGCACCACATCTCAAATGCTTCGATTCTCTTCTGTTCCGGTTTTCCAACAGTCCATGTTTCACTACCATACAATGCTGTACTCCAGACGTACACCCTCAGAAATTTCTTCCTCAAATTAAGGCCGGTATTTGATATTAGTAGACTTCTCTTGGCCAGAAATGCCTTTTTTGCCATAACGAGTCTGCTTTTGATGTCCTCCTTGCTCCGTCCGTCATTGGTTATTTTACTGCCTAGGTAGCAGAATTCCTTAACTTCATTGACTTCGTGACCATCAATCCTGATGTTAAGTTTCTCGCTGTTCTCATTTCTACTACTTCTCATTACCTTCGTCTTTCTCCGATTTACTCTCAAACCATATTGTGTACTCATTAGACTGTTCATTCCGTTCAGCAGATCATTTAATTCTTCTTCACTTTCACTCAGGATAGCAATGTCATCAGCGAATCGTATGATTGATATCCTTTCACCTTGTATTTTAATTCCACTCCTGAATCTTTCTTTTATTTCCATCATTGCTTCCTCGATGTACAGATTGAAGAGTAGGGGCGAAAGGCTACAGCCTTGTCTTACTCCCTTCTTAATACGAGCACTTCGTTCTTGATCGTCCACTCTTATTATTCCCTCTTGGTTGTTGTACATATTGTATATGACCCGTCTCTCCCTATAGCTTACCCCAACTTTTTTTCAGAATCTTGAACAGCTTGCACCATTTTATATTGTCGAACGCTTTTTCCAGGTCGACAAATCCTATGAACATGTCTTGATTTTTCTTTAGCCTTGTTTCCATTATTAGCCGTAACGTCAGAGTTGCCTCTCTCGTGCCTTTACTTTTCCTAAAGCCAAACTGATCGTCACCTAGCGCATTCTCAATTTTCTTTTCCATTCTTCTGTATCTTATTCTTGTAAGCAGCTTCGATGCATGAGCTGTTAAGGTGATTGTGCGATAATTCTCGCACTTGTCAGCTCTTGCCGTCTTCGGAATTGTGTGGATGATGCTTTTCCGAAAGTCAGATGGTTTGTCGCCAGACTCATATATTCTACACACCAACGTGAATAGTCGTTTTGTTGCCACTTCCCCTAATGATTTTAGAAATTCTGATCGAATGTTATCTATCCCTTCTGCCTTATTTGACCGTAAGTCCTCCAAAGCTCTTTTAAATTCCGATTCTAATACTGGATCCCCTATCTCTTCTAAATCGACCCCTGTTTCTTCTTCTATCACATCAGACAAATCTTCACCCTCATAGAGGCTTTCAATGTTTTCTTTCCACCTATCTGCTCTCTCCTCTGCATTTAATAGTGGAATTCCCGTTGCACTCTTAATGTTGTCACCGTTGCTTTTAATGTCACCAAAGGTTGTTTTGACTTTCCTGTATGCTGAGTCTGTCCTTCCGACAATCATATCTTTTTCGATGTCTTCACATTTTTCCTGCAGCCATTTCGCCTCAGCTTCCCTGCACTTCCTATTTATTTCATTCCTCAGCGACTTGTATTTCTGTATTCCTGATTTTCCCGGAACATGTTTGTACTTCCTCCTTTCATCAACCAACTGAAGTATTTCTTCTGTTACCCATGGTTTCTTCGCAGCTACCTTCTTTGTACCTATGTTTTCCTTCCCAACTTCTGTGATGGCCCTTTTTAGAGACGTCCATTCCTCTTCAACTGTGTTGCCTACTGCGCTATTCCTTATTGCTGTATCTATAGGGTTAGAGAACTTCAAACGTATCTCGTAATTCCTTAGAACTTCCGTTACATTCACTATATTCGATGTTTTCAACAGGCCCTTTGGTGACTAAATTGCAGATACTATATGTACATTCACCAGCGTTGAAGCGTCACATGTTGTTCAGCATTAGAAGGCAAATTCTGCTCTGAACAGAAAGAGAATTAGGAATGATGTAGATTCCGCCAAACTGAGAGGTTTTTTTTTTGGTTTGTTACTGATTGCTGGAGCTTTTCACTGCCGAAAGGAATCAATTTCTGAAATATGGTCAAAGATGAAAAAATTCGTCGTGAATTTACTACAACCATTGCACGGAACTGATTTGCGCATATTTTTTCAGTTTACTAAATGTGACGATATAGCAACACATCAATAATGCTTATCTGATTCAAATATACTTCTAGATATCCAAAGAATCTAATCGGATTAACCTTCTGCCTAATATGTTGCGAAATTAAGAAAAGTATATGGGGTCCCCAGAAGACCCTAGCATGGTAAACAACTTTGCCGATTGATGTCTAGTATGTTCAGAGTTAAACAACATATTTACAATTCCTTGATGCATCAGAATGTGTCCTATTAACCGCTCTCTTCTTTAAGTCAAATTGTGCCATAAAGTTTTTTTTTTCACCAGTTCTGTTCACTCTCCATTAGTTATACGACCTACCAACAGAGAAATTCTTTCAGAAAAGATTTCCTAACACTGAAATTTATACTAGATGTTAACAAATTTCTTTTTTGTAGAAATTCTTTCCTTGCTATAGCCCATCTGCATTTTGTACGATCTCTACTTCGGCTATCATCACTTATTTTGGTGCTCAAATAGCAAAACTCAGCTACTACAAGTCCTTTGCTACCTTTGACCGAATACAGTGTCATCAGCAAATTGAAGTTCTTATTTCTTCTCCCTGAACTTTAATTTTTTGTCTAAATTTCTCCATGGTTTGCTTTACTGCTTTCTCAATGTACAGACTGGAAAAAGTCTACGAGCTGTAAACAATCTTTCTCTTCCTGTATTTTATCCTTGCTTCCTTCAATACTTTAAAGAGTGTATTGCAGTCAACATTGCCAATTATTTCTCAAACTCTACCTGTCAGCTCAGGTAAGTCGTAGAGTCAATATTGCCCCGTGTGTTCCTAAAGTTTTCTGGAACCGAAACTGATCTTCCCCGAGGTCGCTTTCTACCAGTTTTTCTATACTTCTGCGAATAATTCGTGTCGTATTTTGCAACATGACTTATTAGACTAACAATCCTGCAATATCCACACCTGTCAGCACTTTCTTTCTTTGGAATTGGAATTATTGCATTCTAAGTCTGAAGGCATTTCCCGTGCTTCAAATTATCTTTCACAACATGTGTAATAGTTCTGTCATGGCTGGCTCTTCCAAGGATCTCAGTAATTGTGAAGGAATGTCATCGACTCCAAAGACCTTGTTTGGATTTGGATCTTTCAGTACTCGGTCAATTTATTCTGGCAGTATCGTGTATGCCATTTCATATATATCTACTACCTCTTCCGTTTCTAGAATATTGCCTTCAAGTTCATCTCCCTCGTACAAACGCACTATATACTCCTCCCACGTTTCAGCTTTTTCTCCTTTGCTTAGTAGTGATTTTCCATATGAGATCTTGATATTGATTATTTTTCCTGAGGGCGGTATCTATCTTTCGCCTAATTATATATGCTCCTACAACCTTGAATTTGTCCTTTAACCATTTTGTACTTTCTGACCAATCTCATTTTTAGACGTGTGTATTCTCTTTCCCCTGTATTATCCAAGGATCCTCTACTGCCTTCACTATTTCGTCTACCAACGCTGTCCATTCACCTTCTACTGTATTCCTTGCACCTGTTTCAGTGAAACGTTGCCTAATGTTCCGTCCGAAACTCTCAATAATCTCTGCTTCCTTCAACTAACGCAAGTGCCACCTCCTTAATTTCCCACCTTTCTACTTTTGCTGCAGTTTTAACTTACAGTTTGTAACCAGTACGTTATGGTAGGAATTCACAACTACTCCTGCACTTGTCTTACAGTTAACATTTCTTTCCTAAATATCTTCCTTACTATTATATAAGCAGTCTGAAACCTCCTAGAGTCTCCTAGTGTCCTCTATGTACACAAGCCTCTTTGATAAGCCTTAACCCAAATGTTAACGATGACTGAATTACGCCCTGTGCAAATATTCTATCAGGCAGCTTTCTCTTTCTTTCCTCTCTTCCAGTCCGAATCATTCTACTATTGCCGGCCGCGGTGGCCGAGCGGTTCTGGGCGCTACAGTCCGGAACCGAGCGACTGCTGCGGTCGCAGGTTCGAATCCTGCCTCGGACATGGGTGTATGTGATGTCCTTAGGTTAGTTAGGTTTAAGTAGTTCTAAGTTCTAGGGGACTGATGACCTCAGATGTTAAGTCCCATAGTGCTCAGAGCCATTTGAACCTAGCCATTCTACTATTTTTTTCTTCTATTCCTTTTCCTAATACTGAATTTCAGTCCCCCATCGCAATTAAAGTTTCCCCCCTCTTAACTACTGTAATAATTTCTTTTGTCTCATCATACATTCAGTTTCTGCATCTGCGGAGCTAGTTGACATATGGACTTGTACTGCTGTGGTCGGTGTTGGATTAATATTTATCTTTGCTACAATAATTCGGTCATTATTCTGTTCATAGTAGGTTATCCACATTCATGTTGTCTTGGTCATTATTAGGCATACTCCCAAGTCATGTATATCTGATTTTTTAATTTGGAATTTACAGTCCTGTGCTCACTAGATAGGAAGTCCTCCTGCTGCCGCCCTTCAATAATTCCCAATGCATGTGAATTCAAAATTTGTTGTTTCATAACTGCAATCCAAACTGAAGGAATTGCCGAAACATAGGAAATAAGGAGTTGGACGTGGATAAGTTGAAGGAACAAGACGTTGATGAGTGTTTGAAACAGAACATTAGACAAGGACTGACTGAAATGGGGGGGGGGGGGGGGGGGGAACAATAGAACACAAAAAAATTCCCTAAGCTTACACACTACTTAACCTAAATTATCCTAAGGACAAACACACAAACCCATGCTGGAGGGAGGACTCGAGCCTCCGCCGGGACCAGCCGCACAGTCCATGACTGCAGCGCCTCAGACCGCTCGGCTAAAATAGAAAACGAATGAGTAATTTGATAGATGTTATACCAAGGCCTTCGTTAAACTAAACAGGCGCATACTAATCTCAAAACTAGAATCAACAACAGGGAAAGATAACCCTACAACGTTGATCCATAACATGCTGACGGCCAATTTCATTCAGGTCACAGACGACGTAAGCAGGTCGAAACCGATAACACAAGCCAAGGGCGTATTGCAGGGGGACCCAATAAGCCCTTTACTTTTCAATATTGCCACATAAGATGTTGTACAGATTATAAGACAAGAATCGGAGGTCGTCAAAATCTACATATACGCGGACGACCTAGTCATCGGATCGAACTCCACACAGCGTGCAAAGAACAACCACCCAACTGGAGAAGTGGGCGCAGAAGAACAAAATGGAAATTAATACGGGAAAAACCGTAAAGATGACAGTCCGCAGCGGAGGTCACGAAGCTGCGGAGGACAGAATATATCTTGGGACGGGACCTCTCATGACAATCAATAGCTTCAGATATCTGGGTCTGACTCTGCAAACCACTGCCAAATCATTCGGAATGCATGAAAATCTCGAGCAGCATCTGCTACAAAAGCCATGTTTCAAATCAAGGCATTATCCAGACTGTCACTGAAAACAGCCAAGGCCTTGTTCGCCGCAGAAATAGTTCCCATCGCAACCAATGGAATAGATCTCATTTGGGAAAAGTTGAGTCTAAATGACCTATGGACTCGGGAAGCAGTTAAATCACGCTTCTTGAAAGCAGCCCTAGGTGTTTCAAACCACACAACGTCGAGGCTAGTATACGAACTCGCCAGGAAACCCTTTTTCACAGAGGAACTGCGTATGAGGCTCCCATCCACTGATAACTCGAATGAACTCCTTCATGAAAGAGAGAAGAAGAGAAGGGATATCTGGCTGGAATTTTATACAACGGAAGCCTTGACAAACAGATCCTGGACCAACACAATCCAAGAACTCCGACACCTGTGAAATCAGCAGCAGTTTATGGATACCACCACAAAATATGCAAGAACAAGAGTTTCCACGACCCCGGCAGCAAGTGTGTGTGTGTGTGTGTGTGTGTGTGTGAATTGTGCGACCAAACCAGTAACCGTTACCACGTTACTAGCTATAAAAAAAACGAGTAAAATCACTGGTAGAACACTATAAATAGTAAACAATGTGAACACTGAAATGTGGCGAACAATGTGTGATATCACAAAGCTATGTAATTTATGTAACTTATGCAAAACTTGTGCGCATTTATTTTAATAAATAAAAACTAAACCAACACACGGAAAATCTTCAAGATTGCGTCTATTTTGCCACAAAACATTGTAAACAGATGACAGTAAAATAGAAACAGTGTAAAGATTACAGAATGCAATCAACCGCAACATGCATAGATAAAAATGTTCTTAGTTTTTTTCCAACTTACAACATTGCACTAGAACTACTGACAGCCTTGGGAGAGCCAGACCTAACAAAACTCTACCATCTGGTGAGCAAGATGTGTGAGACAGGCGAAATACCCTCAGACTTCAAGAAGAATATTATAATTCCAATCCCAAAGAAAGCAGGTGTTGACAGATGTGAAAATTACCGAACTATCAGTTTGATAAGCCAGGGCAGCAAAATACTAACACGAATTCTTTACAGATGAATGGAAAAACTTGTCGAAGCCGACCTCGGGGAAGATCAGTTTGAATTCCGTAGAAATGTTGGAACAATTGAGGCAATACTCACCCTACGACTTATCTTAGAAAACAGATTAAGAAAAGGCAAAGCCTACGTTTCTAGCATTTGTAGACTTAGAGAAAGCTTTTGACAATGTTGACTGGAATACTGTCTCTCAAATTCTGAAGGTGGCGGGGGAAAACACAGGGAGCGAAAGGCTATTTACAATTTGTACAGAAACCAGATAGCAGCTATAGGAGTCGAGGGGCATGAAAGGGAAGCAGTGGTTCGGAAGGGAGGGAGATAGGGTTGTAGCCTCCCCCCGATGTTATTCAATCTGTATATTGAGCAAGCAGTAAGAGAAAAAAAGCAAAATTTGGAGTAGGAATTAAAATCCATGGAGAAGAAATAAAAACATTTAGGTTCGCCGATGGCATTGTAATTCTGTCAGAGACAGCAAAGGACTTGGAAGAGCAGCTGAACGGAATGGATAGTGTCTTGAAAGGAGGATATAATATGAGCATCAACAGAAGCAAAACGAGAATAATGGAATGTAGTCGAATTAAATCGGGCGATGCTAAAGGAATTTGATTAGGAAATGAGGCGCTTAAAGTAGTAAAAGAGTCTTGCTATTTGGGAATCAAAATAACTGATGATGGTCGAAGTAGGGAGAATATAAAATGTAGAATGGCAATGGCAAGGAAAGCATTTCTGAAGAAGAGAAATTTGTTAACTTCGAGTATAGATTTAAGTGGCAGGAAGTCGTTTCTGAAAGTATTTGTATGGAGTGTAGCCATGTATGGCAGTGAAACGTGGACGATAAATAGTTTAGGCAAGAAGAGAATAGAAGCTTTCGAAATGTGGTGCTACAGAATAGAACTGAAGATTAGATTGGTAGATCACATAACTAATGAGGAGGTATTGTGTAGAATTGGAGAGAAGAGAAATTTGTGGCACAACTTGACTAGAAGAAGGAATCGGTTGGTAGGAGATGTACTGAGGCATCAAGGGATCACTAATTTAGTATTGGAGGGCAGCGTGGAGAGTAAAAACAGATTCAGAAGGATGTAGGTTGCAGTATGTACTGGGAGATGAAGAAGCTTGCACAGGATAGAGTAGCATGGAGAGCTGCATCAAACCAGTCTCTGGACTGAAGGCCACAACAACAATGGATTTGCACACACATTCTGACAACTGGTTAATGTGTGTGACCACCTCTGGCAGCAATACAGGCCTGACGACGACGGACAAGCTGTGAATGATGTCATCAATTTCATGTTGTGGCAATAACGCCCATCTTCCTGCAGAGCTGCTCACACGTGCTCTATGATGTCGAACATTATCGTCCATCAATAACAAGTCTGGGCCCACAGCACCTCTCAAAAGCCGCGCATGAAATATCAAGATATCCTCACGGTACCTAACGGCATTTTACGAAGAGGTGTTTAAGTGGTGAACATAACCCTTGCCCACACCGTTAGGGATCCTACTCAATATCGGTCTCTTTCCACAATGTTTGGGTCCCGCAATCGTGTTCCACGTGCCCTCCAGATGCGAATCTTTCGAGAATCACTCCTCAACCCAAAATGGGCCTCATCTTTGAAAAGAACATTGGCCCTCCGTTCGACCCTCCAGGTGGCACGTTGACGACTCGACTCTAGATGTTCCCTTCTGTGAAGACACCCTAGAGGTAAACATACAGCAGGTCTCCAATAATAAAGGCCACCCTGGTGAAGCCTTCTTTACACTGTTTGCCTCGATACAACACGTCCAGGAGATGCTGCGAGATAAGATGCCAGTTGTAGTGGAGTAGTAAGGCGGTACCGTTGTGCCCTTACAGTCAAATAACGGTCGACTCTTTCTGATGTCACACGTCTTCGGCCCTGTCCAGGAGTTTGGGATACAGTTTCGGTCTCTATAAACTGTCGCCCCATCCGGAAAAGAACAGAACATTTCACATTAAGCAATCCAGTCACATCAGTTAGCGACTCTCCTGCTTCCATCCCTCCTATGGCCCTCCAGAGCAGAGAGTCTGTAGGAGTCTTCTCTACGCCACACGGCACCGTCTGTGACAGTGTACACAGCGATTATAGACGCGGGACTAGCCGGTAAACGCTACTCCGCTTGATAGGTGCCCTGATGTCTTTGCTGGCGTGGTTGTCCATTGATTGGAATGCCTTCTTACGTGCAGAACAAGATCGTAACATATGTTGACAGTTTGCACGATTATATCGTGAATTAGACACAGGAAGGGGAAATAGCAGTTTGTTGCTTTAATTTTGGGCACCACTATACATTTTCCTAAGAAGTTTCCGTGCCCAACGATCTCTGTATAGAGTCGTGTACACACTGTTCGACAAGTTGAACGTGTCACCGTATACTTTTTTATATGCATATCATAAAAGTTAATACGTTGTAAGAGTTTTCACACGATTATAGACGACTTTCAAATATTAAAACTTTAGTTTTGTCAGAAAACTAATTTGTCTTTTAAATGATAAGGTTTCGGAGTGAAATACTGTTGAAAATTGTTGTTTCCGCTTATGTATGTTTAAATAACGTGGATCAGCTTTCGTCTTTGTGTTCGTGCGTTCGTATTCTCAGAGCCAGTAGAGAGCTCCCACATTTCGTTGATTTCTTGTTTTTCTGGAAAAGAGACCGCAGAGGCCGCTGGAATTCGAGTTGCTAATATGTTAAACCAGGGGACCCCTGCAAAACTTTCGCAAATTATAGTTTTAAATAATGACAGTTTGGGATAAATGCAGCTGCGAAGTCGGTATGCAATGTCAGAGGCTGCTTAAAATTTCTTTCTAAAGACACCTCATTGATCCGTGTATGATTAGTATGTTTCGAGAAAAATGGATGTTGACTCGAGTAATAATATACATATTTTTACTCTGATAATTATGTCGATGAAAACATTCTGTCCACAATAGACTTGACAGTATAGTCGCCATTGTTTAAGTCTGGGTTTCGGTTCGATGATAAGAAATTTGTAACAGTCAGCATAATATCTACATGAACTCTTACAGCATTATGTACGAGGGTAAGTCAATTATTATGCGCAGTTTAGTTATATATTTGTTTATTTTCGCAGTACTGTTGCTTTACGTTGGTGACTCATGCTTTGTTTATTTGTTGTTATATGTTTGCAATTTTCAAGCTGCTAGCTTAGTTTCGTTATCGCTGCCTTGCTGTTAACCATGGCTGCTCCGCTGTCTATTTGCACCAAAGAAGAGCAACGTTCAGTGATCCGTTTTTTCTGGTCGAAAAGCGCATCAGGGGCCGAAATTCATCGAAGACTTTCGGTACAGTAAGGGAACAGTGTTTTACCTCAACGGAGTGTCTACGAATGGATTGAAAAATTCCGAAATTGTCGCACAAGTGTTACGCACGATGAAGGAACAGGATGACCGTTTACCGCCACAAATGAAGAAACCATTGAGCGTTCACATGAAATGATTCTCTTAGACGGTTAGCTACTGACAAAGTAGCACATCGTCTGTAAATTAGTCACTGTTTTGCCTACGAAATCATCCACAACAAACTTGGGTTTCATAACGTTTGTGCAAATTGGGTCCCAAAACAACTCACACAGTTGTACAGCCGGCTGAAGTGGCCGTGCGGTTCTAGGCGCTGCAGTCTGGAACCGAGCGACCGCTACGGTCGCAGGTTCGAATCCTGCCTCGGGCATGGATGTGTGTGATGTCCTTAGGTTAGTAAGGTTTACTTGGTTTTGAGTTCTAGGCGACTGATGACTTCAGAAGTTAAGTCACTTAGTGCTCAGAGCCATTTGAACCAATTTAAACAGTTGCATAAACAAACGCGCTTGGACATCTGCAAAAAACGTTTGGAACGCTATGGTAACGAAGGGGACAACTTATTAGATAGGACCATTACTGGTGACGAAACATGGATTCATTATTATGAGCCGGAGAGTAAACGGCAGAGTACGGAATGGAAACATACAAATTCGCCGCGCAAGAAAAAGTTCAAGACACAACCGTTTGCAGGAAACTGGTGGTTACGATTTTTTGGGATGCACAAGGTCCAGTACTGGAACATTATGGGGAAAGGGGCAAAACAATAAACAGTGTACGTTACAGTGAGATGCTTACTGTCAGGCTAAAGCCAGTAATTCGAAGCAAACGCCGAGGATTGCTGTCAAAAGGCGTTGTGTTGTTGCACGACAATGCCCGTCCGCATGCTGCTGCCACACTGCTGAAACCCTCCAGAAACTCACATTTGATGCACTGGATCATACACCATATAGTCTAGATCTTGCCCCTTCTATCACTTGTTTGGTCCACTCAAACAGGCATTAAGGGGCCGTTGATTTGCCTCGGACGAAGCTGTGAAAGAAGCGGTGCATTCTTGGCTCGCAGCTCGAATCAGAACCTTCTTTTATGAGGGCATCACGAAGCTTGTACAATGATGGACCAATTGCATTGCAACGCAAGGACACTATGTCAAAAAATGATGTTCCTGTAAGTTTCCTATTTTATTATAATACATTTTTATAACTACTTTTCGGATAATAATTGACTTACCCTCGTATTACTCATAGGAGACATCAAGTGTTAATCACTCACTGTAAACAGACTCTCGGAGCAATGGATAACGGGAGTAGCTGTTTCAATAGAGGTCGGACTGATATTCAATTATGTCCGATCGCTACCAATCATAACATTTAATATTGTGTGCAAAGAGTGTCTTCTTTGAAAGTATCGATAAATTTAAACCATTTCAGATTCAATTACATACAAAATTTCTGTGATCTTTAACTCCGCCTATTACGTCTGCTATCGTGCACGAGTACAAAGACGCGCTGAATACAGCATGCTCTGCTAGCTCCAGTTGTCTAAATGATTCGCATATTCTCACGACAGTCTGATTAATCAGACCAACCTTTATTATTTTAATATAGCAGAAGACTCTACTTGATTCATCAATTTCAACAATTTCCAGGCGCTTTCTTTTCCGTTTCTTTGTTTCGTGCGCTAGGGTCCCTTCACCTTCGTTAACCACGAGACAATTGTTCTGTTGCACCAGCCTAGTTACGCCCCTTATTTGAAGGTTTGACTAATACGGTACCAACCTATTGATTTCTGCTGCATCTCATGACCGGATACCAGGCGATTTTTGAAATGCTACTGCAGAAAAAGAATGGTTCAAATGGCTCTGAGCACTATGGGATATAACGTCTGAGGTCATCAGTCCCCTAGAACTTAGAACTACTTAAGCCTAACTAACCTAAGGACATCACACACTTCCATGCCCGAGGAAGGATTCTAACCTGCGACCGTAGCGGTCGCTAGGTTCCAGACTGTAGCGCTACTGCAGAATTATCAACTTTTTTTTTCACTAATCTTGAAACAGTCGGTCTTGTTCTTCTGCAGGAATCTGTAATATGTGATAGGCTCATGTGAGAGCAGAATCGAAAATCATTTTATTTTGCATTCTAGTGTCACTTCGTGGCCAACGTTTTGTAGGTGGACGAGATACGAAGTGTGTGGATCTTTGGCATGGTGACAGTGACTAGATTAGATTAGATTAGATTAGATTAATACTTGTTCCATAGATCATGAATACGACACTTCGTAATGATGTGGAACGTGTCAGGTTAATGAAAGATGTCTGTACAAGATATTGCATTACACAAAATATTGCATGACACTAATGCTTAAGTTAGTTTTTTTCCCTCCCTTAATTTATATCTAAAAATTCAGCCAATGAGTAGAAGGAGTTGTCATCTAGAAATTCTTTTAATTTATTTTTAAATGTCAGGCTTTTGATGCTGTTTGGTAGGTGACCAAAGACTTTTGTGGCAGCATAATTTACCCCCTTCTGTGCCAAAGTCAGATTTAACCCTGCATAGTGAAGATCATCCTTTCTCCTGGTGTTATAGCTATGCACACTGCTATTACTTTTGAACTGAGCTGGATTATTAACAACAAATTTCATAAGTGAATATATATACTGTGAGGTTACTGTGAGGATCCCTAGATCCTTAAATAGATGTCTGCAGTATGACCGTGGGTGGGCTCCAGCAATTATTCTGATTACACGTTTTTGAGCAATGAATACTTTTCTACTCAATGATGAATTACCCCAGAATATGATACCATACGAAAGCAGTGAATGAAAGTAGGCATAGTAAGCTAATTTACTGAGATTCTTATCACCAAAATTTGCAATAATCCTAATAGCATACGTAGCCGAACTCAGACGTTTCAGCAGACCATCAATGTGTTGCTTCCAGTTTAACCTCTCATCAATGGACACACCTAAAAAATTTGAAAATTTTGTGCCATTTACTGTACGGAACTGTATATACTGTGTTTTATCAAAATTTAAAGAGAGTCCGTTTGCTGAGAACCACTTAATAATTTTGTGAAAAACATCATTTACAATTACAACACTTAGTTCTTGGTTTTTGGATGTTATTACTATACTTGTATCATCAGCAAAAAGAACTAACTTTGCACCCTCATCAATATCGAATGGTAAGTCATTAATGTATACCAAGAACAGTAAAGGACCTAAGACCGAACCCTGTGCGACCCCGTGCTTGATAGCCCCCCAGTTTGAGGAATCAGCTGTTGTATTAACATTACATGAACCACTTATTTCAACTTTCTGCATTCTTCCAGTTAAGTATGAATTAAACCATTTGTGCACTGCCCCCCTCAAACCGTAATGATTTAGCTTATCTAAAAGAATTCCATGATTTACACAGTCAAAGGCCTTTGAGAGATCACAAAAAATACCAATGGGTGATGTCCGGTTATTCAGAGCATTTAATATTTGATCAGTGAAAGCGTATATAGCATTTTCTATTGAAAAGCCTTTCTGAAAACCAAACTGACATTTTGTTAGTACTTTATTTTTACATATATGGGAGGCTACTCTTGAATACATTACTTTCTCAAAAATTTTTGATAGAGCTGTTAGAAGAGAGATTGGGCGATAGTTGTTGACATCCGACGTATCCCCCTTTTTATGCAATGGTTTTACAATGGCATATTTCAGTCTATTGGGGAAAACACCCAGCTCCAAAGAGGTATTACATACGTGGCTGAGAATCCTACTTATCTGTGGGGAACAAGCTTTAAGTATCTTCCTGGAAATGCCATCAATTCCGTAAGAGCTTTTACTTTTCAGTGAGTTTATTATTTTACTGATTTCAGAGGGAGAGGTTCGTGGAAATACAGTTGTTTCAAACTGCACAGGTATGGCCTGTTCTATTAGAAGCCTTGCCTCTTCTAGTTAAGATCTAGATCCTACTTCCTCCACAACATTTAAAAATGATTATTGAAAATATTTCCAATTTCAGATTGTTTGTTAGTACACTTGTCATTCAGTTTTATGGCACTAAAGTCTTCCTGTGCTCTTGGTTGTCCTGTTTCCCTTTCAATAATATTCCAAATTGCTTTAATTTTATTATCAGAGTTACTATAATGGATTGTGAAAAAAATGGACTGTGCAAAAATTGGGACTTTGTACGGGCGCTGATGATCGCGCAGTTGAGCGCCCCAAAAACCAAACCAAAACATCATCATCTTTGGCCGGCACTTCTACTCAGCTGGCGTAGGACATCCAGTGTAGACAGAGAGAACTGTGTTGAGACGACATACGCAAGTAATATCTTTGATACGTTCAGAGTATCAAGGAGAGCTGCCTGCTAGACGCTAAAGATGTGATTGTACTGTAATATCACGGATTAAATGAGTAGACATAAGTGCTAATGAGGAGATGCCGAAGCAATTTGAGGAAAAAGTAATTTAGAGCAGAAATTGTAGAGGTTCCCAAGACTCGACACAGCGTTTTAATATGGTAGCTAAGAAGAGGTGATGAGGCTTGCACGGGGCAGACTCGTGTGCAAAGCAAGATCGAGCCAATGTCCGGACGGTGTGCGGAGATTTGCCACGCCGGACATTTGCCATGCCGGACATTTGCCACGATTTTACCTGCTCCGAAGGGTTGCGTCCCTTATCTCCCCCTCCTGCACCCCTCACCCGCATTTACTAACCCCACTTTAGTGGCACTGTCATCAGTAACATTACCGTCACTGTCGCGCAGTAAAGGTACTTACTGAGCCCTTCCGCTGGTTTACTTAACATAGGACCAGAATCTCTTTGGATTTTTCGTCACATTTCTAGAGGGAGTTTCGTTGTGGAATCTATTAAATGCATCTCGCATTGAAACCCGCACCAAATTTCGAGCCTCAGTAGAACTTCGCCAATATGAAGATTTTGCGTTCGTATAAATTACACGTGCCTTTTTCGGTGCTCCTGCAGCAGCTTTCCAACGTGTTTTGTGTATCTCTGGGGTATCAGTTCAGTCTCTTATTAATTTATTTCGTATGAATCTCTCGAGTGTTGTTCTTACTATTTCTTTGAACGTAAGCCACAAATGGTGTTCATTTACATAGTTTCGAAGGATTGGAGACTGTCTCTTAGAACGACGTCAACCGAATTTTTAGCTGCTTTTATAAATAGATATATTTCACGTTTAGTTTTGATGAATTTCTTTGTTACGGGATTGAGACTCGCTACGGCTGTAGTCCCTGTATCCGTTGTGATGCTTAGGATTATTTGTAGCTAAGAGGTCAAGTGTGTTTTCATAACCATTTACAATTTCAATGGCCTCGTGAACTAATTGTTCAAAAAATTTAAAAAAGCATTTAGAAGAATTACATAAGTTGTTTTCTATCTACAATAGGGTCTGAAAACGTATTTTTGTCAACATTCATTGGAAGAATCCTAAGGAAATGCAATCCGAAAACAAAGGAAGTAGGATACAGTACGCTTGTTCGCCCATTGCTTGAATACTGCTCAGCAGTGTGGGATCCGTACCAGATAGGGTTGATAGAAGAGATAGAGAAGATCCAACGGAGAGCAGCGCGCTTCGTTACAGGATCATTTAGTAATAGCGAAAGCGTTACGGAGATGATAAACTCCAGTGGAAGACTCTGCAGAAGAGACGCTCAGTAGCTCGGTACGGGCTTTTGTTGAAGTTTCTAGAACATATCTTCACCGAAGAGTCAAGCAGTATATTGCTCCCTCCTACGTATATCTGGCGAAGAGACCATGAGGATAAAATCAGAGAGATTAGCGCCCACACAGAGGCATACCGACAATCCTTCTTTCCACGAACAATAGGAGACTGGAATAGAGGGGAGAACCGATAGAGATACTCAAGGTACCCTCCGCCACACACCGTCAGGTGGCTTGTGGAGTGTGGATGTAGATGTAGAAGTAGATACAGAAGGTAGATTGAAGTCACTGCCAACTATAATAGCAAGAATGGGTACCTATTTGTGATGAGACTCAAATTTTCTTTGTACTGTTCAGCAACTGTTTCATAAGAGGCTGAGGGTCGGTAAAATTCGGTTGTCGAATATAACCTCTACCCACACTAAGTCACAGGGACTATCTGCTTCAATGTCGCCTGTGAGCTGGAACACATATTAGATTATTTTTCCTTAAGTTGTGCTTCTTGTTTCCATTACAATTATGACTTTTCCCTCCAAAATCTAGGATGCTTTCTCTGTGACCCTGTAAATATCAGAGCTAAACGATGTAGAACAACAACATACGTTACAGGGATAGCATTTGTAAGGTGTCAGGCAAATCCAACACCTTCCATGAAAACCCTGACATGATAAGCAAATCCAGTAGTATGTCACATAGCTCCGAATAAATCGTGACATTAAATTAACCAAAGTAATACGAGTAACGAGTGAGCAAATGGAATACCACTGACTAACACAAGAATGCCTAAATGCATGTCGTACCTTCCCACCGTGAGACCGACGCAGTTCCGAGGGGAAAAACGAGAACAGAAGCCGAGAGCAGAACCGTGTTAAGCTAGAAGGCCGTACGATAAGGGACGGACTGGACACCCACGTGGCCAGCCTACTGCTAAGACCACACCACACGCACGTTTTAGCGTGAGACTTTTTCGCGTCTCTGTTACGTCAAGGGCAACCCCCTAGCCCATGTTAAAAGCTAGAGCCCTCCAGAAGAACAGTATAGATCTTACGATAACACAAAAAGGGCCACTACCACTTGCAATTTTTATCGTGAGACTTTTTCGCGTCTCTGTTACATTAGGACCATCCCCCAGCCCATGTTAAAAGATAGAGCCCTCCAGAAGAACAGTATAGGTCTTACGATAACGCTAAAAGGACCACACCAGCTGCAGGCGAGACTTTTTCGCGTCTCTGTTACGTTGCAAACTTTAAAAACATTGCCCCACCACGAAAAGTATAACGTTTCTCATTGGATAGACAGAATTTTTGTAGGCGGAGCTTAAGGTTAACATTGAGACCCTGATTGGTCAGATGAAAACATAGCCAGATAATTTTTTTTAAACCAACTTCGGTAAATTGTAGTAAGGAAAAGTTAGAGGAGAGGTAGTTCCGAGACAGCGAGCTGCATGGCTGGTGCGCCGGCCGCTGTCGCCCTGACGCTGCCTAAACACCGACAAGGTAATGAACGCACGCGATGCCGCATTTTTGAGCGCATAAGGCTTCACTCAGAACTGCAGAAGTCTCATCTGCTACACCCCCTTTTTTGCGTAATACTAGTGTCCATCGTTAATTAAAACTCATGGTGTTCACATTTGCCACTTGAAGTTAAGATCTGAAACGCGATGATTTTTCTATTTTTATAGTTATTGAGAAGCCACATCAGCCACTGTAATTTCCGACTAGTTAGATAAGTAATTAAAGATAATTGAGGGTCACTGTAGACCATTTTGATAGTTTTCTCTTTTGTGAAACTTAATTTAAACCTAGATTATAGATGTGATACGGCATACGTCATCCTTCGATCCATTGTAGAAAAAAAATGGCTCTGAGCACTATGGGACTCAACATCTTAGGTCGTAAGTCCCCTAGAACTTAGAACTACTTAAACCTAACTAACCTAAGGACATTACACACACCCATGCCCGAGGCAGGATTCGAACCTGCGACCGTAGCAGCCCCGCGGTTCCGGACTGCAGCGCCAGAGCCGGACGGCCACCGCGGCCGGCGATCCATTGTAGAACTTGGAAACCCATTCAGGGAATATTCGTTCACATTTTTGTTGAACGCAGTTGGTTTTTACCATCCTGTATTAAAACATTTCCTTTTATCAATAATGCAATTTATAAACAATGTTTTGTGAGTATAATGAAATTTCCAATGGTAAACGTAACTGCTTTTTCGACGTTATTTTACCAGCTAACTAAAAATAGGAAAGCCTTGAACCCCTTCCACTACATTTAGTTAGTATTAAGATTCTTTTACAAGCAGTGCAGTGGATCTGACGCTGGAATCATTAAGTATTTGGTTATATCATCGCTAGTCTCACTGAACTCTTCTGAATTCTACATGTCATGTGTGGTCTGGCGTCTCCTTACCAGCAACAGGTCCCAGGTTCAAACTAGTCAATTCCCTAAATTAAAACACGCTCAGAGCGTCGTTGCGCGAAAGTGGTAGGGGGACACGATATAGAACACTGAGACACCACCATGAATGTATTACTTAATTTCCTTATTTCTAACATTTTAAAGTTGTACGTCGACTTTAGATGACATGTTTTTATCCTTAATTAGTGAACTTATTTTCAGTCATGTTTTGGACATTGTCCCGCTACTCTTTATTAACTAATGTTTCGCCGCAAGGAATATCGGATTTTAGAGAGTAATTTAATGTGAAGTATGTCGTTCTTCTTTAGAAACATTCACATACACATTTCTTCTTGTCTTTCGGGGATGCAGTTGTTGTAATTAAAGTATGTACAAATGCAGTGATCAAAAAGAAATGCTTATCGTACCTTCGCATTCTCTTTGCATCGTTCCTTTCTTGTTGCTCCCGTGGCGATGGACTGTTTCTATCGGAATCAGTAAGCGCGAAAGGAGGCTACCGTAGAGATAGAGGGATCTATATTTATGCTTGGCAGAACTAATTACACCTACATTTACATGATTACTCTGCAGTTCACATTTAAGTGTTTGGCAGAGGGTTCATCGAACCACAATCATACTATCTCTCCACCATTCCACTCCCGAAGAGCGCGCGTGAAAAACGAAAACCTAAGCCTTTCTGTTCGAGCTCTGATTTCTCTTATTTTATTTAGATGATCATTCCTACCGACAAAATATTTTCGCATTCGGAAGAGAAAGTTGGTGACTGGAATTTCGTAAATATATCTCACCGCGACGAAAAACGTCTTTGCTTTAATGACTTCCATCACAACTCGCGTATCATATCTGCCACACTCTCTCCCCTTTTACGCGATAATACAAAACGAGCCGCCCTTTTTGCACCCTTTCGATGTCCTCCGTCAGTCCCACCTGGTAAGGATTCCACACCGCGCAGCAATATTCTAACAGAGGACGAACGAGTGTAGTGTAAGCCGTCTCTTTAGTGGACTTGTTGCATCTTCTAAGTGTCCTGCCAATGAAACGCAACCTTTGGCTCGCCTTCCCGACAATATTATCTATGTGGTCTTTCCAACTAAGAGAATTGTACTATTTATCGAGTAATCGAATTCCAACGGATTTCTTTTGGAACACATGTGGATCACCTCACACTTTTCGTTATTTAGCGTCAACTGCCACCTGCCACACCATACAGAAATCTTTTCTAAATCGCTTTGCAACTGATACTGGCCTCCGGATGACCTTACTAGACGGTAAATTACAGCATCATCTGCGAACAACCTAAGAGAACTGCTCAGATTGTCACCCAGGTCATTTATATAGATCAGGAACAGCAGAGGTCCCAGGACGCTTCCCTGGGGAACACCTGATAGCCAGTGATTTTCATACAGAGCGCTACTTACAAGTTTTACTCGATGATTTGCCGTCTGTTACTACGAACTACGAACTTCCTGACAGGAAATCAAGAATCCAGTCATACAACTGAGACGATACCCCATAGGCCCGGAGCTTGATTAGAAGTCGCTTTGAGTACCAGTGTCAAAAGCTTTCCGGAAATCTGGAAATACGGAATCAACTTGAGATTCCCTGTCGATAGCGGCCATTACTTCGTGCGAATAAAGAGATAGCTGCGTTGCACCAGAACGATGTTTTCTGAAACCATGCTGATTACGTATCAATAGATCGTTCCCTTCGTGGTGATTCATAATGTTTGAATACAGTATTACTCTTCTACCCTTCTTAAACACTTGTGCGACCTCCGCAATTTTCCAATCTGTAGGTACAGATCTTGGCCTGAAGACTAGCCCGTGACAAGCGATTTGAGTTGCTTCGCAACCCCTAACGTATCTAATTCTGAGAAACTCATGGTAGCAGCTGTTCGTGTTTCAAATTCTGGAATATTCCATTCGTCTTCTCTGGTGAAGGAATTTCGGAAAACTGCGTTCAATAACTCCGCTTCAGCGGCACAGTCGTCGGTAACAGTACCATCGGCACTACGCAGCGAAGGTATTGACTGCATCTTGTCGCTTGTGTACTTTACATACGACCAGAATTTCTTCGGATTTTCTGCCAAATTTCGAGACAATGTTTCGTTGTGGAACCTATTAAAGGCATGTCGCATTGAAGTCCGTGCCAAATTTCGCGCATCTGTAAATTTTAGCCAATGTTCGGGATTTCGCGTTCTTCTGAACTTCGCATGCTGTTTCCGTTGCCTGTGCAACAGCGTTCGGACCTTTTTTGTGTACCACGGGGGATCCGTTCCATCTCTTACCAATTTATGAGGTATGAATCTCTCAATTGCTGTTGCTACTATATCTTTGAATTTGAGCCACATTTCGTCTACATTTGCATAGTCTGTTCGGAAGGAATGGAGATTGTCTCTTAGGAAGGCATCTAGTGACACCTTATCCGCTTTTTTAAATAAAATTATTTTGCGTTTGTTTCTGGTGGATTTGGAAGAAACGGTACTGAGCCTAGCTACAACGCCTTTGTGTTCACCAATCCCTGTGTCAGTCATGATTCTCTCTATTAGCTCTGGATTGTTTGTGGCTAAGAGGTCATACATACTGACATAATTTTCGGTATTGCTCTCGTTTCCCAAAAGTTATAAATATTTCTATTTCAGAAAAGAAGCTCTGTATTTCACCAAGATGTCGAAGAAGAAGGTCCCTTACGTACTAGTTGTATCGAGTAAGATGCTGTGACGGCGGTTTGAAAGCGGATGGAAGAAGTACGAGGAAGGGCGTCCCTTACCTGAGGGATCGCTACTCGAGCTACCTGGCGAAGGGGCAAGTGTGGCAAACGTCCGGCGTGGCAGATGTCCGGCATTCGTTCGGACCCGGGACGACAACAGCGGCGTGCGGCGCCCGAGTCGGAGTTTCGGCGCAGAGCAGCCAGCCCGGCAGCCCAGCCGCGTTATCGGTCGGCGACCCTGGGGCGCAGCGCAGCTCCGCGCTGGCTTCCCGCCGCCGCCGCTGCCGCTTCTATTCCTGCGGGGGAGCGCCAGCCGGGTCGTCGACCCCGGGCGGCGCGGCTCGGCTCGGCGCGGCGCACCCTCCAGCCTCCAGCCTCCAGCCGGCGGGGTTCCTCTTGGAATGCAGCGGCCGACCCTCTCCCCGGACGCGCCGGGAAACCTGTTTCCCGGGCGGCGGCGCATCCTGGCCGCTCTCTCCTCGCCCTCGCTTCTCGCTCCGTTTGTTTGGGGTGTCGCTGCCCGCCAGCGTAATTCCAAGCACACCGTGCTTAGGTTAATGGTGCCCGTTCGAAACCTGTTCAGGCCGTTCTCTACAAAAAATTGAGCCCGGCTCTGCAAGCCGTCGACTGCAACTACATCTGCAGGGTGGCTCTGAGGCTCGGAGCACTATCGGACTTAACATCTGTGGTCATCAGCCCCCTAGGACTTAGAACTAATTAAACATAACTAACCTAAGGACATCACACACATCCATGCCCGAGGCAGGATTCGAACCTGCGACCGTAGCAATCACGCGGTTCCGGACTGAGCGCCTTAACCGCGAGACCACCGCGGCCGGCATCTGCAGGGTGTCCTAGCAGGAATTGTCCATGTTCAGAGACATGACAGCAACGACCATTCGAAGCAAGAATATCTAGGGAAGATGGTCTCTCGGCCGGGGTGGCCAAGCGGTTCTGAGCGCTACAGTCTGGAACCGCGCGACCGCTACGGTCGCAGGTTCGAATCCTGCCTCGGGCATGTATGTGTCTGATGTCCTTAGGTTAGTTAGGTTTAAGTAGTTCTAAGTTCTAGGGGACTGCTGACCTCAGATGTTAAGTCCCATAGTGCTCAGAGCCATGTGTGTGAACATGGTCTCTAAAACGCATACCTTAAGAGCTGTGAGCACTTCGATACTGTGGTATAAATCTCTTTTACTACAAACCTCTTTGTTTTCCATATTTTGATACCTATTAGTATGCTTCAAAACAAAAATAATTGTATAGTAAACAGGGGGTCTAAAATTTACACCTACGTGATTACTCTGCAATTCACAATTTAGAGCCTCGAGAAGGGTTCATCGAACCACGTTCTAGCTATTTCTGTAATATTCCGCTCTCAAACAGCGCACGGAAAAACGAAACCTTAAATCATGCCGTGCTCGCTCTGTTTCCTCTGACTTTACTATGATAGTCATTCCTCTCTGGGTAAGTAGGGCCGGCCACTCTGGCCGAGCGGTTCTAGGCGCCTCAGTGCGGAACCGCGCTGCTGCTACGGTCGCAGGTTCGAATCCTGCCTCGGGCATGGATGTGTGTGCTGTCCTTAGGTCAGTTAGGTTTAAGTAGTTCTAAGTCTAGGGTTCTGATGAACTCAGATTTTAAGTCCCATAGTGCTCAGACCCATTTCAACCATTTTTGTAAGTGCGCACCAACAAAATTTTTTCGCACCCTGAGGAGAAAGTTGGTGACTCAGATTTCATGCCAAGATCCTGCCGCAAAGAAAAATACCTTTGTTGTAGTGATTATCACCCCAATTCGCTTACCATAGCCGTGGCACGCTATCATTTCGCGATAATTCAAAACGAGGTTCCCTTCTTGGACGTTCTGCAAAGTTCTCCGTCAATAATACTGATGCGACCGCACATTCCACAGCACTACTATAGGAGAGGATGGACAAGCGTAGTGTAAGCAGTCTCTGTACCACACCTGCTGCATTTTCTAAGCGTTCTGTCAATAGACTGCCGTCTTTGGTTTGCTTTCCCTACAACATTATCTTCGTGATCGTTCCTATTTAAGTTATTCATAATTATAATCGCTAAGTATTTTGTTAAATTTACAGCCTTTAGATTCGTAAAATTTACCTTCTAACCGAAATACTTTTTTACAATAAGAGAGTAGAAGCTTTCGAAATGTGGTTCTACAGAAGAATGCTGAAGATTAGATGGGTATATCACATAACTAATGAGGAGGTATTAAATAGAATTGGGGAGAAGAGAAATTTGTGGTACAACTTGATTAGAAGAAGGGGTCGGTTGGTAGGACATGTTCTGAGCTATCACGGGACTATCAATTTAGTACTGGAGGGCAGCGTGGAGGGTAAAATTCGTAGAGGGAGACCAAGAAATGAATACACTAAGCAGACTCAGAAAGATGTAGGTTGCAGTACGTACTGGGAGATGAAGCGGCTTGCACAGGATAGAGTAGCATGGAGAGCTGCATCAAACCAGTCTCAGGACTGAAGACCACAACAATAACAACCGAAATTTAGCGGGTTCATTTTAGTAACCACGTGAATGACCACTTTTCATTGCCACCTTTCGCACCATACAGATATCTTGTTTAAATCATTTCGCAATTGGTTTTGTCATCTGATGAATTTATAAGACTCTAAATGACAGCATCATATACAGACAGTCTAAATCGATACCTGAAGCCCTGTCAGCCGTTACACAGTAGAAGAGATGTGCTTGAGAGTATCGAAGATGAACAGGTCTTCATAGCTCTTAAAGTACGCACTTTGTAACTCGTGTTTACTGGACACGTTTTTCTTGATTTGGTCCACACTGACGACTCTCAAAATATGGAAGGTAAGGAGCTTGTGGTAGATAAGATTTGTTTAGAAGTATTGAAGTGCTCATAGCTCTTAAGGTATTCAGTTTTCTTTTTTTTGTGATTCGAATGATCTTTCGTATCATATCCCCAAATATTGACCATCCCTCCTGGATCACTGTGCATACTCTGCAAACTCCTGTGAAACGCACGGAAGAGCAAACACCTCAGTCAATCAAGTACTAAGGTTTCATCCCGATCCATTCGCGTACGGAGCATGGGAAGAACGATTGTTGCACGCGCTGTAGTTCGTTATCCCTGTGGTACCGATATGCAGGGGTTTTGTAATATGCAGGGTGATCCAGCTAACGTTCGTCTCATATTTCCGAAGTAGTTCAAGATTTCGCAATTCTCTTTTCATCTGGATGCACAGCATGTCTTCACTAAACGACTTATACACTTGTTTCATAGCTATATTAACTACAACTATTGGTATCAACTTCGCTTTTTCAAGTTGAACTATAGTATGAAACTTCCTGGCAGATTAAAACTGTGTGTCGGACCGAGACTCGAACTCGGAACCATTGCCTTTCGCGTGCAAGTGCTCTACCGTCTGAGCTACCCAAGCACGACTCACGCCCCGTTTTCACAGATTTAATTCCGCCAGTACCTTGTGTCCTACTTTCCAAACTTCACAGAAGCTCTCCTGCGAACTTTGCAGAACTAGCACTCCTGTATATAGCGGAGACATGGCTTAGCCACAGCCTGGGGGATGTTTCCAGAATGAGATTTTCCCTCTGCAGTGGAGTGTGCACTGATATGAAACTTCCTGGCGGATTATAACTGTGTACCGGACAGAGACTCGAACTCGGGACCTTTGCCCTTCACGGGCAAGTGCTCTACCAGCTGAGCTACCCAAGCACGACCCATGCCCCGCCCTCACAGCTTTACTTCCGCCAGTACCTCGTCTCCTACTTTCCGAACTTTACAGAACTAGTTTGGAAAGTATGAGACGAGGTACTGGCGGAAGTAAAGCTGTGAGGAAGGGGCGTCACTCGTGCTTGAGTAGCTCAGCTGGTAGAGCACTTGCCCGCGAAAGAGAAAGGTCCCGAGTTCGAGTCTCGGTGCGGCACACAGTTTTAATGAGCGAGGAAGTTTCATATCAGCGCACACTCCACTGCAGAGTGAAAATCTCATTCGGAACAATAGTAATTTCTGCTGCTGGCGTCGTAGTTCTGTAAGGTACGAATTCAATGGCGTTTCACGTTCCTAAACCCGACAAAAATTTAATAGCTGAGTACAGAAAACGTGAATATGTTCCTGTTTATTTAAAAGGCTCTGAAGAGCGGAGTATTTCAGTCTACCTTCCTCAGCACCTGCAAAAAAAATTTCCAAAAATTCGGCATGCGAACGTATTGGAGCTTTTTTTTTAACCTACAGCTCACCTCAAACTTTCACGAGCACCCCTACTCATACCCACTAGTCCAGCACTGTAGATGACTGATACCCATTCACTCTCTTTAGCACACCTCACTAAAGTTACCCTTTCTCACTCACTCATTCAGCCCAACTCTTTGTCATTATCTCTTTGAACCTCTATGTCACAACCACAGTCCCCTTCGTTCTGTCTTACTGCTACATGCTACAGCATCCTCGCAGTGTCACTGTCTTCCTCTTGCTGTCTCTTATTGCTAATTTACTACTGCTGTCTCTTCTCACTGTCAAT
Organism: Schistocerca gregaria; assembly: GCF_023897955.1. Taxonomy (NCBI): domain Eukaryota; kingdom Metazoa; phylum Arthropoda; class Insecta; order Orthoptera; family Acrididae; genus Schistocerca; species Schistocerca gregaria. The sequence continues at coordinate 1,004,064,425 of NC_064921.1, forward strand.
ATCTTTCTCTTCCTCGTTCTCATTCTCGCGTACTCTCTCCCTATTGTTATCACTGCCTCTCACATACTTTCTGTTTCTCTTTATTTCTTCCCGCTCCCCCCCCCCCCCCCATATCCCCCCTCTTCCCCAAACCGTCACTTACTGCTCACTGTCTCAAAAATGGTTCAAATGGCTCTGACCACTATGGGACTTAACATCTGTGGTCATCAGTCCCCTAGAACTTAGAACTACTTAAACCTAACTAACCTAAGGACATCACACACTGCCATGCCCGAGGCAGGATTCGAACCTGCGACCGTAGCAGTCGCCCGGTTCCGGACTGAGCGCCTAGAACCGCGAGACCACCGCGGCCGGCCTCACTGTCTCCTTCACTCTTTTCTTAGCACTGTTCTGTCACTGACAACTACGTTCCATTGCCACTGTGACTCTTGTCTCTGTCTTTCTCTCACATTTCTTTTGTCTCCTTCGCTCTTTCTGTCATATTACCGATGTCTGCTATCTTCCAATATTTATTACTTTTCCGTCTCTTTGCCACTGCCACTACCTTCTTCTCTCTCAACATAAAAAAACGCGAATATGTTCGCATGCCAAAAGTTTTGGGAAAATTGTTAAAGGTGCTGAGAAAGGTGGAATAAGCCAGCTGGTTGTCCACTTTCCAGTCAGTCTTTTAAATAAACAGGAACAAATTCGGATTTTTGTGCTCCGGTAGAAGCTTTTTCTGCTGCTCCCATTCTTTTCCTCGCCGAAGCAGGGTTTTTAATTAACATGAAAAGAAATGTACTTTTTAGTAAAATTTAGATAGTTTACTCATATGAAATTAAAATACCGCAAAACAAATTTTATACCTCAAACCGGATTTTCGCTGAAAAACAATTTTGCATATGCTCCAGTAATATGACATAGGGTACCCGAATGATATCGGACGCCCTTCACAGCGTATTCCTCGGTACTACGTCACTTTATAAAATACCTTTTCCCTTCATGCCGGATTTTACGTGTGTATTTTACGCGTTTAAGTAGGGTAACTTTGAACCTCTGTATCGCGGAAAAGGATGAAGATATGAAGAAAATTTTCAAAATTTTTCTAGATCGAGATCTTAGTGTAGTGCTACAACGATGAAAATTAATATTACGACGATGTCAAACCTTATTTTCATGATTTAAAGAAGTATTCCTGATATTAGAAATGTAATTATAATTTTATTATTTTCATTTTTGTGCTCAGTGTATCAAAGACTTTCTAGTGCACGGAATAAATTAGCATTGTTTGTACTACGAAACTATATATGATTGTTAAGGGTTAACCATGTAATAATTCGATGTAAGACATTTTGTTGAGTCTGAATTTTGTTCTCGTACTGGTCGGTAGAGACGGAAAAGTCCCTTAATCGATGTGAAGGTATAAAGGCTGTAAAAAAAGAGAGATAGAGAAGGTAAATACAAGTTATTCAAAACAAATATCTCTAAAGTGTAACGTCTTGTGATTTCCTTTGACTAAAAATTGCAAGGTCTAATCTGAGCCTGTCCTGAATAACAGCGAAGAACATTTATGTTATCATATATTTTCTTCGTTTGATCACGGCTGTGATTCGCATGTTTCTTTTTGTTACGCGACGTGTTATGAATATTTTCATTATACGCGCAAAAGTGCACACAGCTTTAATCGAACCTGCGTCTTTCGGAAACGATAACTTTTAATCAGTACAATTACGCGAATACCGTCTAAATCGCAAACGTGATCGCAAAAGTGTTTCCTGGACCAAACAATTCTTATAAAATGTGTATTCTCCAAAGCGAGCAGGATTGCACTATCGCTGACTCGCAACAATCGAAAGAGTAAAAACAGTGCTTAAATAAAATTGCCACCTTTCAATAATTATTATTATTAATAACAAGTATTGGTCGCGTGGGGTACAAGAACGACTTAGAAAAGAAGTTTATAGTCCTGAGCCATTTAATAGAAAATAAATAAATAGCAATTCAGTGGCAACCTATTGACAGGACTAGCTTATATGTGTGTGCTAATGCGTGTTTTTCCTACTTGTTTCATGCTGTGATTAGCGGAAATCTACGACGACCGTAAGTACGATATTTTTGCTGTACCATTCCATCCCAGCGGCAGCAGCAGCAGGAAGCACTGCTTAGGATAGGCACATGTTCTACAACTTGATGCAACTTCTGACTAAAGAATCTAAAAATATAAAACAATATTAACCGAAATAAAATAAAAATTACGCTTAGTGAGAGTGTCCTCTTAGGAATCTATAACAGTCAATTATATTTAAATAACTGCGAGAAGGATCAGTAAAATACAGCATCGAGTGTTTTCGGTAGAGGTTAACTGAACGAGATTGGAACTGAATTTTAATCAAACGAAAGTGAACATTTATAGTACTGATTCCAATCTGGTGCAGTCTAGTAATTATTTTATGTTTTGTGTGACGGTATAATTGATGTGTTGCGTGTGACGTTTTCCCGATTAGACTTGCACCCAAACATTTGCAAACATGGTAAAAAGAGTGCGACGTCTAAGAAAAGCTACACAGCAGGAAGTAACTGTAGAACATTCAGAGGAGGAAGGAATAACTAGTGATGTAGAAATTGATAATATTTTTTTCAGATCAGACAGAGGATGTAGAACATGAGACTAATATTAAAGTCAGTGATCCATCTGCTGTAGAACACTCAGGCAGAATACGGACGGTAGTTCAAGTGCACACTGAAGCTGAACCACACGAAACACCAGTTGCAGTCGATTTACCAGCGGTAGAGCCAACACAAACACCAATGGATCCATTTCCTCTCTTAATGATGAAAATGGAACAAATGTTTCAAATACAGGAACAATCACAGATACAGCGCGAACAAGAAACTGCTAAACAGCTTGCAACTGAGATTAGTAATAATTCAGATAAAAGTATTAGCAGAGTAGATGAACGGATTAGGACCTTGGATGAACGCATCAGTCAATTAGACGAGCGTACGCAGTTAAGCTTTTCACAGTTCTCAAAAGAGATAGATCAAAGCTTGAAAACCGGTTAAAAGAACTCGATCGCCAGCTGCGACAGCAAATAGATGCCCAGTTGTCTGCTATACAGAACAACATTTCAAGTATTCAACAAACATACCATGACTTACCACAGAATGTAAAGCAAGTAACCCAGGATGTGGACAAATTACAACAAACACACACTTCTTTGGAAGCAAAGATACGCAACATAAGTACACGTATAGAAAACGTTACGGTTGATAATCAAAACGTAATAGAAGAAAAATGCAAAGAACAAGAAGAACACGTTGTGACCACATTCAACATATGGCTAAATGACAAAGACAAACAAATTAGTACTGTTATACAGTAGGAACTACCTCTGATGTTACAACGAGCAGGAACCACCTGTGATGTTACAACGAGCAGGAACACAACTGATACATTAAAACAACACAAAGATTCATGAACTCCAGACTGAATTACTAAACGTGCAGAAAGTGCTTAATGAAACACGTATGCAAACATCTCATAACAGTCACCGGAGTGTGTTAGTATCACAGAAACACACCCTGATTATTATCAAACGCCTTTAACTGAAAGTAGGGGGCAGACGGGCAATAATTTCAATCCAACACGTGGAGTAACATCCATTTATCAAGACCATACACGATCATTGGTGACTCAGGATGCTTTAGTGAAGAATTCACAGTTTCACAAGTTTACCAATGATAAGAAAGGATCCCATCCAATTGTGTTTATCAAAGGGATCCGCAGAATAATGCCAAAAATTTGGAACGAAAGGGAGAAAATTGTCTGTACCATTTCCCATATCCAAGGTGAGCCAGGGTTGTTCGCGACACAGAAAGCTGAACAATGCATCTCCTTCGATGAATTTGAACAAGCTTTTCTGAACAAGTATTGGTCGCGTGGGGTACAAGAACGACTTAGAAAAGAAGTTTATAGTCCTGAGCCATTTAATAGAAAATGCGGTACTTTGCGGAAATATTTCGAAAAGTATCTGGACAAAGTGAAATATTTATCCACACCAATTCCTGAGTGTGATGTTTTAAAGATATTAAAGGAGACGTTACCGCGTGATCTAAAGGAGAAATTGTTTCACATTCCTGAAGACAACCTCGGAACATTTTCTATCTGTACTGGACTCTTAAGATTTGGTTTTCGAAGAGGACAGACACCATTATGGGAATAATTCGTCGAATAATGGTAATGGTAATGGCAACGGGCGAAACCACAAGAACAATAGTAACAGAAACACCTACTATGGTAATCAAAATCATTGGAATAGTCCGAATTATTCAGGATGGCAGAACCATAATATGAACACAAATGGACAGTACGGTAATGCACCGAATCACAATTACCATCCACAGAACAATAGTGGACAAAACAATAAAGGAAACTTTTCAAAGAAACGAAAACAAGATTTTAGAGCTAACGTCAATTGCAATAACGGTAATTTTTCAAATAATCAGCAAAACATGCAACCATCACATAACTGGTCAACACAGAATTATGCACAACAGCAATGGCAGCAGCCTAGGCCACCGCAGTATCACAACCACGATCATGTACAACCCCCGTACAATACAAATATGTCAAATAACATGCAGCAGCATATGATTGCGCAGCCATGGCAACCACCAAATCAAAATATCAAGATCATCGGGGTAACTGAACCGCAACCATCAACCAGTACCAGTCAGTCAAACTAGATGCGACCACATTCTGCTCCCGTGTGTCAGTCGCAGGGTGTCTAGTGCGCATTTGCATGAATGGTGTTAGTAATAACGAGCAACCAAGCGTGCAGACAACCAGCTGTACGAACAATGAGAATGAGTGTCGCATAGAATCAGCAGCGATCGGGTCGAACGACGCAAAAGATGCAGTGTGTACGAATAATTCTGTTGATGTTGCTCAGCAACGTAGATCAACTATGCAGATGTTAAGATGTAATGACGGAGTCGATATACGAGAGGAATTATGTCAAGATTTTCGGAAGAAATGTAATTTGTTTGAACGGGAAGTTGTACAAGCAGCTATAGTTTGTGATATTTATGGTATTCAAACTACGGTGATTTTAGATACTGGAGCATCTGTTTCTGTGCTGAATGAATCGTTCTTTCTTCACTTAAAGAAGATTAGAAAGATTCCGGTTTTTCCAGTCACTAATTGTCGAGTTACAGGAGCCATTAGTCAGAAAGCCCAACTAGTTCGGGAACAGACACGGATTTGTATTAACTTTGGAATGGGAGCCAAAGAGTGCACCTTCCTTATTGTAAAGAATTTAGCCGTGAACTGTCTCCTCGGATTAGATATTTTGCGAGAGACGGAAACTATAATCGATCTCGCAAAGGGTGAATGCAGCATGTGTTTCTGTGACACGAGAATCAAATTAGACTTGGTAAAGACCAAAGAATTGCATGGCAAATATTGACAAATTTTAAAGATAGAACCCATTCGCGCACGTTTATGGCGGCTTCAAGATAGTTTAATTGCAGTACATTCCCTGCCATGGAAGAGGTGAAGGACGAGGAGAATATCCACCTCTCTGAAATAGTAGATAAAGTACAACAATCCTCTGGTCTTGACAGTCTGGAACAAAAGCAGTTATTAGACTCACTTACCAATTATCATAAAGTATTTTTCGAAAAACATGGACTAATGAAAGGTCACGACATGCAAGTGTTTCCCCATGAAATTTACTGTCATCAAACGTACTCAATACCCAGCGCCGAAAGGGAAGCAGTAACAAAAGAAATTAGACGAATGCTGGAGTGGGGAATTCTTGAGACCTCGTTATCACCATATAGTAACCCACTTCTACGGGTAATAAAATCCGATGGAAGAGTAAGGTTGGTTCTCGACGCTCGCCGGATTAATCAAATTATTATGCCTGTCAGGACGCGGCCCGAGAATCTAGAAGAAGTATTACAGAAGTTCCATGGGATAAAGTATCTATCAAGACTCGACCTCCGCGCGTCGTACTGGCAGGTGGTCTTAACGCCAAGATCTAGGAAATACATAGAATTTATTTATAGAGGAAGAAGCTCTTTCGACTGTTGCGAGTCAGCGATAGTTCAATGCTGTTCGCTTTGGAGAATACATATTTTATAAGAATTATTTGGTCCAGGAAACACTTTTGCGATCACGGTTGCGATTTAGACGGTATTCGCGTAATTGTACTGATTAAAAGTTATCGTTTCCGAAAGACGCAGGTTCGATTAAAGCTGTACGCAGTTTTGGGCGTATGTTGTTGTTGTTGTTGTGTTGTCTTCAGTCCTGAGACTGGTTTGATGCAGCTCTCCATGCTACTCTATCCTGTGCAAGCTTCTTCATCTCCCAATACCTAATGCATCCTACATCCTTCTGAATCTGCTTGGTGTATTCATCTCTTGGTCTCCCTTTACGATTTTTACCCTCCACGCTGCCCTCCAATACTAAATTGGTGATCCCTTGATGCCTCAGACCATGTCCTACCAACCGATCCCTTCTTCTGGTCAAGTTGTGCCACAAATTTCTCTTCTCCCCAATCCTATTCAATATTTCCTCATTAGTTATGTGATCTACCCATCATTTCATTGGCGTATAATGAAAATATTCATAACACGTCGAGTAACAAAAAGAAACATGCGAATCACAACCGTGATCAAACGAAGAAAATATATGATAACATAAATGTTCTTCGCTGTTATTCAGGACAGGCTCAGATTAGACCTTGCAATTTTTAGTCAAAGGAAATCACAAGACGTTACACTTTAGAGATATTTGTTTTGAATAACTTGTATTTACATTCTCTCTCTCTCTCCTTTTTACAGCCTTTATACCTTCACATCGATTAAGGAACTTTTCCTTCTCTACCGACCAGTACGAGAACAAAATTCAGACTCAACAAAATGTCTTACATCGAATTATTACATGCTTAACCCTTAACAATCATATATAGTTTCGTAGTACAAACAATGCTAATTTATTCCGTGCACTAGAAAGTCTTTGATACACTGAGCAAAAAAATGAAAATAATAAAATTATAATTAACGTTTTAATATTGTGAATACTTCTTAAAATCATGAAAATAACGTTTGACATCGTCGTAATATTAATTTTCATCGTTGTAGCACTACATTAGAAACACATCCTAAAAATGACAGCCATTTTCTGTGCGTAGCCTTCTCGGAATCCGCGACTGGGTGTGGTACCCAAAAAACAAGTTTTTGGGTATTTCTCGATAACGGATAAAAATGTTTGAAAACGAGGAGATGACTCTTCTAGATAAATTTCTAGAGAATATGCCCTTAAAATTTGAGCAATTAGCCGTGATTATTTATTATTTAGGTTCCGTCTCATACTGTATGTTACGTGTAGATGTACGGTGACTTTGAACCTTTGTATCTTGGAAACGGATAAAGATATAATGAAAATTTTCAAGACTATTGGAGATTTGGTTCTTAAAACATAGCTAAAACATTTTAGCCATTTTCTGTGCATAGCCGTCTTGGAATCCACGGCTGGGTTTTGGTCCGCTGTTGACGGCGAAAATAAAGTAAAAAAAAAAAAACTTTTTTGGTGTTTTTCGAGGAACCACCAATAAACTAATAGTGCCTCCAGAAACACCCTCAAGCCCCACTGTAGATGACATCAAATGCAAAAGGAACCAATCGATTCGCTCCATTTGCCTAAGCAGGAAGGAAGGTGTCATTTTCACATTCTGACCCTCTAACGTAGGATAGTGGCACTAAGACTATTCTTGTGTTGGGTATACAAAGGGTGCTTAGCCCAAGGGCTATCCGAAACACTTGACCATAGCTTTTTATCACCAATATAATCCGAGGCATGAGCATCGGAAAATCCTATTTCTATTCGCGGTGTTTTCGAGGATATAAGGTACGCCTGCTGCCTTATGCTTGCCGATTTACTACTTCACACGAACCGATTGCTGTTTAATGCTGAAGTTCACTGTTTCATACCCAAATTCGGATGATCGCCACTTCGGGCAGGAGGAAATGGGGCGCTGCACCGCCGCGATATCGGTATAACAGGGGCACAGAAGATATGCAGCTTTCATTTCGTGTGTGTCGTTCACGTGTGTCGATTGCTGGTTCGTTTCAAAAGATAAATGTCCTTCACTAGCCAACTTAAACCTAGGTATTCTACTTTTTCATGGACTTTGGAGACGGAACTCGACGAGAACGGCTGGGTTGTATCTTAATCGGTCAGTTGGTGTGTTGGTCCAGCCATATGTAGCCAACGGTGGTTAGTGTCAGTCATACATTAAACTTTACTATCCCACCCTTGTAAGCAGAATCTCTTAGCTGCTTCAAGCTGGAGCGTCCCATCTCCCTGACGCAACGGTTCCGCGTAACACTAAGAAGTTCCGCACAAGACAGCAGCAATCTCTTTCATGCTCAAAACAGACGAATTCTAAATACTGTAATTTCTCCGAAGGTGCTAATCCAGTTTTGAAGAGTTAAACGCCGTCGAATTGAGCTTCTACAGAACTACGATCCCAGCAGCACAAATTACTATTTCAGTTATTTCCGAAAAGCTTTACTATAGTTCAATTTGAGAAAGTGAGCGATAACGATATCACTGTAATTTGTATAGTTTTGAAAAGAGAATATTCGCCATTTAGTGAAGACTTTTTACTATTCATCTGGGTCAAAAAATATACCACTGTTCCAACACTACAAAATACCTCGAGCAAACTATCTGTTGACAAATTGTCAACACGATTTCAGAACATATCGTTCTTGTAAAATACAACTAGATCTTTACTGCCACGAAGTAACGAATGCCACCGACAAGAGACCTCAAAATGTTTCCAGATTTCTGTACTTCCTCACAATCGGCTTTTAACCAAACTGCTTGCCTATGGATTACCGTCTCAGTTGTGTGACTCGATTCGTGATATTCTGTTAGAAAGGTCACTGTTCGTAGTAACTGATAGGATGTTATTTAGTGAAACAGAACTGATATCTGTGGTTATTAGACTCCTGGATTCCTCCCTTAATACTACTTCTTGAAATTTTGTAAGTACACTTTCGTGGCATAGTTAGTGTCTCTCTTCAAGCACCTGCCAGTTGAGGTTGTTCATCATTCCAGTGATGCTATCCCTTGAGTCAAACAAATCTCTGATCATTCGTGCTGCCCTTCTTCCTGTGCAACCGACATGCTCTGTTACTCCTTTTTGCTACTCGTCCTAAACAAGGAAATAATATTCTACGATGGGTCTTACGAGTATTTTGTTTAACATGTTGTTGTTGTCATCAGTTCCTTGGCTGGTTTGATACTCTTCTCCACGATAGACTGTCTTGCGCAAATCTCTTCATTTCTGCGTAACTACTGCAACATACGTCAAACTGAACGCGCTTAGTGGGTCATAGCTCGGAGGACCACTTCTACTTTTACTCTCTTCCGCTATACAAACATCCACAACCAAATTAACTGTTCCTTCATGCCTCAGGATGTCCTATCAAAGGATGCCTTGCTTCACTCGAATCATGAACATTTTTGCTCACCGATTCGGTTAAGTATTTCATTATTTACTCAATCTACCTATCGAATCTTCAGTATTCTTCTGTAGCACCACATGCGAATAGCCTCTACTGTTCTTCTACTTCTACATTCTATATCGATCACGTTTAACCTCTGCATAAGGAGACTACGTAATTCTGAAATTTATACTAGCTGTTAGGTTTTTTTTTCAGAAACGTTTTCTTTCCTATAGCCTGTCTCCATTTTATATCCTTTCTACTTTACCCATCGACAGTTATTTACACTACTGGCCATTCAAGTTGCTACACCACGAAGATAACGTGCTACGGCGCGAAATTTAACCGACAGGAAGAAGATGCTGTGATATGGGAATGATTAGCTTTTCAGAGCATTCACACAAGGTTGGCGCCTGTGGCGACACCTACAACGTGCTGACGTAGGAAAGTTTCCAACCTATTTCTCGGCGTTGCCTGGTGAAACGTTGTTGTTATGCCTTGTGTAAGGAGGATAAATGTGTACCATCACGTTTCCGACTTTGATAAAGGTCGGATTGTAGCCTATCGCGATTGCGGTTTATCGTGTCACGACATTGCTGCTCGCGTTGGCCGAGATCTCATGACTGTTAGCAGAATATGGAATCGGTGGGTTCAGGAGGATAATACGGAACGCCGTGCTGGATCCCAACTGCCTCGTATCACTAGCAGTCGAGATGGCAGGCATCTTATCCGCATGGCTGTAACGGATCCTGCAGCCACGTCTCGATCCCTGAGTCAACCATCTGCACGAACAGTTCGACGACGTTTGCAGCAGCATGGACTCTTAGCTCGGAGACCATGGCTACGGTTACCCTTGACGCTGCATCACAGACAGGAGCTCCTGCTATGGGGTACTCAACGACGAACCTGGGTTTACGAATGGCAAAACGTCATTTTTTTTAGGATGAATCTAGGTTCTATTTACAGCATCGTGATGGTCGCTGATTGCCTGACGATTTCGCAGATAACGTAGAATTCTTCTGGAATTGCATTTTATGATTCCTGTAAGAAATCTGTATTTCAAATGTTGAAACTAATCACTGTATGTACTGAGAACCTCTAACAGCTAAAATCACAAAAGAATAAGAGGACCTACTTATAGGGCTAACGCCAAATTTGTATCATGTTTGACAAAGGTAGCTGTGATGCGATATTAAAAATCAATGCTACGAGTGTTTCCAAAAGTGATGTTTATTCAACTAATACAGAAGGACATAAGATTATTTTTACTCATACAAACCCAGCCCAGATGCATCGGTGGAGTTAATATCACTAAAATGTTAATCACCATTGACTTCTCCCAAACTTCGGAAATACCACAACTCACTAAAATTTAGACTAGTTTTGGACTCAACAAAAAATCTGATAAATATGAGACAATTTACACGTCAATTCGCAGTCGTTTTAAATTTCGTAAAAATTACATTTATTTTGTCTTATGAAAGTGGCAGAATGAGTTGTGGAAAAACTAGTGTAATCAAATATGTTGCTAACATATTACTATACATTCCAACTAGTTCAGTACACAAAGGAAAAACACTGACTTGAAATTAATAAAAATTACAGTACCACTATCCTTCAGGTGGCTTAATTCTACTATGAGATTGTTGTGACCTGACCTTCCTTAAACTGGTGTGAAATTCTAGAGTAGCCAAAAGTTAGTCCGGAGTGAGTTATGCTGAGGAAGGTCGTGTACTTCTACAGTACTTTTAATTCTGTGTGCGCCCTCCGAAAGTATGTTGGTAACGATGGCTGATGGCCATTATTATTGTGAAACTGTATTGTGAACAGTATTTATGAAATAAATGTTTTGGTATGAATACACGACTGTAGCTTATTAACATCTACTTGGCACATAGTCCAAGTGAACTCTGGGACCAGCGTTCCGGAATGGACTGCAGATAGTTTGATTTATGGTGTGTTACTGACGAAATCCACAAGTCAGATTTGTGGCATCATTAAAAGAAGTTTCCGACTTTAATTTTTTATCGACTCCGAGAGCAGAAAACGTCACAGCTGGAAGTAAAAATAATTAAAATGTAGAATTTGTCTCCGTGTTTATTGCTCAGTCAGATTTTGGTAAGATTTTAGAACTGTGCAAAGATTGGCATCATGCTTTAAATGGTCACTAATGTAAAACTGTGGAAGTCCACAAAGCAGACATATATGACTGCAATTGCAATTAGTGAACTCATAATACTTGAATGTAACAACTTCTGGGTATTTATAATGGAGGGATGACATAGTGGGTTCAACCTAATGCAGGAAAAAAATAAGCGCACGAAAAGCCAATGTTTTATTTCCAATATATGTGTTTTATTATTGAAGGCATAGCCGCAAGGCTTGTACTCCTATCTTTGGGAAACCAAAGAGGCCCCAATAACTCCTGCAGCGAGTGGGTTCAGCCATAGGCTATATAGGTGACAAACATCGGTTCGTTGGTAGGATGCTGACAAAGTTCAGATAGTAAGCAAAAGAGATTGCTTACAAAACGATAGTGCAACCCATCTCATGATGTTGCTCAAGCATACGGGACCAGAAGTATACTGAACATATACGCAGAAGGGTTGCAGGTCTGTGACACAAGGGACAGCGTCATGGAACTGCTAAAAACCTGAGCTAGCAGGCGCCTGAAGAGAGCCCTCTGCGACCATGTAGACATGAGCAAACTATATGTAAACTGAAGATGGAGAAGGAGAACAAAGGGAGGGGATCACTCCTGTCAGCTGCATCGGGACATTACGAGGAATCAGCGGCGACGAGTGAAAACGTGTACCGGACTGGGATTCGAACCTGGGATCTTCTGCTTACTAGGGAGGTGCGTTAACCACTGCGCCCTGCGGGACACAGCTTTATCGTAACTGCGCGGACATCTCGACATGTCTCCCATCTGATCCACATTCCCATAGAGCGCCACCTGTCCGCAGACATATCCGAAAGAACAACGTCACACGTTCGTATAAAGAGCAGACTAATTGCGGTGTGCATAAATGCAATTAAGCATTCTTTTCGCGCTTCTTTTGTGGACAGAAGGGAAAGAAACTCTGGTATGTGGCACAGTGGTTAGTATACTTTGCCATACATTTTACTGTGGTTTGCAGAGAAAGAGAGGTAGAAAGTCTTTAGCAACCTGACTGCTGACATCAGGCATGAAACTGGAAAGCACTGTGATATTCTTTATTAATCACTCCACAATTTATGAGAATGTTTGGTCTAGGGGACGTAAACTAAGGTCAAAACGAATGGTCATTTTCCTGGAGATGGCTATTGCAACTAAATGAAAGGCTGTTGCTGTTGCGCCATACGCTTTTCGCTTCTTTAAGTTTGTGAAACATCTTGAATCATACATACATACATACAACACCGTCTTCAGGCCACGAGTGGCCTACCGGGACCATCCGACCGCCGTGTCATCCTCGGAGGAGGATGCGGATAGGAGGGGCGTGGGGTCATCACACCGGTCTCTAGGTCGTAAGATGGTATTCTTGACCGAAGCCGCTACTGTTCGGCGAGTAGTTCCTCGATTGGCATCACGAGGCTAAGTGCACCCCAAAAAATGTCAACAGCGCATGGCGGCCTGGACGGTCACCCATCCAAGCGCCGACCATGCCTGATAGCGCTTAACTTCGGTGATCTCACGGGAACCGGTGTATCCACTGCGACAAGGCAGGAAACCAAGCATCTTGAATGGCCTGTAATATATTTTTATTCCATGCATTTAATGTATGTGTTATATAATATGGATGCCCCGGAGTTGTACTTAGTTGGTCTGTGTGTATCAGGATAGCCGAGTTTCGTCGTTTCTCAGACGCATTTCGACCGATGACCTTTCTATTGATCTGATCATTTATTACTTTTATTTTGATTGCAGGTTCTCTTTGTACATGAAGGTTTTTTCTAAGGCTAGTAGTTACTTGTTGTGATTGTTTAGTCTAACAAATGTCATATCCTGTTCCATGTCAGATGGTTCATATCCATGCATTATTAGATGTTCAGCAAAGACGGATTTGCCATTTTCATACTTTCAGCTTGGTATGTGTTGCTTACTTGCCTCCGTGACGAGGCCGCTAAAGCACGCTGGTGTGGTGGTCTCCTCTCGGAAATAAGCTGGTTCGAATCCTGGTGGTGGAAGAAACTTTCAGTGCCATTATTTAGCCGCAAAGAGGGGTAGAGGTGGTGGCATAAAGTTTCTTGTATGGACAACTGTCTGTAGAATGTTCGACAACCACAGAACTTATGCATCTTTACATTCGAAAGCAAACCACATTCAATAGTGACAATATACTTTGAGTAAGTTAGATGATATATAAATGATATAATCAACAGGATTTTCTTCACTTTAGAAAACAAAAGGAACAATAGGGCCAAGAGAAAGGACCCTTTTCAGCTAGTTAATAAATAGAAATAAAGATACCTCCCAGGTGTGACTGCTCCAACAAGAGGCCATATCTACTAAAAGAAGTATGTGGACTATTGTTTATAGCAGTTCATCAAGTGAAAGATAAATGTTTCTGGAATATGTTTGTTAAGAAGTTAATCAATACACTTCTAACAAGCCGCCCTGTTCATTGATGGAGTAGCGAGAGCATATTGTTTATACCAATTTCATTCCGGTTTCTTTATTGATAATTACTCAACAACGGCAGCTTGATGTCTCTTCCCTCCCCTCACACAAGTATCTTTGTCCACATCGAACTTACAGTTATCCCATGGTGATAACAGCTTTCGCCTCTTGCAATTTAATATAGTCTGCAAATATCAAATATCACGAATAACGCCTAGAATAAATTGTCACTTTCAATTTTTGATTCTATGCATAACAACTGCCGTACTAGAGGAGTGTTTTATAAGTATGGGTGCAATATCCCGCAGTGTGAGACTGAAACCTATCAGAGTGATGGACCTACGTCACATTCCCTTACGACTCCATGTTAACTGTAAATTGCGAACGAAATCAGTATCTTGAAACGTCCTAACATACACTCATAAGATGGGAAATTGCAATAATCCTACTATATAAGTTCGATCAGTAGAAAGAATTAGTCAATTGAGGGGAACAAAGTGCTCCTTCACATAAACTGCAAACGGAACAAAAAACCGATTATTTGTTATATTAAATAATTACAATGTATTGGCATCAATATTCTACAAAACACAAAGTTAATTGCTCATGACAGCTAACAAGACAGGCAAGCGGAGGGATGGCTACTGTATCCTAGCTGCACATTAAATCATTAATCCACCGAGCGAGGTGGCGCAATGGTAAGCAAACTGGTCTCTCATTCGAGACGACGACGGTTCAAAACGCATGTCCGTCTATCGTGCTTTGTGTTTTCCGTGATTCCCCTATATCGCTTCAGGCAAATGCCGAGATAGTTTCTTTGAAAAGGCACGACCGACTTGCTCCCATATCCTTTCCTAATCCGATGGCACCGATTACCTCGTTGTTTGCCGGCCCGAGTGGTCGTGCGGTTCTAGCCGCTGCAGTCTGGAACCGCTAGACCGCTACAGTCGCAGGTTCAAATCCTGCCTCGGGCATGGATGTGTGTGATGTCCTTAGATTAGTTAGGTTTAAATAGTTCTAAGTTCTAGGAGACTGATGACCTCAGAAGTTGAGTTCCATAGTGCTCAGAGCCATCTGAACCATTTTTTGAACCTCGTTGTTTGGTCACCTCCGCCAAATCTTAAATCTTTAATCCACTAAAGCCCAATGATTCGTTTAGAAACTCCAGTGGTCGACTGAAACCCATATCAAAAGATATTAAGGGACGAGTCGGGTTTAGCGGAGCTGTGGCAGTGGAAAGCTTCCTATCCAAACATTGACGGCCATCCGGTGATTGGTACTGCTGTATAGTCGCACCATTCTGCTGTTGCCATACGTCGGGGGGCGGTGGTCGCAGCGGAGAATCAGAATCTCGCTTGTCAGGACTCTTGACACCTTCAAACGCCACGTCGTCCCGAACCAGCGACCTGTCTTCATTCACCATCAAACCAATAGGATCTCTTTCTTCCACCAGCTCCCGACTCGGCTGTTTGCTCCAGTCTATCCGCAAACGCCAATCAGGAATAATGTTACTCTTTTCCGCCAATAGCGTGCCAGTGCCAAGTTTAACAGATCCCCATCCCGGAAAGTCGTCAGTCACGGGCCACGTCTTCGTCCCTAGTTAGTTCTAGAAATACCCATCTGACGTCAGCGGGCGCTGGGCACGTAAGAGCGGAGTTAAAAACTTGTGAATTTGGCTAGACGAAACCACTTTCCAAGACTCGTAGTTTCCTGGCATAAGTTGTGATGTCCCAGGAAGCACGTGAAACTGTTGACCTCAGCCACCTGAAGAGGCGAGTCATGCTACAGGCCGCTAACCCGTTCTTAGTGAAAAGGACCGGTCGGTTCCTGAAGCTTTCGTCGGTGGCCACTGGACACGTTCAAGCCAGCACTAAGCTCCGAGTGCCCGCGGCGCATCCAGAGCAGAGTGCACTCTGTGTATTTCTCATGTAATCTCAGATTGGAACCAATAGCCCCTTTGCCGAACACCACTGTAATTTTATAAAATTGCTACACCAAGCAGAAATGCAGGTGACAAACGGGTATTCATTGGACAAATATATTATACTAGAACTGATACGTGATTACATTTTCACGCAATTAGGGTGCATAGATCCTGAGAAATCAGTACCCAGAACAACCACTCCTGGCCGTAATAACAGCCTTGATACGCCTGGGCATTGAGTCAAACAGAGCTTGGATGGCGTGTACAGGTACAACTGCCCATGCAGCTTCAACACCATACCACAGTTCATCAAGAGTAGTGACTGGCGTATAATGAGGAGCCAGTTGCTCAGCCAGCATTGACAGGTCGTTTTCGATTGGTGAGAGATCTGGATAATGTGCTTTACAGTGTAGCAGTCGAACATTTTATGTATCCAGAAAGGCTGCAACATGCGGTCGTGCATTATCCTGCTGAAATGTAGGGTTTCGCAGGGATCGAATGAAGGGTAGAGCCACCGGTCGGAACACATCTGAAATGTAACGTCGACAGTTGAAAGTGCCGTCAATGCGAACAAGAGGCGACTGAGACGTGTAACGAATGGCATCCCATACCATCACGCCACGCGATACGTCAATATGGCGATGACGAGTTCACGCTTCCGACGTGAATTCACGGCGATGTTGCCAAATACGGATGCGACCATCATGATGCTGTAAACAGAATCTGGATTCATCCGAAGAAATGACGTTTTGCCATTCGTGCACTCAGGTTCGTCGTTGAGTACACCATCACAGGCGCTCCTGTCTGTAATGCAGCTTCAAGGGTAACCGTAACCATGGTCTCCGAGCTGATAGTCCATGCTTTTGCAAACGTCGGTGAAGTGTTCGTGCAGATCAGATGCTTGTTGTCTTGCAAACGTCCCCATCTGTTGTCTCAGGGATCGAGACGTGGCTGCACGACCCGTTACAGCCATGCGGATAAGATGCCTGTCGTCTCGACTGCTAGTGATACGAGGCCGTTGGGATCCAGCACGGCGTTCCGTATTACCCTCCTGCACCCACCGATTCCATATTCTGCTAACAGTCATTGGATCTCGACGAACGCGAGCAGCAATGTCGTGATACGATAAACAGCAATCGCGATAGGCTACAATCCGACCTTTATCAAAGTCGTAAACGTAATGCTACGCATTTCTCCACCTTACACGAGGCATCACAACAACATTTCACCTGGCAACGCCGGTCAACTGCTATTTATGTATGAGAAATCGGCTGGAAACTTCCCTCATGTCAGCACGTTGTAGGTGTCGCCACCGGCGCCAACCTTGTGTGAAAGCTCTGAAAAGCTGATCGTTTGCATATCACAGCATCTTCTTCCTGTCGGTTAAATTTCGCGTCTGTAGCACGTCATCTTCGTGGTGTAACAACTTTAATGGCCAGTATTGTACATTTCCCTGTAATGAATCAAGGTAATGAGACTAAGTGTCCTGCCTATCGCCAGTCGTGATAACGGGCAGATAAATTTAGTACAAATGGAAAATGCAAGCCAGACGGCTTCTAACCGTCGATGGCAAACTGGTAGTAAACTTTTTATGTACCAAGAAATTCTTAAGTAAATTAAATAAAATGTTCCTTCCAAACATATTGTAAATATATATTTCAATCATGGAACGTGAAGTACGGTGTAGAATGCAATATATGTCTACCATTCGCAACTGTGATATGATGAAGAAAGGTTGTGTGTCAAAATGAAAATTTAACTCTGCAGCGGGGTATGAGTTATTAAACTGTCATACATTTGCTGTTCGTGTGCAGTGACTGACCAACGGAAATAGTCAGGAAAAAGAGGAGGCAAGTGCTGGCAGGCTGATGGTGCAAGTCAGACTCTGAGTGGTGCACGCGTGGTTCTGCTGTGAGTGCACCAGACGGGAAAGGCAAGGCTCCGGTACTGAACCGGTGCTGTGCACACTTCTTCTACTAAGGCAGCTCCACGTGTCCCTCGATTAAGCAACAAAAAGCTGATTTACATTTTTCAAATTAATGTTACCATAATATACCATAATAAACGACCCATGCACATTTACATCCAACCTATTAAGTACTCTTATTGAGAATTAATCGCAGAGGGAAAATTAATGTTCAGAAAATGTGGTTATAGTCCAATTATAAGTATCATACACTAGAAACAGCAAACGAGACAGAAGTGAGGTTTAAATCTTCCACTTAATATCGCTATGCCCCCTGCTAAATTTTAATCCTTCTATTTGAAAATAGTCAAGGATTTTACCCTTCTATACAGAGTTCCTTTAAATTCCTTAACCCTCCCAAGAACAGCTCCCCAACACTGTAATACCTCCCACAAGCCAGTTAAAGACTCCACTATAAGTTACTTCACTATCAGCGGTATTGCTGCTCTTAAGCACTCCCAACAAGGGATGTTCCATGTTCATTCATTTCACATAACATTGATGCTAAGAGTTTGAACATCGATGTTTCAATATCGATAATGATTATTTGAAACAAACACAAAATATCGAGCTTGGATTATGTCCAAAAAGACCGGTACTTGTTATAACTATCGATAATTTCTTTACCGTTTAAGCGAATATTTTCCTGAACATCCTCTTATCGACGTCAGTTCAAATGGTTCAAAAGTCTCTGAGCACTATGGGGCTTCACTTCTGAGGTTATCAGTCCCCTAGAACTTAGAACTACTTAAACCTAACTAACCTAAGGACTTCACAAATATCCATGCCAGAGGCAGGATTCGAACCTGCGACCGTAGCGGTCTAGCGGTTCCAGACTGCAGCGCCTAGAACCGCACGACCACTCGGGCCGGCAAACAACGAGGTAATCGGTGCCATAGGATTAGGAAAGGATATGGGAGCAAGTCGGTCGTGCCTTTTCAAAGATACTATCTCGGCATTTGCCTGAAGCGATTTAGGCGCTCCAGACTGTAGCGCCTAGAACCGCACGGCCACCCCGGCTGGCTTATCGACATCAGTGCGATGGGAGAAACAGTAATAGACTGTGTTTTTTTCCACATGCTCAGTTTGTCAGCAAAAAAGTTATTTTGAAAAGACTAAGAAACAGTTTAGGTTGATTACTGCTGTGAAATGGATTACAATGTGGTTTGAAGAAAGTGTGGCAGCAAGTGATGAAACTGAACATGTAAAACTTCTTTATTTAAATGATTGTGTCTGTATTTAAATTGCAGGATGACTGAGAAGATAAACTTCTACGTTATTTGATTCTGGAACAGCTGAGTAAAACTCAACGTACTGAGCTACTTTGTCTTTACTTTTTATTATCATGCCAACACTGACCCACAATATTCTAGCGCAACGCAGTCTGATTGCTAAAAAAAAAAAAAAAAAAAAAAAAAAAAATCCTGACTTCAAACAATCAAGTCAAAAGAATGGCACTGACTAAAAAGAAATCTTAACAATGACCTATACATTACATTAAGCACTTACCGCACAAAAATGAGCTACTGCAATACAGCGAGAGTCAATACGCCAGTTAAATAAAAGATTCAGACTACTGAAGTCACTAACTACTAATAGGCATGTTGTTAGGAAAGGAAAGATTTTGTTGCAAACCAAATAATGCATTTTTTTGCTTAAGACTGTGACATCCAGTTCAATCACGAATATAAATCGTCATTGACATCTAGTACAAAGGTATATAATCTTGAATAATATTCAATCTCCAAGTGGAACATGTACAGATCGTTAGCCTACGCTAACACTCCAGACCTCTACCTCCATCACACATCTAACATCCATCACTGCTGGCTGTTCACCTCCAACTGCCCAACAGTACTTCCATCACTGCTCGCGACTAACTTTCAACTGCCCAACGCTACTGGAGATTAACGTCCAACAACGAGTCCAACCAGCCACAGAGCCTGTTACAAAGAAAGCGCAGTCAGAGATCCAATGCAAAGCGCTACACAGCGCTGCCAATACAAAAGCAGCCCTCTTACACATGTTAACATATTAGCCATATCAACGTTGTTCGGTGCTAGATTCAAGAACACATAATTTCAAGATCCTTTAGGATGGGCAACACGTCGATAGATTACAGAAAATTGAAAATATGAAGCAGCACAAGAACACAATGATTTGCAAACTCGGACACGAACGGATCTACTAACGCTATTCAGATGTGATTTGAAAGCACGCCTGCTAGATCTTAAACAAGATCTATTATAAGTATGAAACACCATCATCGGCTCTACCCATGCAAAAACAACAAAGGCTGCACTTAAGTTTTAAAGCTTCATAGCCACATCATCGCTCTTGAAAGACTGTTTTCAAAAGCAGTAGACTGGAGGGAAATTCTGTCATGTTATTTTAGAAACATTGTCTTGAGGTTCATTGTAATCGCTCATCGATGTTTAGATGTCGATGATAAAATCGAAATCATCATCGGTCATTTGTTAAGATCGCATATCCTCACTCCCAACAACTGAGTGGTCTCACATTCACAACTCAGTCAGTGACTGAGTGATTACACATTTTTATATTTACTGAGGCGGACCACTTATATTTAGTATCCTTCTACATTGCCCATTTGGGATAGAATACCGTTTTGTTCAAGATAGTTCATTGCATCTGAACTCAGTTTGTTTGCGATGGTTTCGCAGTTAGGTTTGCTTAGTCATTTCGAATATTTGTTACATACCAAACGAAAAGAGGCATATTCGCTAAATTTACGTTTCGTCACACTATGGGAGGCAGCAATTTTATGGTTTAACGTCCCGTCGATGACGAGGTCATTAGAGATGGAGCAGAATTTGAATTATAGAAAAATGGGGAAGCAAATCGGCTGTCCACTTCAAAGTAGCCATCCACACATTCGTGTTATTCGATTTAGGGAAATAACGGAAAACCTACATCTGGATGGCCGAAAGAGAATTCGATCGCCGCCGTCTCGAATACGAGTCCAGTACCTCGCTACTGCAGCATCTCACTCGCTATCAAACTATGGCACCAGATCTATTTTTCAGTATTTAAGTTTGTATCTTCCAAGTTTTCAGGAAACAACTAAACACTGTAAACATGTTCGCCTGTAGAGCTTAACGAGATGTGCCTCGAAACGAATGGAATGGGCAACTTGCCACACACATGACAGAGACTGTCTTTCAGTTCGCTAACATTGGTAATGGAGTGTTTCAAGCATACACGGTTCTTTGAAGTAGTTCTTGATTGCCGCGATGTTTGAGCCGACAGCCACCGACCGCGAGATCATAGGATCCGCATTGTCAATAGATTTACTACAATAACAAAAAAAATTGATATCGAAAAAGTCGTAATCAATGTGGTGAAAATGTAATAGGTTCGTGCATACCTTCGTAACGTTTTTCCATAAGTTTAATAAACGTAACAGATACACATAACAGAGACTTCAGTCATAAATAATATATTCTCCTTCATTATTGACAACAGTGTGCCAACGCTGGGGTAACTGATACCGCGAGTGTAGAAATCACGTGGTTTTGAGGCGAAGAATCCGTCGAGCTACGTTGTGAGCGCATTTTCATACAGAAAGGAAGTTCCCTGAACGCTGCTCGATACAGTGTGGAAAAGATGAAAATCTGAGGGCGCAAGATCAAGTGAATAAGATGGGTGCGGAATGACTTCCGAACCTAGCTCCTGTGTAGTGTTTTTTGTCAGTCTAGTAGGGGGCAGTCGGGCATTACCGTGAAATAGTATCAATTCACGCAGTCTTCCTGGTCGTTGTGCTTGGACTGCGTCTGTTAGACATCTCAGTTGTTGACAGTAAATACCAATAGCGTTGGTTAGAACCCGGGGAAGCACTTCGTAGTCTACCGCACAGTCGCTGTTCCAGCAGATGCGTAACATTATCTTCTGTGACTGCACGCAAGTCTTCGTAAACGGTACAGGACAAGAATGGTTGGTGTTGTTCACAAGCCAACTGATGATGAGCAAGCAGAGATGCACGTATGACCACCCGCAGAATTTTGTGCTTAGGGCATGCGCTAACTATACATCAGATATTTGAACCTTCTCCATTGCATGCAAATGTCGCACCATGCTGGAATGATCGCAGTTCATGACATTTGCCACTTCTCGCGTATACTGATGTAGATCATTGTGGATTAATGAGTGTAAACGATCTTCATCAAACCCCTCAGGTCTTCCTGAGCGTGCAAAGGCACTAACGTCAAAACGCTTCTTAAAATGCGCAAACCATTTTCTTGCGGTGCTCTGTCCAGTGGCATTAACCCCATTGTTGTTTTTTGTTGTTGTCTTCAGTGTAGAGACTGGTTTGATGCAGCCCTCCATGCTACTCTATCCTTTGCAAGCTTCTTCATCTCCTAGTACCTACTGTAACCTACATCCTCCTGAATCTGCTACGTATATTCATCTCTTGCTCTCCCTCTACGATTTTTACCCTCCACGCTGCCCTCCAGTACTAAATTGGTGATCCCTTGATGCCTCAGAACATGCCCTACCAACCGAACCCTTCTTCTAGTCAAGTTGTGCCATAAATTTCTCGTCTCTCCAATTCTATTCAATACCTCATCATTAGTTATGTGATCTATCCATCTAATCTTCAGCCTTCCTCTGTAGCAGTACATTTCGAAAGCTCCTATTCTTTTCTTGTCGAAACTATTTATTGTCCACGTTTCACTTCCATACATGGCTACACTCGATACAAATACTTTCAGAAACGACTTCCTGACACTTAAATGTATACTCGATGTTAACAAACTTCTCTTCTTCAGAAACGCTTTCTTGTCATTGCCAGTCTACATTTTATATCCTCTCTACTTCGACCATGGTTCAATGGCTCTGAGCACTAAGGGACTTAACTTATGAGGTCATCAGTCCCCTAGAAGTTAGAACTACTTAAACCTAACTAACATAAGGACATCACACACATCCATTGCCAGTCAACATTTTTTATCCTCTCTACTTCGACCATTATCAGTTATTTTGTTTCCCAAATAGCAAAATTCATTTACTACTTTAAGCGTCTCATTTCCTAATCTAATTCCCTCAGCATCACCCGATTTAATTCCAGTACATTCCATTATCCTCGTTTTGCTTTTGTTTATGTTCAGCTTATACCCTCCTTTCAACACACTGTCCATTCCCTTCAGTTGGTGTCACTAAAACATCGGATTCCAACAATCAATGGTATGTACGTACAAGGACATAATGAAAAGTAATACTTCCGAATTTTTTTAAACTCTATTCTCAATGTTGGCAGGGATATTACGTGCCATACATTTTATTCGGTCAGCTTTCCCGCTTTGCTTACAGAAGGTGGAACCCTCTGTCACTAGAGGGCTCTGAATTGCATCGGTTAACATGGCAGTGTGTAGTTTAAGTATGTCGATACGTAAGAAACAGTGTGCTACAATGAATTTTGTAACCGCAGAAAACATCCTTCAGCACGATAATGCCAGATCACACACAATCGGACGCCTTGGGATCACTGTTATCGATCATGTTCCATACATTTCCAGCTTGGCTCCATCCGATTTTGATCTGATTCCAAAACTTAAAGAACACTTTAGGGAGTTCACCTTAATAGTGATAAAGTAAGGCAAGCATAGATGAGATTGTGGCCCCGTCAATTAAGTTAAGCATTCTGCAGCGACGATATCGACAAACTGGTCTCTCATCGGGAGACATATGTTCGTCCCCAAAGTGAATACATTGAGATGTAAATACGTAGAAATGAAGAATAAAGATGTAGCTGTTGTTTTATGTAAAAAGCTTCAATAGTTTGCATATAAAAAATTCGGAAACATTACTTTTTAGCAGGCCTTCGAATAATTAAGCCCACATTCCAAATTCGGTGGCCGTAGCCTAGTCTTACGTACACCACCTGACAAAAAAAGACAAGCACCCAGAAGACACACGGTCGGATGTCAATGGAATTTCGTACACGTACACACCATCAGTGAGTATGTAATTGGTGACAGTTATAATTCTCTCTGACAGATAGGCCGATCTCCAGAGTGCAATAGTATCGGTCGAGTTCAGTTTATCACAAGGCCTGTTAGCAGATATAATGGCGTAAACAGCGTCAGATCTTCTTCAGTTTATTGGCTTTTGGGTCTTTCTCATTCAGCTGTCTCAATAGTGGAATGTCAACTATCACGATACGAACGTATGGACAACGCAACACCCGTCTCCGAGTGGAGAAAATCACCGACCCAGCAGGGAATTGAAACCGGACACTTGCGCTTGGCAATCCGCGGCGTTCACTGCGCAGCTGCCCTGGCGGATTTACGTCAGATTTTGTAAGATCTCTTTGAGGGACATTGAAATGCCGTGTACTCACGTGAGAAAGCTTTATCATCACTTTACAATTTGAAGGAAGCGTCACTACGTGTCCCCATTTCGCCAGCTGGCCGAACCGTGCAATATCCAGATTTGGGGGACATCCACATGTGACAGTGGCCCAATGTTGGACGACATGGGAACGTTAGGGAACGCATACTCATAGTGAAGGTTCTGATGAATGACGTGTGACCGCAGAAAAGGAGGACTGCCATATGGTGTACCAATCACATTGTAACCCCTTCACATGTGTTGTTGGCCTCGAAACCGGATAGTAATGGGTTCCCTGCAACGACATTATCAGCACAGGATAGCTTGAAAGAGACCTCATCATGGATCTTCTTTTGACAAGCTTGTCGAATTGAGTAGTATCCAGATTTGTTGGGCATTCGGATGTCACTGTGGCCCATTGTTGGACTGTAT
The DNA here is from genome assembly GCF_023897955.1 of Schistocerca gregaria. Classification (NCBI taxonomy): domain Eukaryota; kingdom Metazoa; phylum Arthropoda; class Insecta; order Orthoptera; family Acrididae; genus Schistocerca; species Schistocerca gregaria. The sequence goes on from NC_064921.1 coordinate 1,004,089,202, forward strand.
GGGACTCGTTGTCAAGGTTCCAGTCAACCACATCAACAACAAAGGAGGACCACCTTATCGCGCACCAAGTAAGTCAGAATCTCTTCGAAAAATCAACGCCTGCCATTGAGAACAAGTAATGGACTTAATGCTACATTCTGTGTCACCCCACATCATTGGTCGGAGCAGTGGCTGGGGTAGGTAATTATCGACCTATGCATAGGCTGCCAGTAATAGTGGTACACTACGGCTGCACTTGAAGCAATACTCGACCGGGAAGCACAGACTGGCGATGAAGTTTGTCGTGGTTCTGCACTACATCAACATCTACTTCTACATCTATACTTCATAAGCCACCTCACGGTGTGTGTCGGAAATGATTTATGTATCAACGAGATATACGTAGGAGGATGCAAAATTTTGGTTGACTCCTTTAAGTACGTATGCTCTCTGAGCTTTAACGGTAAACCACACCTCGATGCAAAACGCCTCTGTTGAAGCGTCTGCCACTGAAGTGGACTGAGTATCTCTGTGACACTTTCGTGTTTACTAAATGAACTTATAACGAAGCATACTGCTTCCAGTAATTTTCCGGTTTGCAGGCAGATCCCATCAACATTCTGTCATGATATTTCGGCCCAGAGACGTCCGGCCATCCTCAGGTGAGTAGACGATGTGCTGAAGAGACGTGATGCAGTCACGGTATTTATAGCGAATTCCGCGCATGCGAATCGTACTGGCGGCTTAGGAAATCCAGTTATTAAAATTATTCGGTCACAACGGAATCGACATGCTCAGTCGATACTCAGCGATTAGATTGTTCTTACTTTACCACTGAGGGCAGCACACACAACTTGGCTGCCTCGCGCATGTCACCTCCTAACGCAAGCTCCGTAAACCGCCAGCACGATTCGCATGCGCGGAATTCGCTATAAATACCATGACTGCATCAGATATCTTCCGAACTTCGTCTGCTCACCTGAGGATGGCCGGTCGTCTCTGGGCCGAAATATCGTGGCAGAATGTTGATAGGATCCGGCTGCAAACCCGAAAATTACTGGAAGAAGGAATACGCCGGGAAAATTTCAGGAGTCACAAGCGTACTGCTCTTTGGTTCAAATGGCTCTGAGCACAATGGGACTTAACATCTGCTCAGTATTAAATTCTATTACATGCCAAATAACTGATAACAGGATCTATGGGCTATACGAAGGGACGTTAAATTGAATATAAGAACGGAACTGGTCACTTAGCTTTGTGAAAGTAAAAGCGTACTTAGTTTGAATGACTGTACCGACGTATAGTAATGAACCATAGTCCTTGCTACAATATCTTTGAGTGACGAACTATAAAAATCACGGACACTTTAGTGCCGTAATGGCTGAGAGTAACTGTAGGATAAGCCCTCATTTTCACTCCATACAAAACGCAAACATTCATGATCATTTAATTATTATTGAATGTTGTTAATAACAACTAAAGTGATTTCCATAATTACGTGTGTATTTGTAAATAATAACTAACATCCAAAAGACGTTATTAACTATCTTGTATTCGGTAAAGCAGCAACAAATGCAGGGTGATCGACTGAGCAAAAAGCTGACATTACTTATTATTACGAAAACCCGAAATTTCGTCGCCATTGCAGTGAAGATGTTTGTGATCTGGGGTCCAAATGGCTCTGAGCACTATGGGACTTAACATCTGAGGGCATCAGTCCTCTAAAACTTAGAACTACTTAAACCTAACTAACCTAAGGACATCACACACATCCATGCCCGAGGCAGGATTCGAACCTGCGACCGTAGCGGTAGCGGGGTTCCAAACTGAAGCGCCTAGAACCGCTCGGCCACTGACGCCGGCCCGCTGCTCCATCTGATGTGTAGACATAACGTAAAGTCGGGTATACAGGGTGGTCCATTGAGCGTGACCGGGCCAAATATCTCAGGAATTAAGCGTCGAACGAAAAAACTACAAAGAACAAAACTCGTCTAGCTTGAATGGGAAAACCAGATGACACTATGGTTGGCCCGCTAGATGGCGCTGCCATAGGTCAAATGGATGTCAACTGCGTTTTTTAAATAGTAACCCTCATTTTTATTACATAATCGTGTAGTAGGTAGAGAAATATCAATGTTTTAGTTGGACCACTTTTTACGCCTTGTGATAGATGGCGCTGTAATAATCACGAACATATGGCACACAATTTTAGACCAACAGTTGGTAACAGGTAGGTTTTTTAAATTAAAATACAGAACGTAGGTACGTTTGAACATTTTATTTCGGTTGTACCAATGTGATACATGTACCTTTGTGAACTTATCATTTCTGAGAACGCATGCTGTTATAGCGTGATTACCTGTAAATACCACATTAATACAATAAATGCTCAAAATTATGTCCGTCAACCTCAATGCATTTGGCAAGACGTGTAACGACATTCCTCTCAACAACGAGTAGTTCGCCTTCCGTAATGTTTGCAGATGTAATAACAATGCGCTGACGCATGTTGTCAGGCGTTGTCGGTGGGTCACGATAGCAAATATCCTTCAACTTTCCCCACAGAAAGAAATCCGGGGACGACAGATCCGGTGAACGTGCACTCTATGGTATGGTGCTTCGACGACCGATCCACCTGTCATGAAATATGCTATTCAATACCGTTTCAACCGCACGCGAGCTATGTGCCGGACATCCATCATGTTGTAAATACATCGCCATTGTGTCATGCAGTGAAACATCTTTTAGTAAGATCGGTAGAACATTACGTAGGAAATCAGCATACATTACACTATTTAGATTGCCATCGATAAAATGGGGGACAATTATCCTTCCTCCCATACTGTCGCACCATACATTAACCCGCCAAGGTCGTTGATGTTCCACTTGTCGCAGCCATCGTGGATTTTCCGTTGCACAATAGTGCATATTATACCAGTTTACGTTACTGCTGTTGGTGAATGACGCTTCGTCGCTACATAGAACGCGTACAAAAAATCTGCCATCGTCCCGTAATTTCTGTTGTGCCCAGTGGCAGAACTGTACACGACGTTCAAAGTCGTCGCCATGCAATTCCTGGTGCATAGGAATATGGTACAGGTGCAATCGATGTTGATGTAGCATTCTCAACATGGACATTTTTGAGATTCCCGATTCTCGTGCAATTTGTCTGCTACTGATGTGCGGATTAGCCGCGACAGCAGCTAAACACCTTCTTGGGCTTCATCATTTGTTGCAGGTCGTGGTTGACGCTTCACACGTGGCTGAACACTTCCTGTTTCCTTAAATAACGTAACTATCCGGCGAACGGTCCGGACACTTGGATGATGTCGTCCAGGATACCGAGCAGCATACATAGCACACGCCCGTTGGGCATTTTGATCACAATAGCCATACATAAACACGATATCTACGTTTTCCGCAGTTGGTAAACGGTCCATTTTAACACGGGTAATGTATCACGAACCAAATACCGTCCGCACTGGCGGAATGTTACGTGATACCACGTACTTATACGTTTGTGACTATTACAGCGCCATCTATCACAAAGCGAAAAAAGTGGTCCAACTAAAACATTCATATTTCTTTACGTACTACACGAATATGTAATAAAAAATGGGGGTTCCTAATTTTTAAAAAAACGCAGTTGATATCCGTTTGACATATGGCAGCGCCATCTAGCGGGCCAGCCATAGCGCCACCTGCTTTCCCCCTTCAAGCTAGATGAGTTTCGTTATTTGTAGTTGTTTCGTTTGATGCTTATTTCGTGAGATATTTGGCCCGGTCACCATCAATGGACCACCCTGTACACACTAGACAATAACATCAATATCTTACGTCAGAGAAGTTGATGACAGCAGATCGACGGAGGGCGGCTACAGCTGTCAACCATATCTGGTATGGATCTCAGACTGAGGAGCATTATTCAAATAATGGTCGAACGAGTGGTTTGTAAGCTACCTCCTTTGTTGATGAACTGCATTTCCCGAGGATTCTCCTAGTGAATCGCACTGTGGCACCGCGCGATTAATTTCATGTGGTCATTCCACTTCAGATATTTCCATGCGCATATTACTAGATATGTTCTGGAAGTAGTTGCTTCCAGTGATTATTCTTTAATCTCGTTATCATACGATAGAGGGTATTTCTGTCTATTTATACGTTACATTTATGTTGACAGTAATTGCCGCTCCCTGAACCAAGTATCAATCCTCGCAGCTCTTCATGCCTATCGCCACAATATCTCAGCCTTCCGACTTCTCTGAATATAACAGCAACATCTGGTAAAAGCCTAATGGAACCTCCGACGGATACCTCCTAATATGGTATCGGACCTCCTTTTGGCCGGGCCGGCTGGAGTGGCCGAACGGTTCTAGGCGTTTCAGTCTAGAAACGCGCGACCGCTACGGTAGCAGGTTCGAATCCTGCCTCGGGCATGGATGTGTGTGATATCCTTAGGTTAGTTAGGTTTAAGTAGTTCTAAGTTCTTGGTGACTGATGACCTCAGATGTTAAGTCCCATAGTGCTCAGAGCCATTTGAACCTTTTGGCCGGCGTAGTACAGCAGCTCCACATGGCACGGACACAAGTATTTGGAAATATTCAGCCATTGGATCGGAGGATATCCTCTCTGGTTCCGGGTGGCTAGCGGAAATGGTAAAGACTGCCAAGCAAGATCGTAAGACATGGGAAAGAGCCACCGTGGTACAACAACCGAGTTAGAAAACTGCTGCGGAAGCAAAGGGAACTTCACAGCAAACATAAACATAGCCAAAGCCTTGCAGACAAACAAAAATTACGCGAAGCGAAATGCAGTGTGAGGAGGGCTATGCGAGAGGCTTTCAATGAATTCGAAAGTAAAATTCTATGTACTGACTTGGCAGAAAATCGTAAGAAATTTTGGTCCTATGTCAAAGCGGTAGGTGGATCAAAACAAAATGTCCAGACACTCTGTGACCAAAATGGTACTGAAACAGAGGATGACAGACTAAAGGCCGAATTACTAAATGTCTTCTTCCAAAGCTGTTTTACAGAGAAAGACTGCACTGTGCTTCCTTCTCTAGATTGTCGCACAGTTGACAAAATGGTAGATATCGAAGTAGACGACAGAGGGATAGAGAAACAATTAAAATCGCTCAAAAGAGGAAAGGCCGCTGGTCCTGATGGAATACCAGTTCGATTTTACACAGAGTACGCGAAGGAACTTGCCCCCCTTCTTGCAGCGGTGTACCGTAGGTCTCTAGAAGAGCGAAGCGTTCCAAAGGATTGGAAAAGGGCACAGGTCATCCCCGTTTTCAAGAAGGGACGTCGAACAGATGTGCAGAACTATAGACCTATATCTCTAACGTCGATCAGTTGTAGAATTTTGGAACACGTATTATGTTCGAGTATAATGTCTTTTCTGGAGACTAGAAATCTACTCTGTAGGAATGAGCATGGGTTTCGAAAAAGACGGTCGTGTGAAACCCAGCTCGCTCTATTCGTCCACGAGACTCAGAGGGCCTTAGACACGGGTTCACAGGTAGATGCCGTGTTTCTTGACTTCCGCAAGGCGTTTGACACAGTTCCCCACAGTCGTTTAATGAACAAAGTAAGAGCATACGGACTATCAGATCAATTGTGTGATTGGATTGAGGAGTTCCTAGATAACAGAACGCAGCATGTCAATCTCAATGGAGAAAAGTCTTCCGAAGTAAGAGTGATTTCAGGTGTGCCGCAGGGGAGTGTCACAGGACCGTTGCTATTCACAATATACATAAATGACCTGGTGGATGACATCGGAAGTTCACTGAGGCTTTTTGCAGATGATGCTGTGGTGTATCGAGAGGTTGTAACAATGGAAAATTGAACTGAAATGCAGGAGGATCTGCAGCGAATTGACGCATGGTGCACGGAATGGCAATTGAATCTCAATGTAGACAAGTGTAATGTGATGCGAATACATAGAAAGATAGGTCCCTTAACATTTAGTTACAAAATAGCAGGTCAGCAACTGGAAGCAGTTAATTCCATAAATTATCTGGGAGTACTCATTAGGAGTGATTTAAAATGGAATGATCATATAAAGTTGATCGTCGGTAAAGCAGATGCCAGACTGAGATTCATTGGAAGAATCCTAAGGAAATGCAATCCGACAACAAAGGAAGTAGGTTACAGTACGCTTCTTCGCCCAATGCTTGAATACTGCTCAGCAGTGTGGGATCCGTACCAGATAGGGTTGATAGAAGAGATAGAGAAGATCCAACGGAGAGCAGCGCGCTTCGTTACAGGATCATTTAGTAATTGCGAAAGCGTTACGGAGATGATAGATAAACTCCAGTGGAAGACTCTGCAGGAGAGACGCTCAGTAGCTCGGTACGGGCTTTTGTTAAAGTTTCGAGAACATACCTTCACCAAAGAGTCAAGCAGTATATTGCTCCCTCCTACGTATATCTCGCGAAGAGACCATGACGATAAAATCAGAGAGATTAGAGCCCACACAGAAGCATACCGACAATCCTTCTTTCCAAGTACAATACGAGACTGGAATAGAAGGGAGAACCGATAGAAGTACTCAGGGTACCCTCCGCCACACACCGTCGGGTGGCTTGCGGAGTATGGATGTAGATGTAGATGTAGATGTCTTGCGTCCGAGATTAAGGCGGAGCTCACCACCTGCAGCGTCATCGGTAGAACCAACTGTGGTCCCTCGGTACACAGCCGAGTGGAGGGTCTGAATCAGAGGCTCAGGCGGTTCTGTGACTGCGTAGGCTGCAGATTCCTTGACTTACGCCATCGGGTGTTGGGTTTCCGCGTTACGCTTAATAGGTCAGGAGTCCACTACACACAGGAGGCGGCTACACGGGTAGCGGGGGCTGTGTGGAAGGGACTGGGCAGCTTTTAGGTTAGAGGATATCAGGGAACGACAGAAAGGACGCTCGTCTAAAAGGGGGCAGGTAAAACACAGTAAGGTAGTTGTAGAAACGCTCGATACTGTAGTTGTGGCTGTGTTGGGAAAGAACCAGAGCTCGAAGCCCTAATAGAAAGCACTGAAGCTCAAATAGTTATGGGTATAGAAAGCTCGCTAAAGCCGAAAATAAGTTCAGCCGAAATATTTTCAAACGATCTAACAGTGTTCAGAAAGGATAGTTTAAATGCAGTTGGTGATGGAGTATTTATTTCTGTCAGGCATAGTTTGCCTTGTAGTGAAACTGAAGCAGATAGTTACTGCGAAATAGTATGGGTAGAGGTTCTACTTGACAATCGGAGTAAACTGTTAATTGGGTCGCTTTACCGACCCCCCCCCCCCCCCCCGACTCAGAGGGAACAGTTCAAAGAAAAATTGAGTCTCATTTCGAACAAGTACCAAGCCCATAAAATAACAGTCGGTGGCGACTTCAATGTACCCTCCATATGCTGGAAAAATTGTACGTTTAAAGACGGCGGCAGGTATAAAACGTTATCCGAAATTGTACTGAATGCATTTTCACAAATTATTTTCAACAATTACTTCATGAGCCCACTGGAAGTGTAAATGATTGCGAAAGCACTCTTGACCTCTTGGCAACAAATAGTCCTGGACAAATAGTGAGTATTGTGACGAATACAGGGATTAGCGACCACAAGGCAGTTGCTGTTAGACTGAATAACGCAACACCTACAACCATAAACAAGAAACGCCAAGTATATCTATTTTTTAAAAAAGTTGATAAAAATGCTCTTAACGCCTTTTTAAGAGACAGTCTTCACTCCTTCCGATCTGATCATGTGAGCGTAGAAAAGTTCTGGAATGATTTAAAAAGAGACAGTATCGACAGCAGTTGAGGAATATATACTACATAAATTAATAAGTGATGGTATTGGTCCCCCATAGTACACAAAACTGGTCAGATTGCTGTTGCAGAAGCAACGAAAAAAGCATGTCAAATTTAAAAGAACGAAAAATCCCCAAGACTGACAAAGTTCTGCAGAAGTTCGAAATATAGCGCGCACTTCAATGCGAGATGCTTTCAATAATTTCCGCAAGGAAATTCTATCTCGAAATCTAGCAGAAAACCCAAAGAGATTCTGGTCATACATAAAGCACACCAGTGGCAAGACACAATCAATACCTTCATTGATGACAGGGCCACCAGAGCAGAGTTATTAAACACCGTTTTCCGAAACTCCTTCACCAAAGAAGACGAAGCAAATATTCCTGAATCCCAATCAAGAACGACTGCCGAGATGAAAAACATAAATGTAAATATCCTCGGAGTAACGAAGTAGCTTAAATCACTTAATAAAGCAAAGGCCTCCGGTCCAGATTGTGTACCAGTCAGGTTCCTCTCAGAATAGGCTGCTACAATAGCTCCATATTTAGCAATTATATACAACCGCTCACTCACAGAAAGATCGGTATCTAAAGACTGGAAAATTGCTCAAATCACACTAATACCCAAAAATGGAAGTAGGAGTAATCCCCTGAATTATAGGCCCACATCACTAACATCGATTTGCAGTAAGGTTTTGGGATATATACAGTATTCGAAGTACCTCGGAGAAAATGATTTATTGACAGAGAGTCATCATGGTTTCAGAAAATATCGTCTTGCGAAACACAACTAGGTCTTTATACTCATGAAGTAATGAGTGCTATCGACAGGGAATGTCAAATTGATTCCATATTTTTAGACTTCCTCACAAGCGTCTTATAGCCGAACTGCGTGCCTATGGAATATCGCCTCAGTCGTGCGACTGGATTCGTGATTTCCTGTCAGAAAGGTCACAGTCCGTAGTAATAGACGGAAAGTCATCAAGTAAAACAGAAGTAATATCCGGCGTTCCCGAAGGAAGTGATATAGGCCCTCTATTGTTCTTGATCTATATTAACGACGTAGGAGCCAATCTGAGTAGTGCCTTAGATTGTTTGCAGCTGATGCTGTCATTTACCGTGTTGTAAAGTCATCTGATCACCAAAAGGAAATGCAAAATGATTCAGATAAGATAGCTGTATGGTGTGAAAAGTGGCAATTGACCCGAATAAAGAAAAGTGTGAAGTTATTCTCATGAGTACTAAAATAAATCCACTAAATTTCAATAATTCGATAAGTCACACAAATCTGAAGGCTGCAAATTCAACTAAATACTTATGGATTACAATTGCAAATAACTTAAATTGGGACGATCACATAGAGAGTGTTGTGGGTAGAGCAAACCAAAGACTGCGATTCATTGGCAGAACACTTTGAAGGTGCAACAGGTCTACTAAAGAGACTGCTTACGCTACCCTTGTCCGCCTTATTCTGGAGTATTGCTGTGCGGTGTGGGATCCGCATCAGGTGGGACTGACGGATGAAATCGAAAAAGTACAAAGAAGGGCAGCTCGTTTTGTATTATCGCGACGGGATCTTCTCATGAAATTTCAATCTCCAATTTTCTACTCCGATTGCGAAAACATTCTGTTGGCACTCACCTACATAGGGAGAAATGATCATCACGATAAAGTTTTTGCGCGCGCCATTCGAGAGTGGAACTGTAGCTTGAAGGTGGTTCATTCAACCCTCTGCGAGGTACTTTATTGTGAGTAGTAGAGTAACCAAGTAGATTTAGATGTAGATCCTGCCTCTATAGCCGCCCATAATAGCGAAAGTGTTGCCAGTCCAAGATTTTGTGCTCGAACCGACCTCTCGATTTTGTCCGATAAATGTTCGATGGGATTCATGTTGGGCGATTCGGGTGGCCAGACCAGTCGCTCGAATTGTCCAGAATGTTCCGACATGGCGTATTCTCATCCATAAAAATTCCACCGCTGCTCGGGAACATGAACTCCATGAACGGCTGCAAATGGTGTCCAAGTAGCCGAACGTAACCATTTCCAGTCAATGATAGTTCAGTTGGATCAGAGGACCCAGTCTATAGCATGTCGACACAGCCCACACCATCATGGAAGCACCATTAGCTTGTACAGTGCCTTTCTGACAACTTGGGTCCGTGGTTTCGTGGGGTCTGCGACATACTCGAACCCTACCATCGGCTCTTACCAACTAAAATCGGTACTTATCTGACCAGACCATGGCGCTGTTGGCGATGTCGTGCAGATAGCAAAGGCACTCGCGTCGGTCGTCTGCTGCCGTAGCCCATTAACGCTAAATTTCTGCGCGCTCTCCTAACTGACACGTTCGTCGTACGTGCCACGTTTATATATGATGTTATTTCACCCAAAGTTGCTTGTATGTTAGCACTGACGACTATAGGCAAACGCCGGGCCGTCGGCCATTTCTTGTCCGTGGTGAGAGATAATGCCTGAAGTTTGGTATTCTCAACAGAGTTTTGACACTGTGGGTCTCGGAATGTTGAATTACCTGATGATTTCTGAAATGGAATGGCCCATGCATCTAGGTCCAGCTACCATTCCGCGTTCAAACACTGTTATTTCCGTCGTGTGGCCATAATCGCATTGGGAATCGTTTGACATGAATCACCTGAGTACAAATGACAGCTTTGCAAATCCTGTATCCTTTTATACTTTGTGTAGCGATACTAGCGCCATCTATTTAGATACATATCGCTGTCTCAAGACTTTTGTTCGCCTAAGGGTATATTGTGCAGAGTGGTGGTCCTGTAACACTCTGTTAGGGTACCCCGAAGTTACTTTTACGTCTGGAGATTTCTCTCTATTTCAATTACAGAGTTGGTCTAATATTCCTTACACCCGTATTTTGTTCATTAGGCGACAGTGCGGACTGTATCTAAAGCCTTCCGGAAGTCAAGGAACACGGGATCTACCAGCGTGCCTGACACAGCCGCTTTCTGTGTCTGGTGGACCAACAGACCGAGCTGGGTTTCATACGGTCATTGTTTTCGGAACCCATATTGATACCTAAAGCCGGTCACAGTGGATGAGGGGCTCCAGGTGCTTCAGTCTGGAACCGCGTACCGCTACGGTCACAGGCTCGAATCCTGCCTCGGGCATGAATGTGTGTGATGTACTTAGATTACTTAGGATTAAATACTTCAAGGTTCTAGGGGACTAATGACCTCAGATGTTAAGTCCCGTAGTGCTTATAGCCATTTGAACCATTTGATAACTAAAGAGCAGATTTTCGGTATCCAAAAATGTCATAATACGCGAGCATAAATATTTTCCAAAACTGCACAATTGACCGTCGTCAGAAAATGTGTGTTCAAATGGTTAAAATGGCTCTGAGCACTATGGGACTCAACTTCTGAGGTCATTAGTCCCCTAGAACTTAAAACTAGTTAAACCTAACTAACCTAAGGACATCACACACATCCATGCCCGAGGTAGGATTCGAACCTGCAACCGTAGCGGTCTCGTGGTTCCAGACTGCAGCGTCTAGAACCTCACGGCCACTTCGGCCGGTCTGTGTTCAAATGTGTGTGAAATCTTATGGGGCTTAACTACTAAGGTCATCAGTGCCTAAGCTTACACACTATTTAACCTAAATTATCCTAAGGACAAACACACACACACACACCCATGCCCGAGGGAGGACTCGAACCGCCGCCGCGAGCAGCCGCACAGTCCAGAGGACTGCAGCGCTCGGCTAATCCCGCGCGGCCATCGTCAGAAATATAGACGAATAGTTCTTCTTGAAACGGGGATGACACTATTCGAGGTGACGTTGGACGGCCATTATCACGGTAATCTGAGGATAGGTTCCATTCTTCCAATGCTTTGGAGACGTACAGCGGTGTTATTCTTGGCGTCATAGTGTGGGAAGCCATCAGATATGACTTCCGCTCACAGCTGACAGCACTACGATAAATCACGGAAATTTCATGTCCCCATGTGCTACCTTTCACGCGACCGTCTCATTGTGCCATATTTCAACAAGACAATCCTCGTCCACAGGTGGCAAATCGGCTCTCTGAACTGCTTGCATGACAATCACGTACACCATGGCCAGTAAGATTATCAGATCCATCCCTAGTACAACGTGCTTGGTACCAACTTGGACGTAAATTCCGCCCCTGTACCAGAACGCAGGATGTCAAGGACCGGCTACAGCAGTTGTGGCCAGCCTTCTAAGGGGAGGATACGATGTCTTCAAGACGCCCTTCCCAGCCGAACCAGACCGAGCAGTCAGCCCAGGGGGTGAGCAACATCGTATTCGTAAGTGGGCTCATATTGACACGTTATTTGTAAATTTGACTCGATTTCGTAATATTGCAATAACGTCACATACCGTCTCAATCGACGAAGATTCGATTCGTATCCTCCTCCCCTTTCTGGTGCTTCATTTTTTTTATGAGGAGATGTATAACTTCAAATCCATTTTTAAACATCGATCAGTTCCAAATAACTCCTGACCTATTCCTTTGTTATAACGCTATTTTTACATCATGGCCACGAATCAATAATAAAAATGCTGGGTTATCAGAGAACGGTTTTTCGCAACGCAATAGCGTGCATTAGAGGCAGACAGCGGTTGGTGGCTGACACTGCAAAGCCCGATCAAACGTGTCCCTTATCTCGCTCTCTCTGGGAAGATGCTGGTGTCCGCTGGCAACTGTTTTAGCACGTTAGATGTGTAAGTAGGCTGTTTAGGTTTTTATGTTGGTAACGCCACGTAGCGCTCTCTATGAAAATCACTGGCTGTGCTGTGTGCAGTCTGTGGCTGGTTGGCATTGTTGGAATATTCGCTATTGTAGTGTTGGACGCGTAGCGTTGCGCAGTTGGAGGTGAGCCGCCAGCAGTGGTGGATGTGGGGAGAGAGATGGCAGAATTTTGAGAGCGGACGATCTGGACGTGTGTCCATCAGAAAGAGTAAATTTGTAATACTGCATATCATGAACTGATATATATATATATATATATATATATGATGACTTTTGAACATTATTAAGGTAAATACATTGTTTGTTCTCTATCAAAATCTTTCATTTGCTAACTATGCCTGTCAGGAGTTAGTGCCTTCAGTAGTTTGAATCTTTTAGTTAGCTGGCAGTAGTGGTGCTCGCTGTATTGCAGTAGTTCGAGTAACGAAGATTTTTGTGAGGTAAGTGATTCATGAAAGGTATAGGTTATTCTTGGACATGTAACATGTGAAACATCCCCTTACAAAAATTTTATACATGGCAGTGCTGGAAAACCTCTACGTTACTTGATTTTCAAACATCTGAGCAGAACTGAACGTACTCAGACATTTCTCTCTTTACTTATTCTGATCAACACTAAACCGACACACAATATTTTTAGCACAACGCAATATCACTTTCAATAATCCCTACAAAAGAATAGCCCTGATTAACAATAACCAATTGCCCCACATTGCAATAGCGAATATTCCAACAATGCCAACCAGCCACAGACTGCACACAGCACAACCAGTGATTTTCATACAGAGCGCTACGTGGCGTTACCAACATAAAAACCTAAACAGCCTACTGTCAGATGCGATGGTAAGGCTTATTACACTTGACTTAAAGAGCGGTAATTAAATTTTTTACCGCCAAATTCTCGCCAATCAATGTAACGATACAGCAAAGAGAAGTAGAGTGGCAACAGTACCTACATTTCCGTTCCTTCAATGTCCATATCTGTTTCCTGTAGTTTTTAAATGTGAAGATACACGATGCTCATTTAAGACTCAGTTTCGTTCATTACTGGTTACTCTAAGAACGCACACCTCCGAGATGATTTTCCTTGAAATGTGGAAACCGAAATACACTCAAGCGCCAAGGAAACTGGTATAGGCATTATTCAAATACAGAGATATGTAAACAAGCAAAATATGGCGCTGCGGTCGGCAACGCCTATGTAAGATAGCAAGTGTCTGGCTCAGTTGTTAGATCGGTTACTTCTGCTGCAATGGCAGGTTATATCAAGATGTGAATGACTTTGAACACGGTGTTATAGTCGGCGCACGAGCAATGGGACACAGAATCTCCGAGGTAGCGAGGAAGCGGGGATTTTCCTGTACGACCATTTCACCAGTGTGCCGTGAATATCAGGTATCCGGTAAAACATCAGATCTCCGGCATCGCTGCGTCCGGAAAAAGATCCTGCAAGAGCGTGATCACTACAACTGAAGAAAATCGTTCAGAGTGATAGAGGTGCAACCCTACAGCAACTTGCTGCATATTTCAATGCCGAGCCATCAACAAGTGTCAGCGTGCGAACCATTCAATGAAATATCGTTGATGTGGGCTTTCGGAGCTGAACGCCCACTCGTGTACCCTTGATGACTGCACGACACAAAGCTATTCGCCTCGCCTGGCCCTGTAAACGCCGACATTGGACTGTTGATGACTGGAAACATGTTACCTGGTCGGACGATTCTCATTTCAAACTGTATTGATCGGATGGACGTGTACGGGTATGGAGACAACGTCATGAATCCATGAACCCTGCATGTCAGCAGGGGACTGATCAAGCTGGAGGAGGCCCTGTAATGGTGTGGGGCGTGTCGAGTTGGATTGATATGAGGCCCTTGGTAAGTCAAGATAGACTCTGGCAGGTGACACGTACGTAAGTAACCTGCAGCCATTCATGTCCATTGAGCAATCTGAAGGACTTGGGCAATTCCAGCAGGACAATGTGACACACCACAGGTCCAGAATTGCTACAGAGTGGCTCCAGGAACACTCTTCTGGGTTTAAACACTTCCGCTGGCCACCAAACTCCCCAGACATGAATATTACTGAACATATTTGGCATGCCTTGCAGCGTGCCATTTAGGAGAGATCTCCACCCCCTCGTACTCTTACGGATTTATGGACAGCGTTACAGGATTCATGACGTCAGTTTCCTCCAGCAGTAGTTGGGACATTAGTCGAGTCCATGCCACGTCGTGTTGCGGCATTTCTGCGTGCTCGTGGGGGCGCTACACAAGTGTACCACTTTCCTTGGATCTTCAATGTACAACACTTATGTCAACAAGACAAGACTTGCTGACTAATGTTGCGTAATCAAATTTTTTGACTGGCAGAACAAATTTGCTTTTGTTGTCTCAGCATGGTGGTGTGTTAAAAAAAAAAAAAAAGACCCACTGTGAGTAGCTTGTCCTTGTTGGTACAACAACAGAAACGCTATCATCGTAGCCATTTCCATCGTTCAACATTTTTCTCTTTTTGAAAACAAAATATAAATCTGTCACCCATTACGTATTTCTTCTACTTATAAGATTTATAGATTTTTCCATCAGTTACTTATTGCAGTATAAGGAAACATGGATTCTTCTTGTTGGATGATGAAGAACGTGAAGAGTCTGGGCGAGGGCAGAAGCACAAGACGCACTGAAAGGCTATCGACATTTGAGAAAGTGCAGCGCTATCAAATCTTGAGTGTAAGACGCAGCAACATATGTAGAGTGACAGAGCTGGTTTCTCTGAAGGATTGCCAAATATATTGACTGTCGAGATTCTCGACTATCATTGATGGTGAATTTGACTTTCTCAACAGGTGCAGAGTGCTCGAGATACACTACTGGCTATTGAAATTGCTACACCACGAAGATGACGCGCTACAGAAACGAAATTTAACCGACAGGAAGACGATGCTGTGATATGCAAATGATTAGCTTTTCAGAGCATTCACACAAGTTTGGCCCCGATGGCGACACGTATAAGGTACTGACAGGAGGAAAGTTTCCAACCGACCTCTGATACACAAACAGCAGTTGACCGGCGTTGCCTGGTGAAACGTTATTGTGATGCCTCGTGTAAGGAGGAGGAATACGTACCATCACGTTTCCGACTGTAGCCTATCGCGATTGTGGTTTATCGTATCGCGACACTGCTGCACGGGTTGACCGAGATCCAATGACTGTTAGCAGAATATGGAATCGGTGAGTTCAGGAGGGTAACATGGAACGCCGTGCCGGATCCCAACGGCCTCGTACCACTAGCAGACGAGATGACAGGCATTTTATCCGCACGGCTGTAACGGATCGTGCAGCCACGTCTCGATGCCTGAGTCAACAGGTGGGGACGTTTGCAAGAAAAAAACCATCTGCACGAACACTTCGACGCCGTTTGCAGCAGCATGGACTATCAGCTCGGAGACCACGGGTGCTGTTACCCTTGACGCTGCATCACAGACAGGAACGCCTTCGATGGTGTACTCAACGAAGAACCTGAGTGCATTAATGACAAAACGTCATTTTTTCGGATGAGTCCAGGTCCTATTTACAGCATCATGACGGTCGCATCCGTGTTTGGTGACATCGCGGTGAACGCACATTGCAAGCGTGTATTCGTCATCGCCATACTGACGTATCACCCGGCGTGATGGTATTGGTTACACGTCTCGGTCACCTCTTGTTCTCACTGACAGCCCTTTGAACAGTGGACGTTACATTTCAGACGTGTTACGACCCGTGGCTCTACCCCTCATTCGATCCCCGTGAAACCCTACATTTCAGCGGTCGCCCTTTTTAAAAACGTCCGCGGACGGTGAGGTTCTCGCCGCCGGCGCGGGCAGGGTGCGCCCGGCGTGCCCGCAGGAAGCCGCGGCTGCAGCTGCGCCCCGCCCTCGCCAGCCCGCCGTTCCGTTCCCACGAAGCCTCAGAGCGAGGCCGTGCTCCGCTGCCGCCTCTGCTGCACTCGCTGCTCCGCCACTGACGTTCCGGCCGGTTCAGATGCGTAGTCTCACCGTACCTGTCGCGCCAGGCTCGCAAAGGTCAGCTACCGGTAACTGAAGGTGAGGGGATTGGTGTCTAGGAGACATGGGCGAATTTTATGACGTTCACAGAAACAGAATCATTTTAATCATTATTCTCGGAATCGTTCGAAAATGTTGTCACCTTACGCTTCTTTATAGGTCTAATGATTTTAGTCGCTGGAATCGTACTCAGAACTAAAAAATGGTTCAAATGGCTCTGACCACTATGGGACTTAACTTCTGAGGTCATCAGTCCCCTAGAACGTAGCGCCTTTAACGTAACTAACCTAAGGACATCACACACATCCATGCCCGAGGCAGGATTCGAATCTGCGACCGTAGCGGTCGCGCGGTTCCAGACTGTAGCGCCTAGAACCACTCGGTCACTCCGGCCGGCCCCCCAGAACTAAGAAAACATTCGTATGTACCCCCATCCAGATTCTCATTCTCACTAGGAACATCTGAATAATCATCTTCAGAAACCTCTAAAAGTGTTTCAAATTCATTTATTTTCCTTCGTGTTCTGAATAGGGCCATCTCTAAAAGAAGGAGGAACTTCGAGACGAAAACAGCAACTGTTTAAAGGACACAACGTAATCGAAATGCTAAAAAGCAAAAAGTACATGAAGGCACCTAGCTAGACGAAGTACTTAAAATGTGTGGGGAGATCAAACAGCTTCTGCAACGAGACTCCGATGCATTTGCACTGATCAGCCTGAACGTTACGACCGCTTGCCTAACAGCCGATACGCCCACCTTAGTCAAGGATAACAGCGGCGATGCGTCGTGGGAGGGAAGCAGTGAGACCTTGGTAGGTCGCTGGAGGGAGTTGGCAGCGCATCTGCACACACAAATCACATGATTCCTGTAAATTCTGGGGAGGGCACAATTAGCTTTGATGCCACTTTCAGTCACATCCCAGATGTCTTCAATAGGTTCAGATCTGCTCAGCTGGGGGACCAGTACATGAAATGGAACTCGCCACTGTGTTCATCGAACCACTCCATAAGACTGCTGGCCTTGTGACATGGCTCATTACCTTGCTGAAAGATGCCGCTGACATCGGGAAACATGATCGTCACGAAGGGGTGTACGTTGTTTGCAACCAGTTTATGATACTCTTCGGCCGTCATGGTGCCTCACACGAGCTCCACTGCCCTATGGATGCCCACGTGAATGTTCCGCAGAGCATGGGACGTAACGTCTGAGGTCATCAGTCCCCTATAACTTAGAACTATTTAAACCTAACTAACCTAAGGACGTCACATACATCCATGCCCGAGGCAGGATTCGAAGCTGCGACCGTAGCGGTCTCGCGGTTCCAGACTGAAGTGCCTAGAACCGCTCGGCCACCTCGGCCGGCTACAAGTGTTGTCAAGTATCTGTTCACCTGGAAGACGTCGGATTCACGCCCTCCCATCGGCGTGATGAAGAAGGTACCGGGATTAATCAGAGAATGCGACGCTCTGCCACTGCATCAACGTACAGTGCCGATTATCACAAGCCCATTTCAGTCGTAGTTGCCAATGTTGCGCTGCATATGAATCGGTCGTCAACTTCGGTCCACTGTGTGTTCAGATACATCTGTACTCTGTCGAGCATTAAACTCTGGTGTTAGTTTCGCCAGAGTTCGCCGCCTGTCCTATTTTACCAGCCTACGACGTCCGACATCTATAGTTAAGGTTGGCTGCTCAATCCCGCGACGTGTGGACGTGGTTTCACCCTATTTTCGCCACTTGTTGAGGACACTCACCACAACACTGCTCGAACAATTGATACGCCGTGCAGTTTCCGAAATGCTCGCATCGAGTCTCCAGGCCATCACAATCTGCCCTCGGTCAAACTCAGATAGATCGCGTGCCTTCCTCTTCTACACAGGAACAGCGCTCTCACTGGTACTACATGCGTCGTGCATGTGTCTGAAAAGCAGTCATTCCTCGCCAGGTGACGTTGCTATCTCCTGGACGGGTGTATACCGACAAGAGGTTGGTCGTCATAAGGTTCTGGCTGATCAGTGTATATACATAGGGGTCCAAAAAAATGTATTTAAAAAAGTCCATAACTTGCAAACCAATTGACGGAATTGTCTCATTTTTAGTGAAAGTGTAGCTTAAAGTCCAACTTAAAGATATCACTGGAGGTGTTCGAAATGGTCACCATTAACATCCACACACAAACGATGCCGCCGAACTGCAGCACGAACTACTGACTGCCACGTGTTCAGTTGGATATTTGCACATGGTCTAAACATTCATGGTGGTGTCTGATTGTTCTATATCGTGTCTCCCTACCACTTTCGCGCAACGATGCTCTGAGCGTGTTTTTTAGGGAATTAACTAGTTTGAACCTGGGACCTGTTGTTGGTAAGGAGACGCCAGACCACACATGACATGTAGAATTCAGAAGAGTTCAGTGAGACTAGCGATGATATAACCAAATACTAAATGATCTCAGCGTCAGCTCCACTGCACTCCCTGTAAAAGAATCTTAATACTAACTAAATTTAGTGGAAAGGGTTCAAGGCTTTTCTATTTTTAGTTAGCTGGTAAAATAACGTCGAAAAAGCAGTTAAGTTTACCATTGATAATTTTATTCTACTCACAAAACCTCGTTTATAAATTGCAATATAGATAAAAGGAAATGTTTCAATACAGGATGGTAAAACCAACTGCGTTCAACAAAAATGTGAAAGAATATTCCCTGAGTGGTTTTCCAAGTTCTACAATGGATCGAAAGATGACCTGTGCCATATCACATCTATAATCTATGTTTAAATTAAGTTTCACAAAAGAGAAAACTATCAAAATGGTCTACAGTGACCCTCAATTATCTTTAATTACTAATCTAACCTGTCGTAAATTACAGTGGCTGATGTGGCTTCTCAATAACTATAAAAATAGAAAAATCATCGCGTTTCAGATCTTAACTTCAAGTGGCAAATGTGAACACCATGAGTTTTAATTAACGATGGACACTAGTATTACGCAAAAAAGGGGGTGTAGCAGATGAGACTTCTGCAGTTCTGAGTGAAGCCTTATGCGCTCAAAAATGCGGCATCGCGTGCGTTCATTACCTTGTCGGTGTTTAGGCAGCGTCAGGGCGACAGCGGCCGGCGCACCAGCCATGCAGCTCGCCGTCTCGGAACTACCTCTCCTCTAACTTTTCCTTACTACAATTTACCGAAGTTGGTTTAAAAAAAATTATCTGGCTATGTTTTCATCTGACCAATCAGGGTCTCAATGTTAACCTTAAGCTCCGCCTACAAAAATTCTGTCTATCCAATGAGAAACGTTATACTTTTCGTGGTGGGGCAATGTTTTTAAAGTTTGCAACGTAACAGAGACGCTAAAAAGTCTCACGCTAAAACGTGCGGGTGGTGAGCCCTAGTGGTTAGCTGGAGACGTGGGTGTCCGTCCCTTATCGTAGGGCCTTCTAGCTTAACACGGTTCTGCTCTCGGCTTCTGTCCTCGTTTCTCCCCTCGGAACTGCGTCTGCCTCACGGTGGGAAGGTACGACAATCATTTAGGCATTCTTGTGTTAGTCTGTGGTATTCCATTTGCTCACTCGTTACTCGTATTACTTTGGTTAATTTAATGTCACGATTTATTCGGAGCTATGTGACAACTAGTAGATTTGCTTATTATGTCAGGGTTTTCATGGAAGGTGTTGGATTTACCTGACACCTTACAGTGGATGTACGGTGGATTCTCGAAGTTCATCCAACGTGCGTGGCTTTTGTCGATACACGACGTCCTTTAGTGTTCCCCACAGATAAAAGTCCCGAGGAGTTAGGTCTGGTGAACGTGTTGGATACTCCACAGCACTTCTACGGCCTATCCATCCTCCTGGTAGATTTTCGTCGAGATGCGTCCTAACACGATTTTGGAAGTAGGCTGGGGCACCATCTTGTTGAAAGTAAACTCTTCCGTCTCCGTACAAGTCTCGGATGGCAGGTAAAATGGATGCCTGAAGCTTCTGAAGATACACCTCACCGGTAACTGTGCCGTCAAAGAAGAATGACCCAATCAAGCCACGGTAAGACAACCCACATCACATGTTTACTCCTGGCAAATTCACGGCTTTGTCTACATGGACTTTCGGACTTTCGGCGGCCCAGTAGACGCAATTGCGGCGATTTATTGTACCATTGAGTTTGAACTGTGCCTCATCAGACCACACAATCATCTCTGCAAACTCTTCATCGTTGCGCACCATGTTAGTAAACCACTCACAGTACTCCATTCTATGATCTGGGTCGTCCTCTTTCATTGCGTGTAGCAATCGTGGGATGTAGCAATTCCACTTTGCTGCCTTCAAAACTCGCCAAACACTTGAGCGAATCACTCCAGTTTCACGGGCACACTGTCTCACAGACTTATGTGGTGATCGAATGAATTGTTGTAACACAAGACGCGAGTTAGCTTCGGCTTCGGCTTCAAATTTGTCTCGAATGCGACGAATCGTTAAACGTGTCGGTGGCTCTGTTTGATACTCATTTCTCCATTGCCGTTGAACCTCATTAATGTTTTCGTACTTAAAATACCACTTCAAAACTGACTTCCTTCCATCGAATGTAAGCCTTGCGCCAGCCATGTTTACTCGAGTAACTAGGTGCAACTAAGTACAAACCAATATCTGGCGACTGTCATCTGACAAAACAAAACAACGCAATACAACGCTTGTGTGACGATTGCCGGAACTGCGAACTATTACACTACCAAAGATGAGACAGCTCCGTCAATTAGTTTGCCAGTTATGGACTTTTAAACAGTGGATACATTTTTTTGGACCCCTCTGTAAGCACCGATACGAATGGAAGCGATTAGTGTGGCATTCGTGCCTTTCCGACATGCGTGCTATAAATGCGGAAATATGAACTATGGCGACGTTATTACCAAATGCGTCCAAGCAGAACCGATATGCTGGTATTCTATTCTAGGCTGCCCAAGGACAAACACCGGTAGACATCCGTCGGAGAATGAAGAACGTCTATGGGGTAGCATGTTTGTCGAAAACCATCGTTGTGGAATAGTGCGCCAAGGGCGTTGCTGCTTCATAATAACGCACGTTCTCGTACCGTAAACGTCACAATGCAGAAGTTACGCCAACGTAAGTTGGAGCACCTGCTTTATACTCCTCTCCCCATGCGATTACCACGTCTTCAGCCTGTTAAAAAAGGCCTGAAGGGTCGACGATTCCTGTCGGAAGAGGACGTACAGCAGGCAGTTACAGATTTCTTCACGCAGCATGACACGGTGCTTTACCAAACACTATCTTCAACCGCGTGCGTCGGTGGAACGATTGCCTTCATGTTCACGGCAATTTTGCCTCACTGTTATACCGATTCTAGATCGTAAGACCTTCTAATGTAAACTTTTTATCGCTCCTTATGTAGCACATCTGATGGCATCTGTAGACAGGGTTTAAAAAACGAAACATACCTCGATATCTTTCCGTAATGGATGGCGAGTGAAACACACTCCCATGTTTGTCCCTCAGATTGTCACTATCGATATCTGAGTGCTTACACAGTGCAAAGAATAGCGTTGAACATATTGCTTTCAATGTAATGCAGAGATGCGCACATCATGTGTATTCACATTTCCACTTAGATGAAATGTTGATTCATCACTGAAGACGGCACGATCCAGAAAATTTTCGTCGTCGTGGAAGAAAATTTGTTTTGCAAACTTGGCCCATTAACCAAAGTTTGTAGTCTTTACCTGTAACAACTGCAAACGATAAGGACGTAGTTGTAAGCGTCTCTTGAAAAGTCTCCACACAGACGTCACTGGAATTGTTGGTCCACGACTAACCTTCCGAACTGATTTCTTGGGGCTTCGTTCGTTCGCCACGTTCTTCATTCACGCTTCGTCGTTCCATACTCTTCCCACTGCGCACAGGTACGTATTCAAACAAAACTGTTTCACTTGCTCTTTCATTTGACGTATTATTTATGACTGTAAGGTAACTGTAGTAAACGCTACAAAGCCTTGAAATCCGTATATTCGTTTTGAAACACCCTGTATATTCTTACCTGATTGTTATAGGCAGTACAAGAGTATATGCAAATGATTTATGATGTAATAACTATGATACTAATGCTATAATAACCGTGTCACAAAATCAAAGCTTACAGAGAGAAGACGAAGAAAACAGAAACAAAGGAAAAGAGGAAAAGGAGGCAAGGTATTATTGCGGGTGTAACTCTTTCGGCAGCAATATTACGACTGCTGATTTTGGTGCACTAAGAAGGAAAAAGCACGCCACCATTTAAATATAAAAGCTTTTAAAATTGTAGAGCTGTCTCAATAAAGAAAAGTCACAGGCGACTTGTGGCTGCTCTAATGTTTTAATTTCAAAAAGTCGCGATGCCTGCGCTTGGTATATAAAAGCGTTTAATTTGTTTACAATACTGGAAAAAGAACTGTGTCTTTTGTAGAATACGAAATGAGACATGTGCATATCAGCTTATAGGTACAGTATTTTCACTTAAAATTAGGCGCGCTGAAGTATTGGGAGGGATTTCTGTCTAATTCAGAGCGACGTGTAGAAGGGATTGGCTCAAACGCTAGCTGATCAGTCGATGCGATGTAAGGCCTGTTTGAGAATTGAAATGGCTCTGAGCACTATGGGACTTAACATCTATGGTCATCAGTCCCCTGAACTTAGAACTACTTAAACCTAACTAACCTAAGGACATCACACAACACCCAGTCATCACGAGGCACAGAAAATCCCTGACCCCGCCGGGAATCGAACCCGGGAACCCGGGCGTGGGAAGCGAGAACACTACCGCACGACCACAAGCTGCGGACTGTTTGAGAATTAGTAGCGATCAGTTTGAATCTTGTTTTGTTATAAAGAGCACGAATATCTTCGTCAATATAATACAAAGCTCTTATCTTCTACTCTGCTTGTCAGGTACAATTAAAGGTCTTCTGAGTACATATGGCAGTCGAAGCGTGAACATATTGAATATATGCCGTTAAAACATGACGAAAATAGCTTGTAGAAACATAGAAATGGTCTATCTTTGAAGATCAGGTATGTTCTCATCTGGCTTTCTTGCCTGCGAATCTCTGACTACTCTGGGGTGACGACTCCAACAGTTCCATTTATTTAAGTGGACACCGAGATAAGGTATCAAAGGATGTACAGTACGCATACGTTTCCTGAATTTTTTGGTAGTTCCGAAGGTACTGCACAGAAGAGATTCATCAGTTCTCTTTCTTACTCGAATTAAGTATTATTTCATTTGTAACATATTGTCACACCTGCGTAAAACTGAGAATTATGACGTTTTTGAAGAATGGACATCTCTTCTATAGAAATCAACACGGATTTCTTCTATATTCATCGATATGATGGTCAACTGTGGTCCTGAAAAGAACCAAGATGATGTTTCTGGTGTGAAAGGATCAGCCGCCAGAGAAACCTGACGCTCACTGCAAGAACACCAAAACGAAAATCTCCGCTCGAAACAACCTAATTCGCAAACTAGCGGGGACACAGTGGGGATCACATCGACAAGCTATTCGCTGTTCTGCAATGGCACTGTGCTTTTCTACTGCTGAATATGCTTCTGCAGTCTGGTACGGGTCACCTCATGCCAGACAAGTAGACATTGCTCTCAACGAAACCTGCAGGTTGATCACAGGTTGCTTAAGACTTACCCCAACTGATAAGCTCTACTGCCTGGCTGGAATAGCGCCACCATGGGTACGCAGAACAGTGGCTGCCAACAAGGAGAGACTGAAAGTGGAACAGGACAGTGCCCATCCACTGCACGGGCATAATCCACCACAGCAACGGCTGAGATCGAGATAGAGCTTCCTAAGAACATCAGAGAAGCTCACCATTTCACCAGATAAGGCAAGGCTGGAGTTATGGAAGAAGTGGACGTCTCACCTGCAGATGCCAGAAGCTGAAGAACTACCACCTGGACACAACGAGAGCTGGCTGGTGTGTAAATCTTTAAACAGATTACGATCAGGAGCTGGACGATCCAGAGACAACCTGAAGAGATGGGGCTTCATAACAGAAGATACGTCCTGTGATTGTGGACAAGAACAAACCACAAGCCACATGCTCCAGTGCCTTTTGTGCCCTACATCCTGCACGGAGATTGATCTCCTGCAAGCCACTCCAAGCGCCTTGGAGGTTGCAAAGTACTGGGCACATGTAATATAAATACAATTTGTGTATATATATGTACATATTTATTGGTGTGTATGGCTACTGTAAAATTGTATGTTTCTGATTCGAGAATAATAATAATAACACGGATTCCGCAAACAGAGCTTTCGTAAAACTCAACTCGTTCTGTTCTTCATGAGACATGAGATTCGCAGTGCTGAAGACAACAACGCTCTGATTGATACCGTGTTCCTTGACTTCAGGCAGGAATTTGACACCGTCTCGTACTGCTGTTTAGAGAGAAAAAGAAAAACGAATATCGGACCATATTTGCGAGTGGATGCAGACAGACAACGCGTCGCACTTAACGGAACAAAATCGACAGATGTAAATGTAATTTCTGGAGTAGCTCGAGGAAGAGTAATAGGACAGTTACTGTTTACATTGTACACAAATGGCCTAGTAGAAAGTGTCGGAAGATCTTTAACACTGTTCGCAGATGAAGCGATTGTCTATAATAAAGTAGCAGCGCCATAAGACATTATCGATTTGTAAAATGACCTGCGGGGGATTGGTGAGTGCTGCAGGCTCTGGCAGTTAACATTGAACGTAAATGAATGTAACATTTGCGCATACACAGGAAAAGTAATCCACTAATGTACAACTACGCTACTGATGACAAATTGCTGGAAATAGTAACTACCGTACAATGTCTAGGCGTAACTATCCAGAGCAACCTTAAGTGGAATGACCACATAAACACAAACAGTAGAAAAAGCAAATGCCAGACTGAGATTTATTGGAACAATCTTAAGGAAATGTACCTTACCCACAAAGGCAGTGGCTCACAAGGCGCTTGTTCCGCGGATTCTTGAACATTGTTCACACCTGCATCTACATCATACTCCGCAAGCCACCTAATGGTGTGTGGCGGAGGTTACTTTCGGTACCGATACCTGATCCCTCCAACCCTGTTCCTCTCGCGAATAGTGTCTGGGAAGAATGACTGTCGGTAAGCCTCTGTATTGATATATATATATATATATATATATATATATATATATATATATATATATATATATATATATGATGTTACAAAAAGGTACGGCCAAACTACTTCTCTTCAAATCACATTAATCATGGAATGAAAACACACACCCACAGAACGTAGCAGCGTGACTTCAAACACTTTGTTACAGGAAATGTTGAAAATGCCCTCCGTTAGTGAGGATACTTGTATCCACCCTCCGTCGCATGGAATCCCTGATGCGCTGATGCAACCCTGGAGAATGGCGTATTGTATCACAGCCGTACACAATACGAGCACGAAGAGTCTCTACATTTGGTACCGGGGCTGCGTAGACAAGAGCTTTCAAATGCCCCTATAAATGAAAGTCAGGAGGGTTGTGGTCACGACAGCGTGGAGGCCATGGAATTGGTCCGCCTCTACCAATCCATCGGTCACCGAATCTGTTGTTGAGAAGCGTACGAACATTTCGACTGAAATGTGCAGGAGCTCCACCGTGCATGATCCACATGTTGTGTCGTACTTGTAAAGGCACATGTTCTAGCAGCACAGGTAGACTATCCCGTATGAAATCATGATAACGTGCTCCATTGAGCGTAGGTGGAAGAACATGGGGCCCAATCAAGGCATCACCAACAATGCCTGTCCAAACGTTCACAAAAAATCTGTGTTGATGACGTGATTGCACAATTGCGTGCAGCCTACACATGTTGATTGTGAAAATTTACAATTTGATCACGTTGGAATGAAGCCTCATCCTTAAAGAGAACATTTGCACTGAAATGAGGATTGACACAATGTTGGATGAACCATTCGCAGAAGTGTACCCGTGGAGGCCAATCAGCTGCTGATAGTGCCTGCACACGCTATACATGGTACGGAAACAACTGGTTCTCCCGTATCACTCTCCATACAGTGACGTGGTCAACGTTATCTTGTACAGCAGCAACTTCTCTGACGCTGACATTGGGGTTATCGTCAACTGCACGAAGAATTGCCTCGTCCATTGCAGCTGCCCTCGTCGTTCTAGGTCTTCCCCAGTCGCGAGTCATAGGCTGGAATGTTCAGTGCTGCCTAAGACGCCGATCAATTGCTTCGAACGTCTTCCTGTCTGGTCACCTTCGTTCTGGAAATCTGTCTCGATATAAACGTACCGCGCCACGGCTATTGCCTATCAAATGGGCATCTGCCAACTCCGCATTTGTAAACATTGCACTGACTGCAAAACCACGTTCGTGATGAACACTAACCTGTTGATGCTACGTACTGATGTTCTTGATGATAGTACTGCAGAGCAATGAGTCGCATGTCAACACAAGCACCGAAGTCAATATTACCTTCCTTCAATCGGGCCAACTGGCGGTGAATCGAGGAAGTAAAGTAAATACTGACGAAACTAAAATAAGCTCTAACATGTAAACTAAGCGTTTCCGGACACATTTCCACATAACAATTTTTCTTTATTTGTGTGTGAGGAATGTTTCCTGAAAGTTTGGCCGTACTTTTTTGTAACACCCTGTATATGTATATGGTGGGAAGTAATATGTTGTTCGACTCCTCCTGAAAAATTCTGTCCCGAAATTTCAATAGTAAATCTCTTCGGGATGCACAACGCCTCTTCTGTAACGTCTGCCAGTGGAGTTTGTTTAGCATCTCCGTAACGCTCTCTCGCTAGCTAAACGATCCCGTGACGAAACGCGGAGCTCTTCGTTGGATCTTCTCTCATAGGTGAACAATACTCAAGAATCGGGCGAACAAGCGCCTTATAAGCCACTTATTTCGTGGATGAGTTACATTTCCTTAAGATTCTTCAGATGAATATAAATCTGGTATCTGCTTTTCCCACTATCTGTTTTATGTGGTCATTATACTTAAGGTCGCTCTGGACAGTTAAGCCTAGTTATTTTACGGCAGACGCTGTCTCCAGCTGTTTGACATTAATAGTGTAGCTGTACAGTAGTGGATTTCTTTTTCTATGTATGCTAGAATCTCAGCGGTAAAATATTTTGTAGAGATCGAGAAACATATAGAAGTCATATTCCACTGACAGTGAAACCCTGCAAAAACGGTTTCCAGAACATGAACAGAATGAAGTGCAGTATATTAACCACCGTTTGCGTCTTTTACGCGTGCGTCTATCGTCAGGGCACCGCCACAGAGCTCAAAACCGACCGATGTCCTAATTACACATCACGTCACTAAATAATACCGACCACGCTCCGCATATCGGCCTCCTTTTATCTCGCGGCCCCAAACAAAGGCGACATTTTGTTGATCGGGAAATTCCAGACCCTCTTCCTGTCTGTGTATTTCTCAGGACCCACTCCAGTGAACCAACGTTTCGAAAC
Source organism: Schistocerca gregaria (assembly GCF_023897955.1). Lineage (NCBI taxonomy): Eukaryota > Metazoa > Arthropoda > Insecta > Orthoptera > Acrididae > Schistocerca > Schistocerca gregaria. The sequence goes on from NC_064921.1 coordinate 1,004,117,282, forward strand.
ATGCAGACCAAATTTTTCATCTCTGCTCCGATTATTGTGTTCCTGTTGGCCAATACTGGAGACAAAGGGAGAGCTGACGCAATTTCGATATCAAAAATAGGGTGAAATAATCCATTTGCACTACCCTATCAAACCAATTGTTTAACAATATACAGGAGCCAAATAGATCACTTACAACATCCACTTTCCTCTTCGCAATAGAACATATATCTATGGAGCGAGCATCCAGACGTCCAGGAAACGATTTTCGTTGCCAACATACATTGCCCCCAAGGACACATGACTTTCTGGTACTTGCCCATTAGAAGTAACTTTTGCCTCCTGTCATGTGTTTCGAATTGCATTCTTAGTAGTTGGTCGCCAAATCTCCAATAAATGAATCAATTTGAAAAATATGTAAAAATCTGCCAACCGGTTGCATAGGTTTTCTATATACCTTGACAAGGTTTCGTCACCTCTAAGGGTGACTTCATCGGAAGGTAAGGTAATTACATGAAGATATGTTCTTCACGTAATTACCTTACCTTCCGATGAAGTCACGCTTAGAGGTGACGAAACCTGGTCAAGGTATATAGAAAACCTATGCAACCGGTTGGCAGATTTTTACTCATTTTTCAAAGCTGTGTTAAAACTCATGCGACCTATATTGCTCCAGTTGCCGACGTGTGCAGTACGCTATGCTTACTTCACATACATTCCTACTTCATGCTCGCAACACTCGACGGCGACATCTGTCAGGAACGGCTGTCAGCGTTGGCAGTTGGCAATGGCTGTAACGATTTTATATCGGAATGGAAACTCGCGGTACACCTTTGACGCAGTGGACCATGAACGGGAGCACGTGAACGATCTCGGAGATGGTGTGCCCCATAGGTTGGTTGGTCAGTTACCTAGTTAAGTTCATGTTCCTGTATCATTTGTAAGATTAATCATAATGGTGTGGAACGAGTCATTTTACATCAACATCATACATTAATATGTAAATATTGCTACATGTTGCCAATTTACAACTGTTAACTTTTTTCGTTAAATACAGATGTGAACTGGTAATTCTTATCCAGCACCTGTTACACTTTACGAAATAGAAAATTTTCTTCGGAAAAGAAGAGGTTAGTAAGGGGAAACTTTTCCAGTTTGTTTCCCAATTTAAATTTGCTGTCGTCATCATCATCATCATCATCATCATAACCACTTAAGACGTCATCTGCAGTAATGCAGAGGAGGTAGAGGATGATCGTTGTTAACACCAACAATCATTTTATTCTTCCTTTCTTGCCGTAATAGTCACTCATCATCATCATCATCATCATTTAAGACTGATTATGCCTTTCAGCGTTCAGTCTGAAGCATAGCCCCCTTATAAAATTCCTCCATGGTCCCCTATTCAGTGCTAACATTCGTGCCTCTTCTGATGTTAAACCTATTACTTCAAAATCATTCTTAACCGAATCCACGTACCTTCTCCTTGGTCTGCCCCGACTCCTCCTACCCTCTACTGCTGAACCCATGAGTCTTTTGGGTAACCTTGCTTCTCCCATGCGTGTGACATGACCCCTCCATCTAAGCCTGTTCGCCCTGAGTGCTAAATCTATAGAGTTCATTCCCAGTTTTTCTTTGATTTCCTCATTGTGGACACCCTCCTGCTATTGTTCCCATCTACTAGTACCTGCAATCATCATAGCTACTTTCATATCCGTGACCTCAACCTTGTTGATAAGGTAACCTGAATCCACCCAGCTTTCGCTCGCATACAACAAAGTTGGTCGAAAGATTGAACGCTGCACAGATAACTTAGTCTTGGTACTGACTTCCTTCTTGCAGAAGAGAGTAGATCGTAGCTGAGCGCTCACTGCATTAGCTTTGCTACACCTCGCTTCCAGTTCTTTCACTATGTTGCCATCCTGTGAGAATATGCATCCTAAGTACTTGAAACCTTCCACCTGTTCTAACTTCATTCCTCCTATTTGGCACTCAACCCGTTTATATTTCTTTCCCACTGACATTACTTTCGTTTTGGAGATGCTAATCTTCATACCATAGTCCTCACATTTCTGATCTAGCTCTGAAATATTACTTTGCAAACTTTCAATCGAATCTGCCATCACAACTAAGTCATCCGCATATGCGAGACTGTTTATTTTGTGTTCACATATCGTAATCTCACCCAGCCAGTCTATTGTTTTCAACATATGATCCATAAATAATATGAACAACAGTGGAGAGAGGTTGCAGCCTTGTCTTACCCCCGAAACTACTCTGAACCATGAACTCAATTTACCGTCAACTCTAACTGCTGCCTGACTATCCATGTAAAGAGCTTTAATTGCTTGCAAAAGTTTGCCTCCTATTCCATAATCTCGTAGAACAGACAATAACGTCCTCCTAGGAACAATCTTCTGAGTTAAACACCTCCGCTGGCCACCAAACTCCCCAGACGTGAATATTATTGAGCACATCTGGGATGCCTTGCATTGTGCTGTTTAGAAGAGATCTCCACCCCTTCGTTCTCTTACGGATTTATGGACAGCGCTGCACGATTCAAGGTGTCAGTTCCCTCCAGCACTACTTCAGACGTTAGTCGAGTGCATGCCACGTCGTGTTGTGGCACTTCTGCATGCTCGCGGGGGCCCTACACGTCATTAGGCAGGTGTACCAATTTCTTTGGCTCTTAAGTGTATGTTTCTACTGGTATATTTTCATCTCGCGCTTTAGACAGATATGCAGTTACATGACGGCAATGCATATATGAATTTCATGGCTAGCACGTACAATTCTATACCGTCGATCTTGCTTTACGCAGCGGGCAAGTCTCTGACCTCCACACTGAGTGACACGGCGTGGGCGTCCAACAGTTTGTCGCCGGCTCATAGTGCCACCGCCCTTTAATCACTTTCCATAGACGGTGACGACAGTAGCACGTGAACAGCCGGACACTCCGGCGTGTCAGAGATGCTCATTCTCCGCCGTCTATCCATAACAACGCCCGCTTTGTCTAAGTCGTTTATATCAGTGTATTTCCCCATTTGCGATCCATTTCGTAGCTTGAATTATTCCCCATTGGGCCATGCTCTGGGTAACGTACCCGCAACAACACCAGGCGAAATTTAAACTTGTGGTCGACAAAGGTAGTAAATTACATTTTGGTTCAATATCGTACGTCCCAGTAACACATAGAGTGCGAGTAAGATATCGTATACTGCTAGCATTCATCAACTTTTGTTCTTGCGCAAATGATGCCGTATTGTTAAACTCTTGGCACGACATTTCTAAAGTGTAGTTCATTGTCATCGTCAGAAGTCCCCTGAGGAACAGCACCTCAGGAAGCACCCGTTGAAGACAACGCGCTACTCTGTCCAAATACTGCGCCAAGAAGAGACAACAAATGCCAGCATACCCGCGAGAACATTATACAGTACATACAGCTGCAGCTCGATTCTGTACTGGCTCACCAAATGCGCATCTTTTAAGCAAGGAAATCCATACCAAAGTGCTCTGTTTTATTTAATTACAAACGATTTGGTACAACAGACCGCAGCTACAGGAAAAATACTACAGATCGTAACTAAAACGCAGTTCGCGAAACATCACTGCCTTAAGAGATTGCTGTAACACTGATCCTGATAATTTACGCGATATCGTGAACCGATTAGTCAGTTACTGTGCAGTATTGAAACATTATGGAAAGACAGTTTAACTGCACTGACATGGAATGTACTACATGCCGAGATGGTAAGAGGCAACCAGGAAAAGGAAAAAGAGAGTAGTACTGATTCCACGAGGCTACGTTCCGTTTCTCTGACAGTCCCGGGATGAGAAATACGCCACGTGAGGTGTTTAGCAGTTGTGCACCAAAGGCGTGTTACGCCACTTCTTGGCTGTTCCGACTGAGAGGTGACGTAGAACGCAGTTCTCAGAACGGAACACTTGCCTCGCCCGGTTCTCCCGCTGCTACCCCCACCAAGTGCGGCACAGAGGCTCCAGTATATGAAGCAGGGAACTCACCTCTTGCACGTCGATGAGGGTTTACGTGTAGATTAGAGGACAAAAAACACATTCACGTCTTATGGCCTTCCTAGAAAAATCTCAAGGGATGTCACAAAAAGCAAAATATCATAACTGCGCTGTTTTTAGAAATGATTGATATAAGAAACGTTAAGTCAAGGTTCTACGACTACATAGTTAAAATAGACAAGCATCTCAGTTTCGCTAATCTCTTAAAATACAACAGTTAACGATCTGCCGGCCGCGGTGGTCTCGCGGTTCTACGCGCGCAGTCCGGAACCGTGCGACTGCTACGGTCGCAGGTTCGAATCCTGCCTCGGGCATGGATGTGTGTGATGTCCTTAGGTTAGTTAGGTTTAAGTAGTTCTAAGTTCTAGGGGACTAATGACCACAGCAGTTGAGTCCCATAGTGCTCAGAGCCATTTGAACCATTTGAACCAGTTAACGATCTACCAAAAAATAATGACATGGTAATCATCAGGACCAACAATTTTTTTTTCAGTTATTTGACTGCTTTGATTCGTCCCGCCACGAATTCTTCTCTTGTGCCAAGTTCTCCATCTCACAGCAGCACCTGTGCCCCACATCTTCATTTACTTTTTTGGATGTATTTCTATCTCTGCCGTCCCCTACAGCGTTCTGTCCTCAACAGCTCCCTATAGTACCGCGGAGGTTATTCCCTGATGTCTTAACACGTATACCGTCATCCTTCTTCTTGTCAGTGTCTCCTATGTCATCAGTGGATCTTACCATTGATAAACTTTCGCCCTGATTTAGAACTCCACTCTTCAACCTTCCTTTTATTTCAATCAATGCCATGTACATGCTGAACAGTAAGGACTAAAGACTACATCCTTGGTTTACACCCTTTTCAATCGGAGCACTTCGTTCTGGGTTTTCCATCCATATTATTCCTCTTATTTCTTATACTTTTTCTACGTTATTCGCCTTTCCCTCTAGCTTATCCCTGTTTTCATCTGGATTTCGAACATCTTGTACAGTTTTAAATCGATGAACGATTTTTCTAAGTCAACAAACCCAATGTACGTTTCTTGATTTTTCTTTAGTCTTCCTTCTATTATTAACAGCAACCTTAGAACTTCCTCCCTGGTGCCTTTACCTTTCCTAAGCCAAACTGATTGTCATCTAACAGATCCTCAATTCTTTTTTTCCTTGTCTTCTGTATATTATTCTAGATAGGAAGTTGGATGCATGAGCTGTTAAACTGACCGACCGATAGTGCTACCACTTATTAGCTCTTTGTGTCATCGAGATTCTGTGGGTGATATTTTTTCCGAATTCACAATATAATGAATATCTAGTGAGAATTGAAACTTCGAGCCAGGCCGGGCCTCGAACCGGAATTTCCTGCTATGAGCAGAGGCCTCGACCATTACGGTGGCTGATCATTGCATTTCAGTGCGCAAACGAGCAAGAGAAAGCAGGAGAGATACTGTTATTCCCGACAAGTTCATTAAATTCATTGACAGTCTTAACAGTTTGGAACAATAGAGACATAGAAATTAGCAGCGTGGTAGCAAACGAATTCAAAGAGTAGATTCATATCGCTTGCAGTGCAAAGTAGCGTGCATTCAACAACACAATGCAAAAGAACAGAATGGAGGGACAACACTACTTCTTAAAGACTGCTTAGAAATCCACTACTTCCGTGTGTATTTTCTTTTATTGCTCAGTCTTTGAGAAAAACACTGCAGTTTTACTGTGATGGTTGATCAGGACCGTTTTTATGGACTGTGAGAAAATTTTAGCTTTTGACCAACTTTGTATCAATAAGTGTGTGCATTTGATTTCTTTGTTATTGTAATCATAAGTATGAAAAAAATTTCACATCTGTATTGGCCAGTGCCCAAAACAATTTTAAATTTTTTTTGTGGGGAGAAGGGGGCTATGTAGGTTCGCTGTTTAGGTTATTTATATTGGTAACGCCACGTAGCGCTCTGTATGAAACTCACTGGCTGTGCCGTGTGCAGTCTGTGGCTGGTTTGCATTGTTGTCTGCCATTGTAGCGTTGGGCTGTTGGCTGTTAACAGCGCGTAGCGTTGCGCAGTTGGAGGTGAGCCGCCAGCAGTGGTGGATGTGGGGAGAGAGATGGCGGAGTTTTGAAATTTGTAAGACTGGATGCCATGAACCGCTATATATATTATGAGTTTTGATGATATTAATGTAAATACATTGTTTGTTCTCTATTAAAATCTTTCATTTGCTAACTATCCCTATCATTAGTTAGTGCCTTCCGTAGTTGGAATCTTTTATTTAGCTGGCAGTAGTGGCGCTTGCTGTACTGCAGTAGTACGAGTAACCAAGATTTTTGTGAGGTAAGTGATTTGTGAAACATATAGGTTCATGTTAGTCAGGGCCATTCTTTCGTAGGGATTATTGAAAGTCTGATTGCATTGCGCTAAAAATATTCTGTGTCAGTTTAAGCACAGTCATGTATAATTTTTCTAAGGGGACGTTTCATAATATGATAACAGCTGGACATAAATAAATTACATAATCTCCTGAGCTGTGCTGCTCAGTGTGTTTCGTACGGAGTAACAGCAGAAGTATTTTTGGTTATAAATACACTCCTGGAAATGGAAAAAAGAACACATTGACACCGGTGTGTCAGACCCACCATACTTGCTCCGGACACTGCGAGAGGGCTGTACAAGCAATGATCACACGCACGGCACAGCGGACACACCAGGAACCGCGGTGTTGGCCGTCGAATGGCGCTAGCTGCGCAGCATTTGTGCACCGCCGCCGTCAGTGTCAGCCAGTTTGCCGTGAGATACGGAGCTCCATCGCAGTCTTTAACACTGGTAGCATGCCGCGACAACGTGGACGTGAACCGTATGTGGAGTTGACGGACTTTGAGCGAGGGCGTATAGTGGGCATGCGGGAGGGTGGGTGGACGTACCGCCGAATTGCTCAACACGTGGGGCGTGAGGTCTCCATGGTACATCGATGTTGTCGCCAGTGGTCGGCGAAAGGTGCACGTGCCCGTCTACCTGGGACCGGACCGCAGCGACGCACGCATGCACGCCAAGACCGTAGGATCCTACGCAGTGCCGTAGGGGACCGCACCGCCACTTCCCAGCAAATTACGGACACTGTTGCTCCTGAGGTATCGGCGAGGACCATTCGCAACCGTCTCCATGAAGCTGGGCTACGGTCCCGCACACCGTTGGGCCGTCTTCCGCTCACGCCCCAACATCGTGCAGCCCGCCTCCAGTGGTGTCGCGACAGGCGTGAATGGAGGGACGAATGGAGACGTGTCGTCTTCAGCGATGAGAGTCGCTTCTGCCTTGGTGCCAATGATGGTCGTATGCGTGTTTGGCGCCGTGCAGGTGAGCGCCACAATCAGGACTGCATACGACCGAGGCACACAGGGCCAACACCCGGTATCATGGTGTGGGGAGCGATCTCCTACACTGGCCGTACACCTCTGGTGATCGTCGAGGGGACACTGAATAGTGCACGGTACATCCAAACCGTCATCGAACCCATCGTTCTACCATTCCTAGACCGACAGGGGATCTTGCTGTTCCAACAGGACAATGCACGTCCGCATGTATCCCGTGCCACCCAACGTGCTCTAGAAGGTGTAAGTCAACTACCCTGGCCAGCAAGATCTCCGGATCTGTCCCCAATTGAGCATGTTTGGGACTGGATGAAGCGTCGTCTCACGCGGTCTGCACGTCCAGCACGAACGCTGGTCCAACTGAGGCGCCAGGTGGAAATGGCATGGCAAGCCGTTCCACAGGACTACATCCAGCATCTCTACGATCGTCTCCATGGGAGAATAGCAGCCTGCATTGCTGCGAAAGGTGGATATACACTGTACTAGTGCCGACATTGTGCATGCTCTGTTGCCTGTGTCTATGTGCCTGTGGTTCTGTCAGTGTGATAATGTGATGTATCTGACCCCAGGAATGTGTCAATAAAGTTTCCCCTTCCTGGGACAATGAATTCACGGTGTTCTTATTTCAATTTCCAGGAGTGTAGCATCACACATGTAATTCAAGAAAAGCATGTTTCCCAAGTATTGAAGAAAAACAATTAGGAAACACTCTATTTTTAACCTAGAGATACACTCTTAATAGTTACATACAAAACAATGACGTATTACAGGCCCCTGATAACGCTTCAGAATAAATTAGGCTACACGTGTACGACAAAATTCAAATTTTTTTTTACGTAGATGAGCTGTAGACAAACATCCAAATTAACACAGGGTATCGTAGTGACCATCATGTAAACGAAATATCTTTGTTGTCCTACATTTCAGCCCCAGCTCACACATATGGTAACTAGCAGTTGTGACTTGTTAATAAAGTATCATCAGATAATTTGAATACATTACATAGAAACTTGTCAAAGTACAACTCATAACTAGCATAACTGATTATTATGTAACATATTCATATCATTTGATAATGGCTAGCTAAGGAGCCGAAATCGGTAACGATGCCGTTTGTGTGATCTGAGACTGAGATACAAAATTAAAGTCTTTCCCAAATAATTTTTTTTATAAGCACCTGATTTATTTTCGAAGAGGATCAGTAATTCTTCACGGTCTAAGTAGTTGTGGTGAATCTAACCAGTGTCACTTTATAAAAAAATATGTTCATTCTTTGTGAAGCAACCCATTTTTACATCCTGAAATTCTTTGCCTTGCTTAACATTATTGTAGGTTGTCTTACAAAATTTAACTCGTAGACAAAACATTTTCTCGTTTGGTACACAGTATACTAATTGTCCCCTTCTGTATCTCCGTCTACTCCTTAAACTTTCACCTTTCACAGAATAAAATTTTCTATGTTTGTCTTCTGTTTGCGACATTCTTCCATAGTTCTGCCATTCCGACGAAGACCTATTTTTTTCTGTTTTAGCAATTTCTTTTTCTTAACTTGAATTGAAAGAAAATGTTCGAGAATATAGTATTTTACTTGTTGAAGGAACTATTAATTCCACTGATCTGTCTTTTATGTCTTCGCCGGCTGGAGTGGCAAAGCGGTTCTAGGCGCTTCAGTCTGGAACCGCGCGACCGCTACAGTCGCAGGTTCGAATCCTGCCTCTGGCATGGATGTGTGTGTTGTCCTTAGGTTAGTTAGGTTTAAGTGGTTCTAAGTTCTAGGGGACTGATGACCTCAAATGTTAAGTCCCATAGTGCTCAGAGCCATTTGAATCGTTTTTTATGTCTTCTTTGCATATATCACACTGCTCAATGTTATTTCTACTGCTCTTCAGAGTCCTTTGTTAGTGATTATGCTGGTTATAAGATACAGTAAGTGTCTTCAAAAATCAACAATGAATGGGCCTGTAATTTATTGCCATATACTGCTGTGAAAAATGGTATTCCAATATACATTCAGAGCTGTCCGACTGTTGCAGCATAATATAATTTTGGTCAATGAAGCGTTAGCCGGGGGAATGATAACATTCAGGGCCTCACTCCATTTTCCCTGCAAGCTTATGGGATCACAGTATTTGTGCGGGTTTGTGTGTACATGTGGGGGGGGGGGGGGCGGAGGGCGTTTGTGTTTGTGAGAGTCAGAGAGAGAGAGAGAGAGAGAGAGAGAGAGAGAGAGCGATAACAGGAGTGAGGTACCGCTCCCTTTCGACTGATTTCCCACGAGAATGGCAGGGAACCAGCGCGACGCCAACAGCCCCAGGCGCCCTTTTGCTAGAGTCCACCTGCCGCTGGCGATCAGTAACTCTTTCTGCGGGCAGATAACGGGTGTCGCAATCTCTCTCGTTTCCTGTGACGATAAGGCGAGCGCCAAAGCAGTGAGCTTGCGGATACTCCCGTTCCAGTGTGCTGCTGTGAGCGTTGGCTGTTGTGCAAAAAACTGTTCCCAGCAGTCATCCCACTAGTTTTATAGTTCCGTTTCCAGCAGTCATTGAGTATGCACCACTTGGTCAGGCCCCATCTGCAATCTAGCGAAGATATTATCCTTAAATAAGCTCCGCAGTAACCAATTACAATCGTGTGGAGCGCATTGTCTGGTGCGCTGCCGTTGAGATAGCCCACTCACAATGGTCGGCATGGATCTCGATCGTCACGGCGCCCTGTCACTTCCTCGTAAGATTAATCATTCATTCACGGAGAGCGTTGGCGACGTTTTAAATCAATAATGCTGTCTTATCGAGAATGAGCCTCAAATCTGGAGCACCTCGCAAGACGTGAGAGATAATTATTGTAACAAAAATATTTCCTATATCTTCTGTAGGTAGTTTGATTTTTGACCAGCAGTATACGGAAACAAAGATGCGGAGGTGTAAATCAATACTATGAGTGACAGTTTATTAGGCGAGATCATACTAAAATCACAATCAGTTTAACCTCTAGGGAGGGAGCTGTTTTCGGGTGATTCATGCAGATGTCCCACGTGAATTACTGTTGTAACAGTACTTGGGATGTATATTACATTGCTACCATTCTTCACAGCGGTATACGACCTAATTTTAACTTTTGGCATTTCAACTGTTTCGAACTCTTATGTTATTTTCTGACTCCCCAATTTTTGAACTATTTTACATCTTTACAGTGCCTTAGATCTGAAGATGGCCAGCACAAAGGGGCCTTAGATCTGAAGATGGCCAGCCGGTCATTATATTTAAATATTATTATATTTGAATATGCGTAAGCACTTGCGATTTTGACTGTTTCATTAAATGATAATTTGCAATAGATCACTGTTTTATCTTCAACCAGGTTATCTGAATTTATGAATGAATTATATTCATTGATCTTTTTTAAGACATTTACTCGTTCTTACACTCTGTTACTTACACCTTACACACGCAATGAAAAGTAAATCTGTCCTGAATATGAAGGTGCGTATGCGCGATCCTTCCTGTGACTTGTGAACTTGCACACCCATTGAGTTTTAGGAGCACCTACGTTTACCACCCAAAACAAAATGAACTAAAACGCATAGAGCGATTCACAGATGCAGTGAAACTTATTTTACCCAAAGGAATGTCGTCGGTACTGTTACAAATGACATCCAGTCAGAAATTGAAAATACCATATCATATGACAAGCAAACTTGTTTCTGAGTGGCGTACAAAAAAAAGAAAAAAAAAACGCGTAAGGTTCTATGAGGAGCTGATGGAGATGTCATGTATATTATGTCATGAAAAGTATCCGGATACCTGGCTGAAAATGACTTACAAGTTCGTCGCACCCTCCATCGGTAACGCTGGAATTCAGTATGGCATTGGCCTTGATGAAAGCTTCCACTCTCGCAGGCAGACGTTCAGTCAGCTGCTGGAAGGTTTCTTGGGGAATGGCAGCCCACTCTTCATGGAGTGCTGCACTGAGGAGAGGTATCAATGTCGGTCGCTGAAGCCTGGCAGGAGGTCGGCCTTACAAAACACCCCAAAGGTGTTCTATAGGATTCAGGTCAGGACTCCGTGCAGGCAAGTCCATTACAGAGATGTTATTCTCGTGCAACCACTTCGCCACAGGCCGTGCATTACGAACAAGTGCTCGATCGTGTTGAAAGATGCAATCGCCGTCCCCGAATTGCTCTTCAACAGTGGGAAGCAATAAGGTGCTTAAAAAATCAATGTCGGCCTGTATGCTTTTATGCTGTACGTGTCCCTTCACGTTTCCACTTCACTATCACATCGTGAACAGTGGACCTAGGGATGTTTAGGAGTGTGGAAATCTCGAGTATGCACGTATGCCACAAGTGACATTCATTCACCTGACCACGTTCGAAGTCCATGAGTTCCTTCGAGCGCCCCAGTCTTCTCTCCCACAATTTCTAATGACTACTGACGTCGCTGAAATGGAGTACCAAACGGGAGGTGGCAGTACAGTGCACCTAATTTGAAATACGTGTGTTTTGGGAGTGTCAGGATGTTTTGATCATGTAGTGTATCTCGACTATTTACAAAAACCGTCCTATTACATTCACCAAATACGCTTGATGTCAAACAAGTAAGTGACAAGAGGAGAATTCCTTACCATCGACAGTAGGCGCTGGTATGAGGTGGCTCGCTTACACGCAGCAACTATACACCCTTGTCACAAAGCGAAATACAGTTAGGCAACAGTAAGGCAGAAAAACTATGACAAACAGTTTAGCAATAATTTCCAGTAATTCATTGACTGATGCTGTAAATTACTTTGGTCTAAAGATGGTGCGCGGCCATAGTTTGAAGTTCACTGACACTGATTTATCTTTATCTCCGGTCTAGTCTTGAATCCAGTGAAAGATAGCTATTATCACTTGTAGAAAGTCCATTTTGACTCTTCTTGACGGCGACTAAAGGAAACGGCCCAGACATTGTTCTGAGTACTGTGCAATACTGTGCGACTCTGATACTAACTGAGGTGGAGAAGGCTGTTAGTGTTTAACGTCCCATCTACAACGAGATCAGTAGAGACGGAACACAAACTCGGATTAGGGAAGGATGGGGAAGGAAAGAGGGCGCGCCCTTTCACAGGAACTATCCCGGCATCTGCCTGAAGCGATTTAGGGAAAGCACGGAAAGCCTAAATCAGGATGGCATGACGCGGGTTTGAACCGTCGTCCTCCCGAATTCGAGTCCAGTATGCTAACCACTGGGCCCACCTCGCTCGGTGATACTGGCAGCGGCCGTGTGTCCACGTACAACTCGTCTCGCAGATGGACGTCCACTTGAGAACTATTTGAGGGACGTATGGCGGAAACGTAAGGTATCCTTTCCCTTTTGATTCCTCTGCTACAAACTGGCCTCAACTCAGCTGTACCTGGGTATTGGACAGCTATCTCAAATGTAAAGCTGTGTTTTGCATCTTCTATAGGACTCAGCACGTCTCTTTCTGAATGAAAGACGGAACTGATCACGCGTGAAGTTCTGTAGATAGAAATCGAAAGATACTGTATTTATTCAGGTAAGTTCTTTTAAATGTTTCTTGCATTTGTATTCCGTTTGGGTGTTTTCGCACTTTCGTGGTATTTGTGACTTGCCGTATTTGGTGTGAGGTGCTCTTCAAAACGTCGGTAAAGCAGATGCCAGACTGAGATTAATTGGAAGAACCCTAAGGAAATGCAATCCGAAAACAAAGGAAGTAGGTTACAGTACACTTGTTCGCCCACTGCTCGAATACTGCTCAGCAATGTGGGATCAGTACCAGACAGGATTGATAGAAGAGATAGAGAAGATCCAACGGAGAACAGCGCGCTTCGTTACAGGATCATTTAGTAATCGAGAAAGCGTTACGGGGATGATAGATAAACTCCAGTGGAAGACTGCAGGAGAGGCGCTCAGTAGCTCGGTACGGGCTTTTGTTGAAGTTTCGAGAACATACCTTCATCGAGGAGTCAAGCAGTATATTGCTCCCTTCTACGTATATCTTGCGAAGAGACCATGAGAATAAAATCAGAGAGATTAGAGCCTACGCAGAGGAATACCGACAATCTTTCTTTCCACGAACAATACGAGACTGGAATAGAAGGGAGAACGGATAGAGGTACTCGAAGTACCCTCCGCCACACACCGTCAGGTGGCTTGCGGAGTATGGATGTAGATATAGGTGTAGATGTAGAATTATCTCCTAACTGCCAGCATATCATAGCCACGAGCTTAGTAAATTAACTGGGTTTATTGCGAACATTTAATTCCGTCTTACGTTGCATATGCGTTGAATTAAACTGAAGGATAGGATGCTAAATAATCAATTAGAGTGTATATCATTTGTCGAAGGTTTGAGACCTACGTGCCATTATTAAAATCTTTTTTGTCTAAAGGTAAACACTGAAAATGGTGCCATTTATAGCTCTAGGTTTGCCAGAAGAAACAGACATCTAGGTAGAGAGGCTGCCGGTAATAACAGGCACAGAAGAACGAACACGTAGACGACCAGGAGAACTGAGGAAGGACCGAGAATGTTGCTTCTTAGCGTGACTCTAACCTCTGCCAGAGAATACACAAGTCGCACGATGGTTCGAATTCCACCTTAAACTGAAGTGGCTCCTGTGACTAGCTGGGTGAAACGCTTCTCGAGTCAGGGGAAAACAGAGGCACACGATTGCAAAGGAATATACAGAGTGCACTGCAGTTTTCAAATCACTCTTCTAGTTGATGGTAGTTTTAGTTACAGATTTAAGGTAAGTTCCGTTACTGATTTTCGAAGAAGAAATGGAGTAATTTATGGTTTAACGTCCTATAATGGAGCACCGGCTAGGACTGGGAAAGGAAATCTGCAGTGTCCTTTTGAAAGGGACCACCCCAGCACTTGCGTCATGGGTTTTAGGAAAACTGCGGAAAACCTACAGTTGATGGTGGACGGGTATCTGAACCGCTGTTCGTCCAAATCCGAGTCCAATACCTCTTCGTCATCTCAGTCGTTCTGGTTTCCAAGCAACAAACGAGTTGATGCAGTTGTAAAACAGTGAACACTTATTTCAAATGGCCTACATACAAACAGTTATTGATAACTGCTTCAGTCACTTACATTATTATTTTTAACACCACTATGCGTTTCGATGTTCATGCCATCATATTCATGTAGATTGAGGTGCTATTACATGGTTGAATTTCTTTGTGAAACACGCATGTGTTAGACATTTTGCAGTAAGCGCTGTGGGAGAGAAGTTCAGTTGTCAGACTTGCAAGATGCTGTAACATTGCAAAGAGTGTAGTGGCAAACACGAAGAGTTGCCTATGGCACCATACACCAAATATATTCGCCCACATATGCAACCAAGACGACACATAACCTACTTGCTACAGCGCTGTCTGCCAAATAGACACCATAGCTGCACGCTACAAGCCAATTCAACAATGTAAAAGTACTTCAACCTATCTGATGATGAAGGCATGACCACTACAACTCGTGTAATGATGATGGCACGACCACTGAAACACGTGGTGGTATTAAAAGTAGAAGTGACTCAAGTGATACACCAATAATTGTGGCAGGCCGGTGTGGCAGAGCGGTTATAGGCGCTTCAGTCTGGAACCGCGCGACCGCTACGGTCGCAGGTTCGAATCCTGCCTCGGGCATAGATGTTTATGATGTCCTTAGGTTAGTTAGGTTCAAAAATGGTTCAAATGGCTCTGAGCAGTATGCGACTTAACTTCGGAGATCATCAGTCGACTAGAACGTAGACCTAATTAAACCTAACTAACTTAAGGACATCACACACATCCATGCCCGAGGCAGGATTCGAACCTGCGACCGTAGCGGTCACTGGGCTCCAGACTGTAGCGCCTAGAACCTCACGGCCACTCCAGCCGTAGTTCTAAGTTCTAGGGGATTGAAGACGTCAGTTGTTAAGTCCCATAGTGCTCAGAGCCATTTGAGCCAATAATTGTGATAATGTTTGCAAACATCATCAAGCACTCCATTATGGACGAATTATAACCTACAGAGATACTGATTTACGTTATTCGTGGTCTTGCTTCAGTCGCTCTTCAAATACAGAGATGGTTATTCTTCCCATATCTCCCAAGTTGTCAATCAGGCAGTAAACACCACCTAACGAAAAACCAAGTTATATTTTGGCATTTCTTTCGAAAATTGATAATGTGTTAATCCAACTGTCTGGCTGTATACAGGTACACACCCTTCTTGAGTTAAGATAGAGATAACACGTTTCAGTGAAGCAAAGGTGGTTTTGCAGTTTCAACTCCTTTTATCACGAGAGATAGCGCTTATCGTCAGAGGCTCTGCCCAAATGCGTCCAAAAGCTTTCATTTATCTCGACATTCCAAGCGGCGTTCTTTCCACAGCAGATTAATGGAAAACGCTTGAAGTTAACGCAGGATAGAAAACTTAGGATTCGGTTTCTTCAGTTTCAGGATTTTCCTTTAGCACTGTATTATTAATGTGAATAAACCAGAACCAGCTGTTACAGACACACATTTATTTGCACAGATACACACGTCCTCGTATCAGTGCGCCTGCTACTTTTCATTACGTAAGAAACCATTTTTCCCAGTGTCATATATCCACCAGTCATTCATACGATGGGGATACTTGTTGTTGCTGTTGTGGTCTTCAGTCCCGAGACTGGTTTGATGCAGCTCTCCATGCTACTCTATCCTGTGCAAGCTCCATCATCTCCCAGTACTTACTGCAACCTACATCCTTCTGAATCTGCTTAGTGTATTCATCTCTTGGTCTCCCTCTGCGATTTTTATCCTCCACGCTGCCCTCCAATACCAAATTGGTGATCCCTTGATGCCTCAGGACATGTCCTACCAACCGATCCCTTCTTCTGGTCAAGTTGTGCCACAAACTTCTCTTCTCCCCAATCCTATTCAATACTTCCTCATTAGTTACGTGATCTATCCATCTAATCTTCAGCATTCTTCTGTAGCACCACATTTCGAAAGCTTCTATTCTCTTCTTGTCCAAACTATTTATTGTCCATTTTCACTTCCATACATGGCTACACTCCATACAAATACTTTCAGGAACGACTTCCTGACATTTAAATCTATACTCGATGTTAACAAATTTCTCTTCTTCAGCAACGCTTTCCTTGCCATTGCCAGTCTACCTTTTATATCCTCTCTACTTCGAGCATCATACTTACATCCACAATAAAATAGAGAGCGCATTAATGATGACGATGTGAGCCTTCAAAACTTTTTTGTGCAAATAATAATACTAATTAGCAAATGGTAGTGGTAACCTTGTAGAAACATCAAAGAAATACGCATATTGTAAACTATTTTTCTAACGCATTTCGTTTTTATTACGAAAGAAGTCTTGGATTTTTAGGAAACATAAAAGAAAAGTTTCTTCGTACCCATTTTGCTCAGATGACTTTTCCAGACTATTGTTTCGAGCTGCCTTTTGCTATAGTCCGTCTTCGATAGTCTTTTTCGTTTCCGATTAAACAAAACTTTTTTTTCTGGTTACGCAACCGAGACACACAGTTACAACATAGAAGACTAGCGTCACGTACAAGTGAGAGCACTAGCATATCCAGTGATTCGACGTCTAATTAGCCATTTACTGAATTACCTAACATGGCATATCTAACAGACACCTTGATGACGATGATTATATGTTCCGCCAACTAGACAGTATCCCTCATAGCAAGTTCAGCATTTTTCAACGTCCCTTTTTCGGCTGCTATTCACGCATTTATGTCGATATTAGTTAACTGTTATCTTCTTCTACTTCTTCGTTTTAGTCATCATTCCTTCCAATGAATACTTTTATTTTACAGTCTTTCCAATCCAGTGTCACAGCCACTTTCTTACCCCGCTCTTAACTGTTTCCAGTCTTACTCTTTTCTCATTCAAGCTATGTAACACAACTTCGTTCTTTATTTTATCCATCCGTTTCAAATCTTCCATTCCGTCTGCAAATCTAGACATGATAAGCATCCAAACATTTATTCTCTCGCCGTCGTGGTGACCGTGTGAGACAACATTCCAAACAAAACATTTCAAAAATCTTTTATTTAATGGGTCAAAGAAAACAATCCTCCTCTCGTAAAAAATTTGTTTCACAGCAGCTGCCTTATTTTTGTTTCTTGCACAGATGTCACGTTAATAATTACTTTGCACCCGAGGTACCCGAGGTTATCGACTTGTTTGCTAAAACGAGGCAGAGGCAGTGTTTGAATTGCAAGGTAGATGGCGCAGATGTTCAGATTATGGGTACACATTCGGAAATATCTAGACTGAATCCATATCCTGCTGTATGTACTACATCGACAGCGAATGAATCGAGACGGCTCGCATTATCAGAGAACTATTTGTCTACGTCTACGTAACTATTCTGCAATTCACATTTAAGTGCCTGGCAGAGGATTCATGGAATCAGTTTAGATTTCTCTACCGTTCCTTTCGCGAATAGCGGACCTCATTTTTTTCTCTTATTTCATTAAGATGGTCGTGCCTTTCTACACTCCTGGAAACTGAAATAAGAACACCGTGAATTCATTGTCCCAGGAAGGGGAAACTTTATTGACACATTCCTGGGGTCAGATACATCACATTATCACACTGACAGAACCACAGGCACATAGACACAGGCAACAGAGCATGCACAATGTCGGCACTAGTACAGTGTATATCCACCTTTCGCAGCAATGCAGGCTGCTATTCTCCCATGGAGACGATCGTAGAGATGCTGGATGTAGCCCTGTGGAACGGCTTGCCATGCCATTTCCACCTGGCGCCTCAGTTGGACCAGCGTTCGTGCTGGACGTGCACACCGCGTGAGACGACGCTTCATCCAGTCCCAAACATGCTCAATTGGGGACAGATCCAGAGATCTTGCTGGCCAGGGTAGTTGACTTACACCTTCTAGAGCACGTTGGGTGGAACGGGATACATGCGGACGTGCATTGTCCTGTTGGAACAGCAAGTTCCCTTGCCGGTCTAGGAATGGTAGAACGATGGGTTCGATGAGGTTTGGATGTACCGTGCACTATTCAGTGTCCCCTCGACTATCACCAGAGGTGTACGGCCATTGTAGGAGATCGCTCCCCACACCATGATGCCGGGTGTTGGCCCTGTGTGCCTCGGTCGTATGCAGTCCTGATTGTGGCGCTCACCTGCACGGCGCCAAACACGCATACGACCATCATTGGCACCAAGGCAGAAGCGACTCTCATCGCTGAAGACAACACGTCTCCATTCGTCCCTCCATTCACGCCTGTCGCGACACCACTGGAGGCGGGCTGCACGATGTTGGGGCGTGAGCGGAAGACGGCCTAACGGTGTGCGGGACCGTAGCCCAGCTTCATGGAGACGGTTGCGAATGGTCCTCGCCGATACCCCAGGAGCAACAGTGTCCCTAATTTGCTGGGAAGTGGCGGTGCGGTCCCCTACGGCACTGCGTAGGATCCTACGGTCTTGGCGTGCATCCGTGCGTCGCTGCGGTCCGGTCCCAGGTAGACGGGCACGTGCACCTTCCGCCGACCACTGGCGACAACATCGATGTACTGTGGAGACCTCACGCCCCACGTGTTGAGCAATTCGGCGGTACGTCCACCCGGCCTCCCGCATGCCCACTATACGCCCTCGCTCAAAGTCCGTCAACTCCACATACGGTTCACGTCCACGCTGTCGCGGCATGCTACCAGTGTTAAAGACTGCGATGGAGCTCCGTATGCCACGGCAAACTGGCTGACACTGACGGCGGCGGTGCACAAATGCTGCGCAGCTAGCGCCATTCAACGGCCAACACCGCGGTTCCTGGTGTGTCCGCTGTGCCGTGCGTGTGATCATTACTTGTACAGCCCTCTCGCAGTGTCCGGAGCAAGTATGGTGGGTCTGACATACCGGTGTCAATGTGTTTTTTTTTTCATTTCCAGGAGTGTATATTTTCGCATTCGGAAAAGAAAGTTCGAGATTGAAATTTCGTGAAAAGATATAGTGTTAACGAAAAACGCCTTTGTTTTAATCATTGCCATCTCAGCCCACGTATCATATTCGTGACACTCTCTCCCCTATTTCGCAACACTACAAAACCAGTTGGCTTTCTTCGAATTTTGTGGATGAACTGCGCCAATCCTATCTGGTAAGGATTCCATATTGCGCAAAATCGCTCCAGAAGAGGACGAACAAATATAGTGTAGGCAGTCTTTTTAGTAGGTTTGTTACATTTTCTAAGTGTCCTACCAGTGAAACGTAAGCTTTGGTCCATCTTCCCCACAACATTTTCTATGTGATGATCCCAATTTAAGTTGCTTGTAATCGTGACGCCTAGGTATTTAGTGGAATGGACAATCTTTAACGTGCGACAGAAATGTTACAGATTCGTTTCAGTACTCATGAAGAGGCCGTCACATTTCTTATTGTTTAGAGTCAAAAAAATGGTTCAAATGGCTCTGAACGCTATGGGATTTAATATCTGAGGTCATCAGTCCCCTAGAACTTAGAACTACTTAAACCTAACTAACCTAAGGACATCACACACATCCATGCCCGAGGCAGGCTTCGAACCTGCGACCGTAGCGTATTTAGAGTCAGTTGCTCCTTTTTGCGCCATTCGGATACGTTACCTAAATTATTTTTCATTGTTTTTGATCTTTTGTTGACTTTACTAGACGATAAGCGACAGTATCATCTACAAACAATCTAAGAGGGCTGTCCAGACTCTCTCAAGAATCTTTTACGTAGATTAAAACAGCAGAGGGCCTTTAACATTTCCTTCACGATCCCCAGAAATCATTTCTCTCCCAAGCGATGATTTGCTGTCAGTTACCACAAATTGTGATTTTTCTGACAGGGCATCACGAATTCAGTCGCATAAATTCGACTATACTACGTAGACATGCAATTAGATTAGGAGTTGCGTCTGAGCAACGGTGTCAAAAGCCTTGTGGAAATCTAAAAATATAGACTGAATTTGTCAACAGCTCTCACTACTCAGTGTGAATCAAGAGCCACTTGGGTTTTACAAGAACGACGTTTTTTGAGACAGAGCTTTGTGTTAATAACTTGTTTTCTTCGAGGTATTTCATAACGTTTGAACACAGTATATGTTCCTAAACCGTGTGGGAATTTATGTCAGTGGTGAGGTGTTTATAATTCAGATAATTACTTTTACTTCTTTTGTCGTGCATTTGTGTAACCGGTACAGCTTTCCAGTTCTTAGATAAGGATCTTTCTTCGAGCGTTTAGCGCCGTATTAGTGCGTGACAGTCATTCGTAGTTAGAAAGAGATACTGTGATACATTTTATCGTCATCGATCAACTCCGTGGCTGTGGATGACGAGGTTACTGAAAACGTGTTTTGGAACTACACTGCAAAGTAGCAAGTACGGTGTCTGATACAAAAGAACAAAACTGATGCTGAAAAAATGTTTACTCACCAGATATCTTCAGTTAGTTGGAGTCGTCTTTACAGTAGGCTACATTTGACTCCACATAAGTGTGCATTCGTTGCCTTGAGAATGTGCAGCAGCTACGCGCGAGATCCCACCTGTAGTGAACTGCTCACCCACTACCGCCGAGTTGATCAATTTAATTGAAACTTGCGACAGCCTAAGCACGCAGCAGAGATTCGAAATGCAGTTGTGCACTAATTTTTCTCGATAAGTACTCTCTTAGGATTGAGGAAAATTAATTTTTTGCAGAGACAATATTTAGTTTTCCCGTAGTTTCTCCAGATCACTTAAGGTGAATGCCAGGATTGATTGTCAACAAGGTGACGCCTGATTTCTTTTTCATCCACAGATTCACTGTATAATGCACGGCGGAGGATGCATCCCACAAATATTAGCCACCTCCAGTCGTATGAAATTAAAAGAAAATTACTCTCGCTATGCTTACGCGCGCTTTCCGCTCTGCGTGTCTTACTTCACGGTCCATGTACTGGATATGCAGCGGAGACAGTGGCAGTGTACCAGCATTTAATTTCCCTGAGAGTATCTATTACATTTCATAACGTGGAGTGCTGACGTGTTGCGACATGGGTGACTTCTTTCGATGTCTGTTGTGAGTCTACTTCATAAGGATTTCAGATGTGAATATACACGATCCAGGCATGTTAATGCACAGAAGAGCCAAACAAACTGATTGTTGTTGTTATGGTCTTCAGTCCTGAGACTGGTTTGATGCAGCTCTCCATGTTACTCTATCCTGAGCAAGCTTCTTCATCTCCCAGTACTTACTGCAACCTACATCCTTCTGAATCTGCTTAGTGTATTCATCTCTTGGTCTCCCTCTACGATTTTTACCTTCCACGCTGCCCTCCAATGCTAAATTTGTGATCCCTTGATGCCTCAGGACATGTCCTACCAACCGGTCCCTTCTTTTTGTCAAGTTGTGCCAAAACTCCTCTTCTCGCCAATTCTATTCAATACCTCCTCATTAGTTACGTGATCTACCCATCTAATCTTCAGCATTCTTCTGTAGCACCACATTTCGAAAGCTTCTGTTCTCTTCTTGTCCAAACTAGTTATCGTCCATGTTTCACTTCCATACAAGGCTAAGTTAACTTACTCTAATTGGAAAAGCAGAGTAGCGTTCGCCTCGAGCCAGGACTACAGTGCCGCATCGAGTAGTCCCTTGTTCCATAAGTCGGAGGAATACAACGGGGTTTTCAATTAGAAGTTATGGAATACTGGCCTGTCCTAATCTCGCAGGATGGAGGTCCGGTCCCACGTGCCACTGGATATTGAAGGGGCATTGAATTGCATTTCGTAAATTACAGCTGTGTATCCATTTCTATTCCTCCGATTCCAGCGCCATCTTTGGCGAAACGAAGAGAATGCTTCCCACAAAACGTATGTAGATTTTGGCGTAGAAACGTAATCTGCAATAAGAAAGGCGGTTCACAATGAATATTTCAAAGTTTCCCTCCGCCATCTAGGTAGGGGGTAGGGTGGGGGAAGTCGATTGTGGTATCACTGGATGTCCCCCACCGACACAGACAAATTGGAATTATAACTTTTTTTGTTCCAATTTGTAGTTTTTGAGATATTTCAATGTCTTCATTTAAAATGAACACCCTATATACCCCCATTGCCACTGCTGCCACACCGTGTGCTATTGCACAAGGTGTATCGCAATTAATAGCGAAAACTGACAGAGGTTTGCGAATACTAAAATGGAAGCAAAAGATTGCAGTAAATATGGTTCCCGAAACGAGATATTTGCGAATACGTGGTTACAGCCGCCACTGACACATTGCAGAGACGCTCTACTAGTTAGTACTCGTGTACATTGACGGAAAAAAAAATCAAAACACCAAGGAGGAGTTGTGAGACATAAAAGAGAGCAAAAAGTTGATAGGCATGTTTCTACATTTTAAAGAAGATGTCTATTCAAATTTCACACCAGTCGCTTAAGAGTGGTGTTAGAAAGCGGCACTGTGAGGATGCAAATCAGGTTTGCGTTAAATATGCGCTGTAAAGGTCGTGAGCGTTAATTACCTTTGAGTTTGAACGTGGTGAGTTGATGTTAGTCAAGAACGCCTTTAAGGCGTCAAAGACCCCATTATCTACACCTCACTGAGTTCGATTGAGGTCATTTAATAGGGCTACGTGAATCTGGATGTTCCTTCTGCGATATAGAAAGGAAGACTTGGCAGGAATGTAGCCATGTATGTGATTGCTGGAACTGATGGTCACTGCAATGTACGGCCGCCAGAAGACTGGGCTCTGAACGGCCACGTGACAGTACCGAGAGGGAAGACCATCAGGTACGGAGTATGGCTCTGACATTTGATACT
The DNA here is from genome assembly GCF_023897955.1 of Schistocerca gregaria. NCBI lineage: Eukaryota > Metazoa > Arthropoda > Insecta > Orthoptera > Acrididae > Schistocerca > Schistocerca gregaria. Next base: position 1,004,140,443 of record NC_064921.1, read on the forward strand.
GTGTCTGCAGCAGCGATCTGAGCAGCAGTTGGCCTCACAATGGCACAAAGAACTGTTACAAATCGGTTACTTCGGGGCAGCTCCGAGCCAGACGCCCTGTAGCTTGCATTCAACTTACCCCAAACCATCACCATTTGCGACTTCAGTGGTCTCAGCGAGAGGACACTGGAGGACAGGGTGGAGGTCTGCTGTGTTTTCTCATGAAAGCTGGTTCTCTCTCGCGCCAGTGATGGTCGTGTGTTGGTTACCAGCAGGCTAGTTGAGGGCCTGCCACTATGCAGTAATTGTGCTAGACACACTGGACGTACACCTGGATTTACGGTCTGGGGCGCCACTTCGTATGGCAGCGGGACCACTCTCGTGGATGTTCCACGCACCCTGGCTGCAAAATTGTGCGTCAGTCTGGTGGTTCGACCTGTCGTGCTGCCATTTATGAACAGAATTCCAGGATATGTGGTTTCCAACAGAATAACGTTCGCCCACCTACTACTGCTATAACCCAACACGCTCTACAGAGTATCGACATGTTGCCTCGGCCTCCTCCATCACCAGATCTGCCTCCAGTCGAGCGCATATGAGACGTATCCAGACGACAACTCCAGCGTCACGCACGGAACAGCATTTGCCTCTCCCTGTATTGACCGACACACAACATGGCACTACACAAAACTGGCGCTAATAGCATAGGCACATAAGGAACACACACGACTCAGATCTGTAAGTCCACAGTATTGGTGATAAGTTGCGAAAATCGTCCTGAAACACATGTGATACAAAACGTCACTGTTTCCTGCGCATGTAGCCTGACATCAATATTGGATATAATCACCATGCACACGTTTACAAGCCGCACTACGGGTTGGAATGCTCTGGATCAGGTGGTAGAGCAGCTGCTGGGGTATAGCCTCCCATTCTTGCACCAGTGCCTGTCGGAGCTCCTAAAATGTCCAAGGGGTTTGAAGACGTGCGGATATACGTTGACCGAGAGCATTCCAGAATTGCTTGATGGGGTTTTGGTATGGAGAACAGGCAGGCCACCCCATTCGCCTGATATCTTCTGTTTCAAGGTACTCCTCCACGATGGCAGCTCGATGGGGCTGTGCGTTGTCATCCACCTGGAGGAAGGTGGGACCCATTGCACCCCTGAAAAGGCGGACATACTTGTGCAAAATGACTTCCCGCTACATCTGACCTGTTACAGTTCCTCTGTCAAAGACATGTAGGGGTGCACGTGCACCAATCATAATCCCACCCCACACCATCAAACCACGACCTCCGTACAGGTCCCTTTCAAGGACATTGAGGGGTTGGTATCTGATTCCTGGTTCACACCAGATGAAACCCGGCGAGAATCACTGTTCAGACCATACCTGGGCTCGTCCCTGAACATAACCTGGGACCACTTTTCCACTGACCTTGTACTGTGTTCTTGACACCAGGCTTTACGGGATCTCCCGTCCCCAGGGGTCAATGGAATGCACCTTGCAGGTCTCCGGGCGAATAAACCGTGTCTGTTCAGTCGTCTGTAGACCGTGTGTCTGGAGACAACTGTTCCAGTGGTTGCAGTAAGGTCCCGACCAAGGCTACCTGTAGTACTCCGTGGCCGTCTGCGGGCACTGATGGTGATATATCGGCCTTCTTCTGGTGTTGTACACTGTGGACATCCTGTACTGTAGATCCTGGACTCGTTTCCTGTCTGCTGGAATCGTTGCCACAATCTTGAGAGTACGACGACCGCAGGTCAACTGCACCGCATGGTCATACCCCGAGGTGATTAAACCCGCAAACCGCACACCAGAGCGTTGTTTCACCATGTATCAACATTATCCTTCATTTATGAGCATGAGTGTAGCTTACAGGTATGGAACTCCATTCCACAAACTGACATCCGACACCTGTACAACACAATCCATGGACGTTTGCATGCCTGCATTCAACATTCTGGTGATTACACGGGTCATTAACATACCAACATTTCAAATTTGCAGTGGCTTATCTCGCGCTTTCATTAATCTGTCATCTTGCAGTGTTAACCACTTAGGTAAGCTATCTAGACAAATGTATCCCCAAAATTTCTTAACTCTACATTAATTTTTTGTGTAACATTTTTTTCCCTCACTGTATTTCAGATGTAAACTTTTCAGTTAAGTCCCCACCTAATTCGGGTAAAGGTTCACGTGTGGCCCGTGATTGGAGATTGTCGTATATACATGACGACACCGGCACATTTTTCTGCTGATGTTAAGATGAAAACTAATCTGCTAAACTAAACTTTAGTCCGCCCGAACAGGCCATGAAGGCCCAATGGTACCGACTGGTCATTATGGTTTAATATTGATAAGTTCCCCCCCACATGAACCATGGATCTTGCCGTTGGTGGGGAGGCTTGCGTGCCTCAGCGATACAGATGGCCGTACCGTAGGCGCAACCACAACGGAGGGGTATCTGTTGAGAGTCCAGACAAACGTGTGGTTCCTGAAGAGGGGCAGCAGCCTTTTCAGTAGTTGCAGGGGCAACAGTCTGGATGATTGACTGATCTGGCCTTGCAACATTAACCAAAACGGCCTTGCTGTGCTGGTACTGCGAACGGCTGAAAGCAAGGGGAAACTACAGCCGTAATTTTTCCCGAGGACATGCAGCTTTACTGTATGATTAAATGATGATGGCGTCCTCTTGGGTAAAATATTCCGGAGGTAAAATAGTCCCCCATTCGGATCTCCGGGCGGGACTACTCAGGAGGATGTCGTTATCAGGAGGAAGAAAACTGGTGTTCTACGGATCGGAGCGTGGAATGTCAGATCCCTTAATCGGGCAGGTAGGTTAGAAAATTTAAAAAGGGAAATGGATAGGTTAAAGTTAGATATAGTGGGAATTAGTGAAGTTCGGTGGCAGGAGGAACAAGACTTCTGGTCAGGTGACTACAGGATTATCAACACAAAATCAAATAGGGGTAATGCAGGAGTAGGTTTAATAATGAATAGGAAAATAGGAATGCGGGTAAGCTACTACAAACAGCATAGTGAACGCATTATTGTGGCCAAGATAGATACGAAGCCCACACCTACTACAGTAGTACAAGTTTACATGCCAACTAGCTCTGCAGATGATGAAGAAATTGAAGAAATGTACGATGAAATAAAAGAAATTATTCAGATAGTGAAGGGAGACGATAATTTAATAGTAATGGGTGACTGGAATTCGAGTGTAGGAAAGGGGAGAGAAGGAAACATAGTAGGTGAATATGGATTGGGGCTAAGAAATGAAAGAGGAAGCCGCCTAGCAGAATTTTGCACAGAGCACAACTTAATCATAGCTAACACTTGGTTTAAGAATCATGAAAGAAGGTTGTATACGTGGAAGAACCCTGGAGATACTAAAAGGTATCAAATAGATTATATAATGGTAAGACAGAGATTTAGGAACCAGGTTTTAAGTTGTAAGACATTTCCAAGGGCAGATGTGGACTCTGACCACAATCTATTGGTTATGACCTGTAGATTAAAACTGAAGAAACTGCAAAAATGTGGGAAATTAAGGAGATGGGACCTGGATAAACTGAAAGAACCAGAGGTTGTACAGAGTTTCAGGGAGAGCATAAGGGAACAATTGGCAGGAATAGGGGAAAGAAATACAGTAGAAGAAGAATGGGTAGCTCTGAGGGATGAAGTAGTGAAGGCAGCAGAGTATAAAGTAGGTAAAAAGATGAAGGCTGCTAGAAATCCTTCGGTAACAGAAGAAATATTGAATTTAATTGATGAAAGGAGAAAATATAAAAATGCAGTAAATGAAGCAGGCAAAAAGGAATACAAACGTCTCAAAAATGAGATCGACAGGAAGTGCAAAATGGCTAAACAGGGATGGCTAGAGGACAAATGTAAGGATGTAGAAGCTTATCTCACTAGGGGTAAGATAGATACTGCCTACAGGAAAATTAAAGAGACCTTCGGAGAGAAGAGAACCACGTGTATGAATATCAAGAGCTCAGATGGCAACCCAGTTCTAAGCAAAGAAGGGAAGGCAGAAAGGTGGAAGGAGTATATAGAGGGTTTATACAAGGGTGATGTACTTGAGGACAATATTATGGAAATGGAAGAGGATGTAGATGAAGACGAAATGGGAGATACGATACTGCGTGAAGAGTTTGACAGAGCACTGAAAGACCTGAGTCGAAACAAGGCCCCCGGAGTAGACAACATTCCATTAGAACTACTGACGGCCTTGGGAGAGCCAGTCATGACAAAACTCTACCAGCTGGTGAGCAAGATGTATGAGACAGGCGAAATACCCTCAGACTTCAAGAAGAATATAATAATTCCAATCCCAAAGAAGGCAGGTGCTGACAGATGTGAAAATTACCGAACTATCAGTTTAATAAGTCACAGCTGCAAAATACTAACGCGAATTATTTACAGACGAATGGAAAAACTGGTAGATGCGGACCTCGGGGAGGATCAGTTTGGATTCCGTCGAAATGTTGGAACACGTGAGGCAATACTGACTTTACGACTTATCTTAGAAGAAAGATTAAGAAAAGGCAAACCTACGTTTCTAGCATTTGTAGACTTAGAGAAAGCTTTTGACAATGTTGACTGGAATACTCTTTTTCAAATTCTAAAGGTGGCAGGGGTAAAATACAGGGAGCGAAAGGCTATTTATAATTTGTACAGAAACCAGATGGCAGTCATAAGAGTCGAGGGGCATGAAAGGGAAGCAGTGGTTGGGAAGGGAGTGAGACAGGGTTGTAGCCTCTCCCCAATGTTATTCAATCTGTATATTGAGCAAGCAGTGAAGGAAACAAAAGAAAAATTCGGAGTAGGTATTAAAATCCATGGAAAAGAAGTAAAAACTTTGAGGTTCGCCGATGACATTGTAATTCTGTCAGAGACGGCAAAGGACTTGGAAGAGCAGTTGAACGGAATGGACAGTGTCTTGAAAGGAGGATATAAGATGAACATCAACAAAAGCAAAAGGAGGATAATGGAATGTAGTCAAATTAAATCGGGTGATGCTGAGGAAATTAGATTAGGAAATGAGACACTTAAAGTAGTAAAGGAGTTTTGCTATTTAGGAAGTAAAATAACTGATGACGGTCGAAGTAGAGAGGGTATAAAATGTAGACTGGCAATGGGAAGGAAAGCGTTTCTGAAGAAGAGAAATTTGTTAACATCGAATATAGATTTATGTATCAGGAAGTCATTTCTGAAAGTATTTGTTTGGAGTGTAGCCATGTATGGAAGTGAAACATGGACGATAACTAGTTTGGACAAGAAGAGAATAGAAGCTTTCGAAATGTGGTGCTACAGAAGAATGCTGAAGATTAGATGGGTAGATCACGTAACTAATGAGGAGGTATTGAATAGGATTGGGGAGAAGAGAAGTTTGTGGCACAACTTGACTAGAAGAAGGGATCGGTTGGTAGGACATGTTTTGAGGCATCAAGGGATCACAAATTTAGCATTGGAGGGCAGCGTGGAGGGTAAAAATCGTAGAGGGAGACCGAGAGATGAGTACACTAAGCAGATTCAGAATGATGTAGGTTGCGGTAGGTACTGGGAGATGAAGCAGCTTGCACAGGATAGAGTAGCATGGAGAGGCTGCATCAAACCAGTCTCAGGACTGAAGACAACAACAACAACAACAACATTGATAAGTTGTACACGGACTGTACATTGACCTCTAAGATCATCTGAAAAATTCAGTTCTCTGTTTTTTCCTGTCTGCGATCATCTCGAAAGTGTGCAACACTCCTACTGATAAAGACTTAGGAACTGGAGGAGCGAATTTCACAGCCTTGTACACTTTTACGAGGTAATCGCGAGATGTCTGAATATACACGATCCAGGCATGTTAATAGCAGAAGAGCCAAACAAACTCGTTGTTGTTGTTGTGGTCTTCAGTCCTGAGACTGGTTTGATGCAGCTCTCCATGCTACTCTATCCTGTGCAAGCTTCTTCATCTCCCAGTACCTACTGCAACCTATAACCGTCTGAATCTGCTTAGTGTATTCATCTCTTGGTCTCCTTCTATGATTTTTACCCTCGACGCTGCCCTCCAATGCTAAATTTGTGATCACTTGATGCCTCAGAACATGTCCTACCAACCTGTCCCTTCTTCTCGTCAAGTTGTGCCAAAACTCCTCTTCTCCCCAATTCTATTCAATACCTCCTCATTAGCTATGTGATCTACCTATCTAATCTTCAGCATTCTTCTGTAGCACCACGTTTCGAAAGCTTCTATTCTCCTCCTGTCCGAATTATTTATCGTCCATGTTTCACTTCCATACATGGCTACACTCCATACAAATACTTTCAGAAACAACTTCCTGACACTTAAATGTATACTCGATGTTAACAAATTTCTCTTCTTCAGAAATGCTTTCCTTGCCATTGCCAGTCTACATTTTATATCTTCTCTACTTCGACCATCATCAGTTATTTTGCTCCCTAAATAGCAAAACTCCTTTACTACTTTAACTGTCTCATTTCCTAATCTAATTCCCTCAGCATCACCCGACTTAATGCGACTACATTCCATTATCCTCGTTTTGCTTTTGTTGATGTTCATCATATATCCTCCTTTCAAGACACTGTCCATTCCGTTCAACTGCTCTTCCAAGTCCTTTGCTGTCTCTGACAGAATTACAATGTCATCGGCGAACCTCAAAGTTTTTACTTCTTTTCCATGGATTTTAATACCTACTCCGAATTTTTCTTTTGTTTCCTTCACTGCTTGCTCAATATACAGATTGAATAACATTGGGGAGAGGCTACAACCCTGTCTCACTCCCTTCCCAACCACTGCTTCCCTTTCATGCCCCTCGACTCTTATAACTGCCGTCTGGTTTCTGTACAAATTGCTGGCTAGGTAGTAGAATTCCTTAACTTCGTCTGCTTAGTGACCATCAGTCCTAGTGTCTCGGTGTTCTCATATCTGTTACTTTTCTCATTACTTTCGTTTTTTTAAATTTTTTGTGAGTCTGTTTTCTTTACTCATTAGACTGTTCATTCCATTCAGCAGATCCTGTAATTCTTCTTCACTTTCAATGAGGATTCCCATATCATCAGCGAACTTTACCACTGATGTCCTTTCACCTTGAATTTTAATTGCATACTTGTATCTTTCTTTTATTTCAGTCATTGCTTTTCGATGTATAAGTTGAAAGGTAGGGACGAAACACTACATCCTTGTTTTACACACTTTTTAATCCGAGCACTTTGTTCCTGCTCTTCCACTCATATGATTCCCTCTTGGTTCTTGTACATAATGTATATCACCCGTCTTTCCCTATAGCTTACCCTTATTTTCCGCAGAATTTCGAACATCTTGCACTATTTTATACTATCGAACACGTTTTCCAGGCCCACAAATCCTATGAACGTGTCTTGATCCTTCTTTGGCCTTGCTTCGACTATCAACCATAACATCAGAATTGTGTCTCTGGTGCCTTTACCTTTTATAAACACAAACCGCTCGTCGTCTATCACATCCTCAATTTTCTTCTCCATTGTTCTTTATATCATTCTTGTCAGAAACCTGGATGCTTGTGCTGTAAAGCCGATTATATGATAATTCTCGCACTTGTCGGCTCTTTCTATCTTCGGAATTGTGTGGATGATGTTTTTTTCGAAAGCCTGACGGCATATCGCCAGACCCACACATTCTACACACCAACACGAATATTGCTTCCACTTACTTCTCCCAGTGATTTTAAAAATTGTGATAGAATATTATCTACCCCTTCTGCCTTATTCGATCATAAGTCTTCCAACCCTCTTTTGTATTCTGATTCCAATACTGGATCCCCTATCTCTTCTATGTGGACTGCCGTTTCTTCTTCTATAACATCACCAGGGAAGTCATCTCATAGATGCCTTCGTTGTTCTTTCTCCATCTGTCTGCTCCCTCCTCTGCAGCTAACAGTGGAATTACCATTGCACTCTTAATGTTACCACCCGTACTTTTAATTTCACTTTAGGCTGTTTTGACTTTTCTATGTGCTGAGTCCGTCCTATCATTTCTTTTTCGATTTCTTTACAATTTTCTTGCAGCCATTTGGACTTTCTATTTATTTCATTCGTGAGTGATTTGTTTTTCTGTATTCTTAAATTTCTCTCCTCCTTTCACCGATCAACCGCAGTATTTGTTCTGTTGCCCATGATTTCCTCGCAGTTACCTTTTTTGTACTATGTTTTTCTTTCCACCTTCTGTGATTGCCCTTTTTAGAGATGGTTCAACTGAACTGCGTACTGAGATATTCCTTATCGCAATATCTGTATCATCAAAGAACTTCAAGCTTGTCTCTTCATTTCTTAGTACTTCCGTATCCCCTGTTTTTTGCGCGTTAATTCTTCAGCGTACTCTTCATCACTACTCAGTTGTGATCTGAGTCTATATCTGCCCCTGGGTACGCTTTACAATCCAGTATCTGATTTCGAAATCTCTGCCTGACCATGACGTAATCTAACTGACTACTTTTCCAAGTATACCTCTCACTCTTGTGATTCTTGAACAGAGTATTAGCTATTACTAGCTGAAATTTGTTACAGAACTCTATTAGTCTTTCTCCTCTTTCATTCCTAGTACCAAGCCCACATTCTCCCATAAACTTTTCTTCTACTTATTTCCGTTCAATTGCATCACAGTCCCCATGATTATTAGATTTTAATCTGCCTTTATGAACTGAATTACTATTTCAGTACCCTCATACACTTTCTGTAGCTCTTCATCTTAGGCTTGAGACGTCGGCATTTATACCTGAACTATCATTGTTGGTGTTGCTTTTCTGTCGAATCTGATGAGAACAACCTGGTCACTGAACTGTTCACAGTAACACACTGTCTGTCCTTACCTCCATATTGGTAACGAATCCTACTATAGTTGTACCATTTTCTGCAGCTTTTGATACTACCTGTAACACCATATCGATAATACTCTCCTGATTTATTTTGCTTTTGTTTTATTTAATGTTACATCGTTGAACTTCTGTAAATGTTGTTGGATTGAATCGATAACACAAAATTGTGTACTTCTTTCTTTGTAAAAACTTTGATGTCATTGTTTGTTACTATGCAGTGTAGTATATCTATCATTTAAATTCTTTGTCTCAATTGGAGGGAACAAAACTTACTGTATACAATTGTAATTTCTGTGTGAATATTTTTTTTATTAGAAATGTCAATATGTGCAAATGTTCTGTTTTATTTAATGTGTTTGGTTGCTGTTATGTAAACTGCTGATCCTCACTTAGGATTCTTAGTTATGACGTATGTAAAAGGTAGTGTGGTTCGCCTCGGGAACGGAACTTAGTAGCGCGCGCAAATTGTAGTTGGCCTAGGTAGAAAAGGTGGAATTGAGAGTCAATCGGGGACGAGCTACCAAAGTGTGCACTGCCCATGTAAAAGTTGTATATTGTGCCGGTTCCGAGAGAGGCTTTTCCTGCCGCTTTCCAATGCCTCGGATGGATGGATAAATAGGTGGGACTATTCTGGAATTGGTATCTATCATCGCCACCAAGAAGGACAGAGTCCAGCAATTCTGCCTGCAAATCCACCTACGAACATGCAATTGCCACCACATTGCGCAATCACTGTAACGGAATACTATAATAATGTAATTGGATGTGTTAGTGTGCTCAAATATAAGGTAACTCATAGTTGAATTCATGTTCCTACCTTGATTTTTTCCTTATCACAGAACCCCTCAGGTTCCTCTCCATTTGAACTATGATTACCGAGGGTCCTAGTTTGTGGGAAAAATGAAAGCCTCAAGGCCAAATAGTTAATTCAGCAATGTTATTTGATCTTTGGTAAGAAGGGAATATCAGATTTGCTGTGGATTTAGTGAAATTGTGGGAGGTAGTAAATGCAGTTTTGTGAAGTTTCAAAGTCACCTATTTTATCATTTACTTAAAAGTAGAAGACTGTGGTAATCAAGACAATTTGTTGTTTGTTTTAAAGATTAAAAGTTGTTTAAACTGAGGCTTTTAAAGTTTTGCTTAGTTAATGATCATAGTGCTGTCTGTAGTAAAATTTAAAAGGTGAGTCAGTTTCTTGGAAACTTATCAACATTGTATCTCACTGCAGTAAAGTCGTGAATAGCAGTTGCGCAAAGTTATATACTCATACTTGCTATGCACTTGTTTATTTTGAGTATTGAAAGTACATATTAATAGTATAATAAGATTCACGGGTCATACTTTCCCACTATTTATGAAAACAATAATTTCTTTATTCAAAAGACAGTGAGAAGTAACCTGTTAGTGAATTCCATTTAACATTCATTCTCAATAGAATAGTATTCAGTTGAGAGACGCTTAACCTGTGACCAGTTCATAATTTTGCAGTGAACTACATTTATAATTTTATGTCAGTTAGGAAAATGTCTGAACAATCATACTGAACCTATGTCCAATTATTGATTCTGCAGTGAATATTAATAGTAAAGTTATAAAGACCATTCAGTTTGTATAAGCCCTGAAAGTAATAGTGTGTTTCATTATCTGTTATATTTATGCAAATAGTCTGTCCTGCTCTGTCAGCTTCCAATCTTAACCGTGAACATATGCAGGTGTCAGAGTTCATTGCACTCGCTTGTGGTACAGTATAGGTTGTGTTTGTCCGTTAAAGTTACTAATAACTATTTTCTTGAACAAGAATGCTAATCATTCTCTTGCCTAATTAGGCTGGCGACCGTTTTCCTTGTTCTCTAAACAGTGTAGCTAGGTAAAACATTATTTGTTACTGTCTGAATATTTACGTAATTCTGACTTTCACTCCCGATAAGCTACCTCCGTTAGGTACAATGCTGTCAACATAACAAAATTCCTCTCAGAGGGTAACACTACTCTGTTGTGTTATGCCATAATTGCTTTAACAAGATAGTTTTATTTCACAATCTGCCTCCAGCTTTAGGGTTATGGTTCAGCAGTAGCAGACGGTAGTGTTATATACCCTATACTCATTTGAAAAGAAATCCTTCTCAAAATTCCATTTCACCCCTCTGACACCCACTGTAATTAGATTAAGCCGTAGCATTTCCCTTTTCGGATTTTCTGGCTTCCCCGCCACACTCAAACTTCTGACATTCCACGCTCCGACCCGTAGAGCGTTTTACTTTCGTTGGTTATTCAATCTATTTCTCATGGTCAAATCCACCTTGGCAGTCCCCTCCCGGAGATCCGAATGTGGGACTAGTCCGGAATCTTTACCCAACAGACATTACAACACTTTTTCAATTACAGGCCACATGTCCTATGGATACTCATTATGTGTCTTTAATGCTGTGGTTTCCACTGTCTTCTGCATCCTCATGCTGTTGACCGTCACCGATTTTTCCAACCTTGGGGGCAGTATCCCACCCCAAGGGCAAGAGAGTGCGCTGACTCTCCATCTGCTCTTACAGCCCCTTTGACGAGACTGTTGGCTTAATGAGGGTGACGTCTTTGGCCGGAAGCCTTCGCCCTACGTTGCTGATGATTTTTATTCAAACTTTAAGTGTCGGCGGGGTTCGAACTCGGGACCAAGCATGTTTTGATTAGTAATCAAGGCAATGTGCTATTGCATTAAAATCGAACAATTCTGTTACAGGTACGAGCACACAATAAATTGGAACATGTAACATACTGAAGAAGTATTGTGTTTCTTGTTAAGATAAGCTGCGTGTAGAATTTGAACCCAAATAGATGGTGACGCAAGCTAAATGTTTTTTTTTTTTTTTTTGCCAAATACATTTGTTCTAATTACGACAATATTTTACACAGAAGATGAAAGTTTACTGCCAAACTCATATTCGTCTTTTCCTGAGTCTGGTTAGTATCAGAGAAATGTATAAAACTTATTTTGATATCGAAGTATCTAAATGTCATTGTAGGGCAACTGAACTATGTTAAAATTTAATTTTTAACGGAAGCATGTGAAGCTCACGCTACATGATGCGAAATCCAGACTATCCAGTACATCAAGCAATTCGCCAGCGAGAAAGCAATCCGTTTTCAATGAAATTTACATATGCTCTTTGACTGCAAAACAAATGACTCAGATTAAAATGTTAGCTCTGAGTATTGTTAAATTTTATGTTTAGTCTTGCCAATAATCACTGTACAAGAGCTGTTATTCTAGTTACACAGCAAATGAGCATAAAATTTAACGCATCTCTCTTTCTGATAAAACTGCTTGAAAACTCACTACATAGCACTTTACTGAGATCTTCTACTGGTGCTAAGCCTCTGGACTGATATTTTCACAAATACGCTCTGAGAATCACTGTACCGTGCAGTGAACATGAACTTTGGTGATAATTAAATTTGTTGGTCTACCTGCGCACACGGAACGCTCGTCTGACATGCAAACTGTCTCTTAGGAATATTGATCTCATTGCCCAAAACCAAATTTTATTTGCCATACTTGCGATACGCATACAAGACGAGATCTTACCACTTTTCATACAATACTTCTTAGTAAAAAGACTCGCGGTGTGCAATGCGAATAGGCTAAGTTAAAGAACGATTCATTAAGCCATAACATCAATACACCCATCCATAAACTTCTCACAACTAGACAAGTTAGCAAAAATCTGTTAATAATTTTCCTACGAACAATTACATTCCTTGACACTTGTTTCAATTATAAGGCAAAACATTACGTTGGATTATAATATTTCTACAGTAAACTCCAACCATGTGCAATGTTCCAACAATAAGAAATTAAACAGATATATATATATATATATATAAAGACTGAATTAGCTTAAAATTTCCCCTTGTAACATTCTTCTACTGATGTAATCTCGTTTTGTTTCCTCAAGACATATTAGTACAAAGTCCTTAGACAATGCTGCCTCCAGTACATCGCAGGCCAGCTTCCATCCTTTTCAGACCGAATACACAGCCAGACTGACTAATACACATTACACATAGCTACTCTCGACCTAAGAAGTCTCAAGAATAGACTTACAAACAATAAGGTAATATCGATACTACGGGAGCTGAGAACATTTATCAAATTTGCAACTTCATTCACATTTACGGACTGTCGTATGGTTGTCTTGTTATTATGGAATGGCTTTAAAACGAGGAAAATACGTCGGCAAGAAGAATTTCTAAAGAGCAACAGACGAGATAGCCGCCATGTGCTTGCCACCACTATTCCGCCACTGCTCCGCCAACGTCAGAAACTCAGATTTATATCATAGTATGAACCAGTATGTTTGTGTGAGTGGTTTTCAATAATAATTCCAGTGATATAAACACGTGTTTGAACCTTAAAATTGTCCTGATCATGAAACCAATGCAGGGTCCCATCCTAAATCGGCAGAAAACGAGTATCCTGTTTCTAATTAATTAATGGTTTGCTTCTGTAGTAAATGTACTAAAGTTCAATGCTAAATTGTGTAGTGTTACCATAAAAGTAACAGGTAATGGACAAAGCACACAAATTGAACCTATATGAAAAGTAATTTTGCTTTGACTATTACCATGAACTAATTTATGAAGTTAACTGAACTTAATATTTGAATTACTTGCTTTAATGTATGAACATCTAAACTATTTCAAGTGGGGCTAGAAATCAATATTGCCAAATTGCAATTTTTTTCTAAAATAGTCACAGAATTTGCCTGTAAAGACAGTTTAGTTTATGGGTCTCCACGATATTGTTTTCTATTATAAGGAAAAAACTAAGTACTGCTTTTGCTAAGGAAATCTGAAGCATTTTCATAAAAGTGTGGGTATAAAAAGCGTCTGTGTAATGTTATTTAACGTCATTTGTGGTGTCTGTATGCTAGTTGAGCCAGGACTCTTGTCATTCCCAATGTTAGTCTTGTGAGGTCTTTAGTAACATCTTAGTGCTGAGTGAGCTATTCTGTCAACAGTAACTACTATTACTATGTGTGAAATAACTTTTAAAATTCCTGTAATTGCTGATTTGTGCAAATAGTAACCATTGCTACCCACTACTCGGTTCGTCCGGTAGTCGTGTGTATTCACTGCACTGTTCAAAACGAGTGTTTATGACAGTCACTTTAGTAACTCATATTCATTTTCCTTGAAAAATAATGTTTGGAATTATGATGCCTAATCAGGCTGGCGACCTTCTTGAAAATCGTCAAGGCAAATAAGGTAGTCCCCTTTCAAAGTGAGAGGGGGCTCGTAATCACACATAGGCAATTATCCCACTAACGTCTCGTATGCGGACCCATGTTTACAGCAACGTTTTTGCTTGTATTTTCGTATTCTTTCACTCGTGTCATTTCTTTTGGTAATAGTGGTACTCTCCGTGGAATAAGCTGCATTATCACCATGTACACGATTTCCATTACACAAGCATCGCAATTTTTTAGAACTCTCCCAGACAATCCCATTCTTCAATTCACCGGCCCCACTATAGACCTCACGTATTTGTTCCAATTTACCAGTGGATATTCATATCATTTGACAGGTCCCTTAGCGATCTGATTTGGTTCTTCAACAACGGAACGTTAAACTCTAACTTTGCCTCGTCTTTCAACAGGTGCACAAATCTCTTTATAAATCTAATGCTTGAACTGTGTTATCGATGGTCACCTTTTTCCGTTAGTAGACTTGTACGGACGTAGATATGTTCGAAACAAAGTTGGTAGAACTATTTTTCATAGGCACGCGAGTGTTTAATTAGTTCTACTGATGTGTAACATTTAACTGTTAGGAGCAGTTGATGGAAGGTATTGAATGCGATGCGTAGTGTTTAGTTGTTCAGTCTGTTTTTAAATTACGACACTTTCAACGGAGGAATGTATTTTTCTTGTTAAACACGGGTTTCGACAAGGCGATAAATACTCGGATTTAGTACAAAAGGTATTTTATAAAAAAAATTAGCGAGAACAGCTGTACATCATCGTTATGTGATTCGTAGACTTACCGAGAAATTTCGAGAGACAGACTCCGATTCAGATATCGAACGAAGTGGAAGACCACTTAAATAAGTGAACAGATGTTGGTGGATATTTTTGAGGCCGTGCAGCAGAGCCCAACAGAAACAATGCGCAAGTTGCCACAAGAAAAGTATATCGGAACTGCAATCGTGTATAAAGCGACATTGAAATTGTTTCCGTATAAAGTGAGAGCAGTTCAAGACTTGAAAGCAGTGGATTATGAAAAGCCAATTCATTAGTGCAAATTATTTACATTTTTTATTAGGATGAGTGCCAGTGGTATTTTTCATGACGCCTTCTATACAGGCGAGGCCTGGTTCCACCTCTCTGGTCATGTTATTGAAAAGTGTGTAGCAATATCCACTCGGTGCATTATTGGACCTTTATTTTTTGAATCAACCGTGAACAACGAACGTAACTGTTTTGATGATCAACGATTTGATTGGCCAGGTAAGGGAAGGCGAAGTGATTCTAGTCAGGGTTTCAACAAAATACAAAATAGCACTACTGCACACACAGCTAACAATGCTATATGTCTTCTGGAAAAGTTATTTTTTGGGGACCTCTCATCTGAGAAATCCTGTGGTACCCTGTGAGCCGTGACGGCTTTAATTTTGGCGGACAAGGCACTCCGCTGACACCACTAACTACTTGGACTGCCGATATCGATCTCAATATACGTCGAGAGCTATGGTCTTTGGTGAAGGCGTGTGTTGGTTTGGCGGGCCCTGGTGAAGCTCGCGCGAGATACGGTGGTCAATGTGCAGTGACCAGTTCTCGTCCAAAGCGATGGGCGAGTTCATTCGTTTGCTCGGAAGGGGAGGCCGATAAGTGCTTTTCACCTTTCGGCCGGTCAGCGAAGACAGATTCAAGACGCGCACCCTGCAATTTTTCTCAAATGATTTAACAGAAGCTACTTGGTAAAAAAAAAAAAAATTAATTTACTTATAACTTTATATGTCAGCTTCATGATTATGTGCCCATCATTTCGTTAATGTTCACAGTTATTGTGATATTTACATGAAAGTAAGACGCTGTGCGATATTCGGAAAAGTGTGCAATGAAAAATAGAGGGCGCTATGACTTTGCGTTTGGTGCATATTACATAGCATGTTGTTGAATATGAAATTTAGCTAACATACTGAATTATTCTTTAAACTTGGGTAGACGTATCTGTCTGTCACCAATCTCGAGAAAAGTGATCTGATATAGCTCACTCATTTGCGATCGCGCCGCGCCAGTGACAAAGCCTGAGTGAAATATCCACAACATTCCTCGTGTTTTATAAACGATTTCAGATATCGAAATGAGATTTTGGCAAATGATAGCAAGCAAATAGGAGAGTATTTGACCATACAGCTATTATATAAATCTTCATTGTCTACCATGTTATTCCAATAATAACAGACTTTTCGGGTGAAAGAATGTAATTTTTAAATGCCATCGTCAGCAGGTGAAACGAGAAGTGCTATGTATTTTGGAACAAAATATGTGAAGACATTAGTTTTTTTCTGAGTATGTGCTTTTTCACAAGCTATATTGACTTTACTTTTCCTCTGTTCCTCACTTAATGACTGCACAACAGGTTAGTGAGGTGACTCAGTGCAAACTCCTTTGTGTTTTGGCAAAAGAAACAAATTTTTATATAGCAACCAGAGAATTGTAGGTTTTACTCAGAATTCGGCACTCATGATGCTTCTCTGAAACGACTGACAAGCCATGCAAAAATAAATTGCTGCATTTTCGGAGGAATTTTTTTTAGTTACTAAGGGGCCCACTTAATATTTACAAAAAAAAATGAGCTTGGGCTTGAATTTAGAACGGCACTTCCCTCCAATGCTCTGAGCGACCACCCAACACTGCCGCTCTCCCCATGCTTCCCCAGACGTCTGCGCGTCTAGCGGCCACGCCATTTTGCTTGCTCCAGGGCCAGTCAGCTGGAGGGCATGCGGGTGAGAAGTTGTTACTGCTTTCCGGTACGGACCTCGAGAATCTGCAACTGGTTAAATCGGTCAGAGGCAAGCCTTGCTAGCTCGCTTAACGACTGATAGCGGCGAGTTGTGGGAAGAGTAGTGCAGGTCACGTCCAAACTGGCTGGCAAGTTTCCTGCCTCTGCCTACTCTGCAAACTTAAATTTAATCATGAAGACCACCTAGACACACTGGAGGCAACTACATGCCGACTTGAAATCACGGAAGTCACGGCTCCTTCACACCTGAGTGGAGTTAAGTTTTATTTTTTGGGTACTTCTCATCGTAAGGCCACGTCTGCGTTAATGTGGAATTGCAACTGCTGTATTAACGCACCTCCGAGTGATCGTGTGTATGGTCATTAGTCAGTGTAGCTGATAGTAATTTGTTGTTCCAGGCCATTTGCGTGCAAGTGTACGAGTATTCTCTGTTATAAATTGACTTGATGAAATTAAATTTGTATCTCAGACTGTGTTGGACGCATGGCACCTTTGTAGCCATCCTTGGAGACGTTGATCGACTATGTGTAGTGAGTAGGTACAGCCTTGGTATGTCTGTTAGTAAGCCTGATAGCGTTTCTAACATCTGAGAGGGTATGCGCCCCGAGGATCGACAACGTTTGGTGTTTGCTTGGCGTCCCACCAACTCTGAAGAATTGTAAGAACTAGTAGATTCACTTCTGCTGGCGATCACCATAGTCTAGATGTAGGTTCGGTACCAGAGCCTTGAGTTTCCAGGGTGAAAAACCTGCTCTCAAATTTATTCACTTGTGTGCAGGCATGTTTTTGTTGTGGCTTGCACGACCTTCTTGTATGTGAGTATGCCATTGTCCGGTTGTGAGGGTCCTGAGGCCTAACAGCTGTCTCCTTGGGGAGGAGGGGGGGGGGGGGGAGTAGGTAAGTATTAGAGAAGGTCAACCTCTTGTGTACACATATTCATGCTGTGACGATATTGTCCCTTCCTCTTGTTTGTTCCTGTTCGGACAGGGACCTCAAGGTGTGCATTATTTGACTTCAGTAGTTCTGTCTTGTTAGTTGAGTGCAATTGGTATTTGGAGTTCGGGCATTTTTGTAAACTATTTTCTGTGCACACCTGCCCTCAGAGATGTGTGGCCAATGGGCAAGAGTTGCCTCCAGTTAGGGAGGTGCGTGGCAGCATGTTCATTTGCAATTTCTCCTGGTCGGTTACCCTCCTGGTTGTAAACAACCTAGCAGCTAATTTATTGCTCAACTGCAATTTTATTCAAGTAAGCGAGATGGTCCTTAATTTTTCTAGTCATGCTTTCTTCTTTAAATTCTCGTCAGGCGAGGAGTCAGCCCTCTGCTCTTGTCGCCGTCCAAGCGTGAATAAGTCTATAAGTTGCGAGACCAGGAAATTTGGCGTGGTTCATCTTCAATCAGATCAAGCTGCGCTTTTGTTGAGTCTATTGGACGAGTTTCCTGATGTTAAAATGCTAAGAGTGACTAGTTTGTTCCAATATGATATACGTCTGATTGATGTTCCTGATCAGCAGAATCCTTATCGACTTTCGCCCGCTAAAATGAAATTCTTGATACCTGGCTAATTTGTTTCAGGATGGGGTGATCAGGCCATCGAGTTCTCCTTACGCTTTGCCGATTTTTCTTGCCCCTAAGGCTCAGGGTCAGGACTATAAGCCAGACATGTATAGGCTGCAGAATACAAAGGTTTTCTTTATTTTTTTGAGTCAGTCCTCTTGTCTGATCTTCACAACTGTTTGACGTGGTTCCCTGGGACTAAGTGGTTCAATGTGCTTGAAGTGAATTAAGCCTATTACCAAATACCTCTCACCCAAAAATCTAAGTACATCGCCGTCTTTTGCACCAACTGAAATCTCTATGTGTTCAGTTGGGTCTCGTGTTTGTTGGGCACCAGAGCCGTTTTTCTCTCTCGTTTGTTTGATCATACCTTGGGGATTTGGAATTCTACTGTGTGTTTAACTACCTGTTGACGTGGTCATTTACATAGTGGTTCGTTTCAGGAACACTTTTCCCATCTTAGACAGATGCTGTCGAAGCAATGCGATGCTGGATTAACGGTCGACCAGTCTATGATTACTCCCGCCAGACGTCAGGTTTCATGTTTTGGTCATTTAGTTCCTGCACATGTCACTAGTATCATCCAGGAGCGAACCAAGAAGTTGAAGATTGCCCCCAACCTGGAACTAAGAAGGAGAGGATAAGATCTATGTTAGAAGCGACACTGGTAAGTTCACCTCCCGCTTTATCTGTACGTGTTACATTTTTAAGGTTCTTGAGTCTGTTAATTTGCTGTCAAGGAATTAGGCACAAGCAAAACCCTTGGGTTTAACTTCAGTCAGGTTAAGCCGGTTGGTTGACCTCCCGCCATTTCTCGTGGAGGGGGGAGGGGGGGGGGATTGGTTCAAGGGGAGGGAGGCTGTGCCGTGGCGGCATTAATTTTGGCGGGCATGACACTCTGCTGGCCCCACTAACTACCTGGTTGCCAATATCGACCTCATCACACGTCAGGAGCTAGGGTCTATCATCGAGGCGTGTGGTATTGGTTTGGGGGCCTGACAGAGTCAGTTACCTGAAGGACACGTGGCTGGCAAGTTGCTTTGCTGTCCGGTACAAGCCTCGAGAAGCTGTGAATGCTTAAATAGGTTGGAGGCAAGCCTTCCCGACACGCTTAAGAATTGATAGCGGCGAGTTGTTGGAAGAGTAATGGACGTCACGTGCAAACTGGTCGGCGAGTTCCCAGCCTACTCCGAAAGTTTAAATTTTAAGACTCCTCAAGGATCGCCTGTACAGATTGGAGGCAACTACAAGCCGGCCTGGTAGCCTGGAAGTCACGGCTCCTTCACACCTGAGTGGAGTTAAGTGTTTTTATTTTATTTTTTGTGTACTTGTTATCGTAAGGCCACGTCAGTGTTAATGTGGAACTGCACATGCTATATTCATCCGCCTCTGAGTGGCTGTGTGTGCGATCATCGGTCAGTGTAACTGATGGAAATTTTTTGTTCCTGGCCATATTCCGTGCAAGAGTAAAGTTTCTCTATTATAAGTCAACTTGATGAAAATAAATAGTCTATGTCTGACGCAAGACACGCTTGTAGATGAGTATGCCCTAGTCATTTTATTAGTAGGCGCTGATATTTCGCCTTGTAATTTACAAATAATTTTAAGGAGTGTTAATCTTGCAATTTTAAGCGTAGTCGCTTCCGCTATAAATTAATATTCCCTATATCTTAGGCATTCTCGTCTGTAGCTTAACGTGGGCAGATGACTGTTCCCTTTTGATATGTGTTGCAAGGGTAGTTTTGGCAACGGACAAGACGTCCCTTTACCCTGGGCCCAGAGCACAGACGTGTTTTCTTTCCACTGCGGTGGCACTTCCGTCGGAACACGGCGCCCACGTTGGCCCCCAATGCATCATGTTGGCTTAAGTTAAAGTTGATCGTTCGATAAATGCCATGGCGGTGTGTCACCAGTTAATTGGGAACTATTAATCTATCATTCTATCCTGTTTGGCGTATTCAGTAAGCTCATGAGGTTTCATGTGTGTTCTGCAAGGCCGAAGTTCCTCCTCACTATACCTGTGCTTTAACTACTCGTTTAAGTCTCGTATCCTTATTACTGCTTCTGCAGAACCTTAAGTTTTAAGGCCTTTTATCCAGAGTCATTAGCCAACTCCACTCACTGTGAGACTTCCCTGCTTGTTCCCTGTTGGCTTTGATAGCCACCTGCTGTCTTTGCCAGCTTATCTTGTACTTTGGGCAGTTGTATATTTATGTGACGATCATTGGAAATGTTTCTGCTGGTGTGAACCAGTTCCGATCACATTTAAGTTGCATTTCATCCCAGCTTACTTTTGGACAACTGTATATATTTAAGCGTCATTCTGAATGTTTTTTCTGGTGTGTACCAGCTGGGAGACATTTGAATTGTATGCCTGCCCAGCTTTGCTTGTGTTTTGGGCGACTATTTTACTGATTAAGGGAGGACGTTGATGAAAAACACACTGTTTCATAAGTGCACCAAATCCACAGTTCTGGAGATATGGCAATGAAATTTTGTACCATGCTTTATATGAAAGTAACAAATTTACACATAAAATTCTTTGATTATATACGTTCAACATTTTTCTGAGTGAAATCTGAAGTTTTATTTTCAAAAAATAATGTATGTTTCTTTTTCTCAGAAAGTATATCAAGAGATTTTTACAAAAATTTCTGATTCATATCTTTATATGTTCTAAGCTTCTCTCATGAGCTTTTTGGAATAGGTCAAATAGAAGAATTTTCATAATTTTTTAATTATAATTCCACAAGTACAATTTAAATTCATGCAAAATTCCAAGCATTTTGTCCCAAATCTCAGCTTGCAATCAGGATTTCAAAATTTCCTCTCGAGACAACATTTATTAGGTTTACAGAAATATGTGTAGAAAAATTCATAACTCTAGCATTCACAGAATCTGAGGAAAAGGCACATAAACTTTTTTTTTAAAAAAAAGCTTATCAGGAAACGAAATTTTAAGTTCAACCTAACTTTTTTCCTTATGTCACTTCTTCAGAAGGCACCACATTTGTGCTCTGGGTCATCTTTCCCTTCAAGGCTTCACTTCTGGTTTCCTGTTATCTGTCTTCTTTCCTTTACCAGGTCTTCAACTGACCTTTCAGCTGCAGAGACGCGCTGTAAATCTATTTTTCTCAGGATGTCTTGAGTAAAATTTTCTATCTTGAAACCTATTCTTTCTAATACCTCAATCCTCCCGACGTTCCCATCATTAAATACAATAACTGCAACACAAGTATCAATTCTGACAGCTGCAGCACGTGCAATGTGCTTTTAGGACATCGTTTCCATATGAGTTTATAAGATACGGAACAGATTCAAAGATAATCTGTAAAACCAAGGTGTATGTATCACGGCCTTCTAGATGAATCCCGCACACGTTTGGCTGAAAGTAACACACAGCATCGTTGCTCACTGAGCCGGTGTTGAAGTGCTCCTTCAAAACGTGGGCGTGGCAGGGAGACCGAGTCACACTTTTAATTAATTTTTAGGCACTTCGGATGCGATTTCAACATTGAAATTTTGGGAACTTATTGTCATCAGTTGTACTAACAAATAAAAAATAAATCGAAAATTGACATTTTTGGTCAATTTCATCAACGTCCCTCCTTAAGGAAATTTATTAAGGCTTATACATTGTTAAGGGCTTTTCAACAGCCACAATCAGTGGTGTCACATGTTATCCTTTCAGTATTTTGGAGGGCGTTATCCACTTGTTTAACGTGTTGTCCATATTTGGGAATTATTAGTACATTTAGTGGCAGTCATATGTAATATATTTTTCTGATAAAACCCAGTTTGTTGAACCTGCTTGCAGCCACACCTAGTTGGTGTGACTGCTTACGTGTATTTTGGGACTGTATATTCCTGTTTTCAAGCCCAGTTCTTAAAGGTATAAATTGCTAAACATTGTTATTAATGAACTGAACCTGTTGAAGTTCTTTAAATTACTATGGGCATTGTTATCCTTTCAAGAAGGTTTCTTAAATTGGAATTATAATATTGGTGTTGAACAATAAAGTGTATTCCGTGAAACAACAACTGCGGAAATGTGTGGGTCCACCTTCCATGTGTTTTTGCTCAAAATTATCCGAAGCCCTTTTGTGAAGTATCACCCTCCTTCGCCTGACGTTACTCCATCAGATGTTTTTCTTTGGTGAGTAGGAAAATCGGTAATGTATCTCAATTGCCCACGAATGCTTTGTAACTTAAAAGATGAAATAACTGCTTACGTGAGAAGCATATCACAATCAGACCTACAAAAAGTGTTTTACAATGAAATTAAGCAGGTTCAGATTTGTATAGCCGCTTTTGAACGTCATTTCCAACGTTGGCGTTTCCAGCGTTTGTTGTAACTGCACAGAAGCTTTCCAAACGCCCTGTATAATGCCACAGACATCTTAACACGGTTCGTTGGAGCTGTTTGAAGTACATAACTTCACGGCTCCCATCTACCAAGGAGAAAAGACTTGGTGTCTACGAGAAGTGAATTTCACATAAGTTTATGAAATACATCGCACGCCTGGAAAGAGTGATCTAATGAGCGTGTGTGAGCCAGACAGATACACCAGATGTTTCGGATGTGCGTAGAAGATAAAGGCAAAGGCACAGAAACGATAATTAGCTGTCTTCCAACACTCTTAACAGAATCTGGGAATCTAGGACGGAGCTCTGAACCGCAGCAGACAAATAACCCTTCCCCACGCACGCATACACACACACACACACACACACACACACACGCACACACACACAGTTAGGCGCGTTCACGCACAGTGAGAGAGAGGGGGGAGGCGGAATACAGCCAGGCATTTCGAAATAAACTAGGTAGAAAAATCTCTCTTGCGGAAGAACAACACTCCAAGCACTACACAGACAGCTACAAAAGAGAACGGCCTTAATCAAGACGGTGGGTCACAACAGATGCTGCGAGATACGAAATATGCGGAGTACACATTAGATCAGTACATACTTGAATATACAGTTCCTGGCCAGCCGCCGTGGCCGAGCGGTTCTAGGCCCTTCAGTCCGGAACCGCGCGACTGCTACAGTCGCAGGTTCGAATCCTGCCTTGGGCATGGATGTGTGTGATGTCCTTAGGTTAGTTAGGTTTAAGTAGTTCTAAGTTCTAGGCCACTGATGACCTCAGATGTTAAGTCCCATAGCTCTCAGAACCATTTGAACCATTTTTTAGTTCTCAGTACGATTACAGCGACTAAAATCATTAGACCTATAAAGAAGCGTAAGGTGACAACATTTTCGAACGATTGCGATAATAATGATTAAAGTGATTCTGTTTCTGTGAACGTCACAAAATTCGCCCATGTGGGTGCTGAAGGTTAGAGCATGGCCTCCTTGTATAAAAGTCCCCTAATAAATTTACTGCTGAAGCACCGTTTACTGCAAAGAAACACGAACGAAACAACATTACTAAATACATGAGTGGGATCATCTACACACGCCTTCTACACAGAGCCAAACATTTTTACACTTACTTTCTGCCCTTCGTCTTAATTCATAGACTATAAAACCGATGCGATACATATAGCCATACCTTCGGTGCAACCACAACGGTGGGGTATCTGTTGACAGGCCAGACAAACGTGTCGTTTCTGAAGAGAGGCAGCAACCATTTCAGTAGTTGCAGGGGCAACAGTCTGGATGATTGACTGATCTGGCCTTGTAACACTAACCAAAACGGCCTTGCTGTGCAGGTACTGCGAACGGCTGAAAGCAAGGGGAAACTAAAGCCGTAATTTTTCTCGAGGGCATGCAGCTTTACTGTATGGTTAAATGATCATGGCGTCCTCTTGGGTAAAATATTCCGGAGGTAAAATAGTCCCCCATTCGGATCTCTGGGAGGGGACTTCTCAATAGGACGTAGTTATCAGGAGAAAGAAAACTGGCGTTCTACGGATCGGAGCGTGGAATGTCAGATCACTCAATCGGCCAGGTAGGTTATAAAATTTAAAAAGGGAAATGGATAGGTTAAAGTTATATATAGTGGGAATTAGTGAAGTTCGGTGGCAGGAGGAACAAGACTTCCGGTCAGGTGAATACAGCGTTATAAATACAAAATCAAATAGGGGTAATGCGGGAGTAGGTTTAATAATGAATAAAAAATAGGAGCACGGGTAAGATACTACAATCAGCATAGTGAACGCATTATTGTGGCCAAGATAGACACAAAGCCCATGCCTACTACAGTAGTACAAGTTTATACGCCAACTAGCTCTGCGGATGATGAAGAAATTGATGAAATGTATGATGAGATAAAAGAAATTATTCAGGTTGTGAAGGGAGACGAAAATTTAATAGTCATAGGTGAATGGAATTCGTCAGTAGGAAAAGGGAGAGAAGGAAACGTAGTAGGTGAATATGGATTGGGGGGAAGAAATGAAAGAGGAAGCCGTTTGGTAGAATTTTGCACAGGTCACAATTTAATCATAGCTAACACTTGGTTCAAGAATCATAAAAGAAGGTTGTATACATGGAAGAAGCCTGGAGATACTGACAGGTTTCAGATAGATTATATAATGGTAAGACAGAGATTTAGGAACCAGGTTTTAAATTGTAAAACATTTCTAGGGGCAGATGTGAACTCTGACCACAATCTATTGGTTATGAAATGTAGATTAAAACGGAAGAAACTACAAAAATGAGGGAATTTAAGGAGATAGAATCTGGATAAATTGAAAGAACCAGAGGTTGTACAGACTTTCAGGGAGAGCATAAGGGAATAATTGACAGGAATGGGGGAAAGAAATACGGTAGAAGAAGAATGGGTAGCTTTGACGGATGAAGTAGTAGCAGCAGACGATCAAGTAGGTAAAAAGATGAGGACTAATAGAAATCCTTAGGTAACAGAAGAAATATTGAATTTAATTCATGAAAGGAGAAAATATAAAAGTGCGTAAATGAAGCAGGCAAAAAGGAATACAAACGTCTCAAAACTGAGATCGACAGGAAGTGCAAAATGGCTAAGCAGGGATGGATAGAGGACAAATGTAAGGATGTAGAGGCTTATCTCACCAGGGGTAAGGTAGATACTGCCTACAGGAAAATTAAAGAGGCCTTTGGAGAAAAGAGAACCACTTGTATGAACATCAAGAGCTCAGATGTAAACCCAGTTCTAAGCAAAGAAGGGAAAGCAGAAAGGTGGAAGGGGTATATTGAGGGTCTATACTCGGGTGATGTACTTGAGGACAATATTATGGAAATGGAAGAGGCTGTAGATGAAGATGAATGCTACTCTATCCTGTGCAAGCTTCTTCATCTCCCAGTACCTACTGCAATTTACATCCTTCTGAATCTGCTTAGTGTATTCATCTCTTGGTCTCCCTCTACAATCTTTACCCTCCACGCTGCCCTCCAATGCTAAATTTGTGATCCCTTGATGCCTCAAAACATGTCCTACCAACTGATCCCTTCTTCTAGTCAAGTTGTGCCACAAACGTCTCTTCTCCCCAATCCTATTCAATATCTCCTCATTAGTTACGTGATCTATCCACCTTATCTTCAGCATTCTTCTGTAGCACCACATTTCGAAAGCTTCTATTCTCTTCTTGTCCGAACTAGTTATCGTCCATGTTTCACTTCCATATATGGCTACACTCCAAACAAATACTTTCAGAAACGACTTCCTGATATATAAATCTATATTCGATGTTAACAAATTTCTCTTCTTCAGAAACGCTTTCCTTGCCATTGCCAGTCTACATTTTATATCCTCTCTACTTCGAACATCATCAGTTATTTTACTTCCTAAATACCAAAACTCCTTTACTACTTTAAGTGTCTCATTTCCTAATCTAATTTCCTCAGCATCACCCGATTTAATTCGACTACATTCCATTATCCTCGTTTTGCTTCTGTTGATGCTCATATTATATCCTCCTTTCAAGACACTGTCCATTTCGTTCAACTGCTCTTCCAAGTCCTTTGCCGTCTCAGACAGAATTACAATGTCATCGGCGAACCTTAAAGTTTTTACTTCTTCTCCATGAATTTTAATACCTACTCCGAATTTTTCTTTTGTTTCCTTTGCTGCTTGCTCAATATACAGATTGAATAACATTGTAAATAGCCTTTCGCTCCCTGTATTTTACCCCTGCCACCTTCAGAATTTGAAAGAGAGTATTCCAGTCAACATTGTAAAAAGCTTTCTCTAAGTCTACAAATGCTAGGAACGTAGGTTTGCCTTTCCTTAATCTAGCTTCTAAGAGAAGTCGTAAGGTCAGTATTGCTTCATGTTTTCCAGTATTTCTACGGAATCCAAACTGATCCTCCCCGAGGTCCGCATCTACCAGTTTTTCCATTCGTCTGTAAATAATTCGCGTTAGTATTTTGCAGCTGTGACTTATTAAACTGATAGTTCGGTAATTTTCACATCTGTCAGCACCTGCTTTCTTTGGGATTGGAATTATTATATTCTTCTTGAAGTCTGAGGGTATTTCGCGTGTCTCGTACATCTTGCTCACCAGCTGGTAGAGTTTTGTCATGACTGGCTCTCCCAAGGCCGTCAGTAGTTCTAATGGAATGTTGTCTACTCCGGGGGCCTTGTTTCGACTCAGGTCTTTCAGTGCTCTGTCAAACTCTTCACGCAGTATCTTATCTCCCATTTCGTCTTCATCTACATCCTCTTCTATTTCCATAATATTGTCCTCAAGTACATTGCCCTTGTATAAACCTTCTATATACTCCTTCCACCTTTCTGCCTTCCCTTCTTTGTTTAGAACTGGGTTGCCATCTGAGCTCTTGATATTCATACACGTAGTTCTCTTCTGTCCAAAGGTCTCTTTAATTTTCCTGTAGGCAGTATCTATGTTACCCCTAGTGAGATAAACTTCTACATCGTTACATTTGTCCTCTAGCCATCCCTGCTTAGCCATTTTGCACTTCCTGTCGATCTCACTTTTGAGACGTTTGTATTCCTTTTGTTCATTGCTTACGTAACCAAAATTTACGCCACTAATGATTCACCTTGAGTTACTAATGAAAAGATCTCGTCCGTCCCAGCGGACAGGCCGGATTTTAACTATAGAATGGAAGCGCAACTTATACGCGGTGGTACTCGGAACAGACGAATAGAAAGCAATCGCCAAGCTATTTCGAAGTTGATCAGGCTGCAAGCTAGGGTAGAAAATACGCCGAACACACACACGATGTCAGCCTGCCCGCCAAGGCAACAAATCCCATCCCAATTATTCAAAATGACAGTCACAATCGCATTATTTATTTTGCCGCCAACCGGTTTCAACCCGCGATGGGATCATCTTCAGGGCAATTTACACCATTTTTTCGCTCGCTCGAGTTGTCACCCTGCCTGTGCACGGTTGGTAACTATGAATAGGCAGGGTGACGACTCGAGCGAGCGAAAAAATGGTGTAAATTGCCCTGAAGATGATCCCATCGCGGGTTGAAACCGGTTGGCGGCAAAATATAATGCGACTGTGACTTGTAATATCAGTAATTTTCGCCTCACAGACATTAATATACGCTCAATAGTAAGCGCCCGATGGCCTAAAGTTATCGAACAATTTTAAAGTAAAAGAAATGAACCATAGCATAGCAGCGACAGAACCTATTATTCTTTATCTTTGCCGTTCTTGCGCGGTGCCTGTAAATCTCTATGTACAAGTGTCGATTAATGATATAAAAAAGAATTCTGTTGTTTCAAGACAAATGATTCGTTTGGCGCCTTACTTTTTACTGTTTGTGTTCCATGAAAGGCGGACGCGAACTTGCTGCGTTGCGCATCGGTATTTTATATTTTACGTGAAAATATTCAATAAATGTGCTAATCGTTATTTTTCCAATCAGAAAACCTGTAGTTTCTTGTAATTGATTACGAACAGACAGCATTTAGAGCACATTTTGACTGTTATGTATAAAGTATTTAACCACAGTGGTCATCTATTATAATTTAATATGAAAAGGTACGTAGCATTAAAAAAACGTGTGTTAAAGATAAGTGTGCTAATTTTAGTAAATTAAACTTAATGATTTCCATCTCCTCATTTACTTGAATGATAATTATTTTCTGTTAGCCCCTCACCATAAATTACGATCACGCTGAAAAGCCGAACGCAGCATGAGGCAGAAGGAACATTTATCTTTTTCCTGTTATTTCTGAATCAACTTTTTTAAAAATTATATAGTGTTGCAATTCTTTTAAAGTCTATAAATCTTCTGGTCCCTTAGTGATGTTCCGGGTATGCCTACATCACGATTATAAAAATGCACAGAAATGTTAATGTTCCTTCCGAGCGAGGTCAAGTAAATCAATGTGCTGCTCTTATTCAGGTATTTAATGTTCAACGTATGTTATTATAATAGTGTAATCATCCCTGATTATGTTGCCAAGAGGCCCGCCAAAATATTCACTTTTTCGACATTTTTGAAAAAAAAAATTTCTCTTCGCCCCCCCCAAGAGCAACGCTACAGACTCTCATTTTGAATAATTGATTATAAGTGAATTAATCGCTGTTATCTCCGCACAACTATGTTGTCTAAAAAAAAAAACATCTGCCCCACGTACCAGACGATTTCTGCAAAAGAAAATGATTCGTGCGGCAGACAAATTCAACTCTTGATTCGCCTTTTTCAAGACTATGCAAGGCTTACTAAATTCGTGACTATCTGTAACATAACTGAAAACCAAACGGAGGCATTTACCGAATAAAAGAACAATTAAAATTACACTGACTTAACAAAAGATCTGCCCTTCATATTAGAAGAAAGTCTAAAACCAAAACTGGGCGAAGAGCACACTAATTAACATACTACGTCAAATTAACACTGCAAGGAACCTTTAAATCAAGCATAAAAACTCTATTCCCTTTTGCCTTTGCCAAAACACTTAGACTCCACTGCGCACAAACAACATTTCGAAGCCTTAGACTTCG
The DNA here is from genome assembly GCF_023897955.1 of Schistocerca gregaria. NCBI lineage: Eukaryota > Metazoa > Arthropoda > Insecta > Orthoptera > Acrididae > Schistocerca > Schistocerca gregaria. The sequence goes on from NC_064921.1 coordinate 1,004,169,780, forward strand.
TAAGTTCCGTATAACGCTCTCTTGTTCAGAACCATCATTAACTGATCTCCTGAAGATACAACACGCCACCATAAGTTTCACAAATCTTCACAGACTAACAGCAGAATTTGAATCATAAGCAACTTAATCGTTCCAGTTACGCGATGAGAAGATGTCCAGCATGAGATGACGGACCCGCCACCGTTTCGCACCGTTTCGACTAATTAGAGCCGAACACCCTGCGCGGATCGAGACGAGGGTCTGCCTTCAACACATGTTGCCTCGTTACACGCCGACCGGAGAGAGACCCCGGTCCCACGCCAAGCCGGAAAACCAAAGGCGGAACAGTCAGAGATACAAGACCAGGCGAGTGTCGATATCAGCGACGCTCGTGGTGCATAACAAGCGCCAGTCGCCACGGATCACCTAATTACGCTGTTACACTAATATAAAAGCTGCATCATAATACCGTCATTGTATAATGGGCGGTCAAATAAAATGAGACAGATGGAAAAAGTAAACAAACTGTTTATTATTTCAAAAGCAATCGCCATAAATGCTAAAAAATTTATCCCACTGTGACACAAGACGGCCAATGCATTCATGGCAAAAAGCTGGCGGTTGACTACGGAACCATGATGGTGCCTAGGTATGCATCTCTTCGTCCGAATGAAGTCGAACGCCACAAATGGCTTGCTTCAGGACTCCAGAATTATGGAAACCGCATGGGAGAGATCGGAATTGTATGATGGGTGTGCAAGGGCCTCGGCGGCATAGTCGAAACAAACTTAGCAACAAAGGGGGGTGGGGCTTCTGTTTCCCATAATTTCGAAATCTCATTTGAAAGATCACATAATATACTAGTCAAAAAAATTCTCCGTCACACACCTAATTCATACGTCAATATTTCACACACATAATGAGAGTACTGGTATCAGTCCATCATGCCTCTCTAACCAATCCAGCTTACACTTATATTTTAGTTACGTATTTACAGTCAATGTCCAGGGATAATCCTTCCTTTTGCTCACTCTTTCTTAATTATATTGCTCCACTACAGGATCTTACTACTGCAGAAATGAGCGTTCACATACACACCACAAACGCATGGTCTAAAATATTTCATATACAAAGTTACTTCCGAGTCTGTTGTTGAAGAAAAATCGAAACGTATTACTCAAGGTCATGTGCATTTACTGTTTACATACAATCGCACATTACCCACTCTACAACAGAGGATATCCGACAACACTCTGTAGTCACTCAAAACAAGTCATCAAAAGAGTTTCAATCACGTTTCACTCACCTTACTTATCAATTCTGGTATGGTTCACTTACCAAAGCATCTTTAGTTGGGAGTATGGTAAACGCATACCCATACTGGAAATTCAGTAATCTTTGTATTTCCGTCTCCACAATAGTAAACACACTAAGATGACGGTGGCATACTTCACATCTTACAGCGCATCCTTTGATAAAGACATCATAACGTGACCTCAATCTGAGAATCAAATGTCATTAAGCCCCCTTCATTTACTAGTGCTTAAAAATAATAATTTCATTAAGATCTACGCAGACTGGAGATTTTTTCCATATATTCGAGGCTGCCATATCCTTCGTCAGTTCCTTAATCAGCTGTGGTGCTCCCTGCACCAGCAAATCATACATAAAATTCACAATGATGGCAACGGTCCTCTCATTTCAGGAAGTCAAAAATAATTGCCCATAAAAAACGTCGGTTACGCAGACACAGCCCTCTCTTATCAGGCACTGGCGGTCTTCAATCCTAACTCAGAGTAATTTCTAGGAAAATCATAGGTCCTGTGTAGCCCTTCTCGATTACTGCCCAGCTACATCCACTAGCCATGTTTCGAAAAATCGTCTGACACAACATTTACATGAAGAAAAATCAACAAACTCAAATAACTCAAACACTAGAACATCAAAAATCCAACAGACATTATTTACCATTTTTTCCTTCTCATTATAAAGACATATAATATGAAAACTAAAACTAATTTACCCCCAAATTTCGTAATCACTTGAACATATTCACCAGAAAACCCTAACTTTTGCTTCAGTCCGGAACCGCGCTGCTGTTACAGTCGCAGGTTCGAATCCTGCCTCGGACATGGATGTGTGTGATGTCCTTAGGTTAGTTAGGTTTAAGTAGTTCTACGTCCAGGGGAGTGATGACCTCAGATGTTAAGCCCCATAGTGCTTAGAGCCATTTTTGAACCCTAACTTTTGAAACATCCTCTCCACTCAACGTGGACCCACACTTATAGGATAACTAACTTCACGCCACTTTCATATCAGGCATACCGGCAATAAAATATTCACACTCATACCCATACAACAAAATAATAATAGGAAACGGCACAGAAAATGAAGATGAAATAAGCACTATTTCTGCTATGAATCATAGACTTGCCACACCCATCATACATAAGCTAAATATGTCCCCCAGAAGGTTTAATTGGGTATCATCATATCACAACAATTTGCAATATCATCCTCACAGTTATATCATCCTAAGTGAGCGTTGGAACAACTAACAATCAGATCGCCTCATATGCATGGTGGCCATAGACCAATAAACAACCGGAAAACGCAGAACCAGGTTGATTAAATTTAAAGATGAAATAACAATCTCACCCAGAGCAGAAAAATATAAGAAAATCTTAGATATACCTAGCAACAAATACACATCATTCATTTCATTGTGAGACTATGTCAGCCATACAGAAAGATTCCATTTATTCGATCAGGAATAGGAAGCAAAGAAATGGTCTTATACAATTGTGCCACATTTACACACAGTATCCTAATAAAAGAACATTGACTAAACCGGCAACCTCTGTGGCCAGCCTATTGTACTTACTAGTGTATCAAAATAAAATATACACTGGTATTCATCACTCATTCTCATCTTAAACTAAGCCTCACTATACAAAAAAATACAAATCTAGTCACTTCTCAACGTTACAGAAAAACAAAGTAAAATAAACCGGTCTACCTATTCCTCCTACCCATGCTCATATTTCACCTCACGTAACGAAACAATTAAAATATGGAAAATTGCCTTATTCACAGGGAAAGCACAAGAGAGCACCAAGCATGAGATTTATGCTTTACTCGTTTCCACCTACATCCCAGACTTTGGACTTGGAAGAAGACGTGAAATAAATTATTACGCCTCCCATTTGGAAGACCTGTCCCATCCACCTCATAACCTCTAATGCACACTAGAACTCCACGGCTCTCTGTACTTTCACTACACACAAAATCAAATATTGCCTCACATCCATATCGTAACGGAGACGAACATATTTTAGACTTCCGAAAGGACAGGACCACCTTTGAATCTTTCGATTTCGTCGATAAAGTATTCGCAAAATTACGCTCATCTTTTTCAAGAAACCTACCCATAGCAGTTGTTAATTTAACTCTCTTCTCAAAAATGTTATTCATCACTTTTTAGTCTCTGGCCTGTCCTGTTTCATAAACACTCGTCAGATGCCAGTACTTGCTCCAGACTTCAGACTCGTAATCCAAGACCTACCAAACGTTCTAGCAATTGAATCGAATTTTCGGTATCCACAAGTGCATTTACTTCACTTAAGCATGCTCCCTCATTATTTTCGTGGCACTCTTCTTCATCTATACCTCCTAACACGTGCTTTATCTGCACTGTGTGACCGTCAGGTAGAGACACAACGTGCTCAGTGACTGCTGTGACTAACTCGCAAGCACTAGACTGGCTGGCACTTGTCACCTGCCATTGGCTCAGCAGTAACACACTGCTGGTCTAAAGTTGTAACAGGTTCAGCTTCTGTAACAACATCCTGCACCTCATTGTGGTCATGAATTTTGTTTACAACTTGCTGAACAGCTATGTCCCTACGTCCTACTACAGAGTGTTCTCTTTCACAAACACTAGCTTCTTGTTCCTTCACTTTATTTGAAATTGTTTCTGACTGTTCTAGTTGCCTAAATTTAGCCGCCTAAAATCTTATTTTTACCAAATGACACCTTAACGGAACCAGCAGCACGTAACTCATTCAGCTTAGATCTATCCATCTTCACACAATAAAGTAGGAACTGTATGAGTTTCTCCGTAGTTGACCCAGTGGAATCATACCACATACAAAAAAATTACGAAAACTCCCCAATATCACAGCCCCTCAAAAATTATTTCCAAAAGAAAAAATCGATTCACAAAACAACACAGTTCCATACAAGGCTGAAAGACAATGAAAACCACTCAAAGGTGAAAGAAAACTTAATTACTAGATATTTTATTTTAAGTAAGACGTTCATGCCCGTGGTGCACCTGCCAGGTTAGCCGCGAGTGCTAATGCGCTGCTTCCTGGGCTCGGGTAGGCGCGCTGCCCCCAATCGAATCCGTCCGGCGGATTAACGACGAGGGCCGGTGTACCAGCCAGAGTGTATGTGGTTTTTAGGCGGTTTTCCACATCCCACTAGGTGAATACCGGGCTGGTCCCCACGTTCCGCGTCAGTTATAAGACTCGCAGACACCTGAACACATTCGCACTATTCCATGGATGACACTAGATGCAGACAGCTGGGGCAATGCAGACAGCTGGGGCACGCTCATTCCGTCCTGGGGAGTGCAGGGTGGCGGCAGGAAGGGCATCTGGGCACTCCTTCACATTAACCTTGCCAAATCCGTTCCTAACCATGCCGACCCTGCGAATCCACGGGATAAGACGCAAGCGAAAGAAAGAAAGAAATTTCATGCCCGTGGTGCAATCTGACTCCTTATCAAAAGATTCACCCTACTGGTCGTTAATGTTGAGACAGGGATTTGCAACTGAAATGTATCGACTATGGTGAATAAGTAATCACAATAAGATGGGCTAGATTAAATGGCTCTATATGGAAGATAAGTAGATTAAAACTGAAGAAACTACAAAAAGGTGATAAATTAAGGAGATGGGACCTGGATAGACTGAAAGAACCAGAGGTTGTAGAGTGTTTCAGGGAGAGCATAAAGGAACAATTGACAGGAATGGGGGAAAGAAATACAGCAGAAGATGAATGGGTAGCTTTGAGGGATGAAGTAGTGAAGGCAGCAGACGATCAAGTAGGTAAAAAGACGAGGGCTAATAGAAATCCTTGGGTAACAGAAGAAATATTGAATTTAATTGATGAAAGGAGAAAATATAAAAACGCAGTAAACGAAGCAGGCAAAAAGGAATACAAACGTCTCAAAAATGATATCGACAGGAAGTACAAAATGGCTAAGCAGGGATGGCAAGAGGAGAAATGTAAGGATGTAGAGGCTTATCTCACTAGGGGTAAGATAGATGCTGCCTACAGGAAAATTAAAGAGACCTTTGGAGAGAAGAGAACCACTTGTATGAATATCAAGAGCTCAGATGGAAACCCAGTTCTAAGCAAAGAAGGGAAGGCAGAAAGGTGGAAGGAGTATATAGAGGGTTTATACAAGGGCGATGTACTTGAGGACAATATTATGGAAATGGAAGAGGATGTAGATGAAGACGAAATGGGAGATAAGATACTGCGTGAAGAGTTTGACCGGCCGACCGCGGTGGTCTCGCGGTTCTAGGCGCGCAGTCCGGAACCGTGCGACTGCTACGGTCGCAGGTTCGAATCCTGCCTCGGGCATGGATGTGAGTGATGTCCTTAGTTTACTTAGGTTTAAGTAGTTCTAAGTTATAGGGGACTAATGACCACAGCAGTTGAGTCCCATAGTGCACAGAGCCATTTGAACCATTTTTTGAAGAGTTTGACCGGGCACTGAAAGACCTGAGTCGAAACAAGGCCCCCGGAGTAGACAACATCCCATTAGAACTACTTACGGCCTTGGGAGAGCCAGTCATGACAAAACTCTACCATCTGGTGAGTAAGATTTATGAGACAGGCGAAATACCCTCAGACTTCAGGAAGAATATAATGATTCCAATCCCAAAGAAAGCAGGTGTTGACAGATGTGAAAATTACCGAACTATCAGTGTAATACGTCACAGCTGCAAAATACTAACGCGAATTATTTACAGACGAACGGGAAAACTGGTAGATGCGGACCTCGGGGAAGATCAGTTTGGATTCCGTAGAAATGTTGGAACACGTGAGGCAATACTAACCTTACGACTTATCTTAGAAGAAAGATTAAGAAAAAGCTAACCTACGTTTCTAGCATTTGTAGACTTAGAGAAAGCTTTTGACAATGTTGACTGGACTACTCTCTTTCAAATTGTGAAGGTGGCAGGGGTAAAATACAGGGAGCGAAAGGCTATTTACAATTTAAATAGAAAGCAGATGGCAGTTGTAAGGGTCAAGGGGCGTGAAAGGGAAGCAGTGGTTGGGAAGGGAGTGAGACAGGGTTGTAGCCTCTCCCCGATGCTATTCAATCTGTATGAGGAAGCAGTAAAGGAAACAAAAGAAAAATTCGGAGTAGGTATTAAAATTCATGGAGAAGAAATAAAAACTTTGAGGTTCGCCGATGACATTGTAATTCAGTCAGAGACAGAAACGAGGATAATGGAAAGCAGTCAAATTAAATCGGGTGATGCTGAGGGAATTAGATTAGAAAATGAGACACTTAAAGTAGTAAAGGAGTTTTGCTATTTAGGGAGTAAAATAACTGATGATGGTCGAAGTAGAGAGGATATAAAATGTAGACTGGCAATGGCAAGGAAAGCGTTTCTGAAGAAGAGAAATTTGTTAACATCGAGTATAGATGTAAGTGTTAGGAAGTCGTTTCTGAAAGTACTTGTATTGAGTGTAGCCATGTATAGAAGTGAAACATGGACGATAACTAGTTTGGACAAGAAGAGAATAGAAGCTTTCTAAATGTGGTGCTACAGAAGAATGCTGAAGATTAGATGGGTAGGTCATATAACTAATGAGGAGGTATTGAATAGAATTGGGGAGAAGTGAAGTTTGTGGCACAACTTGACCAGAAGAAGGGATCGGTTGGTAGGTCATGTTCTGAGGCATCAAGGGATCACAAATTTAGCATTGGAGGGCAGCGTGGAGGGTAAAAATCGTAGAGGGAGACCAAGAGATGAATACACTAAGCAGAGTCAGAAGAATGTAGGTTGCAGTAAGTACTGGGAGATGAAGAAGCTTGCACAGGATAGAGTAGCATGGAGAGCTGCATCAAACCAGTCTCAGGACTGAAGACCAATACAACAACAATGGGTGATAACTATCCAGGCTGGGTATGTTGAATATAATGTATCTATTAATTGTGAATAAGTAATCCTGGCAGGATAAGACAAATAAAACATATCATTTAATAAGTAATTTGCCAGGATAAGCTAAATAAAATGTCACTACTACTGGAGGAAACTACATATAAAAGAACTACCTTGGTAGCGCAGCACAACTAAAACGCTATCTGTCATTTGAATAAAGATTTCCGCAACAGAATTATCAAAGAAACATATCTTTCATCTCTACAAGCGGCTGAATAGCCCTAGTAACTACTGAAATAACAGTAACAGCAATTCAGTTACTGGACGTTTATATCATAGGAACTAATGAAGGGCTTATTTCAATAGTTGTACAAGTCCATTTTTGTTCATTGTGAGATACAGAGTCCTAAAGTTAAATTAGCGCTGAAAAATCTGCAGTTGAGATACCAGAAATATTCAAGCATATGGCCTCTTCCTAGAGATGAATCTTTCTTTCTGTTTGTCTGAATCATTAATCTCAGACGCAATATAGACAGAAAAGTGGAGGTAATGGACTTGTACCACTATTGAAATTAGCCCTTCATATGTAGAGGAAATTATTGCAATTTCAGAAAAATTGGATGATTTATTCAAGACAGAACTTCACATCCTGAACAAGTCAATACAGCGATGGCTCACCTCTCTCCCTTATACAGGTAGTTATTCGGTTTGGCATTGATTGATAGAGGTTTGGATGCCCTCCTGAGAGATATCACGCCAGATTCTGTGCAATAGGTGTGTTGATCAAAATCCCGAATTGCATTGAGGCCCCCGCCCGTAACGCTCCAAACGTTCTTAGTTGGGGATAGATCCGCGTACTTGCTGGCCAACGTAGGGTTTGGCAAGTACGAGGACAAACAGTAGAAAGTCTTGCCGAGTGCAAGCGTGCATTATCTTGCTGAAACGTGAGCCCAGGAAGGCCTGCCATGAAGGGCACCAAGAGGGAGCGTGGAATATAGTCCACGTAGCGCTGTGCTGTTAGGGTGTCGCAGATGACAACCAACGGGGTCCTGCTGTGAAAAGAAACGACATCACGGACCGTCACTAATGGGTGTCGGGCCGTGTGGAGGGCGACAGTCAGGTCGGTATCCCAGCGCCATCCGCGGCGTCTCCATACACATCTTCAGCCTGGACTCTCATTGACTGGACTGGAATTCTACATCTACATATACGTCCATACTCCGCAAGCCACCCGACGGTGTGTGGCGGAGGGTATCCTGAGTACCTCTATCGGTTCTCCCTTCTATTCCAGTCTCGTATTGTTCGTGGAAAGAAAGATTGTCGGTGTGCCTCCGCGTGGGCTCTAATATCTCTGATTTTATCCTCATGGTCTCTTCGCGAGATATACGTAGGAGGGAGCAATATACTGCTTTACTCCTCGGTAAAGGTATGTTCTCGAAACTTCAACAAAAGCCCGTTCCGAGCTACGGAGGGTCTCTCCTGCAGAGTCTTCCACTGGAGTTTATCTATCATCTCCGTAACGCTTTCGCGATTACTAAATGATCCTGTAACGAACTGCGCTGCTCTCCGTTGGGTCTTCTGTATCTCTTCCATCAATCCTATCTGGTACGGATCCCACGCTGGTGACGAATACTCAAGCAGTGGGCGAACAAGCGTACTGTAACCTACTTCCTTTGTTTTCGGATTGCATTTCCTTAGGATTCTTCCAATGAATCTCAGTCTGGTATCTGCTGTACCGACGATCAATTTTGTATGATCATTCCATTTTAAATCACAGGTTCGAATCCTGCCTCGGGCATGGGTGTGTATGATGTCCTTAGGTTAGTTAGGTTTAAGCAGTTCTAAGTTCTAAGGGACTGGTGACCACAGAAGTTAAGTCCCATAGTGCTCAGAGCCATTTGAACCATTTTTTCTACTCCCCGATAATTTATGGAATTAACTGCTTCCAGCTGCTGACTGGCTACAATGTAGCTAAATGATGAAGGATCTTTTTTCTGTGTATTCGCAGCACATTACACTTGTCTACACTGAGATTCAATTGCCATTCCCTGCACCATGCGTCAATCCGTTGCAGATCCCCGGCATTTCAGTACAATTTTCCATTGTTACAACCTCTCGATGTACCACAGCATCATCCGCAAAAGTCCTCAGTCAACTTCCGATGTTATCCACAAGGTCATTTATGTATATTGTGAATAGCAACAGTCCTACGACACTCCCCTGCGGCACAACCGAAATCACTCTTACTTCGGAAGACTTCTCTCCATTGAGAATGACACGCTTCGCTCTGTTACCTAGGAACTCCTCAATCCAATCACACAACTGGTCTGATTGTCCATATGCTCTACTTTGTTCATTAAAAGACTGTGGAAAACAATATCGAACGCCCTGCGGAAGTCAGGAAACACGGCATCTATCCGTGAACCCGTGTCTATGGCCCTCTGAGTCTCGTGGACGAATAGCGCGAGCTGGGTTTCACACGACCGTCTTTTTCGAAACCCATGCTGATTTCTACAGAGTAGATTTCTAGTCTCCATAAAGTCATTATACTCGAACATAACACGTGTTCCAAAATTCTACAACTGATCAACGTTACAGATATAGGTCTGTAGTTCTGCACATCTATTTGACGTCTGTTCTTGAAAAGTGATATGTCTCGTTCGAGCCGCAACGGCAAGCAAAGACGACCGCTGAGCCACAGACATCGCTAGTTTCACACGAGTACTGTGACATCTTAGACGCGATTACACATAGCTTTTGGTAGAAGTCGTAGCAGTCTCCACAGCGCCTCATTTCAAACAGTATATTTGAGGACTACCACTCGTTAGCAGATCTTCTTCGGAATTAAATTATGGCCACAGCAGAAGGAAACGGAAGATGTCGGCAGCGAATAATCAACTCTGAAAATTAAATTACATTCAAGAACCTATCGAAGATGAATTCCAACTACACTACTGGCCATAAAAATTGCTACAGCACGAAGATGACGTGTTACAGACGCGAAATTTTACCGACAGGAAGAAGATGCTGTGATGTGCAACTGATTAGCTATTAAGAGCATTCCATTCACACAAGGTTGGCGCCTGTGGCGACACCTACAACGTGCTGACGTATGAAACTTTCCAACCGATTTCTCATACACAAACAGCAGTTGGCCGGCTTTGCCTGGTGGAACTTTGTTGTGATGCCTCGTGTAAGGAGGAGAAATCCGTACCATCACGTTTCCGACTTTGATAAAGGTCGGATTGTAGCCTATTGCGATTGCGGTTTATCGTATCGCAAGATTGCTGCTCGCGTTGGTCGAGATCCAATGACTATTAGCAGAATATGGAATCGGTGGGTTCGGGAGGGTGATATGGAACGCCGTGCTGGATCCCAACGGCGTCGTATCACTAGCAGTCGAGATGACAGGCATCTTATCCGCATGGCTGTAACGGATCGTGCACCCACGTCTCGGTCCCTGAGTAAATAGATGGGGACGTTTGCAAGACAACAACCATCTGCACGAACAGTTCGACGATGTTTGCAGCAGCATGGACTATCAGCTAGGAGACGTGGCTGCGGTTACCCTTGACGCTGCATCACAGACAGGAGCGCCTGCGATGGTTAACTCAACGACCAACCTGGGTGCACGAATGGCAAAACGTCATTTTTTCGGATGAATCTAGGTTCTGTTTACAGCATCATGATGGTCGCATCGGTGTTTGGCGACATCGCGGTGAACGGACATTGGAAGCGTGTATTCGTCATCGCCATACTGGCGTATCACCCGGTGTGATGGTATGGGGTGCCATTGGTTACACGTCTCGGTCACCTCTTGTTCGCATTGACGGCACTTTGAACAGTGGACGCTACATTTCAGACGTGTTACGACCCGTGGCTTGATTCGATCCCTGCGAACCCCTACATTTCAGCAGGATAAAACACGACAGCATGCTGCATGTTCTGTAAGGGCCTTTCTGGATACAGAAAATGTTCGACTGCTGCCCTGTCCAGCACATTCTCCAGATCTCTCATCAATTGAAAATGTATGGTGAATCTGGACGAGCAACTGGCTCATCACAATACGCCAGTCACTTCTCTTGATGAACTGTGGTATCGTGTTGAAGCTGCATGGGCAGCTGTACCTGTGCACGATATCCAAGCTCTGTTTGACTCAATACCCAGGCGTATCAAGGCCGTTATTATGGCCGGATGTGGTTGTTCTGGGTACTGATTTCTCAGGATCTATGCACCCAAATTGCGTGAAAATGTAATCGTATGTCAGTTGTAGTATAATATATTTGTCCAATGAATGCCCGTTTATCATCTGCATTTCTTCTTGGTGATGTAATTGTAATGGTCAGTAGTGTATGTCTGAACTTCTACAGAACAAAGAAAGAGAACATCTGTTGTGAAGTCAACTATCGAGTCCTTATTCAGATAATGTATCACAGTGTGGTTGGGAACTGGCAGCGGGCATCGCTCTGACATCCGACAATACTTGGGCCAACATCCGATGACGTAGCAGAGTGAGCACTGTGCTCTCTGCAGCAGGTAGTGAGATGAGGCGCGTGCGGCAGCCGGCAGCTGGCTGGCCCGGGCGGCGGCGAGCCGTGAGTCACCAGATAAGGCGGCCGCGGCCGCTATACAGGGCGGCCGGTCTTCGCCCCGCACCGCTCGTGCTTTGTGAGCCAGCCCGCCGCCGGGGCCCGGGGGTGACGTCGCAGACTGCAGCGACCGTCTAGGCTGCTGAGGCTAGCGCGCTCACAGCAGCTGGGGAGGAGGGCAGGTTAGGGGAAATCCCAGAGAAAAACCACTGTCAAGGTACCGAACAGGTCTATCTACGTCTACACCTTTCACGCCGATTTACGGTGCGTGGCGGATAGTACTGGTTTGATTCAGCTCTCCATGCTACTCTATCCTGTGCAAGCTTCTTCATCTCCCAGTACCTACTGCAACCTATATCCTTCTGAATCTGCTTAGTGTATTCATCTCTTGCTCTCCCTCTACGATTTTTGTCCTCCACGCTGCCCTCCAATGCTAAATCGGTGATCCCTTGATGCCTCACATGTCCTACCAACCGGTCACTTCTTCTGGTCAAGTTGTGCCACAAACTCCGCTTCTCCCCAATTCTATTCAATACTGCCTCATTAGATATGTCATCTACCCATCTAATCTTCAGCATTCTTCTGTAGCACCTTATTTCGAAAGCTTCTATTCTCTTCTTGTCCAAACTATTTATCGTCCATGATTCACTTCCATACATGGCTACACTCCATTCAAATACTTTCAGAAATGACTTCCTGACACTTGAATCTATACCCGATGTTCACAAATTTCTCTTGTTCAGAAACGCTTTCCTTGCCATTGCCAGTCTACATTTTATATCCTCTCTACTTCGACCATCATCAGTTATTTTGCTCCCCAAATAGCAAAACTCCTTTACTACTTTAAGTGTCTCATTTCCCAATCTAATTCCCTCAGCATCACCCGACTTAATTCGACTACATTCCATTATCCTCGTTTTGCTTTCGTTGATGTCCATCTTATATCCTTCTTTCAAGACGCTGTCCATTCCGTTCAACGGCTCTTACAAGTCCTTTGCTGTCTCTGGCAGAATTACAATGTCATCGGCGAACCTCAACGTTTTTGTTTCTTCTCCATGGATTTTAATACCTACTCCGAACTTTTCTTTTGTTTCCTTCACTGCTTGCTCAATATACAGATTGAATAACATCGGGGAGAGGCCACTACCCTGTCTCACTCCCTTCCCAACTTCTGCTTCCCTTTCATGTCCCTCGACTCTTATAATTGCCATCTTGTTCTGTACAAATTGGTTCAAATGGCTCTGAGCACTACGGGACTCAACAGCTGAGGTCATAAGTCCCCTAGAACTTAGAACTACTTAAACCTAACTAACCTAAGGACACCACACACATCCATGCCCGAGGCAGGATTCGAACCTGCGACCATAGCAGCAGCGCGTTTCCGGACTGAAGCGCCTAGAACCACTCGGTCACAGTGGCCGGCGCTGCATACCAGTTAGGTTGCTTTTGGTGTATGCTGATGCATTAGCTCCATATTTAACAATCATATACAACCGTTCGCTCCACGGAAGATCCGTACTCAAAGACTGGAAAGTTGCACATGTCACACCAATATTCAAGAAAGGTGGAAGTAGTAATTCACTAAATTACAGGTCCGTGTCGTTAACATCGATATGGAGCAGGATTTTTGAACATATATTGTGTTCAAACTTAATAACTTACCTCGAAGAAACTGGTCTATTGACGCACTGTCAACATGGATTTAGAAAAAATCGTTCTTGTGAAACACAACTAGCTCTTTACTCGCCTGAAGTGTTGAGTGCTATTGACAAGGGACTTCAGATTGATCCCGTATTTCTGGATTTCCGGAAGGCTTTTGACACTGTACCACACAAGCGGCTTGTAGTGAAATTGCTTGTTTATGGAATATCATCTCAGTTATGTGACTGGATTCGTGATTTCCTGTCAGGGAGGTCACAGTTCATAGTAACTGACGAAAAGTCATCGAATAAAACAGAAGTGATTTCTAGCGTTCCCCATAGTAGCGTTATAGGCTCTTTGCTGTTCCTTATCTATATAAACGATATGGGAGACAATCTGAGCAGCCCTCTTGGCCATTTGCAGATGACGCTGTCGTTTATCGACTAACAAAGTCATCAGAAGAACAAAACAAATTGCAAAACGGTGTATGAAAGATACCTGTGTGGTGCGAAAATTGGCAGATGATCCTAAATAACGAAAAGTGTGAGGTTCGCCACATGAGTGCTAAAAGGAATCCATTAAACTTCGGCTACACGGTAAATCAGTCATATCTAAAGGCCGTAAATTCAACTAAATACCTAGTAATTACAATTACGAACAACTTAAACTGAAAGGAACAAAATGTTGTGGGGAAGGCTAACCAAAGACTGCTTTTTATTGACAGGACACTTTGAAAATGTAATAGATCTGCTAAGGAGACTGCCTACACTACGCTTGTCCGTCCTCTTTTAGAATACTGCTGCGCGGTGTGGGATCCTTACCAGACAGGATTGACGAAGTACATAGAAAAAGTTCAAAGAAGGGCAACACGTTTTGTATTGTCGCGAAATAGGGGAGAAAGTGTCTCTGAAATTATATAGGGTTTGGGGTGGACATCATTAAAACAATGGCGTCTTTCGTTGCGGCGAAATCTTCTCACGAAATTCCAATCACCAACTTCGTCCTCCGAATGCGAAAATATTTTGTTGACACCGATCTACATAGGAAGAAACGATCATCACGATAAAATAAGGGAAATCAGAGCTCGTACGGAAAGATATAAGTGTTCATTCTTCCCGCGCGCTATATGAGATTGAAACCATAGAGAATTGTGAAGGTAGTTCGATGAACTATCTGCCAGGCACTTCAATGTGATTGGCAGGGTATCCATGTAGATATAGATGTAGACGGCGTCACAACTGCTACACCAGAGCCACAAACTCCGATTCAAAAACAATCACAACTGAGGATCCTTACACTGAAAATTCGCTTTAGTTGCGGATGACATATTCCTTATTTCACAAATAGTTTGGGAGACCTGTAGCTCCATCATCGGGAGCCACATAGTGCATTGTTAAGTCATGGGTGTGAAACGGGCGGGCCAGTTCATCACAAAATCAGTCGCGGCTATGCGACAGTTGAAGCCCTGGAACAGCGAGAGGAATGCCGATATCGACAGGACACAGTTCCTGACACCCTGACAATTAGTCGAAGTCCGGCAGCCGCTTTCTCATATAACGCTCAGGTACGCCGCCACCGCTACGGTTGATGAGCTGTGAGCATGTTCTACAACTGGAGCGTCGCGATGGTCTCTCCAGTGTCAAATGATTCCGGCTTAGTCCACCATTCGGATCTGTCAAGGGGAAGGTGACCATGACACAGAGACTGAATAAACACCGAAAGGGGAAAGATTCTATGAGTTGGAGCACGGATTATCAGAAGTTTAAATTTGGTACGGAAGCTAGAAAACCTGAAAAGGGAAATTGAAAGCCTCAATCTAGACATAGCTGGGGTCAGTGAAGTGATATGGAAAGAAGATAACAATTTCTGGTAAGACGAATATAGTATAATACCAACAGCGGCAGAAAACAGTGTAACAGGACAAGGATTCATTATGAAAAAGAAACTAGGGCAGAGAGTAAGTTACTGCGAACATTTCAGTGTTAGAGTTTTTCTGATCAGATTCGACAACAAGCCTAGACCACTTAACAGTTCAGGTGTACATGCCAACGTCGGAAACAGTAGATGAGAAGATAGAAACGTTATACGATGAAACGTCTCTGTGGAGTCGTTTCATAGACGCTTGTCTCACTGGATTTTGTGCATCCTATTCTGTCCACCCGCCTGATCGCGGTTTAATTTATTAACTCTCCCAGGAAGACCGAACAATCAAAGTAAGTCTTATTAAATTATATTATGTTTGATTTTTTTTGTGTTCCGTCGGAAATCATGATCTGTATTTATTACTATTTTCCCTTCACCCTACCGTATGTGTGCGTAAATGTGACTGAATGAGTGTTTTTACGAGTGGTCTTGCGTTTTTTTTTTTTTTTTTTTTTTTTTTTTTTTTTTTTTTTTTTTTTTGTGCGGGACGCTGAGTTGGTTGTCGTGTGCTAGGAGCAGCTGATGTTTGCTTCTCGTTTGGAGGGTAGCACAGGATGACCAACTTAGGATCCCAGTACCTGGACTGAGAGGTTTACCCCGTTTAGTCTGAGGTTGGTTTGCCTGTCAGGTTGGTGGCGGAAGCCTACCCCTCTGGTAGCTTCCGTTCCACCGGTAGTTAGGCGAAGCTCGGTGGAGAAAGGACACTGTGCAGCTAGCAGTTGGTGAGTACAGTTCGTAGCTCCTAGAGAGGGTTTCTGCCTTGCCGATTTAATTTTATTTCGTGACGGCAAAATCATTCTGCTATTGCACCTTTAAAATTTCTTACATTTGTGCCTGGTTTAATGTCTAATTTATGAACATTTAACTCGTAATCAAGTTTACCGCGTGCTGAAGTTCGGACGCTCGTAAGCGGCAGGCGCGGATTCCATGTCGTATATCTACTATACAAACCTTGCAAATAGGATAAACCTCTTTCCAAGCTAGTGCATGAGCATAATGGTGATAGGTATCTCTGTGAACTATTTCTGTCAAGGGTATGTAGATGGAATGATTGAATTTTTGTGTTCCACTTCCCTTATGTGTGTTTTTCCTTTTTTAATTGCGCTATTCTACCATTTTTGACGAACTATTTAGTTAAATTTTTCATTCAGGCACCAGTCATGTGTGTTCATAGATCTGCATCAAATTCAGTAATGAAATAAATGTGCTACGTAGAAGATAAACTCTGCGTCCTTTATCTTTCTCATTGATGCCAGTTTTCAAACTAATTTTCTATTCCCTGATTCTTTTTTAGTTGTTCTGCTTGCTTGTGATGAACAAAAATGAGAGAAAAAATCGATTTAATTAAACAAGATCATCGATGTATGACATACAATGATGTTCATCTTGTTAGCGTCTTTTAAAAAATTGCTATCTTTTAATTAAATTCTTAATTTAATTGAACTGATAATTTTCTTTTCGTTTCTTAATTGTTAGGAAGGGCTTGGCCTGGTGGCGACCCTGTAATTTTTAAATTTATAATTATCCTTGTGAGGCGGCTTAACCAGAAATTGTGCACAAGGGTTACATCTCACATTATTCTTGGTACGTAACGCATATCGAGCCTTGGCTAGGATCCGTCTGGAATTCTGCATACATACTTTACAACGAGCCCACTGAACAGGTAATTCAGTACGTAAAGAGTGAAGGAAATCTGATGATAACGGGGGACTGGAACGGTGTTGAAGGGAAAGGAATAGAAGAAAATGTCGCGGGACAATATGAATTTGTCAGGAGGAATGAAGTAGAAGAAAGACTGAGTTCCACGATAAATTTCAGATTGTAGTGCGAATACTCTGTTCAAGAATCACAAGACGAAGAAAAAACCAGAAGACAAATGAAGACTCCAGCTGGATTACATCACGATCTGATAGAGATTCCGAAATCTGATGGTTGTAAGGCGTACCCAGCAACAAACAGAGACTTGGATCATAATTTAGGGATGGTCAAGAGTAGACTGAAATTTAAGAGAGTAGTCTGCAATAATCAGTGAGGAAAGAAATTGGATACTGAAATACTGTGGTATGATGACATGCGTTTGGAGTATTCTAAGGCTGCAGATTCTGCTATAATGAATACAACAGTGGACACTTCAGTTGAGGGGGGACGGACATCCCTAGGAACGACAGTCATGCAAGATGGCCGCACAAATATAGTAACAAAGAAGATAACCACGAAGAAACCTTGCGTAGCAGAAGAAATACTTCAACGGGTCGGCGAAAGAAAGAAGTTCAAACACGTTCAAGGAAAGAGCAGAACGCTTAATATGAGTCACTTATGACTGAAATAAATAGGAAGCTCAGGGAAGTTGAGGTGGATAGATGCAGGAAAAAGTGTAAAAATCGATGAGGAAATGATCGTCGAAAGGACTGGTTCACCATACAGAAAAGTCAGAACAACCCTCTGTGAATTACAAGCATTAAGAAAACAATGGGAAATCCACAGTTAAATGTGGAAGAGAAAGTGGATGGTTAAAAAGTGTAAGGTGTCAGGCAAATCCAGCACCTTCCATGAAAACCATGACATGATAAGCAAATCCAGTAGTATGTCACATAGCTCCGAATAAATCGTGACATTAAATTAACCGAAGTAATACGAGGAACGAGTGAGCAAATGGAATACCACAGACTAACACAAGAATGCCTAAATGCATGTCGTATCTTCCCACCGTGAGGCAGACGCAGTTCCGAGGGGAGAAACGAGGACAGAAGCCGAGAGCAGAATCGTGTTAAGCTAGAAGGCCCTACGATAAGGGACGGACACCCACGTCGGCAGCCTACCTCTAAGTCTACCACCCGCACGTTTTAGCGTGAGACTTTTTCGGGTCCCTGTTACATCAAGGACCACCCCCCAGCCCATGTTAAAAGCTAGAGCCCTCCAGAAAAACAGTATAGATCTTACGATAATACAAAGAGGGCCACTACCACCCGCAAATTTTAGCTTGAGACTTTTTCGTGTCTCAGGTACGTCAAGGACCACCCCTCAGCCCATGTTAAAAGATAGAGCCTTCCAGAAGAACAGTATAGATCTTACGATAACGCTAAAAGGACCACACCAGCTGCAGGTTTTAGCGTGAGACTTTTTAGCGTCTCTGTTACGTTGCAAACTTTAAAAACATTGCCCCACCACGAAAAGTATAACGTTTCTCATTGGATAGACGGAATCTTTGTAGGCGGAGCTTAAGGTTAACATTGAGACCCTGATTGGTCAGATGAAAACACAGCCAGATAGTTTTTTTAAACCAACTTCGGTAAATTGTAGTAAGGAGAAGTTAGAGTAGAGTTAGTTCCGAGACGGCGAGCTGGATGGCTGGTGCACCGGCCGCTGTCGCCCTGACGCTACCTAAACACCGACAAGGTAATGAACGCACGCGATGCCGCATTTTTGAGCGCATAAGGCTTCACTCAGAACTGCAGAAGTATCATCTGCTACATCCCCTTTTTGCGTAATACTAGTGTCGATCGTTAATTAAAACTCATGGTGTTCACATTTGCCACTTGAAGAACAGATATGAAACGCGATGATTTTTCTTTCATATAGTTATTGAGAAGCCACATCAGCCACTGTAATTTACAATAAGTTAGATAAGTTATTAAAGATAATTGAGGGTCACTGTAGACCATCTTGATAGTTTCCTCTTTTGTGAAACTTAATTTAAACCTAGATTATAGATGTGATATGGCATAGGTCATCCTTCGATCGATTGTAGAACTTGGAAACCCATTCAGGGAAATTTCGTTCACATGTTTGTTGAACGCAGTTGGTTTTTACCATCCTGTATTAAAACATTTCCTTTTATCAATAGTGCAATCTATAAACAATGTTTTGTGAGTAGAATAAAATTTCCAATGGTAAACTTAACTGCTTTTTCGACGTTATTTTACTAGCTAACTAAAAATGGGAAAGCCTTGAACCCTTTCCACTAAAGTTAGTTAGTATTAAGATTCTTTTACAGGGAGTGCAGTGGAGCTGACGCTGAGATCATTTAGTATTTGGTTATATCATCGCTAGTCTCACTGAATTCTTCTGAATTCTACATGTCATGTGTGGTCTGGCGTCTCCTTACCAACAACAGGTCCCAGGTTCAAACTAGTCAATTCCCTAAAAAACACGCTCAGAGCGTCGTTGCGCGAAAGTGGTAGGGAGACACGATATAGAACAATCAGACACCACCATGAATATTTAGAAGAGTACACTGAAGGCCTCTACAAGGGGAGGACTTGCCCGGTAATGTGATAGAAGAAGAAACTGGAGTCAGTACGGAGATCCAATATTAAAGTCTAAGTTTGACAGAGCTTTGGAAAGCTTTTGTTCACATAAGGCATTAGGAATACGAGTAGATACCATTCCTGCGGATCTCTAAAATAGTTGGGCCAAGTGACAAACCAATGATTATTGAGCATGGTGTGTAGCATCAATGAAACTGCAGACACATCAGTCTTTCGTAAAAATATCACCCACACGATCCCAAAGATAGCAAACGCCAGAGACGTGCCAGAATTACAGCATGATCAGCTTAACAGCTCATGCGTCCAAGTTACTGCAAAAAATAATACAACGAAGAATGGACAAGAAAATTGAGAAACTGTTAGATTATGGTCAGTTTGGCTTTAATTAGTAAAGGCAACGGCATCAGAAAAGCAGTTTGGACCTAGGGCTTGATGACGGAAGCAAGACTTCAAAAAAGTGAAGAAACGCTCATAGGACTTGTCGACCTACAAACAGCGTTGCACAATGTAAAACGGTAAAATACGTTTGCACAATGTAAAATGGTAAAATACGTTTGAAATTCTGAGAATAATGACATTCAGATAACATACATATGTATACGAACCAAGAAGAAACAATAAAAGTGAAAGAGCAAAACCGAAGTGTTCGGATTAAGAAAAGTGTGAGATGGAGAAGTAGTCTTTCACCTCTGCTATTCAATCTATATATTGAAGAAGCAATGCCAGAAATAAAGGAATGGGATGGGATTCAAATTCTTGATGACAGGATAAAAATGATAAGATTTGACGATGACACTGTTATCCATAGTGAAAGTGAGGAGAACTGCAGAATGTGTTGAATGGAGTCAACAATCTAATGAGCACATTTTATGGATTGGGAGCAAACCGAACAAAGATGAAAGTAATAAAAAAATGGTTCAAATGGCTCTGAGCACTATGGGACTTAACATCCTTGGTCATCAGTCCCCTAGAACTTAGAACTACTTAAACCTAACTAACCTAAGGACATCACACACATTCATCCCCTAGGCAGGAGTCGAACCTGCGACCGTAGCAGTTGCGGTTCCGAACTGAGCGCCTAGAACCGCTAGACTACCGCGGCCGGCATGAAAGTAATAACAGAACTGAGATCTGCGATGAACGCAACATCGAAATTAGTTTCACGAAGTGGACGCAGTGTAGGAATTCTGATACGTAGGAAGCAGAATAACCCATGACGTACGAAGCAAGGAGGACAAAAAAACCAGACAAGTACATACAAAGGGGACATTCCTGACCAAAGAGAAGTCTACCAGTATCGAACAAAGCCCTTAACTTCAGGATGAAATTTCTGAGAATCCACATTAGTGAATCATGAGCGTTGGGAAAATTACAAAAGAAGAGAATGGAAGTGTTTGGAATGGAGTGCTGTAGAAGACTGTTGAAAATTCGGTAGACTGATAAGATAAGGTACGACTAAGTTCTCCTCAGAATCTCCGAGGATAAAATGTGCGGAAAACGTCTACAAGAAAAAGCGGCATGTGTTAAAACATCAGTAAATAACTTATGTGGTACTAGAGAGATCTATATAGGATGACAGTTGTCCGGAAAGTCAGAGAGTGAGTTATATTGTACAAATAATTGAGGGCATAGGGTGCAATTACTAACCTGGTATGTAGAGGTCGACACGGGAGAGCAATTCATGGCCGGTCGCCACAAACCAGTCAGAAGAATGGTGACGAAGAAAAAGTGTCCTACAATTGGAACTGTGAAATTCGGAAATATTGAGCAGGACTATGGCTACCATATCAATATTCTAGTTGTAAGATGCCATGATTCGCCGGCGCTGATGACAAAAAACGTCGCTTAGATATTCCTTTTCTCTGGCTATTGTCACATTTAGACCACGTATCTCGTCATCATCAGGTATTCCCTGGCGTGCGTCATTATCGAGAGGCCTAAATTAACCTTCAGTTAGATATCTACATCTACATCCATACTCCGCAAGCCACCTGACCGTGTGTGGCGGAGGGTACTTTGAGTACCTCTATCGGTTCTGGCTTCTAGTCCAGTCTCGTATTGTTCGTGGAAAGATAGATTGTCGCTATGCCTCTGTGTGGGCTCTAATCTCTCTGATTTTATCCTAATGGTCTCTTCACGAGATATACGTAGGTGGGAGCAATATACTGCTTTACTCCTCGGTGAAGGTATGCTCTCGAAACTTCAACAAAAACCTGTATCGAGCTACTGAGCGTCTCTCCTGCAGAGTCTTCCACTGTAGTTTATCTGTCATCGCCGTAACGCTTTCGCCATTACTAAATGGTCCTGTAACGAAGCGCGCTGCTCTCCGTTGGATCTTCTCTATCTCTTCTATCAACCCTATCTGGTACGGATCCCACACCGGTGAGCAAAACTCAAGCAGTGTGCGAACAAGTGTACTGTAACCTACTTCCTTTGTTTTCGGATTGCATTTCCTTAGGATTCTTCCAATGAGTATCAGTCTGGCATCCGCTTTACCGACGATCAACTTTGTATGATCATTCCGGTTTAAATCACTCCTAATGCCTACTCCCAGATAATTTATGGAATTAACTATTCCAGTTGCTGACCTGCTATATTGAAACTAAATGATGAAGGATCTTTCTTTCCATGTATTCGCAGCACATTACACTTGTCTACATTGAGTTTCAATAGCCATTCCCTGCACCATGCATCAATTCGTTGCAGATCCTCCTGCATTTCAGTACAATTTTCCATTGTTAAAACCTCTCGATCTACTACAGCATCATCCGCAAAAAGCCTCAGTGAACTTCCGATGTTATCCACAAGGTCATTTATGTATATTTTGAATAGCAACAGTCATACGACACTCCCCTGCGGCACATCTGGCTTCCTTTAATTTAAACAAATTAGATGTGACTGATAGTGCGAACTAATGCTTATTAATAAAGCTAAACCAGTTACACAGTCGGGAAATAAGTGTTGTGGGTAGTTGCGGGAATCCTGCGTTGCCGTCCCTGGCAACAAGACAATGCAGAGGGTCTGCCGTTGTCTTCCTTATGAAGTGTCTAGTGTGTAGCTTTGTCGTATGTATGAGTGTAGCGAGTGCTTGTACAGTGCAGCGTTGTGTTGTTAGAAGGAGACGATGAAACCTGCTGTTGGCTCACAGCGCAGTCTACTCCTCTCCAATGGCAGCGAGTGGGCCTTTAGATTCACGTTCCCACGCGACGTACTGCCCACCACGAACTATCATACACGGGCGCTCCATGCGGAGGGCTTTAGAATTAAATCCAGGACACTGGCGCAAAGTCTGGTGATCAGGAACCTTACGCCACCACCTCTCCTCCAGACGAACCCTCTGCCAGGCATTTAAATGTGATTTGCAGAGTATCCATGTAGATGTAGATGTCGGTCAAAAACTGGCGATGAAAACTTCTTCCACCTGCAGGATTCGAACCGATTACTTCCGATTCGAGCGCCACCGCACAGGCGTGCGTTAGTGACCTTGGATATATGTCGGATCAATACCGATTACTAAAATATTGATAATAAAGGATAAAATTTGAAACCACTCAGCCTTAATTTAATCTGAATAGAAGACAGTGCAGATGACAATAACGATGAAACACATGCGAAGGGGATCGTACATTTAGTTAACACCTGTTGGAAGTACTTTGTTACAACATCCTACTCAAGAAACAACTTTATGCCACCTCTCTCCGCTCTCCCTTGCAGTAACAGCCATAAGCCATAACTAGAAACAAGTTCTGTACTGTTCCGTATTTAGGGGACTTAACCAGAAATTTACCCACAACTCTGCAATATTATAATTACCAAACTTCATTTTATCTAAGGCATACCATAGCTCACATCATGTCCAATGGTAACGATAAAGAAGATTTGTTCAGTAACTGTGAAGTCTATAAAATCACTTGTTTGAATTATAACAAACGGTATATTGAGGGGAAAAAATATTTGTTTCACTCTTTAGTGGCACTTTTGTCAAACGATTACCAGTTTCAATATCAAGTACGATGGCCAACCCTTACTACTTCCAAAATCATCAAATTAAATTGCTCCTCAAGAAACATTTATTGTACAGAGAGAGCTAAGTGAAGCCTTAAAGTACAGTAACCCCTCACCTCGGGCGCAGTTGTCAAATTCGCTGCCTCAAGCTGGTGTATCAGTGAAGGTCAATTCTATGCGTGAAACAGACGCAGACTGCCGCTAGAAGCGACAAGGAAGTCCCTTATAGCAATTTAATTATAATTAACGCATAGCAATAACATTCATTTACAACGCAGTAACTCGGCCACTGTGCGCCGGAAGTAAGGAAAAATTTTGGAAATTTGTGGTAAGGTCTTATGGGACCAAACTGCTGAGGTCATCGGACCCTGAGCTTAAACACCACTTAACCTCAGTAGTCATTAGACATCGTGAGAGAGGAGAGTGGGGTGCTCCGCAAAACTCACGGACTTCGAACGTGGTCAGGTGATTGCGTGTCACTCGTGTCATATGTCTGCACGCGAGATTTCCACACTCCTAAACATCCCTAGGTCCACTGTTCACGATGTGATACTGAAGTGGAAGCGTGAAGGGACACGTACAGCACAAAAGCGTACAGGCCGACCTCGTCTGTTGATGACAGAGACCGCCGACAGTTGAAGAGGGTAGTAATGTGTAACAGGCAGACATCTATCCAGACTATCACACAGGAAATCCAAACAGCATCAGGGTCCACTGCAAGTACTATGACAGTTAAGCGGGAGGTGAAGAAACTTGGATTTCATGGTCGAGCGGTTACTCATAAGCCACACATCCCACCGGTAAATGCCAAAAGACGCCTCGCTTGGTGTAATGAGCGTAAACATTGGACGACTGAACAAAGCAAAAACGTTGTGCGTAGTGACGAATCACGGTACACAATGTGGCGATCCGATGGCATGGTGTGGGTATGGAGAATTCCCGGTGAACGTCATCTGCCAGCGTGTGTAGTGCCAAGAGTAAAATTCGGTGGTGGTGGTGTCATGGAGTGGTCGTGTTTTCATGGAGGGGGCTTGCACCCCTTGATGTTTTGCGTGGCAGTATCACAGCACAGGCCTACATTGTTGTTTTAAGCACCTCCTTGCTTCCCACTGTTGACGAGCAATGCGGGCATAGCGACTGCATCTTTCAACACGATCGAGCACCTGTTGATAATGCACAGCCTGTGGCGAAGTGGTTACACGACAATAACATCCCTGTAATGGACTAGCCTGCACAGAGTCCTGACCTGAATCCTATAGAACACCTTTGGGATGTTTTGGAACGCCGACTTCGTGCCAGGCCTCACCGACAGACATCGATACCTCTCCTCAGTGCAGCACTCCGTGAAGAATTCCCCAAGAAACCTTTCATCCAGCATGGATTGCTTACGGTGACGCTTTCAACTACGTACTGTTCTCGTTTTGGTACATACGAATGCATGTTGTTGCATGACTACAGCTAACAATGCCTTCCAATGCTTATTCATCGCTATTTCATATTATAGAAATATGAAGACGGTTGCAGATAGCAACTGAAACTAATTATCGAACTTTAATTGTGATAGAAAAATTTAAAATTTTCTATTAATAAATTACTTTACTAGAATTTTGGTTTCATATATTTTGAGTGTCCTGCTGTACCTGTCATTGTTAACTTTTGTATCCTTCACATCCTAATTTACGTCTCTTGTTCTCTTTCACCTCTTGCAATAACCAAACTTGTTTTCTACTAAGTGCTTGTATGCAGAAATGAATGTATTAATTCGTAAACCATGATGTATTATTCCTGTGCACTTAGTCACTAGGTTACCGTTACTCTGTATGGCACATAAACATGTGTTTTCACATTGCATAAAAAGAATAAAAACGACAACAATAATTTTGTGTCAATGTGTACATTCTACTATCAATCATAGCCCACGCGGCGTTTGTGTTAAAAAGTGTCTATCGCACAGTGGTCGCTAGTTACTTGTTTATTTATCTTAACATCTTTGTCTATACAGCTTTACCACACTACAGTAAATAAAAGCTACGAACTATTAAAGTATTTGACTCGTAACACTTCTGACGAACACTCGATTTAATGTTTCCTGCCCAATGCCGTGTCCAAAGAGTCTGTTGTTTAGTAATATCTGTAGTAGACGTGGTTTGGTTACTTATGCACCAGTGTCGTTTTGGATGTGTTGAAGGCATAATGAGCAGAAGATGGTTTCTTAATAAATAAATATTAGTGGAACAGAACGCAATTTGGTTGCTTTCTACTCTTTAATATGACGTTTTGATAGAAAGTGACGGCAGAATCCGATAACGAGGTTATTGGTTTAAACTCGATTTCAGTTCAGTTTCTTAGATGAAAACAGTATGTCGAAAGTTATTCATCACTAACGATGCTAGAGTGCAAGAACAGTACTTCATTTTAGCACAGCGATACGAAATGCATCAGGAAGAGTGGTTAACTTGGGACTTGTCGGACTGTGATTGAAGGTTCGTGGAGGCCTTTTCATGCCGCAGCAGCTTGTCGGTTCGGAGGTCGGTGACTGAATGCTACGACTGTGTATCAGCTGTTATGCGCCGTCACACGTTGCCAGTGCCATAGCAGCATGCAAGTAGCAGGAAAGGTACGATATTCTAGAAGTACTAGAAGACTTTGTGACGACGACGGGACGAAAGGTAAGAGAAAAACAATATTTACGTAGATCAATGTGTCAGCAACGAATTGGGGAAGACATTTAAAAAAAAATTGAACTGTCCGGATAGTGTTTGACAATATTACATTCCTTACCTAAGTTGTATCTTACTGGCGTTATGCCGTTTCGAGGCAATAGATTAGCCTGTCATTCTATTATGTTTTCACTTCTTACAACGTTCTTATACGACTTTCTCCTCCCGTGTGGTTAAACATATTCTAACGCAATGGAGCAAAAAGAAGCTATGCAGATAGCATTTCCAGGTACTACTGACGTTGACTAATAAGAACAAATGCCCATCACTGCGCTGTCAATATGGTAATAATTATAATCAAAAAGTGTATGTTCGTAAATAACGAGAACTGTAGTTGACGGTATTAAAAATATGAAAAGGAACGCAACATATGTTGAATATACATAACCGCAATGTGATTTTTTGGTATCTCACTTGTTATCTTATATATTTCTGCTCTTGAACGATTAAATACACGGAACAAAAGTTACAACCTAGCAACCATTAAAATGACTATTCCGTCTGAACAACCCGAAAGATCCATTTCGAAATGGGATTGAACCAACTATACGGAGCAAGCGCTAAGAGAATATTTATCACAGCAAAATAGATTAAGAAATGTAAAATCTGTCAAGGGCCACAATTCTTGTATCCGCTTCATTTACCGTACATGGAGGAGTGACTTGCACGATGAATAACTACAAAGTGCACATTGTTTTTTCATAAAAATTTCACCACACTTCATCAGTAACAAATGTCTAAATTAGCAACCTAGAATCTGTAGATGATGTGGAATGAAAACCGGTCTTCCTATCAGACGTTTTGAACATTTTGCTACAGTTAGCATCTCTTCAGATTAAAAGATGAATTAACAGGTAAAATTCAAATTAGTTTCAAGAGAGATAAAGTCGCTTACACATTGTATCTTTATTATGAAACTCCTTCCAAACAGAAGCCTCTCTATTCTGGCCCTCTACTTACTCCACTCTACTCTTATGCCCACTGCTATACATGTCTGTTATCAGGCTGTTGCAACCCCCCCCCCCCCCCCGATCCCACCAAGTTGCTTCAACCCTCCCTCCCCCATAAACTTATGGCTTGGCTTTTTTTTGGGGAGGTTCGTTTAAAATTTATATTATTAATTTCATGTACTGACACAGTCCATGACCTTCGAGATTTGCTCCTCAATTTGGTCTTACAGAAATAGACGTGTAAAACAAAAAAATAATACATAAATAAATAAAGCTTTCATGAACGTCTTTTGTTGTATCTATTTTGCTTCACCACGATGTATTTCCTCAGCCAACTATAAATCAAGTTGTCGGTTTCTTGAATCATTATAGAAAATAATTGTGAGCATAAAAAAGCACTGAATTTGAGGACCTCTTAATTTCTGCCAGTGGCTTGAAACCGTAATGCAGTTAACCGCTTTTCCTCACAACTTACAGCCTCTCTCACGACTGCGTTATTTTCCGTTAAGAACTGTTTGATGCCATTCAGTAGCTTCAAAATGCATGTTTAATCCATTCTTATTTATTTACCAAAATGATCGGCTGTCAGCCCCTAAGTAACAGAGCATGGGTGAATTTCTTTTATGGCTGCTCTCCCTCTCTCCCCCTTCTCTCCCCCCCTCTCTCTCCCCCCTCTCTCTCCCCCCTCTCTCTCCCCCCCTCTCTCTCCCCCCCTCTCTCTCCCCCCCCCTCTCTCCCCCCCCCTCTCTCTCCCCCCCTCTCTCTCCCCCCCTCTCTCTCCCCCCCTCTCTCTCCCCCCCCTCTCTCTCCCCCCCTCTCTCTCCCCCCTCTCTCTCCCCCCCCTCTCTCTCCCCCCCTCTCTCTCCCCCCCTCTCTCTCCCCCCCTCTCTCTCCCCCCCTCTCTCTCCCCCCCTCTCTCTCCCCCCCTCTCTCTCCCCCCCTCTCTCTCCCCCCCTCTCTCTCCCCCCCTCTCTCTCCCCCCCTCTCTCTCCCCCCCTCTCTCTCCCCCCCTCTCTCTCCCCCTCTCTCTCCCCCCCCTCTCTCTCCCCCCCTCTCTCTCCCCCCCTCTCTCTCCCCCCCTCTCTCTCCCCCCCCTCTCCCCCCCTCTCTCCCCCCCTCTCTCCCCCCCTCTCTCCCCCCCTCTCTCCCCCCCCTCTCCCCCCCCTCTCCCCCCCCTCTCCCCCCCCTCTCCCCCCCCTCTCCCCCCCCCTCTCCCCCCCTCTCTCTCTCCCCCCCCTCTCTCTCCGCGCCCTCTCTCTCCGCGCCCTCTCTCTCCGCGCCCTCTCTCTCCGCGCCCTCTCTCCGCCCCCTCTCTCTCTAGTCTCGTTTTGCCCTTGTTACCTCTAAAACAGCCGAGGAAATTCGCAATTTTTCTTTATTTGTAAAACTGTAGCGAATTTAGTAAAACGACCCTTAGGCAACATTGCCCTGTCCCCTGCAACAACCCTAACATCACCCTCACTGCTCCCCATCGCAGGACCTCTGCACCATCATTGCTCCGCCCCTCAGTACGGCCATTGACCACCTCGCCCTTGCCTAATATCACTGCCACATCACTACGACTGATCCCAATTATCACTGCATCTGAACCCCTTCATCGCTGCCTTCCTCGCAGCCTCATTGTCCATTCCAACCGTCACTGTCCTTCAGCCTCCCCCCAGTCTCCCTGCCCATCCTTCCATCACGCACTTGCGCCTGCCCAGCACCCTCGTTCCATATTTCCGTTATCGCAACTCTTACCCCTCTCCTCCCTCTTGCCGGTCGGAGTGGCCGTGCGGTTCTAGGCGCTAGGGTCGCAGGTTCGAATTCTGCCTCAGGCATGGATGTGTGTGATATCCTTAGTTAGGTGATTGATAGCGGAACAGAAACCTGTTTTCAGATGAAATCTTTCTCAGTGCAACATCTTTTTCACTCGTTGTTTGGAAGGATCCAGGGAATTGCGCTGCCATATCTAAAACCTTAAATATTGAGGGAGGAATGAGGCTACTTCCTCGAACCTTGGGGTTGCATAGTAGAGACTGTAACAATTAATTTGAAAATACGCATTTTGTATTTCTGTGTTTCCTCAGTACTATTATGTCGAAAAATTTTAGTGCTTTTTGCACATTTGGGAAAGGCTAATGTCTACATCAGGGCCAGTGGCAGTTACGGCGGTGCATATCTACTGCTCATAGATTGACAACGCGTCAGTTTCGCGTAACTAATGTGATGATTCTTTGGTATAACCAATCAAGTCGAGAATAAAGCAAATCTATTTCTAGTGCCGAAATTGACATCATTGTCGCGTTTGGTGTGTCTCGATGTATTAATGAGTTTCGAGAGAGATATTTTGTGATTGTGACAACGAGTGCTGTAAAGTGTTTAGTTCCGCACGCCGACGTCGTCCATTGGTGAGTGTCTCACGGAATGATTGCGGAGGCACGAAAAACTGTCAGATGTGGTGGTGAAATAACTCTTAAAGAGTCACAGTTTTGTATCGATGGAATCATCTGGAAGTGCACCAAAAGCCCCCACTTTGAGCAAGCGGATCAATGTTGAGATGGTGTCTTTCTGCTGGAAATCAGGACACAACACACGGGTACTGCAGGGAACGAAACGGCGAAAGTAGCAGCGGAGGAGGCTTGTAGCGATCCTCAGTTACTTCTGTGTGTTATCCCCCTGCATGCTATCACCTGGCTGTTGAGGTACAGACTCAAGCGTCGAAGGGAAGACGAGTGACTGGAAATGACTGATGATGATCTGCGTCTAGAAAAGCCCACTACGTGGCCGTGGCGTAACTCCTTACCCCCACGTAGACAGCATGAGATCCTGCTCACTGTGGCGTACAGACGAATGTGCGCAACATTTTACAAGACTGTCTTTTATTTTCGGACTAGAGGGTAGCAGTAGATTTCCCTCTGCTTTCTGATATTGAAACCAATGTGTTTAGAGTTTTAAGATTTTATGATGTGTTCGACTTGTTTCCCAAAATTTTAGGGGGATTTTCTTAATGTTCAGTGAGTGACTGCCTTCCCATGTTTTTTTGTAAGTGGTCAGCCAGTCACATGTCCCCACGCTTTTCTTTTAAATCTTATCTGGTTTTACTTCTGTTTTAATCCTAGGAACAGCACATCACGCCCTTTTCCGTTATATAAGGCTAGTGGGATAGAATGTTGGAGTGGGTCAACGCGAGTCAGGTGGGAGGGAGTTAACGAGTATCATTTTAAGTTTCCTCCTACGTATGTGAGAACAATTTCAGACACTCGATCCACACGGTCTTTTTTAAATAAGTGTAAGGGTGTCCTGCGTAAGTGCACGCGCGCGCGCGCGCGCGCACACACACACACACACACACACACACACACACACACACACACACACACATACACACACACACACACACACACACACACACAGTTAGTTTCGCCCACCCACATGTAACCAACTGCCTTCCTATGTTCAGATATGCAGTTGTCTGCAACCTGCATTTTACGCAGGCAGATTAGGGTTTGAATGTGTTTAGCTGTCGTTGCTCGTTATTGCTCGCGTAACAACCAATATGAGATGAAATATTTTGCTACGAAAAGAGCCCTGAAATACTGTGTGTGTGCTGTGACTTTCTTTGGATCATTAATTTTCAGCAAAACAAAATCTATTATGTTCTTATCATTCTGGAACATTACTGTAACTCGCTATAAAGTTCAACATATCTTCCTTACTTTACAGTTATTGAAAAGGTTACTGAAAATTATTTAGTTATCAGTGATGTTACAGTACGCAATTTTTGTTCAGTATCAAAATTTTGCAGTGGACTTTTGTTAACAGTAAAACACCAATAAGTACCACGACTAACACGAGGACATGAGACTATTGTCAGAGAAAAAATGTTTTTACTATAATGTTTGCCAGACCAAAACTACGCACAGCAAGATTTCTTTTATGACATGAAGGTAATTTTTTTTTTTTTGCAGTGTTAATAATATATCATCCGCAGCCCGAGTCCACCTGTAAAACACACAAATTCTGCAGCTCTGCCCTGCAATCCCGAAAGCTGAAAGAAATAATTGTAGTTCACTATTACCTGTCCGCTTCTTTGCGGTATGATTGGTTTCATTTAATGCAGTTTGAATACGCCGCGGCAAAGGCTCATTCGTTCGTAGCGCAGCTCTGCACCACGAAAAATATTTAAATAGCTGAAAATGTCTTAAAAGGATGGGATAAAATACCAGGCAAGCTTATTACAAATCATAATGCAAGTTTTCACTAAGTAGCTCTATTCAGAACATTTAGACAGATTAAATTCTTACACACCTTTACAAATCAGTGCCTAATGACGTACTTCTCTCAATCTTGACAAAAGAATGCTACACAAGCACACAATATAGCGTCACAAGCTCTTTTTACACACGTAACTCCAAAAAGACGACAGAGAAATTAATGCCCTGTCACTACTATTTATACTCAGTTTGATATCTTTGTTTGATATTTAATAAGTATCGTCTGTGGCGGTTTCAGTACTCTCTGACACATGTCTTTTAAAAAATTGGTACATAATGCAATAAAAGTATAAAACATGATACGTAATGCTTTCTCTTTATTACATAAAGTTCACACAATGAAAGTACACGCAGAAGTAAAATTACAATTATCCAGTTCAATTGTTTTTTTCTTTTTTCGACGTACGTGTTTTGCCAGGAGACCTTGCATGTGGTATTTTCGTGCTACAGTATTGTGATAATATGTATTATGGCCTTCCTGGAGAGTGAAAATTTTATCTGCAGGAATCAACATAGATTTCGCGAACAACACTATGTGTAACACAGCTCGTATTTCTCATCCACGAGAGCCAGAAGGTATTGGATACCAGCACCTAGCTTGATGTGTTCCTTCGCATCCGGAAGGTGTTTGGTTCAGTTCTTCACAGTGGCGTAAGAAACTAATTATGAGCGTAAGGAATATCAGACCCAGTTAATGATGGTACTGAAGATCATAGTAAATACAAGACAGTATGTCATTCTGATAAGAGAGAAATCTTCAGACGTAAAAGTATAATGGAACGTTATAGTACGATTGCTGTTAACAGTATTGTATATAAAGGAACCTACTGGATGTAGTCTGAAGCTCCTTGAAGTTGTTCACGGATGATGCAGTCGTACGCTAGAAAACTGTAGCAGGAAGACATGTACAGGATCGAAGTGTGGCGCAGAGACTGGCGGTTGACCTTCAGCATAAACAAATATACTGCGCATAAATAATCGGAAAGATCAGTTTTTTCGTGATTACACAACTGATGAATAAAAAGTAAAATAAGTGCCATTTGGATCAAATATCATGGAGAACGTGTAAGTAGTGATCAACAGTGAAACTTCCATATGAATCAAATCGCAGGAAAGACAGATGCCGGACCGAGGTCCATTGGGAGAATCTTCAGGAGAGGTTGGCCACCCACGGAGGTAGAATACAAGACTATAGTTCGAGCTATATCTCAAATATGGCTTATCAATCCGGTGTCCGTACGAGATAAGACTGATAGACGAAACCGAGGATCCAGCGCGTTGGTTGGTTGGTTGGTTGGTTGTTGGTTGGTTGGTTGGTTGGTTGGTTGGTTGGGTGGGGAAGGAGACCAGACAGCGTGGTCATCGGTCTCATCGGATTAGGGAAGGATGGGGTAGGAAGTCGGCCGTGCCCTTTCAGAGGAACCATCCCGGCATTTGCCTGGAGTGATTTAGGGAAATCACGGAAAACCTAAATCAGGATGGCCGGACGCGGGATTGAACCGTCGTCCTCCCGAATGCGAGTCCAGTGTCTAACCACTGCGCCACCTCGCTCGGTCAGCGCGTTTCATCACAGGTTGGATTACTAAGCACGAAATGTTACTGGTCATGTTCATCGCATTTCAACGATGTAACTACGTAATTCTCTTGTTTTTATCTGGACCAGGATTCTGATGATAACTAACGCCAAAAAGAGTAAAAATGTAGCAATAAATAAGAGAATACTGGTTTCCAGCACGAAAAAGTCTTGGCGATGTTCGTCCAGTGTCAGACGCCAACAAGAGAGGCGTTGTCTATTACGGTATGATTCACTCCAGACTTTAGCTCATACGGTCATTCCTTGCACATATGGGTGCCGGATCAGCGGAAGCTCCGGATCATTGAGTTTGTCTGAAATTTATTTTAGAAACACAGGGAATGCACGTTATTAAATCCAAAACACATTAATTTTCAAAGAAAACTTCGTCCGTGAATGTGTGTATAATTACACAGCGGTATCATTCACTATGAAACGTCCCGAATTTTTAATTTTCGCGCTGTTAGTTGCTTGTCCAGCATTGTACTCAACATGAATGGCTTTCTGCGCAGAACTCCGAGCCCAACTTATCTAAAACGTCGAGTTTCTACACGAGGTCTAGGTCAACATTCTTCCTTTCGGAAGACTTGATACTGAACTGTAAGAAATGTCTATATTCCAAGTATGTATTGCATTGTTTAACACAGTAATTCCCTAACAATATTTTTTCGCACGATAATTCATTGTGTGCCATTTCGGATGTGGGTCGGATTAGCGGGAGTTTAGCGTTCTGCAAAAATTCCGAAAGCATACGTTGCCGGATTATTCTGAGGTGTCACCGCCAGACAGCACACTTGCTAGGTGGTAGCCTTTAAATCGGCCGCGGTTCGTTAGTATACGTCGGACCCGCGTGTCGCCACTATCAGTGATTGCAGACCGAGCGCCGCCACACGGCAGGTCTAGCCTAGAGAGACTCCCTATTACTCGTCCCTGTTGTAAAGCCGACTTTGCTAGCGATGGTTCACTGACTACAGACGCTCTCATTTGCAGAGACGACAGTTTAGCATAGCCTTCAGCTTCGTCATTTGCTACGACCTAGCAAGGCGCCATATTCAGTTACTATTGATATTGTGAATCATGTACCGTCAAGAGCGACGAACATCATTAATGGATTACAGTTAAGTATCAAACTACTTACGTCCGCTTTCTGAATTCTAATTCCTTGTCATGTTCCAGACCTCACGTCAGTATAGTTCTTCTCTCCTCACGCCAGCCTGCGTGAGCTAAAACGCGTGCATTTCGGCATCTTCTAGTAACACGGTGTTGGCTGTTCAGCCAACACAACAGATTCAACCAACATTTCGGTTCCTTCTGCGTACACGAGGGTAAAATGAAGATTAGAGTTCAGCCGGAGCCCTACCAAGACATTTTCTTGACGCGCACGGTTGCCGACTGGAATAGAAAAGTTCGGGAAGTGGCTGTGCTATACCCACGGTGTCGTTCGTGGTTTCCATGGCTACTCTGACGTCTCAGTGGAGAGACGGTGCGGCCGTGCTCGGGCACGTGGACCCGTGACAGATGTCCCGGCGACGCCTCCGCTCCCTGGACCCGAGTTGCGAAATACCGGCGCGTCAAGGACAGCCGCTACCTGCTCGTGAGGTTTCTCTTTGCACTTCTCTCTGCCGGGAGGGGGGCGGAAAGTACCACTTACTCCCACCTAATGGGCTGGCTATCTGCCGGCGCACCGGGAACGGCTTAATAAGTCACACAATCGGTCCTCTTATTGGCCCACCAGGGAAGAAGCGCGTCGGCCTGGCGTGTTTGACTGAATCTGGGAGATGCAAAACGCATACATATATATATGCGTATTCATTAGAGGAAGTGCAAATAATGTTGGCGTAATACTGAGACCAATAGTAAAATCGAGTGTGATTTCCGTGCTTTATCAACTGCGAACTATCAGTTAAAAAAGTCACAGCTGCAAAATACTAACGCGAATTCTTTACAGACGAATGAAAAAAACTTGTAGAAGCCGACCTCGGGGAAGATCAGTTTAGATTCCGTAGAAATGTTGGAAAACGTGAGGCAATACTGACCCTACGACTTATCTTAGAAGAAAGGTTAAGGACAGGCAACCTACGTTTCTAGCATTTGTAAATGTAGAGAAAGCTTTTGACAATGTTGACTGGAATACTCTCTTTCAAATCTGAAGGTGGCAGGGGTAAAATACAGGGAGAGAAATGCTATTTACAATTTGTACAGAAACCAGATAGCAGTTATAAGAGTCTAGGTGCATGAAATGGGAGCAGCGGTTGGGAAGGGAGTGAGACGGGGTTGTAGCCTATCTCCGATGTTATTCAATCTGTATATTGAGTAAGCAGTAAAGGAAACAAAAGGAAAATTCCGAGTAGGTATTAAAATCCATGGAGAAGAAATAAAAACGTTGAGGTTTGCCGATAACAGTGTAATTCTGTCAGAGACAGCAAAGGACTTGGAAGAGCAGTTGAACAGAATAGACAGTGTCTTGAAAGAAGGGTATAAGATGAACATCAACAAAACCATAACGAGCGTAATGGAATGTAGTCGAATTAAGTCGGGTGACGCTGAGGGAATTAGATTAGGAAATGAGACACTTAAAGTGGTAAAGGAGTTTTGCTATTTGGGGAGTAAAATAACTGATGATGGTCGAAGTAGAGCGGATATAAAATGTAGACTGGCAACGGCAAGGAAAGCGTTTCTGAAGCAGAGAAATTTAACATCGATTATTGATTTAAGTGTCAGGAAGTCGTTTCTGAAAGTATTTGTATGGAGTGTAGCCATGTATGGAAGTGAAACATGGACGATAAATAGTTCGAACAAGAAGAGAATAAAAGCTTTCGAAATGTGATGCTACAGAAGAATGCTGAAGATTAGATGGGTAGATCACATAACTAATGAGGTACTGAATAGAATTGGGAAGGTTTATGGCACATCTTGACTAGAAGAAGGGATCGGTTGGTAGGGCATGTTATGAGGCATCAAGGGATCACCAATTTAGTATTGGAGGGCAGTGTGGAGGGTAAAAATCGGATAGGGAGACCAAGAGATGAATACACTAAGCAGATTCAGAAGGATGTAGGCTGCAGTAGGTACTGGGAGATGAAGCTTGCATAGGATAGAGTAGCATGGAGAGCTGCATCAAACCAGTCTCAGGACTGAAAACAACAACAACAACATCATGAACTGCGTTTGACGTGTCCGTTTCTCTAGCAGATATGTCAACTCTGCAATTTAAAATTAAGTGGCTGGAGGAAAGTTCATAGAATCATCTTTAAGCTACTTCTCTACCGTTCCACACCCGAAACCCGCGCGGGAAAACAAACAAATGGGTCTGAGAACTATGGGACTTAACTTCTGAGGTCATCAGTAACACAGAACTTAGAACTAGTTAAACCTAATTAACATAAGGACATCACACACATCCACGCCCGAGGCAGGATTCGAACCTTCGACCGTAGCGGTCGCGCGGTTCCGGACTGTAGCGCCTAGAACCGCTCGGCCACCCCGGCCGGCGAAAACACACTTAAATCTTTCTGTGCGAACTCTGACTTCTTTTGTTTTATTATAATGATCATTTCTCCCTATGTAGGCGGACGCCATTATCCCATCCGTGGTGCACTCCCCTGTTTCGCGAAAACGCAAAACGAGCTGCTGCTCTTGGAAATTTTTCGATGTCAAATACGTCAATCCTATCTAAGGCGGATCCCACACCGCATGGCAATACTCCAGAAAGGCGTAGTGTAGGCAGTCTCTGTAATAGACATGTTGCTTTTTCTAAGAATTTTACCAACAAATGGTAGTCTTTGGTTTGCCTTCCCCACAATATTGTATATGTGATCGTTCCAGTTTGTTATTCATTATCGTAATCCCTAAGTATTAAATTGAATTGACAGACTTTACATTTACGATTTATCGTGCAACCGAAATTTAATAATTGCTTTTACTACTCATGTGAATGACTCCACACACTCCACCATTTAGAGTCCATTGCCACTTTTCGCACCTTACAGTATGTCGTCTAAATCATTTTGTTGCTGGTTTTTGATTATCTGATTACTTTACAAGATGCTAAATGACAGTATCATCTGCAAACGATGTAAGTGGGCTGCTCGGATTGTCTCTTAACTTGTTTATGTAGATCGGGAACAGCAGAGGGCCTGCAACACTTCCTTGGGGAAAGCGATATATTACTTCTGTTTTACTCGATGACTTTCTGTCAATTATTACGAACTGTAATCTACCTGACAGGAAATCACGAATCCAGTCGTACAACAGAGACGATACGCCATAGGTATGCAGTTTGCTTAGAAGTCGCTCGTGAGGAACGGTCTCAAAAGCCTTCTGGAAATCTGAAGATATGGAATCAATTCGACTTCACATGTCGATAGCACAAATTACTTCGTAGGAATAAATAGCTAGTTGCGTTCCACGAAGACGATATTTTCTTAATCCGTGTTGGCTTTTTATCAATAAATCGTTTTCGTAGAGGTAAGTCTTAGGATTCGAACAGAGTATACGTTCTAAAATCCCACTGCAAATCGCCCTTAGCGATATGTGTCAGTAATTAAACTGAATACAAGTGTTTCCTTTCTTGGGAATTGGTGTGACTTAACTTTATGATAATTTTGACTTTAATATTAAATACTGTAAACTACAAGAAAGGAAGTAAGACCGACCTCAACAACCACAGAGACATCTCCTTGTTGCTTATAACCTACATGATCTTCTCTAAAGCCGTGCAAAATAGTCACCAAACAGCTAGACTTCCAACGAGGTGACTACCGGGCTGGTTTGCGTGCAAGTAGATTCAAAACCTCAAGACCAGCCTCTCATATAGTAGCCGAGGGGGACACCCGTGGGTAGCCATTATGGTAGACTTCAAAAAGGCATATGACTCAATAGATGGACAGACCCTCTTCTCTAGCGTGTGGGAACTAGGCTCAGCTGGGAAGTCTCCCAGACTGGTAGAGGGTATCCTGAAGAACCCTACCTCCAAAGTCAAGTTCAGGGGTGAACTCTCAGGGAGCTTTCCCATCCAGACAGGAGTCAGGCAGGGGGATGGCCTCTCTTGCATCCTCTTCAATTGTGTTCTGGAGAAAATCGTCAGAGAATGGACTTCCACATTGTCACCAGGACTTAAGCTTGGGTACAAGAAAGACAACCTTAACGTACCTTGTCTAGCCTTTGCTAATAACCTCACCCTATTGGCCAACAGCATGGAGGAGGTTACTCACCAACTACAGAGCCTCTACAGTATTGTGGCAAAAACCGGCTTGAGGGTCAACATACAGAAGACTGAGTTCATCACGAATATCAAGCAGGCTGCTTCTACAATCCCACCAGGAAGCAATATTATCTGTAAAGTTCCTGTGGTCAAGCACTGGGAGGATGGATCTCAACTAGCGAGAGCGAAACCTTGACCATGTCCAAGAACATAAAGCTGAAGCACTACAATTCGTTAGTAAAACCCTCTGCACTCTGTACCTCTGAGTGCCTCTTGATGAATCAAAAGGGCCCACTCAGGCAACTAGAACTTAGAGAGGAAGATCCTGAGAAGAGTACTAGGACCCACAAGAGAAAGACGGTTCCTACAGAATGAGACACAATAACGAGCTCTACGAACATCAGGAAGACATGGTCACTTGCATGAGGGAAAGGTGACTGACCATATATGGGCACATGACCGGGCTGAATCACTCCAGGCTCACCAACAGGGTCCTCACGGTGACAAGTATGGGAAAGGTGTCCAAAGCCAAGTGGATAGTGGATAGAAATTGCAGATCCCATTAAAGACAACCGAGAACAGATATCAGTACCGACAGGCCATCCCGCAGGGAGTCTTCCCACTGTCTTTCACAAGCAAGAAGTGTACAGGCACCACCAGACCTAAGTGAACGGACGATGGGAAGCAGTCTCACATTCAGAAGATGAAAGCATACTGGGCCAAGAAAAAGCAGAATACCCTAGCTGAGAGTTAAGACGAGCCCTGTGGTCCCTAGTAGGCCGAAATGAATTGAAGAAAAAAAAACTATAAACTACCAACCCTTTTGGAAGCATTCTGTTCGCAAAGTACATAATCAAGACTGAAATGCAGGCACAGATGTACAAAAACAACCAAATCGAGTATTTTCAGTATATTTATTTTTCCTATTGCCACGTGAGACTAATAAGTGACTCATTATAACTAAAACTCCACTGACGGCTAGTGAAATTTCTGACGCTCTCGTTGATAGCTTTCCAAACCAACCCAAGACCATTACTTAAGGAGTGTTTTATTGATGTACGTTAATCGTCCAATACAAAATTCCCTAGATTCTGTGTCTTACCGAGCATTTGCAATGAATTGGGAATGCTTGTCGTTCAGAACTTCCAACGTTAGCAGAATACTGCTGTCTGCGTCTTGTCAACGATCATAGCCCAGCTCTCGTCACAACATTTGTTTCGTTTATCGCGACTTGGACACGACTCTCTATAAACGCAGAAATACTACAAATGATCGTTTGAAACAACGATTTATTGCAGTGGATGAGAGGCAGGTTTACATTGATTTCGTGGCAGAGAGACGGCTGGAGCAAACGAAGAACCATTTCTTACAAAAGAAAACTCAGAAGTATCGAAAATTAGGTGAGGAGTATATTTTGTACAAGATTTGTCCCTATTATGTTGCTGTCAGGGAGGTAGCGTTCAGATACATGTGATTACATTCTGTATTGACATTTTAGTAGATTGCGATATTGTTTGGTAACGTGGGGAAAAATTTTACTAATTCTGGCGAGAGTACGCAGTGGGTCCTTCGTATTGTCACTGGATTGTTGAACAGTGGAGTCCTCTTTGTTTTAAAGTTGATGGACCAAACGATTACATTAGTAGTGAACACGTAGAAAAGCGTCTATGTAGCTTGCAAAGTTACAGCAGACGTGTCTGCTGCTAGAACCATCATCGTCTCCGCTTGTATCTACTCTCAAACATACCCTTGAGTGCGAAGTCGCAAGTTCCATCTTTAGTGAGGTGTTGTGTTAACAATTGTGACAGGAAAAATATTAACAGTTAATGACTCGCCATGTGCATCATAAAGGTGACAGAAAATTGTGATAGGTGCAGAGATCAACCTACTATGCGACGTATGTATTACATTTCATAAAATGGGTAACGTCGACATTTAGGAAATGTTCAAAACAAACCAATATCTTGGACGTTCAGCTAGGTATATAAAATCACATAGTTGTAACGGGGTGATGAGAACTGATGAAATGTATGGCCTGCAACCGAATGCGAAACAATATGTCATAGAGCTTGCCTTGGAACTGACTATCCCCTAAGGCGTAACTGGAGATGGTGCCATGAAATGAAATGATCGTATGGCATTGTTGGCCGGGAGGCCCCAAGATAGCGCAATAATGTGCTATAATAATAATGGTGTGTGTCGAGGGCCTCCCGTTGGGTAGACCGTTCGCCTAGTGTAAGTCTTTCGATTTGACGCCACTTCGGCGACTTGCGCGTCGATGCGATGAAATGATGATGATTAGGACAACACAACACCCAGTCCCTGAGCGGAGAAAATCTCCGACCCAGCCGGGAATCGAACCCGGGCCCTTAGGATTGACAGTCTGTCGCGCTGACCACTAAACTATCGGGGGCCGACAATAATGTGCTTTATAGGCACGAAAAAATCCAGAGGTTGAATTTGCCTAGTTGTTCCAGGTGGCATGAACTGTAATGTAACACACTTTCCAGGAGAGTTAGTTGGCTCTAAAGGAGTATGATTTTTATACGCAGACCAGGAAACAAGTATAAGCAAGATACTTTGACCAGCTATTGGCCAAAACCAGGGCTCATATCATAGTCGTCGTTTCCTTACGCCCATTTTCCCACTCTTGTTTGCTTGCTGTGACATAAATATTTCCTAGAGCACTTGGAAGATCGTGCACTCGAGAAAGAATCTTAGGGGACAGAGCACCTCCAACTTCACATAGCACAATAAATACTTTTCAGCTGATTTACCATCCAGATTAACAGTCGGCGTAATTGTGTACGATTGCGTTAAGGCATGGACGTTAGTTGATCTTGATACAACTCCCTTGTTACTTCTGATTACCAGAGTTACTTTCATATGCATTTCTTCTTCAAATCCCGATTGGTCAGAGTTGAAAACAAATTCCGTACCGCACGATGGGACACTATTTTTTTATCTCGCCTACTTTTCGGGCCGATTCCACAGTCTACTGCGCAGTCTACTGCGCATCGTCGAGTTGACACTTTGTCTGAAATTTCGTTATCTTACATCTTCCAGTTCTCTGTCACTGTTTGAAGCTATGAGACCGTCCACTGCTTGTCTGGAAATCATTGTAATCTATATCGTGCGCAATTTCATGTACGTAGCGAAGTAGGTCAGTATCGTGCACATTCTGTAAATTGTATGGAACATCCTTGAAACGCGCAAACAGCAGTCCACCTTCTCCCCTCTTGAATATCTGCATTTTTTTGGCACTACACGTTCGTATTGATGTGATTTTTGTCAGGGAAGATAAAACAGCTTTGGTCTAACCCGCCACTGCCTGCACCTAAACAGTTTATTGTGCGGTATCGCTCCCTGTATATCTAGCAAAGCCAACCAATGCCCTCAAATAATGCGAGGAGTCCCTTTACCAATTCTGTTACACAATTTCTTCAGGTCTAGTTGTCCCGAAAGGTCTGTGTCTCT
Source organism: Schistocerca gregaria (assembly GCF_023897955.1). Lineage (NCBI taxonomy): Eukaryota > Metazoa > Arthropoda > Insecta > Orthoptera > Acrididae > Schistocerca > Schistocerca gregaria. Next base: position 1,004,211,554 of record NC_064921.1, read on the forward strand.
TGTTCCCCAATGCCGTGCATTCGAAGATTGTGTGTGATGCAATTTCCTCACCCTCACCACAGAGCCTACATTTAGGGTCTTCTTTCGTTATACGCATTCTGTGTAGGTGTTTGTTGAAATTCCCATGGCCGGTCATCAGTCAAGCCCAGGATCACAGTGCTCCTTTAAAAACACAGCTTGGGCATCATTACCTTACCATGTTTTTGTTTATACACTTCGTCCAATATGCTATGTGCTATTTCCTAAGCCAGTTCCGTAGTTCTAGCTTGGTGATTGTCAGGACAGGTTCCGGTCCAATGAATGGAGTCATTGCCTCCATTCTGGCCAATCTGTCGGCTTGTACATTGCGACAGATCCATGAGTGAGTGGCCAGGGACCCACACTAGGTTTACCCTATTTCTTCCCCCTAGCTCCACCAGAGCCCTGTGGCATCCTGCAACAATCTTAGATCTCGTTACAGGAGCTGCCAGTGATTTCAGGGCTGCCTGGTTGTCTGAATAGATGTAGATGCCACAGTCCTTGTAGCACCTACGCATATTCACCTCCACACATGCCCTGATTACAGTAATTTCAACTTGGAATACCGAGGCCAGTTTTTCTAGAGGGATGATGCCCTCCAGTCTTGGCTGAACCCCGTACGCTCCTGCCCCAACGCCTTGGTCTGATTTCGACCCATCAGTGAACCAAACAGTCCCCCGTAAGGTGTCTGTTTTTTCCACTGCTCCCTGTTTCCAATTAATATATTGTAAGGCTTGTTGAAGCAGTTGGGAGTTTTTATATAGTCGGCCGGCGTTTCCCCAGCCATTCCTATATTTAACTCCCTCACTGTCTTAGTGTGTGTCACTGTTCTACCTACTCCCACCATACAATGGCCCTGTAGGAACTCCTAGGTCTAACCACCGTGGTGTATATCCAGTGCATACCTCTGGGGCTTAGGCCTCAGTTTTTACCACAGGCCCTTCTGGTACTCACTAGAGAACCTTTCGCCTTGGAGCAGATACTCTTAATGTGAGGGGTCCATGTTAGTTTCTCATCTAAGGTTACTGCTAGATATTTCATTATCCACTTCACATATAGAGTTTCACTGAAGAGCTTTGGATTCCAACTTAGTGCTGGATATGGCTCTTCATGAATGGCACCACAACAGTCTTCTTACGATTAATCCTTAGATCCTGATCAATGCACCAGTCTTGCACAATGTCCAATGCACCTTGTGCCAAATTTGTAACTGTGTCAATAAAATTTGCCAAGTATTATTATGCCAAGGTCATCTGCGTATCCTTGGCAAAAGCATTGTCTGGAATTGAGTTCGTCAATGAGTTCGTTCACCGCTAGATTCCACAATAAAGGGTACAAAACTGCTCCTTGTGGACAACCTGTAGTTGTATTAATTACCATCTTTTCATTGATGATGGTGGCCTCTACCTTCCTTCCACTAAGCATGGTCTTAGTCCACCTACATATAGTGGTCCCTAGGTCATGCATCCCTGCTGCCCTAACCATGGAATCGAAGGTTATGTTACTAAAAGCCCCCTCGACGTTCAGGAAGATCCAAAGGGCTATTTGTTGAAAGTCAAGTGCTTTCTCCACCCTCCTAACGAGTTGATGGAGAGCTGTCTCGCATGATTTGCCTGGTTGATATGCAGTTTGGTTTGAATGTGGAGGAGCCCTAGTTAGCCTTCTCTCCCTAACTTGTACACAACCAGGTTTTCCAGTGTTTTAAGAATGGAGGAGGACAGACTGATTCGTCTCGTATCCTTGGCCTTGGTATGATCAATTCTGCCTGGCTTTGGAATAAAGGCAACCTTCACTGCCCTTCATTCATTCGGAATGATTCCTGCTGCTAGGTTAACCCTGAATAACGCACGTAGTACTCTTATAAGATTCTCTCCTCCCTGTTGCAGAGAGCTGGAAAGATTCCTTCTGGGCCAGTTGACTTCAACGGTTGAAATGTTCCCTCCGCCCATTGGATTGTACTGAAGTCGACACACTCTTTGGCCAATTCAGTCCTGTCTTCGACTGCCTGCAAACCATTGTCTCAGGGGTCGCATTCTGGTCTATGCTGTCTGCCAGAGCATATTGAGGAAAGTGAGTTTAGAGAAAGAGTTCCAGCGTCTCATGTGCTGTCTTCATATATTTCGCATCCTCCTCCTCAGCACACCAGCAAAAAAAAAATATGCTGGAAGGCTAAATTGGTCGTGTGGTCGAGTCGCGTACTGTCAGGAGCGACAAAGCCGCCCTAGTTGTCTTGCAAAATGCGCCGTACCGTTCTGCTGCATTTTTCTCAATGCACCTACGAACAGTGGTATGTAGGTGGAGATTACAAGCTAGAACTGAGCGTCAGCAAACACTACGAGATAGACCTTCAGTGTGTTGGATTGCACGACAATGGTTAAGCGTTCGAAAGACAACGCTGCAGTATGTGCTGATTCTCAGGCGGCTTCGCGTGCTGACAACCGTCCTTGCCGTAAAGTGACAACGGTGCACGGTATAAGCTTGACATTACTTTTCGTGGCGTGTCGACCTAGTAGTGTACATAAGTCACTCGTTCACAATTTGAGATAGCGCGCTCTGCTGATCTGTATTGAGAATGGAGATTTCCTGTGACCGAAAAAATACTGAGAAAGAGGTTTCCGATTAAAAAAGAAATGAATGTCGTCAGAGTTGTGCAAAACTTTATGCAGTTGCCGAATAGGGCAGTAGGAGAGTTGAGACGTTAGTGGTAAACGGAGGTTTCGGGGACCCTCTTCCCTTTGGTGCGGGACTCTGCCTCTAAAGGTGATACAATAAGCAACTATCAACGGCACGAAAATCTAGAAGGCAATGGAGACCACTGCCTTAAAGTTACATAATGTGGGCACAAATGACATGGGGCCCGTAATTGAAAAGTGTCATAATGATCTTTCCAATAGGAAAAGAGTTTGAATAACCAATTAGAGGATAGCGTTCTGCTAGTCGGGCTTGGAATGTCAGAAGTCTGCACATGGTATGGAAGCTAGAAAAACCGAAAAAGGAAATGCTAGGGCTCAGTGTAGATATAGTGGCGGCCAGTGAAGTGAAATGGAAAGGAGACTGGATTTCTGGTCAGATGAGTATAGGGTAACACCAACAGTAGTAGAAAATGGCACAACGGGAGCAGGATTCTTTGTTAAGAGGAAGCTAGGGCAGAGACTTAGTTACTGTAAACAGCTCAATGATAGTGGTGTTCTCATCAGCATCGACAGCACAACGATATCTCAGGTATATATGCCGACATCGGAAGCCAAAGATGAAGAGATACAGAAAGCATAAGATGTTCAATGATTATTTTAGTACGCCAAGCGAGACTAAAATCTGATAGTCATGGGAGACTGGAATGCGGTTGCAGGGGAATAGCAGAAAGCATTACGAGAGAACATGGGCTTGGAACTAGAAATGTGAGAAGAGAGATAGAAATTGCGTTCTGAAATGAATTTCAACTAGTAATAGTGAATACTTTGTTCAAGAATCACAAGAGGAGGTGGTATACTTGGAAAAGGGAGGGAAAAGCGGAAAGATTTCATTTATTACATCATGGTCAGGCAAAGATTCCGAAATCAAATACTGGATTGCAAAGCATACCCAGGAGCAGGTATAGATTCAGATCACATTTTGTTACTGATAAAACGCAGGCCGAGGTTCAAGAGGCTTGTCAGGAAAGATCAATGCGCAAAGAAGTACTAAGGAATGACGAGAAACGCTTGAAATTCTCTTAGGCTATAGCTACTGCGATAAGAAGTAACTCAGTAAGTAGTTCTCATTTAGAGAAAGAGCAATCACAGAAGCTGAGAAGAAAACTATAGGTACAATAAAGGTAACTCCGAAGAAACCATGGGTAACTAAAGAAATACTTCGGCTTATCGACGAAAGAATGAAGTAAAAAAATGTTCAGGTGAATTTGGGAATACAGAAATACGAGTCTCTTAGAAATGAAATAAATAGGAAGTGCAGGGAAGCTAAGGTGAAATAGCTGCAGCAAAAATGTGAAGAAATAAAAAAGAAAAGATTGTCGAAAGGACTGACTCAGTAGAAAGGAAAATCGAAACAACCTTCGGTGAAGTAAAAGCAAGGGTGGTAACATCAGGAGTGCAATGGGAATTCCACTGTTCAATACAGAAGGCCTCTTTGAGGAGGAAAATTTGTCTGATAACGTGATAGAAGATGAAACAGCATTCGCTATAGAAGATACAAGGGATCCAGTATTAGAAGCTGAAAGAGCTCTGTCTAATAATGTGATAGAAGAAGAAACAGCAGTCGATATAGAAGATACAAGAGATCCAATATTACAAGCTGAAAGAGCTCTGGGAGACTTAAGATTGATTAAAGCAGAAAGGATAGGTAACACTCCACCGGAATTTCTAAAATCATTGGGAGAAGTGGCAACAAAACAACTACTCACATTGGTGGGTAGAATATATAAGGCTGGCAATATACCCTCAGACTTATGGGAAAACATCATCTACACAATTCAGAAGATAGCAAGAGCCGAAAGGCGAGAGAATTATTGCACAAACAGCTTAACAGCTCATGCATCCAAGTTGCTGACAAGAATTGCATACAGAAGAAAGGAAAAGAAATGGAGCATCTGTTAGATGACGGTCACTTCGTGTTAATAAGATTCTGACTTTGAGGTTGATAACGTATAAAAGAAAAATCAAAACACGTTTATAGAATTTTCGACCTGGGCAAAGCATTCGATAATGTAACATGGTGCAAGATGTTCGAAATGCCGAGGAAAATAAGGTTAAGCTTTAGGGAAAGACGGGTAATATTCAATACGGACCAAGTGGGAACAATGGGAATAGGAGAGTTCTTGGATTAAAAAGGGCGTGAGACAGGGATATAGTCTTTCGTCGCGACTGTTCTGTACATCGAAGAAGCACTGACGGAAACGAAAGAGAGATTCAGGAATGAAATTAAAATTCAAGGTGAAAGGATATCAACGATAAGATTCGCTGATGATATTTCTATTCTCAGTGAAAGAGAAGAAGAATTACAAGCTCTGCTGAATGTCTAATGAGTAAAGAATATGGATTGGGAGTAAGTCGAAGAAATACGGAAGTAGTGAGAGGTAGTAGAAATGAGAACAGTAAGGATGTTAACATCAGAATTGGTGATCACGAAGTAGATGAAGTTAAGGGATTTCGCTGGTTAGGCAGCAAAATAACCAATGATGGTCGGAGCAAGGAGGGCATAAAATGCAGAGTAGCACTGGCAAAAAGGACACTCCTGGCCAAGAAGTGTCTTCTATTATCAAAAATAGACCTTAATTTGTGGAAGACATTTCTGGCAATGTACGTTTGGAGCACAGCATTCTATGGATCATGGACTGTGGGGAAAACCAGAAAACTAGAGAATCAAAGCATTTGAGATGTGGTGTTACAGCAGAATTTAGGTAAGGACTGAGAAGGTACTTTGCAAAATCGGCGAAGAAAGAAAATTATGGGAAAAAACTGACAAGAATGAGGGACAAGATGATAGGACATCTGTTAAGACATCACGGAATAACTTCCGTGGTACTAGAGGGAACTGTAAACGGTAAAAACGGTAGAGGAAGACAGAGATTGGGATACAACCAGCAAAAATTCTGGATTCTCAAATCATGGGGCCTTTTGCCCCCTATCAATGTGGTTTCTGCACACTAATTTACGTTTCGGGAATAGTACTCTAGTAAATCTAACACCTTTAGAATTCTTTAGCCTTCATACCGGCAGATGACGAAAGAAAAGTTGAACAGGTTTGTACACTTCCTTTGAGAGAGTAGGTGCTGTTTTCAGTTTTGTCGGCCGGGGTGGCCGAGCGGGTCTAGGCGCTACAGTCTGAAACCGCGCGACCGCTACAGTGGCAGGTTCGAATCCTGCCTCGGGCATGGATGTGTGTGATGTCCTTAGGTTAGTTAGGTTTAAGTAGTTCTAAGTTTAGGGGGCTGATGACCTCAGAAGTTAAGTCCCATAGTGCTCAGAGCCATTTGAACCATTTGTTTTCATTTTTGATGTAACTTGACGTAACGTTTCGAGGGTGGAACGGCCTAGGAAGGAACGGCCCCGTCACACAGTCCTCAGGGAACCTCACCTTCTCCCACCCACGCGCTGACCTGATTATTTCTCTCACCTTATTTCATTACTGATATTCATTAGATTTATACCCTTCTTCTTTTTACCACAGCGAATCCTCACGGGCAGCAGGCATTCTTTACACAGCAACTGCCTTTGCTTTTAATCGGGTTGATTTGGACAGAGGCGGGTGAGGTTCCACACAGTACAGATTCTCCCTGAGAGAAAACTAGTCAGTTCTTTTATCTGCCTACCGTACCGTCCAATACACTCTTTACTTCTTCAGTTATTTCTCAGCTCTGGCATGAATTATGATTTCAGTGTCCCGATTTTATCATTGCTATATGCTTCCACAATTCGATCACATAACTGGCAGACATCACTCCCATGCGATCACTGTCTTGACCGACCTACCAACCATCTTCAGCTCTGACGCGCATCGATCTAAACATGATTTACCTTTTTTGTTCTCCTACTTTTCTTATTGCTATTTGGTTTTTGTAGATTTTTGTAGATTATTCTTCTGACTCTGTACTATCATGTCCGCTTCCAAGTCTCAAACGAAAATAACTGTCTGGATTCTCGTAAGCTTCTTAGAGATCCTATTGCCCTGTGAAAAACTAAGACTTGCAGTCGAAACCGAGGGACCAGTAGTCAAGTACCCAGAATATCCAGAGCGCCCAGTGAAGAATAAATAATTCACCACATTGCCAGACTTAAAACAGCGACCCAGGGGAAGAGCCAATAGTAGCAGAACTTTGGAAATACTCTCGAGAAATGTCGACTGATACGCTGGAAAAGAAAATGAAAAAGTTTAAAATGCAGATTGCAAAACAACTTTGATCCATTAACTACACAACTGACGCATCATAAAAACTCAAACAATTTCTTATGTATGTCTCTGATTCTAAATTCAATCACTGGAGCTATTAGCAGTCAAACAATAGCCTCAAAAAGGCAAATACTAAGGGTGCTGCAGGGAAAATCACTCCGTAGCTGGACATACAAGCCCGACAAATACAATGTTGCCTCTCCATTATTTTACGCTCTCATTCTAGAGAAGATGCTCCACATTTGGGAACTGAAATTAATACAAAACACGAAATGTAGTTGTGAATATGGACAACTTCAGCTGTGTAATGGATGACGACAAAAAATCTGTACCGGACCGGGACACGAACCCTGATTTCCCGCTTATTGCGACTCACGGCCAGTCCCAAACTTCCATATGTCGTCAACCATGCATGCATGCCCGAAGGAACTTGGCACCATACTTCTTAACAACAGAGGCACTCCAGTTTCGAACTAATAAAAAATGGTTACAAAATAGCGATACTGTGAATAAAATTTAAAGTGTTCGCAGTAGATTGTCAAGCTTTCGCAGACTACATCGCCATCCCGTCAAAGGACATAAAAACAACTTTCATGCAAACGCAGCTGCCAAATAAAATCGCCGAACAAGTGACTTCAACAACTCTGCGAAAAACCCGAAGTCATGAACAACATCAACGATGTTCCAACCCAACTAAAGAGAAAAAAATGGACGTGAGTAAAGAATAAATTTCAGTTGTCTAAGGGAAATCATAATGGAAAACGGTTTCCGGAAGAAGAAACTCTTAATGAACAAATGCGAAAACTTGCGATAGTACTCCCAGTGTTGCCAACAGTAAACAATAAATGCCTTTCCCAGAACTTCAAGATACTGCATTATTTTAAGAGTTGTAATCCAGTGGTTTAGTACGCGATCTCAATGGTTGAGAGGTCCGTGTGTCTGATTGGCATTGCGAAGTAGTCTGATTAGACCCTAGAACTGCCAGGCAATTTGCCTTAGTGTGTAAGATGGCGTCCACTCGACGCTTTTAGGGAGCAAGCTGGTATTTGAATGTTAAACAGTGGTCTGGTTTGACAGCTGACATTAACGGTCATCGGAGCTGTGTCGTAACAATGTGTCCCTCCAACACTCCTGTCTAAAGAAGCGTTACGATGATGGTGGATGAACTGGTAGGGTTTAGAAATCCGTGGTGGTTTATATATACCGAAACCGGTGTCTACGCAGAGCATGACGAATGGTCGACACAGCTGCGAACAGTGGGAACCCGATAACATCTACATCTACATGACTACTCTGCAATTCACATTTAAGTGCTTGGCAGAGGGTTCATCGAACCACAATCATACTATCTCTCTACTATTCCACTCCCGAACAGCGAGCGGGAAAAACGAACACCTAAACCTTTCTGTTCGAGCTCTGATTTCTCTTATTTTATTTTGATGATCATTCCTACCTATGTAGGTTGGGCTCAACAAAATATTTTCGCATTCGGAAGAGAAAGTTGGTGACTGAAATTTCGTAAAAAGGTCTCGCCGTGACGAAAAACGTCTATGCTGTAATGACTTCCATCCCAACTCGTGTATCATATCTGCCACACTCTCTCCCCTATAACGCGATAATACAAAACGAGCTGCCCTTCTTTGCAGCCTCTCGATGTCCTCCGTCAATCCCACCTGGTAAGGATCCCACAACGCGCAGCAATATTCTAACAGAGGACGAACGAGTGTAGTGTAAGCTGTCTCTTTAGTGGACTTGTTGCATCTGCTAAGTGTCCTGCCAATGAAACGCAACCTTTGGCTCGCCTTCCCGACAATATTATCTATGTGGTCCTTCCAACTGAAGTTGTTCGTAATTTTAACACCCAGGTACTTAGTTGAAATGACAGCCTTGAGATTTGTACTATTTATCGAGTAATCGAATTCCAACGGATTTCTTTTGGAACTCATGTGGATCATCTCACACTTTTCGTTATTTAGCGTCAACTGCCACCTGACACACCATACAGCAATCTTTTCTAAATCGCTTTGCAGCTGATACTGGTCTTCGGATGACCTTACTAGACGGTAAATTACAGCATCATCTGCGAACAGTCTAAGAGAACTGCTCAGATTGTCACCCAGGTCATTTATATAGATCAGGAACAGTAGAGGTCCCAGGACGCTTCCCTGGGGAACACCTGATATCACTTCAGTTTTACTCGATGATTTGCCGTCTATTACTACGAACTGCGACCTTCCTGACAGGAAATCACGAATCCAGTCGCACAACTGAGACGATACCCCATAGCTCCGCAGCTTGATTAGAAGTCGCTTGTGAGGAACGGTGTCAAAAGCTTTCCGGAAATCTAGAAATACGGAATCAACTTGAGATTCCCTGTCGATAGCGGCCATTACTTCGTGCGAATAAAGAGCTAGCTGCGTTGCACAAGAGCGATGTTTTCTGAAGCCATGCTGATTACGTGTCAATAGATCGTTCCCTTCGAGGTGATTCATAATGTCTGAATACAGTATATGCTCCAAAACCCTACTGCAAACAGACGTCAATGATATAGGTCTGTAGTTAAATGGATTACTCCTACTACCCTTCTTGAACACTGGTGCGACCTGCGCAATTTTCCAATCTGTAGGTACAGATCTATCAGTGAGCGAGCGGTTGTATATGAGTGCTATAGGGAGCTATAGTATCAGCGTAATCTGAAAGGAACCTAATCGGTATACAATCTGGACCTGAAGACTTACCCGTATCAAGCGATTTGAGTTGCTTCGCAACCCCTAAGGTATCTACTTCTAAGAAACTCATGCTAGCAGATGTTCGTGTTTCAAATTCTGGAATATTCCATTCGTCTTCCCTGGTGAAGGAATTTCGGAAAACTGCGTTCAATAACTCCGCTTTAGCGGCACAGTCGTCGATAACAGTACCATCGGCACTGCGCAGCTAAGGTATTGACTGCGTCTTGCCGCTTGTGTACTTTACATACGACCAGAATTTCTTCGGATTTTCTACCAAATTTCGAGACGATAGCCCTGCGTTTGGAGGCTGTTATTTGGAAAATACTTTCTCGTGTTGAGGCGAAGGTCTGATGAGCAACCCGGTGATAAAAATGCGCCTCACGCTCGGACGTAGGAGCTGTTCCAGCAGCTGCTTCGTACGTGACTCGCGCCTCGCGAAGCGTCGTCAGCGAATCTGACTCACCTGGTGCAAGGAGCGGGACGAGTGGACAGGTGCCAACAGGGGATAGGTGCGTCGGCATGGCGACTCATGGACTTCCCGGAACTGTGTGCATGTCGAGACTTTCGTTTAATCAGACCGATTGTTGGCAAATGTTGCTGTAAATTATAGAAAAATCGTAACGCTAGAAAACTGTAACGAAATGTGGGAAGGTCTGCAGATTATAGACGTTTGTAATTACTGCACACAAACAGGCGGAAAACTCATTACTATATAATGACACGATTGTCCACAGGAAGCAGCCACGTCCTTAATTATCTGGCAGTCCTCTTTATTTTTTTTCGCCCTGTTTATACTGCACTTGCAGATGTACGCGTTGTATAGGTTAATTAACGTCTTTTGTAACTATAATGAAACTCTGATTAAGAACAGACGCATTTCACTGTAACAATATGCTTCTTTCTGTTGCAATTTTGTTTGCTAGGATCACGAACAGTTCCCATGCTTTAACTTAATATTACAAACAGTACTAATTCTTATCGTTGCCTAAGACTACCTTTTGTTTTCACTTCATTCTTCATGTTCTTCCACACACATATGCTAGCTTTTGGCACAGGCCACTTTCACTAACGTTAAACAATTCATGCTATTGTGTTGTGAAGAGGCACTGTCATCTCCCCATTTTGTGTGTTTTGTTTCGCTATTGTGGGATACGTTCGTCTTTTTTCCCTTGTTTTGGTAGTGGTGAGAGCGTCTGCTATTACTCTGAAAAAAAAAAATCATCATTCTAACACAGTAGAAAAGGACATGAGAATAGTCAGTAATATCTCCTAAACGTACATGAGATCTCCCAAATTCATAAAGCGGTAATAGAGAAGAAACACACAATAAATAGATAAACATCAGCAACCAGACGTTAGTTAAATTAATAAAACAAACTGTAGAGAAGGAGCAGTCCCCACACCCAAGACACCACAAAATAATATCCACGCACACAAACAAGGACAATCACTCCCGCTTTGGTTTACCGCTAGTATTTCAAGAGAGTACGCTCCTACAAGAGTCGGCCAAAATATTGATTCCTCCTATGCACATCGCGGGCAAGGACGATGAATGTAATGTTAGAGAGATACGCGCGCGCGATAAATGTGTATAGGGGGGCGGGGGTTAGTGCACTCAATGGAAATGTGCTAACTTCTTCGAAGACAAGTTGATTTATTTATCCTTGAAGTATTAGGGTACTGGGCCTTATTTCTCACATTTAACCAGCCGTTGTACATGTTTGTATTATATCCATAGAGTTATAAAACAAACTTACTTTTAACGTGCGATACAACACTTAAGACAATTATAACGTAAATTATGGAAAACACTATTAGCTATCGTAGAAAGTACAGTTTATACGAGAAGTAGAACAAAGGCAGATGCAGTGAGGTAAATTTGAATTGAGGGTACTGGGAGCAATGGACGCGGGAGAACGTCTGGGAGAGTCAGACGTGTACGAACGTGCTGGAGGAGAGTAAATGGTGTGACTGACTCGTAAACGAACAGTGAAAGAAACACAACTGTGAGAACGCGAAATCATTTGCTTTACTGTATGTTGGAGAGAAACTGGCCATATGTATTAATTTTTAAGAAAAAATTAAGTGGCTAACATGTAAAAGTGGCTGAGCATTTTTTTTTTTACATGCAGTAGGTTTGCCGTACAAGTCCTGCATACCAGTAATACAGCACATATTTCATTGGCCTCAAAAGACCCTAAACTTACCAAATCCTAACCTTGCCTGTAATTTATGGAGCCTTCTGAAATAACACGTTACTTCAGTCGATACTTCAACATCCATTTCAGCGTTGCAAGACATAATGCAAACATCATAGTTTGTTCTATTACAAGGCGTGTTTTTATAGTACTGTTACATCTGATCACGCTTGTTTAAAAGTCGAGAGAACTTACGACATGGGTGATAGGAATTCAACACCACGCTGTAAGAAGGGTAACTCAGCAAGCATTTTGTAAGGCTAATATCCACCAAAAAGTGTTGAACTCCTACCTTGCAAAGGTTCTAATTACTTTTATTATAAATTAAAAGTATATGAAATGGCCACCATCATTTATTGTGTATGTCACAATCGGTTTCAAGGCAGACCCTAGAACCAAAACAAAAATTAAATAACTTGTGGAATCAGTGATATTCTAAAACACCTTCTTAGTTTGTTACGCTCCATTCAATGATACGATCACACGTGTACGAAAATTAAAGTATTTTATGAAATTTTAAACCACTACTACAAAACGCGAAATAAAGGAATTGGAAGCAAAAGGCTAGTTCACCGAGGGAAAACACTTAAGAGTATCATTTATTTTTATTAGAGTAATCTAAATGGCATGTATGAACTTTTCATAATTTAAATCTTGAAAATCATTTATTTCACATTCTAGTGTAACTGAACAGTCCCCCACTTGTTACTAATGAAGCTAGACCAAAAATTTCAGAATTTCCTACATAGGATCACTGAACGAGTTATTGTAGTTGACCATAGACTTCAGGAGTAACGGAACGTCCCATATTATTGACAGAGAGAAACTTTGTCCCAGCTGGTGACAGTCATAAACAGATACATATACCTATCACTGAAGTGTATTTCTTGTAGATTTATGGAATGTTACGTGTATAATGATACGTGTGGAAACCGAACTCGTAAAAATAGAGCAAATAGTGTTAATTTTGTTTACACATTAGTTCACACACTCCATAATTTTTCTCAGTGAAAACACTACCCGTTACAGGTTACACAAGTCAAATTTGATTGTTAATGACAAAGTCGAAATAGATCAGTACAAAATAAATCTGAAAACTATGCAGTCGATAATGAAGAATATTTTAATTTAATAAGTAGTATTATATTCAGCTCATTCTTTTCGTTCACGGAATCCAGAATAATACAGATAGCAAAACCCAAATTGAAGTCACATTACCTGATTTTCGAAAAGTCTTCGATACAGCTTTGCGTTGGCTTACTAATACGTGATTACCGAATAACAGATGAGGTATGCGATTTGAATGAGAAGATTTTAACGAACATAACTTGGTTATTTTTTTCTCTACGGGAGAGAAATCACGGAAAGTGGTGATAAGTTTCACAATGTAGGCGCCATACACAATGAAACTGAAGACGTTGGTGTCCTACGGAGGTAGTCGCGAATAACAGTTTTATGCAGAGAAGTTTCTACATTAGCAGTTTTTTGCCGGAAGTTCAAGGATTCCTGGAAATGGTTAGGCTTTAGTGCAGTGAGCCTCAATACTGCAAAAATCCGTGTAAACAGACGAAGAGATATGACAGTGATCGTTCACTCGGTGGTGTTCTTGGGTGGTGACTGAAGACGTCACAGTTGTTGACAGTAAATGTCAGCAGTGATGGTTACATCTCGGGAAAACAATTCGTAGTACACACCAGATTCATAAGATTATCTCTCTACGGGAAGTTGCTGCTTTGTTTGGGCGAAGCGATTCCTTTCTTTTCCTTTCGGTAGCATAAAGACAGCATTTTCTGTCACCAGTAACGGTACAGGATAGGAATGGTCGGTGTTCACGTACCAGCTGAAGAAGGGCGAGCAGAGACGCACATATGGCTACCCGATGATTTTTATGATATTGCCTTAGAGCACGCTCTACCCATACACCCAATTTTTGAGCTTTCCTAATTACATGCAAATGTCGCACGATGGTGGAATTATCACAGTTCGTCAGATTTGTCAGTTCTTGAGTACACTGTCGAGCACAATTGTACATTAATGCGTTTAAACGACTTTCTCCGAAACCCAAAGGTCTTCCTGAATAAGGAGGGTCATGAATGTCAAAACGATCCTCCTTAAAAGGAGACGACATTTTCTTACCGTGCTCTGTCCAATGGCGTGTGGGCTCTAATATCTTTGATTTTATTATCATGGTCTCTTCGAGAGATATACGTAGGAGGGAGCAATATACTGCTTGACTTCTCGGTGAAGGTATGTTTCCGAAATTTCAACAAAAGCCCGTACCAAGCTACTGAGCGTCTCTCGTGCAAAGTCTGGAGTTTACCTATCATTTCCGTAACGCTTTCGCGATTACTAAATGATCTTGTGACGAAGCGCGCCGGTCTCCGTTGGATCTTCTCTATATCTTCTATCAACCCTATCAGGTACGGATCCTACACTGATGAGCAATATTCAAGCAGTGGGCGAACAAGTGTACTGTAACCTACTGCCTTGTTTTCGTATTGCATTTACTGAGGATTCTTCCAATGAATCTCAGTCTGGCATCTGCTTTACCGACAATCAACTTTATATGATCATTCCATTTTAAATCACTCCTAATGCCCACTACCAGATAATTTATGGAATTAACTGCTTCCAGTTACTGACCTGCTATACTGTAGTTAAATGATAAAGGATCTTTCTTTCTATGTATTCGCAGCACATTACACTTGTCTACATTGAGATTAAATTGCCATTACCTGCACCATGCGTCAATTCGTTGCAGATCCTCCTGCATTTCAATACAGTTTTCCGTTGTTACAACCTCTCGATATACCACAGCATCATCCGCAAAAAGCCTCAGTGAATTTCCGATGTTATCCACATGGTCATTAATGTATATTGTGAATAGCAACGGTCCTACGACATTCCCCGGCGGCACACCTGAAATCACTCTTACTTCGGAAGACTTCTCTCCATTGAGAATGACATGCTGCGTTCTGTTTTCTAGGAACTCTTCAATCCAATCACACAATTGGTCTGATAATCCATATGCTCTTACTTTGTTCATTAAACGACTGTGAGGAACTTTGAGAGTACAGGCGTGTAAATGCTAACAGATTATTCCATCATTGTGGGTTAGCTACACAACGCTGGCCACTTGTGTGTGGAGAGTGCCTGCCCTCGCAGCTACTAGAGAGCAGGGTGAGCCGTATGCTGGTGACCCCCTCTCGTTGGAGCGCTGGCGCAGCGGCGGCGGTCGTGCAGAGGAAGCGCCGCTGGGCCGTGGTTGCTGGCAGGGCGTGTCGGTATGCGGGAAGCCGCCGGGCTGTAGCCGCCGAGCCGGGCCGGTCCGTTGCCTTTGCGGGATTACGCGCGCTCCCAGGGTCAGCACCCCGACAGCCGCGGCACCTGCCAAAGTCTGCTGCTGCAGCCGCGTTACGTCACACACTTGTTGTGGGCGTCACTCCAGAGGCTGCTTTGATGCTGCACTCCAGCGCCAGTCTGTGCAACCCTCCTCATTTCTGCACAATTGCTGCACCATAAATCAATTTGAAGCTGTTTACTTTAGTCAGTCCTTGATCTCCCTCTGCAAGTTCTACTCCCTCCCTTCGCTCCGTTACTAATGGACGATTCCTTGTTGCCTGAAAATGTGTCCTGTTAATCGAATGGTTGCTTTAGTTTGGTTGTGCAGCAAATTTTTTTTCTTTTACTTTTTATTACACCTACAGATCTAAACTTCAGCGTCCTTCTATTGCACCTCATTTCAAACACTTCTGTTCTTTTCTTGTCCCAACGTTTTATGCTTCACTTTTGAATGCAGAACAATATTCCACTACTGGCCATTAATATTGCTGCACCAAGAAGAAATGCAAATGATAAACGGGTATTCCTTGGACAAATATATTATACTAGAACTGACATGTGATAACATTCTCACGCAATTAGTGTGCAAGGATCCTGAGAAATCAGTACCCGGAACAACTACCTCTGGCCGTAATAACGTCCTTGATACGCATGGGCATTAAGTCAAACAGAGCTTGGATGGCGTGTACAGGTACAGCTGCCCATGCAACTTCAACAAGATACCACAGTTGATCAAAAGTAGTGACTGGCGTATTGTGACGAGCCAGTTGGTCGGTCACCATTGATCAGACGTTTTCAATTGGTGAGAGATGTGGAGAATGTGCTGGCCAGGGCAGCAGTCGAACATTTTCTGTATCCAGAATGGCCCGTACAGAACTTGCAACATGCGGTCGTCCATTATCCTGCTGAAATGTAGGGTTTCGCAGGGATCGAATGAAGGGTAGAGCCACGGGTGTAATTGCCGTCAATGTGAAGAAGTGACCGAGACGTGTAAGCAAAGGCACCCCATACCACCATATCGGGCGATACGCCAGTATGGCGATGACGAATACACGCTTCCAATGTCCGTTCACCGCGATGTCGCCAAACACGGATGTGACCATCATGATGCTGTAAACAGAACCTGGATTTATCAGAAAAAATGACGAGTGGCCATTCGTGCACCCAGGTTCGTCATTGAGTACACCATCGCAGCCGCTCCTGTCTGTGACGCAGCGTCAAGCGTAACCGCAGCCATGGTCTCCGAGATGATAGTCCATGCAGTTGCAAACGTCATCGAACTGTTCGTGTAGATGGTTGTTGTCTTGCAAGGTCCCCATCTGCTGACTCAGGAATCGAGACGTGGCTGCACGATCCGTTACAGCCATGCGGAAAAGCTGCCTGTCATCTCGACTGCTAGTGATACGAGGCCGTTGCGATACAGCAAGGCGTTCCGTATTACCCTCCTGAACCCTCCGATTCCATATTCTGCTAACACTCATTGGATCGCGACCAACGCGAGCAGCAATGTCGCGATACGGTAAACCGCAATCGCGATTGTCTACAATCCGACCTTTATCGAAGTCGGAAGCGTGATGGTATGCATTTCTCCTACTTATACGAGGCATCACAAGAAAGTTTCACCAGGCAACGCCGGTCAACTGCTGTTTGTGTATGAGAAATCGGTTGGACACTTTCCTCATGTCAACACGTTGTAGGTGTCGCCACAGGCGCCAACCTTGTGTGAATGCTCTTAACAGCTAATCATTTGCATATCACAGCATGTTCTTCCTGTCGGTTAAATTTCTCGTTTGTAGCACGTCATCTTCGTGATGTAGCAATTTTAATGGCCAGTAGTTGAAAAAGTAAACAGGCACATCAGCAAAACCAGCTGGTTGGGCTAAGCTGTATTACGCCTGCTGTTGGCCCTCACTAGCTGCAAGGCCTCTTACCATGCTGGGTGGTAGGCGGCAGCCCATTATTGTTACATATCTCCGCCAACAACAGACATTGTTTCGAAATGAATCGTAGATCACTGAAATCAGATATAAGGTTCTTGAGG
Organism: Schistocerca gregaria; assembly: GCF_023897955.1. Lineage (NCBI taxonomy): Eukaryota > Metazoa > Arthropoda > Insecta > Orthoptera > Acrididae > Schistocerca > Schistocerca gregaria. The sequence continues at coordinate 1,004,228,767 of NC_064921.1, forward strand.
TTTGGCTGACAAATTGTCTCGTTCGGCATATAACGCGAACTTTACTGAATTGCAACTTGAAAACTATCAAACATTTAAGACAGAACTTTGTAAAAATTGTTTTCTTTCGCAGTAACTCAAAAAATGTAAAGATTATTTAATGATTTTTTTAGAATATGAAGTCAATTTTCTCATTTTTGTTCAGATTTGAAATGGAATAGCTGACACACAGGCCAGTAATGCTACTAATTTAGGTTCAAATGGCTCTGAGCACTATGAGACTTCTAAGGTCATCAGTCCCTAGAGCTTAGAACTACTTAAACCTAACTAACCTAAGGACATCACACACATGCATGCCCGAGGCAGGCAGGACTCGAACCTGCGACCGCAGCGGTCGCGCGGTTCCAGACTGTAGCGCCTAGAACCGCTCGCCCACCTCGGCCGGCGCGAATTTAGGCAGCGGACTGTTTCAGTCGAAATATGTAACAAACGTGTAACGGTCATTTCACATTGTCGGGTAGATGACGGCTATGCTTATAAATGTAGCTTCAGCATAGAAGCTATTTTCAGATCAGCACACTCACGAAGTATGTTCAAAACAAATTCCGAAACATTCGTAATTCCGCGCCATTGGTGTGTTGGGGCGAAATGCAGTTGGCATCTCTAAACAGGCCTGTGTTTAATATGTAACCGCAGGAAGTTTCATTATTGTATGCCTGTTATATATTATTCAGTGCTGTATTGAGTACAACGTTGTGTCGCACAGTTTGCAAATTTCTAGATGGCATAGTTAGAGGAGCAACGCGTCTGCATTAAATTTTGCTTTAAACGCAAGAGAACCGCATAGAAACCCACCAAATGATGCAGGAAGCCTATGGTTATGAGTTCTTGAAGCCGTACTCGGTGTTAGCAATGGTTTACATAGTTTAAAAGTGGCCAGGTGGCAGTTAAAGGTGATCCTCGTTCAGGAAGCTCTTCGATGTCAACAGACGACGCTCATGTCAGGAGCACAACGAAACTGTGCGTGGCAGTCGAAGACTGACTGTCAGAGACATCACAGAAGAATGTTAAATTTCAGTTGGGTCATGTCATGAAATCCTGACTCAGCTTCTCGGAATGCATCGTGTTGCCAAGTTCGTTCCATGGCTCATGCGTCGATGCCAGAAAGACCTTCGCCTAGCAATCTGTGAAGAACCTTTGGATCACGCAAGTGAGAAAGGAGATACCTTAAGATAATCATAACTGGCGATGAGACGTGGGTCTAGGGTTATGATGTTGAGACCAACGTTCAGTCTTCAGAATGGGTCGGGAAAGGTTCTCCAAGACCATAAAAAGCCCGTCATGTAACGTCAGATGTCAAAGCCATGCTGATAGTTCAGCATTAGTTCATGAATAATTCGTGTCGTAGGGACAAACTGTTAGTCGATGGTTCTATCGGGGCGTGTTGCGACACCTGAGAGAAGATGTGAGGAGAAAACTGTCTGAAATGTAGCGACACAATTCATGGTTATTTCATCAAGACAAGGCAACCGCACATTCATCCCTGTTGGTATGAGACTATTGCTCAAAAAAAAGGAAACCACTGTGCTACCTCGTCCTCCGTACTCTCCAGACCTGGTCCTTGCGGACTTTTTTTATTATTTCCAAAGTTGAAAACCCCGTTGAAAGGACAAAGATTTGCAGCTACAGATGAGACAAAAGAAAATTCGCATACGACGCTTCCCGCGATCCAGCAAGAGGCGTGCGAAGACTGCTTCCGGAAGTGGAAACGGCTTTGGGAACGGTGTATCAGTCATGGAGCATAGTGTTCCGAAGGAGACCATGCACAATAAGTAAAAGGTTAGCATAGAAAAATTTTGTGGACGAAGTTCCGGAATTTTTTGATAAGCGCTTGCACCGCGCTCCCCCCCCCCCCCCCCCCCCCCCCCCCCCGCCCCTCCGCGCGCACACTATTAACTCGTAATTATAAACAATGCATAGACTGGTTCACTGCACGATCCCAGCCTCAAGTTATTGTTTGCAGCGGCATAGCTGCTGGGTATAAAAGCAGACGTGAACGGCTCTACCCTACAACATTATCGAGATATTCCTTTTAAACAGAGCCGTGGATAGTCTAATTACCTATGGTACGAGCAACATCAGGTAAAGTCTCAGTTGGTTTGCTCGTATGGAATGTTGGTAGGGAAGCCTATTACTCAGCAGAATATACATTAAGTCAAGTCGCAGTCCCTGATGTTCATTATGATGTGAAAATAGGGAATGGCAAAAATATTGAAGACAATTTAGTAATTGTGTAACTGTCAGTAGTAACTTTAAATGATCCTTTGTAATTACTATTCGAAATCTCGCATCAAGTTCTGCGCACTGTTCAGTCAGTCTGACTCCTATTCAAAGCTTCTTGACCGTGCGAACATATATTCTCGCTCTCTCTGCGCAGAAGGTTCGCAGAAGAGCTTCTGTAAAGTTTGAAAGGTAAGAGACGAGATACTGGCAGAAGTAAAGGGTTGCCCGTGAAAGGCAAAGGTCCCGAGTTCGAGTCTCGGTCGGGCACACAGTTTTAATCTGCCAGGAAGTTTGACTGTCTCCTGTTCATCAGTACATGATTTGTTACTCGGGTAACGTACAATGATTAGCACTCGTTCGAAGACACGCAGCTCTCTTGATCAACCATTCTGCTGTTACTGCTTCCCTGTTGACAATACAGTACTCCCTGCCTCCTGTTACACTGGAGGCTCTGCCGTACACGAAACCTAATGGTCAGCTCCGAATGACGTAGGAGTGTCCGGGCAATTTTTCTCAAATAATGTATATAGTCAGTGTGCTCTGCCAAACCGAAGACACGTCTTCCGCCTGGAGTCTCGTTGACTGGAGTAGAATTATTTTCCGTGGTAAGTGACCAACGAAGATGTGGTTGGAGACGCCGTGGACAGTGGTGGGTACCACACAGGCTGCCGCCCGGCAACCAGTAACGGTGGTCTGGGATGCCATTTTTTTTTTTCAGAACAGGACCCTCTCCACTGTATTCCGCGGCACTGTTACAGCACAGTAGTACGTCGACGATATTCTACGTCCCATTTTGTTGCCCTACTTGTGAAGTCATCCTGGGCTTACATTTCAGGAAGATTGTGTCCGCCCGCACACGCCAGAGATTTTCTACTGTTTCTCTTCTTGCTTCCCAAATACTACCATGACCAGCTAGGTCGCCAGATCTTTCTACAATTGAGAACGCTTGGGTCATTATGGGCATGGCGCTTCAGCCAGCTCGTGATTTTGACGATCTAACGGATTGTCCAGTCAGACAGAATTTGGCGCGATATCTCTCAGGAGACATACAATAACTCTGTCAATCAATACCAAGCCATGTATCTGCTTGCATAAGGCCCAGAGGTGCTCCGACGCGTTATTGACTTGCTCAATTTAAGCTCTTTCTCTTGAATCAGTCATACAATTTCACTGAATATTTATCATTTGTTTGTCTGTACATGCACATCACTTCTACTGATTTCCATTTTCCTTCGTGGTGTAGCGTTTTTTATGTTTTTTTATTTTCTTCGTCTTGGTATGTTTGCTACCGTCACAACTAGTAAGTTTAGTTGTTGATTAAAAGCGAGACCTCGACGGAAAGGTAAACTTGTTTTGTATGTGGAAAGTGACGCAGTATTGGCTGAATCATAGAAAGAGAAAAAAGTTTGTCATAGGACTGCTCCAGCGAGTCTAATTTATTAACTCTGAGGTAACTGTATATCGTTGGAACTGTTGTTGGTTTGCATTAGAAAGAGCGTCACGAAGGGAACTAATTTAGATTATTTAGAAAGGGTTTAGACCATAAAGTAGAAAAACACAAAACAGATTAAAATCAAATTTGAAACTATTTTAATTTAGAAAGTAGAAATAATACGTGAAACAGACTGATTTGTCTTCGTGGATTTGTTTCTCGAACACCATTTTAATCACCATGATGAAGGTAATCTGACATCCGTACAGAGACAAAAGCTTAGTTTGCAGTATGTCTGGATGACGTATGTAATGTAATGTAATGTAAACGCAAATGTGATGTAGTTCTCTCTCTCTCTCTCTCTCTCTCTCTCTCTCTTTCAATTAATTAATTAATTAATTAATTAATTAAAAGACGCTAGATGCCTATGGCATATTTCTAAGCTATTGCATCGAATCAGGTATGTGTTTCGGTTGCTAAGTTAACGTGGCTTGGAACAGAGAAACGTTGGTCTGACGCACCAGACTATGATTCTTCATAGTCAGCGATGGTGAACAGAATGACAAGAAGATGGTAATGATTGTCGTGATAAACCTTCAAGTTGAGAAATAAACTAACATTGTTTTCTCTTGAGCAAAAAGAGCCATAGCTTGATTTTAAGACGCAAACAAGAGCACGATCTCACTGAACATATATTACGTTTACTTCACAATAAAAGTACTACAACAAGTGGTAGTATTCAGAAACATGGTGCATCTTAAGAGTAGCTTCAAAGAGACGGCCATCCACCTCTTCATTCAGACTACAACGTCGATGTAATTTTGCCTGAGTTTCTGACTTGTCCTTGCAGAAGAAGTAAGCAGGTAACTGGTATTCTGAAACTTCCTGGCGGATTAAAACTGTGTGCCAGACCGAGACTCGAACTCGGGACCTTTGCCTTTCGCGGGCAAGTGCTCTAGTTCTGCAGGGTTCGCAGGAGAGCTTCTGTATAGTTTGAAAGGTAGGAGACGGGATACTGGCAGAAGTAAAGCTGTGAGGATGGGGCGTGAGTCGTGCTTGGGTAGCTCAGTTGGTAGAGCACTTGCCCGCGAAAGGCAAAGGTCCCGAGTTCGAGTCTCGGTCAGGCACACAGTTTTAATCTGCCGGGAAGTTTCATATCAGCGCACACTCCGCTGCAGAGTGAAAATCTCATTCTGGAATTGGTATTCTGTTTAACAGGTTGTCCTCCCTTTTGATATGGTTCGTGCGCTAATGAACTGATGTGCTCTGCCAGAGATGAGATACTGTTGTCACGCCCCCAACGGATGACTGTGACTTCGAGAGCAACGGCGACGGAACCTCATGCCTGATTCGTGAGTTTCAAGAATTTTGTTTAGGCCTACCATCTCAGAGTCCTCAAGTTTGAGAAGTAAATGACGCGTCTCGTTTAATATGTGAAGTTGAGGATGCACTGTGGAATAACTCACAATGTCCTTTGAAGAAGGCACTAACGGTACTGCAGTACAAGATACCTATCTTTGACTGGCAGCTGTGTGGAATATAAAAGCGAAGCTGCACGATGGTATGGACGCTACCTCACATACATGGCAATTTTTGTCTTAGTGAGTGCACATAACATTTATCGTAACCGAAAACAGAGGCAAATTGCTACTGTTGGCGTTTCACTCGGAACACACGGCAATTTTAATAGGTCTTGAGAATATTTAGAGCTTATAGTATTATACATCTTAAGAGAGAATTTCCGCAAAAGTTAGAGGAAAAAAGGAAGTTACGTCCTCGTGCTGTAGCAAGACATTAGTTCTAAATGTAAGTGACCATACATATCTGCCATCACTTGATAAATATGCTACCAAAAACTTCTTAAAAAAATACCTTAGATTAAAAAGTCCAGATTATTTTGATTTTCCATTGTGTTCACGTATTTCTTATTTTCGTAGACGCAAAAGCTCATCCAAAGTGTCAAGTGAACATTTTTGTCAGCATCAAAAGAAGAAGCTGCCATTCTTACTTTTCATGAGCAGTCACGTTAACCATTATACTGAGCACGGACTCCTGGAAGGACTCGAAGCCTTATTAAAACTCGAAGAAAAGTTCTAATCGTATGACTACTTTGTACAAAGGATTAAACGGTGCTCTCGTCATTAAAAGGACGAGATTGAAATTTGTATCTTGCTACTTGAAATTTCCGTAAGAACAATTCAATATGGGCGACGTTAAGGGCTGCGCGAAATGGTGTTGCAGCAGCTTGTTAATGCTGTAGTGGTGGCGAACTTTGGCGGAGATCGATAGCGCAGTATCTCGATCTTGCGCAGAGCCAGCCTCCCCGTCCTTTGCTCGTCTACTGCGGACCTTCCTCTGGAGCCAACGATAATCTACTCGCCGATAGTTCACTGGTCGTTATAATGCGTTCATCTCGGACATCGTCAACTCCATTTTTAATGTACACGCATAATTATAGTATGGTGATGTGCATTTTTGGCCATCATATGATGATAAACGAAAGAACTGTCACAGGCTGCTATAGAGAAACTCAGCGACTGTCTTGCAATACATATTTCATTCTCAGGTTGCACAAATCGAACTATTACCTGTTTCCACTTCTTACTAAGACATCGCACAAACTTTCACCGATTAGGCATAAAGCTGTAAGTACGTGTGTGACCTGGCCTGTAATATCGTGCATAATTTCCTGAAGCTGGAACTTACACTGCTGATGAGTTGGTAATAACTCGAAACTGGTAATTATACCATTTATATGACCTGAGGTTGAAGTATTTCCCTACAGTGAGTGCAGGCCATGAAGTCGGTACAAACTCTGGGACCTCATTGCCGTAGCAGCGAGTGGAGGTAACGACATAAAAATGACCTCGGAGAACTCCTTTTCTTTCATTAATTATAATTAATTCTTAACTTCGTTGTCAATAAACTATTAAAGAGCTAGTGAAAATGGGTTCCACCATTTTATGGCTGACTGTAGGAACATCGTGGATACGTTTAATGGCTGTATGTGACGGAAAAGTTTTTTTCAAATTGATATCAGGTGAGAATTTCGGTGTTTACATACAATTACGTGTTTTCATTTATATTTCAGATACAGAAAGCGTGAATCGCACCACTCTTCTACAGCTGCTAGCTATGACTGAGGAAAACTTCCGTATCTTTTAGGTTAGACACTGCGGTTTGCAGACTGGCGTATTAGGATGCTCTGTGTCGCTCAATATTCGAGAACAGCGTTAAAGTGTGCTAGACGCATTGATATTCTGAGTAGGTGGTGTCACCTGATGATGATCCGAAGCGAGGGCAGTCCCATAACATCTGCCGAAAAAATACTTTCAATTAACTGGCGCTCAATGAAGCTGATCAGATACTTCAATCCAGACAGAGCATCATATAGATTTATACTACCTCTACTACATTTCTAGTTAAAAAGTATTTTTTTGTCTTTCAGACTCACAAATAGGCTACGAATGGAAAGCTAAACCATGAGACTGGTACTACAGACAAAAAACTTGTCGCAAACGTGTCTCAGATATTTTCAGTTCGATAATGAAGCAACATGACGTCTTACAACGTGAAGAAAAATTAAAGTTTCAAATCACGTGTCAAACCATAACACTTGTGATCTTTTTCTTCGCATATCTAAGATACTTAGTTACTCATTTCTAGTACGATTAACCAATATTTTGAGAAGAAATAAACAGCGAATTTTAATATTGATGTTATAACGTCTCTAAGGGAATATAAAAGGAAAAAGAGTCCCCATGTCTATCGCTTTCAAAGCTATGTCTTTCCAAATCGTTTCCTTGGAATATCATTGAATTCAAACTGTGTCGATAATTTCATGATTTAGAAAACTGAACACAGAGCACAAAGTAAGTGAAGTGGGTTAATGGCAATTGTAGATTAGCTCTTATGGTACTGGTAGTAAGAGTGAAAGTTATGTGGTTTTATCAGTTTAAAGCTCGATAGTTCACAGCTGCCTTTACTAGCGCATAAGCTATTTGAAGACTGTCTCATTTTGCAGAAAATTAAGAAAATTAACGACCCAGTTTGGTTACACCGTGACTTAACGTAGCTAGAATGTAATGACGTTAAAGCGCATGGAGTTCCGGCTAGTGGAAATCTGCTTAAACAACGTCCATATGGATATTTTTCGTGACGGCACACAGAAAGCTTTGTCCGTAGTTGTGTCTTCGCTGTGCCAGAAGTGTGACCACAAGGGCAGAGACGAACTGTCCCGGAGCAGGTGGTGCGTGAAGTGGCGCAAGTCGCAGGCCGTGAACAGCCAATACCCTGAGAAAGGGCGTATCCCTCTAATGCCGTGGCGCAGAAAAGCCAATGTTATTGATCTGAAAGCTCGCCGTGGCGTTCCCACTGCGCGACACGACGCCAGCGCCCGTTCCAGAGGAGAGGGCGCCGAGTTCTGGAGCCAGGGCTGAGCCGCGCCTCCAGGCCTGAAACACCACCGAGGGCCCAAAATTATCCACGTAAAAGAAGCGCCTCAGTGCTCGTAGCGTAAAAAGGAGCAGCAGCCACAATTCTGCTCTGTCTGCTTCTTCTGTTATACAAATTCGTCATTTCATTCCTTTTTCTGCTACTGTAGTTCGTCCCTCTCTCTCCGACATAAACATTTCCTGCTCAATCCTTAGCCATACTGGCAGACAAGTCTTTCTGGGAATTTAGTGTAATAAATGACATACGTACGGCAACCACTGTTTAAGATTGTTAATCTTATGACATTAATTTATTACTGACACGTTAGTCACTAGCGCTCATCAGGCGTGAAGGCATACGAATCACTTCAACATTAATTAAACTCCTAATACTATTAACTTGTAGATTAAAACTGAAGAATCTGCAAAAAGGTGAAAATTTAAGGAGATGGGACCTGGACAAACTGAAAGAACCAGAGGTTGCACAGAGTTTCAGGGAGAGCATAAGGGAATAATTGACAGGAATGGGGGAAAGAAAAACAGTAGAAGAAGAATGGGTAGCTTTGAGGTATGAAATAGTGAAGGCAGCAGAGGATCAAGTAGGTAAAAAGACGAGGGCTAGTAGAAATCCTTGGGCAACAGAAGAGATACTGAATTTAATTGATGAAACGAGAAAATACAAAAATGCAGAAAATGAAGCAGGCGAAAAAGAATACGAACGTCTCAAAAATGAGATCGACAGGAAGTGCAAAATGGCTAAGCAGGGATGGCTAGAGGACAAATGTAAGGATGTAGAGGCTTATCTCACTAGGGTGAAATAGAAAGGACTATATAGAGGGTCTATACAAGGGCGATGTTCTTGAGGACAATATTATGGAAATGGAAGAGGATGTAGATGAAGATGAAATGGGAGATACGATACTGCGTGATGAGTTTGACAGAACACTGAAAGACCTGAGTAGAAACAAGGCCCCCGGAGTAGACAACATTCCATTGGAACTACTGACAGCCTTGGGAGAGCCAGTCCTGGCAAAACTTTACCATCTGGTGAGCAAGATGTAGGAGACAGGCAAAATTCCCCCAGACTTAAAGAAGAATATAATTCCAATCCCAAAGGAAGCAGGTGTTGACAGATAAGAAAATTACCGAACTATCAGTTTAATAAGCCACAGCTGCAAAATACTAACGCGAATTCTTTAGAGAAGAATGGAGAAACTGGTAGAAACAGACGTCGGGGAAGACCAGTTTGGATTCCGTAGAAATGTTGGAACACATGAAGCAATACTGACCCTACGACTTATCTTAAAAGAAAGATTAAGGAAAGGCAAACCTACATTTCTATCATTTGTAGACTTACAGAAAGCTTTTGACAATGTTGACTGGAATACTCTTTTTCAAATTCTAAAGGTGCCAGGGGTAAAATACAGGGAGCGAAGGGCTGCGTACAATTTGTACAGGAACCAGATGGCAGTTAGATGAGTCGAGGGACATGAAAGGGAAGCAATGGTTGGGAAGGGAGTGAGACAGGGTTGTAGCCTCTCCCCTATGTTATTCAATCTGTATATTGAGCAAGCAGTAAAGGAAACAAAAGAAAAGTTCGAAGTAGGCATTAAAATCCATGGAGAAGAAATAAAAACTTTGAGGTTCACCGATGACATTGTAATTCTGTCAGAGACAGCAAAGGACTTGGAAGAGCAGCTGAACGGAATGGACGATGTCTTGAAAGGAGGGTATAAGATGACCATCAAGTAAAGGAAAACAAGGATAATGGAATGAAGTAGAATTAAGTCGAGTGATGCTGAGGGAATTAGATTACGAAATGAGAAACTTAAAATAGTAAAGGAGTTTTGCTATTTGGGGAGCAAAATAGCTGACGATGGTCGAAGTAGAGGGGATATAAAATGCAGACTGGCAATGACAAAGAAACTGTTTCTGAAGAAGAGAAATTTGTTAACATCGAGTATTGATTTAAGTGTCAGGAAGTCGTTTCTGAAAGTATTTGTATGGAGTGTAGCCATGTATGGAAGTGAAACATGTACGATAAATAGTTCACACAAGAAGAGAATAGAAGCTTTCGAAATGTGGTGCTACAGAAGAATGCTGAAGATTAGATGGGTAGATCACATAACTAATGAGGTGTTGAATAGGATTGGGAAGAAGAGGAGTTTTGGCACAACTTGACCAGAACATGGGATCGGTTGGTAGGACATGTTATGGGGCATCAAGGGATCACCAATTTAGTACTGGAGGGCAGCGTGGAGGGTAAAAACCGTAGAGGGAGACCAAGAGAAGAATACACTAAGCATATTGAGAAGGACGTAGGCTGCAATAGGTACTAGGCGATGAAGCAGCTTGCACAGGATGGAGTAGCATGGAGAGCTGCATTAAACCAGTCTCAGGACTGAAGACCACAACAACAACAACAACTATTAACTAGATTATTGCTCATTATTTTAGTTGCCAGGATATTAAGTCTAGAGGATACTCTTCATTCACATACCTCTCTTATTTACTGTGGTAGTCGAGCAGCTGATTCGTTTCTGTAGAACTTTCTTGTGCTGTTTTCAATCACATCTTATTTTCCTTAATGTTTTTAATATAACATACATTACTAACAAATATATGGCGTTCAAAAGGAACACAAACACAGAGTGTCACTAAGTTTTAGTACTGCTGTTATATCTTCACTTTAAAAACCTTGTGGAACCTGAAAAATATTTTAAAATAGTGCAAAAGAGTGCAACAGAAACGAGGTCAGATGGACCACCATCTCAGTAACCAGTGGACAGTGGACCTGTTTGACACATATGCTCTGTACCTAAAAGAGACCCCGGAAACAATTCAGTGAATAGTATTAGTAGCATAAGTAATGTTTAACTGATTTGTGTGCCTTGATGCTTCATGACAGCGCTAGTAGCTCGAAACGCGTCCCTAATACATTCTATTAACATTAACAACCTTAAACACTCCAACTTTTTGTGGTGCGTACATATGTCCTTTTTCTGACGTTTCTGTTTGAGCAAGCCCTCTCCGTTGTTCATCGATACGCTGGATAAAGCGACATTAGCTGCTGCTAATGGTACAAAATTTGCTCAGTTAAACCATTTCAGTGTTGGATCCATCATGGACAGGGACCCAAAACACGAACAGCCATCTACTCACGAAATCATTCGTTAAAGATTTCATGCCTTATTCGCTGTTGACAGACTTACTGCGTTTGGAGCAGAGCGGCCTGTTTGAGATCCGGCCGATTGCAATAGATGTGCTTTTCGTTCCATCGGATGCACACTGAAGAGCTCCTCCACGATGTAGAACATGGCATAAAAACAAGATTACGCAATAGGTATTTAAAAAGAAAAACAAATAATATACCTTCCACAGGTCTCAAGTGACATGGTCGTCATGTATGTGGAATAAGTAAAAACAATCTCAAATGTATACATATTTGAAAGGTAATAAAAATAACTCGTTACAAATCACGTAAATGTCCAATTTACTGAGGTGCATATGATAACTATTAAGCTTTTAAAATCACTCATCATAAAATATAAAAATAATTTACAGCACTTATTTACTGTATAATCGTATTACTGCACTGAATTCTGATTGCACTAATTCTCGCATATTTATTTTTATTGGTAACTTATACACATCACATTCATCAGTGCAGTAGAAGCAGTTGGTCACCAATATATCCTTTAGGCCCCTCTCAAACTGAACTTTATTAGTAGTTAATCTTTTCATGGTTGCAGGCAGTGATTGAAACTGCGTGAGCCCGAGTAATACACCTTTTTGGACCAAAAGTGTCTGTAAATATTTGTGAAAGTTTTTGCTACTTCCAGTATTGATCCCATTAGCTGAGCTTTTGTTTTGGAAAAGAAATGTTTTTCAATGATTAATTCCATAGAGGAATAAATATATTGCGAAGCAGTTGTCAGTATCCCCAGTCCCATAAACACACCTCTGAGGGATGTTCTTGAGTTCATAGCATAAGTCATTCCTATTACACGTTTTTGGACCAGGAAAGCTATCTTGGCTTCATGGGTTACCCCAAAAACTAATCCTCTATGGCATTGTGGAATGAAAGTAAGCACAGTATGAAAGCTTTATTATTTGTATATCACCTAAGTTCGACAACATTCGCATAGCAGACAGAGATTTGTTCAGGAGCTTGAGCAGTTTTGTTGTATGATCCTCCTAACTGAATGAATTACCAAGTTCTAATCCCAAGATTTTAACTTCGTCACCCTCTCCTATCTGCTAGTCATTGTTTTCACATATACTTGTGGGAAACCTCCAAGACAATCTAAATTGCATGTAATGTCGGTTGTTTTTTGTTGTTGTTTTTTTTTCGAAGTTTAGTGACAAGGAACTAACTAGGAACCGTTTATTAATGCCCACGAAAATTTCATTAACCGATCTTTCTAAGACTATACTTCATTTTCAACTTATTGTAACGTTTGCACATAATACAAACAAAACAAACTTGGCATCTCGTAATGTTGCAGATGAAAGGTCACTGGTAAAAAGAAGAAAAAGAGCCCTAAGACGGAACCATGTAGGACACCACATATAATTAGTTCCCAATTGGATGATGCTTGTGTGAGGTGTTGGTTGAGTATTTGACATACCGCCGAGGTGCTAAAAGATGGGAACCCAGTGACCTATGCAGTGAATCCGTCGCTCATATCTGAATTAAATAGGGGCGGCCCAATTAAATACGAAATTCGGATACCACAACTCACATGGATTTATTGTTCAACGTTACCATATGCTAATATGGCTCTGAGCACTATAGGACTTAACTTCTGAGGTCATCAGTCCCCTACAACTTGGAACTACTTAAACGTAACTAACCTAAGGGCATCACACACATCCCTGCCCGAGGCAGGATTCGAACCTGCGACCGAAGCGGTCGCGCGCGGTTCCAGACTGTAGCGCCTAGAACCGCTCGGTCACTCCGATCGGCCATATGCTAATAAATGAAACTAAAACTCACAGTAACAATTCGATTTATTGCTATATGCATTAATATGAACAATACAAACAATACAAATAATTACAAGAGAGTAAAAGAGTTCAAAAACATGTACGAAAAACCCTGGCAGTGGTGAGTGGATTCACAATACGAATGATACAAAAACTGTGTCAACGAGAATCGCCAAACATTCGTGAGTAAGTTGATAACCTATAGAACAGAAACAAGAGTACAAACGAGCACTAGTTCTCTAGTCTACGTGCAAGTAGGAGAGCAGGATTCGTTCTACAGTGAAGCGCCAAAGAAACTGGTATAAACATGCCTATTCATATACAAAGATACGTAAACAGGCAGAATAAGGCGATGCGGTCGGCAAACGCCTATATAAGATAAGAAGTGCCTCGCGCACTTGTTACATCGGTTACTGCTGCTACAATGGCAGGTTATCAAGATTGAAATGAGTTGGAACGTGGTGCTATAGTCAGCGCACGAGGGATGTGACAAAGCATCTCCGAGGTAGCGATGAAGCGGGGATTTTCCCGTACGTCCATTTCACGAGTGTACCTTGAATATCAAGAATCAGGTAAAACATCAAATCTCCAACATCGCTAAGGCCGAAGAAAGCAAGAACGGGACCAACGACAGCTGAAGAGAATCGTTCAACGTGACAGAAGTGCAACCCTTACGCAAATTGCTGCAAATTTCAATGATAGGCCATCTAGAAGAGTCAGCGTACGAACTGTTCAACGAAACACCATCGAGATGGGCTTTTGGAGCCGAAGACCCACTCGTGTACCTTTGATGACTACACGATACATAGTTATACGCCTCGCCTGGACCCGTCAACACCAGCATTGGACTCTTGATGACTGGAAACATGTTGCCTGGTCGGGCAAGTTTCGTTCTAATTGCATCGAGCGGATGGACGTGAATGGGTATGGAGACAATCTCATGAATTCATGGACCCTGGGTGTCAACGGGGGATTGTTCAAGCTGGTCGAGGCTCTTTTGTTGTGTTAGGTGTGTGCAGTTGGAGTGATATGGGACCCCTGGTACTTCTAGATGCGACTCTGACAGGTGACACATACATAAGCATCCTGTCTGATCACCTGTATCCATTCATGTCCGTTGTGCATTCCGATGGACTTGGGCAATTCCAGCAGGTTAATGCGACACCCCACACGTCGAGAATTGTTATAGAGTGGCTCCAGGAACACACTTCTGAGTTTAAACACTTCCACAGGCCACCAGACGTCCCAGAAATGAAAATTATTGAGCATATCTGAGATGCACTGCAATGTGCTGTTCAGAAGAGATCTCCACCCCGTGATACACTTGCAGATTTATAGACAGACCTGTAGGATCCATGGTATCAATTCCCTCCAGCAGCCTTCCTATGACTTTAGTCGAGTCTATACCACGTCTTCCTGTGGCACTTCGGCGTGCTCGAGGGGACTCTACACGATATTAAGAGGGCGTACCAGTTTCTTTGGCTCTTCAGTGTGAATTTAAAGGAAAACGTACCTCAAGATAATGGGGTTTCAAAGAACATATAATTAAAAAGATTCACTTCCCGTGAAAGTTATATAGTAGGACAGGTTTGGAGAGAGGTAACAATCTAATATCGATAGAAAAATGGGATCAGGTTATATATACAATGTCAGGCTACACACTTGGGCGACTTACAATCGAGGTGACCCCTCCCAGGGAATCACCAACAAGCGTACGTGGTACACTCAAGGTCATCCAGGGGAACTACTCACACACCTTAGGCAGTTGTGTGTGTTACGTTCAAGGTCAACTAGGGAACCCTTGCTCTACATATGCGCCATGGGCTAGCGGAGAGACAACCCGATACTGGTCACGTGAACAAAGGCTTCTCCCTGTGGAGATCTGTGTTAATGTGTTTCTACCTTTCTCCACAAAATCTTGCTCGTTCTCCTAGTGTCAGCTGTGATTAATTCAGTAGTCTATTAATGTGGGGCATTCCTTATTTATACAAATGTGTCCTCTAGTATTTCGGGTAATTCTAAAATATTTTTGTTTGCTGATGACACTAGCTTGGTACTAAAGGTTTCAAATAGTGCAGTTCATGACATAAGTTCATTGCTTGTAGAAAACAAACTAGCGTTATATCACAGTAAGACTCAGTTTTTGCTGTTTCTAAGACACAATACAACAAAACCCGACGTTTTAACTTGAGAAAATGGACATATGATTAGGTGTTAGCTAGATAGTAAACTGTCGTAGAAAGCCCACGTTCATGATCTTGTTCAATCTGTCATTTTTACTTTTAGAACTGTATCTGAAGTAAGTGATCGTTCTACACGAAAATTAGTCTACTTTACTTATTTTCATTCGCTTATGTCGTATGGTGTTATATTTTGAGGTAACTCTTCCCATTCTAAACGGATATTTTTGGCTCAGAAACGGGCTGTACGGACAATGAGTGGTGTTAAGTTCGCGATCCAATTGTTGACACCTGTTCACTAATCTGGGTATTTTGACATTGCCCTCACTGTTCTTTCTTGTTAACGATATTAACTTAGTCCCAAGAATTAGCAGCTTTCACTCAGTTAATACCCGGCAGAAATCCAATCTGCATTTGGATCGCACTTCCTTAACTTTTGTGGAAAAAGCTGTGCACTATACTGCTGCATCCATTGTCAGTCAGCTACTACAAGAATTCAAAAATCTAAGCAGTAATCCACGCGCTTTCAAATCGAAACTGAAGATTTTCCTCATGGGCCACTCCTTCTATTCTGTTAAGAAGTTTCTTGAAAAATTAAGCTGATTCGTATGTTATATTGTGTGATTGCGCTTACTTAAACGTGTGGCTTGACTTTTTTGCGATCATGAACATTTTATTTTAGCTGTTATTACTTTTATGTTGTAATTTCATGTACGGACACGTTTAATGACGTTGGAGATTTGTTCCTCAATTTGGTCCTACATAACTAGACGTGTAAATTAATTTCTATCTTCATTTATTTTTATTATCTCCAACTGTACGTGTGTTTTCGCGTTTCGTCCAACAGAAACAGCTTTGTGTCTCCACTCGCAAACTGCCATGAGTCAACCGTGAGCTGCCTCACAAAAAATTTAGACATCTGCACCTGTGGTGTCCTCTGCTCCCCCTCCCCCCCCCCCCCGGCCCCGCCCCTCCACCCCACTGCCAGTGGCTATTTCCCACACCGAGTGCTTCATATTGTCCTCATCCCGCTGTAGGTCTTTTAGAAAAGGCATTCTTTTTAGTTCTTCGCACAGCAAAAGGTTACAACTCGCTGGGAATACTCGGTCTATTGTCCTGAGAGTGACTGCCCAGGGTTTTTGCATTCGTCAAAAAACACTGCTATATTCGCAGACTGTACCTGACTGAGTCCTGTCTGTCGGCAGACGTTTCTATGGTCTGCATGCCGTTCACGCTTCGGAACTCTTGTTTATTCACACAACAGACTGGCCATCCTAAGTTGCAGAAAAAACACTAAAAGGACCCCACACTTTACAGAATGAAAATAAACAGTACTGCATAGATTAGCAATCATTGGTATCACATTTAATGGTGTGTTTACTTTCATGCATCGTTAATCTTTTAAATGGGTTGGGTATCCTTACCTAATAAGGTCGCGAAGCAGTTATGGAAAAAACTGTGCTGTAACAGCTGATAGCTTAATACACACCCCTTTCCTAATGAAACACTTTGTGTCACGTTCTTGACAGCAAAATGTCCCAGCAGATTGGGAGTGGGACAGAGAGAATCCCAGTTGGGAATATTTGGTAGAAGGCTTCCAGTTCCAACTGTCGCCTGGCGACCAACAGAAGCCTACCGGGCACGTCAGCCGAATTGCGTGACTGGTACTATTCTAATTCATTTATGTGACAATGCTACCAATTGTTCCAACAAACACTAAAAATTAAAATTTAGCGTATCTGCATGTGCGTTGCATGCACATGCACACGATCATGTGCGTCAGTGTTTCGCTTTAAATGTACGCTGTAACGGTCGTGAGCGTTAGTTATTTTTGAGATTGAACATGGTGAGTTTGGTTAATCAAGAACGCTTTTAAGACAAAGAAGACACTATTATCAATAGCTCAGTGATTTTCAGTGTGGTCGTGTAATAGTGAAACGTCCCCTTAAAACAATTATATAAGACTGGTCTATGTGAAACGTCCTCTTTGAACAATTATACACGACTGTGCTTAAACTGACACACAATATCTTTAGCGCAACGCAATCTGACTTCCAAAAATCCCTACGAAAGAATGGCCCTGACTAACATTAACCTATACGTTTCACAAATCACTTACCTCACAAAAATCTTCGTTACTCAAGCTACTGCAATACAGCGAGCGCCACTACTGCCAGCTAAATAAAAGATTCAAACTACTGAAGGCACTAACTACTGATAGGCATAGTTAGCAAATGAAAGATTTTAATAGAGAACAAACAATGTATTTACCTCACTAGTCATAATATATATAGCAGTTCATGACACCAATTCTTACAAATTTCAAAACTCCGCCATCTCTCTCCCCACGTCCACCACTGCTGGCGGCTCACCTCCAACTGCGCAACGCTACGCGCTGTTAGCATCCAGCTGCCGCTGCCCAACACTACAATGGCAGACAACAATGCAAACCAGCCACAGACTGCACATGGCACAGCCAGTGATTTTTATACAGAGCGCTACGTGGCGTTGGCGTTACCAATAAAAATACTTAAACAGCCTACTTACAATAGTTACGTGAAGCTGGATGTTCCTTCTGCGATATAGCAGAAATACCAGGCAGGCATGTAGCCACTGTACCTGATTGATGGTAGTGGCGGTCACGAGAATGTACGGTCGCAAGAAAATTGGGCTCTGGAAAGTTGTGTGGCACGACCCTGAGGAAGGAACATAGTGTTCGCCATACAGCTCTGGCGCATCCTACTGCATCTGTAGCAGCAATGTGAGCAGCAGCTTGCACCACAGTGACGCAAAGATCGGTACAAATTAGTTACTTCAAGCGCAGCTCCGAGCTATACGCCATGTGGCGTGCATTCCACAGACCCTAAACCACCACCATCTGCGACTTCAGTAGTGTAAAGCGAGAGTTCGTTCGAAGGCAGGATGCAGGTCTGTTGAGTTTTCTGATGAAAGTTGGTTCTGTCTCGGTGTCACTAACGGCCGTATGTTGGTTAGGAGGAGGCCGGTGAGGACCTGCTACCAACGTGCCTGTGTGCTGTACACACTGGACGCACACCTGGAGTTCGGTGTTTTCCAATAGGCTGACGCTCGCCAACATTCCGCTGTTGTAACCCAAAGTACTCTGCAGTGTCACGTGGCCTTGGCCTGCTCCTTCACAAGCTACGTCTCAAATCAGGCATCATCCCCATCTGGCATTAACCGTCCCGTTACTGACCGACCAAGTGCAACAGACATGGAACTCTGTCCCACAAACTGACATCCAATACTTACACAACAAAATATAGGCACGTTTGCATACTTTCATTCAACATTGTGTCCATATTCACCGCAAATATATAATGTTATGGCTCTGAGCACCACCACATCCAACAGTAAAAAATGTTCATAGAGGACGATGTCGTAAACCACAGGACTGTTATCCTGCCACTCATGGTCAGACGTAAATCTTTCGACATGATCCACTTCGGTAACCTACATGTTGTGTATCGTAAGCGCAACTGTTTTTGTAAGCGACGGATTAGAGCACGTAGCGTGCTGCTGCTCGTGTAAATTTACATCTATACTTCGAAAGCTATCTTACGGTGTGTGGCGGAGGGTGCTTCTTCTTCTACTACTGTAAGCTAACTCACCCCCACTCAGCCTAACCCCCACCCCTAGCAGCTCTAAATCATCTTCTTCTGTTCGTAATGGCGGATGGCCAGGAGCCCAGATTTATTGTCGATAGACCTTTGTTCAAGTGGCTCTAAGCACTATGGGACTTACCATCTGAGGTCATTAGTCCACTAGACTTAGAACTACGTAAACCTAACTAATCTAAGCACGTCACACGCATCCATGCCTTAGGTAGAAATCCAACCTGCGACTGTAGCAGCAGCGCGGTTCCGGACTGAAGCGCCTAGAACTGCTCGGTCAGAGTGGCTGGCTGACCTTTGTATGAGCTCAAATTTCTCTGATCTCTCCGTCGTGGTCATTTGGTGAGACATATCTTAGAGGAAGTAATGTTTCCTTGTTGTTCCTGGAACATACACTCTAGGAATTTCAAACTTCAAAGCTTACTATAAACAACAACAACTCATTGATGTTTGTTGGGCACCTCCGTAACACTCTCGCCCCGACTATATGAACCCGTAACGAGACGCGCCGTTTTTCGTTAGACCTTCTCTCTTTCTTCTATTAATCCAACCTGGGAAAGGTCTGTCTGATGGAATAATACTGAAGAATCACTCGAATAAGTAATTTGTAAACTGCTGCTTCCGAGGATGAATTACATTTCCTTAAGATTCTCACAATGAATGACACCCTAATACATAGTAGCTTTATTCATCCGTAGATCTCTTTTCTCAAGGGTATAGGACATGTCAAAGTATTTCCAATTTAGATAAATTTAAAATAAGCTAATTCGTATACACACATATTTACATACATCTAGTTAGAAACAATCATTAGACGTATTCCTGGTATACAATACCTTTTTACAAATAACTTATTAAATAATGTAATGCCACACCGTTCACTCATATCTCACTATTAGTCACTGCACACACTATACACACATTGTTTCATAACACTTCATTCATTACACACACACACACACACACACACACACACACACACACACACACACACACACACACACACTGGTGATCTCTGGGCCATTTTCTATACCGCAACTTCTCATTTGCTATGTTGAGAAAGGGTAAGTATTTCTAGAAAGGAAAAACATAAAGTGAAGGTGTTACGTGGAATATTGGATATTTTGTAATCATTATTACTTTTATAACATTTTTTATCAAACCCCTACTCTGTTTTAGCTAAGTAATCCTTCAATGTATAAAATGTACTGCATAACAGGTGCTTTTTAGCTGCCTTTTTAAATAAGTTGTAAGTAGGCTGTTTAGGCTTTCTTATTGGTAAAGCCGCTTAGCGCTCGGTATGAAAAATCACTGGCTGTGCTGTTCGCAGTCTGTGTTTAGTTTGCATTGTTGTCTGCCATTGTAGTGTTGAGCAGCGGCAGCTGGATGCTAACAGCGCGTAGCGTTGCGCAGTTGGAGGTGAGCCGCCAGCAGTGGTGGACGTGGGGAGAGAGATGGCGGAGTTTTGAAATTTGTAAGAATTGGTGTCATGAACTGCTATATATATTATGACTATTAAGGTAAATACATTGTTTGTTCTCTATTAAAACCTTTCATTTGCTAACTGTGTCTCAGTAGTTAGTGACTTCCGTAGTTTGAATCTTTTATTTAGCTGGCAGTAGTGGCGCTCGCTGTATTGCAGTAGCTTGAGTAACGAAGATTTTTGTGAGGTAAGTGATTTGTGAAACGTATAAGTTATTGTTAGTCAGGGCCATTCTTTCGTAGGGATTTTTGAAAGTCTGTTGCGCTAAAAAATATTGCGTTTCAGTTTAAGCACAGTCTTGTAATAATTTTTCTAAGGGGACGTTTCAAAGTATATTTTGGCAATTTCTTAATATCTTTTCGTAATTTATTGCACAGTTTTATTCCTTGGTAGAAAATGCTGTTTTGAGTTTAATGTTTATTTTTTCTTAGTAAATGTAAGTTGAGTCTGTCTCTTGTTGCATGGTCATGAACAGTGCTGTTTATGCAGTAATTAACAATGTTCTTTTTGATGTGTACAACTACAAATGTATCTACAAATGGCTCTGAGCATTATGGGACTTAACATCTGAGGTCATCAGTCCCCTAGAACTTAGAACTACTTAAACCTAGCTAACCTAACGATATCACACACATCCATGCCCGAGGCAGGATTCAAATCTGCGACCGTAGCGGTCGCGCCGTTCCAGCTGTAGCGCCTAGAACCGCTCGGCCTCTTCGACCGGTAAATTTATCCACATGGAGCAGTTAAAATCTCCCGTGTTCTGAACACATCTTTACAGTGAACTCGACTAATATTGCTGGTTATTATTCTTATGGCTCTTTTCTGGAGTTTGAAAATTGTGTTCACGTTTTGTGCATTTGTTCCCCAAAAAAGAAAACCATAGCTAAGAACTGAGTGTACATATGAATAATATGTAACTAAAAGACACTGCATGTTACACACTGATGATAGGACTCTAAGGGCATAACATGCTGATGACATTCTGCTTGCAAGTACCTTTGTGTGTTCACACCACTTCAACTGAGAATCAATATTAATTCCTAAAAATTTGGCATTTGTTACACAGTCTATAGACATTTTAGTTACCGAGCAGACGTCTTAGATGAACAATTAAGGTTATTGCTACTTGAAATTAAGTGGTTTGGTTAATCTAAAATTGCATGAGTGTTGCTGCGACCTACAATGAAATCAGTTAATACTGTGTTAACGTACACATAATATTATGTCAATTGAGGGAAAGTTCATTGACCGAAAACAAGTACAAAAATTTGTCACTTTCTCTGCGAAAGAGTTTCATCTTTCTCAGTTGCTTGCAGCAAGCTTCTTGTACTTCGCAGTGCCCTTCATTCTGCGTTACGAAGGCACTGTGATAGCTTCTGACCGAAATTCTTGCTGTCTAACAGGCATCCGTTCCTTCACGCCGATGTTATTCGCAGCCCAGAGGTTTCTGGTTCAGCGGGAGAGAAACAGATCGAAGAGGGCTGCAGCGGCGACGTAGACCCATGACGAACGCATGCGAACTGTTATCTGCATTGGCAAATAATCAATATTGCCGCCGGGTTCACTGGGATGCGGATGCCGAGGTGCGGTGTGAGTAGCGTGCAGCTTAGTCGCTAGCAGTCTGCCTCGTGTTGACTCTTCTAACTACCCTCACTATTCCTCTAGGCAGTCACAGCCATGAGGTGTAAGACGCGACAACCTCTTTCTCCATATTACTAACATAAGAACGGTAGAGAAATCAGAAGTTTTTCTAGCAACATCTAATAAATCAGCTACAATAATTTTTTCCCCGTGATCAGACTTCAATAACATTGAAAATATTTGCTCATTTATTGTTAATATTCCATCTAAGTACGTAACATAAATTTTTCGCACAAATTCTTTTTCTTTGCTGAGAAATCCAGAAAACATGGTACATATTATTACTCGCGTTTTTCAACGTACTCGGACCGCAAGCCTACGTGGCTGGGCTGTTACTACCACAGACCGCTCCCTGTCCCGGATTACACAGTGGGGGATTCTCCGACCTCTACGTTTTGTGACGAGACGTGGTTGTCCAATACCATACGGCCTACTCGTTATTTCACCATCCTTCAACCACTTTCCATAGGTGCTTACGACAGTATTACGCCAACAGGCGTCAAACTTCGCCGTTTGAGATTTTCGTTCCCAGCCGCAGGGCCACAACACTGTGCCGTTTGTCAAAACCAGTTATATCAGTGTTTTTCCACATTTGCGGTCCATATCTTCACTATCCTCCCCCCCTGAACCATGGACCTTGCCGTTGGTGAGGAGGCTTGCGTGCCTCAGCGATACAGATAGCCGTACCGTAGGTGCCACCACAACGGAGGGGTATCTGTTGAGAGGCCAGACAAATGTGTGGTTCCTGAAGAGGGGCAGCAGCCTTTTCAGTAGTCGCAGGGGCAACAGTCTGGATGATTGACTGATCTGGCCTTGCAACATTAACCAAAACGGCCTTGCTGTGCTGGTACTGCGAACGGCTCAAAGCAAGGGGAAACTACAGCCGTAATTTTTCCCGAGGGTATGCAGCTTTACTGTATGGTGAAATAATGGCGTCTTCTTGGGTAAAATACTCTGGAGGTAAAATAGTCCCCCATTCGGATCTCCGGGCTGGGACTACTCAGAAGGATGTCGTTATCAGGAGAAAGAAAATTGGCGTTCTTCGGATCAGAGCGCGAGATGTCAGATCCCTTACTCGGGCGGATGGGTTAGAAAATTTAAAAAGGGACATGGACAGTTTAAAGTTAGACATAGTGGGAATTAGTGAAGTTCGGTGGCAGGAGGAACAAGACTTCTGGTCAGGTGAATACAGCATTATAAATACAAAATCAAATAGAGGTAATGCAGGAGTAGATTTAATAATGAATAGGAAAATAGGAATGCGGGTAAGCTACTACAAACAGCATAGTGAACGTATTATTGTGGCCAAGATAGATACGAAGCCCATGCCTACCACAGTAGTACAAGTTTATATGGCAACTAGCTCTGCAGATGAAGAAGAAATTGAAGAAATGTATGAAGAAATAAAAGAAATTATTCAGATAGTGAAGGGAGACGAAAATTTAATAGTAATGGGTGACTGGAATTCGTCAGTAGGAAAAGGAAGAGAAGGAAACGTAGTAGGTGAATATGGATTGGGGCTAAGAAATGAAAGAGGAAGCCGCCTGGTAGAATTTTGCACAGACCACAGCTTAATTACAGCTAACACTTGGTTCAAGAATCATGAAAGAAGGTTGTATACATGGAAGAAGCCTGGAGATACTAAAAGGTATCAGATAGATTATATAATGGTAAGACAGAGATTTAGGAACCAGGTTTTAAATTGTAAGACATTTCCAGGGGCAGATGTGGACTCTGACTACAATCTATTGGTTATGAACTGTAGATCAAAACTGAAGAAACTACAAAAAGGTGGTAATTTAACGAGATGGAACCTGGATAAACTGACTGAACCAGAGGTTGTACAGAGTTTCAGGGAGAGCATAAGGGAAGAATTGACAAGAATGGGGAGGAAAGAAATACAGTAGAAGAAGAATGGGTAGCTTTGAGACACGAAGTAGTGAAGGCAGCAGAGGATCAAGTAGGTAAAAAAGCGAGGGCTAGTAGAAATCCTTGGGTAACAGAAGAATTATTGTATTTAATTGATGGAAGGAGAAAATATAAAAACGCAGTAAATGAAGCAGGCAAAAGGGCATACAAAGGTCTCAAAAATGAGATCGACAGTAAGTGCAAAATGGCTAAGCAGTGATGGCTAGAGGCCAAATGTAAGGATGTAGAGGCAGATGGCAGTTGTAAGGGTCGATGGGCGTGAAAGGGAAGCAGTGGTTGGGAAGGGAGTGAGACAGGGTTGTAGCCTCTCCCCGATGTTATTCAATCTGTAGGAGCAAGTAGTAAAGGAAACAAAAGAAAAATTCGGAGTAGGTATTAAAATTCATGGAGAAGAAATAAAAACTTTGAGGTTCGCCAATGACATTGTAATTCTGTCAGACAGCAAAGGACTTGGAAGAGCAGTTGAACGGAATCGACAGTGTCTTGAAAGGAGGATATAAGAGGAACATCAACAAAAGGAAAACGAGGATAATAGAATGTAGACGAATTAAATCGGGTGATGCTGAGGGAATAAGATTAGGAAATGAGACACTTAAAGTAGTAAAGGAGTTTTGGTATTTGGGGAGCAAAATAACGGATGATGGTCGAAGTAGAGAGGATATAAAATGTAGACTGGCAATGGCAAGGAAAGCGTTTCTGAAGAAGAGAAATTCGTTAAGATCGAGTGTAGATTTAAGTGTCAGGAAGTCGTTTCTTGAAAGTATTTGTATGGAGTGTAGCCATATATGGGAGTGAAACATTGACGATAAGTAGTTGGAAAAAGAAGAGAATAGAAGCTTCAGAAATGAGGTGCTACAGAAGAATGTTGAAGATTAGATGGGTAGATCACATAACTAATGAGGAAGTATTGAATGGGATTGGGGAGAAGAGAAGTTTGTGGCACAACTTGACCAGAAGAAGGGATCGGTTGGTAGGACATGTTCTAAGGCACCAAGGGATCACCAGTTAGTATTGGAGGTGAGCATGGAGAGTAAAAATCGTTGAAGGAGACCAAGAGATGAATACACTAAGCAGATTCAGACGTATGTAGGTTGCAGTAGGTACTGGGAGATGAAGCAGCTTGCACAGGATAGAGTTGCATGGAGAGCTGCGTCAAACCAGTCTCAGGACTAAAAACAACATCATCATCTTCTGTATAATGCGTGCCCATTCGTCTCTCTTTCGCTTACTGTCACGTGCCAGCAGCAGCAGTAGCAGGAGGCATTTACAGGAGGCACTGAACCCAACAGTGGGCAGTGGTCATGATGTTTTGGCTCATCGGTGTTTACATTTCAGATTGTTTACTTCTACGGCTACGACAGAAGAGCTAGTGACGATAGACTATAGAAATCAATCAAGACTTTGCACAGACACACTCTAAAATGGCTGACGAGTGAGATCTGTTCAATTAGTACATCTCTAAACGAGAATCAATCTCCAAACCACTAAGCAAACCAGAACGTATCTCATGGTGCAGATGCTTCTGTGATGATGTAGACTAACGAAGTCTGGAAAACCTTTCTTCGCTGTATCCATTCTTTCAGGAGAGATAGTCTCGCAAGTTATGCAGGACTGTTTCTCTGGAGTTGAGGAAGTAGTTGATGAGGCAATGGCGGAGGCGTGTCGTGGGTCAAGCTTGGATAGCTTAGTCGGTAACAGAATTACCAGTGAGAGGTAATGGTTTCGAGTTAAAGTTCCCTCCGACACAAGTTTTTAGTCTGCCAGAAAGATTCAAATCAGCACACACTCGGAGGCAGTGGGTAATCTGATTCCGGGCGCTTTATCTTCTTTTCGACTGTAAACAGGATTTAATGTATGATGTACTTACTCATCAAACGTCATCCATTTTCCCCTCCTGTTCGCGGTTGTATGTAACTCTGCTAGTCCACTAGCTTACACGTACTAATTACAGTTTCTTCTTTACAGTCTTAACAACATATAGAGTCTTCCATATCTCTCCTTGATCTTAAGCTCTTTCCTGAACAACAAGGAAGAAACACTCGTTCTCATCAGAATAAACCCTTTCTGCCCCTCTCCATCTTTCACCCACTTTCTCGGTGTCCATCTCACATGTCAGTGGCAGGAAGCCCACTCTTGAATAACCATTCACATCGTAGTAGAGACCTGAGTAACATATCCAGTGACAGTTAACGACATATATGCTTAAGCAACGGTAATGAGTACTATTTTCCCTGTACGTGTTTGTTACCCTCGTAAATATTCCTTCCCATTCAAAATCTTCCGCATTTCCTAGTGTTCTAAGCAGACGCAGTATCCTCCCCAGACCTCGCTACACCAGAAAAATCTTTGTATACACATAATTCTTTTTATATCTGCCACTTCCACTGTCATTAGTGTTATTACTATTATTATTATTACTATTATTAGCATTGGTGGTATAAGTACTGAGAGTATTAAATTTGAATTAAAAATGTGTGTATTACCTATAAGACACTAAAATCGTTTCAATGCTATTTGTCATATTAAGATTATTTCTTGGGTAACTGTGGTGGAAAAAGTTACTGTAGTTGTGAACACCTGCTCCGATTGAAGAGAGGAACTGATGGCGCTAGTCAGATTAGATTAAATAAATAAGTAAATAAATAAAAATAACTGATGGAAACGATAATCATGTCACCTAAGAAGTACTGATAGAACAGAGGTGACAGTGCCCCAGTTCTTGCAGTCATCCATCGCTGTTCAGGTGAGATTTGACCAACATAGGCACAAAATCCAATGCTTCCATTAGCGTCGAACATTCGTACTTGAGTCTTAGGTAGGTCTTGGGGTAACCTAACATCAGAGTGTCAGATGAAGCACTTCTCTTGAGATGCAGAGGCTGTCCTGCTAGGAGTATACCCTTTCCAAATCGTAAATAGGATGCTGATACAGCACTGCGAAACAGGTCGACTGCTTCATTAGCAGAAGAACATTTACAGACCAATGCTGGACTACAAAACAAGTATGAATACGCATTTAGACCATTGGCAAGAAGTGATAATCGATAAGGCTAAAAAAGATTAAATGCACCGAAGGAAAAAATCACAACACCAAAAAATAATTAATGTAGAGTAATGCAATTTCGGAAATACATTTGTCTGGATAACATATTTAGGTAATTAACATTGGAAAATCACAGCTTAACGTCAGCGCCAGGTAAACCATTGCAAATGTGAAATGATGGTACATTAATAACCGTGTAACCACCAGAATGTTGAACGCAAGCATCCAAACAGGCAAGCAGTGTGTTGAACAGGTGCCGGATGTCAGTTTGTGGGATGGAGTTCCATTCCTGTTACACTTGGTCGGCCGATAGAGGGGGATTAATGCTGTTCATGTATGACTCTTGAGTCGTCGCTCGATGATGTCCCGTGTATGTGCTCTATTGGAGACAGATCTGGTGACCGAGCAGGTCAACACAACGTGTCGACACACTGTAGAGAATATGGGGTTACAACACCGATATGTGGGCGAGTTTGGTCCAGTTCGTAAACACGCCCTGTGCTGCTCTTCAAGAACGGCAACACAACAGATCTAATCACGAAATTGACGTACAAATTTGCAGTGACGGGGCGTGGGATAACCACGAGAATGCTCTTGCTGTCACACGAAATAGCATTCTAGGCCATAACTCCAGGTGTACTGGCACCAAGGCAGAACCAGCTTTCATCAGAAAACTCAACAGACCTGCATCCTGGCCTCCGGCGAATTCTCGCTTTGCACTGCCGAAGTCGCAGATGGTGGTGGTTTAGGGTCTGTGGAGTGCACGCCGCAGGGCGTATAGCTCGGAGTTACCGTTGAAGTAACCAATTTGTACCAATCTTTACGTCACTGTGGTGCAAGCTGCTGCTCATATTGCTGCTGCAGATGCAGTACGATGCGACAGAGCTGTATGCCGAACACTCGGCATACCAGGTACCAGGTGAACTTCCAGAGTTCGATTTTCTTGAGACCGTACAATTTGCTGACCACGCTGCCAACAGTCAAGTACAGTGGTTACATGCCTGCCAGGTATTTCTGCTATATCGCAGAAGGAACATCCAGCTTAACGTACTCCTATTATTTGATCTCGTTCATTAAGTGAGGTATTGATAATGGCGTCTTTGTCGCCTTAAAGGCATTCTTGACTAACATGAGCACACCACGTCGAATCTCAAAGGTAACTAACGCTTTCGACCGTTACAGCGCAGCCGCGCGGCGTGGCTGCATGGTTCGAGGCGCCATGTCACTGACTGCGAGGCCCCTCCCGCCGGGGGTTCGAGTCCACCCTCGGGCGTGGAGGTGTGTGTGTTGTTCTTAGCATAAGAACTACTTAAACTTTGTGTAAGTCTAGGAACCTCAGCAGTTCATGTTGTTGTTGTGGTCTTCAGTCCTGAGACTGGTTTGATGCAGCTCTCCATGCTACTCTATCCTGTGCAAGCTTCTTCGTCTCCCAGTACCTACTGCAACCTACATCCGTCTGAATCTGCTTAGTGTATTAATCTCTTGGTCTCCCTCTATGATTTTTACCCTCCACGCTGCCCTCCAATGCTAAATTTGTGATCCCTTGATGCCTCAGAACATGTCCTACCAACCGGTACCTTCTTCTTCTCAAGTTGTGCCACAAACTTCTTTTCTCCCCAATCCTATTCAATACCTCCTCATTAGTTATGTGATCTACCCATATAATCTTCAGCATTCTTCTGTAGCACCTCATTTCGAAAGCTTCTATTCTCTTCTTGTTCAAACTATTTATCGTCCATGTTTCACTCCCATACATGGCTACACTCCATACAAATACTTGACTTCTTCACACTTAAATCTATACTTGATGTAAACAAGTTTCTTTAGAAACGCTTTCCTTGCCATTGTCAGTCCACATTTTATATCTGTCTACTTCGACCATCATCAGTTATTTTGCTCCCCAAATAGCAAAACTCCTTTATTACTTTAAGTGCCTCATTTCGTAATCTAATTCCCTAAACATCACACGACGTAATTCGACTACAGTCCATTATCATCGTTTTGCTTTTGTAGATGTTCATCTAATATCCTCCTTTCAAGACACTGTCGATTCCGTTCAACTGCTCTTCCAAGTCCTTTGCTGTCTCTGACAGAATTACAATGTCATCGGCGAACCTCAAAGTTTTTATTTCTTCTCCGTAGATTTTAATACCTACTCCGAATTTTTCTTTTGTTTTCTTTACTGCCTGCTCAATATACAGATTGAATAACATCGGGGAGAGGCTTCAACCCTGTCTCACTCCCTTCCCAACCACTGCCTCCCTTTCTTGTCCCTCGACTCTTATAACTGCCATCTGGTTCCTGTACAAATTGTACGCAGCCCTTCGCTCCCTGTATTTTACCCCTGCCACCTTTAGAATTTGAAAAAGAGTATTCCAGTCAACATTGTCAAAAGCTTTCTGTAAGTCTACAAATGCTAGAAACGTAGGTTTGCCTTTCCTTAATCTTTCTTCTAAGATAAGCCGTAAGTTCAGCATTGCCTCACGTGTTCCAACATATCTACGGAATCCAAACTGATCTTCCCCGAGGTCGGCTTCTACTAGTTTTTCCATTCGTCTGTAAAGAATTCGTGTTAGTATTTTGCAGCTGTGGCTTATTAAACTGATTGTTCGCTAATTTTCACATCTGTCAACACCTGCTTTCTTTGGGATTGGAATTATTATACTCTTCTTGAAGTATGAGTTTATTTCGCCTGTCTCATATGTTTTGTTCACCAGATGGTAGAATTTTGTGAGGACTGGCTCTCCCAAGGCCGTCAGTAGATCCAATGGAATGTTGTCTACTCCGGGGGCCTTGTTTCGACTCAGGTCTTTCAGTGCTCTCTCAAACTCTTCGCGCAGTATCGTATCTCCCATTTCATCTACATCCTCTTCAATTTCCATAATATTGTCCAAGTACATCGCCCTTGTGTAGACCCTCTATATACTCCTTCCACCTTTCTGCTTTCCCTTCTTTGCTTAGAACTGGGTTTCCATCTTAGCTCTTCATGTTCATACAAGTGGTTCTCTTTTCCCCAAAGGTCTCTTTAATTTTCCTGTAGGCAGTATCTATCTTACCCCTAGTGAGATACGCTTCTACATCGTTACATTTGTCCTCTAGCCATCTCTGCTTAGCCATTTTACACTTCCTGTCGATCTCATTTTTGAGACGTTTGTATTCCTTTTTGCCTGCTTCATTTACTGCATTTTTATATTTTCTTTCATCAATTAAATTCAATATTTCTTCTGTTACCCAAGGATTTCTACTAGCCCTCGTCTTTTTACCTACTTGATCCTCTGCTGGCTTCACAATTTCATCCCTCAAAGCTACCCTTTTTTTCTTCTACTGTACTTCTTTCCCCCATTCCTGTCAATTGTTCCCTTATGCTCTACCTGAAACTCTGCTCAACCTCTGGTTTAGTCAGTCTATCCAGGTCGCATCTCCTGAAATGCCCACCTTTTTGCAGTTTCTTTAGTTTTGATCTACAGTTCATAACCAATAGATTGTGGTCAGAGTCCACATCTGCTCCTGGAAATGTCTTACAATTTAAAACCTGGTTCCTAAATCTGTCTTACCATTATATAATCTATCTGATACAGTTTAGTCCCTTAGGAGTTCACACACATTTGAACATTTTTTCGTGACAGCGCGTATTTAAAGCAAACCTGATTTGCGTCCTCATTGTGGTGCTACTAGCGGCACTCTTAAACGAATGGCGTGAATCTTGGATAGAAACCTTTCAGATGTAGACAAAAGGCTACCAACTTTCGTTGCGATTTTTTCCACTCCATATATTTCTCGAGTGTGTCTCACGCAGCGAATAGCCACACGTGACTGGAAACAGCATCGATAATCGACGAAAAGGATAAAAGATCAGATACACAGAATTACAGATTAATGTCACTGATAAAGCTAATAGCCGCCGTTGTAACCATTATCTAAGAAACCCAAGCTCATGTCGCTGACGTCAGTCTGTTGCAGGACCCGTCCGCATATTCGGAGCTCCAGCATTATGATGATCTGGAGAAAACATGCTACTCTCAGAGAGGGAGCATATATTTAGTGAAAATCGTTCATGTGAAACTCATCTTGCTTTATTCGCTCGGGACATTACAAACAATTGACACAAATGAACATGTACGTTCCACCTTTCCAGAATTTCTAAAGGCTTTGTAATTTACAAAATTATTAAGGCGTTCATGGCCACATGTTGATAAAATGCTTGCTGGCTTCTGTTCGGCTTCTTCGGCCGATGTTTGTTTGATGATTTTTCTGACGTTCCACCAGCATGAGTGGCCAGCATTGCCAAAGCTTCACACACTGTTGCTGGTGGTGGACTGGAATCGAGATCGCAGCCGCAATCTCGACTCCAGCCCATCACCAGCAATGGAGGGTGAACCTTTGACAATACCAGCCATTCGTGCTGGCGAAACGTCAGAAAAAAACAAAAAAACTCAGCCGAAGAACTCGAGACAGAAGCCAACAGGCAATTTGGCTTTGTAAATTATTCCACATCATCGTCTACCAGACGATACATGGTCCTGAGGAAAAGTTATCAATGCATGTGATTTTATCGATGAATATTTGACAAATAGGACCTAATCCGTTAAACTGAAAGGCTATTGTTCTACAGATACCAATCCTCCATTGGCTATAAGAAAGCCTCTAATGTTCTGGTATACGTAAACGATCTACTAGAATGTGCTAGTGGCACTGTAAGATACTTCAGTCAAGATAATATTGTTGACGGGAAAGTATCACCGTTGGACGATCTTAGGAACATGCAGAAAGACTCCGACAAAAATTGCACTCGGTGTAACGAGTGGAAGCTCTTTCAGTGTGGGGCAAATACGCGGTAACCCTACCAACAAAGGCAAAGAAAGCAATAGCATCCCATTCCAAGATTAGTGTTGAACATGTAGCTCACATCACACTGTAAAAGTATTCAGGAGTAATACAGGGTGATTCAAAGAAACTGGGAATTTTGAAAATTAAATAATTTCATGTAAATAAACTTATTAAATGAATTTGGTTACGTTGTTAAATAGTAAACATTATGTCCTGTTAGAATACATACAGTACAGTTTATGTTGTGAAGATGACATCTTGCAGATGAGCTCCTTATAAGCGCAAACATTCTGCAGTCTCTTCATTACAGTGTTCATGATTTGAAATAACATCTCAACGAGAATTTTGGCAATTGCTTCTCAGATCATGGCTTGCAATTCTTTCGTTGTCGGAGGGCGACTAAGGAACACCTTGCTTCTAAGCTGACTCACAAAAAGAAACCGGGGATCTAGGAGCCCACTGAATGTCCCCACTTCTCGAAATTAGACGTTCCCCAAATACCTGGCGGGCAGCAGCCATTGATATTCGCGTTGTCTGTGACGTTGATCATTCTTGTTGAAACGTGGTTGTGTCAATAATATGTGGAAATCTCTGTAATAATTGCTCAGCAAAGGTTTCAAGCGTGATGACGTAACGCTACGGTGTGACTCAATCGCATTGCCAATCTCATCCTCACAAAAATAAGGGCCTACCTCACTGTATGGTGCCATAGCACACCACACGGTAACTTTGCTGCTGTGCAATGGACGCTGGCATGACTTCGTAACCAAAACTGTTTGTTAAGAAATCCACTGGGGTGGAAGTGGAATTCGTCTGACAACCGCACTTCGTTAATAAACTCCGCGTCCACGTTTATCTTTCGAAGCATTAATTTACAGAATTGTCGTCAAATATCATAATCGTCCGTTTTCAGTTGCTGGACGGTCTGAAAGTTGTATGGATGACATTGCAATTGCGTACTTACATTCTTTGAACACCTGAACTATGCCATTATAAAGATGCTGAGTGACGACGGATTGATCGCCGTGGACTTTTTATGACAGCATCTCGAACAGCTTAGATACTGTCAGGTTTACGAACGGTTCGCAAACAGCCTGGAGATTTCTTTTTCATTGCCGAACCAGGCTCCCCGAAATTACGTATCCATGTTTTAATTGCATATGCTCATGGAACACGATAGTGGCGTCCTAAATTATAAACACGGCCGAATTCTCCACGTTCTCCCTCCACACTGTCATTGTTCTTCTAAAACACTTTATCGCAAATGCACGTTGCGCACCTCTCTAAGCATCCGTGATAACTAAATGGCAAAGGATTCCAGAATGACATTTCCACTTTGCAGAGGAGTGTGTGCTGATATGAAACTTCGTGGCAGATTAAAACTGTGTGCCGGACTGAGACTCGAACTCGGGACTTTTGCCTTTTGCGGGCAAATGCTCTACCACTTGTAGAACACTTGCTCGCGAAAAGGCAAGCGTCCCGAGTTAGTCTCGGTCCGGCACACAGTTTTAATCTGCCACGAAGTCTCAAATGGCAAGGTGTCGTAGATAGGCTGGCGTACGTTATTTAGTGCTGACAGTCCCCCACGGCTACCGACGCAACTTCCAGTCTCTCCTATTTCTTTGAAGCATCCTGCACGAAGACGCGATACGAAATGGGACATTACGTGAAATCAGTTTTAGGGAAGTCTTACATTAATCTTAGATTTACTGGAAGAGTTCTGAGAAAATGCAGTCCGTCTGCAAATGTGGCTTCTCAGTAATAATATAACAGGAAAATCGTCGCGTTTCAGATCTTTACTTCAAGTGGCAAATGTGAACAAGTGAGCTTTAATTGACGATCGACACTAGTATTACGCAGAAAGGGGGTGTAACAGATGAGACTTCTGCAGTTCTGAGTGAAGCTTTATACGCTGTTATGCGGCATCGCGTGCGTTCATGACCTTGTTGGTGTTCGTCAGGGAGCGTCGGTCGGCGCAGCAGCCATCCAGCTCGCCGTCTCGGAACTCACTAACTTCTCCTTACTCCCATTTACCGAAGTTGGTTTAAAAAAAAAAAACTACCTGGCTGTGTTTTCATCTGACCAATCAGGGTCTCAATGTTAACCTTAAGCTCGGCCTACAAAAATTCTGCCTATCCAATGAGAAACGTTATACTTTCTGTGGTGGGGCAATGTTTTTAAAGTTTGCAACTTAACAGAGACGCGAAAAAGTATCACGCTAAAACTTGCAGCTGGCGTTGTCCTAGTGGTTAGCTGGCGATGTGGGTGTCCAGTCCGTCCGTTATCGTAGGGCCTTCTAGCTTAACACGGTTCTGCTCTCGGCTTCTGTTCTCGCTTCTCCCCTCGGAACTGCGTCTGTCTCACGGTGGGTAGGTATGACATGCGTTTAGGCATTCTTGTGTTAGTCTGTGGTATTCCATTTGCTCACTCGTTACTCGTATTACTTTGGTTAATTTTATGTCAAGATTTATTCGGAGCTATGTGACATACTACTGGATTTGCTTATCATGTCAGGGTTTTCATTGGAGGTGTTGGATTTGCCTGACACCTTACAGACTGTTCGAGTAAATGGTTTGTCTATCCAGATTGCCCGACAGGAAACCCATCGAACAATCATGGGACGTAGTCGAGAGGTCAGTTCGTGCACAAAATCCTGCAATTGCAACAGTTTCGCTGTAAAGGAGAGCTACAGAGGCTGCATGGATCAATATTTGTGCAAGGTACTTCAAACGACTTACTTACTCCATGCCACGTCGAGGTACTGCACTACAATGGGCAACATGAAGTTCGACACGATATTAGGCTGTATCCCATGAATTTTGTCACTTCAGTGTATTTCATCAAACGTAATGGAAATTGTGCAGAGTGCGATCACAGAGTTGTATGGTGCAAAGTAGTGTATTCGAGAGCGGAATGTAGAGAAATGGTTTGAAAATGGTTCGATGAACCCTGTGCCAAGCACTTAACGTGTGAATTGGAGAGCAGCGATGTAGATGCAGAAAGTAAAAGTAGATACTAAGTTAGAAAGAAACAGACTCATCAGGCAGGAAGTCAGGTACATGATTTGAGAATTTACCGCAGAATACAGAGGTATAATGCATTAGACTAAGCAATAAGTTCGCTTTCATAAACATAACGGAAAGAGTCAGTGCTTATGCAAATACTAGGAAGATGCGCGAAGGAAACAAAAGAAAAGAAAGTATCAAATGCAACGACGCAAAAGGAAACGTTAATAGGAACAGGCTGTATGCTAAACTACACGAAACTGTTGGTCTTCAAGAAGATATGAGGATAGAGTGCACATTAAGGAAGAAAAAAGTTAAAGTATTAATATGAAGAAAACAAAACGCAAACGTATTTTGTGTAGACACTACATTTCGTCAATTAAAATGGCAGGTAGCATCGTAACTAACATTTGTTAGAAGATTTACAAGAATTCAGAGCTTACTTTAAATATTTGTGTAGATCAAAAGGTGAATTGGAAACACGGAAACGCAAGTGGTGAGTAATGACGATATTGAGTTTCCGGAAGTATCTGATGGATGATACAAAACCAGTCGAGGTATGGGGAAACAAATTGCAAATGGCGATCATGGAGTTACAGTATAAAACGTTAAAGTTAGCACAAAGTAATTGAGAGGACTCGCAAAATTATTTACATTATTTCTGCGGGGAAAGAGAACCACTTAAACTGGATCACTGCTATTGAAGATGAAAGACAAGTCATAAAAGAACGTGTTTATACTTCACTCCAAAATGAAATACTAAAATTATTATAACAGTATAGAAAAAATTAAATTGTAATCAGACAACAAACTTTTTCCTTTAGAAGGTGACACAGCAGAATGGACCGTATGCGAAATGTGAAGGATCCTAAGGAATGGAGCAATAATTACAAATCACTAACACCTCCAGATAAATAAAATGAAGTCATCGGTGTTAATGGAATATACCTGCACCATCTTTGTTTCGTTAATGACAGTTCCATTTAGTTGCAGTACCCAGCAACTGCGGTGAATGGAGGAACTTGCTCTATTAAGATTCAAGTAGGCCGTGAAATAAATTATATGAAGTCTAAAATAAAGTATTACCAACACATCAGAGGTAAAATACTACAAATTAACAATGAAGTCATAAATCTGCTTGAAGTTTTTTATTTGTTTACGTTAGTTGAATACAACGGCTGGATGGACTGTAAATGAAATAAACTGTAGAATAAAAATGGCAAGGAGTGCTTTTGGTTGAGTAATAGGGTTTTGAAAATGAACTCTAGATGTGCTTTAAAAGGAATGCTTACATTCAGTGATTGATATCAGTGTTGGCAGTGAGACCAAGAATTGTTGCTCAATGCGTAATGGAGCAATGCATCTTGGAAAATACTAGGAAGAAAAAACAAATACATGGAGGACACGAGTGGAGTAGATGATTTATGACCCAATGAAAATGAACGGGCCGGCCGCGGTGGTCTCGCGGTTCTAGGCGCGCAGTCCGGAACCGTGCGACTGCTACGGTCGCAGGTTCGAATCCTGCCTCGGGCATGGGTGTGTGTGATGT
Organism: Schistocerca gregaria; assembly: GCF_023897955.1. Classification (NCBI taxonomy): domain Eukaryota; kingdom Metazoa; phylum Arthropoda; class Insecta; order Orthoptera; family Acrididae; genus Schistocerca; species Schistocerca gregaria. The sequence goes on from NC_064921.1 coordinate 1,004,265,174, forward strand.
CCTTAGGTTAGTTAGGTTTAAGTAGTTCTAAGTTCTAGGGGACTAATGACCACAGCAGTTGAGTCCCATAGTGCTCAAGGCCATTTTTGAAAATGAACGGGCCAGGTGAATTGGGTATGTATCAAGGTGAATGGATGATAGAGCTAGGGAATTTTTTGGTTCATTGCAGGAGATAATAAAATACCGAGACGACCATCTAAAGTAAAGTGGATTGATGACAAGGAGCAGCGTGGATGGACAAGTATGTAATGCATGAAAGTCTAGAGGGGGCTTTTTTTTTAGTAGTGTATGTCTAATAAATGGTTATTTCTGCTAGACCCGTATGGACTAAAAGTCCGTGTTCAGTGGTCCTACAGAAGATAAACGATAATATAAAACACAAAACTATAGGCTGTGAATTTTGGGATGTGTTCATAACTTTGCATTATAATCCCTGTAATTAGGTGTAATTTACTTCTGTGCCCTCGTAGGGTTTCTATAGATGTTTTTGTAGATTTTGCTTCAATTATTTAGACTGTTTTCAGCAGGTCTCTTCAGTTTCATAGATGAGGTAGCATGCTATACAATTCCAGCAATGCATTTTGGCGTCAGAGGTGCGCAATGTTTTCTGCATCTTATTTGATGCGCGCAGTCATTTTAATTATTTTCTTTCGTTTACTGATAATAAATGTGAAGGCTACAGGACACTGTAAATACAATACGTTCCCAAAATAATGTTTACAGTACTTAATAAAAGTGACTAAATCTACACTTGCAAATCACCATACATACTTTCGATACTCTACGGAAAAACTACACTGACAGAAAAAACCCTGACACCAAGGAGGAGTTGTTCGGGGTAAACAAAAAGTTGTGGGCGTGCTTCTACATCTGAAAGATTGCGTCTATTACAATTTCGCGCCAGTCGCATGAGAGCAGCATCCACTGTTAGGCTGCAAATCAGTTTTGCTTTAAATGTACGTTGTCAACGGTCGCGAGCGATAGCTGGCTTTGAGATTGGACATTGTGAGTCAAGAATGCCTTTAAGGCAACGAAGACGCCGTTATCAACAGCTCACCGAGTTTGAACGAGGTCGTAAAATGCTACGACAAGGTGAATGTTCCTTCCGCGAGCAGAAAAAAACTTTGTAGGAATGTAGCCACTTTACATGGTTGCTGGCAGCGTTCATGGGAAGATACGGTCGCAAGGAGGTCGGACTCCGGGCGGTCACGTGGCTCTACCGAGAGAGAAGGTAACTTACTGCATCTGCAGCAGCAGCATGAGCAGTAGTTGCCACCAGTGACACAACGCACTGATACAAATTGGTTACTTCAAGGACAGCTCAGGGCCCCAAGCCCTGTGGCTGGCATTCTACCGACCCCATACCAACGCACCCTGACTGTAAGTCTGTACGTCCGTCTTGTGATTCGACCTGTTGTCCTGTCATTCGTGACTAGCATTCCAGGTGGGGGTTTCCCAACAGGCTAACGCTCGATCGCATATCGCAGTTGTAACTCAGCTTATTCCTCAGGGTGTCGACATGTTGCCTTGCTCTGCTCGATCACCAGATCTATTTCCAATCGAGCACGTGTGGGACATCATCGGAAGACAATTCCAGTGTCATCCACAACTAGCATTAACCGTTCCTGAAACGCCCTGGCAGATTAAACTGTGTGCCGGACTGAGACTCGAACTCGGGACCATTGCCTTTCGCGGGCAAGTTCCTCTATTGACAGGCTGTGTGCAACAGTATGGAACTCCGCTCCACAAACTCACGTTCGGAACCCTACAACACAATCCACGCAAGTATTGCTCATCAGTGTGTGATCGGTACCAGATCGGGTTGACGGAGGAGATAGAGAAGATCCAAAGAAGAGCGGCGCGTTTCGTCACAGGGTTATTTGGTAACCGTGATAGTGTTACGGAGATGTTAAGCAAACTCAAGTGGCAGACTCCGCTAGAGAGGCGCTCTGCATCGCGGTGTAGCTTGCTCGCCAGATTTCGAGATGGTGCGTTTCTGGATGCGGTATCGAATCTATTGCTGCCACCAACTTATACCTCCCGAGGAGATCATGACTGTAAAATTAGAGGTTCGAGCGCGCACGGAGGCTTCCAGACAGTCGTTCGTCCCGCGAACCATACGCGACTGGAACAGGAAAGGGGGGTAATGACAGTGGCACGTAAAGTGCCCTCCGCCACACACCGTTTGGTGGCTTGCGGAGTATAAATATAGATGCGGAAGTTTGCATGCTCGCATTCAACATTCTGAGTAGTAATTTACCAGCACTTACGCAATTGCGTTTCTGTCGTTTACGTTAACCTGTGCTCTTGCAAAGTTAGTCACTTCAACATGTTTCCTGGGCAAAGTTATTCCAGAAATTTCACTATTCTGCATTATTTCTTGATTTGTGATTTTTTATTTTTTTGCGCCAGTGTGTGTTCCTTTCTCCATAGGGTGAAAGATTAATTCTGAAAATAACCGTTAGTCTGCGGTGAAGTTATTTTCCTCAACAATCTTCCTACCAGATAGGCTAGTCTAGCAAGCTATGACAGAAACATAGGTACATAGGAGACGGAGGTGTTGGTTGACTGGAACGTGGGATCGGGAGACGTGTCTGGGTAGCTCATATGATAAGATCATTTGCTGCCTAGCCTAGATTTTCACACAGCCTAATTTTTCAAGGAGACGCGACCGTTTATCCTGATTTCCCTCTTTCTTCGACGGCGCCAACATAACACACCTGTATTCCAGTACACAGTGCACTAAACCTTAGTTGCACAGACATCTACATTTATACTCCGCAACCCACCAAACGGTGTGTGGCGGAGGGTACTTAACGTGCCACTGTCATTGCCCCCCTTTCCTGGTCCAGTCGCGTATGGTTGGCGGGAAGAACGACTGCCGGAAAGCCTCCGTGCGCGCTCGAATCTCTCTAATTTTCCATTAGTGATCACCTCGGGAGGTATAAGTAGGGGGAAGCAATATATTCGATACCTCATCCAGAAACACACCATCTCGAAACCTGGACAACAAGCTACACCGCGATGCAGAGCGCCTCTCTTGTGGAGTCTGCCACTTCAGTTTGCTAAAACATCTCCGTAACACTATCACGGTTACCAAATAACCCTGTGACGAAATGCGCCGCTCTTCTTTGGATCTTCTCTATCTTCTCCGTCAACCCGACCTGGTACGGATCCCACACTGATGAGCAATACTCAAGTATAGGTCGAACGAGTGTTTTGTAAGCCACCACCTTTGCTGATTGACTACATTTTCTACGGACTCTCCCAATGAATCTCAACCTGGTACCCGCCTTAACAACAATTAATTTTATATGATCATTCCAATTCAAATCGTTCCGCACGCATACTCCCAGATATTTTACAGAAGTAACTGCTACCAGTGTTTGTTCCGCTATCATATAATCATACAATAAAGGATCCTTCTTTCTATGTATTCGCAATACATTGCATTTGCCTATGTTAAGGGTCAGTTGCACCAAGTGCCTATTCCCAGCAGATCTTCCTGCATTTCGCTGCAATTTTCTAATGCTGCAACGTCTCCGTATACTACAGCATCATCCGCGAAAAGCCGCATGGAACTTCCGACACTATCTACTAGGTCATTTATATACATATTGTGAAAAGAAATGGTCCCACGGCGGGCTCTGAGCACTATGGGACTTAACATCTGTGGTCATCAGTCCCCTAGAACTTAGAACTACTTAAACCTAACTAACCGAAGGACGTCACACACATCCATGCCCGTGGCAGGATTCGAACCTGCGACCTTAGCAGTCTCGCGCTTCCGGACTGAGCGCCTAGAACCGCTAGACCACCGCGGCCGGCGCAATGGTCCCATAACACTCCCCTGTCGCACGCCAGAGATTACTTTAACGTGTTGTAGACGTATTTGCATTGAGAACAACATGCAGTGTTGTGTTTGCTAAAAACTCTTCAAATCCAGCCACATAGCTGGTCTGATATTCCGTAGCCTTTTACGTTATCGTGCGACAGTGCGGAACTGCTTCGAACGCCTTCTATTTGGAAGCCTGTATCTAATATTTTCTGGGTCTCATGAACAAATTAAGCGAGTTGCGTCTCGCACGATCACTGTTTCCATAATCCATGTTTATTCCTACAGAGTAAATTCTGGGTTTCCAGAAATGACATGATACGGGAGCAAAAAACGTTGTAAAATTCTACAACAGATCGATGTCAGAGATATAGGCCTATAGTTTTGCTCATCTGCTCTACGACCCTTCTTGAAAACTGGAACTACCTGTGCTCTTTTCCAATCATTTGGAAACCTTCCGTTCCTCTAGAGACTTGCGGTACACGGCTGTTAGAAGGGGGGCAAGTTCTTTCGCGTACTCTGTGTAGAATCGAAGTGGTATCCCGTCAGGTCCAGTGGACTTTCCTCTGTTGAGTGATTTAAGTTGCTTTCTACTCCTTGGACACTTATTTGGATCTCAGCAAGTTTTTCGTTCGTGCGAGGATTTACTGAAGGAACTGCAGTACTGTCTTCCTCTGTGAAACAGCTTCGGAAAAAGGTGTTTAGTATTTCACCTTACAAGTGTCATCCTCTGAGATGATAGCTGCAGTGAAACAGTGTGTCTGGATATGCTGTTTCGATCCACTTACTGATTTAACGTAAGACCAGAACTTTCTAGAATTTTCTGCCAAGTCGGTACAAAGAATTTTACTTTCGAATTCACTGAAAGCTTTGTAAGGTGTCAGGCAAATCCAACACCTTCCATGAAAACCCTGACATGATACGCAAATCCAGTAGTATGTCACATAGCTCCGAATCAATCGTGACATTAAATTAACCAAAGTAATACGAGTAACGAGTGAGCAAATGGAATACCACAGACTAACACAAGAATGCCTAAATGCGTGCCGTACCTTCCCACCGTGAGACAGACGCAGTACTGAGGGGAGGAAGGAGAAGCCGAGAGCAGAACCGTGTTAAGCTAGAAGGCCCTACGATAAGGGACGGACTGGACACCCACGTTGCCAGCTAACCACTAGGGCCACACCACCCGCACGTTTTTGCGTGAGACTTTTTCGCGTCTCTGTTACGTCAAGGACCACCCCCCAGCCCATGTTAAAAGCTAGAGCCCTCCAGAACAACAGTATAGATCCTACGATAACGCTAAAAGGACCACACCAGCTGCAGGTTTTAGCGTGAGACTTTTTCGCATCTCTGTTACGTAGCAATCGTTAAAAACATTGCCCCACCACGAAAAGTATAACGTTTCTCATTGGATAGACAGAATTTTTGTAGGCGGAGCTTAAGGTTAACATTGAGACCCTGATTGGTCAGATGAAAACACAGCCAGATAGTTTTTTTAAACCATCTTCGGTAAAATGGTAGTAAGGAGAAGTTAGGTGGAGAGTTAGTTCCGAGATGGCGAGCTGGTTGGCTGGAGCGCCGGCCGCTGCCGCTCTGACGCTGCCTAAACACCGACAAGGTAATGAAAGCACGCGATGCCGCATTTTTGAGCGCATAAGGCTTCATTCAGAACTGCAGAAGTCTCATCTGTTACACTCCCTTTTTGTTTAATACTAGTGTCGATCGTAAATTAAAGCTCATGGTGTTCACATTTGCCACTTGAAGTAAAAATCTGAAACGCGATGATTTTTCTGTTATATAGTTATTGAGAAGCCACATCAGCCACTGTAATTTACGACAAGTTAGATAAGTTATTAAAGATAATTGAGGGTCACTGTAGACCATTTTGATGGTTTTTCTCTCTTGTAAAACTTTAATTAAACCTAGATTATAGATGTGATATGGCATAGGTCATCCTTCAATCCTTTGTAGAACTTGGAAACCCATTCACATTTTTGTTGAACGCAGTTAGTTTTTACCATCCTGTATTAAAACACTTCGTTTTATCAATAGTGCAATTTATAAACAATGTTTTGTGAGTAGAATAAAATTTCCAATGGTAAACTTAACTGCTTTTTCGACGTTATTTTACCAGCTAACTAAAAATAGGAAAGCCTTGAACCCCTTCCACTAAATTTAGTTAGTATTAAGATTCTTTTTCAGGGAGTGCAGTGGAGCTGACGCTGAGATCATTAAGTATTTGGTTATATCATCGCTAGTCTCACTGAACTCTTCTGAATTCCTCATGTCATGTGTGGTCTGGCGTCTCCTTACCAGCAACAGGTCCCAGGTTCAAACTAGTCAATTCCCTAAAAAACACGCTCATAGCGTCGTTGCGCGAAAATGGTAGGGAGACACGATATAGAACAAACAGACACCACCATGAATGTTTAGAGCTTCACACATGGCCCTCCTTACGCTAACTTTGACATCCTTTAGCTCCTGTTTGTCTGAGAGGTTTTGGCTGCGTTTAAGGGGGGTTGGACGTCAAACGGGCCGACTTGGAGCAGGAGAGGCACCACAGGACATTTCAATCTCCAGTGTCTATACTTTTACAAGTAAATTCATAAAACTTCGTCAGCATGACCAGAATGGATTCAGAATTCACACTCATAGCAGTGGAAGTTCTAAAACATAACTAAGTAATTTTTTTACGTTTGAAATTTCATCATTTTTTCACTTACTAATGGCAGCATTTGTTGCTATAGGTACACTTTTCTTCATAAGTAAGAGACATTCTTCGAAGAATTTTCCACAGCATACAAACCATACTTAAAGGTGTATAAAACTCTAGAATTTTCCAAATCTATTAAAAACTGTGGTAAAAATTGAGGTAATTAGCTATAAAATTTGTGTTATTTCTAATCATGAAGTTTAAAATATAAGTTCATTCGTTTTTTCATAAATTAAATAAATTCGAGTTTCATACGCCTGTGAGTATGGTATGTATGCTTTGCAAAATTCATCTAAGAATCTCTCTAGCTTATGAAGAAAAGTGTACCTGTAGCAACAAATGCAGCCATTAGAAAGTGTAAAAATGATGAAATTTTGCACGTAAAAATATTATTTTGTTATGTTTTTGAACTTCCACTGCAATGGGTGTGAATCCTGAATCCTTCCTGGTGATGCTGACGAAGTTTTATGAATTTATTTGTAAAATTATGGACACTGGAAATTAAAATGTCCTGAGATGCCTCTCCTGCTCCAAGTCGGCGTGTTTGACGTCCTACCCCCCCCCCCCCCCCCCCCTTAAATTTGCAGTGAAGCTTTGCTTTCGGAGTAGTTACCTAACTTTGTTGTTGAACCAGGGTGGGTTTTTCCCGTCCCTCACAGGTTTACTCGGCACGTACCTGTCTAAAACTGTAGTTGTCTAGTACCCTTAGAAAAGAAGCGAAATCTGGCACTGTTTTACACTTACTGAACTGATGTTATTACTTAGTACCACCATGCACTGGTACACCCTGTGATTTGCAAGACAGAAGTGAATCGAGAGGGGTATCATTAATATTGCAGTCAGTGAATAATATCTGTGTGTCCTGAATTCGCGATAGTGTATTTGAGACTCGCGCACTGGAAATTTCAGCAGCAACTGACCACGAACGGAGAAGTGCAGGAAATCTGGCACGAATCGATCTTGTGCTGGTGGTAGATATCGGTCGTACCAGACACAGACGTCGCAAATCGAACGCGGGTTGCGTGCAGCAGTAGCTAGCAGCCAACAGCTACTGCCAACCGGACGGAGAGACGCCGGAAGCAGACGTGCCGTCACTTAACACAGACGTCGTCCGCGCTGATGGCCCAGGTACTTAGCGGCCGCCAACACACAACACAACACAACACAACATTAAAGCCCGCCATCTGCATTCCGTCTGGGACGTAGCTTTGGGTCCGGGGATAAGCGGCACCGAACGACAATCCTGTTGCTTCCATGCCGCTTTAAATTGGGGAAATCAGCGGTGAACAACTTTTTTATGGAGTGCGGAAGTAGTCGTTTCATTACCTTTACACTTAGCTGTTTTTGTTTTTATTTGCAAACGATTTCGAAGTTACCTAAGGGTTTGGGTTCAGCCACTTTTGCACTGTTATTGTTGTTGTCGTCTTCAGTCCTGAGATTGGTTTGATGCACCTCTCGATGCTACTCTATCCTGTGCAAGCTTCATCATCTCCCAGTACCTACTGCAGCCGACATCCTTCTGAATCTGCTTAGTGTATTCATCTCTTGGTCTCCCTCTACGATTTTTACCCTTAACGCTGCCCTCCAATGCTCAATTGGTGATGCCTTGATGCCTCAGAACATGTCCTGTCAACCGATCCTTTCTTCTAGTCAAGTTGTGCCACAAACTCCTCTTCTCCCCAATTCGATTCAGTACCTCATTAGTTATGTGATCTACCCATCTAATCTTCAGCATTCTACTGTAGCACCACATTTCGAAAGCTTCTATTCTCTTCTTGTCTGAACTATTTATCGTCCATGTTTCACTTCCATACATGGCTACACTCCATACAAATACTTTCAGAAACGACTTCCTGACACTTAAATCTACACTCGATATTAACAAATTTCTCTTCTTCAGAAGCACTTTCCTTGCATTTGCTAGTCTACATTTTACATCTTCTCTATTTCGTCCATCATCAGTTATTTTGCTCCCCAAATAGCAACACTCATTTACTACTTTAAGTATCTCACTTCCCAATCTAATTCCCTCAACATCACCCGACTTAATTCGACTACATTCCATTATCCTCGTTTTGCTTTTGTTGTTGTTCTTTTACCCTCCCTTCAAGACACTGTTCATTCCGTTCAACTGTTCTTCCACGTCCTGTGCTGTCTCTGACAGAATTACAGTGTCACCGGCAAACCTCAAAGTTTCTATTTCTTCTCCATGGATTTTAATACGTACTCCAAATTTTTCTTTTGTTTCCTTCACTGCTTGCTCAATATACAGATTGAATAACATTGGGTGGAGACTACAACCCTGTCTCACTCCCTTCCCAACCACTGCTTCCCTTTCATGTCCCTCCACTCTTATAACTGCCATCTGGTTTCTGTACAAATTGTAAATAGCCTTTAGCTCCCTGTATTTTACCCCTGCTACCTTCAGAATTTGAAAGAGAGTATTCCAGCCAACATTGTCAAAAGCTTTCTCTAAATCTACTAATGCTAGAAATGTAGGTTTGCCTTTCCTTAATCTAGCATCTAAAATAAGTCGTAGGGTCACAATTGCCTCACGTGTTCCAACATTTCTACGGAAGCCAAACTGATCTTCCCCGAGGTCGGCTTCTACCAGATTTTCCATTCGTCTGTAAAGAATTCGCGTTAGTATTTTGCAGCTGTGACTTGTGAAACTGATAGTTCGGTAATTTTCCATCTGTCAACACGATGAGATACTCGAGGCGGAATCGGAAAGTAAGGTCCAGTTAAGCGCGAAACGGAAACCGCTGTGAAAATCCGATTGAACTTTGCACAGATGTGTTGGGCAGTATCTTTAGCGTTCCTGTCGATCGCTTCATGTCGCTCTTTTCAGTTCAGAGCGCCACGTGATCGCGTAGAATTGCCTAAAATGTCTCCACCCAAGTATGTGTATCTGGCGTCAGATTTCGCCTGAAGCTGTGCAGCCCACATAACGTACATGTCTTGCGTTTCTTTCTTCAAGACAGTTTTCAGCTGCATTCTGCAGGGCAACGGAAGACGCTTCTTCTGCGTTTTCGGTGGTAAGTGTTTGATCACCCGCATACAACCCTTAATTGGCTCCGTCCGTCATTCATCCCTGCCCACATGAACTACTGGATGCGAAGACAATGTTTTGGCACAAACAACGAAAGACAGACTAGTGTAGAAAATTGACAGAAAGCAAAGGAGGCTGTTACCTGTGACGAGGATACTGGTAGGTTTGTACAACGCCACGAGAAATGTCTAAGTCGGAGTGGCGACTATTTAGGGAGCTGGCTGGAAGCTGTGGCTAACTGTTGCTAATTAAAGTTTTTGATTTCCACTGTGGATTTCATTTCGCGACCGATAGCACATTACTTTCCTAGCAGCCCTTGTACCGTCGCAAATCATTAAAGAAGTCTTGGATCGCTACAGACACCAGAGTCTCTTCACAACGAAAAAAGCACTTTAGAAAATAGCCGGAACAACTATCGACGCAGAAAGACTTCATTATTAACAGTTCTGTGTAGTATTAAGAAAAATTGTCACAAAAATGCAGGAGGATGTCTCATCATCTCTGAAATTGGTATATCGAATGAAACCATAAAATGAAATGGAATACTGTTAAAAGAGGGGCAGGGAAAGAAGCCGTAGATGATATTATTCCAGTTAGACAGTGGGAGCATTGCAAAAGAAAATTAATGTGTAGCAGGCACTATTATTAATTACTTTCAAAAATAGTTCAGGAAATTGAAGCAAATACTTAAGAGAAAGCAAAACACTACACTGAAGAAGCAATCCAGAGGACGCAAGTGAAAATAATTTAATCCATTCCCATCTGAAATACGGAAGATCATCATGGCAATAAAAAGCAAAAGCTGATATGGCTAGATGATGTCTCCAGTAAGACATTAAAAAGTTGGAGCCCATAATATGAATGTTCTTAGTTATATATGTCATGGAGCATTAACCCAAGTAGTTTCCACAGAAAACTTGATACATATCGTTGTTGGGTCTCTCTTTAACAACGGTGACTCCACAGGTGTTAGTAACTACGTCCATTGTCACTTCTTACACCATTTTATAAAATACTTCAGAACTTCATTTAGTCCAGGGTTGTCTTCAATGTAGGTAGCAACGCGATACTTAAAAAGGGGAGGGTCTGATATGTGAGTCATTGATTTTGATCAAGTTTTACAGTTACATTAGCCAACGCCCTTGCCGCAGTGGATACACCGGTTCCCGTCAGCACCGACGTTAAGCGCTGTCGGGTGTGGCCGGCACTTGGATGGGTGACCATCTGGGCCGCCATGCGCTGTTGCCGTTTTTCGGGGCGCACTCAGCCTCGTGATGCCAATTGAGGAGCTACTCGACCGAATAGTAGCGGCTCCAGTCACAGGAAACCATCGCCGGCCATTGTGACCCAGCGGTTCTAGGCGCTTCAGTCTGGAACCGCGCGACTGCTACGGTCGCAGGTTCGAATCCTGCCTCGGGCATGGATGTGTGTAATGTCCTTAGGTTAGTTAGGTGTGCTGACGACACGGCGGTCGGATGGTCCCTAAGGGGCCACTTGTGGTCAGAAGACGGAGTGCTTTTTACAATACGTTCCTCATTGAAAATAGACACACATTTCGGATTTTTGCTAGGCATTCCCTGTTTTTGAAAAGATCGAGGTCTCTGTTCGAGAACAGCAAAACGTATTTTCATTGCTACACACCCAGAGGTGGTCTAAAAACAAACATTTCTTATTAATATAGCATGATATCCACAGTTAATAATGTTAGAGCTGTAAACGGTTTTGTGCTTTCATGCTGTAGTTTGGGTACCAGTCATTGTACACGTCTTAAGAGAGCAAGATGATCAGCCGATCGGTCTAGGCTTGGACTCCTAATTCGCTGGTTCTTGTTAGTCATGGTCGTAGCTTTTTTGTCATCGGGTATTTTTTTCCCCAGTTTCTGAAGATATTCAGCTAATCGGAATACTTTTCTTGGACTTTTTTTAATTAAAACGTAGGAACGAATCATTAATAATCGGTGGAGTATATGTAATGCATTGACCGTTATTTTCATTGTAATACATGACGCGGTATGATTGTGCTCCCTGCCGCCGTTGGATAAGCAGCTGCAGCAGCAAGTCGTATAACCCTAGCTTACTTATTTGTTAGATAGTTTAATTAATTTCTTTGCGTGTTTTTGGGTACTTGCATTGTTTAATTCATATATTTCGGGCGTATTATAGTATTTGACAGTTGTAGCATCGCGCTTTAGTGTTTACTTCGTAGATTCTTATTTAAATTGCGTGTGAGTTTCGTATAGGAGGTGCAATTTCGAGTTTTAGTTACTGTAATCGTAAATTCAGCAGATTGTAGCGCAGTCGTTAGGCATTTGTACAGGTTACTTGATACATTCTTTGCGTGTTCCGCTTGCGTTATCTAGGCACGGACTCGTGTTTCGGTAACTGTTGTTAAACATCGATAAGAATGGACAGGGACTGCGATTGCTGTGTTCGGATGAGGGCTGACTTGGCATCCCTTCGCTCACAGCTGCAATCGGCGCTGACTTCGGTCGCGCAGCTTGAGGCTGTTGCCAATGGGCACCACTGTGGGGAGCCGGACTCGGGTATCACGAGGATGTCAACCTCGTCCCGTCTGTCCCCAGATCGGTCTGCCGCTGTGGTTGCCCCGGATGCTGCCCGCAGTGGGGCTGAGCCCTCGCCTGTGGTTGATTGGGAGGTCGTTCCAAGGCGTGGCAGGCAGCGAAAGGCGTCCCCGGAGGCTGATCAGAAAGCCTCCCCGGTGCGTCTGACAAACTGGTTTCAGGCACTGTCTCTGGCTGAGCCAGATGGAGCTGCCTGCCCTGTTTCAGAGGATCATTCTCAGCCTTCAAGGTCCGGGCAATCGCAGAGGGTGGGCTTACTGGTAGTTGGGAGCTCCAATGTTAGGCACGTAATGGGGCCCCTTAGGGATACGGCGGCTAAGGAGGGGAAGAAATCCAGTGTGCACTCCGTGTGCATTCCGGGAGGAGTCATTCCTGATGTGGAAAGGGTCCTTCCGGATGCCATGAAGAGCACAGGGTGCAGCCAGCTGCAGGTGGTGGCACATGTCGGCACTAATGACGTGTGTCGCTTTGGATCTGAGGAAATTCTCTGGATTCCAGCAGCTAGCTGATTTGGTGAAGGCTGCCGGTCTTGCTTACGAGATGAAGGCAGAGCTCACCATCTGCAGCATCGTTGACAGAAGCGACTGCGGACCTTTGGTGCAGAGCCGGGTGGAGGGTCTGAATCAGAGGCTCAGACGATTTTGCGACCGTATTGGCTGCAGATTCCTTGACTTGCGCCATAGGGTGGTGGGGTTTCGTGTTCCACTGAATAGGTCAGGAGTTCACTACACTCAGCTGGCGGCTACACGGGTAGCGGAGGCTGTGTGGCGTGGACTGGGCGGTTTTTTAGGTTAGAAGGCCTCGGGAAAGTGCGGGACGGGCTGCAATGTCAAAGGGTGCTTGGCAATTACAGGACGTGCTTGGATCAAGGAACAGTCGGAATTACAGTTGTAAATTGTTGTAGTTGCGCTGGAAAAGTCCCTGAGCTTCAAGCGCTAATAGAAAGCACACAAGCTGATATCGTTATAGGTACAGAAAGCTGGCTAAAGCCTGAAATAAGTTCTGCAGAAATTTTTACGAAGTCTCAGACGGTGTTCAGGAAAGATAGATTAGGCAGAATTAGTGGTGGAGTGTTTGTGTCTGTCAGTAGTGGTTTATCTTGTAGTGAAGTCGAAGTAGATACTCCGTGCGAATTGGTGTGGGTGGAGGTTATACTTAACAGCCGAATTAAGTTAATAATTGGCTCCTTCTACCGACCCCCAGACTCCGATGATACAGTTGCGGAACAGTTCAGAGAAAGTTTGAGTCTCGTAACAAATAAATACCCCACTCATACGATTATAGTTGGTGGGGACTTCAACCTACCCTCGGTATGTTGGCAAAAATACTTGTTCAAAACCGGTGGTAGGCAGAAAACGTCTTCCGAGATTGTCCTAAATGCATTCTCCGAAAATTATTTCGAGCAGTTAGTCCACGAACCCACGCGAATTGTAAATGGTTGCGAAAACACACTTGACCTCTTGGCCACAAACAATCCAGAGCTGATAGAGAGCATCATGACTGATACAGGGATTAGTGATCACAAGGTCATTGTAGCTAGGCTCAATACCATTTCTTCCAAACCCATCAGAAACAAACGCAAAATAATTTTATTTAAAAAAGCGGATAAAGTGCCACTAGAAGCCTTCCTAAAAGACAATTTCCATTCCTTCCGAACTGAGTATGCGAATGTAGACGAGATGTGGCTCAAATTCAAAGATTTAGTAGCAACAGCAATTGAGAGATTCATACCTCATAAATTGGTAAGAGATGGAACGGATCCCCCGTGGTACACAAAAAAGGTCCGAACGCTGTTGCAGAGGCAACGGAAAAAGCATGCGAAGTTCAGAAGAACGCGAAATCCCGAAGATGGGCTAAAACTTACAGACGCGCGAAATTTGGCACGTACTTCGATGCGAGATGCCTTTAATAGGTTCCACAACGAAACATTGTCTCGAAATTTGGTAGAAAATCCGAAGAAATTCTGGTCGTATGTAAAGTACACAAGCGGCAAGACGCAGCCAATACCTTCGCTGCGCAGTGCCGATGGTACTGTTATCGACGACTGAGCCGCTAAAGCGGAGTTATTGAACGCAGTTTTCCGAAATTCCTTCACCAGGGAAGACGAATGGAATATTCCAGAATTTGAAACACGAACATCTGCTAGCATGAGTTTCTTAGAAGTAGATACCTTAGGGGTTGCGAAGCAACTCAAATCGCTTGATACGGGCAAGTCTTCAGGTCCAGATTGTATACCGATTAGGTTCCTTTCAGATTACGCTGATACTATAGCTCCCTACTTAGCACTCATATACAACCGCTCGCTCACCGATAGATCTGTACCTACAGATTGGAAAATTGCGCAGGTCGCACCAGTGTTCAAGAAGAGTAGTAGGAGTAATCCATTTAACTACAGACCTATATCATTGACGTCGGTTTGCAGTAGGGTTTTGGAGCATATACTGCATTCAAACATTATGAATCACCTCGAAGGGAACGATCTATTGACACGTAATCAGCATGGCTTCAGAAAACATCGCTCTTGTGCAATGCAGCTAGCTCTTTATTCGCACGAAGTAATGGCCGCTATCGACAGGGGATCTCAAGTTGATTCCGTATTTCTAGATTTCCGGAAAGCTTTTGACACCGTTCCTCACAAGCGACTTCTAATCAAGCTGCGGAGCTATGGGGTATCGTCTCAGTTGTGCGACTGGATTCGTGATTTCCTGTCAGGAAGGTCGCAGTTCGTAGTAATAGACGGCAAATCATCGAGTAAAACTGAAGTGATACCAGGTGTTCCCCAGGGAAGCGTCCTGGGACCTCTACTGTCCCTGATCTATATAAATGACCTGGGTGTCAATCTGAGCAGTTCTCTTAGACTGTTCGCAGATGATGCTGTAATTTACCGTCTAGTAAGGTCATCCGAAGACCAGTATCAGCTGCAAAGCGATTTAGAAAAGATTGCTGTATGGTGTGTCAGGTGGCAGTTGACGCTAAATAACGAAAAGTGTGAGATGATCCACATGAGTTCCAAAAGAACTCCGTTGGAATTCGCTTACTCGATAAATAGTACAATTCTCAAGGCTGTCAATTCAACTAAGTACCTGGGTGTTAAAATTACGAACAACTTCAGTTGGAAGGACCACATAGATAATATTGTCGGGAAGGCGAGCCAAATTTAGAAAAGATTGCTGTATGGTGTGTCAGGTGGCAGTTGACGCTAAATAACGGAAAGTGTGAGATGATCCACATGAGTTCCAAAAGAACTTCGTTGGAATTCGATTACTCGATAAATAGTACAATTCTCAAGGCTGTCAATTCAACTAAGTACCTGGGTGTTAAAATTACGAACAACTTCAGTTGGAAGGACCACATAGATAATATTGTCGGGAAGGCGAGCCAAAGGTAGCGTTTCATTGGCAGGAAACTTAGCAGATGCAACAAGTCCACTAAAGAGACAGCTTACACTACACTCGTTCGTCCTCTGTTAGAATATTGCTGCGCGGTGTGGGATCCTTACCAGGTGGGATTGACGGAGGACATCGAAAGGGTGCAAAAAAGGGCAGCTCGTTTTGTATTATCGCGTTATAGGGGAGAGAGTGTGGCAGATATGATACACGAGTTGGGATGGAAGTCATTATAGCATAGACGTTTTTCGTCGCGGCGAGACCTTTTTACGAAATTTCAGTCACCAACTTTCTCTTCCGAATGCGAAAATATTTTGTTGAGCCCAACCTACATAGGTAGGAATGATCATCAAAATAAAATAAGAGAAATCAGAGCTCGAACAGAAAGGTTTAGGTGTTCGTTTTTCCCGCTCGCTGTTCGGGAGTGGAATAGTAGAGAGATAGTATGATTGTGGTTCGATGAACCCTCTGCCAAGCACTTAAATGTGAATTGCAGAGTAGTCATGTAGATGATACGACTTCTATAGATGCTCAGACGACCTGGTCCATGAAAGTGATACCACCAAAATGCACCTCTTTCTGTCAAAAGTGTAACGTTTACTCTTTCTGACACGTAAATAATTTCATCGCAGTACTTCAAAAACATGGGACATCACAGCAAAGAAGAGAATTACAACTTAGGGTGGATGCTATCAAAATTTATCCGTTGTCCCTTAAACAGTTTTCCGCTGCTGGCTTTCAAGGTATGCGTATGCTTTTATACGCTTGGTACGCATGGAAATTTATATCTAGATCAGTTAAGCAACGTCAATCAATTTTGTTTTCCACGAACAATGTACCGGAAAACGTGTCGATGCGGCGAGATTTCGTTCGTGTATTACGCATGGTGCGAGAAATATTTGTTTTTCCTGTTTTTATGATAAGTTGTATCCCATTGTTTGCGAAAACGCTCGTAAATAGTCTATCGTTTAGGATTATGCAATAATACAATATTTGTGTATTTTTATAATGTAAGGACGAAAATTTCTGTCAACAGTTTTATATGTCACGGCCAAATTCCGAAATCGACCAGAACGGGAACTGCCGTACCAAGTCGCGAAGTGGCCAATGACGTTTTAAATGGGCCGGCCTGTGTCAAATCTTTCCCTGATTTCAGGATTCGGCCGGTCAGTTCGCGAAAAGGCTGGGACCGATTGGCCAAACTCCGAAGAAAGAAGCAAAGCAGATTTGAATAAACGCTTTCAAATTGTGTAAGTCAGAAAATGCGCAACATCGCTGTAAATTCGCCGGCCAATATCCGATCTTTTCTTGGGTTTGGGAATTTTTTTTAAATACAACAAGCATTCACTTATTACTACAAATTAAGCTTCTATGACATTTGGAATTGCACGCTGTTTTCTTATGTCTGCATTTGCAGTGATTTGTGATGCATTTAGTCGGGCAGTTGCATCCGTTATATTCTTGGCCACTGGTCAATGACTGTAAAGTCGATACGGTATGCAATGGTATTTATTCTTTGGTCAAGGATTCCGGCGTGAACTGTTAACCTTAAAATAAAGTAGTTATCACTTCCTCTTTCACAGAAAAAAATGTAATACATGTAAAACAAGCTTCAAGTGCACTACTGGCAATTAAAATTGCTACACCATGAGTGACTCAGGACGTTTGCAAGACAACAACCATCTGCACGAACAGTTCGACGACGTTTGCACCAGCATGGACGATCAGCTCGGACACCATGGCTGTGGTTACCCTTGACGCTGCATCAGACAGGACGCCTACAATGGTGTACTCAACGACGTACCTGGGTGCACGAATGGCAAAATGTCATTTTTTCGGATGAATCCAGGTTCTGTATACAGCATCGTGATGGTCGCATCCGTCTTTGGCTACATCGCGGTGGACGCACATTGGAAGCGTGTATTCGTCATCGCCATACTGGCGTATCACCCGGCTTGATGTTATGGGGTGCCATTGGTAACACTTCTCGGTCACCTCTTGTTCGCATTGAAGGCACTTTGAACAGTGGACGTTACATTTCACATGTGTTACGACCCGTGGCTCTACCATTCATTCGATCCCTGCGAATCCTTACATTTCAGCAGGATAATGGACGACCGCATGTTGCAGGTCCTGTACGGGCCTTTCTGGATACAGAAAATGTTCAACTGTTGCCCTGGCCAGCAAATTGTCCAGATCTCTCACCAATTGAAAACGTCTGGTCAATGGTGGCCGAGCAACTGGCTCGTTGCAATACGCCAGTAGCTACTCTTGATGAACTGTGGTATCGTGTTAAAGCTGCATGGGCAACTGTACCTTTACACGCCATCCAAGCTCTGTTTGACTGAATGCCCAGGTGTATCAAGGCCATTATTACGGCCAGAGGTGGTTGTTCTGGGTACTGATTTCTCAGGATTTATGCACCCAAACTGCGTGAAAATGTCATTTCTAGTATAATATATTTGTCCAATGAATACCCGTTTATCATCTGCATTTCCTCTTGATGCAGCAATTTCAATGGCCAGTAGTGTATGTTTAGTAAATATATTTCCTACTTAAAGTGGCCAGGGTAGATCTCAAGAGAGGGGGATGGAGGTTTGGGGGGTGGGGGTGGCGGCACATGACCTTTCACGGAATTTCACAAATGGTCGGGCGAAGTGGGAGCAAATAAAAAAAAGCAACTCACGTAATTAACCGACGTTATCTTACACCATCTGAAATATGCGCGAATACCGCCAACAAAAATAGAATAAAACGTAACAGCGCTCATAATTAATGCAATTTGTCACGAAGAACAACAAGGCACAGAAGCAGGACCTTCTCCGAAAAGCGACAGCTAGCAAGTGCACCGCACAGTTAACACTGAAAGTGAGAGAATTGCTGCTTACCGCACATTGGTGCCTCATTACAGTACACAGTGCGATTTAGCCAGGGATTTACCGACGTGTACGCAATTACATAGCGTTTTGGCCAGGAATCTCCGGCCAATTCTCGAAATGGCTGGCCAAAGTCGGATAGACGCCGATTCGTTCAAGTAACCGGACTTTGGCCAATCCTCTCGATCAAAGTGCGAAATGGTCGACCAATTCGCGACCTGGCCGGTCTTCGGAGGAAAGTGTTCTGAGTATCAGAATATTATCAGGAACAGCGATCAAATATTGAAGGAAAAAAAGTGACTACCAAGAATCGAACACGGACCACGGTTTTGATATATTAATGCCTTGCCCTCTCGACTGCCGACTTCGTTCTGCTAAACGTGTAGAATGAAGGATACCATAGCTGCAACATTAAAACACAAAACTTCAGTAATTCGAGCATTATTAACTTTGGACCCCAAATTATATTAATAAAAATGTTCTGTAGATGATCTTTCTATGTGTAGCACTAAAAATATGATTTTCCGTCGTCAGCTTTGACCACGTTTTTTTTCCCCAATAACTAAGTAGTGTCTAGCAAAAATCCGAAATACGTGGTCCTTTCCAGAATGAGATTTTCATTCTGCAGCGGAGTGTGCGCTGATATGAAACTTCCTGGCAGATTAAAACTGTGCGCCCGACCGAGACTCGAACTCGGAACCTTTGCCTTTCGCGGGCAAATGCTCTACCATCTGAGCTACCGAAGCACTACTCACGCCCGGTTCTCACAGCTTTACTTCTGCCAGTATCTCGTCTCCTACCTTCCAAACTCTACAGAAGCTCTCCTGCGAACCATGCAGAACTAGCACTCCTGAAAGAAAGGATATTGCGGAGACATGGCTTAGCCACAGCCTGGGGGATGTTTCCAGAATGAGATTTTCACTCTGCAGCGGAGTGTGCGCTGAAATGAAGCTTCCTGGTAGATTAAAACTGTGTGCCCGACTGAGACTCGAACTCAGGACCTTTGCCTTTCGCGGGCAAGTGCTCCCAGGCTGTGGCTAAGCCATGTCTCCGCAATATCCTTTCTTTCAGGAGTGCTAGTTCTGCATGGTTCGCAGGAGAGCTTCTGTAAAGTTTGGAAGGTAGGATACGGATACTGGCAGAAGTAAAGCTGTGAGTGCCGGGCGTGAGTCGTGCTTCGGTAGCTCAGATGGTAGAGCACTTGCCCGCGAAAGGCAAAGGTCCCGAGTTCGAGTCTCGGTCGGGCACACAGTTTTAATCTGCCAGGAAGTTTCACGTGGTCCTTTATTTTTAATACAGAACGTCCTTGTAAAATTTGATCAAAATCTGTGACCCGCATGTAAGACCCCCTCCCCTCTTAGTGAATCACAGTTCGGATTTCAAAAGAGCCATTCAACTGAGTCAACTGTTTATACATTTACTGAGCACATAGTAAAATCCCTAAATGCTGTAATATCGCAAACTGGGATCTTTTGTGACTTATCGAAAGCATTGGAATATGTCAATCACAATATTGTATTACAGAAGTTTTTATGGAGAACGTAGTTTAGCAAATGGTTGGTTTAGTTGTTGTATAAGGAACAGAATGCAGCAAGTTACACCAGGCTGTCCGAGTGGTATAAAAGGGACGCCACATCATCTGCACCAGGAATTGCAATAGGAGTCCCACTGTGTTCGATCATTAGACCACTACTGTGCTTCCTTTATGTCAGTTATCTGCCATTTTATTTGAATGAGGAGGCAGGCCTGTTTTCAGATGATACAAGCGTTGTTACGGAGCCGAGAAAAGAAGCCTCAACAGAAAAAACAGTAAATGGTATCTCTGTGAAATTTACTGAATGGTTCTTGCGTAAATCAGCTAGCTTTAAACTTACAAAAAAAAAACTGGAGCTCATTCCGTTTTGTAACACTCTAAACTATCCCACCTCTTAGTAATTTTATGTACAAACAAGAAGTAATAAACAGAGTAGTAAACTGTAAGTTCGTAGGTGTGCAAACCGATGAAAAACTGGAAAAGCCGTATAGTAGACATGCTAAAACGATTAGTGCTGCTATTTTGCCATAAGAGTAATTAGCAACTTTCGGTATATAAAATTCAGTAGGTTAACATACTCTTATTTTTCATATTTTCATTAATTCGTATCTTGTACGATAGTATCAGGGGATAACCCGACCCTTCTGCAAAAAATTATCATTGTACAAAAGAAAACAATTAGAATTCCATGTGCCGTTTACCCATGTTCGTCTTGCTGGTATCGCTTTAAGCAGCTAGGAATATTAACCACAGCCTCACGGTAAATTTAATCACTTACAAAAATTGTCAACAAACCACCTACGTTTGAGAGTGACAGATATTCATAAGTGCAGCACTAGAAGGAGATCTTATCTGCATTACTCTTTCATTTAGCTTTGGCACACACAAAGGGGTGAAACATGCAGCTATAAAACTCTGACAGATTGGATAAGTGTTAACAAATGTATGTGAAAGATATTTCTCCCCAACAATTCTTTCTATACAATAGAGGTATTCTTGAACAGACAGTCATTCAAAAATGCTTTATGTGGGCAGCAAGCAGCGATGTAAATGTTACCTTCACACACTTTAAGTTGTATACTAATGTTATACGTTTGTTATGTTGACACGTTGCACATCGTACGGTCTATCGTGAACGTGACCTATGGAACGAGCTAGCTAGTGAACAAACGTCCCCTTAATGTATCCCAGCATCCTCTAGTATGGTAAGAGTAATACTGTCAAGATCATATATTGTATTGTTAAAGTTTATTGCAGTGAACTGCTCACCTGTCATCTTTAATGGCGAAATCGGTTTCACTGACAGTTCATTTTGAGAAGCGCATGGCTAATGCTCCCCGCATATTCTGACGCAATATGCTTATCGATTGTTGAAAATGACTTTTCAGTCGAAACCTGGTTAGTCATTAAAGATGTTATGTGATCATTTGCCGCCAATGATCTTGGTTGACTACTTTTCGTCAGCTTGGGGATACTGTTAAAATGGATTTACGTAAGAGTTAAAGGTGGTTCACACCAGACCACAAATTTAGTCCAATGACGAATTATTTATTATCATTTCTAAATCTTAAAAAAAAGTGGGAAACAGTGTGTTCAGACACAGCTTAGTTAATCAGTGCTGAATGCTATTGTGTGCGCTGCAAGATGATCTAGAAAGCGAAGGCGAACAAAACAAAAAATCTTGGAACGAAGCGTTCCTAGGATGAAGAGGAAAAAATATGAAAATAAACAGAAAGAGTACGTCATTACTAAATTTACTGTTGAGACTAAGTTCAATAAGTCATCACTGTGCTTTTTAAAGGACTTGCAGCTGAAGTTCAAAAAGAATAGTTTCTTACATTAAGAATGTTAGCAGAAGGGCACTAAAAATTCGAAGAGGTCATACTCGCAAAAATAATATCTAGGCGTTGTCATTTATCTAGAGCTGCACACCTTAGCCTGAGAGCAGCGTCGTCACTGCATGAATTTCAGATGTATCATATTGTATGTGTGTGCTCTATACTTGTAAGATTCGACCGTTCGTCTGGTAACGGCATTTTTAATTCTTAAGAGGGTACATTGGAACTAACATGATTGTCTAAAACGTGCATTTAAAAAAGAAAAAGTGGATGAGAAACCTAGATTAATAATTAGTTGGATTCATGGCTGAGCTACGGAATGCCATTTCTTTTTTATATAAAAAAAACGCTTCGCTGTACTGTCAGTTCACTGTCGCACTACTTTTAACAACAGCTTCTGTACCCGTCCAGTGGCGTACCAGTGATGGAGGGTGCTATTCCACAATCTGTTTTACTCTCTAGTGATCTGTGAATGAACGAAGAATACAAGCAATGGAAATAAGATCTTTAACAAGAGCATCTGGCTTTGGACTAAGAAATACAACAGAGACAAAACGAACTGGGTCTTAAAAACATAACTGCACATACGTAGTAGAGAAACACGGAGAGCATGTTAAAAAAAAGAAGGTAAATATAATGCGTAAGATAGTAATGAATAACTGAACAGAAAACAGCAATAGGTAATCCAAAAAAGAGATGGGGAGATCAAACAGCTAACCAACACTACACGCACTGTGAACTACAGGTCGCAACATGCAAACGCCTAACATCTGAAGAAAGCAGAAGAGTTCATCAAACTATGTGGTTAATTAGATTCACGTGAACACGTCCAGCTCCTAACGCACTCGCCAATGGATTGATTTACCGATCATCTGGATCTAGTCCATAGAGAGGATTCGGGATACAGCTCCGTCAGGGGTTTATTTACCCAGTCTAGCAGGCCTAGGGTCCGCTCCAGGAAGTTAAGCACAGAATACACAGCGAGCAGTCGATACAGCTTAGCTCTTGTTTGTACGGTTTAGCTCGAGTTTGTATCGGTGACGCTCGTCACTTCGTGTTCAAGGTAACACCCGACTCAGGCGGTAAGTTGACAGAAGAGCACAGACAGCGTGCCTCTCTTCACAGCCGTTAAGCGTCCTTCGCGTTAATGCTGTGACCACAGGAACACTCTCGGCTTACGCGTAGAGATACTGAAAACTTCAGGTTTTCTTACCTGCTGAGTGCATCTTGAATTTGACCCTTTGAGCTCCGGGGCATCATTTTTTCGTCTGTCAGCAATGCACAAATTAGGAGATCCAAGTCACCTACAAATTAGAAAGCTGTGCTCACCGAAGACGTTGGTTAATTGGCTTCTGAGACTGCGCTCGTCTACCTTCAGCGACTAAAGGGAAGGCGGCGACCCTTGCTCGTTAGCTACAGAAGCGCGATTGCACTCGTCTGGTTTGGAGTCGTGGAGTGAGAATAGACTGCATCACTTCTGTGACGATATCAGGCGCAAATTTCCTGACCCGCATATCAGGGGGTCCGCACGGCCTGTCTGAACAGACCAGGGGTACACTATGAAATACCATGTACCGTCGGTAGCACAGTGTATGGTGGCTTGTGAAATACAGGAATTAATCTAAATTATCTAGTTGCCTCTTCCTCGCTATCATGTCAATCTGTCAGAAACTACCTGGCAGTCAGGTTTCGCGGATTGGAACAGAAGTAATAGTCCGAATTTGATATGCGACTGCCTATTCTACTCCACCATTCTTTAAAAGCGCTCGTAACTATACAACATCTAATAAGAGTACGACAAGTGTTCAAAGAGTTCGGAACTAAAATTTTGCAGACCATTGTGGTAACCTCCTAGGTCTTTTTCGTCTTAAGTCAGCAAATGAAAAGAAATAATCCAAATGGTGAATTCGTTGTTCTGAGATTGTTTCAATGTGGACGATCGTAATACGGTTCCTTACTTCAACTATAACACGAGTGCAGATGTGAAGATAAATGGTTTCTGAATAGAAAGACAACTAAGATCGAATACAGGAAAGGTGTCTTGATCCGACGGCTTTTAGAATACTCATTAGAAGATGTCATAGAATTTGCTCAAGTCGAGCAGCAGTAGGTTGCTCGAACAGTGAGTGGTACCAAGCGATTGGCAGGTCGATCCTGCATTCTAGAAGGGTCGTCTGACAGATGTCAATTGACATACATGTAGTCTTAAAATCCCCTTGCAGTTCCTAAGTAATTATTTATTTTCAAAAAGCTTTCACCCACTATTTTACGCCCTTAGTGGTTAAATTTCCAGAAATGCTGAAACACGTATTTTTTATTTTCTGACTGAGATACCAAATACCAGTTTTCTTAGTTCTAGCTTCAAAACACCCTTCAAGAAAAACCTTTCATCCCCTATTTCAACTCCTTGGCAGTGGAATTTCGGACAGTCCGTTCTTAAAAGATGTCTACGATATAAGATCCACATCCTCTCCAAGCTTCAAGTTTCTATCCTTAGCGGTTTGGGCTGGGCAGTGATGCGTCAGTCATTCAGCCAGCCAGTGAGCCAATCAGAACGTGCCTTTTATATGTAGAAGATGTACCAAGAGGAAATACTGTCAGCAAAAATCCCGAAGAGACCTTGGGAGATTTGCTTTAAAAATTTTACACAATATTGTACCAAATGATCGGAGGGCCATACACTATTTATTTTAATATATGTGGTATATAAATGTGTGTCTAGTAGAAACGTTGTTAGCAAATATCTTGAAAGGTCATGACCGATTTACTTCAAATTTCTATACGTTGCTTTAATAAACATTCGGTTAAACCATTAGACAGATTCTTTCTTCCACATACTTCTTTCCTCCTTACATATCACTTGAAAAAAAAATTGTATACACAGAAGTGTGCTGTTAATTAACTCGCAACCAGTTTTAAGAGGAAAGTAGCATTTATAGCCTATAGAGCTACGATTACAATGCTATCGTCGAATCTTAATCGTCCAAAACTTAGTAATTCTGTCCGCTCACAGATAAAAACTATGTTAAACACTGCCACTGAAGCTACTATCCTGACACAGCCTGCAGCTGGAGAGGTCTCCCCAAAACGGCATCTACCAATGATTCCATTCGGTTTACCCAACCATTTTAAGCGAATTTTTTTCCCAATCGATGCTCCATTTGGAATAACAATTAAGGAAGAGGAAATGGATAGAGAGAGGGGAAAAGAGGAGATGGACAGATAAGAGGGGTGAGGAGGAAATGGAGGAGGATTTGGGGGGAGGAGAAGATGGACAGTGAGAGGAGGAGATGAGGAGGGGTAGGAGATAGACAGAGAGAGACGGAGGAGGAGATTAGGATGTATATACAATCCCACATACACACATCGAAAAAGGCTTTGCATCACCTCGGTTCCGAGAGTTCAGGAATGTGTACAGAAAATTCGAATAGAGATCAACATAATCATTATTTCCGCCCTTCTTATTGCTCATGAACACCAGATATTGCATGTATGCCACCATACAGTGAGACCTTCAGAGGTGGTGGTCCAGATTGCTGTACACATCGGTACCTCTAAGACCCAGTAGCACATCCTCTTGCATTGTTGCATGCCTGTACTCGTCGTGGCATACTATCCACTAGTTCATCAAGGCACTGTTGGTCAAAATTGTGCTACTCCTCAAGGGCAATCCGGCGTAGATCACTCAGAATACCAGGCATGCTCGATAGGGTTCATGTCTGGAGAACATGCTGGCCACACTAGTCGAGCGATGTCGTTATCCTGAAGGAAGTCATTCACGAGATGTGAACGGTGGGAGCGCCAATTGTCTTCCATGAAGGCGAAGGCCTCGCCAATATGCTGGCGATATGGTTGCACTATCGGTCGGAGGATAGCATTCATGTATCGTACAGCCGTTACAGCGCCTTCCGTAACCACCAGCGGCGTACTTCCGCTCCACATAATACCACCCCAAAACAGCAGGGAACCTCCACCTTGCTGTACTCGCTGGACAGTTTGTCTAAGACGTTGAGCCTGACCGGGGTGCCTCCAAACACATCTCCGACACTCGTCGGTGAAAAGAACGTGATTCCAATCCTGAGCGGTCCATCCGCCATTTTTTTGGGCCCATCTGCATTGTGTCGTGGTTGCAAAGATGGACCTCGGCATGGACGTCGGGAGTGAAGCTGCGCGACATGAAGCCTATTCCCACAATTTGAGTCATAACACGACCTCCTGTGTCTGCACGAAAAGTATTATACAACATGGTGGCTTTGCTGTCAGGAGTCCTCCGAGCCATAATCTGTAGGTAGCGGTCATCCACTGCAGTAGTAGGCCTTCGGCGGCCTAAACGAGGCATTTCATGGACAGTTCCTTTCTCTCTGTATCTCCTCCATGTCCGAACAACATCGCTTTGCTTCACTCTGAGTCGCCTGGACACTTCCCTTGCTGAGAGCCCTTCCTGACACAAAGTAAGAATGAGGATGCAATCGAACCGCGGTATTGACCGTCTAGGCATGGTTGAACTATAGACAACACGAGCCTTGTACCACCTCCTTGGTGGAATGACTGAAACTGATCGGCAGTCTGACCCCTTCCGTCTAATAGGCACTGCTCATGCATGGTTGTTCGCATCTTTGGGCGGGTTTAGTGGCATCTCTGAACCGTCGAAGGGACTGTGTCTGTGATACAATATCCACAGTCAACGACTGTCTTCAGGAGTTCCGGGAACCAGGGTGGTGGAAAACTTTTTTTGATGTGTGTATATTTAGCAATTGCGAAGCGTTGTCGGGTTCGCTAGTACTGCATGTAGAGGACGTTCGGAAGCTCCTTGCGACTTTTCGAAGACAATACTGATGTCTAATGAAAAGCTGCATCATTAAGAAACTGTAGCAAAAGCCTGGAGGTCCTGCAGACGATCGACAACTGATGCAAGCGACAGGCCGGCCGCTTTGGCCGAGCAGTTCTAGGCGCTTCAGTCCGGAACGACGCAGCTGCTACGGTCGCAGGTTCGAATCCTCCCCCGGACACGGATGTGTGTGTCTTCAGGTTAGTTATGTTTAAGTAGTTCTAAGTCTAGGGGATTGATGGCCTCAGATGTAAAGTCTCATAGTGCTCAGAGCCATCTGAACCATTTTTTTTTTTTTTTTTTTTTTTTTTGCTAGCAACTGATACTTGACCTCGAACGTAAACAAATGTAACGACTTGTACATAAAAAGGGGTAAAGATCCATAACTACTCTATTACCCTTGTAGCAATAAATTACTGGAAATAACAACATTAAAGTACGTAAGATTAGTTAATCCGAAGCGTTCAAAAGTAGAATAATCGCATACAACTATCTGTAGCAAAAGCAGATTGCAGACTTATTTGTTCATTCATTGCAATAACTATATGGAAAGAATTGGCTTACAAAACGCTCATTCGACCTGTTCTTGAGTAACCCTCATCAGTCTGGGACACTTATTAGGTTGGATTAGTAGAAGCAGTATAGGCAGTCCAAAGGTGTGTGTACACTTTCGAGCCGAGATGATGTGAGGCAGTAGCGCATGTGAACGCAAAGCTCACGAGCGTGCCTTAAAGCATCGTCTCCAATGGTGCGAATGCTAGCGAACGACCGTTCTGATAAGTTGCCAGTGTTCACTGTCTTTCTATTGTGCCTGTGAAGAAGTGTCTGCACTGGAGGAAACGGAGGAAAACACGGCAGAACGAAGGTTGCTGCTTTTTTTTCCCCCACCGCTTAAGTCATCAGCACACAGGTTTCCAATACAACGCTGCTATGATCGCTATGCAATACTATGATAGTTAGCGTGGCGGGAGCGCTGGATTTGGTGAAGCAAGCATAATGGCGTACGTTCAAATGGCTCTGAGCACTGGGTCATCAGTCGCCTAGAACTTAGAACTGATTAAACCTAACTAACCTAAGGGCATGACACACATCCATGTCCGAGGCAGGATTCAAACCTGCGACCGTAGCTGTCGCGCGGTTTCAGACTGAAGCACCTACAACCGCCTGGCCCCTCCGTCCGACATGGCGTAGGGAAAGAAAAAAAATCTAGGTGTCTGAATTTTGACGCAAGCGTGAAACGAGTGGAGGTGGAGCAACTATCTTCGTATTAAAGCGCCAGCGTTTCCCAGTATTATTCCAAAACATTGCACAAATGGCGGCAGATGATGTAGCTAGCTTCTCATTGCAAAGGAGGAGGAAAAATAAATGTCAAAGCTAGTCACTAACGAGCGCACTAACCAGAATAAAGACAAGCATTTACATTCTGGTTCTTAGCAACTGGAGATGGTTATGTTAGCACCTTGTGGTTATAATTCAAGTGCAGCTCGTTAGGGTGGTCAAATGTGGGCTGTAATTATCGTACGGCAGCGGACCTTTGTAGATATGCTAATGCGTTAACGCTGAAACGATTTTCACTAGAAAAATCTAGTCCAATTCTGGCCACCAGGTGCAAATCTGGCGTTGTACAGCGTGTCGTCAACGCATCCGGTGCTCATATTGAACAAATCGTATAAACAGCAGTTAACAATAAAACCGATGTTATGCCTCTCTCATATGTTTGACCTTGTATACACATGTCCCATCACTAACCCAATATACATGGAACCGTTTGCTATACGTCTTCCTTGCATTCACAGCACCAGATTTGCACCTGGTGGCCAAAATTGCAACTCTTTGTTTTTACAGTGTAACCTGTTCGCCATTAACGCATTTGAGTATCCACAAAGTTTTGCCGCCATACGGTAATTACAGCCTGCACTCAATCTCTGCGTTTATCTGCATGTTCATTACAACCACCCAGTACTTGCATTTTGCTGGCTGTTACATCTCAGGCAGTCCTAATTTCTACAGTGCCGTAACATAGACGTTTAAGGATTTGATTGAAGTATGTATAAGAAAGGTAATGTCTACCAAGTACGATAAATGTAATGTAAAAAATATACATGACCTGTGATACAGCTTCTTTAGTCATATCTGCTTCATATATTGTTGGGGGGCAGGTAGTGCGATCAACGGAAAACGATTTTTATTTGTTCAGTTATTACACCAAAAGTTTGTAAAATACACTCCTGGAAATGGAAAAAAGAACACATTGACACCGGTGTGTCAGACCCACCATACTTCTTCCGGACACTGCGAGAGGGCTGTACAAGCAATGATCACACGCACGGCACAGCGGACACACCAGGAACCGCGGTGTTGGCCGTCGAATGGCGCTAGCTTCGCAGCCGTCAGTGTCAGCCAGTTTGCCGTGGCATACGGAGCTCCATCGCAGTCTTTAACACTGGTAGCATGCCGCGACAGCGTGGACGTGAACCGTATGTGCAGTTGACGGGCTTTGATAGAGGGCGTATAGTGGGCATGCGGGAGGCCGGGTGGACGTACCGCCGAATTGCTCAACACGTGGGGCGTGAGGTCTCCACAGTGCATCGATGTTGTCGCCAGTGATCGGCGGAAGGTGCACGTGCCCGTCGACCTGGGACCGGACCGCAGCGACGCACGGATGCACGCCAAGACCGTAGGATCCTACGCAGTGCCGTAGGGGACCGCACCGCCACTTCCCAGCAAATTAGGGACACTGTTGCTCCTGGGGTATCGGCGAGGACCATTCGCAACCGTCTCCATGAAGCTGGGCTACGGTCCCGCACACCGTTAGGCCGTCTTCCGCTCTCGCCCCAACATCGTGCAGCCCGCCTCCAGTGGTGTCGCGACAGGCGTGAATGGAGGGACGAATGGAGACGTGTCGTCTTCAGCGATGAGAGTCGCTTCTGCCTTGGTGCCAATGATGGTCGTATGCGTGTTTGGCGCCTTGCAGGTGAGCGCCACAATCAGGACTGCATACGACCGAGGCACACAGGGCCAACACTCGGCATCATGGTGTGGGGAGCGATCTCCTACACTGGCCGTACACCTCTGGTGATCGTCGAGGGGACACTGAATAGTGCACGGTACATCCAAACCGTCATCGAACCCATCGTTCTACCATTCCTAGACCGGCAAGGGAACTTGCTGTTCCAACAGGACAATGCACGTCCGCATGTTTCCCGCGCCACCCAACGTGCTCTAGAAGGTGTAAGTCAACTACCCTGGCCAGCAAGATCTCCGGATCTGTCCCCCATTGAGCATGTTTGGGACTGGATGAAGCGTCGTCTCACGCGGTCTGCACGTCCAGCACGAACGCTGGTCCAACTGAGGCGCCAGGTGGAAATGGCATGCCAAGCCGTTCCACAGGACTACATCCAGCATCTCTACGATCGTCTCCATGGGAGAATAGCAGCCTGCATTGCTGCGAAAGGTGGATATACACTGTACTAGTGCCGACATTGTGCATGCTCTGTTAGCTGTGTCTATGTGCCTGTGGTTCTGTCAGTGTGATCATGTGATGTATCTGACCCAAGGAATGTGTTAATAAAGTTTCCCCTTCCTGGGACAATGAATTCACGGTGTTCTTATTTCAATTTCCAGGAGTGTAGAAGTGGTGTATCTATTGTGTAGTTAAAGCTACTACAAAAGCTCGAGCTCCTTCAGTCTGTTAAACCAAGTACTGGAACCACCGTCTTCCACAGGTTCTGTGTTGGACTTTTGAGTGCTTCAGCAGCTTCCTAAAAAGCATGTGTCCTTTCGTTAGGCACTTTGCGCTGTGGATTTCTTAAATTCTACAAGAAACTATGATACCTATATTACTCTGTTAGCAACATTACTTTTTTCCTGACCACTCCATCGATCACGTTAAAGGAAACTAGCAGTTCGCGCGCGAGACAGTTGACTGAGACAAAAACGCTGTGTTGCAAGCGCAGAAGCGGCGAGCACTCGATCTTCCTTTGACGGTTCACATCAAGCCCGATAACGAGCGGAACGCAAGCGAGCACCTGCCCAAATGTGAACCGAACACGTTAAAATAGTGTTAATCTACGTCTACATACATACTCCGCAATGCACCATACGGTGCGTGGCGGAGGGTACTCGTACCAGAACTAGCATCTTCCTCCCTGTTCCACTTCCAAACAAACCGTGGGAAATATGACTGCCTATATGCCTCTGTACGAGCCCTAATCTCTCTTATCTTATATTGGTGGTCTTTCCGCGAAATGTAAGTTGGCGGCAGTAAAAATGTACTGCAGTCAGCCTCAAATTTGGTTGTCTAAATTTCCTCAGTAGCGATTCACGAAAATAATGCCTCCTTTCCTCTAGAGACTCCCACCCGAGTTCCTGAAGCAATTCCGTAACACTCGCATGATGATCAAACCTACCAGTAACAAATCTAGCAGCCTGCCTCTCAATTGCTTCTATGTCCTCCCTCAATCCGACCTGATAGGGTGAAAGGGTACAGTACCGCCCGACAATGAAAATAGGTACAACATTCTTCGTTATTCTTGTCGGAACAATATATTTTTGCAATAACTCAATTACACTTAATACACCGAAGCCGGATACCAGTGTAGGAAAGAACGACAATTTATTTGATCAAATGTGCACTCCCACAAAATAAATCGCTACATCCAATTTGGTGAGATCGGCGAAATGAATGAATGTATGGTCGTCTGCTAACCGCAGATAGTGAATGTTCAATATATGATCATCTTTGAGACGGTCCTTCGGTCACCTTTGGTGGAACCAAAGAGATGAAATTTACCTGAGCTTTGAGCGCCTGAAATGTGGCTGACCAATGGATAGCATGGCTCCCCCCACTTCGACAAAGTTACTAGATGACCTGAAGAACGGCCATGTTTCAGCATTCTGGCGCTGGATCTTGTGTTGGTAAGACCTGTCTTAGGTGTGCTCCGTAAAGACAAAAGAGTGGATAGAATGATATGCATGTGGAATACTTAAGAGTAGTTTGGAATAATAATTTCTCTATTTCAGGAACTTTTGTTGGGAGAATTATGTCAGGAAGGTAATATTAAGGGGATCGTAGTAATCTTCGGAAGTGACCAACGGTCACAATGAAACCACGTGTAGCTATAAGATGAAATACTTCCGAGTGCTTAAGTTAAGCCGAATTACTAGCGTGTGTACTATAAGTTGGAAATATTTAAGAAATGGCGTGTGCAGGACTTGACATTAGAGACGAGTACTTCCACGTAGTGAGTACTGTGTGAGTCTCAGTCTGTGTATGAGACAAAGGATAAAGAGAAGTACGCGTCCATGGTATCAGTTGAGGACTCGCGTGTGTGATGAATATGTTCCTAATATTACTTTGCGTGCTATGTTTCCGTGTGACGCTTGATTCAAACTATAATACTCTGAGAGAGAAGCAAGGTGAGTCAGCCGTCTATCCAGCAACGCCACTTGGCTTGCATTGCACAGGAAGACGTGCCTATATCCTCCAGAGTTCGTAGTAGGAAAGGAAAGTTACGAAGTGGGGCAGTGTCGTGTGAAACTGGGATGAATATTAATTGAAGTGGGAAAGCTGAAAGTGTGATTACAACGTTGACTATTCTTGGTGTTGTGTTGTATGTTGCCAGTGTGATGTATTTCATCTAATTTCAGAGGCAGTGGGTTATGCACGTACCTTTTTGTACCGCTCGGTCTGGAGGAAATTATCGTGATGATGGGTGCGAGAGTCGAAGTGTGAGTTAACGAAAAGATCCGCCATCCTATCCAGAAAGTGCACTGTGGTGTTAGATAATTACGAGACCATAAGATAGAGAATCACCAATGTAAAGCCATGCCCACTGGGCGGAGTTAATTGTTGTAGAAAATGTACCGGTGTGTTTAGGTTATAGAGTTTATCGGAATAAAAAAGACAGTGAAAAGAAACAGCTTGGTGGCCTTTTCCTTCGAATATTATGTTGTCATGATATCCAGAATTTGTGTGTGTGCCATTTATATTCAGTGCGATGGCCACGTGTTGATCAAAGCCGTTAGATAAGAAAGAAAATGTGATATTGGCAGTGCCTAGTGAACAGTCAGAGTTGTGTAAATTACTAATAGTCAGATGTGCGTTTCCGTTTCCGTTGCGTAATATTCAAACAGTAGAATAACTTGTAACTTAATTGTGAGTACTAGAGTTGGTTACTCGATAAATGAGTCCACTCGCTTGGCAGACCACTCATCTTGCAGGCCTGACTGCTTGATGCCACAGTATGAGCAAGGCATGTGGGTGCCTCTCAAGGAATCCCAAACGCTCCAGCAGTATTCAAGAGTAAGTCGTATTAGTGTTTTATAAGCGGTCTCCTTTACAGATGAACCACATCTTCCCAAAATTCTACCAATGAACCGAAGACGACTATCCGCCTTCCCCACAACTGCCATTACATGCTTGCCCAACTTCATATCGCTTTGCAATGTTAGGCCCAAATTTTTAATCGACGTGACTGTGTCAAGCGCTACATTGCTAATGGAGTATTCAAACATTACAGTATTCTTTTTCGTATTCAACTGCATTAATTTATATTTATCTATATTTAAAGTTAGTTGCTATTCTATCATCGGCAAACAGCCGCACATTGCTATCCACCCTATCCAAAAGATCATTTATGTTGATAGAAAACAACAGCGGAACTACCACACTTCCCTGGGGCACTCCAGATGATACCTTCACCTCCGATGAACACTCACCTTCGAGGACAACGTACTGGGTTCTATTACTTAAGAAGTTTCCGAGCCACTCACATTGGGAACCAATGGAAATGCAATCTGAAAACAAAGGAAGTAGGTTACATTACGCTTGTTCGCCCACTGCTCGAATACTGCTCAACAGTGTGGGATCCGTACCAGATAGGGTTGATAGAAGAGATAGAGAAGATCCAACGGAGAGCACCGCGCTTCGTTACAGGATGATTTAGTAATCGCGAAAGCATTACGGACCGATAGATAAACTCCAGTGGAAGACTCTGCAGGAGAGACGCTCAGTAGCTCGGTACAGGCTTTTGTTGAAGTTTCGAGAACATGCCTTCACCGAGGAGTCAAGCAGTATATTACTCCCTCCTACGTATATCTCGCAAAGAGACCATGAGGATAAAATCAGAGAGATTAGAGCCCACACAGAAGCATACCGACAGTCCTTCTTTCCATGAGCAAGACGAGACTGGAATAGAGGGGAGAACCGATAGAGCTACTCAGAGAACGCTCCGCCACGGACCGTCAGGTGGCTTGCGGAGTATGGATGTAGATGTAGATGCTCGTACCTTAGCTAGGAGTCTGCAGTGGGGCACCGAGTCAAACGCTTTCCGGAAGTCAAGGAATATGGCATCCGGTTGATACCCTTCATCCGTGGTTCACAAGATATCATGTGAAAAAAGGGCGAGTTGCGTTTTGCAGGAGCGATGCTTTCTAAAGTCGTGGTTATGCATGGACAGTAACTTCTCTGTCTCAAGGAAATTCATTATATTCAAACTGAGTATATGTTGGAGAATACTGCAACAAACCGATGTTAAGGATATTGGTCTATAATTCTGAGGATCCGCCCTTCTACCCCTCTTATATACAGGCATCACCTGTTTTTTTTCCAGTCGCTCGGGACTTTACGTTGGGCAAGAGATTCGCGATAAACGCAAGCTAAGTAAGGAGCCAATGCAGTAGAGTACTCTCTGTAAAACCGAATTGGAATCCCATCAGGACCTGGCGATTAATTTATTTTCAACCCATTCAGCTGCTTCACAGCCCCAGGGATGTCTATCTCTATGTCCTCCATACAGGAATCTGTACGAGACTCAAATGGCGGTATGTTTGTACGATCCTCCTATGTGAAAGATTTCTCAAATGCTAAATTTAAAATTTCAGCTTTTGTTTTGCTGTCTTCCGTTGCCAGGCCAGACTGATCAGTGAGTGACTGGATGGAAGCCTTCGACCCACTTACCGATTTTACGTAAGACCAGAATTTCCTTGTGTTTTCAGCAAGATGTTTTGCTAAGGTATGACGGAGGTAGTGGTTGAATGCTTCGCGCATCGCTCTTTTTACAGCAGCACGAATCCCTACTAACTTTTGCCTGTCCTCATTCTCCGGATCTTTCTTGTACTTCGAGTGCAACTGCCTTTGCTTCCTGAGCATTCTCCTAATTGCGCTGTTAAACCACGGTGGGTCTTTTCCGTCCGTAACCCACTTTTTCGGCTCATACTTGTCCAATGCGTGATTTACAATGTGTTTAAAATTTGCCCTTAATTCTTCCACGTCCCTCGTACCGGAAGTAAATGAAGTCGATTCATTTACTAAGTGGGATGCTAACAACTGCTTATCTGCTCTTTCTAGTAAGAATACTCTCCTAGCCTTCTTGACCAACTTTTTAACTTTCGTAATCATAGTTGTAATGACAACATCATGATCACTAATATCTGCCTCAGCACTGACATTGTCGATGAGGTCTGGTCTGTTCGTGGCTCCAGATATAAAATATTTCCAACTGCAATGGAGAGTGAAGCTTTGACAAAGCCAGCCACTCGTGCTGGGGAAACGTCAGAAAAATAATTAGTTGAACTTCGGCCGAAGAACCCGAGACAGTAGCCAATAGGCAGTTTGTCAACAAGTGGCCACGAAAGCCTTAACGATTTTATAAAATATTTCCATTATGCGTTGGCTGTCGATTTAGATACTCAAGACAGTTTTCGGATAATGTGTTCAAAAGTAATTCAAACGACGGCTTGTCTATACCACCCGTAATGAATCCATAGACATCCCAGTCTATACCAGGTAGGTTGAAGTCGCCTCCGACTAATACAGCATGATCCTGGTACTTCTGCGATACAGAATGTAGACTCCCTTTGAGTGATTTTAGAACTGTCACGGTGGAACCTGGTGGCCGGTAATAACGCTCCACAATCAACTTTATTTCCCCTAGCCCTGTTAGACCTGTGCTCCTGCTCGCCTACCGTAATGATGTAAACCAGGCTGAAGCCGCCTGCTACATAAAAGGGCGCAGAGGTTCTGTGGGACAGCACCGCTCCCTCGACCCCGCAACAGGAGTAGCAATTTATCGAAGTCTAATTCGACCGATACTGGAATATGCGTGCCCTGTATGGGGCTATGCAGCCAGATCGACGATAGATCGCTTACAGAAGGTCCAAAACAGAACGCTAAGACGGGCCTTACACGTCCCCACGCGCTTCCCCGCGGCAGACCTGCACGAAGCTGCAGACATAGAGCCACTAACAACACGATTCCGTGCCATGGCAGAAGCTTTCTACGCCACCGCACGGAATTCCAAAATGAGCTAATAAACACCCTTAGGCAATATGAGCAGATATAAAAGACCGAAGTCGCTACTCCTGCAGTAGCACAAACAGTAAATTGACAACTCTCAAAAAACAGCTACTCACAAAAGCACAGCACTAAAAACAAGACAAAAGAAAAGAGGAGGAAATGTCCAAATCCGACAACAACCTCCACCAACACCCCCCTCTAACAGTAGAGGGCAAAAGAGAGAAGAGAGAGCCGCTGCGTGTTCCAAGCATGCAAACGCTCGCGACCAACGTGGTTCACAGTGTGATCACAAGGGGACCTTCCCATCGCACCCCCCTCAGATTTAGTTATAAGTTGGAACAGTGGATAGGCCTTGAAAAACTGAACACAGATCAATCCAGAAAACAGGAAGGAGTTGTGTGGAATTATGAAAAACATAAGCAAAATATACAAACTGAGTAGTCCATGTGCAAGATATGCAACATCAAGGAGAGTGTGAACTCAGGGGCTCCGTGGTTCCGTGGTTAGAGTGAGCAGCTGCAGAACTAGAGGTCCTTGGTTCAAATCTTCCCTCGAGTGAAAAGTTTAATTTTTTATTTGCAGACAATTATTATCTGTCCGTCCGATGCGAGGTAACTGCACCGTAGTATGGGGACGTTGTATGAAAACGTAAAAAAAAAAAACATGTTTCGACAGAGCACAGGGAAAACTGTGCGACTGTGAAACTGTTGCATTCATTTGTTGCAGTTTATGTGACACTCTTATGTTTTCATCACTTTTTTGGGAGTGATTATCACATCCACAAGTATAGAAGTTAGGTGGGTCGACAACATATTCCTGTCATGTGACGCACTTGCCGTCACCAGTGTCGTATAGAATATATCAGACGTGTTTTTCTGTGGAGGAATCGGTTGACCTATGACCTTGCGATCAAATGTTTTCGGTTCCCATTGGAGAGGCAGGTAAATCACACGGTTTTGCAGTGAGGTCGCAAAACACACTAAACTTATTACAGTGAACAGAGACCAATGAACGAACGGACAGATCATAACTTTGCGAAAATAAACGAAGTAAACGTTTCGCTAGAAGGGCGACATGAACCAAGGACCTCTGATTCCGCAGCCGCTCACGCTAACCAGAGGACCACGGAGCTCCTGGGCCCAGAGCGTCCTTGATGTTGCCTGTCTTGCTCATGGACTTCTCAGTTAGTATATTTTGCTTATTTCTTTCGTAGTTCTACACGACTTCTTCCTGTTTTCTCGATCGATCTGTTTTCAGTTTTTCAAGGCCTATCCACTGTGCCAACTTATAACTAAATCTGAGGGGGGTGCGATGGGGAGCTTCCCTTGTCAGCGATTACACTGCCGCCCTGTTGTGGTCTGTTTATCTTAGGTTCATCGAGTGTACGTTTTACGAAATTCGCTACAGTTTTACAAAGAAACAAAACTTGGGAATTTCCTCGGTTGTTTTAGAGGAAACAAGGCCAGAGAGAGAGAGAGAGAGAGAGAGAGAGAGAGAGAGAGAGAGAGAGAGAGCTGCAGGCAAAAAAGTGGCCAAGGCAAGGAAAGAAATTCACCCATGCTCTGTTACTTAAGGGACTGAGAGCCGATCATTTTCGTAATTATCTCGTCAGGCGATGCTCGCCGCTACTCTACGTAACACTCCCAGTGTGTACATATCTTAACCAGTTTCTCCACAGTATGCTTTAGGAAGCTCGAAAGTGTCACGGAGATGTCCATCCAACTACAGTGGCCTACCCTTCAAAATAAGCGTTGTGCACCTCAACGTTTCCTGTTAAGTTCCAGAGAACTTACATTCTGAGAAGAGTCAGGCGACGTACTTTTTCCTCCCACTGCTATCTCGGACAGCGGTCACGATCAGAAAATTAGAGAAATTGGAGCTCATATGGAGGCTTACGGCACTAGGAAAAGGAGACGGGAGCGGAAGGAGTGATGGTGCTACGGTAAGTAGACTACAAACACAACGTGACTTGCCTAGATACAGAAGATTTGTTAACATGTCATCTGAATATGCGTCCATTGTGTTGGTGTGCCACTGGCTTAGCGTCGGTCCCTGGTCAGAGACTCGGCCAGCCCGGCTTGCCCGGCCGTCGCTGTTTCGCGAATGACTGGCGCCTCCCTAGCCGTCCCCGAGACCGCGCGCGCCGCGTCCTTGACGGCGAGGGTACCGCAGCGCGGCACGCAGAGCCCACGGCTAGGCGGTAGGCGCCCGGCGACACGTGGGAGTGCGCGCCACCCACAGGGAGCCCCACGCAGGGTGATAGATTAAGAAGGTAAACTACGACAGGAGGCTGCGCGCCTGCCTGCCGACGGCCGAGGTGGTGCGCTAGGGGACGTCCCCACTCGGCGACTCGGCCGCGCTGCCCGGGCACCCAGCGAATACTCACTCAGTCTGGTAACATTTCAGAACGGTACGAACACTGCCAGAACTGAAAAACTGTGCGCTTCACAAAAGGCGAAAAAGTACTACTCTATTGCTACTATACTACTGGCCATTAAAATTGCTACACCACGAAGATGACGTGCTACAGACGCGAAATTTAACCGACAGGAAGAAGATCCTGCAATATGCAAATGATAAGCTTTTCAGAGCATTCACACAAGGTTGGCGCCGGTGGCGACACCTACAACGTGCTGACATGAGGAAAGTTTCCAACCGATTTCTCATACACAAACAGCAGTTGACCGGCGTTGCCTGGTGAAACGTTGTTGTGATGCCTCGTGTAAGGAGGAGAAATGCGTACCATAACATTTCCGACTTTGATAGAGGTCGGATTGTAGCCTATCGCGATTGCGGTTTATCGTACCGCGACATTGCTCCTTGCGTTGGTCGAGATCCAGTGAGTGTTAGCAGAATATGGAATCGGAGGATTCAGGAGAGTAATACGGAACGCCTTGCTGGGTCCCAACGGCCTCGTATCACTTGCAGCCGAGATGACAGGCATATTATCCGCATGGCTATAACGGATCGTGCATCCACGTCTCGATCCGTGAGTCAACAGATAGGGACGTTTGCAAGACAACAACCATTTGCACGAACAGTTCGACGACGTTAGCAGCAGCATCGACTATCAGCTCGGAGACTATGGCTGCGGTTACCCTTGACGCTGCATCACAGGTTCGTTGTTGAGTACACCATCGCAGGCGCTCTTCTCTGAGTGCACGAATGGCAAAACGTCATTTTTTTCGGATGAATCCAGCTTCTGTTTCCAGCATCATGATCGTCGCATCCCGAAATCGCGGTGAATGCACAATGGATGCGTGTGTTCGTCATCGCCATACTGACATATCACCCGGCGTGATGGTATGGTATGCCATTGGTTACACGTCTCGGTCACCTCTTGTTCACATTGACGGCACTTTGAACAGTGGACGTTACATACCAGTCGTGTTACGAGCCGTGGCTTTACCTTGATTCGATCCCTGCGAACCCCTACATTTCAGCAGGATAAAGCACGACAGCCTGCTGCAGGTTCTCTAAGAACCTTTCTGGATACAGAAAATGTTCGACTCCTGTCCTGGCCATCACATTCTCCAGATCTCTCACCAATTGAAAACGTCTGGTCAATGGTGGCCGAGCAACTGGTTCGTCACAATACGCCAGTCACTGCTCTTGATGAACTGTGGTATCGTGTTGAAGCTGTATGGGCAGATGTACCTGTACACGCCATCCAAGCTCTGTTTGACTCAATGCCCAGGCGTATCAAGGACGTCATTACGGCCAGAGGTGGTTGGTCTGCGTACTGATTTCTCAGGATCTATGCACCCAAATAGCGTGAAAATGCAATCAAATGTCTAATGAATACCTATTTATCATCTGCATTCCTTCTCGGTGTAGCAATTTTAACGGCCAGTAGTGTATATCAGTCAGTCACAACTGTGATCATTGAACTCGGACAAATACTTGGGTAAACTAATAAATTTTTATTTAACCATGAAAACAGGTTGCCTATCAGTCAGCCATCGATGATGTGACATGAGTACTAGAAATACGTGGGTGCTAGAAATTACAGGAATCAGTTAGAAGAAATACTTATTTATCGAGGTTTAAGACCAGGGAGTGGAACTTCCCTGGCAGATTAAAACTGTGTGCCGGACCGAGACTCGAACTCGGAACCTTTGCCTTTCGCGGGCAAGTGCTCTTCGCAGGAAAGCTGCTGTGAAATTTGGAAGGTAAGAGACGAGGTACTGGCGGAAGTAAAGCTGTGAGGACGGGGCGTGAATCGTGCTTGCGTAGTTCAGATCGCAGGCACGGTAGCTGAGCGTGTTCGGTCAGAGGGTTTAGTTACCCGCTGTACTAAAAAAAGTAGACGGATCAATGAACAACCTGAACGAGTGTCATACGTCCGCCACGAAAAAATTCAACGAACAATATATAGAACAAAAATGATATAAAAAAGATGGTAGAGCACTTGCCCGCAAAAGGCAAAGGTCCTGAGTACGAGTCTCGGTCTGGCACACAGTTTTAACATGCCAGGGAAGTTTCATAACAGCGCACACTCCGCTGCAAAGTGAAAATCTCATTCTGGAAGGGAGTGGACTTTCGTCTAGTCTTTTTAACACCTGCATTGACTAGATTCTTCGTAAATGGAAATCTAAAGTAAATAGTGGCTTAAGATAGAGCATCATGACTACCCGAATGTTATTATCTTTGCAGATGTTTTCGTTGTTAGTCAAAAGAATAAAATGACCTCCAAAGATACCAACTGAACAAAACAGACACGGAATACAATTGAAAAGTTTCTAATAATATAACGAAAACAGTATCATTCCGAGGAAATTACCAAGTCAGTTCAAAAGTTGTTTTAGATAATTCAGTTGTAGAACAAGTCTCTCCAATCTCCAGCTAAGGTTGTTGCGATAGACTAAGGTGACAAACGCCATGGGATGGCGATGTACAGATAGTTCTTCCAATCCATCTGTGGCGTACAGCAAACCAGTGCTTAAGAGTAGTACTCGCTCCTGTGAACGGGAACGCGTTATGCAGGTCTTAGTCACCCACGCCCATCTAGGAAGTTTTTACTGAGTTTAACGATGGCGATGTTCGCCTGATGTATTCGACGATGCCCTTTGTCTACACTGTCTACAGGATCGTTCTACGAAATATCAAATTAAGAGCAACCTAAAGATGCCTAAATAAGGTGAAACGCGTAGTTGGAAAATAAAAAACTAAAATTGCAACGAAGACTGTTTTCAACCAATACTACATACAGATAGTGGTACTGTCACGTACACAAGGCATGAATAGACGTTGCATTGGCGGAGCTGTCATTTCCGCTAAGGTGATTCATGTGAGAAGGTTTTCGACGGGAATTACCAGACTTTGAACGCCGAATGGTAGTTGGAGCTAATGGCATGGGACAGTCCATTTCGGAAATAGTTAGGGAATTCAATGTTACCTCTCACAGTGGATAACATAGTGGTCGACGGCCTCTACTTAACGACCGAGAGCAGTGTAATTTGCGATGAGTTGTCAGTGCTAACAGACAAGCAACACTGCGTGAAACAACTGCAGAAATTAATGTGAGAGGTACGACGAACGAATCAGTTAAGACAGTGCGTCGAAACTTGGGGTTAATGG
The DNA here is from genome assembly GCF_023897955.1 of Schistocerca gregaria. Taxonomy (NCBI): domain Eukaryota; kingdom Metazoa; phylum Arthropoda; class Insecta; order Orthoptera; family Acrididae; genus Schistocerca; species Schistocerca gregaria. The sequence goes on from NC_064921.1 coordinate 1,004,306,698, forward strand.
GCTGTATCAGAAAGGACAGACTGGAGCCCCTTTGTTGACAGCACGACATCGCCTACAGCGACTCTCTTGGACTCGTGATCATATCAGTTGGATCCTAGATGACAGCGAAACCAAATCCTGGTCACATCAGCACCGGTTTCAGTTGGTAAGAGTTGATGCTAGAGTTGGAATGGGGCGCAGACCACACGAAGTCATGGAACTAAGTTATCAGCAAGACACTGTGGAAGCTGGTGATGGTTCTGCAACGGTGTGGGCTGTGATTACATGGAACGGACTGGGTTTGATGAAACTTAACCATCATTGACTGGAAACGGTTACTTTCGGCTACTTTGAGACTACTGGCAGCCATTCATGGAATTCATCCATTTTGTGGATGATACTGCTCCGTTTCACGAGGCCAAATTTGTTGGCGACTGGTCTGAAGGACATTCTGAACGATTCAAGAGAATGATTTGGCGACTCAGATCGCCCAACATGAATCCCACTGAACATTTGAGACATAATCGAGAGATCAGTTGGTGCACAAACTTGTCCACCGGCAACACTTTTGCAGTTATGGACGTCTATAGAGCTAGCATGGCTCAATATTTCTCCAGGGGACTTCCAAAGAATTGTTAAGTCCATGCTGCACTACGCCTCGCAAAACAGTCCTACACGATATTGGGAGGTATCCCAGGACCTCTGTCACCTCAGAGTAAAGTAAAAAACGATTTACGATAGTGAATGAAGAGTACATGAATGTTGTGCTGTTCACAGATGATACAGTTATTATTCAAACGAAAAACATGATCTCCAAAGACGGCAGCTGAACGAAATATGCACGGAATGCACTTCAGAAGTTTCGGCGAGTATAACGAAAACGTCATTCCGAGGAAAATATCCAGTCAGATAAAATATTGTTTTAGGTAATTCGGTTTTATAACAAGTCTTTCTGATTTCCTACTTAGACTGTGATATAAGTTCGATTTTGACTTTGATATTGAAAATAAAATGTACAAATTCCAAGCTGTCTGTGGTACCATTACCGAAATATTTGGCCACGAAATACAGACAGAGACCACCTAGAAATTCTGTAAAGCTATGGCGAAAGCTAAGTTATCACAAAAGACACAAAACACAAAATGTAAGCAGCAGAAATGACGTTCTCGAAGAGGACGAAGGGCTGCACGAGGCGACACATGATTAGAAACAAACATTAGAAGAGAACTAAATATTTTGATCGTGACAAAATGCCTGTTGGCTTCTGTCTGGGGTTCTTCATCCGAAGTTTGTTCGATGACTTTTCTCACGATTCGCCAGGATAAGTGGAAGTCATTATGGTAGTTACTCTCTCCATTGCTGGTGGCGGAGTGCAGTATAGGGTGAAGCTTTGACTTGTGCTGGCGAAACGTCAGAAAAATCATCAAACAAACGTTGCCCGAAGAACCCGAGACAGAACCTAACAGACAATTTGTCAAAAAAGGGCCACAAAAGCCTCAATAATTTGTATTTTCAGCATGAACGAAAAAAACTCGAAAGAGTTTCCCTAGAAGATCATAAATACAAGCCGAATGGGAAAAATTAATATAAAAATAACTCAGAAAAAGACGAAAATGATTTAGTTGCGTGGTGGTGGTGGTGGTGGTGATATAAAACGACCACGTATGCTCAGCCGTATCTGTAGCAAACGGCAGACTTCTGTTCACTGGCTAGGACACTAGGAAACTCCAATTAGTCTATACAGGAGACTGGTTACAAAACACATCTGCATCCCACCAGAGAATACTGCTCAAGTGTGTGGTATACGTGCGAAATACCACTAACAGTGGATATTTAACGAGTACAAGGGAGGAGAGCACAAGTGACCACTGGTTGGCCACGGAGAGTCTGGAAAAAACGGAACTGACAGACTCTCATAGATGAAGCATATCTATCTCGCGAAAGCCACTTACGAACGTGCTGGAATCAGCTTTAAGTGAAAAATCTATAAATATTCTAAACGCGCTGTGTATCATCAAATTAATTAAAAACAATTTGATCGCAACCGATATTAACTTCTGACCGGTTTCGGCTTTTTAATTATGGGCCATCATCAGAGTTGGCACCAAATAGAAAACAAATCTTATAAATGTATCTCGTTATTCTAATAGTTGTGACCCCTGCTGTCACAGGCCATCCCCGTTTTCAAGAAGGGACGTCGAACAGATGTGCAGAACTATAGACCTATATCTCTAACGTCGATCAGTTGTAGAAGTTTGGAACACGTATTATGTTAGAGTGTAATGACTTTTCTGGAGACTAGAAATCTACTCTGTAGGAATCAGCATGGGTTTCGAAAAAGACGGTCGTGTGAAACCCAGCTCGCGCTATTCGTCCACGACACTCACAGGGCCTTAGACACGGGTTCACAGGTAGATGCCGAGTTTCTTGACTTCCGCAAGGCGTTAGATACAGTTCCCCACAGTCGTTTAATGAACAAAGTAAGAGCATATGGACTATCAGACCAATTGTGTGATTGGATTGAGGAGTTCCTAGACAACAGAACGCAGCATGTCATTCTCAATGGAGAGAAGTCTTCCGAAGTAAGTGAGATTTCAGGTGTGCCGCAGGGGAGTGTCATAGGACAGTTGCTATTCACAATATATATAAATGACCTGTTAGATGACATCGGAAGTTCACTGAGGCTTTTTGCAGATGAGGCTGTGGTGTATCGAGAGGTTGTAACAATGGAAAATTGAACTGAAATGCAGGAGGATCTGCAGCGAATTGACGCATGGTGCAGGGAATGGCAATTGAATCTCAATGTAGACAAGTGTAATGTGCTGTGAATACATAGGAAGAAAGATCCTTCATCATTTAGCTACAAGCAGGTCAGCAACTGGAAGCAGTTAATTCCGTAAATTATCTGGGAGTACGCATTAAGAGTGATTTAAAATGGAATGATCATATGAAGTTGATCGCCGGTAAAGCAGATGCCAGACTGAGATTCACTGGAAGAATCCTAAGGAAATGCAATCCGACAACAAAGGAAGTAGGTTACAGTACGCTTGTTCGCCCAATGCTTGAATACTGCTCAGCAGTGTGGGATCCGTACCAGATAGGGTCGATAGAAGAGATAGAGAAGATCCAACGGAGAGCACCGCGCTTCGTTACAGGATTATTTAGTAATCGCGAAAGCGTTACGGAGATGATAAACTCCAGTGGAAGACTTTGCAGGAGAGACGTTCAGTAGCTCGGTACGGGCTTTTGTTGAAGTTTCGAGAACAGACCTTCACCGAAGATTCAAGCAGTATATTGCTCCCTCCTACGTATATCTCGCGAAGAGACCGTGAGGATAAAATCAGAGAGATTAGAGCTCACTCAGAAGCATACCGACAATCCTTTCCACGAACAATACGAGACTGGAATAGAAGGGAGAACCGATAGAGGTACTCAGGGTACCCTCCGCTACGCACCGTCAGGTGGCTTGCGGAGTATGGATGTAAATGTAGATGCAGTAGATATAAAACGTAGAACAGTCGTAGAAATATTAGTTTATAATACCAGTAATGTCAACGATTTTACAAATGACATGTATACGATTTTGTCATAATTTCTACATTTGTACTGCTGTTCTGAAGACATTTTTTATTAAAAGCTCCAAATGTTTCTAAATTATTTGTAACAACTCGTTCCCTCTTGTGAACAAAGACGTGGCTAAACTAGCGCCACTTCTGTGAACAACGCCCCCTTTTACCTTTGAAGAGTGATATCGACTTCCAGTGTTAAACAAGCGTCAAGCATATCTTTGACAACTGACAGACATAGGAAACTGGATGTCTCTATGGAAACGGCGTTCTAGTAATACATTATTAAAGGCACCAAGCGATGGCACACACATTCAACGATGCATTTAGCTTTCTTCTAGTGTTTTTAAGACTTTAAATAACTGACTGCTATTACAAATAAATCAGTATGTATACGTTTGGTGTTAATACGCTTTACATTTTGTTTTATTATGAATAAATAGTAGTAGCTATAGAATTAGGGATCTAATAGTGCTAATTATTTCCTTAGACGACGCTCTGGTCCTCAGTTAACGAATTACACTACATTTTATGAGGCTGTAGGTAACATAGATTATCAACCATAAATTAATATAAACTCATTTCTTGATTAGTTAAATTTAAAAGACAAATATTCAAAAATGGTCACTCAAAACGATATGTAAGTCGTTCCCCTCTGGCTGACAGCGATGTCTTACGGTCTGGAGCGCTCTCACCCTCCCCGTTTGGCTACAGGCAACTTTTACACCAGCCCTGTTGATAGTCTGTACGCTGAAGCTGCTGAACTACCACTGTCCTACCACCGTGACTTTCTCCTCAACATGTGTGCATGTCGTTTGTCTGCCATGCATGGCCACCCTCCTATGCCCCCTTCTTCGATGATTTCTTTGATCGTCAGTATGGGGCTTGTCCCTCTTCTCTGTTATCTCCTGGAGTCCGCTTTGGCCACTCGCTACGGCGGCTTAATTTCACGGTACCTGCAACCTTCCCAGTGGGTGTGAACCATTCACCACCTTGGCTTCGTGAAGCAGCCCGTGTTAACCTTGGACTTCATTCGCTTCCTAAGGACACTACTCCAGACTCGATCTGTCGCCTTCAGTTTCACGACCTTCGCACGGAATTTCCTGATAGTACCTCTGTACACACTGAGGGTTCTCGGACTGACCGTGGGGTCGGGTGTGCCTTCGTCATTGACACCCGCATCTTTCGATGTGGGCTTCCAGCACATTCCTCAGTATTTACAGCCGAGCTTGTGGCCTCCTACCAGGTCGCGGAGTGTATCCGGCGACACAGCCTTCCCTATTTGTGTCCTCTGCTCAGACTCCCTCAGCGCCCTCCAAAGTCTCTGGGCGCTGTACACTGCTCATCCCTTACTGCAGCGAGTCCAGGGAAACTGTCACTTGCTCTCTCTTGGTGGAGCCAATGTCATGTTTCTGCCGGTCCCTGGTCACGCCTGTATGCCAGCAAACGAGCCTGCTGACGCTGCTGCCAAGGCCGCAGTCCTCGTACCTCAGTCCGCGAGTCCCTATATTCCCTCCGCTGATCTCTGCGTTGCCGTCTGTCAGGTGGTGGCGTCACTTTGGCATCGCCAATGGTCCTTCCTTCACGGAAATAAGCTTCGGCTTATTGAGCCTCTCCCGGCGACTTGGAAGACCTCCTCTCGGCCCTCCCGCCGAGAGGAGATTATTTTTACTCTGCTGTGCATTGGGCACTACCTTTTTAGCCATCGTCATTTGCTCAGCGGCGCTACCCCGCCACTTTGTACGCATTACTCCCAAATATATATATATATATATATATATATATATATATATATATATATATATATATATATATCCCAAAAAAACAGACACCACATCCATGAACCATGGACCTTGCCGTTGGTGGGGAGGCTTGCGTGCCTCAGCGATACAGATGGCCGTACCGTAGGTGCAACCACAACGGAGGGGTATCTGTTGAGAGGCCAGACAAACATGTGGTTCCTGAAGAGGGGCAGCAGCCTTTTCAGTAGTTGCAGGGGCAACAGTCTGGATGATTGACTGATCTGGCCATGCAACATTAACCAAAACGGCCTTGCTGTGCTGGTACTGCGAACGGCTGAAAGCAAGGGGAAACTACAGCCGTAATTTTTCCCGAGGACATGCAGCTTTACTGTATGATTAAATGATGATGGCGTCCTCTTGGGTAAAATATTCCGGAGGTAAAATAGTCCCCCATTCGGATCTCCGGGCGGGGACTACTCAAGAGGATGTCGTTATCAGGAGAAAGAAAACTGGCGTTCTACGGATCGGAGCGTAGAATGTCAGATCCCTTAATCGGGCAGGTAGGTTACAAAATTTAAAAAGGGAAGTGAAGTTCGGTGGCAGGAGGAACAAGACTTTTGGTCAGGTGACTACAGGGTTATAAAAACAAAATCAAATAGGGGTAATGCAGAAGTAGGTTTAATAATGAATAGGAAAATAGGAATGCGGGTAAGCTACTACAAACAGCATAGTGAACGCATTATTGTGGCCAAGATAGATACGAAGCCCACACCTACTACAGTAGTACAAGTTTATATGCCAACTAGCTCTGCAGATGACGAAGAAATTGAAGAAATGTACGATGAAATAAAAGAAATTATTCAGATAGTGAAGGGAGACGAAAATTTATTGTCATGGGTGACTGGAATTCGAGTGTAGGAAAAGGGAGAGAAGGAAACATAGTAGGTGAATATGGATTGGGGCTAAGAAATGAAAGAGGAAGCCGCCTAGTAGAACTTTGAACAGAGCACAAATTAATCATAGCTAACACTTGGTTTAAGAATCATGAAAGAAGGTTGTATACATGGAAGAACCCTGGAGATACTAAAAGGTATCAGATAGATTATATAATGGTAAGACAGAGATTTAGGAATCAGGTTTTAAGTTGTAAGACATTTCCAGGGGCAGATGTGGACTCTGACCACAATCTATTGGTTATGAGCTGTAGATTAAAACTGAAGTAACTGCAAAAATGTGGGAAATTAAGGAGATGGGACCTGGATAAACTGAAAGAACCAGAGGTTGTACAGAGTTTCAGGGAGGGCATAAGGGAAGAATTGACAAGAATGGGGGAAAGAAATACAGTAGAAGAAGAATGGGTAGCTCTGAGGGATGAAGTAGTGAAGGCAGCAGAGGATAAAGTAGGTAAAAAGATGAGGGCTGCTAGAAATCCTTGGGTAACAGAAGAAATATTGAATTTAATTGATGAAAGGAGAAAATATAAAAATGCAGTAAATGAAGCAGGCAAAAAGGAATACAAACGTCTCAAAAATGAGATCGACAGGAAGTGCAAAATGGCTAAACAGGGATGGCTAGAGGACAAATGTAAGGATGTAGAGGCTTATCTCACTAGGGGTAAGATAGATACTGCCTACAGGAAAATTAAAGAGACCTTTGGAGAGAAGAGAACCACGTGTATGAATATCAAGAGCTCAGATGGCAACCCAGTTCTAAGCAAAGAAGGGAAGGCAGAAAGGTGGAAGGAGTATATAGAAGGTTTATACAAGGGTGATGTACTTGAGGACAATATTATGGAAATGGAAGAGGGTGTAGATGAAGACGAAATGGGAGATACGATACTGCGTGAAGAGTTTGACAGAGCACTGAAAGACCTGAGTCGAAACAAGGCCCCCGGAGTAGACAACATTCCATTAGAACTACTGACGGCCTTGGGAGAGCCAGTCATGACAAAACTCTACCAGCTGGTGAGCAAGATGTATGAGACAGGCGAAATACCCTCAGACTTCAAGAAGAATATAACAATTCCAATCCCAAAGAAAGCAGGTGCTGACAGATGTGAAAATTACCGAACTATCAGTTTAATAAGTCACAGCTGCAAAATACTAACTCGAATTCTTTACAGACGAATGGAAATACTGGTAGATGCGGACCTTGGGGAGGATCAGTTTGGATTTCGTAGAAATGTTGGAACACGTGAGGCAATACTGACCTTACGACTTATCTTAGAAGAAAGATGAAGAAAAGGCAAACCTACGTTTCTAGCATTTGTAGACTTAGAGAAAGCTTTTGACAATGTTGACTGGAATAATCTTTTTCAGATTCTAAAGGTGGCAGGGGTAAAATACAGGGAGCGAAAGACTATTTACAATTTGTACAGAAACCAGATGACAGTCATAAGAGTCGAGGGGCATGAAAGGGAAACAGTGGTTGGGAAAGGAGTGAGACAGGGTTGTAGCCTCTCCCCGATGTTATTCAATCTGTATATTGAGCAAGCTGTAAAGGAAACAAAAGAAAAATTTGGAGTAGGTATTAAAATTCATGGAGAAGAAGTAAAAACATTGAGGTTCGCCGATGACATTGTAATTCTGTCAGAGACGGCAAAGGACTTGGAAGAGCAGTTGAACGGAATGGACAGTGTCTTGAAAGGAGGATATAAGATGAACATCAACAAAAGCAAAACGAGGATAATGGAATGTAGTCAAATTAAATCGGGTGATGCTGAGGGAATTAGATTAGGAAATGAGACACTTAAAGTAGTAAAGGAGTTTTGCTATTTGGGGAGCAAAATAACTGATGATGGTCGAAGTAGAGAGGATATAAAATGTAGACTGGCAATGGCAAGGAAAGCGTTTCTGAAGAAGAGAAATTTGTTAACATCGAATATAGATTTATGTATCAGGAAGTCGTTTCTGAAAGTATTTGTTTGGAGTGTAGCCAAGTATGGAAGTGAAACATGGACGATAACTAGTTTGGACAAGAAGAGAATAGAAGCGTTCGAAATGTGGTACTACGGAAGAATACTGAAGATAAGGTGGATAGATCACGTAACTAATGAGGAGGTATTGAATAGGATTGGGGAGAAGAGAAGTTTGTGGCACAACTTGACTAGAAGAAGGGATCGGTTGGTAGGACATGTTTTGAGGCATCAAGGGATCACAAATTTAGCATTGGAGGGCAGCGTGGAGGGTAAAAATCGTAGAGGAAGACCGAGAGATGAGTACACTAAGCAGATTCAGAAGGATGTAGGTTGCAGTAGGTACTGGGAGATGAAGCAGCTTGCACAGGATAGAGTAGCAAGGAGAGCTGCATCAAACCAGTCTCAGGACTGAAGACAACAACAACAACAACAACAACAACAACAACAACATCCATATATATATATATATAGTTATATATATATATATATATATATATATATATATATATATATATATATATATATATATATATATATATATATATATAGTTCTGACAATACCGGCCATGACCTCCTCCTGTGCGGATGCACATATATTCCCCGAACTCTTAAGGGACTCGGTAAGAAAGTCTTCCACGAATAATGAGTGTGTTTGGGTGGGACACTACGAATGTAGTGTGTGGACATAAAAGGTGAGAATGCGGGTCTCGCGGGAGGCGTGCTCGATATAGTTCCTTTAGTCGCACTATCCTCTGTGCCCTAGGTGGCTCAGATGGACGCCGACACGATAGCTCAGCGTGTTCGGTCAGAGAGGTGGTTGGCTTCTGTAATAAAAAAAGTGGAAAGATCAACAAACGAGCTTCATCAGATGTCATGTGACGTCCGCAACGACCAAACAGAAAGATCAACAACGAACCAAAAAAAAAAAAGAAAATGGATAGAGCTTCTGCCATGTAAGCAGGAGATACCGGGTCCGAGTCCCGGTCGGGGCACACAGTTTCACGTGCCACCGTTGTTGATATATCAACTCCCGTCAAGAGCTGACTGTGTTAAATTAATTCTAAATTCAAATTTTAAACGTCCGCCACTTCCTGCTGGAATGCCCTTTTTTTTTTAACAATTAACATTCCATCTTGGGTCTGCCGTCTGATTTATCAGCCATTTTACTTTTTATCCGCCGAAGCAATATGACGAAGGCCATTTAATTTTTAGTTTTGGACCTCCATTTTTGTATGGTGTTTTTGTAGCCCTTCTTCCACTTGCCTGTTTTTAGCTGTCTCCTCTCCACGGGGACTGGCGTATAGTCGTTTCCCCTCATCTCTGTGTTAGTTTTGTCTCGAGCGCGTATGAACCCAGTTGTTTTTTGCGCCCTAAAGCAGAAGAAACAAAACAAAATCTGATTCATTTCCTCGACCACCTTTGGAATACAATAAAGCAACGATTCTGCGTGATACAGATTTAACGAGTGATTGGTATGTCTTGGAGGTGAGTGGCTCTAGATGTCTACGCACATGTCACGCAATTCCCGTAAATTATGGACCGCTGGTTTTTGGGTTCTGAGCTGGCGCCTAGAAGCGTGACTGTCATGCTACCCAAATCACGGTAGAAAGATTCTCGTTTTTTATCACGAATAATTATGCTTCTAGAAGATAACGTCGCCTTCGGGGAAGTCATCAAGCATGAAGCCATGCAGGAGGTCTGCAGTAATGTCCATGTAGTGCACAGCTATCATGGTACCTTCGATTACTGCCAAAGATACCATGTAAGCGCAAGAGAAGGTCCCCTCTCCCCCCTCGCCCGTCATAGCATAATATCACCCCCATCGGCCTGCATCAGTGGCATCGTGACATGTTTCGAGACGCCCGTTCTGGGTGACGGTGTATTCGGCCCCGACCACCTACCTTGTGTAACAATAAACGTGAGTCATCCGAACAGACAACACTTTGCTACTGATCCCCGTTTCAGTCTCGCTGGTATTGTCCCCACTGAAATCGTAATTTGTTACATCACTGGGTGAAGATGTGTAGGTCGCAATGTGCGACAATACACGATGTGCTCCGCAACACTTGGGGCAGCAGCAGCATTGTACGCTGTCGGCAGATCTGCCACAAGTCACCACCAGTCCTGCTTTACTGAGAAGACAAGTCTGCGAACGCTATGTTCCGTTATGAGGTATGGACGTCCAACACACTGATGAAATCTTCTCGGGCTTCCATTCGGGTAGCTGCGTCGAAAATCCGCGACGTTTCAAGCCCGAGAAGATGTCACCAGCAGTGTACACCGGGAAAGCCTATATTCACATTTGTTCAAAACACTGTCTTCTACTTATAGTTCCATAGCTTCAGCCAGTTTCCACAGATGCTCACGTCAGCTCGCTTATACACGGTGGTCAGAATCAGTCTGAGAAACGTGTAAGGGTATTGCAGGGTGGGTTGTGCTGCGAATTGTGAAGCAAATGTTCGATGCGTTGCGCGGTTTCCGATTTAGTTAGCATTGGCGTTAGCCAGTCAGGTCGTCGCGCGCGTAAATGCAAGCCCCGCAATAAAATGCGGAAATGCACATACATTTGTGAGTCCGTGAGTCACCACGTGTTCAGTCTCATTATTGATGATGATGATGACCCAAGCTCAGAGGAGCGTAGGGGACGATGGGGGAGACCCACACCGCTGATCTTCCTCCGACCGTAATGGGGATGAATGATGATGATGACGACGACACAACACCCAGTTATCTCGAGGCAGGGAAAATCCCTGACAAAGCCCCCCCTCCCCCCCCCCCCCCCCCCCCCCCCCCCCCCCCCCCCCCCCCCCCCCGGAAACGAGAACGCTACCGCAAGACCGCGATCTGCAGACTGAAGCAGCCCCATTACTAGTTAAAATTTGCCTTTTTCGGAACTGATAAATTTAATGTAGCTGAGCAAAAGGTGTGTGTGTGTGTGTGTGTGTGTGTGTGTGTGTGTGTGTGTGTGTGTGTGTGTGTGTGCGTGCGTATGAGCGCCGTGCACCAGACTCACAACGATGAGCTCATGTTCTTCACCCAGAACTATTAACCGCAGTCTTATAAATGAAGCGTAATTTCACGCCATTGAACGATCTGATAAGGTAAACAACTTTCATTTAATCATACCAACACTCCCCCCCAAAGAGGCAAAACCTTCCTACCTGTTAACACCGGCATGTCACCTTCATGGGCAGCGTACTGCCTTTTTACGTCCATGTAACGTACTATACTGTACTTTACGATATTACAGTGCCTGTCCGACGGAACGCTGCATTGTTCTTATCATATGCATTGCAGTATCGTATTTGTCCGCCGATACCGGGCAGCGATTTACAATTAAAATGCCCTCCCCAGTACAGGAATTACGTAACGTGTGTACGAGGCACAGCTGTGACGCAGAACGACGGCATATGGAAGTTTGGGTTTGGCTGTGAGTCTTCACGGTTAGCTAAAGCAGTTAAGGCGACCGCTAGCGTAAAGCGGCAAATAAGGGTTAGTACCGCTTGGCCACAAATTTACATCCAATCTCAGTTGATCCATCATGGCCAGGGACATCGGCTTGTTAAGTAATTGTCAATGTCAATAAATTCAGCAACAGCCGTGTACTTTAAGGTATTATTTTATTATCAAGGCAGCCAGTTTCGGCAATTCATTATGCCATCTTCAGGCCCAATATGCTTCTATCCAAATAAACGAACTTGTCGTCCAGCGCCATAAATCACTGGATGTCGTGCACTCAATCGTTATACAATTGCTACATTCGAAGACGTGACAGCAACTGAGTTGTGTTGTATAACGACTGAATATACAATATACAGTGATTTATGGCGCTATACGACAAGTTCGTTTATTTGGATAGAAGCATGTGGGGCCTGAAGATGGCATAATGAATTGCCGAAACTGGTTGCCTAGACAAAAATAAAATACCTTAAAATTCACGGCTTTTGGTGAATTTGACATTGACAACAAATTTACATTCATTCCCTTAAACAGTTTATGTATTATACATGTATTATACATGACATTAATTGTGGCCAGGGCCAACATACTGTTTTAATCCTGATGGTTTTAGTTATCTGTGCGTTTTATGTTAAAAAAATGTATTTACATAAGAAAGAAATTACGTAGGTTGAAACAGCGCTATTATTGTCAGTAATATTAGTTGTCAAAACAAGCACCATTTTGGAAAATTAATTTACATATTAGTAGCTTTTGACCAGGCACGAAGCTATGTCGTCATGCGGAATGGCCAGTAATTGACAAAACACTGCACTCACATTCAGCAGCCTTTTTTTAGTCTTCATTGTGACTGTTTTGATATGTCATTGTTTTTCAAATGTTCTCTTTCCGCCGACTGTGCGGAGAACCGGCTCATTCCTTACCTCACTCAATTTTCAACATCCTTATGTAGCACCACATCAGCAATGCGTCAATTTTCTTCTGTCGCGGTTTTCCCACAGGCCATGATTCACCCCCATACAATGCTGTACTTCAAATGTACAACTCACAAGTTTCTTCCTCAAGCTGATGCCTACGTTTTTAATAGCACACTTCTCTTGCTTGCCCAGGAATGTCCTCCTTTGCCTGTGCTAGTCTGCTTTTTGTGGCATCCTAACTCCGTCCGTCATGGGCTATTATTCTTCCAAGGCAGCAGAATTTCTTTTCTCCTACTTCATGATCAGTAGCTTTGATGTTAAGTTTCTTGTGCGACGTGTCGGTTGATCTGTTTAGAGTACCCTTAAGATGATGTAAGTTTAATCCCCTGTGAAATACAGTGAACGGAATCTCCCCATAAGATGACGAAATTTAAGAGAAATTATATTCCACAAAGGACATTTTATTGAATGAAAATTACTAGGGGTGCCCCATTAAGCATGAAAGTGCCACATCCCACTCCGATGTCTCATTGAAGCGGCTCGTCTAACTACAAAATGAAAGTAGCAGTCACTGTAACGTTACTACAAGTATATCTAGCGTATGTCCTGTTGGGCATACGACAAGTGAAAATTTTTGCCGGGTCGGGACTCGAACCTGGATTTCCCGCTTCACGCGAGCGGACGCCTTAACAGCGTGAGCTATCCAGACACACTACGTATCCAGCACACATTCTCAGCTTGTCACAAGTTAGTAGCGTCCATTGTCCATTCACACCTTTATTCACAGTTTTTGGCAGAGTCCCGCAAGAGTTCGGGCATAGTGTGCATACCCACAAAAATTACCGCCAGCCTTGTTATGCACATGTATACACCTGTGTAGAGCTTGTTCTGTCAGACACGCCAGATTGTCTAATTTTGCCCTTATGGTCATTACCTGAGCTACAATAATCAGCATGTTGCTTGGCTTTTAATGGAACACTGCCGCTCAGAATTTTGAGAGTTGTGCTGTGTGACAGTAGTGTGTCAGTGAGCACTGTGCAACAGATATCGATCTAATTTCAACATCACTTCTGGAGTCACATTACACCTGGGACAATTGTGGTTGTTATCTCCAAGGTTACCTCCATCCCAGCCCGCCAAGGAATGCTGTGCCCTGCCCTACACTGCCAGTATATTGCTCCCTCCTACGTATATCTCGCGAAGAGACCATGAGGATAAAATCAGAGAGATTAGAGCCCACACAGAAGCATACCGACAATCCTTCTTTCCACGTACAATACGAGACTGGAATAGAAGGGAGAACCGATAGAGGTACTCAGGGTACCCTCCGCCACACACCGTCAGGTGGCTTGCGGAGTACGGATGTAGATGTAGATGTAGATGCCCTTACAGTGTAGGCAGTGATACGTGGTACAGTCAAGATCGCCCTCCCCCAACCAATCTCGAATAATACGAAGGCTTGAAAAAGGAAGGAAAAACCTGGGCCAATAGGAATTAAGTTCCTATTTCCCTGCCCTTTATTAAAAATAACCCATTGAGTGAGCTCCGTCATTTGCGGTCTGTTCACCATAGTGAAAGGATAAGTATTTGTCCACCAATTAATATTATTATTATTGAAATAACTATTATTGTTACACTAATGGCCATTAAAATTGCTACACAACGATGATGATGTGCTACAGACTCGAAATTTAACAGATAGGAAGGAGATGCCGTGATATGAAAATGATTAGCTTTTCAGAGCATTTACACAAGGTTGGCGCCGGTGGAGACGCCTACAACGTGGTGACATGCGGAAAGTTTCCAATCTATTTCTTATACACAAACAGCAGTTGACCAGCGTTGCCTGGTGAAACATTGTTGTGATGCCTCGTTTAAGGAGGAGAAATGCGTACCATCACGCTTCCGACTTTGATAAAGGTCGGATTGCAGCCTATCGCGATTGCGGTTTATCGTATCGCGAGATTGCTGCTCACGTTGATCGAGATCCTATGACTGTTACCAGAACATGGAATCGGTGGGTTCAGGAGGGTAATACGGAACGCCGTGTTCGATCCCAACGACCTCGTATCACTAACAGTCGAGATGACAGGCATCTTATCCGCTTCACTGTAACGGATCGTGCAGCCACGTTTTGATCCCTGAGTCAACAGATTGGGACGTTTTGAAGACAACCACCATCTTCACGAACAGTTCGACGACGTTTTCAGCAGCATGGACTATCAGTTCGGGGACCATGGCTGAGGTTACCCTCGACGCTGCATCACAGTCAAGATCGCCTGCCATGGTGTACTCAACGACGACCCTGGACGCACGAATGGCGAAACGACATTTTTTGGGATGAATCCAGGTTCTGTTTACAGCGTCATGATGGTCGCATCCGTGTTTGGCGACATCGCGGTGGACGCACATTGGAAGCGTGTATTCGTCATCGCCATACTGGCGTTATCACCCGGCGTGATGGTATGGGGTGCCATAGGTTACACGTCTCGGTCACCTCTTGTTCGCACTGACGGCACTTTGAACATTGGACGTTACATTTCAGATGTGTTTTGATCCGTTACTCTACCCTTCATTCCATCCCTGCGAAACCTTACATTTCAGCAGGATAATGCACGACCGCCTGTTGCAGGTCCTGTACGGGCCTTTCTGGATACAGAAAATGTTTGACTCCTGTCCTGGCCAGCACATTGTCCAGGTCTCTCACCAATTGAAAACGTCTGGTCAATGGTGGCTGAGCAACTGGCTTGTCGCAATACACGTCACTACTCTTGATGAACTGTGGTATAGTGTTGAAACTGCTTGGACAGCTGTACCTGTAGATACCATCCAAGCTCTGTCTGACTCAATGCCCCGGCGTATCAAGGCCGTTATTACGGCCAGAAGTGGTTGTTGTAGGTACTGATTTCTCAGGATCTGTGCACCCAAATTGCGAGAAAACGTAATCACATGTCAGTTCTAGTATAATATATTTGTCCAATGAATACCAGTTTATCATCTGCATTTCTTTTTGGTGTAGCAATTTTAATGGCCAGTAGTGTATTATTCATTTATTAATATATTCGTTTACACTTACATTTTGTGTTTATTTTTCAGCAACAAAATGTGGTCCTAAGGTGGTACTAGCAGAACTGCTGGACTATGACATGCAGGCGTTCAACCTACTATTGTCAGCACCAATAGTACCCTATAGACAGATTTATCGGACTATTCTGCACTGTCACCACAGCCACAGAAGCTGTCATCAATACCTCCTGAACTCACTGACCTTCAGTTAAGTGCCACGAGAATACTGCCAGTTTGCCAGTACATATAATGTCACTGCCAATAGATCTAAATGTGTCAGTGTAGGCCTAGGACCTGACAGTGACTTTGATGTTGTAATTGAAATTCAGAACGTTCAGCTTGTTAGTGTTAGGGTGCAGTATACACAGTACGAATGGGACTAATTGTGCATCATTGTGGACTGCATATAGGACATGACGACCCGTACCATACACCTATTGATGTCCATATGTTTGGAAGGAAGGTGCCCATAATAGAGAAGCAACCCTGGAATTGACTTCTGGGGACACATTAATTTATGCAAAACATACAAGTGTTGCTAATTTACCTGATATATACAGTGCATTAATGATCGCTACAGACAGTCTGAGCGGCCACCATCAATATATTAGAGGTACATTTTGTGGCTTTGGGAACGATTTGTGCAAGCATAGTGTAAATATGCATCAGTTACAACAGCACACAAATGCTTGTTCATCTATTGAAATAGTCTACAAAAGTTCAGCCTAAAGTACAGAATTTGAAGCCATTTTGACTATTTTTCGAGCGTGACTGTCTCAAGAAATATGTAAAGATTTTTTTTTAAGTACCACTACCAGTAACAAACTTCGTTAACTATTGTATTACTTATTTATTTAGTGATATGTTTCGAGGGAATCCCTCATCTTCAGGCTAACCACAGCATTTATGAAAACACTGTTTAACATCAGTATGACCTTATTGTAAACTTGTTTCTGTAATGCTATTTAGAGGGATGAAGATGAGGGATTCCCTCGAAACATGTCGCTTAATAAATAAGTAATACAATAGTTAAGAAAGTTTGTGACTGGTAGCGGTAATTTAAAAAAAAACTCTACTAAAGTACAGAGTCAGCAAAAGCTGAATTTATAATCGGTACTACAGTATGTAGATGCTCCCATGGGGCTGAATGCTACACAGGCCGGATTATAAGCATATAGCAAAAAATATACATGTAAAATGTCGCAGAACAGAACGACTGTACAAAATTGTGACAATGTACGTATAATGAAAGATATTTCCTACAAAATTATTCGTACTTTCATCCCTGTCCCGTCACTCAAATGTTTTATAGCCACAACTCAATGGAAAGCAATGCTACTGATTTTGTCCAAAGGAGCACGTTTTGCAGTTGACATACAAACTGTTGCTGCTCACCAAGTGTCAGTGCTCATACACAAGTCTCCAGCCTCTGCCGACGACTAAAATGCTGAAGTCATCGTCGACGTCTCTCTAGCTCCCGGCCGTAGAGAAAAGGTGCAGCCATACCCTTGTCGAGAGCCGCCTGTATGCATACCTTCGTAATGCTCTGACTGATGGCCAAGCTCACCTCACTCATGAGAGAGAGAGAGAGAGAGAGAGAGAGAGAGAGAGAGAGAGAGAGAGAGAGAGACGCACACTGCATCCTACTCTAATAACAGTAAGGATTCAAATGTGACTTGAGAGTTGATGGATACTCGTAGTCAGTGATACTTACAGCTGGACTCAGAAATAAGCACATCACTCTTAAACTTAAACACATGGGGTAACTACTCGCAGAGAGCTCTGACGTTAGCACCAGCAGCTCCTGAGCTCTACGTTTTGTTTTGAATATATTGCAGTATTTTTCAAAATTTCCAAATTGTGTCTG
This sequence comes from Schistocerca gregaria, assembly GCF_023897955.1. NCBI lineage: Eukaryota > Metazoa > Arthropoda > Insecta > Orthoptera > Acrididae > Schistocerca > Schistocerca gregaria. The sequence continues at coordinate 1,004,324,211 of NC_064921.1, forward strand.
TTTAATACTGATGATAAAAATATCATGCTTTCTTGTTTTTTATTCATTTAATGTATTGTGTGATTTAAAACTTGGTATGTGTCTGTGGGGTGTTTACATTCTAGTGTTAGCGTCAGAGAGCCATTACTTGGTGTTTGGATACATTGTAGTGATTTTCATAATTTCCTGATAGTGTTGGTTTAAGATCATTGTTAAATATCGTACTTCTTAGATTTAATTCATTTCATGTCTTCTGCTACCTAAAGCTTACGTTCATCTAATATGTGTCATGTTGACTTTCTAATGTTTTACATGTTAGTTGTGCAGGTAAGCTTTCGCTAATTCTTACTTTATTACAGTTTGAAGTGTTTGTCAGGGCTTTTTAGTTTATGTTAAAAGTTATTTAGTATGGGTCAAATACGTTAGGACTGTGGCTGGTATTTCACTGACGTGATTGTAGTGGGCAAGCCAATAGAGTACCAGATGAGACTCCCTCCATGAAGTTGCTGATTATTTAGTCTAGCCAAGAGAATCGTGGAACGGGGAAGACAGTTTTGTGCCCTTCAGGTAGAATTTGAAAATGCTTATTCTGTATTAGACATGGAATAGCGGAGTGGTGACTGGCATGTGACCCTAAACGAAAATAAATCTAGGAGTAACTACCTGGAGTGACCTAAATTGGAATAGTCACAACAAACTAACTGTAGGAAACGTAGATGCCAGGATTTCATTGGAAGAAAAGGAAATGTAATTCACAAATGGAAGATCTGGCTTACATGTTCGACCGATTCTTTAGTATTTTTTTATCATTCTGTGAGATCTTTAACAGGAAAAGAGAGAGATTCAACGAAGAAGGGGGTTTTGTCACTAGATCGTTTAGCAAATACGAATGTGTTACGAAGATGCTCCACGAATTCCAAAGGCAATTGCTACAGGATAACCGTTGTGAATCACAGAGAAATTTACTGTTAAAATCTTGAGAGCTTACGTTCCAAAAAGAGCTGTGCAACACGTTAATTCCAGGCACATATATCTCACGAAATGACCACGACGAGAAATTTCAGAAATTAGGGTCTATACGGAGGTTCGTAGACTGTCGTCCTTCCCTGATCTATTCCCGGAAAAAAAAGGGCGTGATAGTGGCACTAGAAGTTCCTTTGGCTACACAACATAATGTGCCCTGCGGAGTGTAGATTAAGGTGTGTGTGTTATGGTGTAGATATAGATTCAGATGCAGATTTAGTTCCTTATCAGGGTTGTGAGCCATATACTACATGAAACAAGTCATTCGTGACAATATATGTTCTTATAATTCAGTTACACAATAGAAACTGTGAGTACACAACTTTTTTAGTATATCTGCTATGTATTTTTCTGTAAGGTTCTTTTCCCCGCAGAATTCTGTTAAACTAAGAGAATGCGGAAACTTGAGCAGCGTATTTACACCAATTTTCAAAGCGAACAATGGATTACACCTATGACTGGAAAGAACGCTGTACTACACCTGCCTCTCCTTGAAGCTGGAGAAGCTAAGAGTGTAGACTTCTTTGCGAATGGAAGACGCACTGCAGATTCCAGGTAATACCGGATTGTTTTCTTGGTACTTCTATTCACATTCTGACTGCTATTCACCTGAATTACCTAATTAAAATGTTGATACCATAGCTGACATCCATTAAACACAATTCGTAAATTATTGGAGTAAGCCTTACGACTACCCACCGAAAAAAGTCGTTGAAACTCGAAATGTTTAGTTGGCTCTCTTAGTCGACATCTGCAGTTCCTGGGTTTTCCACGTGACGTGAAAACTATACTTCTAGAGATAATTATTAATTATTCCTAAACGCCAACGTACGTGAACAGTGAAGGCTTAATGAGTATCACACCAGTGTCCAGAAGCTTCTTTTCCCATGTACAACTATTACCTCATCTCTGGAAGATTGCCCTTCTCCTCTTACAAGCAGACATTAATGATTTAAAAAACTTAACAACGTGCTTCATAAGAGTATTTTCTTTTCATAAAGAAAACCAGTATTATGAATGCTCTGTGCAGGTTTGTAAAAAAAATGTTCGACTTAAAGTCTAGGATAATGTTTAGACATTCTATAACCTCCAATGTTAAAGATGCCTGTTCTCTACTCTTCTGTAAGATTTGTGTGACGTGGGTAGTCTACGCAAAGCGTGGACTTCTGCTAGTATCCTATGAAGCATACGTTTACAAGAAGTCACAGGACAGGAAGTGAGTTGATTACCAGGACACTTTATATATATTCATGACAAATATATTAGTAAGTCCTATCACTTTCTACCACTGTAATATGAATGTTAGCAGAAGATTTTGTTATCCCATCACCTTCCTACATTACCCATAGGGCTTTGTATTATACGTCAAGAAATAGTTCTAAGCCCAACCTTTTTAAGTATTATAGGCAGGTGATAATGATCAAATATCGGCTTCAAAACAAAAGTAGCCGTAGTGCCTAAGCAAGGTCAGATGGCCGTATTCACTAAGCGTAGGATAATTCCATTACAAATCAATATCCCTGAGTATGTCTACATTTTTGTCTCTCTTGAGCCGTGACTTTCTTCACAGAGGCACATTAAAGAACTCAACTCTAAAACCCTCAGGGACATAATATCTTAGAAAGCGAAGTTTTTCCTGATTGGAAATCACATCTTAAGGCTCCTTACACATCTCAAGGTGGAAGATGGATGCATCCTGTGTGACTCCACCTCTTTTCTTCTGACCAAAGTGATATCTGGAGTTACCCAAAGATATGTTATAGACATTTTGCTGTTATTCGTCTATATAAATGATTTAAGAGATAATTCCCCACTCCGTGTCACAAAGGCAGAGATGGCCGAAACTAGCTAATGTCTTCGCTCGAGCTCCATAACGTCGAACACACATCATTGCTTGTACAAGCATGCTTCGACTCTATGGAGACGAAGGGTACGTGTACACGCTTGCACAAAACGCTTGACCGTGCGCGATAGTCAAGCTTACAGTTACGTGTGCGCCCACCTTCAGACATTTTGTCGACTATCTCAGTAACCACTACGTAAGAGCTTTGATATCGAGATTAAGAACTTGCACACGTGACTCATTCGATTTTGTTACGTAATTTAGCACGACGCCCTGACCAAAATTAGGCAGTTGTGTGCTAACACATCCACAGATCGTGATATAAAAGTAATAATTGCAGATAGCGATTCCATTAGGAAAGATACTATGAAGGTTTTTTTTATCCTACCGTTTACATAAACTCACGCTGAACTGCATATTTTTTTTCGTATGAATTGCTCCAGGTAAAAGCGCCAGAGTGACATTACTTAAACAATTTCATTTATTTGAACTTAGGCTCTGCCGCGACATGCGTCAATAATTTGAGTTTACGTCAGTGTTTCCAAAAAAAAAAAAAAAAAAAAAAAAAAAAAAAAAAAAATTGGGCAGACAACTCTGGCGACTAAAGTATGTATGAAAATAAATTAAACGTGTTGGTTCAAGTTTGATTAAGAGGAGTAATGAATCTCCGCTGTTCAAGTACATAGCTGAGGTAAGACTCGCAGTAATAAACATAGCAGATTCGTTGTCGGTTAATCACCCGCCAGGTTAGCCGCGAGCGCTATTGCGCTGCTTCCTGGACTCAGGTAGGCGCGTCGGCGGATTAACGACGTGGGCCGGTGTGCTGGCCAGCCTGGATGTGGTTTTAGATGCTTTTCCACATCCCAATAGGTGAATACCGGGCTGGTCCTCCACATCCCGGCTCAGTTACACTTCTCACAGACATTTGAAACACGTTCGCACTATTTCATGGTTTACAGTAGACGCACACAGTTGGGGTACACTAATTCCGTCCCAGGGGGTATGGGGTTTCGGCAGGTAGGGCTCTGGCCACCCCTTCAAATTAACCGTGCAAAATCCGTTGTAACCACGCCGACCCCGAGGCAACTGCGAGACAAAGGCGCAAGTGAAAGAAGAAATTCGTTTTAGGCTAATCAGCGAAGGTGATAATACTAACAAAACCAGGCAAAGATAAAAATGTTGTTCTCATTTTATTTTGAATGACATCAGATTATGGCACAGTTACGTTATTTCTGCCGTGCTTAAAGGCATAGTTTCGGTCGTGATACGTAAAATTGCACTGTAAACATTTCGGTCTGCAGTGAAAGCGTCTTTTGTAGAAAAATACTCTTATTTTTTAGACTAAGTTCCTTTTTACATTGATGCACTTTGTAAATAGTATTCTGGTAAATAGATACCATCCCTGAAGCACTGTTCTGGAAGGTCGGAGAAATAAATCCTCATCTACAACTGCCATTATCTCTTTGTTGCATTTTCCATTAATGCACTCCGGCGCTGAGAACCACCAGGGCGCAGAGCACTTCGTTGTGGATCACACATTTAAGTGACTATCAGAGAAACCAGTCGGATAGCTTTTCGTGAATGTTCATATATACAATGTGGGCCTGCAGCACTGATAAACCTGACTTATCATAAGCCCAACAAATTCAGAAGCATGAATAAGCACTACAGTCTCACAATCGACGATGATATACTTTAGGCCCATATGGTTCTCAGCGCCTCAGTTCTTTTGGAAGTCAGAAAATGTCAGTCTAGGTAACACACTAAATGTTCCAACGATCTGTTCTTGATGTGTTTCCTTATGTCAATATTAGTTTTGCGGATAAGTGCATTGAATACATCAAAAACTTTGCTGTCTTCTTCTTTGTAAGAATCAACCTACAACCAGCCGCTATTAATACTGCTATTTATCTAAGTATATAGCGCCGTAACCGTTTTCGAACCGACAAGTTCATCATCAGACGGCTGTTCACAAGATTCACTTTACATAACCGTCAGTTTTCGATTTTTATTCTCCCACTGTAGATAATGTTCTGGGTTTACTGGTGCCATCGAAAATTACGCGAAGTTTTATTGCGAAGTTGAAGCATTGTATTCTTGAAATATTGCAAAGTACATGCAGCACTTACATGATTTTGCGAATCACCATATCACACGCACACCAAAGGCCTGTTGTGTCAACTTCACATGTGGTAAATGCTTTTTCGTGTGTGTGTGTGTGTGTGTGTGTGTGTGTGTGTGTGTGTGTGTGTGTGTGTGTGTGTGTGTGTGTGTGTGGCGCGCGTGTGTGTGGCGCGCCTCTTCATTAGTTACTCGTTTTCCCCACCTAATTTCAGCATTTTTCTGTAGCACCACTTCAAGCCCTTCTATTCCCATCTTGTTTGAACTGCTTCTCATCCTCATATCACTTCCACAGTAGACGAAATCTTTCAGAAAAGACTTCCTAATAATTACACTTACATTAGATTTGTGCATTAATATATTTCTCTTTCTTGAGAAAAGGCCTCTTGGTACTGCCAGTTTGCATTTTTATCCTCTATACCTTATTTTCCTCCCCAAATAGCTGAAAATTACGGTCTACCATTTTCAAGATTTCATTTCTGAACTAATTCCCTTGGCGTCAAGGGATTTAAATCCACTATTATTGTTATACCCACAAGCTACCGTACGTGCTTGACGAAGGCTACCTTGTACAATTGCTGGAAATTTCCTTTCGTGTTACACTCGCAAATCGACTAAGGGAAAATCGACTGTCTACATACTGCCGTACAAGCCCTGGTTTCTCTGTCTCGCATCCGCGTCTTTGAGCGAGATGTATGTGGGTGCAGTAGAGTCGTCCCGCAGTTTCTGTTGGAACTAGGATCTGAATACTAATAATGCAGTAATAAGGCAAGCTACTATATTTTAGCATTCATAATTACGTAGAACAGCGCGTTACAGTCCGCCGTCAAGGTAATGTCACAGAATATACTAAGCACAGCCATAGAGGTCTATTCCACTCCGTGCAGTACACTTTGCCGCACACACCTTCACCTTTAAACATATATTTCGCATGTGACTTTCACAAGTCGAACCATATTGTCTCACTATCTTCTGAAATTTCTCCTTTTCAAAGGTTTGGTTTGCAGAGGAGCCAACATCTCGTCTTTGCATAAATAGTCTACTTCAGTATTCCCTTGCTCTACGTGATCCCTTATAGAATGGTGCTTTCTATCGATAGGTTTCGTGCTGGCACTAGTAACATTATTTTTGGCTAAGTTTATTTCTCCCTTGTTGTTACAGACCATCTTGGTGGGCCCCATACTGACATTAGGCTCCATATCACTTATTAGTCCTGATAAACAATACTTTTTGAATCGTCTGCGGGAGAACGTCTTCCCTACTTAAGGATATTGTCTTCTGTCTTCTTATTTTTTAAAATCCTCGTACCCAAGTATTGTTTTACCTCTTCCAAGTCAAGCATGTTAAACTTAGTTTTTAATTGTCGTTTAAAATTGTTCATCTGTTCTTTCTCTTTAGCTAGAATTAAGAAATCATCCACCTATGTAGCCACTATTGTGACATCTTCTTTACTTTTATAATAGAGACCAGGATCTGCCTTAGATTGTTTCGTATCCATCCATAGCAAGGTTTCGTGCAGACATTTGTTTCAGCAAGGGACACTAAATACTTCGCTTCAATCGACGAAGCTTCCCTTTTTCTAGACGAGTTTTTTCTAACTGCTTCTGGTGGGATCACATGTATTTCTTCACCTAATTTCTTACTTAAGTAAGCTATAGACAAATGAATTTGGTGAATTAGTAAACTTTCTTTTATATCCAGGGCCAGGGGATATTAAGTGGTTCTTATTTAACCATCGATGAAAATGTCTCTTTGTAGTCTATCCCTTCTTTTTGTGAGCATCCCTTGACTAAAAGTAGTGCTTTCTGTTTGCTGTTGTATTCTCATGATTTTTTTTACATTAAACACACATCGTGATTGGAACGGTTATTGCCCTTCTGACATTTCAACCGATTCGAAAGTTTCATTTTGATAAAATGACTTTAATTCTCTTTCCATTGATTAGAATTCGATCCACTTGTAGCCTCTTCAGCCGTTGTAGGTTAAAGATTGGGCTACATACATATCGCGATCCCAGGGTATTATTCAGGTTTAGGTACACGAGAAGAATGTCTCAATATTTTCCTCTTCTTCTTCCTCTTCTTTTTCCTCTTCTTCTTCCTCTTCTTTTTCCTCTTCTTTTTCCTCTTCTTTTTCCTCTTCTTTTTCCTCTTCTTTTTCCTCTTCTTTTTCCTCTTCTTTTTCCTCTTCTTTTTCCTCTTCTTTTTCCTCTTCTTTTTCCTCTTCTTTTTCCTCTTCTTTTTCCTCTTCTTTTTCCTCTTCTTTTTCCTCTTCTTTTTCCTCTTCTTTTTCCTCTTCTTTTTCCTCTTCTTTTTCCTCTTCTTTTTCCTCTTCTTTTTCCTCTTCTTTTTCCTCTTCTTTTTCCTCTTCTTTTTCCTCTTCTTTTTCCTCTTCTTTTTCCTCTTCCTCTTCCTCTTCCTCTTCCTCTTCCTCTTCCTCTTCCTCCTCTTCCTCTTCTTCTTTTTCCACTTCTTCTTTTTCCACTTCTTCTTCTTCATTTCTGTTTCTTTTCCAGAATTATTATTTCTTGAATTTGATGACGTTAATGAAGTGGTTGTACTCTCTTGATGATGCTCTTTTATTTCGATTTTATTATGCCCAAGGAATACATAATCTCTAATGGTCAGTAACTTCCTAATCGTAGGATTGAGGAGTCGCTAACCCTTAGAGTGTTCAGTTACCTACAGGAACACACTCCTTAGACTTTGGGTGCCAATTTCACCTCAGCTGTTCAGAGATCTGTAGCTTAGCCTCGCACCCGAAAACTTTTAAGTTGCTTATACTTACTTAGCTTCTGCCTGTCCACGCTTCGTAGGTAGTTCTTTTACCACTTTGCTAGGCAGTCGGTGATCAGACACACAGCTCTCGACACAGTCTCTGTCAAAAATATTTAGGTAACGCAGCATCGGTTATCATCCTTCTTGTTTGTCAACTATAGTCATGTTTGCTTTCTGAGCGACTCCATTCTGGGCTGGACTGTATCTGATGTTTCTTGAATTTTTTTATTGGTATGTACTATCCCATTATCAGACCTTTCCCGCTCTTCTTTCTACTATACCATACGAGACCTTTTGCAGAGTACAAGGAATGGTTTACAACTTCACCTGTATCCTCAGCAGCATCTAACTTGAAAATTCCTCTTTCGTTTGTCGCCGTAGCTGTACTGCCCAGTATTGGTTAACTATTTCTGCTCCATATATGCCGAAGGTTACTCTTTCCCTTCTTGGCTATTTCACTTACAGATAAAGAGTTAATTGTAACTTAGTTTACATAGTAAACATCATGTGCCGTAATATTTTCTTGTTCTCCATTTACAGTTATCTTAAGATAAGCTTTCCAGCCGTCCGCAGTGGCCGAGCGGTTCTAGACGCTTCAGTCTAGAACCGCGCGACCGCTACGGTCGCAAGTTTAAATCCTGCCTCGGGAATGGATGTGTGAGATGACCTTAGGTTGGTTAGGTTTAAGTAGCTTTCCCAGCAAGCTCACACTGTAACTTGGAACCATCCATTTCGGATATAACCTTATACGTTTTATTATTAACATCATAAAGAGCTGTTTTGTCTCTTATAATATGCACTGATGCTCCTGACTCTAAAGCCATTCTCGTTCTCTATTACTCGTTGCTCCAAAAGAGTAAGAAACGGAGATTGCCTTACGTTGATCAGCAGTTCTCCTCCCTGGACTATTTGCATCATAGCATTTTTTCCTTTGTACGTGGCCTTTGGCACCATTTTCATTAGATTGACTCATCTTCTGGAAATTGTAGCGATTGCTGGTTTCCTCTTTTTTTCTTAAAGTGCTGTAGCTGCTTCCTTTTTCGAATTATGGTACAACGACGTACTTTTCACGTCATGCAGAATCTTTCTTTTTCAAGCAGTCTCCCTTAATCGGTATGCCTAAGCTTTCCAACCCCACAATCATTGTGGTCCATATTTTTCCCGCAGTCCTGCTAGCAACAATGTGCCTACCCTTTCCTCGGCAATCTCGAACCCAATATTCCTTTGTTGAATCGATTTGTATATTATCTTATGGACATATTCGTCCATGTTATTGCAGTTATCTAGTCTAATGGTTAAAAGTTCACGGAGTAATCCGACTTTTCTTGTAAGGCCTCCGTCTTCAAATGCGCTCCGTATCTGTGTGTACATAATTCACTGGATCAATCAATAATATCAGTTTTGATCTTGCCTTCCGGTCCTTACGTGCGTTAATTTTGCTCAGTGTGCTTCAGTGTACCATTCAGAGCTTCCCTTAAAGCGTCAAAGTGTAAGTAAGTATGCTTCCACGGCAAATGCCGATGTAGCGTAGTTCTCGCGAACTACACGTGTGTTTGAGGTATATGTGCGCCACTCATCTTCACAATTACTTTTACTGGTAGTAAAGGCGGTATTAAACTACACCACAATCGGCTCTTCCCGATAGCTTTCACTATACACTTACATGACTATTCAGATGGTATTTACTTCGATATGCCAGAATGCTTATTGCCAAGGTGTTCACTGGTGCCTGGGCCCATAACCTGTTCGAACCAGCTCAGCGAAATGAGTAATTCTAAATTAGAAAAAAGCAGGAATAATGCAAGCTATGTTTTAACATCCATAATTATATACACCCCTGGAAATTGAAATAAGAACACCGTGAATTCATTGTCCCAGGAAGGGGAAACTTAATTGACACATTCCTGGGGTCAGATACATCACATGATCACACTGACAGAACCACAGGCACATAGACACAGGCAACAGAGCATGCACAATGTCGGCACTAGTACAGTGTATATCCACCTTTCGCAGCAATGCAGGCTGTTATTCTCCCATGGAGACGATCGTAGAGATGCTGGATGTAGTCCTGTGGAACGGCTTGCAATGCCATTTCCACCTGGCGCCTCAGTTGGACCAGCGTCCGTGCTGGACGTGCAGACCGCGTGAGACGACGCTTCATCCAGTCCCAAACATGCTCAATGGGGGACAGATCCGGAGATCTTGCTGGCCAGGGTAGTTGACTTACACCTTCTAGAGCACGTTGGATGGCACGGGATACATGCGGACGTGCATTGTCCTGTTGGAACAGCAAGTTCCCTTGCCGGTCTAGGAATGGTAGAACGACGGGTTCCATGACGGTTTGGATGTACCGTGCACTATTCAGTGTCCCCTCGACGATCACCAGAGGTGTACGGCCAGTGTAGGAGATCGCTCCCCACACCATGATGCCGGGTGTTGGCCCTGTATGCCTCGGTCGTATGCAGTCCTGATTGTGGCGCTCACCTGCACGGCGCCAAACACGCAGACGACCATCATTGGCACCAAGGCAGAAGCGACTCTCATCGCTGAAGACGACAAGTCTCCATTCGTCCCTCCATTCACGCCTGTCGCGACACCACTGGAGGCGGGCTGCACGTTGTTGGGGCTTGAGCGGAAGACGGCCTAACGGTGTGCGGGACCGTAGCCCAGCTTCATGGAGACGGTTGCGAATAGTCCTCGCCGATACCCCAGGAGCAACAGTGTCCCTAATTTGCTGGGAAGTGGCGGTGCGGTCCCCTACGGCACTGCGTAGGATCCTACGGTCTTGGCGTGCATCCGTGCGTCGCTGCGGTCCGGTCCCAGGTCGACGGGCACGTGCACCTTCCGCCGACCACTGGCGACAACATCGATGTACTGTGGAGACCTCACGCCCCCACGTGTTGAGCAATTCGGCGGTACGTCCACCCGGCCTCCCGCGTGCCCACTATACGCCCTCGCTCAAAGTCCGTCAACTGCACATACGGTTCACGTCCACGCTGTCGCGGCATGCTACCAGTGTTAAAGACTGCGATGGAGCTCCGTATGCCAGGGCAAACTGGCTGACACTGACGGCGGCGGTGCACAAATGCTGCGAAGCTAGCGCCATTCGACGGCCAACACTGCGGTTCCTGGTGTGTCCGCTATGCCGTGCGTGTGATCATTGCTTGTACAGCCCTCTCGCAGTGTCCGGAGCAAGTATGGTGGGTCTGACACACCGGTGTCAATGTGTTCTTTTTTCCATTTCCAGGAGTGTAGATCAGCGCATTACAGTCCGTAGTTAATGCCACAGAGTACACAAAGCACAGTCCTAGATGTTGGTTACACTGTGCAGAACACTTTGCCGCAAACACATTCACATACGAAATATATTGTTAATATATCCCCAACAGTTTCTGTAAATTTACTCAGTAGTGTTTCGTGTAAAGAAAGTAGTGTTCCCTCCAGGGTTTCCCATTTGAGTTCACGGAGCAGTTCCTTAATACTCGTGTGTTGATAGAACCTATTCATAACAAATCTTGCAGCAAGTCTCAAAATTCCTTTGATGTCTTCCTTTAATCTGACATTGTCGGGACCCTATACACTCGAGCACTAATCAAGAATGGGTCGCACAAGTGTTCTGTAAGCGGTCTGCTTTGCAGATGAACCGCACTTCCCTGGAATTCTCCCATTTGCTTTGCCTACTACCGACCCGTTGTGCTCGTTCCAAATGGTTCAAATGGCTCTGAGCACTATGGAACTCAACTGCTGTGGTCATCAGTCCCCTAGAACTTAGAACTACTTAAACCTAACTAACCTAAGGACATCACATACATCCATGCCCAAGGCAGGATTCGAACCTACGACCGTAGCAGTCGCACGGTTCCGGACTGCGCGCCTAGAACCGCGAGACCACCGCGGCCGACATGTGCTCGTTCCATTTCACATCGTTTTGCAGTGTTGTGCCTAGATATTTGATCAACGGGACTTTGTCAAATAGCACTCTACTAATACTTTAAGAATTGTTTTCCCTACTCATCTGCATTAACTTAAATTTTTATACTTGTAAAGCTAGCTGCCATTCATTGCCCCGAACAGAAATCTGCCAAAGTCGTCCTGTATCCTTCTACAGTCACCCAACGACGTCACTTTCCCAGACACTACAGCGTCGTCAACAAACAGTTGCAGACTACCACCCCCCCCTCCCCCCTCCCCCTCCGCCTCCCAGTCAGTCAGATTGTTTTTGTATGTAGAGAACTGGAGGGGGCCTTGCACACTTTTCTGGCGCACTCATGGTGGTACCCTTCTCGAGCCACTCAGATGTCTGAGAACCTACATCGTATACTCGTCCATTCTTTAAGGGTAGGTCTGCTATATTTTGGTTCAAAAAAATCAATTTTTTAAATTGCATTTTTGGATCCATAAAAGTGTTTAGAATCCACCCCTGAAACGGTTTCTCCGAATACGGGACGTAAATATTTGTTATTCGCGGTTGAACAAAAACATGCACCTGCCTGAAATTGGCCTTTTTCAGTACCAGTTTTTTTCTTCCGGGGGACGAGTTATTGTACCGGTGCTTGGGAGGAAACACACAAAATTCGAATGAAAGTCTGAACATGTGTGTTTGGAAGTTAGCCCCCAAGCATTTGCATTCTGGTGCGAAGACTGTGGAGATTGTGACTTTCCTGGCAGTGAGCATCTTCAAAGAAGGGTATTCAGCAATTCTGAAAACCATGGAAATGATGGACGTCACCCTGGGACTCTATTCGACGCAGTTCGCCAAGCATTCGGACGACCACTGGTTCAAGCGGCCGAAAACCGCTTGTTACCGACCGTACGAGCGGCTCTGGAGCAGCACAGGATGGCCCAGATCGAGCAGAACGCCTTCTGTGGAGAAGAAGAAGAATGACTAGTTTATGGGCCCGGAATAGTAGATTGAACGTAAGTTGCGTAATATTCCATTTATATGTAGTCAAAACTTCAAACGGTTTTTTTCTCGAAATGACTTTTTTATCGCGCGGTATGGTAACATCAAATCTATAGAACCGATTGGCACGATTCTTTGTTTCCGACGAAGCTAACTAAATTGTCTAGGAGCTGTACCACTTTTATTCCTATCCATCAACTATAAATATTTTTACTTGGCCGACGAAATCGGGAAATTGATGAAGAAACTCTATTTTTTTCAAATGACCGCCATTTTGTTTCCTATGGTCCAAAGAACTTTAGCGAGGTACAACTCCTAAAGAATCTTACATACTTCGCTAAAATAAACTCAATTTTGATTTCAGACGAGCCGGCTGACCTGTGCCATACAGCGCGTGGAAGTCTACATCGAAATTTTGTTTCGATCCGACGGCATTTCCGCCTTTGCTCTTCGACATTTCCGGTCGAAAGAAATGCAGTTTGCTGAGGGAATATGAATATACATTTTGACCAAATTATACATTCATATCTATAACATATCCCGAGAAAAAATTGTCAAAAGACATCCTTTTTCGGGCCAACGATAGTAAACCTCCACTTTGGGGCATAGTGTAAAACTTACCGGAAATCTAGGAATGTGGACTCTGCCTCTTTTTGTTCTTCTGTGGTTCGCAAGATATTGTGCGATAAAAGACAAGTTGAGTTTTGCACTATCGATTCTTTCTAAATCCGTGCTAATTTGTGGACAGGAGCTTTTGTGTCTCAAGGAAATTTATTTCATATTCGTACTTATAAACTGCAGGCTGCGATGGCTTCGGTTACACAGCTTGAGGCTGTAGTGGATGAGCACCACTGTTGTGGGCCGGCCTTGGGAATCCAACGGACGTCCAGCACGTCCGAGTCCTCCGATCAGTCCTTACCGGTGGCCACCCCAGTTACTGCTCGCGCTGAGGTTGACCCGTCACCTGTAGTCGAGTGGGAGATCGCCCTTAGGCGGAGCGTAGCAGGTGGCGAAAGACTTCCCAGGCGGCCGCACGTGAGGCCTCCCTGGTTTGTCCGACAACAGGTTTCAGGTGCAGTCTGTGGCTCACACTGTCGCAGAGCCACATGCCGTCGCCTGCCCTGTTTGAGGAAACCTCTCAGCCTGCAAGATGCGGAAAATCACAGAGGGTGGGATTACTGATCAGAGCTTCAACTTTTGGCGCGTTATGGGGCCCCTTAGGAACATGGCTGCCAAGAAGGGAAAGAAAACTAATGTGGACTCCGTGTGCATACTTGGTGGAGTCATTCCAGATCTGTAACGGGTCCTCCTGGATGCCATGAAGAGCACAGGGTGCAGCCACCTGTACGTGGTTGCTCACGTCGGTACCAATGATGTGTGTCTCTTTGGATCAGAAGAGATTCTCTCTGGTTTCGAGCGGCTAACAGAAGTGGTAAAGGCTGCCAGTCTTGCTTGCAAGATGAAAGCAGAGCTGACCATTTGTAGCATAGTCGACAGGACCGTTTGCGGACCTCTGGTACAGAGCCGAGTGGAGGGTCTGAATCAGAGGCTCAGACGGTTCTGCGACCGTGTAGGCTGCAGATTTCTCGACTTGCGCCAAAGGTGGTTGGGTTTCGGGGACTGGGCGGTTTTTTACGTTAGAGGGTTTCGGGAAAACACAAGCAGGGATTCAGTCACAAAGGGTGCAGGCTGAACACAGGAAGAACGTAGATACAGGAACCATCGGTATAACAGTTGTAAAATGTTGTAGCTGTGTTGGGAAAGTATCAGAGGAGCTCCTAAGCGCTAATAGAAAGCACTGAAGCTCAAATCGTTATAGACTAAAGCCGGAGATAAGCTCAACCGAAATTTTTGCGAAAAACCTAACGGTGTTCCGAAAGGACAGGCGTGGCGTGTTTGTCACTGTTACAAGTAGTTTATCTTGTCGCGAAACTGAAGTAGATAGTTCGTGTCAGTTAGTATAGGCAGAGGTCGTTGTTGGCAACCGGAATAAAATATAATTGGATCCTTTTACCGACGTCCCAATTCAGATGATACAATTGCTGAAAGGTTCGAAGGAAACGTGAGTTTGATTTCAAACACGTACCCGACTCATATGATTATAGTTAGTGGTGACTTTAATTAATTTAATTTTTTTAATTTATTTTATTTATTTAATTTTTTTTGTATTTGGCGAAAATACATTTTTAATTCCGGAGGTACGCATAAAACATCCGAAATTGTGCTGAACGCAATCTCTGAAAATTATTTCCAGCAGTTAGTTCATGAGCCCACGCGAATAGTGAGTTGTGAAAACACACTTGACCTCTTAGCAACAAATAAACCTGAGGTAATAACGACCATCAAAAGGATACAGGGATTAGTGAACACAGGGTTGTCGTAGCGAGACTGAATATTATAACCCGCAAATCCTCCAAAAATAAACGAAAAATATACCTTTTCCTAAAAGCAGATAAAAATTCACTTGACGCCTACCTCAGAGACGATCTCCACTCCTTCCTAATTAATAATATGTGTAGACAAGATGTGGCTTGACTTTAAAGCAGTAGTATCGGCAGCAATTGTGAGATTTATATTAAATAAATTAACAAATGACGGAGCTGATCTTCCTTGGTACAAAAAACGGGCCAGAACACTGTTGAAGAAACAACGAAACAAACACGTCAAATTTAAACAGACACAAAATCCCCAAGATTGGCAATCTTTCACAGAAGCTCGAAATTTAGCGTGGACTTCAATGCGAGGTGGTTATTATAGTTTCCACAATGAAACTCTGTCTCAAAACCTGGGAGAAAATCCAAACAGATTGTGGTCGTATGTGAAGTATGTTAGCGGCAAGAAACAATCAATGCCTTCTCTGTGCGATAGAAATGGAGATACTATCGAAGACAGTGGTGCCAAAGCAGATTTACTAAACACAGCCTTCCGAAATGCCTTCACGAAAGAAGACGAAGTAAATATGTCAGAATTCGAATCAAGAACAGATGCCAACATGAGTAACGTAGAAGTAAATGTCCTCGGAATAGTGAATCAACTTAAATTACTT
Source organism: Schistocerca gregaria (assembly GCF_023897955.1). NCBI lineage: Eukaryota > Metazoa > Arthropoda > Insecta > Orthoptera > Acrididae > Schistocerca > Schistocerca gregaria. The sequence goes on from NC_064921.1 coordinate 1,004,339,906, forward strand.
AATAAAAGCAAGTCTTCTGGTCCAGGCCGGGTACCATTTAGGTTCCTTTCAGAGTATTAGCTCCATACTTAACAATCATATACAACCGTTCGTTCGACGAAAGATCCATACCCAAAGACTGGAAAGTTGCACAGGTCACACCAGTTTACAAGAAAGGTAGTAGGAGTAATCCACTAAATTACAGGGCCATATCATTAACGTCGATATGCATCAGGATTCTGGAACATACATTATGTTTGAACATCATGAATTACCTCTAAGAAAATGATCTGTTGATACCCAGTCAAGATGGATTTAGAAAACACCGTTTTTGTGAAACACAACTAGCTCTTCAATCGCATGAAGTGTTGAGTGCTATTGACAAGGGATTTCAGATTGATTCCGTATTTATGGATTTCTGGAAGGCCTTTGACACTGTACCACACAAGCGGATTGTAGTGAAATTGCTTGCTTATGGAATATCGTCACAGGTATGTGACTGGATTTCTGATTCCCTGTCAGAGAGGTCACAGTTCGTAGTAATTGACGGAATGTCATCGAGTAAAACAGATGTAATTTCTGCGGCTCGCCAAGGTAGTGTTATAGGCCCCTTGCTGTTCCTTATCTATATAAACCATTTGGGAGATAATCTGAGCAGCCGTCTTCGGTTATTTGCAGATGACGCTGTCGTTTATCGACTAATAAAGTCCTCAGAGGATCAAAACAAACTGCAAAACGAGTTAGAAAATTTATCTGACTGTTACGAAAAGTGGCAGTTGACCCTAAATGACGAAAAGTGTGAAGTCCTCCACATGAGTGTTAAAAGGAATCCGTTAACCTTCGGTTACATGATAAATCAGTCAAACCTAAAGGCCCTAAATTTAACTAAATACCTAGTAATTACAATTACGAACAACTTAAATTGGAAGGAACGCATAGAAAATGTTGTGTGCAAGGCTAATCAAAGACTGCGTCTTATTGGCAGGACACTAAGAAAACGTAACAGGTCGACTAAGGAGACTGCCTACACTGCGCTTGTCCGTCCTCTTTTTACAGTACTGCTGCTCGGTGTGGGATCCTTACCAGATAGGATTGACTGTGTACGTCGAAAAAGTTCAAAGATGGGCAGCACATTTTTTATTATTGAGAAATCTGGGAGAGGATTTGGGCTGGACATCATTAAAAGAAAGATGTTTTCCGTTGCAACGGAATCTTCTCATAAAATTCCAATCACCAACTTTCTCCTCCGGATGAGAAGATATTTTGTTGAGATCGACCTACATATGGAGAAACGATCACCACGATAAAATAAGGGAAATCAGAGCCCTTACGGAAAGATATAGTTGTTCGTTGTTTCCGCGCGCTGTACGAGATTGGAATAAATAGAGAATTGTGAAGGTGATTCGATGAAACCTCTGTCAGGTATTTAAATGTGATTTGCAGTGTATCGATGTAGATGTTTGTATACAGACAGTTCATTCATTCCGGGAATCGATGATCTCGACGATTTTTGCTTGTTATCGAAATTGATACTGACAAGTTATCGGTCCCAGGGATCCCAAGTCTTTCGAGGTGTCTTGCTTTCAAGTTTGAAGTCGTATAGCAAAAGACAAAAGTAATGTTGTTTGGTGTGATGTCTTTACTAAAAAATTTCTGATCCCTTCTCCCCCCCTTCACTTCTACTGTGAAATCTTTCCTCTTGCCTGATTTGATGCTTCTAGACCAGCAGGAAGTACGATGTCGATTTTGATGAATAAAATTGTATCAAAATAGGTGACATAAACGGCCGTATCTTTTGATTGCGCTGACTTCGAAGCTTCGATTTGTACATCGCCAAGGGAACGTAGACTTCGATATGCGACATAAATTTCAACTTGATATGTCTCCCCGTTCCTTAGAAAAAGGGCTTTGAACAGAGGGACGGGCAAACAACAACAAAGTGATCCTAGTGTTCCCCTTTTACAGACAAAGATACGGAACCCCCAAAAAATAGCGTTCAGTATGGAAAATTCATCATTTTACCTTGTTCTGTACTTTTATTTCCGTCAGTTTATTTCCTGTTGAGCCCTGAACGGAAAGAGAAAATTTGTTGCTGGAACTATTCGTATTCAATGAAAATATCTCGGATTTCCAGCCTGGTGGCAATGTTTTATATTTACTAAAAAGGGTGTCTTAGTAGAGAAATGGAAACTTCAGAACGTTAAAAGTACATAAACGAATAAATTAATTTGAAAAAGTCCTTGCTGTCCATGAGCGTAGTGATAGCACCAGATAGCTGTAGGGCGTATTTCACTGGTACATCAATGGTGAGACTCTTAACTTTGTGTCGTGGGTCAGAGAGAGGCTAGCGGCCTTTGCTAACAACGTTTTGAAAGAGGAGCAGTACCAAGAAATGCCTACAAAGGTGTGACTGTTAATCAACGTTGTAACACGTCGCATTTGACTCGTCCGTCGCCCATCAATAGCAGTGTGTGTGGCACTTCAAATCGAGCAACATTTTCCACATTCCCGAAGGTCTCAAATCCGCTGTTGTGGAGATATACCGCCATATAAGACGGCCAATCAGCTGACGCGTACGGTACTGTGTACATTTAAACTAACTGCCTGCCTAATACCTTTTATGCCACAGAGCGCAGTCACTAATGAAATTAATGAAGATCGTGGTTTCAACTGAACAAAGCTAAGCGAATCTTCAATTCCTGTCCATACTGGTTAAGTTAGACACAGAATTTCCTTTGATTTTTACTAAGTACGCTGAAAGCACTTTGCTGAAAGCACCGAAATACATTAATTTAACATGATAATATATGCTGCAGAAACAACAGTAAGATACTCTGCATGTGGTACAGAAAGGCGCAGCGTTGTTAATAATGGATCCTCAAAGCCTCATGTTATAAGTTTTGCTAATATACAGAGAACATGAAGTTTTTTTATACTAACAAGTGCGGTAAATCACTAAAAGCGAATAAAGACAAGAGGGAAAAATAACACAGAAATTAAATTTTAAACACTCTTCGTTTCTCAAATCAAATTATTTACGATGAATGTTCGAAATTACTGCTTTCACCAGATCTACAAAATTAGCAAGTGCCTGGAAAACAGTCATCACAGCATAACACAGCAACAGATTAGCCTAACAAAATCACACCGCAAGACACAGCCAAACTCGTTCGCTTACTGGACAGACATGGGCGCTATGGTCGCTGTTTGGTTGTCGTACTGTGGCCGTAACTCCATATCGCTGCATTTGCGATCTGTGTGTAGCTGCTCGATCCGCCGTCCTCTACCCTGCTCTCATAGTATCAGATTCTTTTTCTTCACCTAATATATCAGCGAGATTGATTTTATTTGGCACCTTTAGAATACATGTGATGATTTACCACACTCCTGAATTGATTTTTTAGGAAGAGTTTAGAGTTTCATGATGTTTTAAACTAATACCTTCATTCACAGGGTTGTTAATTAATATGCTGAAAAGTTCTGGGGATTAGATGGAGGAATTAATGGAAGCAACCAAGTTCATGTATACATAGGTCTTTTTTTTATTTTCTTAGTTACAGAAACTTCTTTGATGTCACAAGGTTGCTCTGTTTCTCTTCTTTTGTTTTCAGATTTCCAGCTTGCTTCTACCGTTATTTTCGCTTCTCAAATGTAACCGGTTTTGAGATCACCTAAAACTAAATAAATTAAGTGATTAATTTTGTGAAATAAATTGTTGACGGTGTACAGCAACCAGCCACAAATTGGCTTTAGGTTAATTTATTCAAAAAGTACCGTTACCAGTTTAGATTTTATAAAATTCATCATCAGATTTCTTTCATGCTTTCGTCAAAACATATTATGACAACTGGTTTACTGGTAGGATCCCATGACTTGTCCATCTGGAGCATTTGGTTTTGCAGTTTTCATCCAACGAATTATATTTGCAAAAATGTATTTTCACATCACATGAGTCAGTTTGCGTTATAAAACACTTCAGTTTGTTAGTTCAGATTAGTAGCATGCCTCTCATGTTCTCACTCACAGCAGAAGTTGGAAACTCGTATTGTGACTGTAACAAAGTGTTTCATAATGCAAACATCTTTGTGAATATAATTCGTCAGAAGAAAACTGCGAAAACAACTGCCCCGGATGGATGTTTCACGGCAACGCACCAGTAAGCTAACGTATTACATATTTTGATAAAAGCATGAAAGCAATCAGATAATAAATTGTATAAATCCGAAACCGGTAAAAGTACTTTTTGAGCAAATTAACCGAAAACCAATTTTAGTCCGTTTGCTGTACACCATCAACAGTTTATTTCGCATAACAGACATAATCTCCAACCATGTCTCTATCTGACAAAAAGGCATGTCATAATTTTAGTGTTGAGAATGCAACTGGACTAGCGTATAGTTTGTACTGAACATTCTTCCCCCACCAGGAATAGAATGCATTAGCGACTTGAGCTGGAGCGTGGTGTGTCGTGGCTGCATTCCAGTCAAGGCGTTACCTGCTCGGCCGTATTCATATTGGACTTGTGTGTACTGTACAGTTATGGCTAAAATGTAGTCTGATTAGCAAATAGCAAACTGCAATGCATCTAAAGCCAGAAATATGTACCCTGAGAGATTCCCCAATACACATTTACCAAGGAATGAGACCGTTCAAAGAATATGTGAACGTCTTGCGGAGACAGGCTCTTTTGAGAAAAGGTGATTTCGTTGTGGATGACCAAATAGTGCTGGAACACCTGATTTAGAAGGTGGAGTACTTCATCGTATTGATGACAATAATGGCAGCAGTACCATAGAAACAGCAGAAAATGAGAATGTGTGTCATGTGACAGTGTTACAGAGAGTAACGCCTTTGAAAGTCCGGAGTGTTGTTGAAACACAGTCCAATCCAGGAGAGCTTTTTGTACTTTTTACTGCAGAGGTGTGTTCAGGACCAACACTTCTTACCAATTCACTGATGAAGCAAAATTTCTCAGGAACGTTGTGTAGAATTTTCACAATACTCTTCTAAACATTCATGGTGGTGTCTGTCTTATATCGTGTCTCCCTACCACTTTCACGCAACGACGCTCTGAGCGCGTTTTTTAGGGAATTGTCTAGTTTGAAGCTGGGACCTGTTGCTGGTAAGGAGACGCCAGACCACACATGACATGTAGAATTCAGAAGAGTTCATTGAGACTAGCGATGATATAACCAAATACTTAATGATTTCAGCGTCAGCTCCACTGCACTCCCTGTAAAAGAATCTTAATACTAACTAAATTCAGTGGAAGGGGTTCAAGGCTTTCCTATTTTTAGTTAGCTGGTAAAATAACGTCGAAAAAGCAGTAAAGTTTACCATTGGAAATTTTATTCCACTCACAAAAACATCGTTTATAAATTGCACTATTGATATAAGGAAGTGTTTTAATACAGGATGGTAAAACCAACTGCGTTCAACAAAAATGTGAACGAATATTTCCTGAATGGGTTTCCAAGTTCTACAATGGATCGAAGGATGACCTATGCCATATCACATCTATAATCTAGGTTTAATTTAAGTTTCACAAAAGAGAAAATGGTCTACAGAGACCCTCAATTATCTTTAATTACTTATTTAACTTGTCGTAAATTACAGTGGCTGATGTGGCTTTTCAATAACTATATAAATGAAAAATCATCGCGTTTCAGATTTTTACTTCAAGTGGCAAATGTGAACACCATGAGTTTTAATTAACGATCGACACTAGTATTACGCAAAAAGGGGGTGTAACAGATGAGACTTCTGCAGGTCTTAGCGGTAGGCTGGTGACGTGGGTGTCCAGCCCGCCCCTTATCGTAGGGCCTTCTAGCTTAACACGGTTCTGCTCTCGGCTTCTGTTCTCGTTTCTCCCCTCGGAACTGCGTCTGTCTCACGGTGGGAAGGTATGGCATGCATTTAGGCCTCCTTGTGTTAGTCTGTGGTATTCCATTTGCTCACTCGTTACTCGTATTACTTTGGTTAATTTAATGTCACGATTTATTTGGAGCTATGTGACATACTACTGGATTTGCTTATCATGTCAGGGTTTTCATGGAAGGTGTTGGATTTGCCTGACACCTTACACTCTTGTATGGGAGAATGAGTATGCTTTTGTAGCTTTGGGAACAGGACATTAACAGCAGTTTAGCATTAACATATGGGACAGCATTATTGGAGAAGGTTTAACTGGGTCTTTCACTTTCCATGGAAAACTGACTGGAGCATTTTGCTGAAAGACGGTCAACTAGACTTATTTGAGAAAATGTGGTTCATACGTTGTGGGACACCACCTCATTTGCTCTGTAAGCAAGAAGAGTTTTAAATCAGTGTTTCTCAAATAAATTGTTAGGCAGTAACATCTTGGTCTGCTCGATATCCTGATTTCAGTCCATACATAATGTATTCACGGTCTATTGCACATACTGACATTCTTTGCAAGCGTATTCAAGGAGGATTTTAGCAGACATCTTAACTATGGGAACGAATAACACGATCCATAATGCGGCGCTTAGAAGCTTATGTTAGAGCTAATGGTAGTGTTTTTTTAGCACTCCATTTAGCTATCAGTAGACAACATTTGAAAAAAAAACTGTAGAATCAACCTAAAAATTTGAAAACAAAAAGACAAAAACGAAGCAGTCAGCAAACAAAAAGTGTGTGTAACAAACAAAAGCCATATGAATGTCAGAACTTCTTTTCTTCTTTTTAAATCCTCTCTTGATTTCCTAGAAGCTTCCCACACATTAGTTAACACCCTGTACTACGCTTTCACGCACAAACAGATTTTAACAGTGGAATAGGCTATTTGTTAAATTATATTTGATGTACATGTCTTCTGAATCCGTCTTCATAATTCAGGCAAGTTGACACTCGCACACAGCAAATAAATTAACCCACAATACTAATTCTGATTGTCTGTCGTTGCTCTGTTTACATTGGACTTTGCTGGACTGATTCCATTAATAAAGGGGCGCCCAGTTCCTTCCCCCAGTACGCGTAGAACGGAACCATTTGCAACGTCGTCGTTGCAAGAAAACAAGGCAATGGGTATACGAACAAAAAAAAATTTAGCCAATAAAATGGTGAATTTGGTTTTTGCTTCCGAATTGCTTTTTTCTTGTCAACCAGCATAGGGTCCGATAGTCGCAATGTTAAACACAAGTTGAGCTCATTGACAGTGTGTCATTGGTCACAGCTATTCTTTCCTCTGCTTTACGAAAGCACTAAATTTAATAACAGGACGACGCCCATAAAGATGGATGTTTTCCTATGGATTGATTGCCGAGCCTATAATTGAACTGATAGTTTCATAAATGGCAGCACATTCTTCTGAACGTTGACATACTTACAGGAAGTTTAAAGTGTACCCAGGACCACTAGTTTGCATCTTCTGTTATAATGACTATGCAGCCTGCGTTAGTTATAAAACTTTAGTTCTGCTGCTCAAAGTACGTGTCTTCACAACAGTGTATCGCCTTTTCTTCCGCGTAAATGTACCACCCACAAAATAATGTTATACGCTATGACGGTTGAGTGATAAAATATGAAGACAATTACACATTTATACTCACCATTTTCACTACTGGCATACGCTATGCTGCTTATTTGCATTCTTCGAAAATAATATGATTTGGTAGTCCTCATTTGCAGTGTGCTTATCTTGTATGACGTCTGCATCAACATGGATACTCTGCAAATCATATTAAGTGCCTGCCAGAACCACCTTCACAATTCTTTATTATTCCGATCCCGTATAGCGCGCGGAAAGAATAAACACTTAAATCTTTACGTACTAGCTCTGATTTGCTTTATTTTATCATGGTGATCGTTCCTCCCTATGTAGGTCGGTGTCAACAAAATATTTTCGCATTCGGAGGAGAAAGTTGGTGATTGGAATTTCGTGAGAATATTCCGTCACAACGAAAAACTCCAATCTTTCTATGATTTCCAGCCCAAATCATGTATCATATCTGTGACACTCTCTCCCATAGCCGGCTGGGGTGGCCGAGCGGTTCTAGGCGCTACTGTCTGGAAACGCGTGACCGCTACGGCCGCATGTTCGAATCCTGATGATGACCTCAGAAGTCCCATAGTGCTCAGAGCCATTTGAACCATTTTTCTCTCTCCCATATTTCGCGATAATACAAAACGTGCTGCCTTTCTTTGAACTTTTTCGATGAACCTCGTCAGTCCTATGTGGTAAGGATGCCACATAGGCCATCTCCTTAGTAGGTCAGTTATATTTTCTAAATGTCGTGCCAATAAGGTGCGCTCTTTGGTTAGCCTTCCCCACAACATTTACTATGTTTTCCTTCCAATTTAAGTTGTTCGTAATTCTAATACCTAGGTATTTAGTTGAATTTACGGCTTATAGATAAGACCGATTTATCGTGTAACCGAAGTTTAACGGATTCCTTTCAGCACTCGCGTGGATGACCTCACACTTTTCGTTATTTACGGTCAACTGCCACTTTCCGCACCATTACGATATTTCTTCTAAATAGTTTTGCAGTTGTTTTGATCTTCTGATAACTGTATTAGTCGATAAACGACAGCATCATCTGCAAACAACCAAAGATGGCTGCTCAGATTGTCTCCCAAATCGTTTATATAGATAAGGAACAGCGAAGGGCCTATAACACTACCTTGCTGAACGCCAGAAATCACTTTTGTTTTACTCGATGGCTTTCCGTCAGTTACTACTAGATGACTAGATGAAACGCTAACCACACGGACAGGTAGCACGGACTGTCAAAGATTCATGAGGCCGACAACAGCACCACCAGAATTCTGAATAATATGAAGGGGGAGATACCTATTAAAGACAGAGTATCTAGCCAGTAATTAGTTAAAAGTTCTCATCTGTCCACCCGGCCGTTCACTCTCGTGTTCAGCGTTCCCCATCACATGAAGGGGAACTTTCAGGTATGCGAAACGAATCAAGAGAAACCCTTTTCAGTAACAATGCTTCTCTCAAATATAGTTGTCGTAGGTATCGTAAAGATAACAGAGGATTAGAGGCGTAGAGCAGTTATTCCTCCAAAGCTCTGTGCGTCAGTGTCATCTGGTCGTGTAGCACGATGTATTCATGTGCAAATGGATGTTGTTAGACGGAACACGTCCGTCACAGCGGCAAATGGAGTGTTGAGACAAATGACACGGATGTCATCCGTTCGTGGACTGGTCGCCGGGGTGATGCGCCGGCCGCAAGACGGGCAGTCTGAGAAATAGCGGCACACGTCTGACGGCGCAGCGGCCCGATAGCGGATACCTGACGCGTGAGGCACTCCGCCTTTGATGTCACGCCGTCACGGGAGTTCTCACGTACCACCTTGTAAAGAGTGTTCCGTGACTACCTCACATCGGCGAAAACTGCGGCCTCCAGAGCCGAATACTGTGGGCAACAGCATGACATGCTCGGCATAAACTATCGTTGTTGTAATCTACATCTACATCCATACTCCGCAAGCCACCCGGCGGTGTGTGGCGGAGGTAGATGGTCGAGTCATAGTGCAACTAATGTAGATCGGTGTCGTGGGATTTCCTACCGTGTGGTTTCCTACGAGCAGTGGCGCACTAAACCTGTCAGAGGCCTGGGCCGGCAAAACAAATCGAGGCTCCCCTTGCTGCCCCCTCCCACCCTCCTCACCACACAGCATTTCTCTGAGAGTTTCAAACGCAAACGGAAGGAAGTTCCACATTGCTTATCATCTTCATTTTGTGTCATGCTAATTTAAAGCTATAACGTTATTTTACGTAACGCTGAAAGTGACTGCTCTCGTAATCTCGTTACTATTATTTAATAGCTATGTTGTCCCATATATGACAGAAATCATTATACGATTTCTGTTGTTCGAATATATTATTTATGTTTCACAACTAAGTCGGCATAGAGCGAGCGGGGTGTATAAAAATGAATTCCTATTTCCCCAACCAAGAGGAAGGTCACTGTCTACGTAAAACTTCTTTTATTGCATGGTGGAGGTACTTTACTTACGGATTTCAGCAAAATCCGCAGTGTTGCTTCGATCTCGATCAAATTTTGTACATTTGATCTTCAAAACAAGGGGAACCTCACCGTCTACGTGAAATTTCATACGGTGTATGGCAGAGGGTGCCTTACAACAGAATTACACCCCATGTGACTGATCAGCTTGGGAGCTGACTCATGTATGTATGTTTTCGTGGTGAAGGCATTTATACAAGCCAACGTATGCTGGATGGCAGATGGTTGGCCTACCTTTAAATAAGTTCAACATCGTCTCGTCAATCAGCATTGAAGTTGGCAGATATACGTATTTTTTCATAGATGGGGAAAGAGGCGATGGCATGACGGAGGCGCATCTAGAGAAGTAAAAGAGAGGTAGCAGCAGGTAAACAGAGAAAGGGGGAAGGTGATGAATGACTAGTGGAACACTGTAATAAATACATAAATCAGGGGTGTTATTGTGAATTTGATGTACTATTAGAAAAACCGGAGGAGGAGGAGGAGGAGGAGGAGGTGGACAGAGACGGGAAGATCGGTGGAGAAGGAGAGGTGGATGGAAAGGAGGAGGAAGTGCTGTGAGAGGGGGGGGGCAGATGAAGGAGATGGAGAGACGGATGGGCGGAAGGAGGAGGTGGATAGAGAGACGGATGGGCGGAAGGAGGAGGTGGATAGAGAGACGGATGGGCGGAAGGAGGAGGTGGAGAGAGAGACGGATGGGCGGAAGGAGGAGGTGGAGAGAGAGACGGATGGGCGGAAGGAGGAGGTGGAGAGAGAGACGGATGGGCGGAAGGAGGAGGTGGATAGAGAGACGGATGGGCGGAAGGAGGAGGTGGATAGAGAGACGGATGGGCGGAAGGAGGAGGTGGATAGAGAGACGGATGGGCAGAAGGAGGAGGTGGATAGAGAGACGGATGGGCGGAAGGAGGAGGTGGATAGAGAGACGGATGGGCGGAAGGAGGAGGTGGATAGAGAGACGGATGGGCGGAAGGAGGAGGTGGATAGAGAGACGGATGGGCGGAAGGAGGAGGTGGATAGAGAGACGGATGGGCGGAAGGAGGAGGTGGATAGAGAGACGGATGGGCGGAAGGAGGAGGTGGATAGAGAGACGGATGGGCGGAAGGAGGAGGTGGATAGAGAGACGGATGGGCGGAAGGAGGAGGTGGATAGAGAGACGAAATAGCACTAAATGGACAAGAGAGATGAGGGAAGAGGGGATGAAATGACATAAAACTGGGATGAATAAATATCCGGGCAACGCCGGGTTTACAGTTATTAGATAAAGATTTACGCGACAATGGGCGTGTTCATCTGAAAGAAATTACAGAACATTTCCTAATGGTTAGATGCGGTGTATAAAGTTCGATAACTAGAGTGTTGTTCCTGATGTCTACAGATGATAAAATTCGTTGCTTCATATAGATGACTCCACCAAAGTTCATCTAGTTGAAATTTTATCTTTGTAAAATGAACTACATAATAATCAGTTGAAAAATGCTCCTCTTGGAGCACAATAATGGCAAATATGATCGTGTTTAAAAGTCTCTAACAGAAAAGTGGGCAACCAGCTGTCTGAGTCCTCATTCCACCTTCCTCACATAAATTCTGGAAGCTTCACAGGACGATTGACCTTGTTATGTAAGAAATTTACCAAGTAAATTTTCAGTTTTGTTGAGATAAAAATTCAGTAAATAGCAGATTGTGTATTGGAACTTTAGAAATACCGTTAAAAGCGTACTCTTGCGAATGAGGTCCGTGAAATACAAATAGTTAGTTTCGTATGACATATATGACGAAACTCCAGAATCGGCAAGTTAACACTGCGAAATTATTGATGCTGATCGACGACGACACTGTCTGAGAAACGGTGACAACAGCTGCGCTTAGGGTGAGGGACTGGGGTAGACAAGCAGTGGGGGAGGAGCAGTTCGCAAACACGTCCTTAGGGAACCGGTTCCTCTGGACAGCTTCGCTACCTGCTGCACCCTTGCAGGAAACCCCACGTAGCCTGTAGATCTACATCTTCATTAAGGCCAGGTTCCCATTTAAACAAGCAAAAAATAGGCAGAGTTTGGAATTTTCTGAGACAATTACAAGATATACAAAGGATCTGTTTGGGGATTATGATTTATCATGTTTTGAAACTTATTTCAGATTTTCAATTAAAAAAAGTGGCTCATGTAATTATGGTTTGATCAAGGGTCTGCGAGTTTGAAGTACGCAAACTGCATGCAGTGTAGCCCCTCAGGAATAACGTGAGATCAAAAGTGGATAATATTAGTCGACACTGCATTCAATATACGGGATTGTGTATCCAACCACAATGAAATAATCTTAAATGTAACAGTATGGTGTCAACTTGAACTTTTGTGTTCTTTTTTTTTTTTTTTTTTTTTTAGTCTTATGGCTTTACGAAACATAGTTTAATATTAACAAAATTTGATATACGCTGAAGTGCCAAAAAAACAGGTATGGCCATGCGTATTGAAATACAGATATACGTAAACAGGCAGAATACAGCACTGCGGTTGGCAACGCCAATATAAAATAACAAGCAGGTTATCAAGATTTAAGTGATTTTGGACGTTACGTTATAGGCGGCGCACGAGCGAAGGGGTACAGCATCTCCGATGCACCGATGAAGTGGGGGTTTTCCCGTACGACCGTTTCACGAGTGTACCGTGAATATCAGGAACAGTGTAAAACATGAAAACCCCGACGTCGCTGCGGCCGGAAAAAGATACTCCAAGAACGGAACCAAAGACGACCGAAGAGAATGGTTCATCGTAACAGAAGTGCAACCTTTCCGCAGCTTGCTGCAGATTTCAATGCTGGGTCTCTAACATTCATGGTGGTGTCTGTCTGTTCTATATCGTGTCCCCCTACCACTTTCGCGCAACGACGCTCTGAGCGTGTTTTTTAGGGAACTGACTAGTTTGAACCTGGGACCTGTTGCTGGTAAGGAGACGCCAGACTACACATGAAATGTAGAATTCAGAAGAGTTCAGTGAGACTAGCGATGATATAACCAAATACTTAATGATTTCAGCGTCAGCTCCACTGCACTCCCTGAAAAAGAATCTTAATACTAACTAAATTTAGTGGAAGGGGTTCAAGGCTTTCCTATTTTTAGTTAGCTGGTAAAATAACGTCGAAAAAGCAGTTAAGTTTACCATTGGAAATTTTATTCTACTCACAAAACATTGTTTATAAATTGCACTATTGATAAAAGGAAATGTATTAATACAGGATGGTAAAAACAAATTGCGTTCAACAAAAATGTGAACGAATATTCCCTGAATGGGTTTCCAAGTTCTACAATGGATCAGAGGATGACCTATGCCATATCACATCTATAATCTAGGTTTAAATTAAGTTTCACAAGAGAGAAAAACTATGAAAATGGTCTACAGTGACCCTCAATTATATTTAATTACTTATCTAACTTGTCGAAAATTACTGGCTGGCTGATGTGGCTTCTCAATAACTATATAACAGAAAAATCATCGCGTTTCAGATTTTCACTTCACGTAGCAAATGTGAACACCATGAGCTTTAATTTACGATCGATACTATTATTACGCATAAAGGGGGTGTAACAGATGAGACTTCTGCAGTTCTGAGTGAAGCCTTATGCGCTCAAAAATGCGGCATCGCGTGTGTTCATTACCTTGTCGCTGTTTAGCCAGCGTCAGGGCGGCAGCCATCCAGCTCGCCGTCTCGGAACTAACTCTCCTCACTTCTCCTTACTCCCATTTACCGAAGTTGGTTTAAAAAAAAAAAAATTATCTGACTGTGTTTTCATCTGACCAATCAGGGTCTCAATGTTAACCTTAAGCTCCGGCTGCAAAAATTCTGTCTATCCAATGAGAAACGTTATACTTTTCGTGGTGGAGCAATGTTTTTAAAGTTTGCAACGTAACAGAGACGCTAAAAAGTCTCACGCTAAAACGTGCGAGTGGTGTGGACTTAGCGGTAGGCTGGTGACGTGGGTGTCCAGTCCGTCCCTTATCGTAGGGCCTTCTAGCTTAACACGGTTCTGCTCTCGGCTTCTGTTCTCGTTTCTCCCCTCGGAACTGCGTCGGTCTGACGGTGGGAAGGTACGGCATGCATTTAGGTATTCTTGTGTTAGTCTGTGGTATTCCATTTGCTCACTCGTTACTCGTATTACTTTGGTTAATTTAATGTCACGATTTATTTGGATCTATGTGACATACTACTGGATTTGCTTAACACGTCAGAGTTTTCATGGAAGGTGTTGGATTTGCCCGACACCTTACAGGTCAGTAGAACGTGTCAGCGTCGAACCATTCAACGAAACATCAACGCTATGGACTTCCGCAGCCAAAGGCTCACTCGTGTGTACGACACAAAGCTTTACACATCGCCTGGGCGCGACAACGACGACATTGGATTGTTGATGAGTGGAGACATGTTGCTTCGTCGGACGAGTCTCGTTCCAAATTATATCGAGCGAATGGGCTTGTAAGGGTATGGAGACAACCTCATGAATCCATGGACCCCGCATGTCAGTAGCGGACTGTTCAAGCTAATGGAGGCTTTGTAATGGTGTGGGGCATGTGCAGTTGGAGTGATACGTCTAGATACGATTCTGACAGGTGACACGTAAGAATCCTGTCTGATCACCTGGATCCATCCATGTACATTGTGCATTGCAACGGACTTGGCCAATTACAGCAGGACAATGCGAACGCCATACGTTCAGAATTGCTACAAAGTTGCTTCAGGAACACTCTTCTGCGTTTAAACACTTCCGCTAGCCACCAAACTACTCAGACATGAAAATTGAGCCTATGAGGGATGCGTTGCAACGTGCTGTTTAGAAGAGGTCTCGACACCCCCATACTCCTACGGATTTATGGACAGCCCTGCAAGATTCATAGTGTCTGTTCCCTCCAGCACTACTTCCGACATCAGTCGAGTACATGCGACGTCGTGCTGCGGCACTTGTGTGTGTTCGTGGGGGCAGGTGTACCAGTTTCCTTGGCTCTTCAGTGTATTATAGGTATAAGTTTACTGTTCGGAGGTCAAAGGTAGAAGTTAATAAGTTGAATCCTTTTTTTATGCTGCACGCAGTTCCTCGAGGAAAAGCTGTTAAGGGTTTAGAGGAAACTTTTTGTATGTATTATTACCTCAATCTGCATAAAAAGTACTTGTTATTATATATTTTTGATGTTGCTGAACACAAATTCGGAGCTAGATTTTCAAACTTCAAAATGGATAAGCCAATTAGGCGGACCAAAAATTATGCTTTAATCAATTGTGACTAAAATTTGACAAAAAACTGTTTTCGTTACTTACGTTTAGTCTTTAATTCCAGTATCGTATGTCAACCCTTCCTCTAACTCGCATTGTTCCTGGAGAACAATTCCCTCGTTCTTCTAGGCGAGAAAAGCCGAACTGGCAAAGATGCTGCATTCGGCAGCCTGCACACGTTGTTCGTCAGCTTTGTCGGCGAATATGTTTGCGTGCACACTGCAATACAAATTATTTTGTGAACGTGCGCCCCGGCACGACGAGTTTTCAATCTAGTTGGGCGTCTCCGGGTGAGAACGTCCCACGGTGGCGCAGCACCGGTTCGAGCAATGGGCTGTAGCAACTTTTGGAAACGTACACATTAAAAAAACCTTTTCGTGCCAACATTCCACATACGTATCTTTCAAAAATGCTATAAAAATCGCATTCTCGACCATTTTGAGTGAGGACCGGCCTTAATACTCAGCAAGCCACCTTATGGTGTGTCGCAGAGGGTACTTTTTGCAGCACTGTCACTCTCACCCGCCTTTCTTGTTCCAGTCGCGAATGCTGCGCGCAAAGAACAACCGTTGCTGGGACCATGTCTCTCTACGCTCACTTCCATTGTCTCTTCGTATCGCATGACCGCCCCTTTTTTCCAGTTCTTAGGTTTGGTCTCACCTTTTACGTCGTTTACTTTGTGTGTTTAATGTTCCTTATTTTATGATCCGACTCCCCTGACTGGATCCGTCCACTTTTAGCGGACCCTCTTTCTTCTGTGACTAACTTCGGAATCGCGAGACTGATGAAATGGTTCAAATGGTTCTGAGCACTATGGGACTTAACATCTATGGTCATCAGTCCCCTAGAACCTAGAACTACTTAAACCTAACTAACCTAAGGATATCACACAACACCCAGCCATCACGAGGCAGAGAAAATCCCTGACCCCGCCGGGAATCGAACCCGGAAACCCGGGCGTGGGAAGCGAGAACGCTACCGCACGACCACGAGATGCAGGCACGAGACTGATGACCTCGCCGTTTGGTCCCATAACTCCTCTCAATCCATCAATCAATTGTCTGTTAGTAAAGTATAGGTGGGAGGAAGCAATATGTTGGCTGACTCTTCTGGGGACGTTCACCCTAAGAACTTTAACGGTAAGCCAAATTGTGATGGACAGTGCCTACATTTAGCAGTGGCGTACATCGTTCCAGTCTCTCACACACGGGAAGATTTTAAGGCGACTGAGAATAGGGTATCGTCGTCTGAATGTTCAGATGTGTGTGAATTCCTAAGGGACCAAACTGCTGAGGTCATCGGTCCCTAGACTTACACATTACTTAAACTAACTTGTGCTAAAACAATACTCACACCCATGCCCGAGGGAGCACTCGAACCTACGGCGGGAGGGGCCACGCCATCCGCGACAGGGCTCCTCGAACCCCCCCGGCCACAGTCGTCTGACACACAGGCATGCCGTCCATAGGGAGGACGCGCCAGTGTGCTGCGCTTGTGGCTCACCAGTCACTTCAGCCACATCTTATACATTTCGTTTTCTGAAAAGAGGACCGGTATTTTCTTCACAATGATTTCCCAGCTGTTTTAAATCCCAATGACATGGGTATGGGAGAGATTTTAATATCTTGAATGACATTTTCACTCTTCAGCGGAGTGTGTGCTGATATGAAACTTCCTGACCGATTAAAACTGTGTGCTGGACCGAGACTCGAACTCGGGACCTTTGCCTTTCGCGGGCAATTGCTCTACCAGCTGAGCTACCCAAGTACGACTCACGCCCCGACCTCACAGCTTTACTTCTACCAGTACTTCGTCTCCTACCTTCCAAACTTTACAGAAGCTCTCCAAGAGCGCCGGCCAGAGTGGCCGAGATGGTTCAAGGCGCTTCAGTCTGGAACCGCGCGACCGCTACGGTCGCAGGTTCGAACACTGCCTCGTGCATGGATGTATGTGGTGTCCTTAGGTTACTTAGATTTAAGTAGTTATAGGTTCTAGGGGACTGATGACCTCAGATGTTAAGGCCCATAGTCCTCAGAGCCTCTCCAAGAGCACTTGCCCGCAAAAGGCAAAGGTCCAGAGTTCGAGTCTCGGTCCAGCACACAGTTTTAATATGCCAGGAAGTTTTTAATATCTTGTCTGTTGCGAGGGATCCTGCCCAAATTATATGCTGGATGTACCCTCAAATGACGAGAGGGGGAACTTGTAACGCACTCACGAACATTGTTTAACATGGTAGTTTTGGTGGTCCTTGTGTTACAGTGCGGGGAGACGTAATGTTTCATGGGTGTAAATTTTTGAACGCCGTACATATGTCGGTCAAAGCTATTCTGACACTGTAATACTTCTGTAAAAGCGGTGGCGCATTCAGCCTTGACTTCATTTTTATGGATGACAGCGTGCGACCACATCGAACATCGCATGTGGATCAGCTCAGAGGATATTTGGCGAAAAGAGGAAGACTGACCCGTCCGTTCCCACATCGAGCATCAGTGGGGTGAGTTGGGGAGGCGCACTCCAACACGCGCGCATGCATCGATGACCACTCAGCGGCTGTCAGTTCCGATGGTGGAGGAACGGATAGCCCTACCACAACCACCCCTTACCTACCAGCCTTCTGCACAGCATGCAAGCACGTTGCAGATCATGTACTGCCGCCCATGGCGATCACATACCCCACTGAGAACATTATCCCACCTTCGGTAATGCCCACGGTAGCATAATGAATCGCGATGACTTCAGTGTCTTTGAATAAAAGTGTCATTTCTTTTCTTCTCATTGCGCATTTCTTTCAATTACCTTCTGCACTAGACCGTAGCGGTTCTTTCTGCGTGTGGTCCAAGTTTATCGAGCTATGACAGTTGGCCGTACAGAACTGTTGTTCAACATTTATTTGTTCTCGCAGTGGCTGGTACTTCCCTTTTTTCTAGTTTTTTTTTTTACCGTTCCTTGAGATGGTTGTGTTTTGTTTAGCATTTAAGTCACAAATTCAAATAACCGTCAGTAACAGATATGAACGTGATTTTACTATCCGTTTTAATATGTTGATAAGCATTTATGGTGTCTGGTCATTGACAGATACTCCTTCAAGTGCTTAATATACATATGACAATGAGTCTCACTTACAAGAATACTACTTATGAGGAAATATTTTATTTTCAGTAAGAATTTAATTTGTATTCTGGAAGAGCGCTTGCAGCCATGCTGTTGAGCGTCCTGAAACCAACGTCGTCGTCGTCGTCATCCTGCGTGGGTGGATTATACATACTTAGGGTTCTTCCAATAAATCGCACACTCAGTCTGCCATCTGCCTTGCCTACCACTACTTACTGCCTCCACTAGCTGTCCGACAGTCCTATAATGATACAATAGGTTTTTCCGGCTATTTATAAGAATTGCGTCACGTTTGTTTATCTTGAAGGTCAACTGCCAATCCCTACACGAAGAATCCACCTCCTAAAGGCCTGTCTTCATTTGGCTACCATTTTCTAGCGTTGTGACTTCTCTACATAGAACAGCATCATCCGCAAACACCGCCGTCTGTCTTCCGATATTACGCGCAAGATTATTTATGTATACCTATGTATGGTCCTATAAACATCCTTGGGGTACGTCCTAAGTTACTTCTGCATCTGAAGTTTTCACTCCGATAAGAATGACATGCTGTGTTCTGTTTGCAAGGAACTTGTCACTCCGGTCGCTCAACAATGAAGTAATGTTCAGTAATAACCAGTGAGGAACCATACCGTAGGTTAGCACATGGGCAGGAGTACAGTCATTGGCTATTTCGAGCATTGAAAATGTCACATCGACTGATGAATGAAAGTGCATAAGGTATACAGAATGAGATTTTCACTCTGCAGCGGAGTGTGCGCTGATATGAAACTTCCTGGCAGATTAAAACTGTGTGCCGGACCGAGACTCGAGCTCGGGACATTTGCCTTTCGCGGGAAAGTGCTCTACCAACTGAGCTACCCAAGCACGACTCACGCCCCCATCCTCACAGCTTTACTTCTGCCAGTACCTCGTCTCCTACCTTCCAATACCTTTTACATAAGGTATACTTTAGTACACGCCGATGATAAATGTATGATTTCATTAAAAACAACGTGAGGCAATACATCTCGATTGTTAATGAAACGAGCCGGTAGGGGCGTGAAGAAATGTTTTACTTGTGACATATGGGACGTCCTGATATGTATGGCATCGTTTCTCGCCGGGATACAGAAGCTGCATGTCTCATTCCCTGCATCCTTTTGTTCCCCGTAGCACTTGCAACTGGAAAAAGTGTATGCGGTTTTCGTTGATGGTGAATGTCACCAAGTGTTAGAGTAGCTTGTTGTAAAGTATCCTTATCCCTGATCGTGCCAAGCACTTATGAACTGTCTTTGCAAAAAAATGCCAACAGACTGAAAGTGTGAAGAAAGAAAAATGCCAATGAAAAGGAACCGTAACTGATGATAGAAATGCAACGAACATGCTAGCAGCGTTAACATACAATCCACAGATCACTAAAAAGCAGCTGAAACGTGCGTTTGGGGTCAGCCAAAGGAGTGCTCTGCGAATATTACATCCCAACACATTGCGTTCTTAACATGTTTCGATCCATCATCCGCTTTATGTCAGTACTACTCGCTAAAGAATGTGTTTCTATATGGACAGGCCACGTTTCTGGCACAACTAGAATTCGCAGATATCGCTGTGGGCTTCGACAAATTCAGGAAGTGGAATGAAATGATTAGAAGCTTGTACTTCTGACGATCCAGTAGAAAGACACCATCAGTTAATCGCAGTACTGATAAGAACCAAATTACTTCGGAAACTGATACGGAGCTTCTTCTAATCACAATGTTTCTCCTGCAAGTAAGCTGGCCAAGAAATAGAAACTTTCATAAAGTATTAATTACTGTACACAAGACTGTTAATTGTTGATATATCGAGTATGTCAGGCTGGTGAAAGCTACAGCTGTAAGCAAACATGCTGTTCCTGCATATTTTCTGTCGATGAAATACGGAACCTACAACATACGCGATTCAAACGAAGTCTAACACCTGAACGCAACGGAGAATACGGAAAACAAAACGTGCGCAACGCCAGAGTCTGATATTATCAGCTATCAGATAGCATTTTCGATACGTATTCGTTTACCTTAAAACGTGTTACTACGAAGCAAATACGGAAAGCCATAGCAGAATCTCTTCTGGGACGACAAGTCGTGATGCAGTATGGCTGTGATTAAGAACTTTGCCAAACTTATTATTTTGCGTCTTCCGGACAACTTTTCTCGCGTGAGCGGTAACGGAAACAAAGCGTAATTTGACCAGTACAGGAATGACAATCCAAAATCACCATTCCACTGCAGGCCGATCAGCACTCGTAGTATCTAAATCTTTGATTAAATTATTCATGAAAGGTTACGGTCCACTTCGCCTTCTAAACTTTACGATAAATAGCAACCAGGCTTTCGAAAACATGATAACATAGCAGCTGCAGAAATGATTTAGTAATGAAAATGTAACAGTTGAATTTCTCAAACAGTGCAATACTGTGGTTCGACAGACAGCTGAAAAAAAAGAAATAAATTAACTAGTCGTCCGTAGCTCAGAGAAGTCGTCCGGAAACTTGTTACTCAGAAGCTTCCATAGTTCATATCTTTTTTTTTTTTCTCCCTGCGCGTCAGTTACATTTTATCTCTGTTATTTTCTTGTAACTATCACTTATATGCCGTTGGATCCTACTGTATCCAAATACCAGCCCTATAAACGTTACTCCTGCCATAACAGGCGTCACTGATGATGATTTTCGTTCAGTATCAAGATGGGTACAAACCTAGTCTTTCAACTTAACTCCCAAGACGTCACAGGTGGTCCTCTTGCCGACAGTAACGTGATCAGCAAACATATTCATTGATAGGGCGCAGTTATCCTAACAGCAAAATATCTCGGCTTTACCATGCATAAAGATCCAAACTGGGAATAACTGTCAGAGCGTACAGAATACCTATCTTTTTTACATATATTTTTTTTAAAATCGTAAAACTCCACTTAAAATAAAACAACCATTAGTCCTTTGCTCTCTCTGACAGAATTAAAATGTCATCGACAAACCTCAAAGTTTTTATTTCTTCTCCCTGGACTTTAATTCCTACTCCAAATTTTTCTTTTCTTTCATTTACTGTTTGTTCATTGTACAGACTGATTAACGTCGGGGATAGGATGCAACCCTGTCTCGTTCCCTTCTAAACCACTGCTTCCCTTCATGCCCCTCGACTCTTATGACTGCCATCTGGTTTCACACAAATTGTCTAGCTGTTCTATCGTTCAAGAGGAGACAAAGAACAAAAGCTCCAGATGATTCCAGCTAGCCATTAATGCTTACATGAGTTGCACGTGTAACATTCGATTATTTGATCACCTCAGTCCTTTCAACACTTTCTTACGATGCATGGAACCGGATAGGTTAAGAGGTTTTCAAACACTATCGTCTATCCATCGGTTTCTCAATCGCACCTGTCCTTAATCCCTTTCCTCGCTAATCAAATACCAAATATAATTCCATAACGGCTATACAAGATATAATATACACAGCGTTTTTGATATACTTACGGGTAAAACTAATTTTTTTCCGTATCCTTCCTCGCTTCAGCCACCTCACTCTAGAATACATTATGTCGTAATTAGCGTCTGATACGAAACCACGATTAATTCAAGCGGAGATTACTAGTTTTCTTTCATCGTCTTCGTGGATTCTGTCTCAGCAAAGACTAGCGGTCTCCCTTTCTGTCCAGCATCGAACCATTATTTATGTCACCGTTTCCAGGATTTGGTTCATAACATTCCACTACTACGCATATCTGTTAATCTATTACTCCCTTACAGCTGGGAAGTTACGCTGAAAAACTTATTGAACACAGTGTTAATAAGAATGCTGTTATTTTATCACCAGCTGCGTTATTGTCACGAATAGAACAGTGATCCAGAAAATGAGAATAAATTTCTTAATTTCCGTCTACGATAACAAACTTGTTAGGTCCTCAACTACCGGTTTCGGCCCATTATGACCGTCTTCAGATGTGCAGCAAATCATGGGATGAACACAGATACAACTAGTGGATTGTTTACAGCTTAAAACGTTAAAATTGGCCATAATGAAAAGCATTACTGGTATACATGTGAAAATTATGCGCTTTAAATGTGGCGTGGCATATCTGTTTTAAAATAATATCCTAATCAGTGAAGCCATAGCGGTATCGTCAAAAGATTAACACAGAATCAGCTTAACATCGCCAAACACACATGAAGTGTGGTATACACTAGTCACCTTGTTAACAGCGCTAATGACAATGTCCTGTACAGCAGCCACAAAATGTTAAGTTCGCAAACTCGATAGACGTCGCTACTGTATGCGTACACACATTCTTCAATCAGATAATTTTACGGTATGGATAAAAAGATGAATACAATCGGTGAAACTTGTATTGGGCTTACTAGCCGTAAGACATCACAGTAATAAAATGCAACAACCAAAAAAACACTACCAAAGTATGATTGTAAGAATAGAAATAGTTAAGCGACAATGATTCTGATACGCTCTTTTGGCGAATTTTAGATAAAAATTTAATGACATACATAAGAACAGGCTTATGGAGTCCACAGAATAATATAAAATGAGAAAATAAATAGGAAAAGAAGCCAAATGAATAAAAGCCGACTGTGGTAAGTAATAAGCGCCTCTATTGACGTGGCCTCCAGAATGCCTCATATCCAAAAAGTGGTCAGCGTTAACAGCCAGAGGGCCCGGTACACCGTTCCCAGAAAATAATTATAAAAGACCGTACCCTTCGACTGGCAATATTATCTACCAAATGAGATATATGAACAGAGAAGGAACAAGGAAACGCGAGAGTAATACGCTCAGTGTGTGCTTATCTTTGTTGGTGCCACTACAGCTCCATTATCTTACATTTTTTTTAACGTATATGCCTCGCCATATTTGAAGCGGTTATTTTTGACGTTTATGTTGGTAATACTTTTCATTAAGGCGTATTTTATTGTTTTAAGCTGTAGACAATCCACTAGTTGGATTTGTTTCTCCCACGTTGTATTGCATGTCTGAAGACGATAGTTGCTGACAGAAACCGGTAGTCTGAGTACCTGAGTATGTGATCATAAACGGAAATAAAGAAATTTAATGCTGTATCACCTACGAAATGAAATGCTCGTGAGTCATTACTGGGCGGCAGATCCCATTTGGAGCGCCTGATGCGTTTCTCTTTGACGCCACTTCGGCGACTTGCGTGTCGTTGAAGAACAGATGAAACGACAACAGCAACACAGACATCCAGTCCGCGAGCGAAGAAAATCTCCCACCAGGTCGTGAATCGAATCCAGAACGTCGCGATATAGAGGCTGCGACGTTCATTATACAACGACCTACGGCTCTATTATTATTATTCTTTCCTGTCTCAGACGTTATTATTATTATTATTATTATTATTATTATTATTATTATTATTATGCTCGTTTCGACCATTTAGGATCACGGATGACTTGCTTAGTATGTCATCTTTCTTACCAATGAAAATTCTCTTACTACTTCTGGTTCTCTCTGCTTCCGTGACTTTAACTTTGATTCTGGTATCAGTCAATATATGACCTTCCACTTCACTCCTATTGCTGCACCTACGCTGCACTGCTACTTGCGGATTGTTTTCGCTTATTCTAATTGATTACCAATTCCCCCGACTTCTTTCATCCAGTTGGCCCCTGTGAAGCATGCTGCGTTCCATGTCAACTTCGTCAACGTCTTGTTCTCTATCCTCATGATGGGCCAGGCAAATTTCTGCCATGCTTGAAATTGGTTCATTATTTTTCATACAGTTCTTGCCTTGATATATGTATCCAGATTTCACCTTCTTTTTTCGCGCCCTCGATGTCTGTCAAACTCTTTCGTTCCTCCTGCACCAGCTGTATGCAGGCTCTCTTGCCGGAGGTGGTCGTCTGTGCTGCAGTCCTCTACATCTACACTGGTGTCCAGAATTAAAGCAACAATCGGAAATTTTGTAAGTTTACGCTTGTTTTGCCACAAAACAGTATAAGCATATGATAGTAAAGTAGAAACAATGAAAAGAATACAGAATTTAAGCAACTGCAACGTGCATAACTGTAGACAAAAACGTTCTTCGCTTTTCTCCAACTTAACGGATTTGTACACACATTCTGACAACCGGTTAATATGCTCAGTAAGATCTGTGACCGTCTCTGGTAGCAATACAAACTTGACAACGACGGGGCATATTGTGAATGATACCATCAATCTTATGTCGAGGCAATAATGGCCATTCTTCCTGCGGAGCTGCTCGCAAGTCTTGGAGAGTGGTTGGTGAATGGTGGCGTGATGAAAGCAGTCTCTCTAGTGTGTCCCAGACATGCTCTATGGGATTCTATGGGATTCCAACGCCATGCGTGCAACTTCTTCCGTTTCAAGACGTGCCCTTAGCGCTAGGATTTCACCCGGAACAAGTCCCGCCCATTCACGCACTCCATGCCTATCCATAATGTAATGCCCTCCCCTAAACATCCGCCAGTTCCGCAAACTGGAAGCTACATCAAAATTGTTATCCACCTTGTGACCTTGTCGACATTCATCATGACCAACTTTTTGCGAAAGCGCCAAACGGTAGCCGTGTTCTTCGATTTGGAGAAGGCTTATGATACCTGTTGGAGAGGAGGTATCCTCCGCACTACGCACAGGTGGGGTCTACGCGGTCGCCTGCCCCTTTTTATTGATTCCTTTTTAACAGATAGAAAGTTTAGGGTACATGTGGGTTCCGTATTGTCCGACGTCTTCCTCCAGGAGAACGGAGTGCCTTAGGGCTCCGTCTTGAGCGTAGCCCCTTTTCGCATAGCGATCAATCCAATTATGGATTGCATTCTACCTAATGTCTCAGGCTTTGTTTTTGTCGATGACTTCGCGATCTACTGCAGTGCCCAGAGAACATGCCTCCTGGAGCGCTGCCTTCAGCGTTCTCTTGACAGCCTATACTCATGGAGTGTGGCTAATGGCTTCCGGCTCTCTGAAGAGAAGACGGTTTGCATCAACTTTTGGTGATATAAAGCGTTCCTTCCGCCATCCTTACATCTCGGTCCCGTTGTTTTCCCATTCGTGGAAACAACTAAGTTTCTAGGGCTCACACTGGACAGGGAACTTTGTTGGTCTCCGCACGTCTCATATGTGGCTGCCCGTTGTACACGTTCCCTTAATGTCCTCAGAGTTCTTAGTGGTTCGTCTTGGGGAGCGGATCGCACCGTCCTGCTTCGCTTGTATCGGTCCATAGTCCGATCAAAGCTGGATTATGGGAGCCTCGTCTACTCGTCTGCTCGGCCATCCTTCTTACGCCATCTCAACTCCATCCACCATCGAGGGTTACGTCTTGCGACCGGAGCATTCTACACTAGTCCCGTCCGGAGTCTTTATGCTGAGGCTGCCGAATTACCATTGACCTACCGGCGCGGCGTACTGCTTTGTCGGTATGCCTGCCGGCGGTTGTCAATGCCCGACCACCCCTCTTATCAGTCCTTCTTCGCCGATTCTCTCGACCGTCAGTATGGGTTGTGCGTGTCTGCCCTGCTGTTCCCTGGAGTCCGCTTTCGTCGCCTGCTTCGACAATTGGATTTTTCCCTCCCTCCCTACCACCTTCAGAGAGGGTGAGAGCCCGACACCACCTTGGCTCCAGGCTCCGGTTCATATTCATCTCGACCTCAGCTCGCTCCCGAAGGAAGGTACTCCGGCTGCAGTGTATTGCTCACGGTTTGTCGAACTTCGTGCGCGGCTTGCCGGTCACACCTTTATTTACACTGATGGCTCCGAAACTGACGATGGTGTCGGCTGTGCCTTTGTCGTCGGGGCCGTCACTTTTAAATACCGCCTCCTCGACCAGTATTCCAGCTTTACGGCCGAGCTTTTTGTTCTCCATCAGGCCGTTCACTACGCCCGCCGCCACCGCCATTCATCGTATGTACTCTGCTCTGATTCACTCAGTGCTCTTCAGAGCCTTGGAGCTCCATATCCGGTCCATCCCTTGGTGCAACGGATCCAGCAGTCCCTCCATTCTTTTGGTGATGATGGCTCTCCTGTCAGCTTTCTGTGGGTTCCTGGCCATGTACGAGTGCCTGGGAATGAGGCTGCTGACGCTGCAGCCAAGGCTGCAGTCCTCCTGCCTCGGCCGGCCTCCCATTGTGTCCCGTCATCTGACATTAGTGGGGATGTTTGTAAGAGGCTTGTGTCATTGTGGTGGGATACTTGGTCATCACTTCAAGGAAACAAGCTCCGAGCCGTAAAACCGTTCCCAACTGCAAGGACGACCTCCTCCCGACCATCTCGGGGAGAGGAGGTCCTTCTGACCAGGTTGCGGATTGGGCATTGCCGGTTTAGCCACCGCTACCTGCTCTCCGGTGACCCAGCCCCGCAGTGCCCTTGTGGTCGTGCATTGACAGTGCGCCATGTTTTATTGTCGTGTCTCCGTTTTAGTCAATCTCGTGTTGTCCTGTCTCTACCATCTACTTTACAGGATATTTTAGCTGACGACGCTCGAGCAGCTGCTCGTGTTCTTCGTTTTATTACTTTGACTGGCTTGTCCAAAGACATCTAACTCTTTCACTTATTTTATCTGCATCCTTGTAAGAACTTTCTGATGCCCCCCCCCCCCCCACCCCCCTTGAGTTTCACTAGATTCTCTGTGCTCTTACAATTGTGACTGGGCGCTAATGATCTCAGTAGTGGAGCGCCCTTAAACCCTAAACAAAAAAAAAAAAAACCAATGTATCTGTCTGGCATGTGCTTTATTCGCGATTAGTTTTATGTGCTCGTTGTATTTCACGTCGCTCCGTACGCATACCCCTGGATATTTTATGGAAGTAACTGCGCCCAATAGCTTCTCTGCAGGTGTATGATCATACAATAAAGGGCTTTCCGTCTATGAAGTCGCAATACGTCATACCTGTTTAAGTTGCGGGTCAACTGCCACTCCCTGCATCAAAATTCGCTCATCTGCAGCTCTTCCTGCACCTCTAAAATCGTAGCGAAATTCAGAAAGACGTGCAGGGGACCGACGTTTAATGCAGCGAGTGACAGTTGACCATCAGCAAAAATACGTATCACGTATTGCCAATACATAAACAGAAAGACCCTTCATTGTATGATTAAGAAGCTGTTACTTTCATGAAATACCTTGGAGTCGGCGTACAGAGCGACTGAAATGGAACGCATACACAAAATTAATCAGACTACGACGCGATATTTCTGATTGTTATCATAAAGGGTGTTTCACAGTTCATATTACACACTTCTATTGGTTGTAGAGGGGACTTAGTAGAACAACTTTCACATAAAAACGCGTGTCCGGAAACGGCATCCAATGACCGCCAAAGTAACAGGCGCCGTTGCCTGTGGGAGTGTCTAATTGTTATTGTGGTCTTCAGTCCACAGACCGGGCACCTCTCCATGGTACTCTATCCCGTGGCAGCCTCTTAATCTCAGAGTACCTTCTGAATCTCCATACTGTATTCATCTCTTGGTCTCCCTCTACGATTTTACTCTGCCTCCCTCTCTCCCTCCCCTCACCCCCCCCCTCCCCACACACACACACACACACACACACACACACACACACACACACACACACACACACACACACACTCTCTCTCTCTCTCTCTCTCTCTCTCTCTCTCTCTCTCTCTCTCTCTCTCTCTCTCTCTCTTCTCTCCAGTGTCCCTTGACGCCTCAGAATGTGTCCTACCAACCGATCCCTTCTTCTAATCATGTTGCATCACAAATTCCTTTTCTCCCTAACTCTATTCAGTACCTTCTCTTTAGTTACGTTTTATTTATTTTATTTACACGTCTAGTTCCGTAGGCCCAAACTGAGGAGCGAATCTCCAAGGTCATGAAACGTGTCGGTACATCGAATTACAACATAAGTAATAACAGATAAAATAAAATGTTTATGAACCAAAAAAAGTTAAGCCATACGTTTTGGCAAACGCAATCAACATAAGAACCAGTTTAATTTTTCAAGGAACTTCTCAACAGAATAGGAGTGACCCATGAGGAAACTCTTTAGTTTCGATTTGAAAGCGCGTGGACTGCTCATATTTTTTTAAATTCTTGTGGTAGCTTACTGGAAACGGATGCATCAGTACACTGCACACCTTTCTGCATAAGAGTTAAGGAAGTACGATCCAAATGCAGGTTTGATTTCTGCCGAGTATTAACTGAGTGAAGCTGCTTATTCTTGGGAATAAGCTAACATTGTTAACAAGAAATGAAAGTAATATATACCCAGACTCGTGAACAGGGGTTGACAAGAGGTTCGTGAACTTACACCACTAACCGCCTGTTTGAGCCAAAAATATCCTTTTAGAATGGGAAACGTTACCCCAAAATATAATACCATACGACATAAGTCAATGAAAATAAGCAAAGTAGATTCATTTTCATGGCGAACGATCACTCACTTCAGATACCGTTCGAATAGTAAAAATGGGAGCATTAACTCTTAGAACAAGATCCTGAACGTGGGCTTTCCACAACAGTTTACTATCTACCGAAACACCTACAAATTTGCACGGTTCTGTTTCACTAATCATATGACCATACTGTGAAATTAAAAAGTCGGGTTTTCTTGAATTGTGGGTTAGAAACTGTAAAAACTGAGTCTTACTGTGATGTAATTTTCTACAAGCCATGAACTTAAGTCATGGGCTGCATTATTTGAAACCGAGCCAATGTTTCACACATCTTTTACTACCAAGCTAGTGTCATCAGCAAACAGTAACATTTTGGAATTACCTGTAAGACTAAAGGGCACATCATTTATAAAAATGACGAACAGGAGTAGCCCCAACACTGATCCCTGGGGCACCTACCATTTGACCTTACCCACTCAGACCCCACATCCCATCGATTCTCAACATTGTGAATAATGACCTTTTGCTGTCTGTTGATAATGTAAGATGTGAACCGATTGTGAGCTACTCCCCGTATTCCATAAGGGTCCAAATTCTGGAGCAGTATTTTGTGATCAACACAAACACCTTAGTTAAATAAAAAAAAAATGCCTAGCGTTCGAAAGCTTTTGTTGAATCCATCTAGTACCCTACAGAGAAAAGAGAATATAGCATTTTCAATTACTAAATGACTTCTAAAGCTGAGCCGTGTATTTGACAGTAAATTATGTGATATAAAATGATCAATTTTCCTTACATACATAGCGTTTTCAGTAACTTGAGCAAACACTGATGGGATGGAAATAGGTCTAAAATTGTTTACATTGTCACTTCCTCCCTTTTTATAAAGCGGCTTTACCACTGAGTACTTCAATCGTTCAGGAAACTGACCATTCCTAAAGAAAAAATTACAAATATGGCTAAATACAGGGCTAACATGTGCAGCACAGTACTTTAATATTCTGATAGGCATTCCATCATATCCATGAGAGTCCTTAGTCTTCAGTTATTTAATTATTGACTGAATCTCCCCCTTGTCTGTATCACAGAAAAGTGTTTCAGACATCAGTCTCGGAAAGGCATTTTCCAAGAGAAATATATGATTCCCTGAAGAAACTACGTTTTTATTTAATTCACCAGCAATGCTCAGAAAGTGATAGTTACAAACTGACTTATCAGTAACAGAAATATTTTTACTATGATCTGACTTTACATCGTAGACCTTGTGCTGCTGACCAGACACTTCCTTCATAACTGACCACATGGTTCTAATTTTATCCTGTGAATCAGCTATTCCATTTGCATACCACATGCTCTTTGCCTTCCTAATAATATTTTTGAGCATCTTATAATACTGTTTGTAATGGACAACGGCAGCTTGGTTGTGACTACTTCTAACATTTTGATATAATTCCCGCATTGTTTTACAAGATATCCTTATCCTACTAGTCACCCACCCAGGCTGCCTTTTACAGCTAGTATTCCGTTTAGAACTTTCTAATGGAAAGCAACTCTCAAAGAGCATGAGAAATGTGTCAAGGAAAGCATTATATTTTTCATCTACTCGTATTTTATCGGCACTATAAACATCCTGCTACTCTTGTTCCTTAATGAGGTTTACAAAACTCTCTAATGCTGTTGGATTAACTTTCCTACCTAGTTTGTAATTAAATGTGACATTTGTTTGAATACAAAAGCCTTTTAGCGTTAAAATTTGTGCATCATGGTCTGAAAGGCCATTCACCCTTTTACTAACCTAATGCCCATCTAGTAATGAAGAATGATTAAAAATATTGTCTATGGCTGTGCTATTGTTCTCCTGCACTCTAGTTGGAAAAAAACACTGTCTGCATCAGATCATATGAATTTAGGAGATCAACCAACATCTTTTTCCTTGCACAGTCATATATATAATTTATATTGAAGTCATCACATATAACTAACTATAATGTGAATCAAGAAACCTCTCTAGCTTGAGCAGAAATGCTCTGAAGTCGGAGTTAGGTGACCTGCAAACAACAACAATTAGAAGTTTAGTTTCACTAAATTCAACTGCCCCTGCACAACACTCAAGTACCTGTTCAGAGCAGTGCCGTGATACGTCTAAGGACTCAAATGGAATACTGTTTTTTTTTTACGTACGTAGCCACTACTCCACTCTGCAAAGAACGCGTTGAAAAACAGCCAGCTAATCTGTATCCTGGTAAAGGAAACTTCGGAATTGTCAAATTATTTTGTGGTGCTCTCATACACCAATAATTTCAGTTCACTAACTTTACCTCTAATACCTCTTATGTCTTGATGAAATATGCAAATTCCTTCTCAACTTGGATGCCTGACCTCCTTTGAAGGTAATTCCTTGGTTAGAGGGACTTTCTTCAGGCAGGAATACCTAGCAGCTGACTTTAGTTTAAAATAGGTGCATCTCTGACACCAACTACTGCAGGAATTTTTCCACGTGTGATCCCAACACCACCCACTACACTGTTACCTATAAGCTTTCCCCCCCCCCCCCCCCCCCCCCGCCCATTCCCTTCCCATACCTATAGAGGTGCAGGCCACGGCTGGCGAAGCCGCATTTATTGATAGGCTCAGCTGGCACCACTGAAATGTGATCCACGCCCTCTCCAGGCCCATGTTAATACACCTAACAGCCGCATTAAGGTGGGGCCGATCATGACACTGAAACAGTTGCACAAAATGCGCATTCATGCCACCGGTTTGAGTAGCTATCATTACCAGGTCACCACCTACGTCATATTCTCCGTCCCTATCAAGACTCTTCCCTGCTCCACCCGCAATCACTACCTGATCCTCTTTCGTAAAGTTCCTACTTAACTTCCCTATGCTGTCAGTCACCTGAGCGAACTCTGCAGTACGTTTCACAATGCTGATGACCTGGTACTCACTACCCAACACTTCTTGCAACTGCTCGCCCAAACCTCTGCTGTGCAAACTACCTAGCAGCAGAACCTTCTTCTTTCTGTTAAACTTTGCAAATGACCTAGACCTCCTAACTGCTGAGGACTGCTGCATGTTTTCTACACTTACAGCTACAACAGGCTCCTCTCAACTCGTATCTGACAGCTGGTCAAATCTATTGCATATACGCAAAGTAAAACTGTCTGGATACCACCTCCTCCTAGCTGCCTTGTTGCCAACTTCTAGTTTCCATTCCCCACCATCTTTCAGCCTCCTCAACCTATCTAGTTTCTCCTTTACGTATTGTAACTGCATCTCAAGGGCACAGATTTTACGTTTCTGCACATCTATCGAGTTACTTCTACTACAGATTCTGCATTCCCAGGAGAGGATCTCGCTAGAATGCTCATTGGCTTTCCCACAGCATTCCCCTCGGTGAAAATACGTTGAACAAGTCCCACACCGTAACCCAATACTCACAAACCAACGACGAAGCCCACACTTCTCACTCGTGGTAAAATTTTACGATTACTGAAAAAATCTAAACGTCTACATTATCTAAGTTCACTTACACCAGTAGAACTATTTATAGAACTGACAACAGTAGTCCCGAAATTCTGTCTCTACTAAGAATGCAACAACTTTTATTAATACTACTAAACCACAACTAATACCAATATCAACAAAACTTCACAAAATTTGTTAGTTGAAGTCAAAAATTCAAGCGGCACCTGGAACACTCAACGAATTTAAGAAAATTTTACCGAAATATTTCGTTAGAAACAATAAGAAACGTCAGCTGAAAACTACAACACGAAATTTACTAAACGACTTCAACGCACAGAAAACTAAAAAAAAAAAAAAAAAAAATAGTGACCAAACGTTTCTAAAAGTTGTTAAGCCGTTATTTCGTCACAAACAGCACGAGACAACGTTGAAAACTACTTAATTTAATAATTGTATAACAGTGCACAAACAACTTTGTCAGAACGTAAAAACTACTACAGCTGTAACTGCACGCCGCGAAATGTGAACACAGTGTTAATATTTGCATGAACGATTGAAAAGGACTAAATTTAATATTCGAATACAGTGCACAAACGATTTTGACAGTACTTAGCTTTATCACGGCTACAGCTGGAACCGCACGCTGCGACATGTAAACACAGTGCTGCCCATCCTTCGGCATTCTTCTGTATCACCACATATCAAATGCTTCTATTCTCTGCTTGTCTAAACTATTTATCGTCCATGTTTCACTTCCATACGTGACTACGCTCCTCTCAAATACTTTCAGAAAGGACTTCCTGACACTCAAATCCATACACGATGTTAAAAAGTTTCCCTTCTTCAGAAACGCTTTTCTTGCCGTTGCCAGACTGCATTTTATATCCTCCCTTCTTCGACCATCAGTTATTTTGCTTCCCAAATAGCAACACTCATCTACTACTTCAACTGTCTCATTTCCTAAATTTCCTCGGCATCACCTGATTTAACCTGACTACATCCCATTATCCTCGTTTTGCTTTTGTTGATGTTCATCTTATAGCCTCCCTTCCACACACTGTCCACTCCGTTCAACTGCTCTTCCAAGTCCTTTGCTCTCTGACAGAATTAAAATGTCATCGGCAAACCTCAAAGTTTTTATTTCTTCTCCCTGGACTTTAATTCCTACTCCAAATTTTTCTTTTGTTTCATTTACTGCTTGCTCATTGTACAGACAGAATAACGTCGGGGATAGGATGCAACCCTGTCTCGCTCCCTTCTAAACCACTGCTTCCCTTCATGCCCCTCGACTCTTATGACTGCCATCTGGTTTCATACAAATTGGAAGTAGCCTTTCGCTCCTTGTATTTTGCCTTTCCTTAATCTATCTTCTACGAGAAGTCGTAGGGTCAGTACAGCCTGGCGTCTTCCTATATTTCTCCGGAATCGAAACTGATCTTGACTGAGGACGGCTTCTAGCATGTTTTTCCATTCTTCTGTAAAGGAATCGTGTGAGTGTTTTGCATCCGTGACTTATTAAACTGATAGTTCGGTAATTTTCGGACCTGTCAGCGCCTGCTTTTCTTGGAATTGGTGTTGTTATTCTCTAAGTCAGGGTATTTTCCCTGTTTCATACGTCTTGCTCACCTGATGGAAGAGCTTTGTCATGGCTGGCTCTCCCAAGGCTATCCGTAGCTATAACGGAATGTTGTCTACTCCCGGTATACAGGGTGACTCCTTTATGATGCAAACATTCAAAGATGATGGAGAAGAATAAATGTATCAGTCTGAGATAAGGCTCCCTTTACCGGAAACGAACGAGACGAAAGTTGCAAACGAAAACGGTTCTGATACTTTCGGCGGTGGAGTATTTGTAACAGTGCTGTTATTGCTGATGATGTAGGGTATACAACTTTCAGAGTTGGTAGTGTGGACCAAGACAAGCAAAAGTGTCGAATAAACATGAGCATTAAAAGCACGCCTGAGGAACTGTGAGTACTTGTTCAACAGAGATGTGTTTCACACTAGCGAAGATGAGCAAGTACTCACAGCTGTTAAGGT
Source organism: Schistocerca gregaria (assembly GCF_023897955.1). Lineage (NCBI taxonomy): Eukaryota > Metazoa > Arthropoda > Insecta > Orthoptera > Acrididae > Schistocerca > Schistocerca gregaria. The sequence goes on from NC_064921.1 coordinate 1,004,374,119, forward strand.
ATTCATTTTAGAGCACATGCTTACTGGATATTTTTTCTTGTTTTGGTCCATACTATCAGCTCTGAAAGTATCCTACCTACAGTCTTAGCAACAACAGTACCGGTACATGTATTCCACTGTCAAACGTTTACCCCAAACTGACACATTAATCCTTCTCCATCATCCCTGAATGTATCATCACCACCGTGTCGCTTTGTAAATACATACATTTACAGGTGCCGGCGCCTAGAACTTGGACGCTCGTTGTAAGCCGCTTGCGAACATCAGCATTTATATAAAACTTGATCTTCTAAGTACCCTCTACAACTTCTAGATATGTTAAAATCAATTGTGAAACACCCTGTGTAACGGTTCAATTTGGCATTCCTGGACTGGTTTTCCTTTCCTTATGTTGTCTTTCCGATATACCGTAGTTTCCGGGACCCGCCTCTTGTGCTCTTGTTGGTCTGTAACTTACCTGTTCCGTTTTTCCCAGGGAACGGAAACTGTACACATTCCCCACTACATGATCATCACATTCCAGTTGGCCTCTCCATTCAAAGCCTTCGTTCTAAAGCACACGCTGCTGCTGCTGCTGCTGCTGCTGCTACTACTACGGCCTCAGCTCCTGTAGACATTGCAGTGCTAACTCTCTAAGGAAGGTCCTGTAGGCACAGATCTTACCAGGTACAACAAATGAATAACATTCATCATTAGGTCTTCGTCTTGGTCTTTATCTCTCGTCTCGAAGTACCTTGGGCTATATACCAGCCATTAGAATGGCTGCAGGGACTGATGACATCAGATGTTAAGTCACAGAGTGCTCAGCCATTTGAACCATACAATGGCTGCATGTCCCATCCGCCTGCATTTTTTTCTCTGTCTCTACTAGTAATTTCCAAAGTGCGTCATTATTCATTACATTCAGTTGCCCTAAATGGAAAAACTCAGCTGGTTCTATGACTTCACTGATAATTTGCACTTTTTTTATATGCTTTAGTCTTCATTTAATTGGTTTTCACCCATACTCCCAAACTTTCTCTAGTACTTACTCAATTAGTCGCCCGAGAGGTCTTCGGCAAAATGTCGTAGCAAAACGAACGTAGCACAGTTAACAGACGAGTTATTTCTTCGTTTTTTCAGTTTCAGGATCTGAAATTTTCTACAGGATTGCTGAGGACTGTTTCCATTACCTATACAATAGGAACTTGAAATTATTGCATCACGAAGGCCTAGAAAACAAACCACCTAGTTTTACAATTGAGTGTACATTATGAATTCAAGAAATGCTTACCTGAAACAGATCCACTGATCAGTGACAAGAACCACTGTGCGCAAAATAAATGCAGACCTGGTCCCAGTTGTCCACCATGACATTCTGGCTTGCAAATGAAGTGTCAGTAAATAAAATATTGAAATGCAAAGTCAAAGCGTTCAGAGTACTCGATAATAATGTCTCACTCTTGATCAATCTGGTCAGCACTGTGTTGTGAGTGGCACTGTCAGAAAGCCATGGGTGACAATATTAAGAGGATAACACTTTCCCATGAATGGAGGATGCAGTATCACCGTTCTAAAATAATTATACGCATGGAGTGCATACACCCATCAATAGTAAGTAACCATATGCAGATGGCGAAACGTTGCCTGCAAATATAGGCTTAGCAGACATTTCTGTTGGAAAGTGGAGATTTAAATCAAGTGTTAGAGTATCCATCGATGTAAAAAGACGACAGACCCCAGAGTAGACAGTGAACCTTTGCATGATTTATCCGGAGGATTTATGATATAGGACACAACACGAAAAATACCTTAGCTATTACGTGATGCGCTACTTCAGTGTTCCTTTGTGCCTTTTTGTTTATGTATGTGAAGCAACAAATGAATAATGTGACATAGCCTGAACAGAGCTCACACTATAAATATCCATATACGGAACTATAACCTCTCCAATTTTGACTTCTGTTGGGCTCCCAAGTGTTTTCTGCCACTTAAGTTTAATAAGATTTACGAGAACGATGCTCTTCAATGATCTAGTCTGAAGGATACAATAAGAGAGAAGCCTGCATTAAAAAAGGGTACTCAACGCGATACGAACTATGTGAAGGCGTGATTAACATATATCTGCCCAAGGCATCACGTACATATTCTCTTTATTACAAGGGCTTGTCTTACTGGAGTTGGGAAAAACCGCTAAGCCATAGGCACTCAGTAACCTAAGCAACGACAAACTTAGGAAAGTGGTTGGTGATTCACTGGGTGTAATTTTTACTGTATTTTTGCACCATCCATTTGGCGGAATTTGGAAACGAATAATTCCGCTGTTTTTTTTTTTTTTAGTTCTTTTCCCGAGCGCCAAACCGTAACGACCCCATACTCCGGGATATTTAAAATACCAGACGAGATTATAATGGGAGAAAGGCAGTCCTATTAGAGGAAAAATTAGTTCATTTTTTTATGAGCTTCTTTCCGTAAGCAACATGCTTGGGTTTCTTACGCAATTTTGACACCATGGTATAAACATTCCACTTCCGTTGCAGCAGAAACTCTATCGAGATCGAAGTTCAACGATATAAATTACTTCGAGGGGTAAAACTATCTTCAAAATTTTTAATTAGAGCCTAAATATCTTTCCCAGCCGAGCTGTTTTTTTTTCTCTGTTAACCGGACCACGTGCGTAAATGAAAAAATTAACAAACTGGATTTAATTGACAGTACTATGAATAGCTTTAAAACAATAATTGATGCACAGTACGTGTCGACCCCACTACATGTAGTACAACAAATTTTAGATATTTATTAGTTTCATGAACTATCGGAATATCGTATTTTAATGAAACTATCCCTTTGTCTGATGATGAGATTTACCACTGTTGTACATATTATTGTAATTACGTAAAAAAACAAAACAACGCCTGGCTTACGGTCTTTTATCTGTACCAACTGTTCAACCTATTGAGTTCTAAAAATGAAATCCACTTTGTTTTTCTGAAAATCACTTGCTTTAAAATATTGCCTGATTTATAGAAACAACTGAAGAGTCTGGGTGTTTTTCCGACAAGAACACTTTTTACTGCGAAAAAAATCCTCGCCCATTGTTTCTTCTGGGATCAATACATCGAAAGAAAATATTTCAGTGATGCGACGTTTTTGAGTGCAGTCGAAAACAGGTTGGCTATTGTGAACAATGCTACAACAATACCAACATACAATTATAATCCCCCTCTGCGCTGCGCTTCTGCTCCTGCCGCGACTGCGCAGGCGCAGCGAGTTTTAGATGTAACCGTTGGCTACTTGCTGACATGGCGTCTTGAAGTGTAGTGTGGGATTTCGATCCTGGCAAGGATTTCATCCCTCTTCAATGCCAACGCTACTGAAATGCCCAGGTAGTGTTATTAGAATCTCGAACGTAGTTATTATCGTTCTGTGTACGTTCTGATGTGAGGATGTGAAATGTCATTGTGTACTTGTCGATTTTGTGAGAAATATCGGCGCAGTGAAAATACGCAGTAGGGTCGACGACATCGCTTTACCCTAAGCGAAATCAATATTATACACAATAATTTGGAGATAAATCATGGAAGTTATCGTTCTATAAAGTGACAGCGAAATTATGCATTGTGAAGTGTCTTGTAATGCAATTCAAATCCTTTTCTCGTATTGTGTGGAAAGAGTGGAGAAGGGTTGCGTAAAAGTTCTCCGTCGGGTGGAGGGGTGGGGTAAAGCGCTTATGATAAGAACAACATGGCGGCAGGGCTGGGTCCGCCGTGACGGAAAAGGGTTGGGTAATACTAAATGTCTTTATAAAATACTAGTTATTTACATTTGAACTCAAGTGTTTTGTTTTTTAATTTTGTTTGAAATATTTTAAAGTGAGTTGAGTATCTGTGTCGTTATTGTAAATGTGTAAAGCCACCTGTATGATTCGATGTTGTTTGTACTGTCTGTAGTGTGTACCATACAATTGTTACAATGGTTTTTTAATTGTATGTCCTTCAAATAATAGGTGTTCGGGTGATGTACGGAATTCCACCACCTGCTAGCAACCACCATCGGTAGCCATGACGTCAGCACTGCAATCGCAGCGATTCTGCCTTCGTTGGAACAACCACCAGTCAAATCTTCTCTCCGTGTTTGATCAACTATTACATGATGAATCGTTTGTGGATGTTACGCTCGCAGTCGAAGGGCGTTTACTTCGCGCCCACAAAATGGTGCTATCAGCTTGCAGCCCCTATTTTCAAGCCCTGTTTGTAGGACATCCTGACAAGCACCCCATAGTCATACTGAAAGATGTACCCTATTGTGACATGAGGAGTTTATTAGACTTTATGTATAGGGGTGAAGTTAGTGTTGATCAGGACCGCCTGACTGCATTTCTAAAAGTTGCTGAATCATTACGGATAAAGGGATTAACGGAAGTGAATGAAGAAAGATGTGATATACCCTCCATAACCTCTTCTCTGCTTTCATCTGTTCCCCCACCTGTTGTGACTACACATACACCACCACCGCCGCCACCACCACCGCCTCCTCCACCACCTCCACATCTTCACCGAATACATCCTCCAACACCAACAGCACAGAAGCGTTCTGCATCAGCAGCGACTGTAGCAAACCCGTTGTTAGGATCAGCTCTTACAGCCCCTAAGAGAAAACGTGGCCGTCCAAGAAAACTGTCTGGCAGTAGTGGTGGCACACCGGCAAATTTACCTGGTGACACTCCTCCTGTTGCTGTTAGAAATCAAAGCCAGCCATTGTTAGATGGTAATGGTGAATTGGACCCACCTATAAAGATAGCTCAAGCTCCAGATTCGATAGTGCAGGGATCTCCAGAACTGTTGGAAGTGAATTTTCAACATTCACCTGCAACAACATCTGCTTCATCAGTGCAAAGGCCAACCGAAGGAGAAAATGGGCATGGGCCTTCAAGTGCACCGTCTCCAGAGGATGAGAAATTATCATCAAAGGTGAGTAGTATATTTTGTCACCTAAGAGATAATAAGCTTGGTTTTGCTGACTGTGTTGTGACAAGATATTCTGTGTGTACAGCAACATTGTGCAGTTTGTTTTAAATATGTTGTCTAAGGACGTCATTTCAGTTACACTTTCAATTCCACACAATACTCATAATGTCTGAGTATTTTTACTACTGAATGTCTAAGAATGTAATTCTGAACTTAATTTATATTCAAATGTCATGCCAGTAGTAATCATTTTGAGTAAAAGTATTTCAAGAAAAGAGCTCACATATTTTGGTTTCTGGGGCTACATTAAATTTTTCAGTTTTTGCTTGTGTGATGTATGTGTGTTACAAATTAAACTCAATGTCTACTTGATAAAATTATTCCAAATTTACAAAATTATGGCCATGTAAAATGTATATCGGAGACAGATGGAGAAGATAAAAGGCTAGAGCAGTTGTGTTAGGTGTTATTGACTTAAGATGTTCAGCAGGTGCCTGGGTATCAATTTTTAGACACACTGTGACATCTTCTGAGGGATTAATTCTGTCATCAAATACCTTACACCACAAGCTGTTTACATGTAGCAATGACACGCAGCAGTAGAAATGCAAACTTGATTGCCTTTGAATAATTAGATTACCTGAACACTGAGCAATTGAAGGGAGCATATTTATTTGTGTTGTATTTTATGTAGCAGAATACTTTTCACTTGTGCAAATTATTTTATTTGAGTAGTTCTTAAGCAAAGATAAATGCTGAGTTCATTACATTAATCTACTGCTGCCATCCTCATCTTAAATTTGTTGCAGTATTGTAAAGTAATGTTTAACTGCTGTGCTTGAAATTTTAGGCCAAATGTAGTACTATTCACTTATTATAACTGCAAACATATGCAGGAAGACTGGGGGGGGGGGGGGGGGGGGGGAAGGGTGAATGTGAGGGACTGCATCTACTCCTCCACTCCCAACTTTCCCTTTGAGAAATGCTAAAATGTATGTGTTTTATCACCTGTCTAATCTGTCGTAAAGTAGTGCAGTCGGAAAACGTTAGCCAATGCACTTATGTATTGCTTTTATTGCGAATTACCAATGTAATGGCTTTGGTATGATTGTGACAAGGAATAGATTATGTATGTTTAGGCTGTAATTATCTTTGGGGTTAGACTGAGGCTGAAATATGAGCAACATATTGAGTGGGAGATAATGCCTGTCCCCTTAATGGGGTATATGCTCACCGAGCTTACAGTTTACATTATACAGGATATTGTCCTTGTTTTGTGTTGTTCACTGATCACATTGATGCAGAGGGCGTACTCAGAAATGGGTATTGGTTTCCCATCTACCTCAATATAATTTACACAGAACCAAACAACACGGTGAAAGTATAATTCTAACTACATAATTACAAAATATGCTGTTCAGGTATGTTATGAGTAGGTCACTGAAGGCTGCAGACAATGCTGTTTCTTCGTAGGAAATCATTCTCTTCTTTTCGAATTACCTTTATGTTACAGGGAAGATTCTCTTCCCTGTCAAGGAAATACTCAACAGTTAGAATTTCATTGTTAAGGGTACCCTCACAAATGTGAATATTTAGTCTTTCTCCACGAGTGGCAAGTTAGCAAGTCCATGTCACACATGCACTGTGGCCTGTATCCGTTACTATACTCCTATCTGTGATTACAGCTACTAGGTTATACTAATTAACTGGAAATAACTCGTTCCCTTTCACTGCCATAATAACACTTCGTCGCCAATATAAGAAATAAAAGCAGCTGCTTCTTTATTGAGAAAGGGGGGGGGGGGGGAAGTATTTGCATGAAGTGAAATTATCAACTAGTCCTCCAGTACCATGAAATGAACAACGCAGAACATTAGTTCACTGTCATATAAATATATCTGAGGGATCCTAGGCACAGCAAACACCAGTGAAGTAAAGCACTGGAACATTAAGTAGTCAGCAATAGAATAAATAATCATTTGCAAAAGAGACATCTAAAATATTGTGTTTGGTCGATTATCTATGTAGTCAGTAGCAGGCTAAAATGAATGGAAATGAGGTTTTTTTGCAAAGAACGTTTTTGCTTGGCACTTCAAATTATTAAATGTAAATTTGATGGACTACTACTCAAATTAATTAGATGTGTGACTACAGCTGTCTTGTGGCCCTGAAACATTACACAACTTGATTCTACTATTGGATGGGGAGTAGCCAGTTGAGTACATAAAAACAAAAAAAGAACTGACTTATACAGATGAATTTCTATTACGAAATACGTAGCTCGACCAAGAAATTTTTGTGCCTAGTGACAGAGAAATACTTCATAATCTTCATAAACACTAGTTATTATTATGTAGAAAACTAATTAAAACTGAGGCAAGAAGTATTACACATTAAGTCTGGTAACTTGTTTATTTGGAGAACACAAAATATAAGTAGAAAACTTGCACTTCCAGCAAGTTACAAAATTTATTACTATCCTTCCACTTGGTTGATCTCTTAAACATATAATTGGAGCTAGTTTGTGTTTATAGCCATGTATCACTGAGGGAGCTGGCACAGCAACAGCACGGCTTTTTCTTTGTTTGATCAGGGGTAAAAATTGTTGTGAGAGACTGAGGCTTGAATATAGTAAACAGGTTCAGACCGATGCAACCACCAGAGACACCTTTTCACTATTCCTCAAGATGGGTTATACCTACCAGGTATCCAGTCTTCAAAGTCAGTTTCTTAGAAGTTTTTGTGAGGTAAATCTCACTCTTTAACAGTATTGATAACCGAGCTCTGTTATTAAAATCCTAGTCCGCAAGGTCCCGTCGTTAGATTTGATAATAGCTATAACTGAAGTATAGCATAAGTAATGGTTGAGACAAATTCTTCTTGTAAAGGACTGTTGTGTAAGTGTGTCAAACAATGATTTCAAATGTGGTGATACTGATTGTATGTTGTTGGTTTTATTTCTCAAACATGAGATTACATTGATGCATGTATAATAAGGTGTTTCATTTTGCAAGACAAAAAATAAAATGTAAATTTTTTTTGCGTACTTGGCTTAAATTACGCCACGAGTCTCAGTGATGTAAAAGATATACATGTCAAATTTGAATAACATCTAGAGGTTGCACACTTGGATCATTTTTGTAAAGGTGGCAAAAAATACACTTTTTAATGTTAATTAGTGTCATTGAGAAAACTAGAAATAGCAAGCTTAATATTAAAAATAGAAACTAAGATTACTAGGCAGTACTAAAGGCAAAATGTTTTTCATTAATCAGATTTGAACGATCCTGCCCCTTCTTTTGTTCGCTTGGTGATGAGTTTTCTGTGATGGTCGACTACCCTGAACAGGAATTGTTTTTATTGTTTATCCCCGACCAATTCATTAAACTTTTTAATCAGAGCAATTCCTCTTTCTGTGGTACACTGACCTTAAGAGCATTCAATGACTTCATAGAGAATCATTGCAGATTCTGTCAAATCAGGGCTCCCAGAAAATTCCAAAAAGGCATTTTTATTACTAGTTATGATATGGTTGAGATCCATCCCTTCAAAAACTGGGTTTTTACCCTGTAATTCTTTCATTTCCTTTTTCTTTTCTGGTTTGGTTTCTAAATTTTTGGACAAATTTTCCTTAACAGCCTGAGTAAAAAGTTTGTCCATAAAACCCAATCTAACCTCTGTTTCGTACTGATACCACACCAGTGTCTCTTAGCAACTGTGAGAGCACTTCCTCGGTGTCTGCATCTGGGAAGTGCTCAGAAACTGTAGCATATCTAAATCAGCCTGTAGAGGCCATTGATATAAAATTTCCACATGCCAACAGCAGATGTATTTGAGGCTGATAAAATCTGCAACCTGTTTCATTCCTTTAAATCCTTGTTGATGAGTGTTCAACTATTTAGTGAAGAGGAAAATTTTTAGTGCATCCACCTTACATGATGCAGAGCCTCTGGGATCCTGAAACTTAAGTTGTTTTTAGACCAGTCTCATAGGCACAGGAGTGATTGCAGCAATAATTCTTTGTGGTTTTCTTTTGAGTGATTTCCATCTTTAAGGACATTTTGTATGTAGTTAACAGTTTTCACTCATTGCTCTTCATGGAAACCTTGAACAAGACTTCTTTCATCCAGCATTATCATATGTAACTTCTTATCAAGTGAAGCCCACATACAGTGTAAGTTCCAAAAAATCTGGCTGTCAAGGCCACTGAGTGTACGCCACAGCACTCCCTCAAACAGTCCTTGTCAATATTAGTTCATGGCTGTGATGATGCAAGCCACACACAACATTAGTCCAAACTCCCTTTCAGCTGCACCACATGGCACATGCCCCTTGGATCGGTCCTGTATTGGATTCTGTATTATCGAAACACATACTAGTGATGTTGTGACTACTTCAACTATCTGCTCACCAGTGCCATTTATTTCAAAGGTGGTATGCCAAGCAAGTACCCAAAATTTTTACCAGTCACTAGAACTGCATCTCTGTCTTCCAGGGCAATAATTCACTCTCCCTGTGAAAGATCAAATGAGGAGGATGTTCAAAGAGTGACTCCAAGTTTTCCTTTGGTATTTTACTTATATTAATTACCCAACCTTGGTTAGTGGTGGCTGTTTGAAACATCATGTTCAAGGCACTTTGCAGTAGTTATAAATAATAGAGAGCTGTTCTCGATCCCAAGCAGCCTTGTCCCTGATCAAAAGGTTTTAATCTAGGGCTTGAACATATTTTCATTGCTGGAAATGTACACTCTGCCTCTTTGTCACCATGTGCTGATGGCTTCCAGTATAACTATCTTATTGTTTGAGCGATAGTTTTGTAAGGTTTATTCTTATATGAACTTTTTTCCCTTCATCTGTAAACTAAGTTTTTTATTTTTGAGGCAAAAACCATGTCTACTACACGCATTGATTAACTCAGTATGATCTTCTCTATGTGCCTAAGAAATTCTTTATCTTCTTGAGATAAGCTAGTAATGTCCATCACATTTTGCCAAGAGATGTCAAAAAACTTGACAAGATCACCTTTCCAAATCTGGTGTTAAACATTTCCTTTGTCCTTATTTCTCGATTTATCTTCTCCCAGCTTTTGGTATTCTGCGTACAGTTTCTGTATTGTGGCACAGGTACTCTCCTGTCTCAATAGGGATAGTTGCTTTTCTCTACACATCCTGTTGTTTGGTACTTTTAGATTTAGCAGCAGCCAAAAGTGTATCTTGCATTTCCTTGTCATGGCAAAAGAAAACTAAAAATACTTGTTTCTTTTAAGGGAGCTGAGCTCCTAAAAACTTTCTACCAGGCAACTTTTCTTTTTTCCTGTTTCTGTTGAAGTCCTTATTAGAAATTTCACTAATTAGAGGTAAAAGTTATCAGTGTGTGAAACTCCCAACTATCATGTAATCTTCTTGAAATTTGCCATATATATCTCGTACATCACTGAGATGTAGTGCGTATGCACAAAATTGTATGAGAATTAAATCTTCGAAAGTTTTGGTTATTATGAAAGAAAAGACCGAAATTCCGAATAGTATCAAACTCGGATCACAATTGTGAATTATCTATCCTCCGTCACGGTATGATGCAAGGTACACGAACTGAATATCCCTACCTTCATAACAATTTCAGATCTTCCAAAATTGGCTCAGATTGTGCACCATACACCATTGATGATGAAAAGAGTAATACTGTTTCATGGGTTACATTCCACATTTTTCCAAGTAGTCAGAAATGTGAATGATGGATACTTCAAACTTTTGCCAATTTTCTAAAATGACGTGGTAAAAGTGAAGTGTGGTAGTGTGGTTATTTTTTTATTTTATTTTTGAAGTTTTTCATGCACATATATTCATAGCTGCTGCTGGTGTAATTTCTGTTGGTGGTGGTGGTGGTGGTGGTGGTGGTGGTGGTGGTGGTGGTGGTGGTGCTGGTGCTGATCATCATCGCGGTGCTTCAAAGACTGGTTGTTTGAAGCTCTTCATGGTAGTTTTTATCATATGGAAACCTCTTTGCGTAACAGCTGAAAACCAACTTCGTGTTGTCAAGCCTTGGTATTGCTCTTCAACTTTTACTGCCCATATTTCCCCTCTATTACCAAATTGGCTATTCCTTGATACTTCAGGATGTGTATTGATAACTGATAACTGCCTTTAGCCAAGTTGTACTGTAAATTTGTTTTCTTCCCAGTTTGATTTAGCTCATCGTTATCAGTCATCCAATTTACTCATGTGGTCTTCAGCATTCTACTGTAGCACCGCATTTCAAAAGCTTGTATTATTTTCTTCTTGTCTGAAATGTTAATCGTCTATTTTTCTCTTCAATACAAGGCTACACTCCAGATACTTCAGAATGCTTTCCTAGCAGTTACATTTATTTTTGGTGTTTTTCCACTTCTTTCTTCTTTCTTTTTTTCTGAAACACTTGTCTTGCTGTTCCTGCCTGTCTTTTATATCCTTCCTACGTCTGTTGTCAGTTGTTTTGCCACCCAAATAGAAACTCCTTTACTGCTTTTAGTGTCTAATTTCCTAATCTAATTTGATGCACATCATCTAATTTAATTCAGCTACACTCTTATTACCTTTGTTGTATTTTTGTTGATATTTGTCTCATAACTGTCTCTCGAGGCACTATACACCAATCTACTCTGTGTAGCTGCTCCTGAAAGCATTTTGTGGTCTCTGAGCTATGTATGGTGTTGTTGGTAAACATGAAAGTCTTTGTTTCTTTTCCCTGAACTTTAATTATCTTTCCACATTTCTCCTTGGTTTAATCTGTAGCTTGCCCAGCATACTGATTGAATAATGTCAGGCTTAGGCCACAACACTGTCTCACCCTCTTCTCAGCTACTGAGCTTCAACTTCTTGTTCGTTGTCTTTTATATTTACAGTCTGGTTTCTCCACAAGTTATATTTAATATTTCACTCCCAGCATTTTGTTACTGCTGTCTTCAGAATGTCAAAAGAGTATATTCCAATTAACACTGTGTAAAGCTTTACGCCTACTTAGACTCCAGTAAATGTTCGTAGTTTAAAGAAAAACTTCTATTCTTCTTCACTTGGAGTGGTGCCAAGACCAGGAAGTGTGCTCAGCTTGTAGAATGTTGTCACACTTTGTTCAGCAATGAATTGTAGTTCTCACTACCCCGAATGGCTAATGTCGGCAATTATGGTGGAGAGCAAGATGGAGTTCCCATTCTTCCAATGTTTTAGGCTCAGCATTGGACACTTAGTGTCATGCTGTGGGAAGCCATTGGGTATGGCCACACGTCACAGTTGCTGCTGAATGAGGGAACTGTGAAGGCACGACACAGTGGTATGTCACAGACATCTTGCGCCATCACGTGTTGCCTCTCGTGCGTTAGTATTGTGATGATGTTTTTCAACAGTCTAATGCTTGCCCACATGTGGCCCATGTCTTTATGAACTGTCTAGATGATGTTGAGGTACTCCTGTGGTCAGCTAGGTCCTTATATCTGTCCCCGACAGAACATTGTGAGGCCAGTTAGACATAAACTTTCTCCGTGCCAGTATCCAGCATATCAAGGACCACATTTGTGGGCCACCTTGCCTCAATAGAGGATGAAACTGTTTTATGACACACCTACCCATCAAATCAGTACATGCAGCAAGGCCTGAGGAAGTGCAGTGTCATACTGATAAGTGGGATCATACTACCATGTTCGCTGTAAATTCGACTCAGTTTTGTAAACACTGAAATAACATCACATACTCTAGCAACTCCATGAACTTTTCATTTTGTTTGCTCCTCTCCTCCTGGGTGTTTAACTTTTCTGTAAGGCATGATAGTATGCTCACGGCTCCAATAGAGAGACCAAATTTCGTTTTAGTATGAGAGGTGTTCAATAAGCAATTTTTTTTCGCAGCCAATTTCAGTTGAAAAAATGCAGAATTTGTTGTGGCACTTTTTGAAAACCCACTCCAGCCCCCTACACTTTGATGAAGTGGCAGTACTATACATAGCCTTCAGAATGACTTCTGTAACAGTGGTCCATTCCAAGCAGAGATGTGTTATCGAGTTCCTTTTGGCAGAAAACCAGACCATCACAGAAATTCATAGGCACTTACCAAAGGCATGTGGGAACCTGGCAGTGAACAAAAGCATTGTGCGTCATTGGGTGAGGCGTCTTTGTCATCATCACAAGTTCACACAAACCTCTCCAATCACCTGTGTGCCAGCCAACTGCACACAGCTGTGACTCGTGCAGTGTTAGAGAGTGCAGATGTAGACACACACTCGAGGTGATCAACATGTCACAAACAAACAGTTCGCTTCTCAGGTGGAGGTATCTGTTGGTAGTGTTGACACACCTGTCCACCAGTTGAGATACCCAGAGGTTTGTACACACTGGGATTCTCGCTGCCTAAAAGAAGATCATAAAGAGCAAAGGATCTTCTGTGTGGAATTTTTTGCCTCCCATCTGTTTGGCCCAATGAAGGATACAGTTCACAGGAAACAATATGTAGGTTATGGGCACATAATTGATGCATCAAGACATTGGCTCTAGCGTTGACCAGTAGTGTGGTACTGTACAGGCACACAGGCCCTCCCATTTAGGAGGCGTAAGGCTGTCGCATTGGACAAAGATTATATTGAAAAATAGAGTTTTCCAGCCAAAATAGTGGAGAAGAGCATGATGATGTATTGGAATCCTGAACAAAACCAACCTGCTTTTAGAAGAAGTCTTGCACTACTTAATGTATGTTGATACTAAAGTCTGTGCTAAATGAATTTATTATAAAACCTGTATTTTCCAATTTTTAGCCCAGTCATAAAAAAGAACCTTCAATAAAATATGGTATTGCAACTGAAATCAGAAATAATTTTGATCCAGACCTGTATTTCCTCTCGCCCAGGGGGCACATTAATCACTTCTCTTGAGGACTTTTGTTTGTTTATTATGCTACCCTATTCACTGTATTTCAGTATTGCGACACATTGTATTAAGTTATTGTGACACGTTGTATTAAGTATTGCTCTAGATTTTATTGGAAATTTACAGTTTATTTCTTAACAGAACTATTTCAGAAGTTGAAATTTGCCTGATGGTGTAACATGCCTACATTATGGAATATTTGTGAGGGTGACAAGATTTAAGATGATAAAGTTTAAAAAATTATTGTAATAACTGGACCCTTATTTTTTAACTGAAATATAGTGTGTCATCTGTTCTTTGTCTCTGGATGTTGAACTACTCCTCCCCCCCCCCCCCCTCCCCCCAAATGATTCCCAACTGAACTCTTTAAACAGGCCTATTTCAAATTACGCTTTTTGTTTACCTCGTCCCATACCCCACTTGATGATTTCTTGTAATAAATGAATATATCTTCTAGTTAAGCAAGAACTGCAGTTATTTTAGATGGAGTCTTATTTCAGAACTCCAGATACAATTAATAGGTCTTCACAAAGCTTGTGCTCATTTGGATCACAATGAAGGTTACCAAAAAACCCCAGTTCTTTAAAGACTCGAGCTCCCATGTTAAAACAGCTTCAAATGTCATAGTAATGTACAAATGAGGTAATTTGTTAAATGTTTGATGTTAACATGTAAGCAAGAAAAAGTTTTGAAAAAGGTTTGAAATATGGTGAAGTTCGTTGGAATTCACTAAGTGCTCTCATTTTCAAATAGCAGTTGAATAAAGTCTGGGTACTTGTGCATTGTTAGTTACAGTGCCTCAAAATGCACGTAGCTTCTAATTGTAATACTAGTCTTATTTTGTTAAACTTTTAACATGAGATTATAGCTCCTAATGGGTAGATTATGACAGCATTTTAAATTTGGTCGATGAGAACTATTGAAAATAAAGTTTTACTGTGCCTGGAAGCCATTAGATCAGCATCCTGCAAACGGGCTAGTGGGATAGTTGCTTCATAATGCATATATTTAATTAGGACAGGCAGTTTTTCTTAATTTCGTTTCATCTTCTCTGATATTAAGTGTCACTTAGGAGTTAAAATGCAAATTGTTTAGTCTCTCCTCACTACTTTCTTTTTTTTTATTTTTTAAAGTAGGCCTATTTATTTCAGTAAATATTGATAGAATTACAAATTTTCCATAGTTTTATCACCAACTATGAAATTTTTTAACTTAAGGCCCAGTTGCTTGGAATGAGCGTTCACAATTTTCTTGGGCCTTTTATTTTTCCATCCACTTTAGTCCCTATACCTCAGATAGCCACTTCAGGGCCATTTGCTATATTGTCCTCTATCCTGGGTTGAATGTAAGATTTTGAGAGGGGTCTGCTTGTCTTTCGGTTTTGGGAGTTTGTGTCCCACTCGCTCAATGATTATTGTCATTGTCTTCTCTTGTTTATTCTTGTGGTTCATCTCCTGGGCTGCATATGGTTTTAAATTTGTAATCCTGAAAGACTGGCACCTTGATGAAAGTTACAAACTTCTGAGTTAGTAGCAACCACGAGCTGCGGCAAAATTTGTGGACAATAATCCTGTACCATGGCACTATCACTGTCTATTTGATGTCTCGTTTGTCATCACAACACACACACAAAGTTAATGTTAAATACATCTTATTCAAATATCTTATTCAAATTCAAAATTGTCCCAAAGTTTGGTGAGGCAGTAATAGTTGGCCGCCACTCGAACATTTGTTTGAAATGATAAATTACTAAAACACACCAGCAGATAAGGACCTAGACAAGAATTTTTTATGTTAAATGCGACAGACTTCTCACCGCACAACAAATATTTGGCACCAGTAAAGCATGAACCCGGAGATCAATTCTTGAACAAATGTTATTTACCAGAAAAAATTTACATTCCAGGACATCATTACCTCTACATCTAATGATTTCAACTGAAAATCTTCCAGGTTGTTAATGTGATTCGTTGATTTGGCAGTGGCTGAATGGATTTCAGTTGAAATATCAAGTGATAAGATAGTGATGTTCACATTCAACCCTATTTACTTCTATCTACATCCATACTCCACAAGCCACCTGACGGTGTGTGGCGGAGGGTACCCTGAGTACCTCTAACGGTTCTCCCTTCTATTCCAGTCTCGTACTGTACGCGGAAAGGAGGATTGTCGGTATGCTTCTGTGTGGGCTCTAATCTCTCTGATTTTATCCTCATGGTCTCTTCGCGAGATATACGTAGGAGGGAGCAATATACTGCTTCACTTCTCGGTGAAGGTATGTTTTCGAAATTTCAACAAAAGCCCGTACCGAGCTACTGAGCGTCTCTCCTGCAGAGTCTTCCACTGGAGTTTATCTATCATCTCCGTAACGCTTTCGCAATTACTAAATGATCCTGTAACGAAGCGCGCTGCTCTCCGTTGGATCTTCTCTATCTCTTCTATCAACCCTACCTAGTGCGGACCCCACACTGCTGAGCAGTATTCAAGCATTGGGCGAACAAGCGTACTATAACCTACTTCCTTTGTTGTCGGATTGCATTTCCTTAGGATTCTTCCAATGAATCTCAGTCTGGCATCTGCTTTACCGACGATCAACTTTATATGATCATTCCATTTTAAATCACTCCTAATGAGTACTCCCAGATAATTTATGGAATTAACTGCTTCCAGTTGCTGACCTGCTATTTTGTAGCTAAATGATAAGGACCTATCTTTCTATGTATTCGCATCACATTACACTTTTCTACATTGAGATTCAATTGCCATTCTGTGCACCATGCGTCAATTCGCTGCAGATCCTCCTGCATTTCAGTACAATTTTCCATTGTTGCAACCTCTCGATACACCACAGCATCATCTGCAAAAAGCCTCAGTGAACTTCCGATGTCATCCACCAGGTCATTTATGTATATTGTGAACAGCAACGGTCCTATGACACTCCCCTGCGGCACACCTGAAATCACTCTTACTTCGGAAGACTTCTCTCCATTGAGAATGACATGCTGCGTTCTGTTATCTAGGAACTCCTCAATCCAATCACACAATTGATCTGGTAGTCCGTATGCTCTTACTTTGTTCATTAAACGACTATTGCTGGAAAAAGAGCTAGTGTTTGAAAGCTAATGCAAGTGCTGTTTTCTGTTGTGTGTTACTATGCTCCACTCATCAGTCCACTGTAGGTGAGGGGCTGCCTTTCCCCTTACTTAATGCTTTGCTCCATTCAGAAAATTCTGTGTTTATCAAAGATATTAATTCGTTGGTACATGACATCTGAGACTACTCACAGACAACACTACTATACACAGAGAGATCGTGTGGATAGAAAATTGTTTTAAAAGAATCGGGGTATATGCAAACTATCTGCAATTGGTGCAGCTATTCTCAGCACCAACAAATATAATGTAATGCAAGTGAATAGGCTGAAACATTGCTTTGTTGTACTACATGGTGTAGCTAGTAAATGGGTTGTCTTATCACATTAAGTTGTATTATTGAGATGTTAATGTCAGCAGCAATGTGGCAGCTTTATGAAGGAATAGTGACCTAAATCTGTCAGTCATTAAAGCAAATCCTAGGTAAGATTAATTAGGAAATTATCGAATTGTTAACTTCTGTACAATAGATGAGTTTAAGTATTGTTCCTATGTACAGAAATTGTACTAACTATAGTTGTGGGAAGTGCAAAGAAAACTACACAGTTATCAGGTTTGTTCAGTCGGTGCAAGTGTGTCATTATTGTGGTTTGCAACTGAGAGAGATGATGAAATAGTTGTTCTTGTTGCAGGTTTTTTAAGAGGAGTAAAATATTTCAGTCTCTATTACTCTATTATCTCGATTAGTTCAGGCTTGCATAAAAGTGCACATGCTTTCATCCTTGCATCCCCTCGCAAATAAAAGAGAGATTCCTGAAGCTGGAGCACTGTGTGCTGTTCATTGTGGCTTGAAGAGTATAAATTTAGATACAGGAAGTAGTCAGTCTGGCTCTTGAACTTCATTGGCCATTTAAATACTTACATCTACGTTTCCAGTATGGAGCTTGAGAAGAATGATTACTTAAATGCCTCTGTACATGCTTTAATTATTCTGAGCTTTTCCTCATGAACCTTCTGAGAGTGGTATGTTGGGTTTGGTAGTACACCCCTCAAGTCATTACTCAGAATCATTCCCTGAAATGGTGTGTCCATTCATGCTGCTCTTCTCAGTATACATTTGACAGCCCTGTAAATCCTATCTGGTATAGGTCCCTTTCATTCTTTAATTTCACAATTTTCCATTTCTGAATATTTCAAAGTAAGTTGCTTTTCTCTACACCACTTTAAAATTTTATCAAGATCTGACTGAATATTTGTGCTGTTTCTTTCAGATTGTGTTTCATTATAGATAGCAAAATCGTCTGCAAAAAAAGTCTGAAGTTACATTTAATATTGTCTGCTAGATCATTAATATATAATGTGAAGTAGAAGTGGATAGTTCCTGTGAATTATTATGGGTGGAGGTTACACTCAACAACATTTCACATAAATTTTCTCAGCATGTTGTAGTCTTAGGTGGAGATTTCAATTTACCAGATATAGACTGGGACACTCAGATGTTTAGGACGGATGGTAGGGACAGAGCATCGAGTGACATTATACTGAGTGCACTATCCGAAAATTATCTCGAGCAATTAAACAGAGAATCGACTTGTGGAGATAACATCTTGAACCTACTGATAACAAACGGACCTGAACTTTTAGACTCTGTAAGTGCAGAACAGGGAATCAGTGATCATAAGGCCATTGCAGCATCCCTGAATATGGAAGTTAATAGGAATATAAAAAAAGAAAGGAAGGTTTATCTGTTTAGCAAGAGTAATAGAAGGCAGATTTCAGACTACCTAACAGATCAAAACGAAAATTTCTATTATGGCACTGACAATGTTGAGTGTTCATAGAAAAAGTTTAAGGCAATTGTAAAATGCGTTTTAGACAGGTACGTGCTGAGTAAAACTGTGAGGGACAGGAAAAACCCACTGTGGTTCAACAACAAAGTTAGGAAACTACTGCGAAAGCAAAGAGAGCTTCACTCCAAGTGTAAACACAGCCAAAACCTCTGACAAACAGAAGCTAAAAGATGTCAAAGTTAGCGTAAGGAGGGCTAGGCGTGAAGCATTCAGTGAATTCGAAAGTAAAATTCTATATACCGACTTGACAGAAAATCCTAAGATGTTCTGATCTTACATCAGATCTGTAAGTGGCTCGAAACAGCATATCCAGACGCTCCGGGATGATGATGGCATTGAAAAAGAGGATGACACGCGTAAAGCTTTACAGACAAAGAATGCACTGCAGCTCCTTCTACAAATCCTCGCACAAATGAAAAAATGACTGACATCGAAATAAGTGTCCAAGGAATAGAAAAGCAACTGGAATCACTCAAGAGGGAAGTCCACTGGACCTGCCGGGATACCAATTCTATTCTACACAGAGTACGCGAAAGAACTCGCTCCCCTTCTAACAGCCGTGTACCGCAAGTCTCCAGAGGAACGGAAGGTTTCAAACGATTGGAAAAGAGCACAGATAGTCCCAGTCTTCAAGAAGGGTCGTCGAGCAGATGCGCAAAACTGTAGACCTATATCTGTGACGTCAATCTGTTGTAGAATTTTAGAACATGTTTTTTGCTCGCGTATCATGTCGTTTTTGGAAACCCAGAATCTACTCTGTAGGCATCAACATGGATTCCGGAAACTGCGATCGTGTGGGACCCAACTCGCTTTATTTGTTCATGAGACCCAGAAAATATTAGTTACAGGCTCCTAGGTAGATGCTGTTTTCCTTGACTTCCGGAAGGCGCTCGATACAGTTCCGCACTGTCGCCTGATAAACAAAGTAAGAGCCTACGGGATATCAGACCAGTGTGGCTGGATTGAAGAGTTTCTAGCAAACAGAACAAAGCATGTTTGGTATCAATGGAGAGACGTCTACAGACATTAAAGTAGCCTCTGGCGTGCCACAGGGGAGTGTTACGGGACCATTGCTTTTCACAATATATATAAATGACCTAGTAGATGGTGTCGGAAGTTCCATGCGGCTTTTCGCGGATGATGCTGTAGTATACAGAGAAGTTGCAGCATTAGAAAATTGTAGCAAAATGAAGGAAGATCTGCAGCGGATAGGCACTTGGTGCAGGGAGTTTCAACTGACCCTTAACATAGACAAATGTAATGTATTGCGAATACATAGAAAGAAGGATCCTTTATTGTATGATTATATGATAGCGGAACAAACACTGGTAGCAGTTACTTCTGTAAAATATCTGGGAGTATGCGTAAGGAATGATTTGAAGTGGAATGAACATATAAAATTAATTGTTGGTAAGGCGGGGTACCAGGTTGAGATACATTGGGAGAGTCCTTAGAAAATGTAGTCCATCAACAAAGGAGGAGGCTTACAAAACACCCGTTCGACTTACACTTGAGTATTGCTCATCAGTGTGGGATCCGTACCAGATCGAGTTGACGGAGGAGATAGAGAAGATCCAAAGAAGAGCGGCGCGTTTCGTCACAGGGTTATTTGGTAACCGTGATAGTGTTACGGAGATGTTTAGCAAACTCAAGTGGCAGACTCCGCTAGAGAGGCGCTCTGCATCGCGGTGTAGCTTGCTCGCCAGGTTTCGAGAGGGTGCATTTCTGGATGAGGCATCGAATATATTGCTTCCCCCTACTTATACCTCCCGA
This sequence comes from Schistocerca gregaria, assembly GCF_023897955.1. NCBI lineage: Eukaryota > Metazoa > Arthropoda > Insecta > Orthoptera > Acrididae > Schistocerca > Schistocerca gregaria. The sequence continues at coordinate 1,004,394,669 of NC_064921.1, forward strand.
GGAGATCACAAATGTAAAATTAGAGAGATTCGAGCGCGCACGGAGGCTTTCAGACAGTTGTTCTTCCCGCAAACCATACGCGACTGGAACAGAAAAGGGAGGTAATGACAATGTCACGTAAAGTGCCCTCCGCCACACACCGTTGGGTGGCTTGCGAAGTATAAATGTAGATATAGATATGTAAATAGCAAGGAACTCAGTACACTTCCCAGGGGTACTCCTGATGTTATCTCTACAATCTTTGGATGAGTCTGCATCCAAAAGAACTTGCTGCATCCTCCCTAGCAAGAAACCCTTAATCCAGTAACAAATTTCATTTGAGGCTCCCTTCATCTCATCAGGTTGTGCCACAAATTTCTTTTCTCCCCAGTTCTGTTCACAACCTCCTCATTAGTTACCTGATCTACCCTCCTAATCTTCAGCAGCCTCCTGTAGCACCACATTTCAAAAACTTCTGTTCTGTTTTTGTCTAAACTGTTTATCATTGTTTTACTTCTGTACAGGGCTACACTCCGGACAAATATCTTCAGAGAAGATTACCAAACAATTAAATCTAAATTCAATCTTAACAATCTTCTCCTATTCGGAAACATTTTCCTTGCCTATGCCAGTCCTTATTTTATATCATCTCTATATTTTATATCTTCTCTACTTCAGCCATCATCAGTTACTCTGCTGACCAAAAAGCAAGCAGAGTAACCATGTAGATGTAGATGTACTTCAGGTGTCCCATTATCCTTGGTCTGTACATACTCCTCTCAAGACATTCTGTTCATCTGCTGTGCATAACTCCTTGCTGTCTCTGACAATTAAAATGTCATTGGTAAACCTCAAAGTTTTTATTTTTATCCTGAAACTTTAATTCTTACTGCATATCAATATCAATGTGCAGATTGAATAACATCGGCAGTAGGCTACAACCGTATCTCACTCCCTTCTTAACCACTGCTTCCCTCTCATGCTCCTCAACACTTCATAAGTGTCGTCTAGTTTCATTACAAATTGTAAATAGCCTTTCGCTCTCTGTACTTTACCCCTGCTACCTTCAGAAGAGTTGTAGAGTCAATATTGCCTCATGTGTTCCTACATTTCTTTGGAATCCAAACTAAACTTCCCTGACGATGGCTTCTACCAGTTTTTCCATTCTTCTTCTGTAAAGAATTCATGTTAGTATCTTGCAACCACGACTTATTAAACTAATAAATCAGTAACAATACGAGAGAAGAAAAGTTGCTACTCACCATATAGTGGACATGCTAAGCCGCAATAGGCACAATAAAAATATTCACACAATCATAGCTTTTGGCCATTAAGGCCTTTGTCATTAGCAGTACAAAAACACACACACACACACAGACAGACAGACAGACAGACACACAGACACGCGCGTGCAAGCGCAACTTGCACACACATCTGCAGTCTGAGAGAGTTGAAACAACACTGCGAGCAGCAGCACCAGTGAATGATCGGAGTGGCAACTGGGTGGGGGTGAGGAGGAGGCTGGTGCGGGGAGGGGAAGGGATAGTATGGTGGGAGTGGCAGACAGTGAAGTGTCGCAGTTTAGATGGAGGGCAGGAGAGAAGGTGCGGAGGGGGGAAGGGGGTAAGTAGCGGAAAGCAGAGAAATAAATAGAAATTAAAAGACTGGGTGTGACATTGGAATGATGGCTGTGCAGTGCTGGAATGGGAACAGGGAAGGGGCTGGATGGGTGAGGATAGTGACTAATGAAGGTTGAGGCCAGGAGGGTTATGGGAAAGTAGGATGTATTGCAGGGAAAGTTCCAACCTGCACAATTCAGAAAAGCTGGTGTTGGTGGGAAGGATCCATATGGCACAGGCTTTGAAGCAGTCATTGAGATGAGGTGTATCATATTCGGCAGCGTGTTCAGCTACAGGGTGGTCCACTTGTTTTTTGTCCACAGTTTGTCGGTTTCTGTTCATGTGGACAGACAGCTTATTGGTTGTCATGCCTACATGACATCTTTGCTATCTGGATTGAAGTGAGGACACCTTATTCACATTCCTCCAGAAAATCAATGTCTCCCCCATTTGCTTCACCTGATCCTACTCAACCCAGCACCACCTTCGTAGATGTTGACCTCCGCCTCAGAGATGGCTACATCAGTACCTCTGTCTATATCAAACCTACTAACCACCAGCAATACCTCCACTTCGACAGCTGCCACCTGTTTCGTACCAAGAAGTCCCTTCTGTACAGCCTAGCCAACTGTGGCCGTCACATCTGCAGTGACAAGCAGTACCTCTCTAAATATACCGAGGGCCTCACTGAAGCCTTCACTGACAATAATTTCCTCCCATCTTTGTACAAAAACAAATCTCCCGTGCCTTATCTTTCCAGTTTCCCACCACCTCGCAAATTCCCACAGTCCGGCCACAGAGGAGCATTCCCCCTCGTAACTTGGTACCATCTGGGACTGGAGCAACTGAATTACATTCTCCGCCAGGGTTTCGATTACGTCTCATCATGTCCTGAAATGAGAAATGCCCTACCCACTATCCTTCCCACTCTCCTACCGTGGTATTCTGCCATCCACCGAACCTACACAGTATATTTGTTAATTATTATACAACCCCTTTTCCCAGTCCCTTACCTCATGCCTCATACCCCTGATGCAAGACCTGTCCCACCCCCTACTCCAGTCCGGTCACTTACTTTACTTATCTCATCAAACCAGTCATGTGATCTACAAGCTAAGCTGCAACCACTGTGCTGCATTCTATGTAGGCATGACAACCAACAAGCTGTCTGTCACATGAACGGCCACCGACAAACTGGCCAAAAACCAAGTGGACCACCCTGTAGTTGAACACACTGCCTAACATGATACCCCTCATCCCAATGACTGCTTCACAGCCTGTGCCATACAGATCCTTCCCACCAGCACCAGCTTTTCTGAATTGCGCAGGTGGGAACTTTTCCTGCAATACATCCTACGTTCCCGTTGCCCTCTGGCCTCAACCTTCGTTAGTCACTGTCCTCACCCATCCAGCCCCTTCTCTGTTCCCATTCCAGCACCGTACAGCCGTCATTCCACTGCCACACCCAGTCTTTTAATTTCTATTTATTTCTCTCCTTTCCGCTACTTACCCCTTCCCCCCCTCCACACCTTCCCTCCTGCCCTCCATCTAAATTGCGACACTTCACTGTCCGCCACTCCCACCATACTATCCCTTCCCCTCCCTGCCCCAGCCTCCTCGTGTGTGTGTGTGTGTGTGTGTGTGTGTGTGTGTGTGTGTGTGTGTGTTTCTAATGGCTGAAAGCTATGATTGTGTGAATCTTTTTATTGTGCCTACCGCGGCTCAGCGTCTCCGCTATATGGTGAGTAGCAACTTTCCTTCTCTCGTATTGTTACATTCCATCCTGGATTTTTCATATTTTAATAATTCAGTATCATTCACACCTGTCAGCAACTGCTGTTTTTTGGAATTGGAATTATTACATTCTTTTTTAAGTCTGAGTGTGTTTTGCCTGTCTCATACATCGTACGCACCAGATGATAGAGTTTTGTCATGGCTGGCTCTCCCAAAGCTGTCAGTGGTTCTGATGGAATGTCGTCTACTCCGGGGGCCTTGTTTCAACTTAGGTCTTTTCAGTGCCCTGTCAAATTCTTCTGTCAGTATCGCACCTCTCATCTCATCTTCACCTGTGTCTGTGTCCTCTCCAGTTCTATAGTTAGTTCTGTGATATTGCCTTCAGGTTCACCTCCCTTGTGTAGACCATGTATATATCTCTTCCACCTTTCAGCTTTCCCATCTTTGCTTATGACTGGGTTTCCCATACGACCTCTTGATATAGATACAGCTGCTTTTCTTGGTCCAAAGGCCTCAACAGTTTTCCTGTATTCGGTATCTATTGTTCCACAAGTGAAATACGCTTGTAGGTGTGGTACCGAGTAAAATACTCTTCGGAAATAAAGGAATACTGTATCTACCTGACTGCCTGGATCCATGGCTTTAGAATAGTGCAAGTTGGTTTTCACATGATCGAAGTTTTTGAAATCCATGCTGCTGGGCTTGGAGGTCAGCCTGTGTAGAGATACTTCATAGTATTTGAGTTCTGAATATGTCCTAAGATTCTACAACAAATTGGTGTCAAAGATACTGGATGGGAGTTCTGTGAGTCACTTCAGCTATTCTTTTTACGTATGTAGGTGTAGTCTGTGCTTTTTTCCATCTGCTGGGCACACATTTTCTTTCATCGATCTGTGGTGGATTGTAGTTAACAGAGGGGGCTAACTCAGCTGCAAATAGGGGTATGGAATCTGATAGGAATTCTACTGGGTGTAAGGGCTTTATTCTGTTTTAATGATTTTAGCTGTTCCTCAATGCTAGTGACAGTAATACGTACTTCACTCATCTTTTCAATGGTATGAGGATTAAAATGGGCACCACTCCTGGATTGTTGATTGTAATCAAACATTTGAAAACAGAGTTAAGCATTTCGTAGTCCTATGCTTTGTTTAATGTCTATTATGCAGTACCCTCTGTTTCTTTAGAAGTTTCTTTGCAGTGATTGCATACTGTGGGGGATCCCTCTCATTGTGAACTGTTCTGCTGGGTACAAGTGCATCATCAACCATTCTTTTAAGCTTGAGCTCCTCTTGTGACCTAAAAATTTCTGGTTACTCATTGAGATATGTATGTTCGGTAAACTGAACACAGAAACAGGAGTCTCATATCTTTCGACGTATTTTAGTTGTTCTTGGTACTTAGGTATTCATTGTTGCTCTAACTGCCTCATGGTCACAGATCAAGTTTTGATATGCTTACCATAAAAGAGGTCAGGTCACAGGTCGTCTTGTGTGGAAGGATATTGAATGATGATTTAAAGGTTCATATTGCTCTTCACATTTCATTGCCTCAAGTTACATGGTCTCGGAACTTTGTTCTTGGTGAATATCAAAGCAAAAGATTCCCAACGGAAAGAATATGAATGGTCGTTATTGTAAGGAGCTCAGTTTAGGTAAACTCTCTGAGAATCAAAAAATCCTCATTTAATTTCTAATAGTAGTCTCCATTCAAGGCTACACATTTGCTCCAGTTACTTTTCATTCTTTTTGTTCTGTCAGGAAAATAAACTTTGCCAAGCCATGAAAAATATTCACTGGTGACAGTGATTATGTCCCCCCCTCCTCTCTCTCTCTCTCTCTCTCTCTCTCTCTCTCTCTCTCTCTCTCTCTCTCTCTCTCTCTCTCTCTTTTTCCCCCTCCCAGTGGAAGTAAAATTTTAATCTGAGAAATAGAAATGAGTCATTTACAGCTAAACAAGGTGAACAGAGTGCGTAAGGTACTAATTCAATAACCCATTAATGCACTTTCCACTTTTTCTGCTGTCTGCTGCATTGTGTGATTGCGCATTATCCTGGTGAAATGACTAAGTTTGTTAGCTGTTTGCATGCTGCCGTGGTTGAAGTATACCATGCATGGCAAAATGGCACCATTCAGAACTGGTGTCGCTCCCAAAGGAGGTTACCCCCGGTTCAGTATACCACTCCCGTTTTGTCGAACTTCGTTCGAATTTCGTTAATATGACCTTCATTTATACAGATGGCTCTAAGACCAATGACGGGGTCGGGTGTTATTTTATTGTCGGGGCACAAAGTTTCAAATACCGGCTACATGGCCATTGTTCGGTCTTCACAGCTGAGCTCTTTGCCCTCAACCAGGCTGTTCTTTACGTCTGCCGCCACCGACATTCTGCTTATGTCATCTGCTCCGATTCTCTGAGCGCCATCCAGAGCCTCAGTGATTCGTATCCGGTTCACCCTTTCGTGCACCGGATCCAACGCTCTCTTCAGCAGCTGGTGGACGACAGGTCTCCAGTTAGCTTTATGTGGGTTCCTGGCCATGTCAGTATCCCTGGGAACGAAGCTGCAGATGCCGCGGCCAAGGCTGCGGTCCTCCAGCCTCAGACGGCTTCTTGTTGTGTCCCTTCATCAGATTGTAGCACGGTCATTTGTCGGCGCATTTTATCGCTGTGGCATGTCGATTGGGCTGCGCTTAGGGACAACAAGCTTCGGGCCTTGAAACCTCTTCCTGCAGCTTGGACGTCCTTCTCGGCGGGAGGAGGTCGTTTTGGCCCGGCTACGAATTGGACGCTGCCAGTTCAGCCATCGCCATCTGCTGACGGCAGCGCCGGCGCCGTTCTGTCCATGTGGGCAATTGCTGACGGTCCGCCACATTTTAACGTCCTGTCCGGATTTTACTACGCTGCGTCTTGATCTTGGCCTGCCATGTACTCTGGATGCCATTTTAGCGGATGACCCAGGAGCTGCTGCTCACATTCTTCGTTTTATCAACTTGACACACCTGTCTAAGGATGTTTGATTATGCTGTAGTTTTTCAATCCTATGCCTGTTAATACGTCTTTTATAGTGTTGTCCCTGTTAGTTGCTGTTTTAACCTTGTGCCTCGTGGTACATTCCTAAATTAGTCAGGGCGCTAATGACCATTGTAGTTGTGCGCCCTAAAACCACAAAAAAAGGGCAAATTTGGTGCACAGTGGGCCATAGATGGCAGGGGTAAACGGATGGCTTTGGGGATGGCTGCTGGTGAATAGGTGTGCAACTGTTGAGAAACTGGCTGCCAAGATGAACCAACGGGCTACCAACAGCCTTCAGTGAATGTTGCAGTGTATGAGCTTCTGCAGCAGGAACCTGTATAATGTACCCTTGCTGACTGCTGTTCATCGGCAACAAAGGTTGGTTGGTTGGTCAGTCAGTCGCAGGCAAGGCAGGAATTTCTCATGCCAATACCACAACTGGATTCAGAGTTGTGCAGGTAGTCTTTTCGTATAAATCACATTGGACAAATGGCAGGTGGCATTTACAGTGGAATATGTCAGAAAGCAAACACCCTGCAACAATCAAGGGAGCGTTGTTGCCTGGAGAACGCTTTTGTGGCATTTCCTTCGTGATCCTGTCATTCTGGAAGGCACAGTGCAGCAACACAAGTATGCGTCTACATCTACATCCATACTCCGCAAGCACCTGGCGGTGTGTGGCGGAGGTTACCTAGAGTACCTCTATCGGTTCTCCCTTCTGTTCCAGTCTCGTATTGTTCTGGCAAAGGAGGATTGTTGGTATGCTTCTGTGTGGGCTCTAATCTCTCTGATTTTATCCTCACGGTCTCTTCGCGAGATATACGTAGGAGGGACCAATATACTGCTTGACACTTTGGTGAAGGTATGTTCACGAAACTTCAACAAAAGCCCGTACCGAGCTACTGAGCGTCTCTCCTGCAGAGTCTTCCACTGGAGTTTGTCTATCATCTCCGTAATGCTTTTGCGATTACTAAATGATCATGTAACGAAGCGCGCTGCTCTCCGTTGGATCTTCTCTATCTCCTGTATCAACCCTATCTGGTACGGATCCCACACTGCTGAGCAGTATTCAAGCAGTGGACGAACAAGCATACTGTAACCTACTTCCTTTGTTTTCGGATTGTATTTCCTTAGGATTCTTCCAATGAATCTCTGTCTGGCATCTGCTTTACCAACGATCAACTTCATATGATTATTCCATTTTAAATCACTCCTAATGCATACTCTCAGATAATTTATGGAATTAACTGCTTCCAGTTGCTGACCTGTTATTTTGTAGCTAAATGAGAAGGGATGTATCTTTGTATGCATTCACAGCACATTACACTTGTCTACATTGAGATTCAATTGCCATTCCCTGCATCAAGCGTCAATTCACTGCAGATCCTCCTGCATTTCAGCACGATTTTCCATTGTTACAACCTCTACCCTTGGGGACCACATAAATCCTACAAGCAGCTTGTTTTTCCTCGGCATGGTGGCATCTATCAACAAGAGAATGCTACAAGTGACACAGCTCGCAGTGTACATGCGTGGTTCAAGGAGCACAAGGATGAGTTTACCTTACTCCCCTGGCCAACAAACTCCCCCCCCCCCCCCCCCCAACCAAACCCCCTGAATTTAAACCCAATCGAGGATCTGTGGGACCATCCTGATCGGGCTGTCCATTCCGTGGATCCTCAAGCATAAAACCTAGCACAGCTGGCCACCAACTGTAGTCAGCATGGCTCTGCATCCCTGTCTGTATGTTCGAGAACCTCATTGACACTCTTCCTGCAAGTCCGCACTGAAAGAAGTGGCATTTGACTAGTGGTCACATTAATGTGACTGGATTGTATAATATGCCCAAAAAGTATGAGAATAACACTTCTGGGAATCCAAAACATTGGTCATCACTTTTTCAGCAGAATAAATGGCATTACCTTCTGTAGTAATCTTACATCAGTCTTTGTAAATTGATTTGACAGTTTCATCTCTGGTTGATGTTGATGAATCTGTTTCATCCATGATTACAACACACACATAATCTGTAGAGTGCAACTAAGCATTACCGAACACCGAGTGGAAACGTTCTTCTGGCAACATTTTCGGTCAACACTCAGCCGGTGCAACTCTTTATCACATGTGAAGATGTTTTAATTTCAGAATGTTTTGCGTAGGACATTGAGTACTCATTCAGTTTAAGTCCTTAAAATTTCAGCTATCTCATTCACTATCAATTAGTGGAATCCCATCAACAGTATCATGAATGTTTTCAGTGACTACTGTTGTCAGCTACTGACCAGCCAGAGAACTTTTCAAAATATTTTCTCTCTGCACAAAACTTGCTCATCCCCCACCCTCCCTCTCTCCCTTCCAGAGAGAGAGAGAGAGAGAGAGAGAGAGTTCTGCTGCTAACATCTCTTCGTCTGTTACATCTTATTCAAATATTATTTAAGCTCGTTGCTAGAATCACATTTGGCAACAATGATATAGTTTCATGAGTCTTCAGAAAATTACCAGGCTTCTCAAATAATCTCGTACTCCAAAAAATCCTTTGTCACAAATAATCATTGATATTGATCATCATGCTTTATGCAATACAGTGTAATATTGTGTGTGGTTTGACATTTGAAGAAGATTCCACATGAGTATTTAACATTTTGTAAACCAGTAAGAAAATAATGCAAACTTTACTGAGTTGAGGTTTGACATGTTGTTGAGAGAAATATAATGAAGTTTAGTACTGAATTCGTTTAACAAAGTAGAATTAGTATGCTCTTGACCTTACTTTAATACTAGTTGATTCATTTAGACAGTAATCTTACTACTATATGTTATTAAATGTCTCCTTTTGTCTCCAGGATGGTCCTGTCCAGCAAGTTAAAGAAGAGCCTGAACCAACTCCAGGACCTTCATCACAAGGTAATTTGTTGCGAACTACTGTGCAGATACTTTCACAGCATTTTTCAAATAATGCATCTGAACCTGCTTGTCCAACGAAGGCAGAACTGTTATATTTTACATATATTTCACTCATATTTGTACACACATTTCACTGTCTAGCGAATTCCACTTTGTTGTAAGTCGTCCCCGCCGCCACCACCACCACCACCACCACCACCACCACCGCGTGCGCGCACACACACACACACACACACACACACACACACACACACACACACACACACACACACACCTCTCAATGTTTATGATCTCGTATCTCTGGAACTGCATGTGATACTATGGTATAATTTTCCATTGGCATTTGTGGACACTGCCTGCAAAATGTGCTGCTAATAGAGTTAGTAGTAATAAATTGAAATGTCATGCACAATACAGCTTCACGCATCTCAGAATTTATGACGTCATATCCCCTGAACTGTGTGTTGTACGATTGTATGATCTTGCTAGTACATTCAGTGAATGCTGTCTGATAATGGAAATTGGAATTTGGAATATCCACAGTGCTACAAAAGGGTAAATTGCTACTCGGCATAAAGATGACATGACGAGTTGCAGACAAGCGCAGTGAAAATGCTACTACACATTTAGCTTTTGGCTAAAGCTTCTTCAGAAGGGAATCCAGCTGTCATGGTGAATGAAAGCAGCAGTCTGAAGTGGGGCGGGGAAATGGAAGGTTTGGCAGGGTAAGGGTGCTATCCTTCCCCCTTCCCTAGAACTCTCCAGATTGCTAGTTTCGTTCACCATGACAGTTCCATACTGGTCTGAGCTACTGGAGATGGTAGTCGTGTGTGTATGAAGTGTGTGTTTCCTTTACTGAAGAAGGCTTGGGCAAAAGCAAAATCTGTAATACTGTTTTTGCTTGTGCCAGTCTAAAGCTCAATGTGCCATCTTTACGGTGAGTAACAATCTATCTTTGTCCTAATATTGTTGAATATTACTTGAGAAATGTGTTATTAGTAAAGAAATAATAAGTAAAAAGTCATGCTTAAAGCAGCAGTTTTACTGCACGAACAACAAAAATTTTTTAAGTGATAAACATTTTTGTCTTCAACATTATGTGGAGGATTGTTAGTGAGGAATTTTCTTTGTAACAGTTTGAAATTATGTGTAAAGTTTGTTGCAAGTTACTAAGTCCCCTCATTCTTGCAGCATGACTAAAGTACAGCTATTCTTGCATCATGAGCTACACAGCTTTCTCACCCTCACCCCACCCCTTTGATAGGTAGGTGGTTCTTACTCCTACAGTGATGATTTCCAGACAGTAAGTGATACGTGTACCAAGTTCAGTTAAAAAAGGTCCTGTGGTTTAAGTGGTGGTGTGTTACATATGTACAGTCATGGACAAAACAAGCGATACCACTCACCTTTTCATTATGCTGATCCGCATAGCTTTAAAGTCTGCTACACAGCATAACAGGCAAAAGGCAACGAAGTGTTACTATGCAAAGCCATGAAATTGGAAAAACTGTCCTAATTTTGTCAGATTTTTTTTCAATCATCTGTAAGACTATATTAATGCTGATTAGTGTGTTAAAAACAACACGTAAATATAAAATACACTCCTGGAAATGGAAAAAAGAACACATTGACACCGGTGTGTCAGACCCACCATACTTGCTCTGGACACTGCGAGAGGGCTGTACAAGCAATGATCACACGCACGGCACAGCGGACACACCAGGAACCGCGGTGTTGGCCGTTGAATGGCGCTAGCTGCGCAGCATTTGTGCACCGCCGCCGTCAGTGTCAGCCAGTTTGCCGTGGCATACGGAGCTCCATCGCAGTCTTTAACACTGGTAGCATGCCGCGACAGCGTGGACATGAACCGTATGTGCAGTTGACGGACTTTGAGCGAGGGCGTATAGTGGGCATGCGGGAGGCCGGTTGGATGTACCGCCGAATTGCTCAACACGTGGGGCGTGAGGTCTCCACAGTACATCGATGTTGTCACCAGTGGTCGGCGGAAGGTGCACGGGCCCGTCTATCTGGGACCGGACCGCAGCGACGCACAGATGCACGCCAAGACCGTAGGATCCTACGCAGTGCTGTAGGGGACCGCACCGCCACTTCCCAGCAAATTAGGGACACTGTTGCTCCTGGGGTATCGGCGAGGACCATTCGCAACCGTCTCCATGAAGCTGGGCTACGGTCCCGCACACCATTAGGCCGTCTTCCGCTCACGCCCCAACATCGTGCAGCCCACCTCCAGGTGTGTTGCGACAGGCGTGAATGGAGGGACGAAAGGAGACGTGTCGTCTTCAGCGATGAGAGTCGCTTCTGCCTTGGTGCCAATGATGGTCGTATGCGTGTTTGGCGCCGTGCAGGTGAGCGCCACAATCAGGACTGCATACGACCGAGGCACACAGAGCCAACACCCGGCATCATGGTGTGGGGAGCGATGTCCTACACTGGCGGTAACACCTCTGGTGATCGTCGAGGGTACACTGAATAGTGCACAGTATATCCAAACCGTCATCGAACCCATCGTTCTACCATTCCTAGACCGGCAAGGGAACTTGCTGTTCCAACAGGACAATGCACGTCCGCATGTATCCCGTGCCACCCAACGTGCTCTAGAAGGTGTAAGTCAACTACCCTGGCCAGCAAGATCTCCGGATCTGTCCCCCATTGAGCATGTTTGGGACTGGATGAAGCGTCGTCTCACGCGGTCTGCACGTCCAGCACTAACGCTGGTCCAACTGAGGCGCCAGGTGGAAATGGCATGGCAAGCCGTTCCACAGGACTACATCCAGCATCTCTACGATCGTCTCCATGGGAGAAAGCAGCCTGCATTGCTGCGAAAGGTGGATATACACTGTACTAGTGCCACATTGTGCATGCTCTGTTGCCTGTGTCTATGTGCCTGTGGTTCTGTCAGTGTGATCATGTGATGTATCTGACCCCAGGAATGTGTCAATAAAGTTTCCCCTTCCTGGGACAATGAATTCACGGTGTTCTTATTTCAATTTCCAGGAGTGTATAAATGAAAGAAGAAATGCTAATTAGTATGAACTATACTAATACTAATGAATTTCACCTTATCGAGATAACATAACTGTTTTAGCAAAACAAAGTACACCAGATCGTTACGAATTAGCAAAATATTATGCGCAATCGGCAGCCAAATGGTCTGTGTCAATGTTCAGACCAGTCGTACTGGATTACCATTGCTGACCTACCATGAAAGTATGCAAATTTAGATATGCATGAAGATTCATAACGAAATTCAGTTAAAAATAATTTAGTGCCCACTTAAGTCAATTCAATTACTGACAAATGCGATAAAGTAGGCAGTAACAACTGTGAAATTCTACAAGAGTTTCATATTGGCATCCACAGGTCACTGGTACAGAATAAAGGTAGCAATAAAACATATTGGGGCACGAGAATTTCTTAAAATAGCTTTACTGATAGTCTGTATGCCTCCACCGTGATTAGAACCAAAAACAAACCAGACCTCCCTTGCAGTAGCAAGTCTCACTTTCTTGACCGTCTATCTGCCTACGCATCACTTAAAACCCATTTACCTCAAGTACGGATAGACATAATAAGCAGAAATACATCACACTTCCTGCGGTATACGGTCCCTTGGTGGTGTAAAAAAGTGAGCTTTATGTCAACGCAGTCTAAAGATATGGCCATTTATGTAAAGAAAATTTTCACAAAAGGTCAAAAATGACTCTTAAGAACTATGCGACAAAACTGCTTAGGTCATCAGTCCCCTAGACCTAGAACTACTTAAACCTACCTAACCTAACACACATCCATGCCCAGGGAAGGATTTGAACTGAAGGCACAAGCAGCTGCCATATCCGCGATATGACACCATTGAACGCATGGCCAACCCACGCCAGCAGGCTGTTCACTTCTGATGAATGATTTTCTGCGCAGATCATTTAAGATAGAATAACTAAAATATATTTGATGTTACAGAAGAGGAAGGACACTTAATTCATTTTCCCTTGTCTTTATTTATGATGTTAGATTCACAATCGGAGCATACGTACTATCCATAACAACACTTTAGTGCCAAGTCATAGCCACAGATATGCTAATACAACACATTGGCTTATACTTTAGGTATTTTGTTTCCCACAAAGTGGTGGCAGACGATGCTGTGACGTCTTCGAAGCGCATCTCAGCACACCAGCTGAGCAAACGTTTTCTTCCTGCTGCTAATGTTACGGACAATGGCAAGAATACATTTGACAACCATGTGACCGTCGATTTACGTTCTCGAGTGGTTCATAATTATGTTAGTAAATCCACTTGATATTTTTATGTCGTTTAAATTACATTTGCTACACGATTTGCACTGAAGACGTAGGAAATATATGTTATTTGGTCCAGGAAGCACATTCCAACAGAAATTGCTGCTAACATTGACATTTATGTTGCGAATTAGTCCTCTTATCCATCACATGGACATCGCAGATGCTCTGTTTTGCTGCAGTTATTTCATAGCTTAGTGGTATTGTGTGTTGGTGGTGTTGCCAGTTTACATACTGCGCATGTAACACACAATAAAAGAGTTGGATGCCTACAGTGATCAGTATACTTGAAAAACTCTTGTTGTCATCATAATTTATGTACCTTGCTCTTCGACTTCCAGTTCAATGATTTGTGGAAAAATGTTTTACCTTGCTAGTCCTAGTTTCAAACATTGTCTGACTGAGAAAACATAGGCACAAAGGAGTCTGTGAAAGCAATTATTCGCTATTATAGCAAACTTTTGAATCCACTGGACACTTGAATTCTCTATGTTGATTCTGAGAGTTTTCTTATTCCTCTTGTTATTTACTGTCTCAGTGTTATCTGTGAGAATAAAATTAAAGGCATTGGGATTATGTTCATGATCTATATTTCGAGCGAGGTGGCACAGTTGTTAGCACACTGGACTCGCATTCGGGAGGACGGCGGTTCAATCCCGTCTCCGGCCATCCTGATTTAGGTTTTCCGTGATTTCCCTAAATCGTTTCAGACAAATGCCGGGATGGTTCCTTTGAAAGGGTACGGCCGATTTCCTTCCCAATCCTTCCCTAACCCAAGCTTGCGCACCGTCTCTAATGACCTTGTTGTCGACGGGACGTTAAACACTAACCAACACCACCACTGATCTATATACTGTGTATTAATATTCCACGGTGCTACGTAAATTTTAAAGGTTACATTCTTTACGTAAAACAAAATATCGGTTTCAGTCCTAAGATCAGCTATAAACTTCAGAAATACAATTTCAGAATAGTGGCATATCGGTTACGGCTCCCCACTATCAACAACTGTTGTTACACATAATTTTGTATTTTCTATTTGACCATCGTCACCCTTTAGAGACCAACCTGATCTTTCCACAATGGCATTTTGGACTTGCTTCTTAATATGTCCTATAACTGCAGATTTGTTGAATGTATTGACTGTTAAATACGCTATTCCGCAAATTAAAAACTTCCAGTTATTCTTCATATTTTGAAACTTACTTGCCGTTCACTTTCAGTGAAGAAAAGATACATAATAATAAATTGAAATCATATATTAGAATCTCAAAGCATACTGTGAATGGTTAAAATGAAATGAAATAAAGATCATCTTCTTGTCTAAAACACGTTACTGTTCCAGAGAACTTCGGCAACTCTCAAAATTTTTTACGTCTCTGATGTTTAGCCACATGTGGGCAAATAGTGAGTCTCATGAAGTAGCACTGTTTAGCCATCACAAAATAAAGCCTCAAAAATTAGTAAATAAAAGTATTCTTCTACTGTTGCTCCAAATCGCATATGCCAACCTCCCTCTGCTGCGACGACGACTCAAAGTCTGTTGGGTATTTGATTTTTCTCTTTGTTTTCAGGCCCCCTTACCTTCTTTTCTAGCCAAACCTTCGCTCTCCAATTACGCCTTCATCGGCGAGCTTCTCCTCAATATTTTTCATTTGTGCTGAACTGCTTTTTACCCTTCTTACATGTTTGTCATTTATTTATTATTATTATTATTATTTTATTTTTTTATTTTTTATTATTATTATTATTATTATTTTTTTTTTTTTTTTGAGACTGCATTCTTGAATATGTAACATGAGTATTTCTTCTCTTACCAAATTAAATATTACGTATCTTGTTGTGCAGTAATTTGTTTGTCCAGATTCCACTTACTGCGTTTCCTTAAAATTATATAAAATATGCGTCTGGGGGGGAAAAAAAAACTGTTGAAGCCGATTGGTTATGGACCGGGGGGGGGGGGTAAGGGAACCACCTCTGCTGATGCTGCTTAGTATCACATATAGCCTCCTTCGGCTTCGACAATGGCTCGAATTCTGTTGGGCATTGAGCCCACAACTCTAGCCTCATAACTGGGAGATTCAAGTAGCTCATTCCAAGCCCATGAATCACATCAGAAAGCTGTGAGCGAGTCGATGGTGACTGTCCCTTTTCCAGTATTACTCTGACCATTTCTGCCCAAATATTCTCAGTGGGATTCATGCCAGCTCCTTTAGGTGGCCATTCCATTACAGTAATTCTACTATGGTCGTTGAACTACCTCTTAACCACACGTGCCATATGAATAGGCGAGTATCTTGTTGGAACACGATCTGATCATCGCCAAATCGTTCTGTCACAGAAGGCATCATCACATCCTCCAGAATTGATATGTAATTTACGTGCATCAAGTCTCCCTTCCACGTCCTACAGGAGCCTACACCCTTTGAACGATATCCATGCCTATACCATTACTGACTCCCTGCCACTCCTTAAGCAACTGTAAATATATTTTGGATTATACCTAGCACCTTTTGCCCGGTAGACAAGTACTTTTCCGGTTGATGCTGTAGAGAAAACCTTTTCGTCCATGAAAATCACTTCCCTCCAAAACTGGAGAGGTTAGTCAACATTTTCAGCAGCAAAAGAAAGGCATGCTTCTCTGTGGGAAACAGTCTCTTTCACAGCAGCGCTTCTTGCTCTCAGTCCACCTTCCCTTAGACAATGAGTGACGGTCTTACTGTTAACATTGAGACCCAAAGTCTGCTGAATTTGTCGTGCGTTGACAAATGGGTGATTCTCACTGAAACGGCGTACCTGCCGATCCTGAGCTGCTGCTGCTTTGCGGCAATGGTTGGGAAGACCCATAGTTCTTGCTATATAGCCATTCGAAAATCCCTCTGCATGGAGTGCTGTTATAGTGCCCTTGTCTGCCTCAGCCAGACAGGCCATTTAGCGTTGTCCCAGTTAATATCTGCTGCGAAAAAAACGGTAGTAGAAAGCAGACTGCCTCCTCCACGACTGCAGCCACAACACAGTGGCCAAGTATGTGTAATACAGAAATCTATGGCATAAACAATAGATCGCAAGCCCGTACTTGTGTCATTACATAGTGGAGCAACTTAGAACCTGTAATGTTTCTCAGAAGAGACTGGTCCGCTCTTGTCATGTCTTATCCTGATAAATATTACATGAAATGAAATGTTTACGTTTTGCATATATGGCAGGCCTAACGCAAGAAACATTTCTGAAATATCTGAGGCAACCTGAAGAATACTCTTGTGAATTTTAGCTGTAGAAGGTTGCCTTATACGAAAGAAAACGTGTTTATGCTCACTTGCCATGTTTCCAAGTGGCACGGTTTACTCTGAGGGATACATAGTTCTTGCCCGGCGTAAGAAGCGACTTGACTAACAAGAGGAACTCGCCAGGCTCCACATGCTGATCGTCTGGAAACTTTGCTCAGTGAAGGAGAGGAGAAAATAAGCAAACATGTGTTTCGGCTTATCTACAGACACTCAACCTTTTTGAAAAAGTGACGGTCGAAGTTATCAACATACCGTTGCTATATTGTAGATACCTTTTACGCCCGAGAATGCAATTGAAGCGGTGGCTCTTTGGCTACCGTCATTACTTTTTAACTTTGTTCCCGAGTTAAATACCATATTTGTTTTATTTTCCCCTCTCTATCAGAATTATCTACGAATTATTTATATTTTCCCCTCTCTATCAGAATTATCTACGAATTATTTATGTTTTTTTTTATTTTATTTATTATTATTTTTTTTCCTTTCCAATTTAAGTTGAAAAAATGTTGTCGTTATTTGTCAGTTAACTTTCTGTGTAATTAATGAATTTAAAAAAGGAAGAAACCTGCTAGGATATTCACAAATAATCCACATCATTTTCTCATTTGTTTAAAAAAAATAAACCTCTTTTATTACACAGTAAATGAATTGACAAATAATGACAACATTGTTTCAACATAAATTGGAATAAACATTCGTAGATAATTCAGAGGTGTGTGTAGTATTCTGTCGTGGGTTAAGCCTCTTCCGCTTTTGTCTGTTTATAGCCAGTCTTTTCATTTCTGAGTATTTGCCTCCTTTGATATTGTCCAGCATTCGATATCTTCTTTTCCCTCTTCCCCTCTTTCCCTCCACCATTCCTTCTATTACTGCCTTCAATAAACAGTCCCTCCTCAACCTTTGTTTAGTGGTCCACAAAGTAATTTCTGTTTCCTCTTGAATCCTTTTGCCATTACAATTCTTTTCCTAATTTTTGTTGAGCCATACATATCATCCATTATTACACTTCCCAAGTAATTGAAATTATTCACTTGCTTTATTTCCTCTTCCCCTATTTTCATACGGCATTTTCTCCCCTTTGCTCCAGTTACCATGCTTTTCATTTTCATCTTGTTAATCTTTATTCCATATTCTTCTAATTTTGTGTTTAGATCCATCTGACATTTCTTCCATCTTTCTTGCACTCTCTGCCATCACAAACATGTCGTCTGCAAATCTTACACATCCATTCTCCAACCCCCTATACAAACTCCTCTCCTTCCATCAAAACTTGTGAAGGGGACAAAAAAAAAAAAGGAACAACTGGGTTTTGAACTCGCAGCGCAATGTTCTGAAGTCGAGACGGTAGCCGCTGAGCCACAGCTTCAATTGTATCCTTACACGCTAAAAGGTATCTACACCATAGCAACGGCGCATTAAAAACTTTGACTGTTGTTTTCTCAGAAGCAATAGAGTGTATGCAGATAAGGCGAGACACGTGTTTGCTTATTTTGTCCCCTCTTTCACTGAGCGAAGTTTCAGCAAGATCGGGGTAGGACACTTGGTGGGTCCCCTCGTCATAAGTGGCGTGCATTGAGATTCAGTAGACAGAATGTGTCCGCTTTCCTCAACTACTCATTGACACGTTTGGAAACTTTTGTTCTTGTAGTGGCAGTTTGCATTATGAAGGCTGGTTTTCCTGATAATGATCTACTAATGGGACTTTTCTCTTAATTTACATTATTGTGTAGTAGACCTACTGCAATGACTTGAACCAGAAATGTTTGTTTATTTGGATAGTCCGCTTCTTAGGTGCCATATTTCGCTATAATACTTTCATTTGTTTCAAAATGGCAAGTTTAGATGACCACTGCAACTTGGTAACATCAGTAACAATTTAATACTTTGAAACAGTTATGTGTGGTGTACGAGGAGTGTACTCTCTTGAATGAGAAATACATTAAAGACAAAAGCCGCGTCCAGTAACAATAATTAAGTTTCAGCTTCATGACAAAACACAAGTTGAAATACTGTCAATTCATCTCGATACCCAGTAAAACTTAAACTGGAATGATTGCAAACATACTTTCGTGGGGAAGGCAAACGAAAGAGTGCATTTTATTGGCCGCACACTAAGAATACGCAACAGGGCTACTGGAAACACTGCCTACACTACATTTGCCTGGCCACTGCTATAGTATTTCTGCACAGTATGGGCCAAAAACGTCCAAGGATCAGTAGCATGATTTGTAATGTCACGAAATAGGGGAGAGTCCCAGATTTGATAAGCGAGTTGAGGGCAAAAACAAAAGCATTTTTCATTGCCGCGAGATCTTTTTACGAAATTTCAGTTTCCAACATCTGTTCTGAATGCCAAAACATTATTTCCTTGGGAATGTACACATGAAGAAATGACCATAGTAATAATGTAATTCAGGGCTCTTAAGAAAAGATTTAAGTGGTCCTTTTTTCCACACGCTGTTTAAGAGTGGGACAGTAGAGAAATAGTCTGAAAGTGTTTCGATGAACCTTCTGCCAGGCACGTAAGTCGGATTGCAAATAAATCCTGTAGGTGTAGTCATGTAGATGTAACAACGAAATTGTGTTGTAATTGCGACATGAGAGTTACATTTGATTTGAACATCGAAGTTACTTGCTGTTTGTTTATTTTTTATTCATTATTTTCAGCCATAGACAAACACTTAGATGTGTTAAATTGATACTGAAATAAAGTGTCATGCATGGACCAATAATAATAAATTCTTAAGTACTTGTTACCCCATTCCTCCGTTGCACCTGTCTCCCCCTCCTCTCTGCCGTCTGCCTCCCTACTCCTCTCTGCCGCCCGCCTCCCCACTCCTCTCTCCCGCCCATCTTTTACTGTCCCCTCCTCTTTTGTGCTCGTCTCCTCCTACACTCCCCCTCCTTTCTCACAGCCATCTCCTCCTCCCCTCGCGCCCATCTCCCCTTCCTTCTCTCTTGTGCAGCTCTCCCCCTCTTCTGCCCTCTCCCACCTCCTCCTCCTCCCCCTCCTCCTCCTCCTCCTCCTCCTCTCTCGTGCCCCTATTCTCCTCCTCAACCCTCTCACCCTCCCTCGTGCCTCTTGCCCTCCCCCACATGGATTGTTGCATGTTTGTGACTCTTCAAATGCTAAAAATGAATTGCTTCGCCACACTCCACTTTATCAGTTGAGCTGTGGCATTTTGCTATGCCTCCTCTAGTGGTGTGGGGATTACCTTATGAACCAGGACTGTTCCATTTACGAGATTTGGTTTTGACTGTATGCAAAGAGAAATGTCAAACAACAGTGCCAAGCCACATTTCATTGTTGTGAACACACAGTTTCATTTCACATCTACATACTTACTCTGCAAGAAACCACATGGTGCATGGAGGAGTGTACCTTGTGCCAGTACTAGTCACTTAGTCTCCTATTCCACTTACAACTAGTGCAAGGGGGAAAATGGCTGTCTATATGCCTCTGTACAGACACAATTTGTCTTAAATTCATGATCCTCATGTAAAATGTCCATATCCTACAGCAGAGCTGTTCTGCAGTCAACATGCCGGTTCTAAATAGTCTTTTTGTGTGAAGAATCTCTCCAGTAATTCCCACCTGAGTTAAAGAAGCAACTCTGTAATAATCATGTGTTGATCAAACATACCAGTAACAAACTTAGCAGCATGCCTTAAAATTACTTCTATATCTTTCTTTAATTTGGCGTAGTGGTGATTCTAAACACTACAGCAGTACTTCAGAATTGGTTATGCAATCACAAAGAGAACCTGTTCAGTGTTTTGAATTAAGTTTAAATATCTTAAAAAGTTATTGATTTGGATTAATTGCAATTAACAATTCTGTGCCTGATTAATTAAAGCGTAATAAATTATTTGCGCAAATGTAAGGAAACTGATAACTTGAAACTATAAGTTCACAGAATCAAAAACTTCCCGGCAAGATTTATTTCAGTGAAAGTGATAGGAAAAGTAACAGTATGACTGTAGCTTTAATACAGCAGGAGAGTTAGTAGATTTGATATTCTGCATGCTGGCCAATCTGGTGGAATTGCTTCCATTGAAGTGGCATATCTCAATGTCATTGAATTCAGAACCTTCATTCTTCTCACATTAGATCCACCAGAATCTGTTCTTGTGCAGAGATGATATCTTAATAAGAAATGGTTGATAGTCCTATACATTCAAGAAGAGAGAATAATTGGGCTCTTGTAATAGTCGTGAATGCAAGCAGCTCATCGACCAAATCAGTTCATATTCATTCCAAAGGACCTAAAAACATCATAATGCTGCCAGTGTGAATTGAGGAATCATTGAAAATCAATAAATAAATGTACCTAATTCTCTGGTCAATATTATGGCTTGAACTTTCCCAAGATGAGAATTTATATGTCTGCCTTTAACAGTATACTGCAATGCAAAGACTTAAGCTGTTGGAAAACTTGACAGTTTTGTACACCGGTTCAGTTACAAGCGAATGCTGATTAGCAGCTAAAGATTATCATAGGTAAAAAACAAAGAGTAATTATGAAGGTCTCACTGTGCTGAAGGTGCTCACTTGCAAATATTGGTGCTTGTTGCTTTAAGAATCTAATGATTTTCTGAATATTTTCGCACACAGCTCAGTGTAAATGATATAGTTTATAAGCCTTACTTTCTGTAAGTCCTTAGTTTCACTTTCATACTATGTTCACTTTTCGGTATAATCTTATTATACCAGTCAACTATTATTATGTAACTTGAAAATGACTGGAGTATCTCACAGTTCATGTAGAGTCACGAAAGACATTTAAGACACTTCAAATTACATGTTTAAAATGTCACCTCCACATTTGGTTATGGTGTAAGAGTTTCTCAGGAATTTTACTGCTGATTACCATTCAAGTGTCAAATCACATTACTTCAAGCAATGATTCTTATGAAGTTCATGCTTTGTTATTTATTTACATAATTATTTGTAGAATATTAGGATTAAAATACCTCCGAATCTTAATGAATTCGTGTCAATATTTCAATGAATTTGAGTGCTTTACACCAGTTGCCAATTAGTTTAGAACTTACAATTGATCCTGCCAAAAGGGCTGTTTATACTTACTGTGGAACGCATTTGATAACAACAAAGCCTATCCCACCTCTACTGGCTTGACAGGTAAGCTACTTCTTAAGATGGACATGTGAGTTACTGGCTGATCCCAGTATTTTGGTTTATTAATATACTTTTCAAGTATGGCTTAGGCTATAATTCTTGAATGAAAAGGGCACTGGATTAAAGGCTTGTTTTTGCTGTCTTTCCCATAGCGCATAGATCAATATTATGCTAGAAATGCTTTTTCAAATTCATCATACGTCAGACAGGAATCCATCACTCATTGACCCAGACTGATCTAGTTCCTTGTGTATATCCTGAGATATAACTTACTTTTTGTAAATCTGTCCAGGCCTTTGGCTAGATTCCACAACAATCTCTTATGAATACCAGTAGAATAATTGAATTTTTACCAGTCAAAAACAGTTGGAATTGCCTGTGTTCAAGGAGATTCTCCTCCATTAACATTGTGACATTGTGGCTTGTAAGTTGTTATGTAACAATAAACTGTGGGTGAACTCGGGATTGCCTTCACAATATGCACTGAGTGCTAGTTTATTGCCAAGGGCTGTCTGGTGCTCAAGGTCTGCAGTATATCTGTCCCACACAGTGTACTCGGCTGTCCATTATCACACCCCAGTCTTCCTCTATGTCATGTCTCGTCATCTTTATTCATCTCTGACAGAAAGCAGCACCTAGATGATTCTGTATGTCATAAATTTCTCACTGGACTAGTTCAGTGGAGAGTAATTATCTAATGATGTACTGTCTATAGCTTCATTCATTGCTTTATCTATGCAATGAATGACTTTTTAAAATTTATTTACACGTCAAGATCCATAGGACCAAATTGAGGAGCAAATCTCCAAGGTCATGGAACGTGTCAGTACATGAAATTGCAACATAAAAGTAATAACAGATAAAAATAAAAGGTTTATGAACACACAAAAGTCAATCCATAAGTTTTAAGTAAATGCAATCAACAATACAAGAAGAATCAGCTTAATTTTTCAAGAAAATCCTCGACAGGATAGAAGGAGTGACCCATGAGGAAACTCTTCAGTTTAGATTTGAAAGTGCGAAACTGAAGTGTTTCCTCACAAGTCATTCCTTGTATTTCTTTACTTTAAAGTCAGTACCACCATTAGACTGTTGTTTATTTACAGTGTTACATTACACTTACACAATCATGATATTTCGGCTTCAAAAATTTGTATTATTGAGAAAAAAGACATTGTTTCAGAAAGCGTCCAGCATCCAGTGCACATTAGTCTACCGATTACTCATACAATTTTGAACGCAACACTGTTGGTTTTTGAACATTTTTGATCAAAGTCTAAATTGATTCCTGAATGAATTGTAAGTTAAGTTTTGAATACGCGCATAGTGTACGAGATGTCTCTGCGAGCGGAATCCCCGTTGCATCTAGAAATAAACTTTCCTGCAGACAAAACGGGACGGAGCTATACGAGCTGAGCGAATAAAGCAGAACGTGTGAATGCCAATAAGCATTTAAGTAGTTGACTGGGTTTGCAAATGATCAGTGTTTTTATAATTACTAGTAAGTTCCACAGACTCGGACTACCTGAGTGGAAATAAATGACTAACAGGAATAATAGGCAACAAAGATTATGTATTGTCTTCTCCGTGTATCCAGAAAATAAAATTTTGACAGGTGATTTTTGACCACACCGCTACACTACTAAGGGCCAGTTATACAGTCCTCTGCTAGCAGCCGCGAAAATTTTGTTCTGGGACTCGTGCGGAAATCACGTTGTACAAACTCGTAGTAATGCCTAACCGGAGAATAAATACGGGATAACTAAACCGGTGATTGTGGCAGGGTTACTGAAGTTAACCAGAGAATAAGTTTTGACACTTTCAGGAATAGTTAGAGAATTAGTGATGACAAGATTGTTTGTTAGAATAAGGAAGGGGAAAAAATGGGGTCTCTCACGAATTACAGAAGAATGACGATTCCAAATTTATATAAAAATTTCATACTACTTCTTTCCGATCTCATGCTTCAGAAGCTAGAGAGTATGAATGATGTGTATTTCCTAACATAAAGCTTTTTGCTTTTAGTGGGCCTAATAGGCATTTGATATTGGTAATTCGTGAATTATATTCTGTTGTGTTGTAAAAATGACCATTTATGCCAAAACAGTCTCGTTTATTTGGTGTGTGTAACAATTGCTGCAATATTACCCCGGCCTATCTTGTTTTATCTAGCAGACAGTGACAAAATTCACGTAATCGGATCGAGAAACCACATCTGTTTTGGATGCTATTTGTATTAACAGATTATCTAGTATTAGACAACAATATTTCGTTTTTTCATGTAGCAAAATGTTGACGAACTTTGATGAGGCAATAGATTCTTTCCCAGATAGGAAAGTACTCCATATAAAGCTGTGACCAGATTAGATAGAAACATTTTCTGAAGAGCTCTTGTTCTACTGGTTACAAATAATCTCACCCAGTATTAAGTGCAAGATATTGTTAAAGAGGGGCAGGATCTCAAACCGTCCGACTGGGAGCAGGAGAGGCACCACATGACATTTTAATTTCCACTGGCCTGAATATAGTTTAATGGCACCCATTACAAAATATTACACGTTTGAATTCCACAGAGTGAAATACAGATAGTTGCGATGGAAGAATGCTGTGTGAAGAGGCGTGGCACTACACTTCGTCACGCTTAAGACCGAATAACATGTCTTATGTTCTGTTAAACATTTATGTTTTATGTATCAGACTCTTCAGAAAGATGTGCACTAAAAAAGGAAGATATCTTTGAAAAGTGTCCCCCCCCCCCCCTGTCCTACGTCAAACGCTTGAGGGGGTGGAAGGCCACTATCTAATATTGCCACGTTTCGGAAATACTGTAGATCCAGACCTGATGCACAGAGGTAGTCTCCACATGACCCTTGTTTACAGTAAGTGATTTTGCTGTTTCCTCTTCGTTTATTGCCCTCACATCAAAGGAAAACGAAACGGAATTCTGTGGCCGGGAGCTGTCAAGTGAATTAAAATGCATTCACATAATTACGGAAGGCTAAAATGTGTTGTTAGTTTCAGATTTTATTTTGTTTCCACCTTTCTGACAGTCAAGCGTTAATCGCCTTGCAGAACAATGAAGTTATTTTGTTGGGTAATTAAAGAAATTTGACTTTTGTTAATCTTTTCTGCTGAGACAGTCAATTTATTTGAAACGAAGTGTTACTTCAACACTATTGGCTAGTTTCAACTGTTCTCTGCATTTAAAGTTCGCGTTTTCATCTTCTAGCATGTATGGCGTTATGCCATAATAAAGAACCAAACATGAGATAATACAGTATTGGTACTCCAAGAAAATTTACATCTGACTCTGGACATACAAATGTGCACTTTAAGCCGAATTGTGCATTTTAGTATGGTTCACAAAATTCCCATGCTCTTGGAGTATCCTCTAATGTCTTGTTTCTTTTGTGACATAATATAAGATCTTTTAATGTTTTACACATACGGGCTTCCTGCATCATCGTAGCTGCACAAGCGCAGCGGCGCCTGTTATTTGGCGCTCTCTGGCAACTGCTGAAATGAATCTATTTCTAACAGGTCACGGGAAAATATTTCAAATGGTTTTTTAAAAAGCATTACTTTCAAAGCAAATTTCCTTTTTCGCAAGATGAACTGTGCACGAATGTCTGACGAATTTCTTAAATCACAGAGGGTTTGACTCATTCAAAAACCAAATATTTGAGGATGACCATTTAAAATATTTTCGAGCCCAGAAGACCAGACATTTATGTCTTCATTAAAAATTTTACGGACACATTTGTGTGATGTTACTTAAAGTGTAACATGCGCAAAAAACATCAACTTTATGTGTGACAACTTAGCTTTTCATGCACTTATTATCTTAGAGACCATTATTATATGTGAAAGCTTTTCTTTTCTTGTATCAACAGTATGTTTATTAATTTAAACCATTTCCTTTTTCTATTTGTGTGTTCACACTTCTTGAAAGTGATGTTGCTATTGGCTGACTACATCACGTGTCCTATGCTCTGAATATCCGCTGTTATCGGCTGGCAAGATGGCTTGACATGACCTACGAGAAGCTAACAAAAGCGCATCGCAATATAGATTTCAATCATTCAGAAAGTAACATGCAATGTTTGGTAGAATTCAAATTTATACTTTCCTAATACGAAAATATGCAGTGTACATGTTGCTGCACATCAGGCAACTTTCCAAAACGTGTTTTTTCCCCAGAGTTTTGTTTTCTAAAGTGCCGGGAAATTCTACCCCGGTGTATAAAACCACAACCATTGAAAGGATTGATATGTTTTACAGTTCCAAGGAAAAGTATACTGTTACTTAACATGGAAAATGTGTATTTTCATCCAGGAGAAAGTGTGTTTTTATCCGGGGGAAACCCGGGATTTTTTGTTTCCTCATCCACACGTACACCATGTTGACTGAATGAAAGTTGGCTAAGTGTCAGATTGTCTTGGTCAAAGAAATTCCTCTGTTACAAGCAGGTGACTCCCCCTCCCCCAGTGTCCGGTAGGATAGGGAAGGTTATGAGCAAGTTATTTTCTTTGGTAGTTGTAAATCTTTGCAGTACCTGTTTATCTTAGTATACAATGAAGTTGCCTGCTCATAAACATAAACAGTAACAAACCTGTGGATAATATTTGCTGCATCCTTCTATTCTCTTGAGGAGTTCCTTGAAAAATTTAGCTGATTCTTGTTGTATTTTCACAGTAGTCTCTGCATTTGCCAGTCTCTTACTAATATCTCAAATACCTTGCTCTGTCTGCTGAAATTGAGTGGGAAATAGTGCCTGTGCTTGCGAAAGTTGGGTAATCCCATCGGAGATCTCCAATTTGTAGTTGTTGTGGAGATTTTAATAGATATATCGGGCTGGGCTCTTGACATTTCGTTTGCTGAGATAAAACATTCTCTTGCTGAATTGCAGTATTCTCTGTACCTTATTAGATGTATTCTACTTCAGTAGTCATATTAGACTGCTCGGATGCTAAAAGTCTTAATTGTTTCAAAATTTCCAACAAGGGATCAACTACAACCTGGATTGAAACTGTTGCATCTTCCATTTTGGCCAACTCATTGATAGGTCGAATGTTAGCCTGTTATTAACCATAAAATAGAAAAATTCCAGAACTAATTAATGATATCCTCAACTTTGTCAGAATTCTTAACATGTACACACTTACACTTCACTTTCTACAAGTGTAATTCCTGGAAAAAACAAGTAAATAACAGTAGTGTCTTTAATCTACAACTGAAGATATTATTGAACTACTATTTGTATTTCACTGTAAGTGGCAGGAGTGTGTAAAGACACTAGTTGTGAGGTGTGCGTGCCTGTGGGAAGCTCTTGTTTGTTAGATTCATGTATGGTGTACTGTTATTTCAAAACTGCAGATGCCCAAACTCCATCAGATCAGAAAACAAACTTTTTAAATATTAATTAGTACAGTACATTAAAGGGTCCTGTGGATTATATAGTCAATTTTATACTGTCACAAAAAGAATCTGTTTAAGTTTCAAATTAGGTTTAAATCTCATCGCAAGTTATTGGGTTTAGTTAATTGCAATATAACTATTCTGTCTTTGAGTAATTAAAGCTTAATCTATTCTTTGTACAGGTATAAGAAAACTGGTAACTTGAATCAATTAGTTCGCAGAATTAAGAATGCCTTGTCAAGATTTATTTCAGTGGAAGTGGTAGTACGGCTAATGGCATGACTATAGTTCCAATAGAGTAGAAAATTTCGTAGATTCGATGTGCTGTGCACTGGGGAATCTGGTGGAGGCCTTTCCGTTGAAGCAGCAGATCTCAATGACACTGAAACATTAAATAGTATTGATTCTTCTTGCATTAGATCCACCAAAGTCTGTCTTTATGCAATGACGATCTATTAATGAGGAATGGGTAGACCTATAGGGTTCCGTAATTCAAGATGAGAGAATAACTGAGTAGACCAGGTGCAAACACAGCAAAGTTAATGTCAAAAGATTTTAAGGAAAAGAGGGAGATGTATGCATGCTCTCATGGCTGTGTTACAAAGATGGTTATTTTCTCAGTTAAAAGGAAAAACCCGTAAGACCTAATAATAAAAGTCTTTACAGTCCTACATTAACTGCTGAATCATTACTTTTATATCAAAATTTATTTTTAGCTCATTTGGCAACTCAGTGATAGAGTTAGCCACTTGTACAACCGCATCGGTTACCATGATGGAAATTCACTTGGTTGCAGAACGGTTCGCAAAAGTAATTTGGGTGCATGTTGGCTATGTCGGGAAATAGGGTAAACTGCAGTAGAATTTGAAAATAATGCGAAAGGGAGAAGCTAAAATGAACAAAATGCTGAAATGTCATTTATTTTAAATCATTAAAGAGGTTTAAATTTTTACACAGGAAAACGGAACTTGAACTATTACAAGGTGAAGTAATAGTCTGTCAGTCATAGTCTTATTTATTCAGTTCAGACTTAATAACACCTATCATGAAAATATTTCAAAGAAGGAATCACAAGGTAAAATGACTTAAATAACATTTGGAGGATCATCATCCAAAAGCTCAAAGTCAAACTCTTTAGCGTCGCCATTCTGATATTTGTCTCTGTCCAGGAGCTCATGCTGCTCAAGGACTTGGGTGACGGATTTTAACTTTTCCAGCTCTCTCCAGTGAAGTGCTAGGGCATGCTTGATGTCCATACTTTAGCTTTTTACAGTGGGATCCCATTTGGAATCTCCTTAGGAAGATGTTTTGCCATGAAATGTTTGTCTCTTTTAAAAAGAGACTTTGGCTTTTGGTTTTGAACACACACTAGGAATATGGAATCTGTCTGTCTACCCTTAATCCAGGGTTTACAGGATATCGTACGAGAAACAGGCAAGCTGAGGTTTGAACAAGTGATACTTTCTAAATTCATGTTGATTTTGGACCGAAGCTTTTCTGTCTTTAGGAAATTTATTGTATTCAAACTGAAAATATGCTCAAGAATCTGCAGCAAACTGATGTAAAGGATACTGGCCTGTAATTTTGCAAGTCTTTTCTCTGGCCACTTACATAAGACTCACCTGAGCTGCTTTCCAGTCCCTTGGAACTTTGCGCTGGGCCAGAAATTTGCAATAACCACTGGTTAAGTAAGAAACTGGGGCTGATGCCATAGAGTACTCCTTGTAAAACTTAACAAGTATTCCATTTGGACCTGGTGACTTATTTGCCTTCAACTCTTTCAGTAGCTTCTCCTCTCCAGGGATGCCTATTTCTGCCCTCCATATGGGAACCTGTCCGCCAATCAAATGACAGTATGTTCATACAATCCTCCTGCATGAATGAGTTTTTAAACATGGAATTCAAAACTTGAGCTTTCTTGTTGCTGTCCTCTACTGCCACACAAGACTGGTCAATGATTGAGTGGATAGAATCCTTCAACCCGTCTAGCAATTTTACATAGGTTCAGAATTTTCTGATTCTCGTCAAGACTTTTGTGCTACGGTGACAGTGGTAGTAGTTGTGCACTTCACACATCAATCTTTTTACAGGTCGACAAGTCTACTTGCTTTTGCCTATTGTTTTGAACTAAGAGTTCAAAAATCTTTGCTTCCCCGGCATTTTCTGGAGTCTGCTATTGTTCCATAGTTGGTCTTTTCCATTCTTAGTCCACTTATTCAGCACATACTTCTCCTGAGCACGATTTGAAATCTGTTTCAACTTTGCCAGTAATTCCTCACCTCCCATCATATTGGAACTAAATGTCCACACATTGTGTAAGTAGGATGCTAATAACTACTTAACTGTTTTTTTATAGCAAAATACTCTCCTAGCCTTCATGGTGGATTTATTAACTTCAGTAACCATCGTCACTACGCTGACATCATGATCACTAATTCCTTTCTGTATGTGGACACAATCGATTAGGTCAGCAGGGTGTATACTACCCGGGAAAAACCCGGGATTTGCTTAGAATTCCGGGAATTTTTCATTGTTTTATTTTTCAGTTAAATTTTTGTGATTTTGAATGGTAAGAACCAATAACAAAGGGTATTACTGTATTCCGCTACTGCAGAATAATATTGCAGCAACAAACGGGGAAAAAAATAATAATAAATAAAACTAAGTTGCAAAGGAAATGTGCCGTATACAAGAACAAAACACTGTGCTTATACAAGCATCTGCCATCAGCAAAGTGTGTCAATGGCTTTAGGAAGAGTATGCAATGCTTCATAATAACAAATTGCCTCCGATGAGCGTGATGTGACAACTGTTTAATTTAGATTTGTTGGAGCAGTTGCGGGTGGGCCCTTGTGCATGCGCAGTTGGGTCGCGTATGAGTAGTAACGTCTCCTGCTTCTGGTTACAGAAGTGTGGCTGGACGCCACTACCAAATATTGCCCCGGTTCGGAAATGTAGTATATCTGGGGCTGATGCACAGAACAGTCTTGACTTGTGGTGGGGAGGTGGGTCATCTTCAAGTGACCTGTGTTTACATTCAGTGATTTTGTTGTTTGCTCTTCGTTTATTGCTCTCAAGTTAAACGATAAGAAAACGGATTTTTGTGGCCAGGAGATACCAATGAATTAAAATACGTTTGCATAATTACGGAAGGTAAAATATGTTATTAGTTTCAGATTTTATTTCCACCTTCCTGGTAGTCAAGCATTAATATCCTTGCAGAACTATGAAGTTATTTTTGTCGGTTTGCTAAAGAGATTTGGCTTTTATTAATCTTTTCTGCTGAGGCAGTCAATTTATTTGAAACGAAGTGTTTAATTTCACACTATTGGCCAGTTTCAACTGTTTGCTGCATTTCAAATACATGTAGTGCATTGTGCCATAATAAGGAACCAAACATGAGATAATACCATACTGGTACTCCAAGAAAATTTGCATCCAAATCTGGACATACGAATGTGCACTTTAAGCTGAATTACACATTTTAGTATGGTTCACGAAATTCCGATGCTCTTGAAGTATCCTCTGATGTCTTGTTTCTTTTATTACATAATGTAAGATCTTTTAATGTTTTACACATACGAACTTATGGGCTTCCTGCATCATCGTAGCTGCGCAAGCACGGTAATGCCTGTTATCTGGCACTCACTTGCAACTGCTGAAACGAACCTATTTCTAACAGGCCACAGGAAAATATTGCGAATGGTGGTTTGAAAAGCGTTACATTCAAAGCAAATTTCTTTTAACGCAAAATGAACTATGTGCGAGAATGTATGATGAATTTCTTAAATCACAAAGCATTTGACTCTCATCTGAAAATCAACTCTTTGAGGACGACCATTTAGAAGAATTTTGAGCCCAGAAGGTCAGACATTTACGTCGTTATTAAAAATTTTGCCAGCACATTTGTGTGATGTATCTTAAAGTGTAACACATGCAAAAAAGATCAACATTATATGTGGAATCTCAGCTTGTCATCCAGCTTATTAATCTTAAGAGACCAAAATTATATGTGAATGCTATGTATACTAACTTAAACCATTAACTTTTCTTTTTTGTGTGTTCGCGCTACTTAAGGGTGATCTTCCTATTGACTGACTACATCATGTGTCCTAAGCTGTCATCAGCTGGCGATATCCCATGACATGAGCTATGACTGGCTTACAAAAGCGCATCGCAAACTCGATTTCAGTGCTTCGGAAAGTGACATGCGGTGTTCGGTGGAATTCAAGTTTATATCCTAGTAACACGAAAATATGCAGCGTACATGTTGTTGCACATCAAAAAACGTGTGTCCCCCTCCCCAAGTTTCGTTTTTTAAAGTGGCAGAAAATGCTGTGTCAGTACATAAAACTATAAACATTCAAAGGTTTGAAGAGTTTTACAGTGCCAAGAAAGAGCATACTGTCAATTAACACTGAAAAAGTGTATTTTCACACGAGAGAAAGTGCATTTTTAACCGTAAAATGTTTTTTCTTGTGCACGTATACAGGCTGGTTTGTAGCAACGAGATCTAAAGTACTTCATTGTACCCTTGTACTTGTTCCAAAGCTAAACGTGGTATTAAAGATCATAGCACAGTGTAGAGTAGTGTGTGTGTGTGTGTGTGTGTGTGTGTGTGTGTGTGTTTAGGGGGGGGGGGGGGCACGCCATGCAACTAAACAGGATGATTCTCAGTCGATAAGCACGTTATTTTTTTTTTATTATTATTATTATTTTTGTCATCAGTGTACTGACTGGTTTGATGCGGCCCGCTACGAATTCCTTTCCTGTGCTAAACTCTTCATCTCAGAGTAGCACTTGCAACCTACGTCCTCAATTATTTGCTTGACGTATTCCAATCTCTGTCTTCCTCTACAGTTTTTGCCCTCTACAGCTCCCTCTAGTACCATGGAAGTCATACCCTCATGTCTTAGCAGATGTCCTATCATCCTTCTCCTTATCAGTGTTTTCCACATATTCCTTTCCTCTCCGATTCTGCATAGAACCTCCTCATTCCTTACCTTATCAGTCCACCTAATTTTCAACATTTGTCCATAGCACCACATCTCAAATGCTTCGATTCTCTTCTGTTCCGGCATTCCCACAGTCCATGTTTCACTACCATACAAAACTGTACTCCAGACGTACACCCTCAGAAATTTCTTCCTCAAATTAAGGCCGGTATTTGATATTAGTAGACTTCTCTTGGCCAGAAATGCCTTTTTTGCCATAGCGAGTCTGCTTTTGATGTCCTCCTTGCTCCATCCGTCATTGGTTATTTTACTGCCTAGGTAGCAGAATTCCTTAACTTCACTGACTTGGTGACCATCAATCCTGATGTTAAGTTTCTCGCTGTTCTCATTTCTACTACTTCTCATTACCTTTGTCTTTCTCCAATTTACCCTTAAACCATATTGTGTACTCATTAGACTGTTCATTCCGTTCAGCAGATAATTTAATTCTTCTTCACTTTCAATCAGGATAGCAATGTCATCAGCGAATCGTATCGTTGATGTCCTTTCACCTTGTATTTTAATTCCACTCCTGAACCTTTCTTTTATTTCCATCATTGCTTCCTCGATGTACAGATTGAAGAGTAGGGGCGAAAGGCTACAGCCTTGTCTTACACCCTTCTTAATACGAGCACTTCGTTCTTGATCGTCCACTCTTATTATTCCCTCTTGGTTGTTGTACGTATTGTATATCACTCGTCTCTCCCTATAGCTTACCCCTACTTTTTTCACAATCTTGAACAGCTTGCACCATTTTTGTCGAACACTTTTTCCATGTCGACAAATCCTATGAACGTGTCTTGATTTTTCTTTAGCCTTGTTTCCATTATTAGCCGTAACGTAAGAATTGCCTCTCTCGTGCTTTTACTTTTCCTAAAGCCAAACTGATTGTCACCTATCACATTCTCAATTTTCTTTTCCATTTTTCTGTATATTATTCTTGTAAGCAGCTTTGATGCATGAGCTGTTAAGCTGATTGTGCGATAATTCTCGCACTTGTCAGCTCTTGCCGTCTTCGGAATTATGTAGATGATGCTTTTCCGAAAGTCAGATGGTATGTCGCCAGACTCATATATTCTACACACCAACGTGAATAGTCTATTTGTTGCCACTTCCCCTAATGATTTTAGAAATTCTGATGGAATGTTATCTATCCCTTCTGCCTTATTTGACCGTAAGTCCTCCAAAATTCCGATTCTAATACTGGATCCCCTATCTCTTCTAAATCGACTCCTGTTTCTTCTTCTATCACATCAGACTAATCTTCACCCTCATAGAGGCTTTCAATGTATTCTTTCCACCTATCTGCTCTCTCCTCTGCATTTAATAGTGGAATTCCCGTTGCACTCTTAATGTTACCACCATTGCTTTTAATGTCACCAAAGGTTGTTTTGACTTTCCTGTATGCTGAGTCTGTCCTTCCGACAATCATATCTTTTTCGATGTCTTCACATTTTTCCTGCAGCCATTTCGTCTTAGCTTCCCTGCACTTCCTATTTATTTCATTCCTCAGCGACTTGTATTTCTGTATTCCTGATTTTCCCGGAACATGTTTGTACTTCCTCCTTTCGTCAATCAACTGAAGTATTTCTCCTGTTATCCATGGTTTTTTCGCAGCTACTTTCTTTGTACCTATGTTTTCCTTCCCAACTTCTGTGGTGGCCCTTTTTAGAGACGTCCATTCCTCTTCAACTGTACTGCCTACTGCGCTATTCCTTATTGCTGTATCTATAGAGTTAGAGAACTTCAAACGTATCTCGTCATTCCTTAGAACTTCCGTATCCCACTTCTTAGCGTATTGATTCTTCCTGACTAATGTCTTGAACTTCAGCCTACTCTTCATCACTACTGTATTGTGATCTGAGTCTATATCTGCTCCTGGGTATGCCTTACAATCCAATATCTGATTTCGGAATCTCTGTCTGACCATGATGTAATCTAATTGAAATCTTCCCGTATCTCCCGGCCTTTTCCAAGTATACCTCCTTCTCTTGTGATTCTTGAGCAGGATATTCGCTATTACTAGCTGAAACTTGTTACAGAACTCAATTAGTCTTTCTCCTCTGTCATTCCTTGCCCCAAGCCCATATTCTTCTGTAACCTTTTCTTCTACTCCTTCCCCTACAACTGCTATCCAGTCGCCCATGACTATTAGATTTTCATCCCCCTTTACATACTGCATTACCCTTTCAATATCTTCATACACTTGCTCTATCTGTTCATCTTCAGCTTGCGACGTCGGCATGTATACCTGAACTATTGTTGCCGTTGTTGGTCTGCTGTTGATTCTGATTAGAACAACCCGGCCACTGAACTGTTCACAGTAACACACCCTCTGCCCTACCTTCCTATTCATAACTAATTCTACACCTGTAATACCATTTTCTGCTGCTGTTGATGTTACCCGATACTCATCTGACAAGAAATCCTTGTCTTCCTTCCACTTCACTTCACTGACCCCTACTATATCTAGATTGAGCCTTTGCATTTCCCTTTTCAGATTTTCTAGTTTCCCTACCACGTTCAAGCTTCTGACATTCCACGCCCCGACTCGTAGAACATTATCCTTTCGTTGATTATTCAATCTTTTTCTCATGGTAACCTCCCCCTTGGCCGTCCCCTCCCGGAGATCCGAATGGGGGACTATTCCGGAATCTTTTGCCAATGGAGAGATCATCATGACACTTCTTCAACTACAGGCCACATGTCCTGTGGATACATGTTACGTGTCTTTAATGCAGTGGTTTCCATTGCCTTCTGGATCCTCATGTCGTTGATCATTGCTGATTCTTCCGCCTTTAGGGGCAATTTCCCACCCCTAGGACAAGAGAGTGCCCTGAACCTCTACCCGCTCCTCCGCCCTCTTTGACAAGGCCGTTGGCAGAATGAGGCTGACTTCTTATGCCGGAAGACTTTGGCCGCCAATGCTGGTTATTTATCAAAATTTAGGCAGTGGCGGGGATCGAACCTGGGACCGAAGGCGTTTTGATTAACAATCAAAGAGGCTACCCCGAGACCACGGGTCTATCTTATTGTATACAGTGTGTATGAAGTTAATTTGTACACTATTTCCAACTCTTTTTTTCCCCCCCACAAACATTTGCTAATCTGTGTGTCATTTACCTTCTCCTCCAGCTTCAATGTTGTGTTGGCAATACAAGCATCCATTATGTTCAGTCTGTTTCGTTACATCCCAAAACGTTGATCTGCATATTGAATCCGGAAAGAGGCTCTTTTTGATTACTTCACACTGTTCAGTAAACAGTTAAACTGTTTTACTTCTTTTATAGTCTTCAGATATGCGATAGATGCTCTTGGAGCCCTGCAGAATTTTAAGGCTCACAAACATTGTAAGCTACACATGGATTTTTCCACATTGATTTTTCCGGAAGCATCTGTAGAATGAGTGTTTTGCGAATATCATTTTTATTCCTGAGTTCCTTGTGCATTTCTATGACAGTATCTTACTGATTGAATCAGTAATCTACAAATGTAGCAGTATGCTGTAATCTGAACTGATGAGTACCTTGGACAATCAAACTAAGGGATAATGCAAGAATAAGTTGCATAGGAGGCTTCTGAGCAACCTCCTATGCAGTTGGATTGCATTTTTCAGAATTTTCCAGTAATCTACTTTTTCCCATTTAATCTCTCTGATTTTTCGTGTGTTCACCTCACTTCTGTAATGTTATTTAATGTATGTAATTATGTAATGTATGTAATTATGTGTAATTGCATACCATTACACTGTACTCAAAACGTGCTGCTTTGTGTCTTCCATTCATGCACATCTTTTGCAATTTTTTTCTTTTTTTTCTTTTTTCCCACTCCTGAGGCATGTTGCTATTGATTGCCACAAATTAAACTCAGAATTTCCCTGCAATTGCTCAACAAAGATACTTTTCTGTGCACAACTGCACCGTGAGCATTCTTCATTGTGTTGCTCTAGGTGCCCTTTCAGATAGTACTTGGGCTTATGGAACTATACAGATTCCTAGGTTTTACAGAAGCAAGTAATCTGTACCTTACCATTTGGCAGCAGCTGCTGATAGTGAATTATTTATAGAGATCAGTTACTACCAGCCAGCATGGAGACATTGGAAGAATTGCTGTAAGCCACAGAGCTTGTTGGTGTCGAAGTGAATTAGCCCCTGAGGGTCTCTAATAAGTAGATGAAATGATACGTGGAAAAATAAAATGTGGGCTCTTTGTGGATGATCTTGAGTCTAATGTTAATTTTGGCTAACTCGGGCACAGCCCACACTCTCAACGTGGCTTTTATTTTATGTTAAATCGGCACAGGGAACCCCTTGTGGGTCTGGGGATTGGAATAGGCCCAAGCTTTCCTGCCTGTTGTAAGAGGCGACTAAAAGGAGTCTCATGCATTTCGGCCTTTATGTAGGGTTTGACTTCCATTTTTCAAAATTTTCCTGAAGAGCGAGCCAATTGGGGGAGTTCACCTTATATGGTGCATCATGTCCATCGTGCCTTGACATCTGAAGCCCACTTTCTCGTCACCACACTGCAGTCCAGCTCATTCTCGATCTCTTGGGCAAGGAAGCCTTCCTGAGTGCGTTTTCCACCATGCACTATGCAGTATCGCTTTTTGCGCTGACAAGGACCATGGACTACTTAGCACCTCATATCCAGCACGATAGCCAGTCTATTGTGGTGGGCCGCCATGTACCCTGTTGGTTGTAGCTCCCTGACTACACAGGGATTGCTCTGCTGATGCCTGCATTGTTAATTCCCCTTGTATGCCAAGGAGTAGATGCCCATCACCCTAGGGCATCTTGACTCCCAGCAATGGCCATCATGCCAGGTGGCCTTTCCTGCGGCTGCGTGGCGTCTGTGGGGAGGGCCCCTGGTCGGAGTGGGTGGCATCAGGGACATGGGATGAAGTGCACCACATCATGACTTGCTAGTGATCAAATACCAGCAGTCTCTAAGTGTTCCAAGTCTCAGTACAATGCGAGGAAGTATGGTCCTAAATTGTTCCCCTCTCTGGCCACACCATGGGAGGAGCACCAGACGAAGGATGCCAACGAACCTTATTCACCCCGGTACCTCGTATGTACGAGAACTGCTGGGGACTCCGTTGTTTTGATGAAGCCACAGTTTTTTTGTAGATCATTTAGAGGACA
Organism: Schistocerca gregaria; assembly: GCF_023897955.1. Classification (NCBI taxonomy): domain Eukaryota; kingdom Metazoa; phylum Arthropoda; class Insecta; order Orthoptera; family Acrididae; genus Schistocerca; species Schistocerca gregaria. The sequence continues at coordinate 1,004,432,210 of NC_064921.1, forward strand.
AGTTTGGGGGGTGGAGGGCCTGTCCAAAATGTGATCTGGGTCAGTCTTGATAAAAACCGCTTTCTCTGCCCAGTCACAGACTTTACTTGCTTGTAACAAGTTGGGAGATGCTTCCGTTACCATCAAGCCTTATAAGAGCTTAAATATGGTCCAGGGTATTATCTTCCACAGAGCTGAGGGATAATCAGGTTGCCACCGGTACCTTCATCTTGGCCTTCGAGGGTGACACATCACCTGAGAAGATCAAGGTGATGGTCTACCGCTGTGATGTCAAGCCATATATCCCTCCCCCAATGCGATGCTTAAGTGCTGGAAGTTCGGTCATATGTCTCCCCGCTGTACTTTCAGCGTCACTTGTCAAGGTTCTGTATGTCGATCACATCCCAATAATCCGTGTGCCCCACCTCCCATCTGTGTCAACTGCAGAGACCGTCATGCACCTTGCTCGCCAGACTGCAGGATTTTACAGAAAGAGAGGAAAATCATGGAATAAAAGACCCTGGACTGACAGACCTACACTGAGGCAAAGAGAAAATATGGGCATCTACATCCTGTGGCTATGACTTCTTCATACACTGCCACTACGAGAACAGTTGTAGCCCCATCAGTTCCGCGACTTGCAGTCTCCTCTCAGAGCCAGAAGGCTACACCTGCCCCCTTGATGGTGAGGGCACTCCCTCCCCTGGTGCTCTCGCACCACCTACCTTGGGAGCACTGCCCCCCCCCCCCCCCCCCCCCCCCCCCCCATCGGGGACATCAGTCCCCACTTCTCAACCGGAGAAGCGTAAGACTTCTTCGGCTCCTCTCACTAGGAAGGGGTCCCTTGGGCACTCCCTTTCCACGTTTGTGCTAATGGGAAAGATGATGCTCACCAGTGGCTGAAGTGCCCAAAAGCAGCTGCTCATAGTGCTTCACGATCATCCTCCATCCCAGTGAAACCCTCCCAGCCAGAGAAACGCAAGGAGCAGTGAGAAAAGTCCAAAAACAAAACTGCTAAGACAAGGAAATTTGGTGGCACCCACCCCACCGCTACCTACAAACTCTGTGTCTGGGGATAAGGTGGAGATTCTAGCATCCATTGAGGACCTAGATTTCGCCTTACCGTCAGACGTAATGGTTATAGACTGCTCAAGCAATAATTTTGTGGCAGCAGGTGACCCTGAGGTATAAACTGCTTCATTGAATGTTCCATGCCTTCCCAGTCTCATGACGTCATCTTCCAGTTTTTTTCCACCACCTGGCTGAGCTATGGCAACTGTTAAGCTTTACACCTGCTTTCTGCATTGCCCTACAGGAAACCTGGTTCTCGGCAATGGGGACCCCTAGCCCCCGTGGCTATAAGGGATATTACAGGAACCGTAGCGACTATATAATCAAGTGCAGGTGGAGTTTGCATTTATGTCCTAAACTCAGTCTGCAGTGAAACTGTGCTGCTTAAAACCCCTCTTGAATCTATGGCTGTCAGAATAAGGACATATAAATGTGATATATGTATCTTCCTCCAGATGGTGCAGTACCCCTGAATGTATTAGCTGCACTGATTGATCAACTCCCTAAACCTTTCCTACTTTTGGGAGATTTTAATGCCCATAACCCCTTGTGGGGTGGCACTCTGCTTACTGGCCAAGGCAGAGACGTTGAAATTTCACTGTCTCAGTTCGACCTCTGCCTCTAAAATACTGGGGCTCCCAGACATTTCAGTGTGGCTCATGATAGTTACTTGGCCATTGATTTATCCATTTGCAGCCCAGGACTTCACCATCTTCCTGTCACTGCCCCGACATCACGTCCACGGATGCTTTTCCACATGGGCTTTAAACGAGGCAGACTGGGGAAACTTTAACCTCTGCGTTCACCATTGACTCTTCTCCACACGGTAACATCAATGTGATGGTTGACCAGGTAACTACAACAATCATTACTGCGATAGAAAACACGATCCCTCGCTCTTTAGGGTGCCTCCAGCGAAAGGCGGTCCCTTGATGGTCACCAGAAGTCGCTGAGGCAATTAAGAAGTGTCAGTGAGCTCTATTGTGGCATAAGTGGCACTGTTCCCTGGAGCACCTCACAGCCTTTCAGCAGCTCCGTGCCTGCGTTCACCAGCTTATCAAAAGACAGAAGCAGGAGTGTCGGGAGAGATACGTCTCGACCATTGGGCGCTATACGTCACCTTCCCAAGCTTGGACGAAGATCAGACGTCATTTTTGGGTACCAGACACCAACAGGTGTCATCCAGCAGGTGTCCCTGGCATTAACATAAATGGCGTGTTATCTACCGATGCAAACGTGATTGCTGAGCACTATGCTCGAGCCTCTGTGTCGGAGAAGTACCCCCCAGCCTTTCACGCATTCAAATGGCGGATGGAAAGGAAAGTCCTCTTGTTCGCTACATGCCACAGTGAACCCCATTTACAGAGCGGGAGCTCCTCAGTGCCCTTGCACATTGCCCTGACACAGCTCCTGGGCCAGATCAGATCCACAGTCAGATGATTAAATATATCTCGTCTGACCACAAGCGATGTCTCCTCGTGATCTTCAGCCGGACCTGTCGCAAAGGTGTCTTTCCATCGCAGTTGGGAGAGCACCATCATTCTGGTGCTTAAACCCAGTACAGACCCGCTTGATGTGGATAGTTATCAGCCTAACCAACATTCTTTGTAGGCTGCTGGAATGTGTGGTGTGTCAGCAGTTGGGTTGGGTCCTGGAGTCACGTGGCCTACTGGTTCCGTGTCAGGGCAGCTTCCGCCAAGATCGCTCAACTGCTGGTAATCTTGTGTCCCTTGAGTCTGCCATCCGAACATCCTTTTCTAGACACCAACACCTGGTTGTCGTCTTCATTGATTTACAAAAAGCGTATGACAAGATTTGGTGACATCATATCCTTGCCACATTATATCAGTGAAGTCTCCGAGGCCCGCTCCCAATTTTTATCCATAATTTCCTGTCGCTTAGTACTTTCTATGTCGAAGTTGGAGCCTTCCATAGTTACCTCCGTATCCAGAAGAATGGGATCCTGCAGGGCTCTGTATTGACACTCTATTTTTAGTGGCCATTAATGGTCTAGTAGCAGTTGTAGGGCCGTCCATCTCACCTTCTCTGTATACAGATGACTTCTGCATTTCGCACTGCTCCACCAGTACTGGTGTTGCTGAGCGGCACCTACAGGGAGCCATCCGCAAGGCACAGTCATGGGCTCTAGCTCATGGTTTCCAGTTTTCGGCCATAGTTGTTTGTTATGCATTTCTGTTGGCATCGTACTGTTCATCTGGAACAAGAACTTTACCTTAATCACAATCCACTCACTTTAATGGAGACATATCGATTCTTACGACTGGTTTTCGACGCCTGATTGACATATTTTCCCCACCTCCGTCAGCTTAAGCGGAAGTGCTGGCAGCACCTCAATGCCCTCCGCTGCTTGAGCAACACCAACTGTGGTGCAGATCGCTCTCCGCTGCTGCAGCACTACAGAGCCCTTATTGAATCCTGCGTTTACTACGAGAGTGTGGTTTATGGTTCGGTGGCACCCTCAGTGTTGCGTTTACTCGTCCCATTGCACCACTGTGGCATTCGCCTAGCGACAGGAGCTTTTAGGACGAGTCTGGTGACCAGTGTCCTGGTGGAGGCCGGAGTCCCTCCATTGCAGGTTAGGCATGCACAGTTTATCTCCAGTTACATTGCACACATTCATAGTTCTCCTGCGCATCCTAATTACTGTCTCCTTTTCCCGTCCACGGCAGTTCATCTCCCTCATCGTCGGCCCAGGTCAGGGCTTACAATTGCAGTTTATTTGCGATCCCTTCTCTCCGAACTGGAGTCATTGCCTTTACCACCTATACTTAGGTTCATTCATGAACAGCTCCATGGTGTACACCTAGGTTGTGGCTTCGCCTGACCTTTTACATGCCCCTAAGGTCTCAGTTAACCCTGTGACTCTCCGCTGTCAATTCCTCTCGATTCTCGACATGTACTGGGGCCATGAAGTGGTTTACACTGATGGCTCGATGGCTGATGGTCACATTGGCTTTGCCTATGTACATGGAGGACATATAGAACAGCATTCCTTGCCAGATGCAGTGCTTTAACTGCAGAGCTGACAACTATATCTCATGCTCTTGAGCACGTCTGCTCATGCCCAGGCGAGTTATTTCTCCTGTGTACTGACTCCTAGAGCAGCATAGAAGCTATCTACCAGTGCTACCCTTGTCATCCTTTGGTAGCGACCATCCAAGAGTCCATCTAGGCCCTGGAATGGTCCAGTCGTTCAGTGGTGTTTGTCTGGACCCCAGGCCACATCTGAATCCCAGGCAATGAACTTGCCAACATGCCGCAAGATTTTGCGGCTTTGTGATACGGAATGGCAAAACATCAGTACGCACAACAAGCTGCGTGCCGTTAAGGAAATTACGAATGTGTTGAAGACCTCCATGTGCACCTCTCGCAGGCACTCTGTGGTTGTCCGTTGGCTCCGCATTGGCCAAATGTGGCTGATGCAGGGTTACCTCCTCCATCGCAAGGACTCACCTCCGTCTCGCTGTGGCTCACGAATGACGGTCGTCCATCTCTTGCTGGACCGCCCACTCTTAGCCGCTCCGTGGCGGACTTTTAAGTTTCCCAGCACCCTACTTTCGGTGTTGGGCAACAATACCTCAACCGCAACTTTAGTTTTATGTTTTATTTTTTAAGGTGAGTTTTATCATTTACTATAAGTTTTAGCACTTGGTCTTTGTCCCTGTGAGTCTTCCACCCTAGTGCTTTCAGGGTGGAGGTTTTAATGTGTTGCAGAGTGGCTGGCTTTTCCTTTTTTTCCTCTTGGTCAGCCAGCCATGCTTTCTTGTTTTAACCTCTTCTACCCGCTTCTTGCATCTTTGTGGTTTTTTTGTCCCCTTTTGTCCATTTAACAGTTTGTTGCCCTTCAGGCTTTGTTGTGGGTTTTCCTTTCATTCTGTTTTGTGTTGTAGGTCTCATTGTCTTATTCCCATCCTTGTGGCATTGTTTCCTTCGGAACAGTGGACTTATGACCTCGTAGTTTGGACCCTTCCCCCCTCTTTTAAACCAACCAACCAATCAGCACAGTGAAGTTTTAGCAGTGTTCACTGATGGGTCTAAGGAAACGGATTGCTTAAGTTGCTCTGTTGGTTCCAGTATGGAGTACGAAGAGCATACCTTCAAAGGAGATTGTGTTTGTATCTTTGAAGTAATACAGTAAATAATATGTGATCACTATGTAGTTCTGCGTCTGTCCTGGTTCCATGCACAACCCACAGGTTGTTCACAGTGAATATCCTGTGGAAAAACTTTTCCTAATCATATGGGACTCTCTGAGCTGCGCTAAAAGACTTGAAAGATAAATAAACAGATATGGGGAAACAAAGACAACTTGTGTAAAACATAATGTTCAACAGTGCACGATCTTCCCACCCCTGCCCCTGCAGTGACTTTGCTGTTGAGTACAGGATTTTGAGGAAATGAAAGAACAAGCACTTATGAATGACTGGTAATAAACTATGATTATAAAATGAATGCCATGGCTTGGAGCCATTAAGGTGAGACAAAGAACAGGTATCCATTTATCTCCTGTGGACAATTTAATATGATGGTTGAATGAAAAATAATGCCTCCAGCTTTGTAAGTCTTCATTAATTGGCAGCATTGCTATGCGCCAGGTATTGGCTTGTTCCGTAGCCGCTTCTCTACAGCTCCAGTTGGCGGGAAGCTTTAGCATTGAACAGTTATGTTGTTACAGTGTAAAGTATGGAACTCTGTGCAGACGGTTGGTCAATGCAATTTAAGCAGCGTGCAGTCACTGAATTCTTGACAGCAGAAGGTGTCACCCCATAGGAGATTCATCAGAGAATGAAAGCAGCTTACGGTGATTGTGTTGATGTGAGTACTGTGCATCGTTGGGCGAGTAAGTTTAAAGATGTTGAAGCGAGACTGACCTGAGTGACAAACAAAGAGTTAGAGGTACTGTGACAGCAACCACAGAGTTTCACAAGTGAAATGTTGACAGATTGATTCACCATACCACGTGAACTCTGTAGCAAAGAGATGTCTGTTGTGAATGTTGACAACAACGCCCCTCATAAGGGTAGTCCCGTTTTTGAGCACGGTGTTTGACAGAAATTGCAGCACTGTGGTGCCTTGTTGAATAAACCAGTGTCAAAATTGTCGCCGAGGGCACAAGTCTGTAGGTAATAAGGCCTGCACGTGTTGCAAGTGAAACGTAGAGTGACAGTTGTTGTGAGGAATGTTCCACACGGTCGTCTGGTATAGCCCATGCCGGTGGCCACTTCCCTCTTGCTGATACCGGGGTCAGTGTCAAAGATCTTTTACCTCCACCATCAAATTGCTGTACCTCCCTCGGAACGTATTCCCTGCAACATTTCCATATGACGTATATGCTACTTACCCTCTCAGGGGACGTTTTCTCCACTTTTTCCTGAATTAGCGAACTCATCCTGTACAGGGTGATTTTTTCCACAATGTACAAACTCTAGGGATTGATCGATGAGAGGATACCGAACAAAAAAAGGACTAATGAACTCGTGTCCGGGAACGCATAATTTCCATGCTAGAGACCATTTATTCAGTCGTACTTTGTTACAGAGACTACGGTCTAATACGCGCTGAACCATGCAGCCACAGTTATAGTATGCATGGTTTCCTCCTAGAGGGTGGTACTGTTCCTCATACGTCATGCCCTAGCGCCCTCTCCTGACTCACCGTGTAGTGGATGTAATACAGCGTTGTACACAATGGTTCCGTATTCGAATCGAGAGCTTGCCGACATGGTGTTTACTTATAGAAAGGCAAACGGCAACGGGCGGCGGGTAGTGATGTTTTATCAGGAGGCCCATCCCCGCCAACAACCACCACAGCATTCAGTGTTTGCAACAGTATTTCGCCGTTTGTCTCAGACGGGGTCGTTTCAGGAGGCAGAAAATCATGAAGGACGTACCCCAAATGTTCGGACACCAGACATGGAAGAAAATATGATTAACACTGTGGAAGGCGACCGCCGTGTCAGTACCAGGCAGTTGGCTCGCCAGTACATGGTAAGCCAGACCACCATGTGCAACATCCTCCATGACAATTGTTACTACCCTTATCACTTACAGCGTTTGCAGGGCTTACTAGCGACAGATTTTCCACATCGGGAGCAGTTTTGTCACTGGTTTCTTCATCAGGCAACTAAGATTCTGGGATTTGTGTCATCCATTTCCAAATGAGGCCACGTTTACGCGGAGTGGTATCTTCAACTTTCAAAACAGTCACCTGTGGGATAGTATACAGAACCCCCATGGTACGGTGACAGCGAACCATCAGCATCGGTGCAACCGGAACGTGTGGGCTGAGACCGTTGCCTAACAGGCCGGATCTATCGACGTTTCTTGCTTGTGACTTGGCTTCCCATGCTGGAATAAGTGCTATTGATGATTCAAAGGGTTATGTGGGTGCTACGTGATGGTGCACCAGCCCACTTCGCCGTTAACGTCCGGACGCTTTTCAATCGTCTCTTCCCTGATCAACGAATCGGGGTCCAATAGTATGGCCTGCTAATTTACCGGATCTCAACACGTGCATGCAGAGCTATTCCAGATGTGGAGACACTGGAGCAACGTATTGATGCTGCCTTTGTCACTGTTTGGATGCAGCCTGACCGATGTGAACGTGTGAGACAGAATATGCTACGGCGTGTACACGCATACACTGATGCAATTGGAAACCAGTTTCAACATTTACTGTAACTGTGGCTGCATGGTACAGTGCATATTAGACCGCAGCCTCTGTAACAATGCACGATTGAATAAATGATCTCTATCACTCGGAGAGAAACTGCAAGCACATTCGGCATTTCACAAGAACATGTAGGTCACATTATTGCTTTGCTTGGCTATCAGAAGATCTGTGCATGATGGGTACCCCAGGTGCTGCCTCCTGAAATGAAAGCTCACAGACTTGAAATTTGCCCTCCTCTCACGTTACGAAAATGAAAGTGATGCCTTTCTCCATTCAATTGTGACAGTAGACGAAACGTGGGTACACCATTACAATGTGGAGACAAAACGTCAGTCAATGGAATATCGACTCAAAGACTCGGCCTAGAAAAAGAAATTCAAGATGCAGCCCTCACCTGGAAAAATCATTGCAACAATGTTCTGGGACGTAGATGGTGTTGTCCATGTTGATTTCCTTGATCGTATAACAACAATAAATTCAGAGTGTTATATCACAACGCTGTGAACTCTGAAATGACCCCTAACAAGGGTCAAAAAGGAAAAGGGAAATGTGTTCCTGCAGCATGACAGTGCCAAAACATACACTTCATGTGCCACCACAGCAGAACTTCAGAGACTGAACCTCACCACTGTACGGCATCTCCAATACAGTCCAGTTTTAGCACTGTCTGACTTCCATCTGTTCCCGATAATGAAAGGCGATCTGGGGGACATCATTATGCTTCTGATGAAGACGTTGAGAGAACTGTGAGACTGTGGTTCTGGAAACAGTGTGTCGAGAGGTTGCAGCAATGAAAAATTGTACTGAAATGCAGGAGGATCTGCAGCGAATTCACTCATGGTGCAGGGAATGGCAATTGAATCTAAATGTAGACAAGTGTAATGTGCTGTGAATACATAGAAAGATAGATCCCTTATCATTTAGCTACAAAATAGCAGGTCAGCAACTGGAAGCAGTTAATTCCATAAATTATCTGGGAGTACGCATTAGGTGTGATTTAAAATGGGATGATCATATAAAGTTGATCATTGGTAAAGCAGATGTCAGACTGAGATTCATTGGAAGAATCCTAAGGAAATGCAATCTGAAAACAAAGGAAGTAGGTTACAGTACGCTTGTTCGCCCACTGCTTGAATACTGCTCAGCAGTGTGGGATCCGTACCTGATAGGGTTGGTAGAAGAGAGAGAGAAGATCCAACGGAGAGCAGCGCGCTTCGTTACAGGATCATTTAGTAATCGCGAAAGCGTTACGAAGATGATAAACTCCAGTGGAAGACTCTGCAGGAGAGACGCTCAGTAGCTCGGTACGAGCTTTTGTTAAATTTTCGAGAACATACCTTCACCGAAGAGTCAAGCAGTATATTGCTCCCTCCTACGTATATCTCGCAAATCGACCATGAGGATAAAATCAGAGAGATTAGAGCCCACACAGAAGCATACCGACAAACCTTCTTTCTACAAACAATACGAAATTGGAATAGAAGGGAGAACCGATAGAGGTACTCAGGGTACCCTCCGCCACACACCGTCAGGTGGCTTGCGGAGTATGGATGTAGATGTAGATGTAGACATCTTCTGTGACGGCTTCAGAAAACTTGTTCATCGTTGGCAGAAATGTATCCAATTAGCTGGTGATTATGTGGGAAAGTGAACATTGGTAATTAAAGAGCATGTTTTAAGAATTGTTTCTGCATTTGATTCCTTAAAATATTGCCAACCAAACCCAATTAAAGAAGGTGGAGGCATCACTTTTCATTCAATCCTCGTAGGCTACACTCAGCTGCGAATGTGTTTAAGTACACCATCATGACCTTCCATCCATTCACAAGTACTAGCCTGGTCCCAAAGAACTGTAGACTCATTCAGAGGCACTACTGCTCAGACACTTGTGTGTTGTTAATCAGTGACACATACAGCTAAAATTCTGCTCTTTTCGAATTTTGGGTCTCTTAAGCAAAATGCATTGCTATGTGCACAAGGTACACGAATTTTGAGAGTAGAAGTCAGTGCTCAGCCCAAACTTATTTGCTTCAGCCAAAAGATGAACAAATAATGAAGTGCTATTTGGCACATTACATCTTTTCCTGGTAAGAGAACCAACCTGGGTGCGACATTTTTCTCCTGCGTAGTTTGGTCTTCAAAGCACATTTTCATATACGTGCCTAGAGTACGTATTAGTCTGTATCCCATTTAAAATATGAATCCACTGTTTGTACTGTCAAAAGCATTCGTAAAGGAGCACTTACTTAAGTACAACTCTCCAGAATGGCCTAACCAGCTGTTGGCCAGTACAAAGACGGTGTGAGGTTACAGATATGCGTAGTTGCTTTAAGTGTAATGTGTTACCTATGCTCTACATGTCTTTTCTATCTAAACAGGTTCAGTCTAACCCTTTGTCAGTTTATGTCTAAGACCATCTATTTACTACACATTTTTTCTAACAAGAAAGGATTCTCTGGGATATTGTGAAGTAAATTAATAACATTTTAATTTGTTTACTTACTTTTGTTCTCAACTACTCTCTGATGTACACGATGCATAGAGTTTTCCATCTCTTCATATCTTTCTGTATGTAGCCACGGAAGTTGCATCGCTCACTGGCAGCACCTTCTTCTGCAGTGCCTCTTTTACTTCACCTTCCTTAGTCTTCCTGACCCATTCTACATCTACATCTACATACATACTACGCCACGCACCATATGGTGGATTGCGGAGGGTACCTCATACCACAGCTAGCATCTTCTCTCCCTGTTCCACTCCCAAACAGAACAAGGGAGAAATGACTGCCTATATGCCTCTGTGCGAGCCCTAATCTCTCTTATCTTATCTTTGTGGTTTTTCCGCGAAATGTAAGTTGGCGGCAGTAAAATTGTACTGCAGTCAGCCTCAAATGCTGGTTCTCTAAATTTCCTCAGTAGCGATTCACGAAAAGAACGCCTCCTTTCCTCTAGAGACTTCCACCCGAGTTCCTGAAGCATTTCCGTAACAATCGCGTGATGATCAAACCTACCAGTAACAAATCTAGCAGCCCGCCTCTGAATTGCTTCTATGTCCTCCCTCAATCCGACCTGATAGGGATACCAAATGCTCGAGCAGTACTCAAGAATAGGTCGTATTAGTGTTTTATAAGCGGTCTCCTTTACAGATGAACCACATCTTCCCAAAATTCTACCAACGAATCGAAGACGACTATCCGCCTTCCCCACAACTGCCATTACATGCTTGTCCCATTTCATATCGCTGTGCAATGTTACGCCCAAATATTTAATCGACGTGACTGTGACAAGCGCTACACTACTAATGGAGTATTCAAACATTACGGGATTCTTTTTCCTATTCATCTGCATTAATTTACATTTATCTATATTTAAAGTTAGTTGCTATTCTTTACACCAAATACAAATCCTGTCCAAGTCATCCTGTATCCTCCTACAGTCACTCAACGACGACACCTTCCCGTACACCACAGAATCAGCAAACAGCCGCACATTGCTTTCCACCCTATCCAAAAGACCATTTATGTAGATAGAAAACAGCAGCGGACCTACCACACTTCCCCGGGGCACTCCAGATGATACCCTCACCTTCGATGAACACTCATCATTGAGGACAATGTACTGGGTTCTATTACTTAAGAAGTCTTCGAGCCACTCACATACTTGGGAACCAACCCAATATGCTCATACCTTAGTTAGGAGTCTGCAGTGGGGCACAGAGTCAAATGCTTTCTGGAAGTCAAGGAATATGGCATCCGTTTGATACTCTTCATCCATGGTTCACAAGATATCATGTGAAAAAAGGGCGAGTTCGTTATGCAGGAGCAATGCTTTCTAAAGCCGTGCTGATGCATTGACAGCAACTTCTCTGTCTCAAGGAAATTCATTATATTAGAACTGAGAATATGTTCGAGAATCCTGCAACAAACCGATGTTAAGTACATCGGTCTGTAATTTTGAGGATCCGCCTTTCTACCCTTCTTATATACAGGCATCACCTGCGCTTTTTTCCAGTCGTTCGGGACTTTAGATTGGGCAAGAGATTTGCGATAAATGCAAACTTAAGTAAGGAGCCAGTGCAGTAGATTACTCTCTGTAAAACCAAATTGGAATCCCATCAGGACCTGGCGATTAATTTATTTTCAACCCATTCAGCTGCTTCACAGCCCCAGGGATGTCTATCTCTATGTCCTCCATACAGGAATCTGTACGAGACTCAAATGGCGGTATGTTTGTACGATCCTCCTATGTGAAAGATTTCTCAAATGCTAAATTTAAAATTTCAGCTTTTGTTTTGCTGTCTTCCATTGCCAGGCCAGACTGATAAGTGAGTGACTGGATGGAAGCCTTCGACCCACTTACCGATTTTACGTAAGACCAGAATTTCCTTGGGTTTTCAGCAAGATCTTTTGCTAAGGTATGACGGTGGTAGTGGTTGAATGCTTCACGCATCGCTCTTTTTAGAGCAGCACGAATCTCTACTAACTTTTTCCTGTCCTCATTCTCCCGATCTTTCTTCCACCACGAGTGCAACTGCCTTTGCTTCTCCGAATTGCGCTGTTAAACCATGGTGGGTCTTTTCCATTTGTAACCCAATTTTTCGGCACATACTTGTCCAATGCCCGATTTACTATGTGTTTAAAATTTGCCCATAATTTTTCCACGTCCATCGTACCGAAAGTAAATGAAGTTACTAAGTGGGATGCTAACAACTGCGTATCTGCTCTTTCTAGTAAGAATACTCTCCTAGTCTTCTTGACTGACTTTTTAACTTTCGTAACCATAGTCGTAATGACAACATCATGATCAGTAATACCTGCCTCAACACTGACATTGTCGATGAGGTCTGGTCTGTTCGTGGCTACCAGTTCTAAGATATTTCCACAATGCGTTGGCTGTCGATTTAGCTGCTCAAGACAGTTTTTGGATAATGTGTTCATACGTAATTCAGACGACGGCTTGTCTGTACCACCTGTAATGAATCCATAGACATCCCTGTCTATACTAGGTAGGTTGAAGTTGCCTCCGACTAAGATAGCATGATCCGGGTACTTCTGCGATACAGAATGTAGACTCCCTTTGAGTGATTCTATAATTGCAACGGTGGAACCTGGTGGCCAGTAATAACACCCCACAATTAACTTTATTTCCCCTAGCCCTGTTAAACGTGTCCAGATAACTTCACAATCACACTCTACTTCGACCTCAGTAGATACAGTATTTTTGTTAATTGCTATGAAGACACCACCTCCTATGGTGTCTTAATCTGTCTTTCCAATACATGTTCCAACCATCACTAAATATTTCAGAACTTCCTATCTCAGGGTTCAGCCAGGTCTCAGACACGAGAATAATTTACGCACCACACTCTTCCTGGAGGGCAGCAAATTCGAGAACTTTATTTCGAACACGCTGAAAATTTACTGCTAATATCTTGATAGCTGAAGTGTCTTTACACTGAGCGTGTTCTGATTTCCCTGCCTGCATGTCGACTGGTGAGTGTTCATCAGGACACCTCGCACTACTGCATAGCCTAAAAAAAAAAACCCCATGTACATGCCACAAGTTCTGTGCTACCCGAGTAGCCACTTCCTTTGTGTAGTGCACCCCTGACCTATCTAGTGGTGTCCTACAATTCCCCACCCAACAGCTGCAAGCCTAGAAATCTGCAGCCAAGACCGTCACAGAGTTGACGAAGCGTCTGGTTGAGACCCTCCACTCGGCTCCAAACCAAAGGACCCCCCATCCAATCTGGGAACGATGCTGCAAATAGAGAGCTCTGCTTGCACCCCGCGTGCGAGGCCAGCGGTCATCACAAAATCCGCCAGCCGCCTGTACGAACTGAGGATCGCCTCAGAACCCAAGCGACAGGCATCAGTAGTGCCGATGTGGGCAACTACTTGCAGACTACTGCACCCCGTACGCTTGATAGCCGCAGACAAGGTCGCTTCCACATCTTGGATGAGGCCCCCCCCCCCCCCCCCCCCCCCCGGCAGACAAACCGAATGCACGTTGGAATTCTTTCCAGCCCTGTACGCTATTTCCCTAAGGGGCTCCATCTCCCGCCTGATGTTGGAACTCCCAATAACCAGCAAGCCTTTCCCCCCCATGTGCCTGCTCGGGCCCTTTTGAAGGAGCGGCCACCTGCCCACTGACAGGATGAATGAGCGAGGCCAGCCTCCACATTGACCCTCTGCCTCGAGCAACGTGAACGCGTTGCAGTCCGCCACTCAGCCTGAGGTGAGGGCGGCCCCAACGCGCCGGGTACAGTATAATGTGCTTTGGCGGCTGAGTCAGCGGACGCAGCGACACCTGGGATGTCTCAAGCGACGCGCCAAACCCTCCGCCGTTGCTGCACCTAGAGGCAGCAGCCTGAAGGCGGCTGACCGTAGCCAACAGCACGCTCAGCTGCTCGCGAACCGCGGCCAGTTCCTCCTGCGCCCGCACACAGCAAGCACACACCCTATCTATTCTACTGCTAATATCTGATGACTCCACGAATTTATACTCTACGGCTATCAATAAGTAATATTACTCCTCTCAAATACGAGAATACGCTAGGGTTTTATGTAATTAAATATGCAAGCGTACGCAGTCTCTTTCATTTTTACCAACTATTTTTATCTCATTGATTTACATTGCCTTCATATCTTCAAACATTTTGTGGACATAACCAGACTACTTCAGTTCCCATTCTTGGTCACTCTCTCACAGCTGACTTTACAGTAAGTGTTGTCTGTATGTTAGTGGTTGACAACCCAGCACACACATGTCAACAGTGTTCCAAAAATCACTCGCACTGTTCGGGACTGATATGGTGCCTTTGGAGTGTTGTTGGTGAACCAATGGACACATGTTGAGTAGACAGAAAGTTACTGTGTCACCCATCAGTGAAAAACACAGCAGCCATATCATGGGACCCGTTTTATTCCTAGTGTATATAGTCTACACAAAAATACTTCTTTCACCTGTCTGGAAGACACAGCATTGCCAAGCAGGATGCCTAGTGCCAGGTGGTTTTTGACTTAAGTAGATGTGTCATGGAGATTTTTACGGACAGTGTACAAGTGAGCAGCTGTAGGTGTGTAGGGCATTGACTTCTATATCCCATAGATGTTGGTTATTGTTATTGGTAAAGCTGCCAAGCAGTTTATGTTCAGTGTTGATTTTGGAAATGGCTAGATGCTGTGTGACCTACCTATCTGCTGTTGCAATTCACTGTAATTGACAGGAATCCTTATTATCAGCGCAGTTGCCTGTGGCGGTCTGTTAGCCACAATGTTCACAGGTTAGATGTACTTGTACGTTTCATTGCATTAAATAGCTGGTATGCTACACTGAAACTTCATTTTCTCAACCCTTCTCCCATGCTTTCATTTGAACTGATGATGGGGTCTTAAGAATGTCAGTTTTGCTACTTGTTAAGTTTCGTCGTGTAAGAGTATTATAAATGTTAACTGATATATCCAGGTGCTAAACTTACACTGATGAGCCAAAACATTATGACTAAATATGCTACGATTGTGAACATCTATGGAAAGTGGTTGAAGGATGGTGACTCAATGAGTAGGTGACAGCTAGAAGGTGTTGAATGTCCTCACCTAATCACAAAACATGGAGATTAGAGGCTTGATTGCTCTGTACAGAAGAATAGGTGGCAGTCTGTGATAGACCTAATAATAAACAACAATGATGGTTCAGGCAATTGTTTTGGAGCTCACCATTCAGCAGACATTGTTGAACATGGTGCTCCACAGCAGACAATACCTACAATGTCAGTTATTGCAGTGGGCCTAAAATCATTGGGATTTAAGTGCCAATCAGTAAAAATGTTTCATCTGGTCATATGACTTACATCTATTTTTACACCAGGTGAGTGGTCATGTCCGGATATGCCAGCATCTCGGTGAACAGTGCTTGAAATACACCATGCCATGGGCACAGACCATTAAGGGTAGTATTAAGTTACTGGGGCATGCAGCTTCTCGTCCATGCTTCCTGAGGTAGTGATCAAAGGCCCCATGCAGTGATGGACCGTGTGAACATTATTGTGGGCCAACTACACCCTACTTCATGCTTAATGTCTTCCCCAATGGCAGTCGCATTTTCCAGCAGGATAAAAGGATCACTGTCTGTGTTAAGCGGCTAAAACCATGCTACATTGATTTGAGTACCATTAGTGCGAACTCGCGTTGATGTCTTAGCTGCTAGACTTGTCTAATCTAAACCTGACGGAACATGACTCTGTGCCCACAAACTACCGACCCGTAATGTGCAGGAATTACATGAGGGCAGGTAGGCTCCAGCTCTTGCCTGTTACCCACCAGCAGACCATCAAATTATGTGTGTGACTTTTTCTTGTTTTCTTCCTAGTTTAATTCTTAAATTCCATGCATGTTTTTCAATTAAAGAGGTGAATATTGCATATTTGTAGCTGTGAAATGCAGATTCGTGCAGCCTATAGCACAGTTGTCATTTCTTTAGAATGACCAGCTGCACAGTTCAGTAGGAGGTAGCCTTCTTTGATGACTTTTCAGGAGCATAGCAAGTTGCATACCTAGCTTTCTCTCACTGCTTTTATAGTTTACTTCTTCAGTTAGTCGTGCCAGGATGGGTAAGATCTGTGCAATACTGTGTGTTGATGCAGGAGAAGGCCAAAGTTCACAAACAGCTGAATGCACTTTCGGCCACGGTGAGCCATCTTCAGGCTATTGCCCCAGGGTATAGCAGTGGTGTAGAATCTGATGCATTGCAAGGGGTACCTCAGGTGTCACATGTTTTGGCCACTGGCTCTGCTGCTGAGGTATTTTCCATTGTACTTGATGTAGCGGATCCAACCCACCCACAATGTGAGTCGTGGATGATAATGTGTTCAGTGCCACTTGAGGTGGAGGGGGAGTGTGAAGACTATCTGCCTGGCATCGCTCTGTGAGTGGATGGGTACAGTTTCAAGGGTCTGCTATTTATCACGATCTCCGACGTTAGGCGAATTATGGAGAGTCTTATGAAAATGTCATTCAGGGTCAGAAAGGAAGCCAGTGTGCAAGACGTATGTCTGGTGCTGTGCCTCATCTGTGATGTGGAGGAAACCTTGCCTCCAGCTATCAAATGTGCTCGGTGCATCGTCTGCAAATTGTAGTTGACATTGGCGCCAGTGATTCGTTTCGCTTGGGTTCTGATGTCACCCTCAATCATAAGAGTTACCAGTAAATTGTCGAAGCATTTGTAGGGAAGTTATCGTATTTACTGCCCTGCACAAAATTAGTCAACCTCAAATTATCCTCAGGGCTGAGAGCTAGTTGAAACCCGAAGTAGAAAGCCCTGAAATATTTAGTAAGTCATGGTCACATGAGTCTACGGTAATATCAACAGCAGCAGAAAATGGTGTAATGGGAGTAGGAAAGACAGATTACACACCATGGGAGGGGGTGCATTCATTGCAGTCAACAAAAATATCTCTCTCTTGAGGCTGAATTTGACTATGACTGTGAAGCTATTTGGACTCTACGAGCTATATGTAAAATCAAGCTGATTGTTGGATGCTTCAATTGGCCACCCAATTCCATTGTGACAGTTCTAGAGTCATTGAAAGAAAGTCTACATTCAGTGGTGTGGAAATACCCAGATCATGCTTTATTAGCAGCGGTGACTTCAACCTTTCTAATATAGACTGAGACGACTATGGATACATTGCAGGGCAGTCTTGTGAAGTACTTTTGGACAGAGTTTCCCAAAACTGCCTTGAACAGATAATCGGACAACATGCACACAGTGGAATTATACCTTTAGCTACAAACAGGCCAGACCTTATCGACTGTGTCCGTAAAGAGATGGGGATTAGTGATGACGATGTCAGCATAGTGAGGATAGTTACTGAAGGTAATAAATCCACTATGAAGACTAGGAGTGTATTGTTGGTATAAAGAGCAGATAAGTAGTTCTTATCATCTCACTTAGACAAAGAGTGGACATCATTTAGTTCCAGTAAGGGCAAAGTTCAAATGGATTGTAAATCATGCTCAGGAGAAGTGTGTGCAGATTAAGTGTATCAAGGACTGGAAAATAACCATCGTGGTTTAATAACTGAGTTCAGTAAGTGTTGGGGAAGCAAAGACTGTTGCAATCTCGGTTCAAAACAATAGGCAAAAGTTAGTAGACATTGGTGGGTCTGTAAAAAGATTGAAGTGTGAAGCACACAACTACTGCAACCATCATACTGTGGTAAAAAATCTCCCAAGAATCTGAGAAAATGTTGATCCCACGTAAAATTGCTAAGTAGGTCGAAGGGTTCTTTCTAGTCACTCGTTGACCAGTCTGGTGTGGCAGTAGAAGACAGCAAAAAGAGTGCGAAAATTTTGAATTCCATGTTTAAAAACTAGTTCATGCAAGAGGGTCATACAAACATGTTGTCATTTGATGGGCGGACAGTCTCCCATAGGGAGGACAGAAATAAGCATCCCTGGAATAAAGAAGCAACTGAAAGAGTTGAAAACAAGTAAGTCACCAGGTGCACATGGAATATCAGTTCAGTTTTGACAGAGAATACTATACGGCATTAGTCCTTACTTAACTTGAATTTATCGCAAATTTTTGGCCCAGCGTGAAGGGATTTGCTCTTCCCAGCTGAGTTAGTCATCAGTATGTGTTACTAAGTCTGTGGCACACTTATTATTTACATTCGGGGCAGTCCTAATAAAAGCTTTCAGCTTTTGTCTGGCTTACAAAAACGTTTATTGGCTGCAAACCAGTGTAATGCAGTGTCAAGAGTTTCTTGTGTAGTCTATAAAGGGCTGACATGTCCTAAGGTGAAGGAAGGAAGGTTGTTCAATCAGCAAAGCAGATTACAGACTGTATTAAGCAATGGGGCAAGTCATTGATAAGTGCATTGAAAAGGAGGGGGCAAGGGCAGAACCCTATTGAACACTTGTACCAGTTTCTGATACAGGGGAATGTCTATTTATAGTTAAGATAAACTGTCTCCTGTTATTCAGATAAGAGGAAATTATTGCTAATGTAGATTTGTTGACACCATAATAATCTGCTTTTGTTAGCAATATTTTAAAAGGAATGCAATTGAATGCATTACTTAGATCACATAATACAATCTTATTATTTTCGAAAGCTTTTAAGTCAGATGAAAAGTTTCCAGAACAGCTGCAGTGTTACTTTTACTTGGCCAAAATCCACACTGATGGTTGTAAAGGAGATCATGCTGTTCAAAATAATTGCTTTATTGAATACACATGAGTGATTGAAATATTTTTGAGAATATTGGCACAGTAGATTTGGTTGGTAGTTCAGGGGCAATTGTTTATCACCCTTTTAGAATGTGGGGATAACTTTTGAGATTTTGGGTGAATCTTAAAAAACTCCTTAGTTTATTAAAAATAAAACTTATGGCTTACTTATCATATGAAGCAAATTCCTCGCAGGGCTTTAATTTTGTCTCGGAATTCTCTGATTGATGTGACAAAGTAGTCATTCAATTCTCCTGGATCAGGCAGAGTTTTAATATACTTGTCTGGAAGAATTCTCTTATCTAATAATTTCCCATGCAGCCTTACACTTATTTGGAGCATCTTGTATGCACCTTTCACATGCTGGGTCTTTTGGCTTGTAGGAGCTTAGCTTTGTAATACTCTTTACTTCTGAGGTAAACATTTCTAAACCAAACCCCCTGCTCAGCCCTTTCAGTTATCCTCATTTTTATGTATTCAACAAAGTATGATGATGCTTTCTCTAATTTCTGCCACTTCTTTTGTATACCAGTTAATTTTTGCATTTTTACATTTACTTGAGGAGCCAATTTTTATTAATGGAGAACACGAAAGCTACAAATCCACACATTTTTTAAAGTAATCAAAATTTATTTCAATTCCAGTTTTCTTCAGTTTGACACTCTACCATCTAGTGAGCCAGATGTATGAGACAGGCGAAATACCCTCAGACTTCAAGAAGAATATAATAATCCCAATCCCAAGTGAAGCAGGTGTTGACAGGTGTGAAAATTACCAAACTATCCGTTTAATAAGCCATGGCTGCAAAATACTAACACGAATTCTTTACAGACGAATGGAAAAACTGGTAGAAGCCCATCTCAGGGAAGATCAGTTTGGATTCCGTAGAAATCTTGGAACACGTGAGGCAATACTCACCTTATGACTTATCTTAGAAAATAGATTAAGGAAAGGCAAACCTACATTTCTAGCATTTGTAGACTTAGAGAAAGCTTTTGACAATATTGACTGGAATACTCTCTTTCAATTTCTGAAGGTGGCAGGGGTAAAATACAGGGAGCGAAAGGCTATTTACAATTTGTACAGAGAGCAGATGGCAGTTATAAGAGTCGAGGGACATGAAAGGGAAGCAGTGGTTGGGAAGGGAGTGAGACAGGTTTGTAGCCTATCCCCAGTGTTATCAAATCTGTATATTGAGCAAGCAGTAAAGGAAACAAAAGAAAAATTCGGAGTAGAAATTAAAATCCATGGAGAAGAAATAAAAACTTTGAGGTTCACCAATGACATTGTACAGCAAAGGACCTCGAAGAGCAGCTGAACGAAATGGACCGTGTCTTGTAAGAAGGATAAAAGATGAACATCAACAAAAGCAAAATGAGACTAATGGAATGTAGTCTAATTAAATCAGGCAATGCTGCGGGAATTAGATTAGGAAATGAGACACTTAAAGTAGTAAAAGAGTTTTGCTGCTGGGGAGCAAAATAACTGATGGTTGAAGTAGAGAGAATATAAAATGTAGAATGACAATGGCAAGGAAAGCGTTTCTGAAGAAGAGAAATTTGTTAACATCGAGTATAGATTTAAGTGTCAGGAAACGAGTGTAGCCTTGTATGGAAGTGAAACGTGGACGATAAATAGTTTGGACAAGAAGAGAATAGAAGCTTTCGATATGTGTTGCTACAGAAGAATGCTGAAGATTAGATGGGCAGATCACATAACTAATGAGGAGGTATTTAATAGAATTCGGGAGAAGAGGAGTTTGTGGCACAACTTGACTAGAAGAAGGGATCACCAATTTAGTATTGGAGGGCAGCTTGTACGGTAAAAATCGTAGAGGAAGACCAAGAGAGGAATACACTAAGCAGATTCAGAAGGATGTAGGTTGCAGTAGGTACTGGGAGGTGAAGAACCTTGCACAGGATACAGAAGCAGGGAGAGCTGATCCAAACGAGTCTCTGGACTGAAGACCACAAAAACAACAACAACAACAACTACTACTACTACTACTACTACTACTGCTGCTGCTGCTGCTGCTGCTGCTGCTGCTGCTACTACTACTACTCATATGCAGAGTTCCAATTTTTGTTCTTAAACTTGTCAATCAATAACATAATGTGCTCCTTTCTCTGACCTCTTACCTATAGTGCATGAAATTCATTTGAATAAGTTGGTTGCTTACAATAAATTGTTAAAAACAATGGAACATGATCTGCAACTTTTCCATCACCCACCATCTTTGTGAATTGTCTAGACCGGCATCATTGAGTAGGACACTTGGCATGCAGAGTAAGTTTAAAGACCTCAAAATGTTAAAAACGTTCTGGAGTCTTGTATTGAATCTCGTATTTTAGTATTAAAGTCTCCATGGATAACAACCTTTGCTTTAAACTTAAAAAGTATGTTAAGCAAAAAATACATTTATATCATCATGTGGAGACCAGTACAGGCTAACAATTGTATTTTCTTCAGTCAGTCTTGTATTACTAAATACAGCATTTATTTATGAATAGTGTGGTGTAATCTCTAATTATTTAAATTTTAGACCATGCTTGATTTAAATTCCTGGACATTATGTCTGCTGCAGCATATCCTTGTGGAAGAAAACTGTCAACTTGATTTTCTGTTAGCCAGTGTTCTAATACAAACATAATGTTTACATCTTTAATGCTAAAAGTGTGTTCCAATTCTGTTTTTCTTATACAACAGAAATTGAGTTGCACCAGAGCAAATATTTTATCACGGTTTTCATCCGCACACTCGACTGCATGTAGTATATCCAAGGTACACACACACTGTAATTGTTTAAGTTGGAACTGCTGGAATATTTACTGGCTAAAGAAAAGTGTTCTCGTCATCACTCTTCATCTGGCAGATACCACTCCTGACAGTGTTTCATCATGTCGCAAGCTAAATTCTATACACACATCACTTTTGCCTTTGAAAGGTATAACTTGCTTAATACCTCGCTAAATGTTTGATTTCATGTGATCTGTGTATGAGATCTTACGACTCTCTAAGGCCTTTCGCAATCTGTTGATGTGTAAACCATGAGTAGTGTCACTGCAAGGCACCACACTTGCTAGGTTGTAGGCTTCAAATTTGCCGCAGTCTGTCAGTACACATTGGACCTGCAAGTCACCACTGTCGACGCTAGCAGACCGAGTGCCGTCTCTTGGCTGGTCTTACGAGACAAGCTAGTGCACTGCCCAGTTTTACAGCCGACTTTAATAGGAATGGTTCACTTATTATAGCTTCAGAGATCTCATTTGCAGAGACGCTAGTTAGCACAGCCTTGAGTTAAGTCAGTAACTACGACCTAGCCAGGAGCTACATACAGTTTATGCATTGACAATTGAACTATATGTGTGAAGCAATCAGAATTGTAAAGAAGTATTTGCAGTTCAGTCTATAACTGCACTTGTAAATATTATTGTACAAAGTCAAGATCGACGTTCACCGCTGATGCTGAATTGAAGCTAAGTATTTAATTGTATACCTGGCTGCTAACTTTCTAATCACCTAACATGTTCCAGATACATCCCATCAAGAATAGTTCATTGATCCTCACGTCAGCCTACGTGATCAATGCGTCCAATTAATGGCCACACCTCGTGACCATACTAAGAGTCAAATTGCATGACTCAGCTGGGTAACCCTTTTTCCACGAGGCCCATAGTTCCGACTCGTACATAACACCATGTGCTATACGAAATCGTTTCCCTAGTTTGCTCACATCAATATAAGTTGCATTTTTACATTCCCAGAATACATTTTGCACAGCTCTGTTTGTTTTTTGTACTTCCTTATTCACACAGGACCAGTTATGTAGGTCTGATGATGGGGTACAGAAAATATGATCAGTCATATTTCTGAATTCATGCAGCCTCCATTTAAGAGAAAGCATGAAATTTTTTGAATTGTTCTTTCCTGCATCATTTGTCTCCACAGGAAAGCAGAAAAATAGCTGCTGTTTAGTCCTGAAAATTATATATCTTACTGACTGCAGTTGCTGCCTTGAAATGTGCTCCTGGCTTTACCATGCTGTTGATCTCCTGTCTATATGCTTCACAGTTCAGAAGGTGTTCCTCACCCTTGGCTATTGCTGTAAATGTCAATTTTACATGTACTTGTTGCGGGGAGACAATTGTTTTTGGTCTGTAATCATGACAGTTATCTGTGGTTTCTTGAATCACATTTCCCACACAATTACTGTTGTCTACAACAGATGATGATGCCTTCAGAAAATTTGTAACTGCTAGTAAATAAATACGGTTCAGTGACATTACATTGTTTGTGATTCTTGAGTTTCTCCCGGTGTATTTGATAATCAAAATATACACGGGTGTACTGCCGGTCTACAGTGTCCAATGGTCACAATATTTCGGCGATCATACATGTCGCCATCATCAGGTGAACTGATGGACTGAGCTCCTGTGAACGTGCCGGCACTGAGATCCGTACGCTATGGCTGCTCAGAGGGAACTGGGTTTGGCCGCGGTGGCTCAGTCCGTCAGTTCACCTGATGATGGCGACATGTATGATTGCCGAAATATTGTGCCCGTTGGACACTGTAGACCGGCAGTACAACCGTGGATATTTTGGTTACATTGGTTATTTTTCTGCGGAGAAAAATCTTTGTCATGTCTTGTTTGGGCTGTATTTGAGCTTGCCATGCAGTTCAGTTTTTGCACAGTCCATATTAGAAAGTATTTTAAAACCATATCATTCATTAAATTTTCGTGTATTACATGTTTTCACCATGAGCCACTTTTTGGGACAGTGTGCGTATTGCACATAGAATTAAAGCACAGTTAAAGAGCTTTAGAATGGCACCACAGCCAACTCAAGAGCATCAATAATTTTGGAATTATATTACGTTTATTTCTCAATATGTTAGTTTGGCATTTTTTATGTTTTTGAGTCCTAAAACAGAAAAAGCTAGTACAACAAAAAGCTGTTTAAAAAAGATGAGACATCTAGAATACTGGAGTCCACAAATTGACTAAATTTGGTCGATTTGATATGGACTTACTTGGAATCTCGGCTGGTGAATATCTCTCCATTACTAAGAAGAATCTATTTTACCAAATAGAGGGAGGTTGAGAAAAATATGTTGAATATATACATAATTACTAGCTTCAGTGAGATGCATAGGCCATAATTTCCATTAATATTGGCAGGAAATGTACTGAAATATAAAGCTTGTGATACTCTTAGATTATTATGTAAATACAGAAAAAGTTTAGAAGTATCTGTAATGAAACATCTACAATTTAACATTCATGCTTCTTGAGTGCATAAGACAGTCAATGGAAAGAACTGGTTCAAAAACAAGAACTGACATTAATCTTGTATAGCTATCATACACTGTGTGATCAAAAGTATCTGGCCACACCAAAAAACGTACATTTATCATTATTATGCATTGTGTGACTACCTACTGCTAGATATTCCATATAAGCGACCACAGTAGTCATTAGACATCGTGAGAGAGCAGAATGGAGTGCTCTGCGGAACTGACGGACTTCAAAAGTGGTCATGTGGTTGGGGTCACTTTTGTCATACGTCTGTACGCGAGATTTCCACACTCCTAAACATCCCTAGGTCCACTGTTTCCTATATGATAATGAAGTGGAAATGTGAAGGGACACGTACAGCATAAAAGTGTACAGGTCGATCTAGTCTGTTGACTGTGAGGGACTGCAGACAGTTGAAGAGGGTCGTAATGTGTAATTGGCAGACATCTATCCAGACCATCACATAGGAATTCCAGACTGCATCAGGATCCACTGCAAGTACTATTATAGTTAAGTGGGAGGTGAGAAAACTTGGATTTCGTGGTTGAGCAGCTGCTCATAAGCCACACGTCACGTCGGTAAATGCCAAACGATGCCTCGCTTGGTGTAAGGAGCGTAAACATTGGACGATTGAACAGTGGAAAAACGTTGTGTGGAGTGATGAATCACAGTACACAATGTGGCAGTCCGAAGCCAACTGTGCCAACAGTAAAATTTGAGGTGGTGATGTTATGGTGTGGTCATGTTTTTCATGGAGGGGGCTTGCACCCCCTTGTTATTTTTCACAGCACTGTCGCAGCAGAGGCCTACATTGAGGTTTTAAGCACATTCCTGCTTCCCACTGTTGAAGAGCAATTCAGGGATGGTGAATCCATCTTTCAACACTATCGAGCACCTGTTCATAATACGCGGCCTGTGGCAGAGTATTGAATTCCAGCATTACCGATGAAGGGCGCTACAAACTTAAGTTATTTTCAGCCAGGTGTCCGGGTACTTTAGATCACATAGTCTATGTGGTTTGAACTGAGGATCCCTGTGTACCTGAAAAACATTTCCTTGGGCTAAATTGTAGCTGTTTCTTTGGAAACCATAATCTTCTTCCAGAATCTTGTTCGTGGAAACAGTGGACACATATTTAGGTTACTAAATTACTTCGGTGTCACCGTTCCCCGTATTGTGCGGTGCAACTCATGATCAAAACTGATTTTGTCTCTCAGGAACAGTATTGCATTGTGAAGATTGGTGTGGTATGGGAAAGGTCTTGACTAGTACTAAATATAAATGCAATAAAAATATCATTAAAGCTTATTTCACAGCCCCTCAAACATCAGATTAGGCTGCCTTGATGAGATGTGAATTATTTTGCAATGTTTTGGGGGTATTGTACTAAATTCATGCAAGAAAGCACAGGATTTTAGTCATTTTTTTTCTCCTTCCAGATCCAGGCCAAGCATTTACGCAGTCCAGTGAGGGAACAAGAGATCCAACTGAAAGTTTTGCACTTGGTAAGTCACATGCTGTATTATTTACTTAAAAATAATGGTTGGTAGAGTCTGCAGTTTACCTGTCCTAATTTCATTTTATGTTACAATAAATCATCTCCTACACTGTTCATTGTGCAATATTCTGCATTTAAATCGGCTGTGTTGTACGATATTTCTTTCCTCAACAAAATTAACTCAAAACAACAGTGAAGATAGTGGCTTGAAATTTTCATTTCACTTTTATATTTTGGATTGTCATAATGCACTTATTTTGGGAGAAATATGTAGTAATGTAACCAACATAGAACACTTTCGAAAACAGAAGGTCTGACATTTTTGGCTTCATTTTGTATATAAGAATACTGCATCAGCTAATGTATCCCCTTTGAAGGAGAAATTGTTTTTATTAACTTACAGATGTAAAACTTAAAATACAGCCTTGTTGCTTTTGCTTTGTTTGTAATACTGGTTTATCAGTTTATTTTACAGCAGCAGCTCATCATTGTGATATTTTATTGCAACTGTTGTATTTCACTTATTGATATAGTTTTATAATTTATTTCTGTATTCGGTAATTTTGTGTTTACGAGTAGTGAAACCTCTGCTTAACGAATCTGTTAAAATGCTATGTACTGATATATATATATTATATTTTATCATCATAAAATGTCTACTGTTTGTCGTGAAAAATTACAAGATTTATATATTAAAACACTGGTGGCAGGTTGTGTGTGTTTTATGTTGCTGTGTCATAGCTAAGTGTGTTTTTATTTCATAACATTGTGTTATGATCAATAGACATTTGCCACAGTTTTATCTATTTTTGTTCTGTGGATGTCTGGGTTGAGAGCTGCTTGCCTCTATTTTGGGAATAAAAACGACTGTCTGCCTGGAATCTTCAGAATATCTTCTGCCAGGGAATAGATGTTGATGCTTTATTCTGTGAAACTTCTTTTAAAGTAGAGTTTATTCATCATAAGTGTATTTTGTGATTGTCTACTTGACAGATATGGTATTCTGTAGGATAATTTTATTTTTTATTCACTTATTTATTTCCATTTTTTGTATGTGTAGTGAAAAATATGTTGTTCTCCACATGTAAAATACATTAAATGAAATCGTGTCATTAATAACGTACCCTATTTCCCTCCACAGTCGAAGTAATCAGTTTTATACTTAACAGATCAAATGAAAAATTGAAGTACGTGTGATAAATAGATTTCATTTCTGCTAATTGCCACATGTCTAATTGCAGTATGTGTTTGAGCTATAATGTAGTGATTACTTTGCTGACACCAAGCTTACTGCCAGCTTATGTAGTGGTCCTCATGCCCTGTCAGCTGGTTTTAAAGATATCTTAATACCAGACTGATGAAGGTAAACCAATAATAATTAGATGTATAGAGTTGGGATAGGAAACCACATACATTAAATTGAACATATACATTATTAATTTGTATTTTCAGTGAAACAAGGAAATTAAACAACTGCAAAGTCCAAAGTCATCGTAATGTACTTGATCTGAGTGGAAGATTTCCTTTGTCAGTCAGTCATGCATGTCCCTGAATGCTGTTGTGAGATACATTAAAAATGCCCATCAGACGGTTGAGTGAAGTGTTGTTGCCTGCAATGAAAGGTGAAGTTTCCTGTTTGTAATACCAGTGGTGTTCATTGTCACTCAAAACTGCGAGGCTTTCTTGTCATTATCTTGGTGAGAAGCATGTCCGAAAAGTATGGCTGTACGTCAGTCATTAGTCATTGAACAACTACCAGTTAACAGTGATGCATGTGACAATCTTCGATAAATGCACAGATCCACAATGACAGACAGATCCACAATGACAGACAGAGACCAATAATATTCTTCTTTTACATGCAGCCTTGTTTTAATTTGGTCTCCTCTTTACTATACATAATGGGACATCAGCTTTTGTCAATTTTGTGCTTTAGTCAGTAATAATGTTTCCTACCAGTGAAGACAAACTTATACTGTTAGTTCAAACCTACAGCCAGTAAAATGTTGCCTGGGTGTTCACTGTACCTCACATCATCTGGTATCCTGATAACTGCTGACACTAAAAGCAGCTGTAAAAGGCTGAAGAGTGCAGCACATGGTGACTGCAAGTTAATCCAAAAGGTTGTTTGGTTCATCAGGTACCAAGGAAAGAGTGCTAGTGGGCAAGTGATGACTTTTAATCACTTTTTGATGGATTGATGAAGAGCGATTTAATGCCTGTCTTGCTGAAAGCAGACCTCACACGTCAAAGTGGACATCACAGTATCTGCTAATTATGTGTATTTGGAGCTCCTGTTGAATTTGTCTACAATATTGGTAACAGTTTTTTTTTTAATCTTTTAGTGGAAAAGTTTTATATTCCAAAAGGTGAGTTACTAGTACCTTTTAGCATGTCATCGCCTGTCTGTTGGAAAGAACAGATAACAGTAACTTACATGAATTAAACAATAGCATACTTCTCATTGAACATCTTTATTGGACTCAGCTCTTTTGATTTCAGCACAAAAAGTATTTTGCAACTTGTAGTACATCTCCCTTGATAGGAGAAATGAATTGCGTGCTTGGGATAATCTTAATGTGACACAAATTAACTGTACCGGAAACTTAATCTTAATTGTTTAAAATTTAGAAATGTAGTATTCTGTCCTTTGTGATGGTAGGCTGAAAGTGTTTATTTCAAAATGGTTAAAAAATACTACCTTTAACAAGTAGATTATTAATTTTAATCTGCGATTGATTTTCTGCATGTATATACAGAAAATAGCTTTTTTGTCTTTTCTATTTCATTTTTATATTTATGTCAAGACTATTTTACATGATACTTAGTCTTCAGTTCAAACAGTAAAGGAGAAAATATTCCAGGTTATTTTTAGCAAATTATAAATGAAGATAACTTTTGTTGATGTTGTCTGGCCACTTCAATAGTTAATTTCCACCTCTACCTCAAAATGGAGAGGTTAGGAGGTCGCTAGCTTTTTCACCCTGGTCATCATTTGGAATAGAGAAAGAATATAAATAGATTGTTACAACAGAAGTTAAAAGAGGAGGGAAGATTTTCACGGTTACGGACAGGGTGTTTCAGAAACTCACAAACTTCTTACACCAGAACAAGGAGAAAAAAAAAAAAAATCATATAAACATATGCCCAAACTCTTGGAAGAGGCAATGTTTGGAAGAAATGGAATAACAAATTTCCGTGCCCAACATAAATGGACTAATAGCAGTTTTCATGCTGCAGTACAGTTCTTCCTGCACATCTTACAGGTGCTGTTTACAAGGATTTTTTTTCCAGAACACTCTCCAAGGCATACTATGTAGAAAACGTGCTCCTGCAAATAAGTAGTAGTGTTGTTTACGCATGATTGAGTCCCAGTACATTTAAGTCTCAGTGTTAGATATGTACTGGCTGGTATTTACCATTGATGTATGGGTAAGTAGAGGAGGACCAGTTCCATGGCTTGCACATTTCCCCAGTCTAAGTATTTTGGATTATTACCTATGGGAGCACCTTAAAGTACCGTATTTACTCTAATCTAATCCACACTTTTTTTCTGGTTTTTGTAATCCAAAAAACCATGTGCAGCTTAGAATCGAGTGCAAAGTAAGCGTAAGTTTTGAAAAACGTTCGTAGGTGCTGCCACAACTAACTTCTGCCGTTGAATATATTGTAGCGCTACATAGGGATGCTTTGCAGCCACAAAGATAAATACTGGCAACAAAACCTACGCGTTAGCAAATGAATTAAAAGAGAAGGTAGAAGAATGTACACATTATGCCATGTATTCTTTCATGTTTGCTGCCATCGCATTTAAATCCTGTCTGCTTACTAAACTACGAAATTAGAGTGAGACAACAGCAAACGCGGAAGAATATACATATCATGTAATGTTTATATTGGTATTATTCTTATGCTGAATAGTGATATACTCAGAAATGAAGCACGGCAACTGACTAGATTTTTAAATCTAAAATGTCTCTTTAATTTCTGTGCAGATTGTAATGTACTAAAGAGGCGTCTGCAAAGATTTTGAAACGGAGGAAAATGTTCGCTAAACTCTCGTTCAGAACATCTTCTATCATACGCATTCTATCATTTGGTTCTTGTTGATCACTATCAAAGAAAGCAGCAGTGTAAGTAACAACAAATAGCAGTCTATTGCTTTTGTTTCGCTTATGAGAACATTCCTCTCTTTTTTTATTGTAAGCGGCGGTAGAGCGCACAAAAGTGAGCCATGCCGCGAGCGGCGACAGGTCGTAAATACGCATTATCAGAATGCGACAAACAATGACGTAAACACCTATAACAAAGAGAACGGCACTTATTAGATCAAAGCAAAATAAGCAATCGATTCAAACCAGATAAAGCACGCGAAAAAGGAAGGGTAACTGTATAAATACGGACGGAGTGCCTGACACATAGCAATGGCTACTTGGTAAATCTTAACTGTTAAGCTTAAGACTCGAACCAAACTACTGTAGCTGTATCTTCATCCTTTAGACCTAAATTCTGTCTCATGCTACAATGGACCAACTTTGCTTCGATTTCGAGGTGCAGTCTGCAACTTTTCCCTACCCTCGAATCTAGAGTCTCAAATTTCAGGTGTGGCTTAGATTCGGGAACCTTTTTTTTTTTTTTTTTTCCCTCCCCTCCCCTCCCTTGATTTCGGGTCTCATTTTTCAGGTGCAGCTTAGATTCGAGTGTGGCTTAGATTCGAGTAAAGACGGTATTGATCTATAAAGCAGACTAGACAAACGCAGAAAATCGTCATCAATGTGTTGTGGAAGCATGTGAAACCAGTTGAAACCGACAGGCCATTTTTGAAAGGGTGCGACAGTCCACGATTCAACAGGTTCATGCAAGTTTAGAAGCAAGAAGAGGACTTTTTGAGAATTTATTATGAGTTTCTGTTCATGAGCTCCAATCATTTCTATTGTAAACTTTATGACCTCCAGTCACCAGTATTGCAAACTTTTGTTAATTACTTGAAAATGAAGGATTTTCAGACATTTCTGTGTTGAACTTTTTCCTTGTTTTGATGTAGGGAGCCTGACCCCAAACTTTCAAATGGTATTTTTGAAATACCATGTATGTAAGGCATGTTGATGAAGATGTTTTCTGATAATTCTCTCAGAATGCTGTGGTGGAATTTACAGAGATCCAATATCTACATCCACATGGATACTCTGCCATGCACTTTAATGTGATTTGCAGAGGGGTCATCGAACCACCTTCACAATTCTGCATTATTCCAATCTCGTGTAGCTCGCGGAACGAGCTTTGATTTCCCTTATTTTATTGTGGTGATTGTTCCTCCCTATGTAGGTCGGTGTCCACAAAATATTTTCGCATTTGGAGGAGAAAGTTGGTGATTGGAATTTTGTGAGAAGATTCCGTTGCAATGAAAGCCTCCTTTATTTTCATGATTTCCAGACCAAATCCTGTATCATTTCTGTGACACTCTCCCATATTTCACGATAATACAAAACGTTCTTCCTTTCTTTGAATTTTTTCGATGTACTCCATCAGTCCTATCTGGTAAGGATCCCACACTGCGCAGCAGTATTCTATAAAAGGACAGTCATGCGTAGTGTAGGCAGCCTCCTTAGTAGGTCTGTTACCTTTCCTAAGTGTTTTGCCAATGAAACACAGTCTTTGGTTAGCCTTCCCCACAATATTTTCTGTGTGTTTCTTCCAATTTAAGTTGTTCATAATTGTAATACCTAGGCACTTAGTTGGATTTACGGCTTTCAGATTAGGCTGATTTATAGTGTAACCGAAGTTTGAGTTCCTTTTAGCATTCATGTGGATGACCTCACACTTTTCATTATTTAGGGTCAACTGCCACTTTTTGCACCATTCAGATAATTTTTTATATTGTTTTGCAATTTGTTTTTATCTTCTGATGACTTTAGTAGTCGATAAACGACAGCGTCGTGTGCAAACAGCCTAAGACGGCTGCTCAGACTTTCTCCAAAATCGTATATATAGATAAGGAACAGCAAAGAAATCGTTTCTGTTTTATTCGAAGACTTTTCGTCAATTACTACGAACTGTGACCTCTGACTGGAAATCACTAAAGTCACATAACTGAGACGATATTCCACAAGCACGCAATTTCACTACGGGCCACTTGTGTGGCACAGTATCAAAAGCCTTACAGAAATCCAGAATCGATTTGAAATCCCTTATCAATAGCACTCAGCACTTCATGTGAATAAAGAGGTAGTTGTGTTTCACAGGAACAATGTTTTCTAAACCCATGTTGACTGTGTCAATAGAACGTTCTTTTCGAGCTAATTCATAATTTTTGAAGACAATGTGTGTTCCAAAATCCTGCTGCATATCGATGTTAATGATATGGGCCAGTAATTTAGTGGATTACTCCTACTACCTTTCTTGAATATTGGTGTGATCTGTGCAACTTTCCAGTCCTTGGGTACGGATCTATCGACGAGCCAACGGTTGTATATGATTGTTAAGTATGGAGCTAAAGTGTCAGCATACTCCGAAAGGAACCTGATTGGTATACAGTCTGGACCAGAAGACTTGCTTTTACTAAGTGATTTGAGTTGCTTCACTACACCGAGAATATTTACTTCTACATTACTCATGTTGGCAGCTGTTCTCGATTCGAATTCTGGAATATTTACTTTGTCTTCTTTTGTGAAGGCATTTCGGAAGGCTGTGTTTAGTAACTCTGCTTTGGCAGCACTATCTTTGATAGTATCTCCATTGCTATCGTGCAGAGAAGGCATAGATTGTTTCTTGCCACTAACATACTTCACGTGCGACCAGAATCTCTTTGGATTTTCTGCTAGGTTTCGAGGCAAAGTTTCGTTGTGGAAACTGTTACAGGCATCTCGCATTGAAGTCTACTCTCAATTTCGAGCTTCTGTAAAAGATCGCCAATCTTGGGGATTTTGCGTCTGTTTAAATTCGGCATGTTTGTTTCATTGTTTAATTGTTTCCACCCCTCGCTCGCGGGGTGGAACCAGAGCTAACTATTTGTAGTATCGTTCCCAGATCCGATCGCGGTCCTCTGGTTTGGAGCAGAGTGGAAGGCTTAAACCAGAGGCTCAGACGATTCTGCGGAGAGCTGGGGTGCAAATTTCTTGACATCCGCTGTCGGATGGAGAAATGTAGGGTCCCCCGAATAGGTCAGGCGTGCACTACACGCCGGAAGCGGCTACAAGGGTATCGGAGTACGTCTGGAGTGCACATGGTTTTTTTTTTTTTTTTTTTTTTTTTTTTTTTTTTTTTTTTTTTTTTTTTTTTTTTAAAGGTTAGAGAATTCCCTTCCTAGGCCCAATAAGACGCCCCCTGAGACGCGGCAAAGCAGGAGTAGGCAAAATGCAACAGGGAATAACAATATTAATGTGCTAATAGTAAACTGCAGGAGCGTCTATATAAAGGTCCCAGAACTGCTCTCATTAATAAACGGTCACAACGCCCATATAGTACTAGGGACAGTAAGTTGGCTGAAACCACATGTAAACAGTAATGGAAATCCTAAACTCAGATTGGAATGTATACCGCAGAGACAGGCTGGACTGTGAAGGGGGAGGCGTGTTTATAGCGATAAGAAGTGCAATAGTATCGAAGGAAATTGACGGAGATTCGAATTGTGAAATGATTTGGGTGAAGGTCATGGTTAAAGCAGGCTCAGACATGGTAATTGGATGTCTCTATAGGCCCCCGGGCTCAGCAGCTGTTGTGGCTCAGCACCTGAAGAATAATTTGGAAAATATTTAGAGTAGATTTCCCCACCATGTTATAGTTCTGGGTGGAGATTTTAATTTGCCTGATACAGACTGGGAGACTCAAACGTTCATAACGGGTGGCAGCGACAAAGAATCCAGTGAAATATTTTTAAGTGCTTTATCTGAAAACTACCTTGAGCAGTTAAACAGAGAACCGACTCGTGGTGATAACATATTAGACCAGAACTATTTGAATCGGTTAATGCAGAACAGGGAATCAGCGATCATAAAGCGGCTACTGCATCGATAATTTCAGCCGTAAATAGAAATATTAAAAAAGTTAGGAAGATTTTTCTGTTTAGCAAAAGTGATAAAAAGCAGATTACAGAGTACCTGACGGCTCAACACAAAAGTTTTGTCTCAAGTACAGATAGTGTTGAGGATCAGTGGCCAAAGTTCAAAACCATCATACAATATGCGTTAGATGAGTATGTGCCAAGCAAGATCGTAAGAGATGGAAAAGAGCCACCGTGGTACAACAACCGAGTTAGAAAACTGCTGCGGAAGCAAAGGGAACTTCACAGCAAACATAAACATAGCCAAAGCCTTGCAGACAAACAAAGATTACAAGAAGCGAAATGTAGTGTGAGGAGGGCTATGCGAGAGGCTTTCAATGAATTCGAAAGTAAAGTTCTATGTACTGACTTGGCAGAAAATCCTAAGAAATTTTGGTCCTATGTCAAAGCGGTAGGTGGATCAAAACAAAATGTCCAGACACTCTGTGACCAAAATGGTACTGAAACAGAGGATGACAGACTGAAGGCCGAAATACTAAATGTCTTCTTCCAAAGCTGTTTCACAGAGGAAGACTGCACTGTGTCGTCTATTTCGATATCTACCATTTTGTCAACTGTTCGACAATCTAGAGAAGGAAGCAGAGGGATAGACAAACAATTAAAATCGCTCAAAAGAGGAAAGGCCGCTCGTCCTGATGGGATACCAGTTCGATTTTACACAGAGTACGCGAAGGAACTTGCCCCCCTTCTTGCAGTGGTGTACCGTAGGTCTCTAGAAGAGCGAAGTGTTCCAAAGGATTGGAAAAGGGCACAGGTCATCCCCGTTTTCAAGAAGGGACGTCGAACAGATGTGCAGAACTATATCTCGTAACATCGATCAGTTATAGAATTTTGGAACACGTATTATGTTCGAGTATAATGTCTTTTCTGGAGACTAGAAATCTACTCTGTAGGAATCAGCATGGGTTTCGAAAAAGATGGTCGTGTGAAACCCAGCTCGCGCTATTCGTCCACGAGACTCGGAGGGCCTTAGACACGGGTTCACAGGTAGATGCCATGTTTCTTGACTTCCGCAAGGCGTTTGACACGGTTCCCCACAGTCGTTTAATGAACAAAGTAAGAGCATACGGACTATCAGATCAATTGTGTGATTGGATTGAGGAGTTCCTAGATAACAGAACGCAGCATGTCATTCTCAATGGAGGGAAGTCTTCCGAAGTAAGAGTGATTTCAGGTGTGCCGCAGGGGAGTGTCATAGGACCGTTGCTATTCACAGTATACATAAATGACCTGGTGGATGACATCGGAAGTTCACTGAGGCTTTTTGCAGATGATGCTGTGGTGTATCGAGAGGTTGCAACAATGGAAAATTGTACTGAAATGCAGGAGGATCTGCAGCGAATTGACGCATGGTGCACGGAATGGCAATTGAATCTCAATGTAGACAAGTGTAATGTGATGCGAATACATAGAAAGGTAGGTCCCTTATCATTTATTTACAAAATAGCAGGTCAGCAACTGGAAGCAGTTAATTCCATAAATCCTCTGGGAGTACTCATTAGGAGTGATTTAAAATGGAATGATCACATAAAGTTGATCGTCGGTAAAGCAGATGCCAGACTGAGATTCATTGGAAGAATCCTAAGGAATTGCAATCCGACAACAAAGGAAGTAGGTTACAGTACGCTTGTTCGCCCACTGCTTGAATACTATTCTGCAGTATGGGATCCGCACCAGATAGGGTTGATAGAAGAGATAGAGAAGATCCAACGGAGAGCACCGCGCTTCGTTACAGAATGATTTAGTAATCGCGAAAGCATTGCGGAGACGATAGATAAACTCCAGTGGAAGACTCTGCAGGAGAGATGCTCAGTAGCTCGGTACGGGCTTTTGTTGAAGTTTCGAGAACATACCTTCACCGAAGAGTCAAGCAGTATATTGCTCCCTCCTATGTATATCTCGCGAAGAGACCATGAGGATAAAATCAGAGAGATTAGAGCCCACACAGAAGCATACCGACAATCCTTCTTTCCACGTTCAATACGAGACTGGAATAGAAGGGAGAACCGATAGAGGTACTCAGGATACCCTCCGCCACACACCGTCGGGTGGCTTGCGGAGTATGGATGTAGATGTAGATGTAGATGTAGATGTAGATGTAGAACAGTGTTCTAACCCGTTTTGTGTACCAAGGAGGATCAGCTCCGTTGTTTTATTAATTTATTTGGCATAAATCTCTCAATTGCTGCCAATACTATTTCTTTGAATTTAAGCCACTTCTGGTCTACACTTAATAATTTGGAATGAGTGGAGATTGTCTCTTAGGAAGGCGTCAAGTGAAATTTTATCTGCGTTTTTGAGTAGGTATATTTTTCGCTTAATTTTCGAGGATTTGGGGATTACAATATTAAATTTCGCTACGACAACCCTGTGTTCACTAATCCCTGTATCCTTTTGATGCTTGTTATTAACTCAGGTTTATTTGTTGCTAAGAGGTGAAGTGTGTTTTCACAACCGTATACTATTCGCATTTGCTCACGAACTAACTGCTCGAAATAATTTGCAGAGAATGCATTTAGCACAATTTCGGATGATATTTTATGTATACCTCCGGAGTTAAACATGTATTTTTGCCATCATATCGAGGGTAAATTAAAGTCGCCACCAACTATTATCGTACGAGTCGGGTACGTGTTTGAAATAAACCTCAAGTTCTCTTTGAACCTTTCAGCAACTGTATCATCCGAATTGGGAGGTCAGTAAAAGGATCCAATTATTATTTTATTCTGGTTGCCAACAGTGACCCCTGCCCATACTAACTCACAGGAAGTATCTACTCCAATTTCACGACAAGATAAACTACTTCTGACAGCAACAAACACGCCATTGCCAACCGTGTTTAGCCTATCCTTTTGGAACACTGTTAGGTTCTTCACAAAAATTTCAGCTGAGCTTATATCCAGCTTTAGCCAGCTTTCAGTGCCTATAACGATATGAGCATAATTTGACGAAAAAGTGAGCCTTCTGTCTAGAGCAAAAATGGCGTGGGCATATCCAGACATGACAGATGTACCCTAACATCAAGAATGTAATCAGGGAAGAAAATCATTGTACATTTGAGTCAAATCTTGTTGCCCTTGTGACCATCACATTAACCTACAGAATCCTTCGTTAAATGCACTGGTAAACGATCTTTTTTACTTCGTATAACTGAAGATGTAGAGTGCTGACATAAATTAATATATAGGTACCTGCAAATGTAAATGAGGCAGTAAGGGTAAATCAGCACCAGTTGCCATTGGTTGAAGGGACAAATGTGTTTCATCGTAGCAGACACTTAGTCCCTATCTAAAGGCTCCATGATATCTTCAGTTGAAAGAAAGGTTTAATCAGGGCAGTTTTGGGATGCCCTTCCAAAGATTGAATTTAGCCTGAGAGACCAAATTTTTTTCTCTCTCTTCTCTAACCACCATTGGAGAGAAAAGACAAACACACCATCACTGATGTAGCTAAAAACTTGTTTTTGCAATAAATATGAATTCTGCCGCAAAATGTAAAAATGTGAAATTATGTAATAGATGCTGTTTCATAGCACATTGTATCCATATGAAGTATTTTATCAGAGACCGTTTGAAATAGCTTTATTTTCTGCCTATAAATATTGAAAATGTAAGCAATTTTTTATTACTGGTATTCCATATCATCTCTCAAAGTCAATTTGCAAAGCTAATGTGCATAAGAATGCATTTGCAAAATAAAAAGTACATAATCACAACAATGTATCAATGCACTCATTGCTGTGGTGCCATGGTAATTGTGAGCAGTTGAATGGTCCGGTTTGTGTAACATTCCATGCAGAGCAACCTAAACAGGGTGACACAGAAAGACGGGAACATTTCCACAATCCAATAAAACTAGAAGTGATGAAGGAAAGAAATTGCATTCATAGTAATCGAAACCTTACAACTTTGGCGTTTATGAAACATTGATGGCATTTATCATTTTTTTTTAAATTATGTCCCTTAGATGGCATCCTCCTGTACGAATACATTCGTGAAATCTGCTGTTGAGATTCCTCATTGACCGCTGCAGTATCTCAGCTGGGATACTGTGAATTGCATCCCGAATTCTCTGTTTTATCACATCCAGAGTTCTTGGTCAAGTCGTGTAGACTTTGCTCTCGAAAAAATCACAAACGGATAAATCTGACGATCTAGGGCACCAGGGAATGTTACCGAATCTTGATATCACACGGTTGCCAAACAATTCTCGCACCTATACTATTGATTGCCATGCAGTGTGTGATGTCGCTCTGTCCTGTTGAATCCACGCTTCCCGAACGTTTGGAAAGTTGTTCAATGCAGGTGTAATGAAAGTTTGTAACATCTCCACATAACAATCGGCATTGACAGTTGTTGTGTTTCCCTGTTCATTTGCGAAAAAATATGGTCCGTGTGATGAAACACCATATCATACTGTCTCTTTACGATAGCGTGAAAAGGGCACTCGTGAACATCATTAGGATTTGTGTTTTCCCAGTTATGGTAGTTCTCTTTATTTACATAACCTGTGAGATGAAATGAAAATGTGCCTCATCTGACACCCGTAACTTGTTTAGAAATTCATCATTGTTTATTTTTGTTATCATTTGTTGACAGAATCCTGTTCGAGGGTGTCTGACCTGGAATAACCAGGAGATCTGGGAAAAAGCCGGGAATTTTTTCATCTGTGAGAAAACTGGGAAAAATGTGGGAATTTTTTTTTAATTCCGGGAATTTTTCATTGTTTTTGTTCTCAGTTGGTAAGAACCAATACTCTAACAAAGGATATTACTGTATCCTGCTACTGCAGAATAATACGGCAGCCATAAAACATGAACGAGAGAAAAGACTGAAATAAAACTTAAATTGCAAAGGAAATGGGACATAGACAGCAACAAAACGCAGTGCTCATACAAGTGTCTGCTAACAGCAAAATGTGTCAAAGGCTTTAGGAAGACTATACAATGCTTCATAACAACAAACTGCCTCCGATGGGCATGACGTCACAACTGTTAACATTAGATTTGTTTTAGCAGTTACGAGTGGGATCATGGACATGCGCAGTTGAGTAGTATCTTCTTCCGCTTCTGGCTACAGAAACGTGGCTGTTAGCTGTGTAAGCAGTTGCAGTAATAAAGGGGGGGGGGGGGGGCAAGGTGCCACCGGGAAAAATTTTAGTGGCGTGCCCAAGCTGCCAAATTGCGCAGCAGCCCTGGAACTAGGAGTGCGGGGGAAGGGGAGGGGGGGGGGGGCAGATTACTATAAAACTTGTTTCACAAAGCACCTAGCAGTTGGTCTATTGATTATTCGTATGGCTTTGAAACGTGTCCCCTGTCGGTTTTTGAACATTGTTGAACACATTCTAAGTTGATTTCTGAGTGTGTGCATAGTGTGCATGATGTCCCTGTCAGTGGAATCCTCATCATATCTAGAAATAGTGTTTCCTGCAGACAAAAGGGACTATATGAGCTGAGCAGAGTATAGCCGAACTAAAGGAAGCCAACCACTGTCTGATAATGTGGTTGTTAGGGTTTGCGAATGATGAGCGTTGTTACGATTACCAGGGTTCAGACTACCAGAGTGCGAATAAATGACTAACAGGAATAACAGGGAAAAAAGATTACGCATTATCTTCTCAGTGTATCCAAGAACATGAAATTTTGTCAGAAACTTTTTGGCCAGTTCGCTATAGTAGCAAGGGCCAGTTGCACAGTCTCCGGCCAGCAGCCGCTGTAAGGTCTGTTCTGGAAGTAGCGCGGAAAATGCATTGTACGAACACGTAACAATGCCTAACCAGAGAATAATCGCGGGATAACTAAACTGGTGATTCTGGCAGAGTTAGTGAAGTTAACAGGCGAATAAGTTTTGACATTGACAGGAATAGATACAGAATTAGTGATGACAAGATTGTTTGTTAGCACGAGGAAGGAGAAGAAAGGGACATCACACAAATTATGGAAGAATAAGACGATTCCAAATTTCTATAAAAATTACGCACTACTACTTTTCGATCCCATGCTTGAGAAACTGGAGCGTATGAATGAAGTGTAAAACTATTTCCTAACATAAAGCTTTTTGCTTGTAGTAGGCCTAATAAGCATTTGATATTGGTACTTTGTGAATTATTATCTGCCGTGTTACAGAAATGACCATTTCCGACAAAACAGTTGCGTTACAATTCTTGCAGTATTATAAAGGCCTATTTTGTTTTATCTCGCAGACAGTGACAAAATATAGGTAATCAGGTCGAGAAACCACAAGAGTCTTGGGCCTATTTGTAATTACAGATTTTTCATTATTAGACGACATTTCAATTTTTCATGTAGCAAAATGCCTGACGAACTGTCTTACAATTCCTCGGACACCTATGTTTTTTGTATCAGTCTTCAGAAAAATGTGCACTACAAAATGAACATATTTTAGAAAATTTGATTTTTTTCAAGTTTTTGACGTCCTATCTGAAACGCTCAAGGGACACCACTATCTACTATTGCCATGGTTCGGAAATATCGTAGATACAGGTCTGATGCGCAGAGCAGTCTGAGTTATAATAGGGAAGCAGATAGTCTCCATGTGACCCGTGTTAGTGAATTTGCTGTTTCATCTTTGTCTACTGCACTCACGTCAAATGAAAACAAATTTGATTTCTTTTGCCGGGAGCTATTACGTGAATTAAAATACATTCACATAATTACGGAAAGCTAAAATACGTTTTTAGTTTCAGATTTTATTTTATTTCCATCTTTCTGACAGTCAAGCATTAATTGCCATGTAGAACAATAACGTTATTTTTATCGGATTGCTGAAAAAATTTTCTTCTATTAATTTTTTCCTCTGAGGCAGTCAATACATTTGAAACAGAGGGTTTTGTTTCAAGCTTTTGGCTAGTTTCAACTGTTCGGAGCATTTCAAGGGTATGATTTCATCTTCTAGCATGTATGGCAGTATGCCATAACAAAGAACAAGACATGAGATAGTAAAGTATTGGTACCTAAGGAAATTTGCATCCCTAAATGACATAGAAAATCCTAATATCAGGTTGATGATTGCTTCACTAGGAATCTGGTACACATTTAAAAATCGCCTCTTTGATGACGAGCCACTTAGAAGAATTTATAGCCCAAAGGTCACACTTTTATGTCATTATTAAAAAATTTACTGGCACATTTGTGTGATATATCTTAAAATGTAATACGTGCATAAAAGACCAACATTGTATTTGAAAGCTTAGCCTCTCCTGCACTACTTAACAGTGATGTTGCTATTGGCTGACTACACCACGTGTCCGAAGCTCTGTGTATCCGCTGTCATTGGCTGGCGAGATCACGTGACATGAGCTATGACTGGCTTACAACTATGCATTGCAATCTCGATTTCAATGCTTCGCAAAGTAACATGTGGTGTTTGT
The DNA here is from genome assembly GCF_023897955.1 of Schistocerca gregaria. Classification (NCBI taxonomy): domain Eukaryota; kingdom Metazoa; phylum Arthropoda; class Insecta; order Orthoptera; family Acrididae; genus Schistocerca; species Schistocerca gregaria. The sequence continues at coordinate 1,004,473,429 of NC_064921.1, forward strand.
TGGAATTCGAATTTATACTTCTGTAATACGAAAATATGCAGCGTACATGTTACTGCACTTCAAACATCTTTCCAAAAGGTGTTTCGTTTTCTAAACCGCCAGGAAATTCTACGCCCATGTATAAAACCATAACCATTCAAAGGATTGATAAGTTATACAGTTCCGAGAGAAAATATACTGTCAATTAGCAGGGAAAAACTATGTTTCCACCCTGGAGAAAGTGTACTTTTAACTGGGAAATCCGGGCATTTTTTTTTCCTTGTCCGCTTATACACCCTGTAATCGTAACCGGTAATCGTTTTCTGTCAGTTATTGCACCATCTGTAGTTTGTACAGATGAAATTTTAAATCAAGATGAATTCCGTGAACACTCTCCTGGGACGTTCCAACCACTGCTACTTGCTTAAGAATTGAACGCTGTGGATCCCATGAGACAGACTCGTGTACAACATCAATGTTCGCTGGAGAATGCACACTTCTTGGTCGTCCTTTTGGTTTCTTTGTGAGGGCAGATCCAGTCTCTTCAAAGTTATTAATCCAAAATTTAATCGCGTGTTTTGATGGAACGGCATCATGACATTCTAAATTATAAAAACTATGAATGTTTTAAAAAACATTTTTATGGCTATCACATGCTGTTGTCAGTTCCACTGATCCGGGATTACTGAAATGGCAGACTGTTTTCTTGCTAACTGTCACGAACTCGCAGTACTGCCACCTGCCCATGGCTACCACTAATCATTTCAAGCATTCTCGTTATTCTGTGTCACCCTGTGTTACTCAGCAATGGGAGCTAGCACCTTAGAGCCAAGAAACACAAACCTTACTCTCCTTGCTAAAGTTAAAAAGTTTGTTTATTGCGGACACATTTAACATGGCAGTTTATAAGTGGTGGGTGTTTAGAACTGTGGTTGTGTCTAATGCCGGTGAAGATCAGGCTATAACTACTTCATTTATAACACTGCTACCATCGACAAGCAGTTTCATGGTAGCCGTTACCCAATGATTTGTGTTGTGTGTTGCTTACGGTTTTCTTCCTGCTCCATCGTGGAGTTCAGTTGTGACCCTCAAAACACCGGAAAGGATCAGCAATCCCTGTGACAATGTCACTTGTGCTTTTGCAGAAATGCAGAAGGTTGTAGGCTGCTGACCTGCTAAAGCGTGCAGGGCCTATTTCCCCACACCAGTTCTCATCTCTGTTGGTTGTAGTCTCTGGGTGGTCATAGTCTCTTCACTATAGTGACCAGAAAATGAAACCTGTCAATGTATTTCGATGTCTGTGCACTGTTGCGGTCGGTAAATGAAACCTGTTTGTGTATTTCAACAGAGCAGACTTTCTTTCCCTAGCGTGCAAATAGAATTATTTTTGATTCTACTGCTGCGCCAAGTAGCTTTCCGGTTCTGTCTGGCACATTGTCAGGTACGGTCACATAACTATGAATCCCCACAGAATGTCGAAATTGATATTTTACAGGTTTTATAATTACCAGATTGGGTGGAAAAATGAAAATAATATTAGGAAACACCTTAAATCAGAGCAGCACTCCATACGTTGGCGGGAAAATGTTGCTTCTCAACAGAAACAGTCCTGTGTTGAAAGCTTACCTTTGCATTTTCCGTGTTTCTGGAACTTTTCCTCGATAACGGTAAACATTAAAGAAATTGGTAAGTCTTATCATTGAGTTGTATCTTGCCGTATTTTTATTAATTATGCATAAATATTTTTGTATCCATGGGACCTTTTTGTTCTTATATTCTTGAGGGAGACTTTTAGTTCTGACTTTGCCAGAGGGTCTACTCCCTCAGATTCCATAATAAACTCTTCCTCAACTTTGACCGATTCGTTAAATTAGTTTTATTTAAATGCAAAATATTATATGGAAGTGAATTTTGGACTGTGAGGAAACTGAAAAAGAATTGAATTGTTTGTGATGTGGTACTACAGAAAGATGTTGTATTGGATGAAAACTTTCTACAGAGATTTGAGAGTATTATGATCAAAATTCTGTACAGCATAGTGATGGCTTGTTAGTTCATCTGGTAAGGTGCCAGTTGTTGTTGTGGTCTTCAGTCCTGAGACTGGTTTGATGCAGCTCTCCATGCTACTCTATCCTGTGCAAGCTTCTTCATCTCCCAGTACCTACTGCAACCTACATCCCTCTGAATCTGCTTGGTGTAGTCATCTCTTGGTCTCCCTCTACGATTTTTACCCTCCACGCTGCCTTCCAATATGAAATTGGTGATCCCTTGATGCCTCAGAACACGTCCTGCCAACCGATCCCTTCTTTTGGTCAAGTTGTGCCACAAACTTCTCTTCTCCCCAATTCTATTCAATACTTCCTCATTACTTATGTGATCTACCCATCTAATCTTCAGCATTCTTCTGTAGCACCACATTTCGAAAGCTTCTATTCTCTTCTTGTCCAAACTATTTATCGTCCATGATTCACTTCCATACATGGCTACACTCCATTCAAATACTTTCAGAAATGACTTCCTGACACTTAAATCTATACCCGATGTTAACAAATTTCTCTTCTTCAGAAACGCTTTCCTTGCCATTGCCAGTCTACATTTTATATCCTCTCTACTTCGACCATCATCAGTTATTTTGCTCCTCAAATAGCAAAACTCCTTTACTACTTTAAGTGTCTCATTTCCTAATCTAATTCCCTCAGCAGCACCCGACTTAATTCGACTGCATTCCATTATCCTCGTTTTGCTTTTGTTGATGATCATCTTATACCCTCCTTTCAAGATACTATCCATTCCGTTCAACTGCTCTTCCAAGTCCTTTGCTGTCTCTGACAGAATTACAATGTCATCGGCGAACCTCAACGTTTTTACTTCTTCTCCATGAATTTTAATACCTACTCCAAATTTTTCTTTTGTTTCCTTCACTGCTTGCTTAATATACAGATTGAATAACATCGGGGAGAGGCTACAACCCTCTCTCACTCCCTTCCCAACCGCAGCTTCCCTTTCGTGCCCTTCGATTCTTATAACTACCATCTGGTTTCTGTACAAATTGTAAATAGCCTTTAGCTCCCTGTGTTTTACCCCTGCCACCTTCAGAATTTGAAAGAGTATTCCAGTCAACATTGTCAAAAGCTTTCTGTAAGTCTACAAATGCTAGAAACGTAGGTTTGCCTTTCCTTAATCTTCCTTCTAAGATAAGCTGTAAGTTCAGTATTGCCTCACGTGTTCCAGTATTTCTACGGAATCCAAACTGATCTTCCCCGAGGTCGGCTTCTACTAGTTTTTCCATTCGTCTATAAAGAATTCACGTTAGTATTTTGCAGCTGTGACTTATTAAACTGATAGTTTGGTAATTTTTACATTTGTCAACACCTGCTTTCTTTGGGATTGGAATTATTATATTCTTCTTGAGGTCTGAGGGTATTTCGCCTGTCTCATACATCTTGCTCACCAGATGGTAGAGTTTTGCCAGGACTGGCTCTCCCAAGGCTGTCAGTAGTTCCAATGGAATGTTGTCTACTCCGGGGGCCATGTTTCGACTCAATTCTTTCCGTGCTCTGTCAAACTCTTCACGCAGTATTGTATCTCCCATTTCATCTTCATCTACATCCTCTTTCATTTCCATAATATTGTCCTCAAGTACATCGCCTTTGTATAGACCCTCTATATACTCCTTCCACCTTTCTGCTTTCCCTTCTTTGCTTAGAACTGGGTTGCCATCTGAGCTCTTGATATGCATACAAGTGGCTCTCCTTTCTCCAATGGTCTCTTTAATTTTCCTGTAGGCAGTATCTATCTTTCCCCTAGTGAGATAAGCCTCTACATCCTTACATTTGTCCTCTAGCCATCCCTGCTTAGCCATGTAGCACTTCCTGCCGATCTCATTTTTGAAACGTTTGTATTCCTTTTGGCCTGCTTCATTTAGGGCATTTTTATATTTTCTCCTTTCATCAATTAAATTCAATATTTCTTCTGTTACCCAAGGATTTCTACTAGCCCTCGTCTTTTCACCTACTTGATCCTCTGCTGCCTTCACTACTTCATCCCTCAAAGCTACCCATTCATCTTCTATTGTATTTCTTTCCTCCATTCCTGTCAATTGCTCCCTTATGCTCTCCTTGAAACTCTGTACAACCTCTGGTTCTTTTAGTTTATCCAGGTCCCATCTCCTTAAATTCCCACCTTTTTGCAGTTTCTTCAGTTTTAATCTACAGTTCATAACCAATAGATTGCGGTCAGAGTCCACATCTGCCCCTGGAAATGTCTTACAATTTAAAACCTGGTTCCTAAATCTCTGTCGTACCATTATATAATCTATCTGAAACCTGTCAGTATCTCCAGGCTTCTTCCATGTATACAGCCTTCTTTTATGATTCTTGAACCAAGTGTTAGCTATGATTAAGTTATGCTCTGTGCAAAATTCTACCAGGCGGCTTCCTCTTTCATTTCTTTGCCCCAGTCCGTATTCACCTACTACATTTCCTTCTCTCCCTTTTCCTACTACCAAATTCCAGTCACCCATGACTATTAAATTTTCGTCACCCTTCACTATCTGAATAATTTCTTTTATTTGATCATACATTTCTTCGTCATCTGCAGAGCTAGTTGGCATATAAACTTGTACTACTGTAGTAGGTGTGGGCTTCGTATCTATCTTGGCCACAATAATGCGTTCACTATGTTGTTTGTAGTAGCTTACCCGCATTCCCATTTTCCTATTCATTATTAGACCTACTCCTGCATTACCCCTATTGGATTTTGTGTTTATAACCCTGTAGTCACCTGACCAGAAGTCTTGTTCCTCCTGCCACCGAACTTCACTAATTCCCACTATATCTAACTTTAACCTATGCATTTCCCTTTTCAAATTTTATAACCTACCTGCCCGATTAAGGGATCTGACATTCCACGCTCCGATCCGTAGAACACCAGTTTTCTTTCTCCTGATAACGAGATCCTCTTGAGTAGTCCCCGCCCGGAGATCCGAATGGGGGACTATTTTACCTCCGGAATATTTTACTCAAGAGGACGCCATCATCATTTAATCATACAGTAAAGCTACATGCCCTCGGGAAAAATTACGGCTGTAGTTTCCCCCTTGCTTTCAGCCATTCGCAGTACCAGCACAGCAAGGCTGTTTTGGTTATTGTTACAAGGCCAGATCAGTCAATCGTCCAGACTGTTGCTCCTGCAACTACTGGAAAGGCTGCTGCCCCTCTTCAGGAACCACACGTTTGTCTGGCCTCTCAACAGATACCCCTCCATTGTGGTTGCACCTACGGTATGGCTATCTGTATCGCTGAGGCATGCAAGCCTCCCCATCAACGGCAAGGTCCATGGTTCATTGGGGGGGGGGGGGGCGGGGGGGGGGGTGTAACAAACGAAAAAAGTTCAGGTTTGATGGCGTCAGTATGTTGGGTGTAAACAATAATTGTTTACAATTTAACACAGTAGTGAATGGAAGTAGAGAGGCCAGTTTGGTGTGGGACACTTTGGGTCCTTCAAGTCAGGAAACTACCACAAATGGACGTACAAAAAAGTTAGAGCACATGCATGGAGTATATGATTTTCAGTATTCTCCTACTATGTGCTTGCAAAAAAACTATTGGTTCTAGAGAAGAAATGAATAGAACCTTTTCTGTAGAAAATTTAATCTAATTTAATTTTTGTACTGGGATACGTTTTGGCTAGAGGCTGCAATTTTTGAGTTATTCCAGAAAAACTTACAAAAGTGGCCTACAAACACATTTCCACCTTCCTCTCTTAATCTCCCCCCTCCCCATTTATTTATTTATTTTTTCCCCGGCAGCTGACAGCCAAATTGTCAACCTTCCAATGTAACCTAAACCTTGTGCTACACTACAGATTAATCTGTCACCTCAACCAAGATTTGACGGGCGTTACAGTATCACACTTTACAAAACATTAATTATGTGTCATTTATATATGACGTTTCATCTGGATGGTCTTACATAAATGTGACTTGTTGTTTCCATCATTGTTGCTATGATATTCAATCTGAAGACTACTTACTGTATTCATCTCTTGGTCACCCTCTATAATTTTTACTACCTACACTTCCCTCCAGTACTTAATTGGCAATTCCTTGATGTCCCAGATGTGTCCTATGAACCGATCCTTTCTTCTAGTCAGGGTGTGCCACAAATTTCTTGGCTCCCCAATTCTATTCAGTACTTCCTGATTATTTACAAGATCTACCCATCTAATCTTCAGCATTGTTCTGTAGCACCATATTCCAAAAGCTTCGATTTTCTTTTCGTCAAACCGTTTATTTTCCATATTTCATTTTCATACCTGCCTGCAATCCACTATCTATATTCAATGTTAATAATTTCTCCTCTTCAGAAACTCTTTTCTTGCCATCACCAGTGTAAAATGCTACATAATGAACAAATGGGTATAGTAGATCATACTTTTAGTAGGTACTACTAAAAAATCCAAAATTGTGATTTCGATTTTTCATGAATTTTCCAATATGGTTTTCAAGTTCATAAACACAATGGAAAGCTTCAACTTGTACATCTACAGGAGAAATAACAATATTATGAGAAGGAAAGTTGCTACTCACCATGTAGCGGAGGTCGCAGATAGGCACAACAAAAAGACTTCCATAATTAAAGCTTTCGGCCATTGGCCTTTGTCAACTAGAGACTTCCGTGCATGCATTCGCATATATAAGTGTGTGTTGTTGACAAAGGCCGATGGCTGAAAGCTTTAATTGTGAAAGTCTGGGAACACTTTCAATTATTTATTGTACAAGAACTAAACATTGTACAGATGTCATACATATTGCATTTTGAAGAGAAACTCTGAAAGTGGTGGTTTATATAAACAAAGATGCTGTAACTTACCGAATGAGAAAGCACTGGTGCATGGCATTGTCGTCCGCAGCTTATGGTCGTGCGGTAGAATTCTCGCTTCCCGCGCCCGGGTTCGATTCCCGGCGGGGTCCGGGATTTTCTCTGCCTCGTGATGACTGGTTGTTGTGTGATGTCCTTAGGTTAGTTAGGTTTAAGTAGTTCTAAGTTCTAGGGGACTGATGACCATAGATGTTAAGTCCCATAGTGCTCAGAGCCATGGCATTGTCGACTGTGGCAGTTGATTTCCATATTTTCTGTGCTATGTCATGTGGTAGAGGTGGTACATACACCATGTGTCCCCACAGAAAAGTCGCACGGAGTAAGATCTGGTGTTTGGGGAGGCCATTTCATGAAACAGCTACCACCTTCTGTAGCATGGCCGATCCATTGATGCGGCAGTTCCGTGTTCAGGTACCCACGAACTTCACGATGAAAATGGGGTGGAGCCCCATCCTGCTGAAAGATGAACAGAGAGTCTGATTGCATTTGAGGCATCAGCCATTGTTTCAACATGTCCAAGTAGCAATATCCAGTGACAGTGCTCTCAGTGAAGTGCTCACACACCTGAACTCACCATGTTTGCAACTAGCACTCCTTGCTGTTTCTCTTCAAAATGATGTATGTATGATATCTGTACAGTATTTGGTTCTTGTGTAATAAATAATTGAAATTGTTCCCGGACTTTATGCCCACCCTGTCCATCCTGGATTTTCCATTGTTTGATACAATAGAAATAATTTTTTTATTGTCGTCACTGTCACTTCCTGTACTGTCACATTTTTCCTGTATGGATCAGTCAATCATATCTTCAACAGATAAATTTTCCTAAATTGACAACATTATTGTCAACATGTAGAAAATCTTGCGCTGGATGCTGCAGGTTTTCTCACACTGAAGCAAGTATAATTTCAGTGTCGTCATCATTACTCAGATCTGGTATATCATATTCATTTCCTTTGTCTGCTTGAATGAATTTCACTTTTCGAAAGCAGTTGGTGATGGTAGAGTTCTTAAACTCTGTCCATGCCTTGGCAGTGTACTGCGAAGCATCTAAACCAGTTCTTTAAAGGGGACTGTCTTTTTTCCAGCTTCCGTCAAACTTAATGCTTCATTTACAGTGATTTTTCTGTAAAAAGTGTTGAAGGCATGGGTAAGCCCCAAAGCCAAGTGCTGAAATTTGCTTGTGCAGTTTGGTGGAAGTAACACTTAACTACTCACTGTTCGAATTTTTTTTAAGTGCTGCGTAAAAGGAGTATTTTCCTTTCATAGGTTCCCGTTCTTGCATCAAGGCTATGGAGTTACTTCTTGGATCGCTTCTCACTTCATTATTACTACTGCAGTTCAATTTGTGGACAACATTTTTATATTTTTAAAGCTGTATACAGATATAATTTTATTTGCCAATCATGAATGGTTTGGTTTTTCTCAGAAATCAGCAGCATTTTTGCTTGGAAATATTGTAAAGCTATATTTACAGTGTTTTCTTTTCCTTCTGTGACAATTTTTGTGGTTTTTTTTTTTTTTTTTTTTTAAGGATGCTGGAAGAGAGATCAGTCATCCTTGTGGAAAATGTCCTTGGTTTATAATGCTTCATGAGTTTTTGTTATGTATCACTCTATCATTCACTAACAGTTTTTATTTTCACACAGTTTGCTTTAGCCACGAAAGTTTTGCACACCATATTATACCACTCCTTGAACCTATCAATCCACCCATTTTGCACTTTCCATAGTAGTCTTTGTTTTTGATGATGGTTTTCAGTATAGGCACAGGTGTTTCTAAACCCTCAGCTAATTCAGCACGTGTTCCATGGTGGATTTCAACTCTCCCAAAAATTTTTACTCTCTCTTCCATGGAAAAAGTTTTCTCATCTCTTCTTATAACACTTTCCATGGTAAAACTGACACAGAAAACACTAAACTTTTACTTGAAAGAAGCAGCTAACAAAACACAACACATAGTCCACTTATGCAAGGCTGCGAACAATGCTACATGGTACACTTAACTCTTAGCACAGTGGTTGGCGGGAGTCACCTTGTCCATTGAAATTAACTCACCTCAGTTGGTGATGATAACTTTGTCAGTGCAGACAACATAGTGAACCTTAGCTGGCAGGTGAGACTGTGTTCAATGTGTTCACTAACTAAACAAAACTGTATTATGAATTACAAATAGTGAGAACTGGATGTCACCTGCACGTGATCGTAGTGCGAGAGTGAAGTTAACACTGAAGTAATATGGTTACAATAATGTCCGCATACTAAGTTTTGTATGGCATACAGTGTTGAAAGTTAAGGTTAGTAATGACAAGAAACAATTGAATGTTTGTGTAAAGTCTCATCTTCTTCCGAATTCTACTGAAATAAAAGATTCGGAGAAGAGCTTCTGTAAGGTTTGGAAGGTATGAGACGAGGTACTGTCAGAATGGAAGCTGTGAGGACGGGTCATGAGTCATGCTTGGGTGGCTCAGTTGGTAGAGCACTTGCCCGCGAAAGGCAAAGGTCTCAAGTTCGAGTCTCGGTCTGGTACACAGTTTTAATCTGCCAGGAAGTTTCATATCAGCGCACACTCCGCTGCAACGTGAAAATCTCATTCTGGTTCTATTGAAATAGTTAATCTCATCAGCTTCCAAGCCAAGTAGATCTTGACCACAGCAAGAGAAAAAAAACCTACTGTCCTGAAGTGTTCCAGCTTTCACCGGTTCAGCTATGCTGAGTAGAGTACCCAGCCAATGCCATGCCAGCATCATGTCATATCAATTACAACATTTTTTTTATCACGAACTTTGCATAATAAAGTGTAAATTGCAATATAATTATATATATGTTGACACAATGTAGGAAATTTAACAGAAACAACAACAAAAAAAACATTGTAAATGGGGAAAATTTTAATTCTGGGAATGTAAACGTGGAGTTACACTGTAAAAGTGACTTGTAACATAACTTCATGAGACTTCCCAATACTGATGAAATATTCCGCAAAAATTTTCAGTAAATCCAGTTCAGTAATTATGACAGAAGGTTGCTACTTAAGAGGTATATCAAGAATGTTCAGTCATAATTGAGCATCTATGTTCGTAGTCTATGGAATGAAAATGTTGATGTCGGACTTAAGCAAATTAAAATTGAAACCAGGTGCAGACCACCCATTAGAACCTCCAACATACTGAACAAGTTTAAAATATTTTGATATCTCCATATGCGGATGAACTTGGGAATCCAGGTAACACATTTGGGGTTGTGGATAGTACTCCTCTTATCCACTCAGACGTTACCCGTATTTAGTTAAAACAGTGTAAAAGTGTATCGGATACTCATTTATCCATATATATTGTGTTGCAGTAGTGTAAGAAGTAGTGTTACAATAATTTTCCAAAAATGGTAAAGATAAATATTTTATGGTAATTATTTTTGTTGCAATATTTTACTAAACAAATTAGTTGTAACGCGTTTCTCAAACTTACTCCAAGATTATTTTCAATTATAAACACATTTTGGTTTTTAAAAATGAGTTAATTATGCATATATTCTTCTGGCACTGACACTTCTAATTTTAATTTTTATGTGATGGTAATGTATAGAGTATTTTAAGTAATGATTGATTTCATACAAGACTACACCAAACCAAATCGCAACTGGACAATTTTGCTGTGTAGGAAGAAATTTTGCCAATTTTTCTCTGGAATGGTACTTGATTTTAATCTCACTGTGTTTTGACTTGTTTGAATGGAGCACGTCTCATTCTCATCTGATACAGTACTATAAAGCCCAGACCTATAATTCATTGCATTAACATCTTAACTATTCAGGAGTTGGCAAGCAACTGGTAGTTGATGGCCGATTGTTGGAAGCATAGCTTTACGTAAATAGCTCTTTCAGAATTGACTAAATAATTTAGTTTCAAGACCATTTATACATGATGTCTATATAGTTAACGTAGGTTGAAGAGTGCTTAATGCAATAGAAATGTTTCCACATTTGCGATCACAGACTCATATTTCCACAAAGAAAAGAAAGAGAAGCTCAAGACACCAAGAAGATAATTTGTACTTGACTAGTTGGAAGTTCTTATCTAAAAAGAGAGAATGAAAAATCATTTCTAAAGGTAAGTGTCTGAACCTTTACAAACTTGTTAAGTGCTCAATATCATTGCTAGCACTGTCCTCACCTATTTAGTGTATTGCATATATAATGATGCATTTTGTAGATGTTACACACACCAATTATAGGGTAAGGTAATGAGTTTAACTATCAGATTTTTAACTTTTCACTGTTGTAATTTGTATGTTTTAGTTAAAATTAATGTGCCCTTCCTGTAATGCAATATCAGTATTTAAAAAAACCTCAGATTTGATGCATAAACGTACATTCTCTTTGAAATTGCAGATATTTTATTGCACGAAGAATACACTATAATGGAACAAAACATATTGATTATACATTCCATTCATCAGAATGACAGTGAAACACATCATGCCAACTTACATTCTGTTCCTGTTTTCACGTGCATCTGTATATTTATGCCTGCCCCCCCCCCCCCCCCCCCCCCCCACTCTCTCTCTCTCTCTCTCTCTCTCTCTCTCTCTCTCTCTCTCTCTCTCACACACACACACACACACACACACACACACACACACACACACACACACACACACACACAACCTTTTTCAGTACTGTTTCCAGTTATGGGGATAAAATTGTGCCATTCCTCCACCCCCTTTCAACTTAGCATTTCTTCATAATATACAAACAATTACGAAGAGTAAATTGCTACTAACCGCATAATTTACCATTTGCTGAAATATGATGCACAAATTATACTGGTTATAATAGTAAATTTGGTTTTCAATTTACTAAATCCACATAACTGAAGTTTTTGTAACCATTCCATCACAGCAACATATAGTGAACCAAGGGATAAATAGTTGTCCTTTGTGATTGTCGTGTGGTTTGTTCTTGAATGTGTAGACTAATTTGCTTTGTGCTTGTAGGGGGGACAGTGCTGCACTATTTGAGTTTTTGTGTTAAAAGTAATGCATAGAGTAAAACTTCTGCTGTGTTGTGTTTTTTGATTTTTATAGGACCTTGCTCCAGCCTGTGAGTCTTGTGTGCTATAAGAAAAAGTATAATTACATGCCTGCTACATACTTGCTGCATTAATTATGACATCACGTAAATTCATTAAGCAGAGGTTTTACTCTATCTTAGCTGTTTATTAATTGATGACAAGTATATTCATCCGAATTATTTTTCAGTTAAAATGGAGAACGATGCTGACAGACAGGAATATGAATCATCCCTTCCTGATGATGAAAATGACTTGATCACATTGTCTCCATCATCGAGTACAGCTGAAAACTGCTCACTATGAAGAAAATAATTCAGAAATTAACAGTAGAAACCCTAACTATGAGAATGGAATGTTACTTAGAGATGAAAATACAGATGAAGTGTTAGGAGCTGGTAGTAAATACCACCCATACTCTAAATTTCATTCAGTACCTATTTTTGCATTTGATAGCTATGATGTTTCAGGAACAGATAACATTGAGTTTTCAGGTAATGTTAGACGAAATGTACAAGACTCCTTGGAAGAGGATGGGGATAATTCAGGAATGGGCTCAACGCGGCAGTATTGTATACGGGAAGCAGAAAATGTGTACCGCTGCAAAATTTGTAATAAAACATATACACACATCAGCAACTTTTGTAGACACTACCTGACTACCCATAAAACAAACAAAAGCAGTATTTTGTATGTCCACTATGCAGTAAAGAATTCACTCGCAGAGATAACATGATGACACATCTTAAAGGTGTACATAGGCTTTCATGAAGGCTTGTAACGTCTCGCTCCTTAGCTCAATGGTGAAGGTTGTACATTTGGTAGTAATCTATGTTCTTGCCCACTTATAATGTTCTGTAATATGTTTCTAGTTGAATTATCTTTGCTCTAGTATTTTGTTGGAAGCAGTTCACTGTATCCTGTGTAACAATTTCTGTGCATAGTAAAGCAATGAAAGAGGGGATGTTTTGCTGGTGAGTCCTTCTGAGCTGTTATTTTTGTAAGGCTTAGCAAAGTTCTCAAAACGTACTCTCTCAGTGAGAGAGTTAGGGGGGGGGGGGGGGGGGGAGATCATTTTCTGAATTATTGTATGGGAGCAGCCATATCATTAGAATATCATTGTAATATATTAAAAACAAAGATTCCAAGTGGAAAAGCGCCGGTAGACAGGCACAATAAATACCAAAAACACACACAAACACAGAATTTCTAGCTTTCGCAAACCGATGGTTGCTTCTTCCCTCTTTCCTGAAGAAGCAACCTTCGGTTGTGAAAGCTAGAAATTCTGTGTGTGTGTTTTATTTATTGTGCCTGTCTACCGGCACTTTCCCGCTTGGTAAGTCTTGGAATCTTTGTTTTTAATATATTTTTCCCATGTGGAAGTTTTCTTTCTATTTTATTTACATCGAATATCATTGTAATGTTTATTGTGGTAGCATAAATTCCAGGATGGAAACAAAAAGCAGAAATGAGAAATGGCAAACCATTCACCTATAGCCGATTGATGGAAATCTATTGACCTGTCAGATACACGGTGTAAACTATATCCGTCTCAGATGTCTTCGGTTTCAACAGGTCATTAATCAGAAATATACTTCCTTTTGAAAATTTTACACAGAACAACAAAATTTAAAAATATTACAAGCTCGAATACGACTTTTAGAGATTTCATGCATGTATAGTATGTGTGTTATTTATGGAAAAGGTTTCAAAGAAGGAGAAAAATTTTGGAAAATCTGACATTCAATTAGTCATCAATCATGTCCAATGTTGAATTTAGACACTAATATCACTGCTGTCTGATCTAGTGTCATTATTATTATTATATTATTATTATTATTATTATTATTATTATTATTATTATTTCTACCTTCAGATTGTTAACATCACAGCTGATACCAGTCTCCAATGAGATTGCTTTGAATCACTCACTTGTTGCAGAAACTATCACAACTATCCTCAGTAGTCATTACCTGTTCAAATAAGATTTTCCCAATATGTTGCACAATCCCTACTACACAACAATTTATTCTTCACTTTCTTGTCTCTCATATTGACAACAATTACTAACTTCAGTAAGATAACTACTTTACTTGTCGTAATTCGCATTTTGGCATGATGCCTGAATTTACAGCTTCCTGTTGGTGTCCACCACCTGGCATAGTGACCAGATTTCTGGAATGTTAGTAACTTCCATATTAATCATGTGATAGCATTCCAGTCCACACAATTCTTCTTCTGCTCCTTGTTCTTGCCCATATTTTTGACTACATTTCAATCGGTCTTTATTCATAGTCCTTTTTTTAATAATTTGCAGCTTGCATTATTTCAGCACCTTATTTCCTCAGCCCAAACAAACAAAATGTAAATTACTGAGCTGTCAAGTGGGTACCTCATAATTTTTCTTCTTCTTCTTCCAAAGTCTATTTTTATGATTACTAGTTGCTTTGAGTAACTCCACAAAACAGCATTGAAGTAGGCTTCATTTTCTCTTTCCAGACATGATAATCAGCTTTTAAATTCATAGTAATACACCATGCAACAGTACATAACTGGGTGAAGTTTAAATTAAATGAACAAGTTGCAGTAGGACATAGTTCATACTCAACAAATGTTCATTTGGAAATTCACTCAAGTGACTTATAAGACGCTATCATGCAAGTTTACTTGAAACTTGATACTGATTGTATAACGTTTGTATTCTGTGTTACCTTGAAACAGTGATGATACTTCTATTTTATGTGGTGGAATTTTGTGTGTGCACTTTTCACCTCCAGCAGTTAGCAAAGCCCACAAAGAACTCTCTGGGAATTTAAAATTTGTGATAAAAATATTTCATAAACTACAGCAACATGTTATTTTAGTAAAAGTATACATTTTTGGAAACAGAATATCTGGACTATAAAGCAATATCACTGAATTTTTGAAAAGATTATATTTTAAGATTCAGACCACCTAAAATTCTTGCAATGACAATAATTTTGAATGGTTATAACTTTGTAATTACACTGTTTTCAGGAAAGACAAAACGCCTGTAAATGTAAATTTTAGAAGATTGCAAATTGAGTAAGTGTTTTGGAGATTTCATATATGCATAGTATGTATATTGAGGGTAGCAACTCACTTAATAGTAGAGGTGTCGAGTCATCAACAGGGATATAAAAGAGACTGAGAACTTTGCTAACTTTCAGACTCTTCTAGCTAGAGTATGTCACCTCCCCCCCCCCCCCCCCCCCCCCCACCCCCACCCTCACCTTTTACTGTATGATTATATTTTGTGACAGCTGGTTGTGTGTGTGTTGTGTTTTCATTTTCAGCTTTATTTATGCATTTGGTAACAATTAAACACCTCCACTGTTCGGTGAGTTGTTACATTCACTACAAATTATTTGCATTCTACCAGAATTTTCAGTTAGTATAAAAAATGTATTAAGCATGGAAAATAGGTCAGAAAAGCAAAAAGTAATAGCCACATTAGAAATGGTAATATAGCAAGTGGAGGTGTTCCATCTTACTATGTTTCTCGTGTGGTTAATAACACCTGCACCTTTCATGTGTATGCACCACACATCATCCAATCATAGGTTGAGGGATTAATTGCCTCATTTTTGTTTGTTATGTTCATTTTGGTTTCCAGTGTTGCAGTCTGCTAATATTGTATTAAGAGTATTTCCTCAACACGCGATCTAGTGTTTTGAGTTACGCCCAAATAAAAAAAAAAAGTAGCACTGCATAAGATGTGAGCTGATGACACTTCTTATAAGATGGATCAGTTTTTTTACCTGGTCTATTATAGTGAAAGTCTGTAGCTCATACATAATTCCAGATACACTGTTAGGTATTAGGTGCGTATCTGAAAATTAGCTTCAGTTTTATCCTTCGTTGTGGACGTGGATATGGCAGTAATGAAAAGTAATAAAAATTTCGAAGATTATTTTGATCTCATGTGATTAGCTATGGACAGGTTACACACATTCCCAATAATTTGTTTTGCTGTAACTTTTCATTGGGAGAAATTATCAATGAACATCATTTCAATGCTACCCTGTGCATTCTCTTCTTTTCTTCAAAATGTTCAGTATTCTTCTACTTGAATGGGTAGTAATTTGGACTATTTAAAAATACTACCAATTTTTGACAGTCAGTTGTGTAACTGTTAGACTTTCCTATTCAGCTATAAATTGAGTTGTTATTTAGTCCTTCCATGTTTTATATTCCTCCCCAGGCTTTCCATTACGATCTCTCTTTTTATTTTGCTTTGCTTTGCATTAGAAGTCCATATACTTCAAAAAATATAAATCATTGCAGTCCAAAGATTCAAATACCATATTTGTCTCACTTGAAACATGTAATTTACTCTAACCATGACATTTCGGCTTATAAAAAATGAAATATGTTACTTCTCTGCATATTCTTGGCACGCCATGACTAGAACAACAAAAAGAAACCCAGTAGCTGCATAATGACAAGGAAATATTATTTGTAATTTTTTTTATTTTTTAAATTGTGAAAAATGTTAGGTTGTGATATTAGAACCAAAGGTTATATATTAACAAACACTATGGCACCACATTATTTGTGTACTTAACTATTGATTGAAAGCTGACTGCAAATGCTATGCCAATCCAAACATTGTTTATTTTTTGTCTTCAATCTGTGACACTCAGTGAG
Organism: Schistocerca gregaria; assembly: GCF_023897955.1. NCBI lineage: Eukaryota > Metazoa > Arthropoda > Insecta > Orthoptera > Acrididae > Schistocerca > Schistocerca gregaria. Next base: position 1,004,490,027 of record NC_064921.1, read on the forward strand.
TCATAATTTTTTGTCGTTTTTGAATATAATTCATTACTGTATTTGTTTAGGTTGTGAATGCTTTTATGTATTGTTTACTTTGTTTCACATGTTTGATTTGGGGCAATTTAAACATTTATTCGTGTCGCTTAATACATATCTTTTGTCTGTGATAGCTATATTCATTATTATTAGGAAGATGTTGGAATTTTATCTTTAGTTAGGTGGTTACATTTTTGGTTGTACTTGTTACATTTTTATTTATTTATTTATTTATTTATTGCTAATAGAACATGATTCTGCCAATATTAATTAGGCAGAAATGTGAGATGCACAATGACCTGTTCCATTATTGAAAGCACTGTATAATGTTATAATATTTCTACATTCATGTGTGTGATAAATAATTGTTATGAGCAGGTTAAAAGAATCTGCACATCATTTACAGTGCAGTACTCTTTTGAACAGAAGCCATATAAATTTCTAGTGGTCACTTATATCTGTGACATGTTTGTAAAACTTAGGGCTGTGAATTGTGATTGTTAGTCTTATTACCCTCTTTTCATGGGTAAATTAATGACAGCTTTATTGTAAGAGTTAGATGAATGTAAAAAATAGTTAGCAACTTTTTTGTTGTTGGCACTTATTTTTAAACTGATATTTTGCTCTCTACAAGGTTATAGAAATTCTCAAAGTGCCTTAATTATAATGAACATTAAAGTGTCATTTAAAAGCTGTAATTGAAATTATGTTTTAAGTTAGATACGGTCACTGTCTTTCATGTGCCACATATTAGAAATCAGTGATTTTTGAGATATTTTTCTTTGTTTTTGTAAATTTTAGTGAGTGGTGATAGATTACTTTTAAACACTTTAAAAGTATAAAATTATAATTTAAAACACACGTATTGTAATTTGTCATTTTGGGTGTATTATCCTTAAATCATACGGAATGTTCCTGTTTTGATTGTTATTGTTGATTTCAAATAATAACTGTGCCAAATATGTACCTGTCGGACTTTCATTTGGTTGAAAATAAAGAGTTTATGAATTTTACCAAGTTTTATTATTACTTTTATCATCAGTGACCATTGAAAATGTAGCAGAGAACTTTCAGAAATAGGTCACATATGCAGTGAATAATATGTTCATATAGGCAAGAACTTCATCTGTCTGTTGGCCAATAAAGTTGAATAAATGTTTTTATTCATTTGTTACTAGTGGGAAAGTGTAATGGTGGTGTTTAATCACATCACATCACAAGCACTAGTTCTTACACCCTTGCTTGCTCTCACGTGTGTGTGTGGGGGGGGGGGGGGGGGGTGTGCAACATTTTAATTTTAGGTAGTTTTATGCATATACATATTCAGTCCTCCTTTCACGTGTTACTGTGTGCTGTGTTTTGTGGTGATGTGTATAATCACTTTATTTTATTAAGATACAGAGCAGCAACCTGCACCTGATGTTATTCTCTTGTTTATTTTACTTGCGCTTTTTCTCTTGTGTAAAATATGTTTCATACTAAGGTGGGATTAAGGACTTCATGTTTGCGAATAAGAGAGAGATGATTAATGGTAGCTTTTAGTAAGTGAATTTTTGTTAACATGTTACCGGTTAGTTCATCAGGCTTAACTGTGTCTTACATTGTAATGACAGGGAACATTGTGTTAACTGATAGGGGGCATAGGCATAATGTTGAAGAGAGGGAACACACACCCACTATGTGATCAAAAGTATCCTGACACCTAGTTGAAAATCGGTAGTGCTAGAATTCAGTATGATGTCAGCCTTGATGACAGCTTTCACTCTCACAGGCATATGTTCAGTCAGTCATTCTTGATGGAGTGCTGCACTGAGGAGAGGTATCAATGTTGGTCAGTGAAGCCTGGCATGAAGTCGGTGTTCCAAAACATCCCAAAGGCGTTGTATAGGATTCAGGTCAGGACTCTGTGCAGGCCTCTCCATTACAGAGATGTCATTGTTTTGTAACCACTCCTCCACAGGCTGTGCATTATGAACGGGTGCTCAATCGTGTTGAAAGATGCTGTCGCCATCCACAATTTGCACTTAAATAGTGGGAAGCAAACACATTGTTTTTCCACTGTCCAATTGTCTAATGTGTACGTTCCTTACACCAAACGAGGCATCGTTTGGCATTTTCCAGCATGTTGTGTGGCATATGACCAGCCACTTGACCATGAAATAAAAGTTTTCTCACCTCCCACCTAACTGTAATAGTTCTTGCAGTGGATCGTGATGCACTCTGGAATTCCTGTGTGATGGTCTGGATAGATGTCTGCCTATTATGCGTTATGACTCTCTTCAACTGTTGGCCAACTCTGTCAGTCAACAGACAAGGTCAGCCTGTTCGATTTTGTGCTGTATGTGTCTTTTCACATTTGCACTTGAGTATCACATAGGAAACAGTGGACCTAGGGATGTTGAGGAGTGTGGAAATCTCGTGTACAGATGTATGACACAAATGACACCTAATCACCTGACCACTTTCGAAGTCCATGAGTTCCGCAGAGTGCCCCATTCTGCTCCCTCACGATGTCTGATGACTACTGAGGTCACTAATATGGAGTATCTGGCAGTAGGTAGCAGCACAATGCACCTAATATGAAAAATGTAAGTTTTTGGGGGTGTCCAGATACGTTTGATCACATAGTACAGTTCTTCAGTGATCATCCAAAGTTACTGTGACCTTCTGTTTGTCATGTATGCATATGTAGATCATCGCCCAGAATTCCTAGCCATAGTGAAATGATTGATTCCTCAATGAAGTGAACATAAAGTATCACTCAGTCAGTCTCCTGTGTCTGTAAACTGAATTGAAATACAACTGGGAGATAATCGATTCAGACTTCTCACTGGGAACAAGTATACAAAATCATTAAGTATAATACTCTCTAATTCTCCCTCTCTCTCTTTTCTACTCCCTACAACTCTCTTTTCTGTTTATCATTAATATTGTGCCACAATCTGAATAGTAGAGTGAGATCTACAAATACAGTTCAGGGCATTTCAAAATGAACATTCTGGTTTTAAGGCGTTGTAGCATTTATTATGTTCAACTTACAGTTGTAAATAATACTCCAAATGAAAGAGCAACTCAAACAGTTTTGTGTGTATACCTGGGTGCAATGGAGACCGTTTGGAATGACAAAGAGTGACTGAAAAACATGTTAAACGATTGCAAGTTTTTCGCTCTTAGCTCCAAGAAATACCCCCTCCGAAAGTTTATGGGCCTTTCTTTTTCAGTGAATCAACTGTAACTGATGTTTCTTATCTTGATGTGCTACAGCTATGGCCCATCCCTGAATGGGTAGAAGCTGAACAACATATCTTTATTTGGGAGCAAGATGGTGCGCTGCCTCACTGGCATAACTCAGTACACGACTGAATAAACGGCATTGTATCCGACCAGTGGATTGGGCACAAGCGGCCGGTTGACACAGCGTTTTGTGCGTGACCTCCATGTTCACACATAATCTGACGTGATCATGTGTATGAGCCTCCGATATCAGCTGATTTATCTGACTTTAGAAACTGTTATTAACACTGTTACTCTTGTCACATTGATCAAAGTTTCGGAACAACTCACCTATCGACCCGATGTGTGATCAGTGTTTACATTGAATAATTGTGAGAGAAACTGTTTGTGGTTCTCTTTCATTTGATGTGTTATTTATAGTAGTAAGGTAATGCAATATGTACTACAAAGCCTTAAAACCCCTATATTCATTTTGAAACACCCTATATTTGGACGAAAAGTGCTTTCATTGCCCTCTTCATAACATATGGGACAGCAGCAAGTGAATTACACTTCTGAAAACTCTTTGAGCAGACTAATACAGTCAAACAACTTTAATAGTTACTGCATCATTGATAATTTAATAGGCTGTAGTGATTGTGTGTAATTTAAAGACACACACAGCTGTAATAGTCAGTATATTAAGAGATCTTAACTGTGTATTATTCATTTGACTGGTTTTATTGAAGCCAATGCGGTTTCCTTAGCATAGTTTGTTGCTGTTGCTGTTATGGTCTCCAGCCCGAAGACAATTCTCCATGCTACTCTATCCTGTGCAGGCCCCTTCATCTCCAAGTAACTAGTGCAACCTACATCCTTCTGAAACAGCGTACTGTATTCATCTCTTGTTCTCCTGCTGTGATTTTTACCCCCCACACTCTTCTCTCCAGTACTAAATTGGTAGTCCCTTGACTCCCGAGTAATGTCCTGTCAACTAACCCCTTCTTGTAGTCAGGTTTTGCTACAAATTTCATGGCTCCCCAATTTTATTCAGTACTTCCTCGTTAATTACTTGATCTACCCATGTAATCTTCCACATTCTTCTGTAGCATCGCATTTCAAATGCTTCAGTTCAATTGTTTAAATTGTTTATCATCCATGTTTCATTTCCATACCTGGCTACACTCCATACAAATACTTTCAGAAAAGACTTCCTAGCACTTAAAACTATGCTGGATGTTAACAAATTTCAGTTCTTGGTATTGCCAGTATACATTTTATATCCTCTCTACTTCAGCCATCATCAATTATTTTGCTGCCCAAATATCAAAACTCATCCACTTCTTTTAGTGTCTCATTTCCTAATCTAATTCCTTCAGCATCACCTGACTTAATTCAACTATGTTGCATTATCTTTGTTTTGCTTTTGTTGATGTTCGTCTTATATCCACCTTTTAAGACCTTATCCATTATGTTCAACTGCTCTTCAAAGTCCTTTGCTGTCGTTGAAAGAAATACAGTGTCATCAACAAATCTCAGAGGTTTTATTTCTTCTCCCTGGACTTAAATAATTCTTACTCCAGATTTTTCTTTCGTTTTCCTTACTACTGCCCTTTCATGCCCCCCAACACTTTATTACTGCAGTCTGGTTACTGTACAAGTTGTAAGTAGCCTTTTGCTCCCTTACTTTACACTACTACCCTCAGAATTTCAAAGAGAGTATTCTGATCAACACTGTCAAAAATTTTCTGAATCTACAAGTGCTCTAAATGTAGGTTTGCCTTTTCTTAATCTGTCTTCTATGGAAAGTTGTAGGGTCAGTATTATCTCGTGTGTTCCTACAATTCTCTCGAATCCAAACTGATATTCCTTGAGGTCAGCGTTTTTCCATTCTTTTGTAAAGAATTCCTGTTCGTACTTTGCAACGATGACATATTAAACTAATAGTGCGGTAATGTTCATGCCTGTCAGCAGCATCTTTCTTTGGAATTATTTTATTATTATTGAAATCTGAGGGTATTTTGCCTGTTTCATACATGCTCACCAGTTGGAAGAGCTTTATTGATGCTGGGTCTCCCATTGCTATCATTAGCTCTAAGGGACTGTTGTCTACTCCCAGGGCCGTGTTTCGATGTAGGTGTTTATTAAGTGCTCTGTAAGATTCTTCTCACAGTATCATCTCCTTCTGCATCCTTTTCTATAATACTGCTCTCAAGTACATCTCCCTTTTATAGACCCTCTATATACTCCTTCCTCCTTTCAGTTTTCCCTTCTTTGCTTAGAACTGATTTTTCCATCTGAGCTCTTGATATTCATACAGCTGCTTCTCTTCCCCCAAAGACTTATTTAATTTTTCTGTAAGCTATATCTATCCTCCTCTGATGACATATGCTTCTCAATCCTTACATTGATCCTCTAGGCATTCGTGCTTAACGATTTTGCACTTCCTGTCATTCTCACTTTTTAAATGTTCATATTCCCTTTCACCTGCTTCATTTACAGCATTTCTATGTTTTCTCCTTTCATCTATTAAATTCAGTATCTCTTGTGTTACCCAACAATTTCTACTAGCCCTCGTCTTTTTACCTACTAGATCCTCTGCTGCCTTCACTATGTCATGTATCAAAGCTACCCATTTTTCCTCTAATGTATCCCTTTCCCCTATTCTTGTCAAACATTCCCTAATGCTAATTTTATCACACTTTTGTGGGGATACACTGCTGATAATCTTGGCACTAATGAGGCCCTCTTCATAAAAAGGTATTGGATATATTTGAAAACTCATTCTGTATGCTTGGGCATTTGTTAAGTCTTCAGTGGGACATTATGTTAAATGCTTTTTGAAAATGTAGAAATATGGAATCTGCCTGTAGCCCTTCATCAATAGTTCAAGGGGTATTGTGTAAGAAAAAAGCAAGCTGAGTTTTGCATGAGCAGTGTTTTCTAAATCTTGCTGTTTTGTGAGAAGAAGCTTTCCTGCCTGAAGGATATTTGTTATATTCAAACTTACAGTATGTTCAATAATTGTACAGCAAGACCACTCTTTTATCCCTGTTATATACAGGGATCACAGACCCCCTTTCTTTGCTCTTTCTCAGGACTTTGCATTGGGTGAAAGGTTTGTGATAAATGCTAGCTAAGTAAGTGGTCAATACTGAAGAGTACTCTTTGTAAAACAGTTGCTTTTCACTGCCAGCCACCATATTTTGATGGTCATTTCGATCAGTGATGACATAGACAGGGTGTTTGCATTCATCCGTTCCTTCTTTTATTAGTTAAGTTTTCTATATGCAATGTGTTCCTTCAGAAATGTTACAAATGTGTAAGGGACAGTGAAGGAGGAAAGGAGCATCTCTTGAGAGCTACACCTTTGTACTGTTACTGTTAAGCCATTGTTTTTAAAAAGACAACTGAAGTAGGCAAAGAATCTTTATTCATAAATACAACCATAATATGTCAGCATTGCAGTTCGTTAGTGTCATCTGCTCAAACGTATTTTGAATAAAACTGTGTGCTGGTCAGGGACTGGAACCAGGAATCTTGTTAGCCAGGTGATGATTCTATCCAAGCACGATTCACAGCCTCTGCTGACCAGTACCTCTGTGTTACATGCAAGATTCTGGGTAGGAGTCCCAGTCCAACACACTGTCTTTATATGCTGGGTGCTTCAAAACAGCGCACGTTTTGCTGCATAATGAGATATTTATTGTACGTAATTTAGCTGTGTACATTTCCCATTACTTTGATGTACACACACACACACACACACACACACACACACACACACACACACACACACACACACACACACACACGGAGAGAGAGGGGGGGGGGGGTAGTTTTTTAGTGCAGACCCTTAATTTATATACTCATGACCACCATTTGTAAAATGGGCTGAGAAATACTTTGAATCTCACATTCTAAACATGTAACAGTATAGGAGTTTGACACAAGAGAGTGAGAAAAGGGAAAATAAATATTTAGTATAGTAACACTTTAAATGGGAAGTGTACATTGCGAATGGTGTAGTTCTGGTCTCATAATAGGAGACATAAGATTCAAAAAGAATGAATGGACAACAAAACTTTTAAGTTAATCTCCTGGTAGTAAAATATTGTAATGTTGGCCTTTATTATGAAAAACCACTGTGAACTAGACCAACTTTGCTAAGGAAAAGAATGATTTAGGGACCTAATTGAAGAATTGTGATTAGATTAGATTAATACTTGTTCCATAGATCATGAATACGACACTTTGTAATGATGTGTGATGTGGAACGTGTCAGGTTAATAAAAGATGTCTGTACAAGAAATTACATTACACAAAATATTGCATGACACTAATGATTAAGTTTGAGTTTTTTTTTTTTTTTACTTAGTTTATATCTAAAAATTCAGCCAATGAGTAGAAGGAGTTGTCATCTAGAAATTCTTTTAATTTATTTTTAAATGTTAGTTGGCTATCTGTCAGGCTTTTGATGCTGTTTGGTAGGTGCCCAAAGACTTTTGTGGCAGCATAATTTACCCCTTTCTGTGCCAAAGTCAGATTTAACCCTGCATAGTGAAGATCATCCTTTCTCCTGGTGTTATAGGTATGCACACTGCTATTACTTTTGAATTGGGTTGGATTATTATCAACAAATTTCATAAGGGAATATATATACTGTGAGGATCCCTAGATCCTTAAATAGATGTCTGCAGGATGACCGTGGGTGGGCTCCAGCAATTATTCTGATTACACGTTTTTGTGCAATGAATACTTTTCTACTCAACGATGAATTACCCCAGAATATGATGCCATACGAAAGCAGTGAATGAAAGTAGGCATAGTAAGCTAATTTACTGAGATTCTTATCACCAAAATTTGCAATAACCCTAATAGCATACGTAGCTGAACTCAGACGTTTCAGCAGACCGTCAATGTGTTGCTTCCAGTTTAACCTCTCATCAATGGACACACCTAAAAATTTTGAAAATTCTACCTTAGCTACAGACTTCTGTTCAAATTCTATATTTATTACTGGAGCTGTGCCATTTACTGTACGGAACTGTATATACTGTGTTTTATCAAAATTTAAAGAGAGTCCGTTTGCTGAGAACCACTTAATAATTTTGTGAAAAACATCATTTACAATTACATCACTTAGTTCTTGGTTTTTGGATGTTATTACTATACTTGTATCATCAGCAAAAAGAACTAACTTTGCATCTTCATCAATGTGGAATGGTAAGTCATTAATGTGTATCAAGAACAGTAAAGGACCTAAGACCGAACCCTGTGGGACCCCGTGCTTGATAGCACCCCAGTTTGAGGAATCAGCTGTTGTTTTAACATTACACGAACCACTTATTTCAACTTTCTGCATTCTTCCAGTTAAGTATGAATTAAACCATTTGTGCACTGCCCCACTCAAACCATAATGATTTAGCCTATCTAAAAGAATTCCATGATTTACACAATCAAAGGCCTTTGAGAGATCACAAAAAATACCAATGGGTGATGTCCGGTTATTCAGAGCATTTAATATTTGATCAGTGAAAGCGTATATAGCATTTTCTGTTGAAAAGCCTTTCTGAAAACCAAACTGACATTTTGTTAGTACTTTATTTTTACAAATATGGGAGGCTACTCTTGAATACATTACTTTCTCAAAAATTTTTGATAGAGCTGTCAGAAGAGAGATTGGGCGGTAGTTGTTGACATCCGACGTATCCCCCTTTTTATGCAATGGCATATTTCAGTCTATCAGGGAAAACACCCTGCTCCAAAGAGCTATTACATACGTGGCTGAGAATCTAATCTAATCTAATCTGATAATGCACCATTACAGCAAAGCCGTATGTATGCAGTATTATACACTGTTTTGTTGCCCTCCATGAAAAGCCATTCTGAGCTTTCATTTCAGCAAGATAATGCCCACATGCACACAGTGAGAGTTTTTTACTGCTTGTCTTCGTGCTTGCCAAACCCTACCTTGGCCAGAAAGGTCACCGGGTCTGTCTCCAGCTGAGAAAGTTTGGAATGTTGTGGGCATGGCTGTCCAACTATCTCTGGATTTGACAAGCCAGCATACCAGTTGGGCAGAATTTGGCACGATATCCCTCTGAAGAAGATCCAACAACTCTTATGACTCAATGCCAAACTGAATAACTGCTTACACAAGGACCAAAGTGGAACCAACATGTTGTTGACTTCTCAATTTGTGAAACTCTTACTATTGAATAAGGCATCCAATTTCTCTGATATTGGAGTCATTTATTTGTCTGTACATTTACGTAACATTTACAAATTTCGGTTTCATTTGAATAATTCCTTCCTGGCACTTCTTTTGCATCTTAAAATCGGATATCTCCCTTATTTTCAAAAGTGTTATTTTCAAAATATTTGAACAAAGTCACAAGTGCAAACAATTCTTTCATAGTGCCAAAAAGTGCAACCAACTACGAAGATGGGTAACGTATGGGCAATCCCACAAAACAGTGGAATACACAAAGGCTCCAAATGTAGTGCCAGTCTATTCAAACTGTAAAGGCAGTCATACTATTAACTACAGAAAATTTCCACTTTTCCTAGAAGTACTCGGTGACTACAACAAGCAGAAAGTCAAGGTGAAAATAAAAAAAAACACTGGCGCAGGACAGATTACAAAAGCAAGCACCACCTTCCGATCTGTAACAGTTTTCAGCCCTGCGACCTAAAGGCGTAATGCGAGACATCCTACTTGTCCTTGGCATCGTCTCTAAAGTAAGTTTACCAAAACTTATTGGCACCATAGAAATCACAGCTCAGCAACTCTGGACAAACTACAGACACCTTCACTCAGCGAAGAATCACCTGCAATGTAGCTTTCAGTTTCTTCAGTGGAACAGTTAAATAAGGCAGGCAGTGTCATGAACTGGAATGCCAACAGCATTGCACCCCAACATCTTCAGCTTGAGGACTTCGTTGACACTAACCGCATCGCTAATGCACTTATCGAGGAAATCTCCTGTTTCAAAATTAGAAAGTATGTTGCACACAGATGTGATTGTATTGATCGTTCAGACGGAGGAGCATCATGAAATAACCTTACCCAACCTTAAAAGAACCTAAACAGCAGCAGTATAAACATGCATCAATGGATGACAAACAACCCATTTGCAGTACATCTTCCACTTAGGAGCAACCTTGAAGAATTAACTAACATAAGCCATAGCATCATCATAGGCAGAGATATCAATTCAAAACACGCTTCCTGGCATTGCAGGACCACCAAAAGGAATGGCAAAATCCATCATTCCTTCATCAAAAATTTAGAAACAGTACAGTTATAGTGCCAAACACCACAACATATTTTCCTCACAGTCACCTACTGGGGCCTGATGTTCTCGACTTTTTCATCTCTAAAAACATTCCTTGGCAATCTGAAGTGCAACAGTAATATCTGATCTCTATTCACATCATAACCCTGTTCCCCTTCATGAAAATTAAATGCATCCCCAATTGGATGGAGTTATTCGCACCTCCCACACAAATTGGAGGATTTTCAACACACTTTCTATCAAGAAAACTCCACAATCTGAACTCATAGTGCGAGGCAGCATAGAGTAAGTCATTCAGACTATCACTGATATCGTAATTGAGAGTAGCAACAAAGCAATATCTGTTATTGTCCACCATCTGCTAGTCATCTTCTGCCACAACATATACAAGATCTCATCTCTCAAAAGAAGTGAATCAGACATCAATGGCAAACATTTTGTGACCCTGAAGACAGATAATGCTTGGGTCGTCTAAGTCCACATATTTGTCATTTACTCCAACCACAGAGTCAATTGTAGGCTAAAACACTACATGAAGATGAACAGAAACAGGAAAAATTCTGAAGGATCATGAGATACAGAAAACAAACTCTAGTCAGCCAAGAAACATCTCCATATGTCTAATTGTTTTATCTACAACCCTTATGATAAAACTAAGGCAGTGGCAGATTCACTTGAACGTCAAGTCACCACACCCAATAGGAATGACAAGGAAACTGATGATCATGAAAAAATGATCAGTAGGGCTGTCAGAAGAAGTCTATGAGCAAACATTACTACTTTATTCCTTTAATTATTTCCGTTGTAGTGTGCATGCATATCAGTTCCCTTGGTAACAAAAAGGAACCAGGACCAGACACTGTAACTCTGCTTGTCTCAAACAATTTTACTTTCCCAATTCGTGGAAACTTGCAAAAGTCATAAATCTCCCAGATCCAAGTAAAGATCATCTTTTCCCATAAAATTATCAGCAATTTTGTTATTAAACTGTCTAGGAAAAATTTTGGAAAACATATTCCTCATTTACTTTGTACCTTTCTTGCAACAAGAAACATTATCGTCGAACAACAGAACATCCATCAGGCTAAAAGACTAGCTGAATACGCATGCTCAGCCACACATTACACACAGCACAGAAGTTGTGTTTTAAGATGTTTTGGCGTTGTGGGCTCATTTACAAGTTACTAGAGATTGGTTGTCCTTGGCAACTCAAATTCTTGGTTGTTCTTCACCACGCGAAAAACTAACAGTCAGCCAAGACGAATTGAAGCTGGGTTCCTCAGGGCTCCGTCATGTGATGAATCTTGTATTCAATCCACACCAGTGGCATCCCACAATGGCCTGGTGCTCAACTCTCCTTTACTTGCTGATGATACAACAATTTATAGCAACAGCTCAAACTTTAAATTCATCACTTGTAATCGATGTCTTTCTACCAGAAAGGCCACAGGTTGTGGCTAAGCCATGTCTCCACAATATCCTTTCTTCCACGACTGCAAGTTTATCAGTAGAGCTTCTGTGAGGTTTGGAAGGTAGGAGACATGAGATATTGGTGGAATCAAAGCTGTGAGGATGGTTCGTGAGTCATGCTTGGGTAGTTCAGTCGGTAGAGCACTTGCCCACAAAAGGCAAAGGTCCAGAGTTCAAGTCTTGGTTTGGCACACAGTTGTAATCTGCCAGAAAGTTTTGAACTCTTTCTACTTCCCACAGTCACTTATGACTCTGAAATCTGGTCCTTAGCAGCTAACACAAATTTCAAGAACATTCAAATTGTACAGAATAAATTTCTTCATATTGCAGTAGTTGCTCCCTGTTACTTACGAAATTCAGTCATTCACACTAACTTCCAAATTCCAAAAAGTCATACAGTCATTCAGCAAGAAGCACAAAAATGTTATGAAAAAGCTCAGATCTCTCCCCACCGTCATATTAGTTTGCTAGGTCACATTCCACTCAACCCCCCACAAAATCCCCAGGTTGATCATGCACCACCATTTGGACTTCTGACTCTCACTGATATTCAACCTCATACTTCATTCATTTCAACAAATATTCTGTGATTTCATAACAGGAGGGATATCAGCGAAGTGTGGTAAACAATGGCCTGCAGTGAAAACATTTCTTTCGTGTGTACACATTTGATGCATTCATTATTTCATTTCCATAATATTTTGATCTTTGCATTTTTGTGCTATCTTGTTTAGAGATATTGTAGAAGTAGGACATGGTCACATAATTTATTAGTTTTTCTGCTATAATCAAACTGTTTCCTTAGCAGTTGAGTCCCATAGGATTTCACATACATTTGAACTTTTTTCTTTTTTTTTTCTTTTTTTCCCTTCAATGAAAAAGTAATATTAAAACTACTACAGTAATGAACAATCAAATGCAATCAGTTAGAGTGGAGTGTCGAGTCTGATGAGGCAGTGGAAACTAGTAGCAGGCGAGCTGCAGTATGCTCACCCAGCCCCTGCCCCTCATTGTGGCAGCTCTATGCCTCTCATTCTGTAAACAAAGACTTAGACAAAATGAATGGAACCCTGCTATTCCGGCCTTCGGCACATTGGGTGTAGGACCTCTCACGTCACTATTGGTCAGTCGGACTTTCACCCTCTGAGTTAATTGTATCCAGTGATGTTTCGTTCATTTTCATATTTACAACACATTAAAATTTATTCATGGTTTTAGTAATGAGTACCACTGGGCTTGATATGACTTCAGAGTAAGTTTCATTTTGTTTCTTGAACGTAATATTTATGAAAATAGAACAATTACTATTATGTTGAACAACTGTAATGTATGTTTTTATGTTAGTTTGTTAAAATATTGCCAATATACTCAGTGTGTCTTACTTGGGGTATACATGACCCCAGTTGGGAGTGGTCAAATCCAACATATTGAAACCTACCCTGAAATTATTCATAGAGGAAGAATACACCGAACAAAATTCAGTGTCAAAATTTTTGCTGCACAAAGAAACACTGCTAATGGCATTTTATAGAACGTTTCCTGCCTAGCATGCGATCGATGAATAAAGCAGATGGAGCCATGATGAGAACATAATGCCAAGTAAAGCACAGTTCGAAGTGCACACGTGCAAATTTTAAGCATTTAATCTGTATTGTACAAAAGCATTAATTTTTTGATGAATTGTAGTTCATTGCAGCAGCTAAATTGCAGCAGATTTATTTCGTACACAATTCTCAGGGAATTCCACGAATTTCGTAAAATCTCGGGGAATTCTGTGTTTTTAACCTAGCATTGGAATTTAATTTTATTTAATTGTAAAGTATTTAATATTTCAAAGTGTGTTAATAATTTGAAGATTATTCCGTATAAAGTAGCAATGTTTAAATTGCTGTCAAACTACTGCTTATGGCCAGTGTACCTCAGCCGAGAGGAAACAAAAGTCATTATTGTGCATTGCACATCTGAAAGTGCACTCCATCTCTCGTGACCTTGTCACTGATTGGGCATTAACACTAGAATGGCAGAATTTCTGACATTCCTAAAATGGCCAAAGTGTGTCATTTTGACCCCCGCATAAAATACTCCCATGATCATTACAGCAATGGTATTTTTCATAAAATCTATTCAAAATGTTGCTAACATTAGCATACTAGATTCTGTCACAACTTTTATAATATACCCAGCATTTGCCAAGAATATCACAAGTGGCTAAAATCTTGCCAACTAATTTTATAGCTCTATCCTCTGGTAATCTCCTCTAATCCAGCACTGACGAATTGTTGCACTGAGATGGTCACAAGCTTCCCCATTGATAGGAGGTGGTGCCTTGTCATACTGGTTACACTTTCTCTCGTGGAAATCTAACAGTTGAGGTGAAACATATTGCAGAAATCCGTTCTTGAGGTATCTATCAAAGCAGTGGAGTACGAGATATGGTCCAATTAGATGGTCATTTACAATGCCAATCCAGACATTTACATGAAATTGTACTTATCAATGTGACATAACTGTGGCAGTAGGATTCTTTTTAATTTGGCTGACTGTTCTTTCTGTTCATAATACCATTGCGAGTGAAAGAGGCCTGTCTATAAACAGCACAAAGTGGAGGAAATCTTGTGAATCTTAAACTTATTGAAGTTATCACGGGCAGCACTAGACATGTGGAGTTAAGTATGCCCTGTCTCAAACCATTGACCTGTTATGGGTACTCAGGAATAGCTAGTACGTCATAAAACTTGGGTTTCAAGGTCCATCTTTACTTAGATACAATGAACCATTCTTTCTCAGTCATAGGTCTACAGATGTAAGCACTTGCACGGATAGGTAACGTCTGTTGGTAATGTCTTACTTATAATGCCTTTCAGCAACATGGGCATTGTTGGAACTTCTCTATAACCAAGATTAATGCCAGTGAGATCTGCAAAACTGTAACCGAAAGTTCTGTTATTTGATCAACAAAACAGAATGCAGTCTGGATGAAATGTCAACACAAAACATATCGGGAGGGATTGATAACATGTAAAGACAATTAAACAGCCAGTACTTGATGATCCTGAACTGTAGGCAATAAGCCACACATAAAGAAAGTAAGAAGGGTAGGTGGATCCAAAAATTTGAACAAAGCAACACCTGTGTGCTCTGTTGAGGAGAGCGATGTTTGCCAAAGCATCCCCTTTATCCCATTCATGTGTTCCATCTCTAATGATCTTGTCAAATAGAAATCAAACCCTTCCTTCTTTTCATACTGTTTAATTTTTGTACAGCTTACTAAATTGCCTATTTTATAAACATATTGATAACCAATTGATGGAAAGTATTCACACGTTGAATTTATTTTTAATTACTGCAAAGAGACCACATCCTACAGACTCACCTTTAGTACTCTGCAATTTAAGGCCATCTAAAATGATGATTTAAGAAACTAGCTTACCTTGGTGGTAGTGTGTATTTTTGTTTCCACATGTGAAATTTTCTCCTTTTTGAACTTGGAATATTTTTTTGTGCTGCGCTATTTACTTGCATCCACCAAGTAACATTCTTTCTCAAACTTCGGGCATACTATGTAATCAGTATGTTACTTATCCAGAGAAATCTACTTAATTATGTAGTTTTTAGCTATTCCCTACCTTCCGTACTATGGATTTTCTGCTTCTGTGTCCATAATTTATACTGCATCTGCAACTTACCTGTTAAATGATATCCAAATCACATGTGCATCTTATTCATTAGAGATATGGACTGAAATTTTATGCACAGAGAAAATAATTGGGTTACAATACATAAATCTACATCAAAACTAAGCAAGAAATATTGCATTGATAT
The DNA here is from genome assembly GCF_023897955.1 of Schistocerca gregaria. Lineage (NCBI taxonomy): Eukaryota > Metazoa > Arthropoda > Insecta > Orthoptera > Acrididae > Schistocerca > Schistocerca gregaria. The sequence continues at coordinate 1,004,505,854 of NC_064921.1, forward strand.
CTGAGCCTGTTTCTAGTGACCATTGATCCGGTCGATTAAAAGGTTAGTATCATACACAATGGTGATCCTACTATGGACTTGCTGTTTGTAAAGATAGTAAAGACTATAGTGCTGAATATGCAGTTTAGTAAAAATATGAATGCTGGTTAGTAAAGGATATCAATACACCCATAAAAAGATATTGTGTATGTAGTTATAGTAACAAGGATATCTTTTAATCACCAGTGATATAGAGAATACTAAAAAGATAACATGAGCCCAAAAAGAGATGTAATGAAAGTAAGTATAAAACCTTTCCAGGAAAAAAGAATTTGTAGTTTGATAACAAGACATGAGAACAACTATGATGATAGTCATATCTCTCTCTCTCTCTCTCTCTCTCTCTCTCTCTAGGAAAACATAGACTACTACTTACCATAAATATGACATGTTAAGTAGCAGACAAGCACAGTTAAAATTGTCATTTTTACTGTAAGTAGCAATCTATCTTTTCCTACATTGTTGATAATCCTACATGGAGTTTCCATTGTTTAATACTAAACATTCTTAGCAAAAGAGGTGAAAATGTTCATTGACTGTTATACATTTTAAATGTGTCCTTAAATAATACTCAATTGCACGAAGGACATCAGATCTTGTAACTAATTTCAAAAAGATTTGCATAACATTGCATCCTATAAGTATGATCAAAACATAAACAGATAAGCAAGTGGGAGGTAGTCTACAAACGGGTTGCGTGAGAAAGTATGATCATAGTGATTTCCTCTATAATAATTGAGAAAGATAATTATTCGAAAGAATGAGAAAGACATAAAAGCTATAAATATATTATTTTATCATACCATCATAGACTACACAACCTCTGGACATGTAGTTATTCATACAGCACAAAATTTATGCAAGGAGAAAAATAAACAATATTAATCTCCCAGTATACTCCTACAAAAATTAATGAAATTTGCTTCATCCTCAAGTTACATTATAATGCAAGTGGACAGATAAAAAAATCTACTCACCAAGCAGCGGCAGGGGTACACTCTTCTACCAGAAGAAGGAGCCACTGGTTTTGAAAGCTTGTAAACATTAAATCCTTCTGTGTGTGTGTTCCCCTGCCACCGCTTGGTGAGTAGATTTTTTATCTATCCATTTACATTATATGATCTGAGTATTATAAATTACTTTCCTCGTTTGTTGAATAACCAAGGCGTAAGTCTACTTGTCTGTTGTCTACATTACTGTCCCTCTTTTTATATACAATATTCCAAGTTGCTTTTCATGTTCAGTTTTTAATAAAAAGTTTTACATAGTAGTTAGAATTAGTATTCTTCTCTAGTGTACATTTTTATTACATTCCTTACCGTGCTAGATGAAGTGCTTTATGATGATACCATTTTCTTTTTACAAGTGTTGCAATGTCTGCCTCAGAATTGTGCCAGTAGTGAAAAACTTCATTGACTTGAATATGTCGATTTATACATTATTTTCATGAGATAATTAAATTGAATATACTTAGTTCTGGGGGCAAAGACAGGTGTGTTTAAATGTGCACATGCATACATACACTTTTATTTATTTATTTAAGAAATTGATGCAAAACTCTTTTCTTTCCAGTACAGACATCTGTGTTAGAATATGTAAAATTTCTGTAGGTCATAATAATAAACAGATATTATTTAGTTTGCAGGGAACTGTTTTTGCTTTGAAGTCAGATTGCAGTTGTGTCCTACACTGAATCTGTATTGCGTATTTTGAATTCAAGACGTGTTTAATCATAAAGAGTTTGACACTGATTCAATAAGTGCTTCACTTTTCTAAGTTTAACATTGTGAAATTACTGTTCTGGGAGTTTGAATGGAATTCTGTCTCACTGCAGAGTTCTAGCTTCCTTTTGTTGTTCTTACTAGAAACATTTGTATCACATACTAACAGCATTTTAACTTGCAATAAGCCCTTCCAATTACGCAGATATTGGAATGGAATTTGATCATGAAATTTTGTACTTCAATTCGAAGAATGTTAAAATGCTCAAGATCTCATAAGAGATAGACAGCACTTCGAAAACTGAAGATACCTCCGGATCCATTCAACCGAAGGTAATATCAATGAAACCATCTTTTAAATAGAAATGTATTGCATATTCTGTTCATACGTAGTTCAGCTTCTTTCATTTCGCTGGCAAATATTTTTTAAGTACATTGTGGCTAATTGTGGAATGAACTTATTTTGAGATGCATTAAAATGATAGCTACAGTCAAGTAATGGAGCAGTTTTCATAGTTTTTCTAGTTTGTGCATTTCAGCTGTTGTATGTAGATTAGTAATGTAGCGATTTAATTATCAGTTATTGTATGGATCTCGGTGAGTTTTTGCTTCACTATATTAAAAATTGCTTTCATTGACAGTGTTAAATTTGGTCCACTGCACAACTTTAATTATATTCAGATTATTGAATGAGGGCTTACAGTGCATTGTGAACCATCCTTCGTGGTTTCATTATACCAGTTTGAGATTTTTGAAATTGTTTTATGTTTGCATAATAGTTCTTAACAGTTGGAATGATTCATACTATCTTCTTTTTTTTCTAAAATTTTGAGTCATCCCATTGACAATAAATTACCAAAATAGGATAATGGTTGGTTTTTGAGTATCCAGTCCATTTTGTGCACATAATATTTTAATGACTGCTAATTTTGGCTTTCATGATGCTCTGAGCGGTGGTGTCACGTGTGCTTCCTGTCTGGTGTCCAACCATATTGTCAGACAATATTGTTAGTGTGACACCCCCATTTATGGCTTAGTTTGGCTTATGATAGCTACTACACTCGGAGGAAAGGGAAGCATCTCTATAAATATCAAGAGCTCATATGAAAAACCAGTGCTAAGCAAAGAATGGAAAGCAGAAAGGTAGAATGACTATACTGTCAGAAGGATTTGACAGAACACTGAAACACCTAAGTCGAAACAAGGCCCCATGGGAGTAGATTACATTTTGTCAGATCTACTGACAGCCTTTGGAGAGCCAGCTATGACAAAACTCTTCCATCTGGTGTGCAAGATGTATGAGAAAGGGAAGTACCCTAAGATTTCAAAAAGAATGTGATTATTCCAATTCCAAAGAAAGCTGTTGCTGACGGGTGTGAATGTTACCGAACTATCAGTTTTATAAGTCATGGTTGCAAGATTCTAAAGTGAATTCCTTACAGAAGAATGGGAAAACTGATAGAAGCCGACCTCTGGGAGATCAGTTTGAGTCTGGAGAAATGTAAGAATACACGAGATGGTACTGACCCTATGACTTCTCTTAAAAGATAGTTTAAGTACAGGCAAATCTATGTTTATAATGTTTGCAGACATAAAGAAAGATTTTAACAGTGTTGAGTGAAATTCTTTGGAATTCTGAAGATAGTAGGAATAAAGTACAGGAAGCAAAAGGCTATTTACAACTTTTAAGGGAACCAGATGGCACTTTTTGATTTGAGGGGCATGGGAGGGAAGCAGTGGTTGAGAAAGGAGTGAGACACGATTGTAGCCTATTGTCAATGTCGTCTGTACATTGAGCAAGCAGTAAAGGCAACAAAAGAAAAATTTGGAGTAGTGGTCAAAGTTCAGGGAGAGGAAATAAGAACTTTGAGGTTTGCTGGCGACATAGTAGTTCTTTCAGAGACAGCAAAGGACATGGAAGAGAAGTTAAATGAAATAGACAAAGTCTTGAAAGGAGGATATAAGATGAACATCAACAAAAGGTGAATGTAGTCAAATTAAATCAGGTGATGCTGAGGGAATTAGATTAGGAAATTAGGCCCTTAAATTAGTAGATGAGTTTTGCTATTCGGGCAGCAAAATAACTATTGATGGCCAAAATAGCGAGGATAAAAAGTGTAGACCGGCAATGGCAAGAAAATCATATCTGAAGAAGAGAAAATTGTTAACACATAGATTGAAGTGTTAGAAAGTCTTTTCTGCAAGTATTTGTATGGAGTTTAACCAGTTACGGAAGCGAAATATGGATAATAAACTGTTTGGGCAAGAAAACAATAGAAGCTTTTGAAATGTTGTTGTACTGAAGAGTGGTAAAGATTAGGTGGGTACATCACTTAACTAATGAGGAGGTACTAAATAGGATAGGGAAGAAAAGAAATTTGTGGCACAACCAGACTAGAAGAAGGGAATGGTTGATAGGACACATTCTGAGATATCAAGGGATCACCATTTGGTATTGGAGGGGAAGGGGAGGACAAAGATGGCAGAGGAAGGCCACAGATGAATACAGTAAGCATATCCAGAAGGATGTACATTGCAGTAATTATTTGGAGATCAAGAGGCTTGCACAGGATAGAGTAGCAAGGAGAGCTGCATCAAAGTGGTCTTCAGACTAAAGACAACAAAAACAACAGCCAGGATGCCCCATTACACACATTGCTGTTTCCCAACAGCCACATCCTTATTCTGTGAAATGTATGTTTCCTTGGTGTTATCTGACTCTGTTGTATGACACTGCCTGTGAGATCATAAGAGTGTCAGATCTGAAGTCTTACTCAAATTGCAACATTTATCCATGTATATAAAGCTCTCTTACATCCTTATTTTGATGTACTTAGTTATTATATTGCAAGCAGATTTCAATGACAGCTGATTCTCTTAGCTGTTTCAGTCAGATGTCTCACAGATGATTCTTTCATATAGTGGGCACAGGGAATCGAAATTGCTTTAAATAGGGATGTGGTGGCAACAGCACTTCTGTTAGGAGTACAGGCAGTGATTTCCAATAAGATTTTGCCAGTAGTACATCTTGCAGAATGTAGATGAAGACGAAATGGGAGATACAATACTGTGTGAAGAGTTTGACAGAGCACTGAAAGACCTGAGTCAAAACAAGGCCGCAGGAGTAGACAGCATTCTATTAGAACTACTGACAGCCTTGGGAGAGCCAGTCCTGACAAAACTCTATCATCTGGTGAGCAAGATGTATGAGACAGGCGAAATACCCTCAGACCTCAAGAAGAATATAATAATTCCAATCCCAAAGAAAGCAGCTGTTGACAGATGTGAAAATTACTGAACAATCAGTTTAATAAGCCACAGCTGCGAAATACTAACGTGAAGTTTTTACAGACGAATGGAAAAACTAGCAGAAGCCAACCTTGGGGAAGATCAGTTTGGATTCCGTAGAAATTTTGGAACACGTGAGGCAATTACTGACTTTATGACTTATCTTAGAAGAAAGATTAAGGAAAGGCAAACCTACGTTTCTAGAATTTGTAGACTTAGAGAAAGCTTTTGACAATGTTGACCGGAATACTCTCTTTCAAATTCTAAAGGTGGCAGGGGTAAAATACAGGGAGCGAAAGGCTATTTACAATTTGTACAGAAACCAGATGGCAGTTATAAGAGTCGAGGGACATGAAAGGGAAGCAGGGGTTGGGAAGGGAGTGAGACAGGGTTGTAGCCTCTCCCCGATGTTATTCAATCTGTATATTGAGCAAGCAGTAAAGGAAACAAAAGAAAAATTCGGAGTAGGTGTTAAAATCCATGAAGAAGAAATAAAAACTTTGAGGTTCGCCGATGACATTGTAATTCTGTCAGAGACAGCAAAGGACTTGGAAGAGCAGTTGAACGGAATGGACAGTGCCTTGAAAGGAGGATATAAGATGAAAAAAAGCAAAACTAGGATAATGGAATGTAGTCGAATTAAGTCGGGTGATGCTGAGGGAATTAGATTAGGAAATGAGACACTTAAAGTAGTAAAGGAGTTTTGTTATTTGGGGAGCAAAATAACTGATGATCTTCGAAGTAGAGAGGATATAAAATGTAGACTGGCAATGGCAAGAAAAGCGTTTCTGAAGAAGAGAAATTTGTTAACATCGAGTATAGATTTAAGTGTCAGGAAGTCGTTTCTGAAAATATTTGTATGGAGTGTAGCCATGTATGGAAGTGAAACATGGACGATAAATAGTTTGGACAAGAAGAGAATAGAAGCGTTCGAAATGTGGTGCTACAGAAGAATGCTGAAGATTAGATGGGTAGATGACATAACTAATGAGGAGGTATTGAATAGAATTGGGGAGAAGAGGAGTTTGTGGCACAACTTGACAATAAGGGACCGGTTGGTAGGACATGTTCTGAGGCATCAAGGGATCACAAATTTAGCATTGGAGGGCAGTGTGGAGGGTAAAAATCATAGAGGGAGACCAAGAGATAAATATACTAAGCAGATTCAGAAGGACGTATGTTGCAGTAAGTACTGGGAGATGAGGAAGCTTGCACAGGATAGAGTAGAATGGAGAGCTGCATCAAACCAGTCTCAGGACTAAAGACCACAACAACAACAGCATCTTGCACAACAACACAATAAGTGCAAGGATAGAATTCCTTTATCAGACGTGTGATATTATATTAGATGCCAGTGACTTTTTCAGAACAGGCAAATAAGGAAGCAAAAATTTCATTAAAAGCTACCCTTGAGAGGGTTGCAGGAACCACTAGCTATTCCTGTCACAAAATGAAGAAAATAAAGGAGGAAGAGCTATAGCTCTAAGTACAGTGTTCAAGAGAATTAAAGGAGCACTTTGTCAAAACCCCATAATTGTCTCCCATTCTAAAGTTTGAAATTTGGTTCAAAGGTGCCTACTACCTTCCACTGCAATGGTGAAAATCATGGCAACCTGCAGTGTCACCCTCAGGCTTGATGGCACTAAATTTAACCACAATTCTGCCCAACGCTACCCTGGACATGTCGTATGATGTGAAGATTGTCACAGGTCCTCATGCCTACATTTCATGATGGAGGTCAGAATTGCATCACGTAGAGCAGTTTTCTGCAGACACACTAGCACTCAGAACAGAAGTGAAAAGGCCTGAGGGTGGCATAAAATGCATCAATGACAGCACCCATTTCCTTGAGATGTTGATTCCCACACATAGTTGACAGTGGTGTGAGTACCAGGAAGATGTTCTTGATAACCTTTGTCACTGCTGACACCCCGTTTCAGCCATTTTCTATGGACATTGTGAGGTTGCATGCCTATTTGTCGTGATCATACCCCTTTGGAGTGAAGCACAACTTCAATTTTTGCTCTCGTGATCACTTTGGAACCACTTGGAACCATTCAAAACCATTTGATAAAATTTGAATGTGATCTGAAGCAGCGAACGGTCCTTACGCTTTCTCAGTGCAGTTTCGTGGCCTCTTACACATGGAGGGATGTGACATTGACACATGCAAGAATAAAACTTCAAAGGATTCCTGTAAGGCCCCATAATTCCATTAAACTCTCAGTTGCAGGTGCCCACGTTGGGTTGACTATTTTTAAAGTGTACCTTTACAGAGAGAACCAACAAATGGCACCCACAGGTAGGCAACCACCTCATACACCTTCAAAGCCAATTGCCTGCCTGCAAGCATCTAGGAGTATTTCCCAGGTCTTCGCATTAAAGCCACATTTTTAAAATACTCAGTAGTGGACACGTGCCACCAAGGGTTTAGCCATACTGGAGTGTCTTGGAGGGACATCTTCTCATTTTATTCACACTTGTGTCAATGGTCCATCACTCTGTGATTGCTCCACAAGAGGGCATGAAGCAGGAGCACCAAAAAAGTGTAAGGACCCTTTACTGCTTTGGATCGTGTTGAGATTTCGTCAAACAATTTTGAATAGTTCCTAGTAGTTCCACTCGGCACACACAGCTAAATTTGCTCTTGTTCTGCATTCCAAAGGGGTGAGATCATGTTCAATGGAACTGAAGCCCTGTTGTCTGTCAAGAAGGGCCAAATTGCCCAGGATGTGTCAACAGTACCTAAGTTTGTCAATAATGTTGTCCTTTTTGCTCTTCACTCTGAGAACTGTCGTTTTCAACTGCGAAATATGTGGAAATCAGCATCCCAAGGGTATGGGTGGTTTCATTGATGCATTTTATGCCACCCTCTGGTGCCTTTTCATTTTGATTGTGAGTGGCAGTTAGTTTGAAATATTTTCTTTGGCCATCCATAAGAAAACCACATCATTTCAGCACTGGGCATCACGGTTCTGACCTCCATCTCAGAGGCATCTAAACAAGGGGTGAAATATGAGTAAGAGAGGTTGTGACAGCGTTACCGTCAAGTTACATTTCCACGGTGGCATTGGGCAGAATAGTGTTGAAATTTGGTGCCAGTATGACATCATTAACCCGCTTTATACGTCACATCAAATTCTGAGCCATGGCTCTTTTTGCATGGGCTGACAATTTTTTGTTTGAAGTGTCATCGAACCTGAGGGTTAGATTGCATGCTTTTGCACCTTTGCAAAGGTACTTTTGAGCCAAATTTCAAACTCTTGCATTGAGACAATTATACCGTTTCGAAGAAGTGATCATTTAAGTCTGTTGCATAGTGTACTTCTAAAGGCTTAACTACTTCCAAAAGACATGGAAGAACAAGTAAATTTTAATTTTAGGTAATATTTCTGAAAGTGTCATAAGGGTAGTGACACACAATTTTCATATGACCCCTGTTCTTTATTTTACTCTGTCAGTATCGCAGAAAGCAACATTGTCTCCTATGCTACATTTTTTAACTTTCTTTGTTTATGACATTTCATTTTGACAGTTGATGTTCAGTCTTGTTACGCCTTGGTTAATCCTTTGTTTATGTGAGTTCTTTTTTTATTAATATAATGAGAAATTATTGACTTTGATTGCCTGTATTTGTCAAATCAGTGGATGTGCTAACTTGACCCGTTAACACAATAATATGCAGACATGCTAACTGTAGTGTACAAGGTACACAAGATAAGTGCTTGTGCATAGGCTTCAACTGTCGATCTGCACCTCCACCACTGTGTCGTGGTCGTTGATGCCACTTGCACCCCTCCCCTGTTATGACATGTGTGCAGAAGCATACTAACTTATTTTGTGTGCACTCTGCCAGGAGATGATAACTAAATCAGTCATTGAAATATTTTGTGCAAAAGTGGTATCTACAACTAGGCTGGAAACCCAAAAGCATCAACTGGTTACGTCAAACATACTTCAGAAATAACACCAAATAAATGTATAACAAAAATAAAACATTGATGTGGAACAGGAAAACCTTGCTACTATTTTTTTTATCCATTTGGCTTAGCAAAATGTTGGTCAGGGTACCAATTTTCATTTGTTTTGGTTAGAGAAAGGGAAGGATGCGGGTATAATTTTTGTTTATTTATGTATTTGTTTATATGATTTAAGGCAACACATAAATTGAAATAACTGTAGTGTTTGGTCTGTTTGTTCATATACTTGAACACACAAAACTTTCTAGAATGCATGTAATGTATTTGTGCTTAAAAATTTCATGTTAGCAGGAAGTTTTAGGTCAGTTATACCAAAAAGTGGAATCCTTCGTGTAATAACTTGTATTAATGAAAAATTAAATACTTCTGTGTCTGTGGACATATGAGAAGGGTGATCATGGCTAACATTGTCACCATTTGAAATATGTAATTAATTTACTGAGTACTGCTGGAAATACCTTCATTAAAGAATTGGTATGCAGATTTATCTAAGCTAAGCAATGTGAGAGTTTTTATTTTGTTCTGTTTTTGTTTTGGCTAGTGTGGCGCAAGTTAACAGTTGTTAAGCAGAGGTTTTGCATTTAATGCAGGTGCCGCGGAAAACTTTCTGTTTTTAGTTGTTGTTTGTTTTTTGTAGCTGTTATAATTTTATCATTTTTACATCATATTCAGCTTCACTTTATTTAAATTCTGCAAGATCTGCATGAATTATTTATATATGTTATGGTTAAAACTTCATTTATAATTTTTCTGATGATTATAAAAATAAACTACCTTTTATTATGAAGTGTTCCACTCTGCACGGCATTTATTTTGTTTTAAATTATTGTGTTTGTTAACTGTTACATTGTTATTATCTTGGGAAAAACTGCTAAATTGAGACAAGACTTATTAACTGTTACCATATTTGGAAAAGAATATTCTTGAAGAAACATTTAATTAACTCACTGTTTAATCTTATTTTGTTCATGAGAAAATTAATTTTTGCTTCATTGTTTTCAACTTTCCTTTGTTGGTAAAGTAATATCTAGTTCACTCTTGGAACAAATCAAAGTTGTCATCATTTGTTTGGACATGGAGGTCATATTTCAAAAAAGGGATTATTTCTATGCTCAAGTGTTTTGTGAGGCATGATAATGCAACAAGAATTCAACTGCCATTTCATTGATGCATAATGGTGTGACTTAGCTGTATATGATGGCATTTATAGTCAGTGAAGCAAGTGGGCTGCTTCACTACAGCACCTATCAGCTATTACTATTGACTATATGCCTACACAACCACAAAACTACAAGTGATGCAGCAGCTGTGAATTGTGCTGATAATGGTTCAATATAATGTTTTGTGTATGTATACATTGTATCATTTTCTGATTATATTTTATGCAGTTTTCTTTCATCAACAGAATACAAATTAGGATTAATAGTGCACACTGAGCCCTTATTCACTCCAAGTAACTCATTAATTAGACACAACAGACCACATGCTAGTGACAAACCCCTGAGTCATATTCTTTTTGTGTTGCTGTGGGATGTCCATTTGAAAGGACTTGTGACTAGCTCACCATTCTTCCATCTGTTAATGTCAGCTTTCCTACTGGAATTGATACTTACTCTTCAGGTTGAATGAGTGCCCCTCTTTCTAGTCTTCCTTACAAACCAGATCTCAACATGTAGCTGGATATCCTCCATGTGAGAGAGAGTTGGATGCACAAACAGCTCACTGACGGAGATAGAGATGACTTAATACGCTGCAAAAAATTTAATAACTTGCACACCATGTCATACATACTACATTGTATTTATTGTCTACAGGGTGTCTGGGCTTAGAGATTTTCACGAACAAACATTTACAATGAAAGAGCTCAGTATGTTATGTTGTTGAGTAAATAAGCAATCAATAGACACACTCTCCAAGGTTTAAAGAACAGTGCTGAGTTGTATGACACATGCACACAAATATTTATTCAGCACCAAGCATACATACTCCTGACAGTCAACATATGCATGCCACAGCAAAAGGTGCAGTATGTGCTATGGTTAGCAGAGTTAAAATCTGCAACATATGTTCAGTGGCGTGCAAGAAGAGAATGTAACATGGATCCTCCCATACAAGATCAATTTATTAGTGGGACATAACTCTTTGAGAAATTGGAAAATTGATTTCAAATGCTGGAAACATCCCAAAACCCACGCAGCTTACAAACTCCAACTTTTGCACATTAAGCCTGAGGATCTCCACAGATGATGTGATTTTGCTATTGACATGTTGTATCGTACAGGTGAAAACCATAACTGCCTCAGTGCAGTGCTGTTCAGTGATGAAGCTTTCCTTCCACATCATTGGCAAAGTTAACTGACATAACTGTCGAATATGGGGAAGTGAGACAATAGGAGAAGCGACTGAGTGTGAAAGGGACACACAAAAAGTTAAAGTGTGGTGGAGATTACAAAACATAGTGAGATGGTGGCTACAGTGGCAGAGCACACCTATGTCGACAAGTTGGTAAACTATGCAATTCCGCAGATGTCTCCTGAAGTCATTTTCTGTAGTATGAGGCCCCACCCCACTTTCATGGGGAAGTTAGTGAGAGAACAGATACATAAGAGGCTGTAAAACTTATGCATATGAACATGTGGCGAGAAGTGGAGTACTGTTCTGATATATGTCGAGCTACAAACGGTGCCCACATTGAACTATACCAACATGCATAAAAATGTTTGACCTCCTTTGTACAATCCTGGACAAATAAGTTATATGCCTTAATAAGTACTGAAATATAAACAAATGTTTTTTAAATCTATAGCCCAGACTCCCTGTATTAAGAATTTATTGGCGAGATTGTACATTCATGGGGAATGATTATGTATTTGAAAGTGACAGTGACATCAAAGGTGGTCATTATTAAATATAAATTTTTGTTCAGAAAAATAAAACCTTGCTAGAGAAATTTCATTCAATAAATCATGAGGCTGTGGGACTAAGCCCAAAGGAAGAAAACTTACTTAAAGAGCTTTAATATCAATAAAACTTTACTATGGAGTGCAGCAGAGAACAACTCTGTTACTCATGAGACGAGATTCTAATTTAAAATATGACAACCAATTACTCAGATTTGTCCAGTTACTGGACAAGATGGAAAATTGATAGACAAAGAAACTAAAATAACTCTTGTTTCTCACAAGTATGGAAAAGAGGGAGAACAGAACTGTGGTGTGTAGGTGCACTACATGTAATTGAAGCAGAGATAGCTCTTACAATTTTATCATGTTTGAATTAACTTCAGAAAGTACCCCCTCATAAGTAGCAATACCAAATTGAAAAATATTTTAGTTATGCTTCCTTTGCAGAATATCAATACTCATGCTGAAATTTACTTTTTTGAGTAGGCACTTTCAGATTTTTGACTAGTCATATTAGAACTCCTGTTACTGTTTTAACCATTTTTCCAAGTACAAATAGTTCCTGTTGATCCTTGCATCCATATATCTGAATACTTTTCTTGGGAGCCAATTAAATATTTGAGCTATCACCTTAATTTTGTGCATTTTTGTTGTAGATTTCCATCACTTTCTAACATATTTGTTCGTGTATTGTCTTAGTAACATGAGTGCTAATCAGAAAGTGGGGAAAGTTTTGGCATTAAAAAAAGGAAACTAAGTACAACAAATACATTTTATTATATACATCTGCAAGAGCGACTGACATATTACTTTTCCACAGTCACCAAACACATTGAGGCACTTATCATAGCGGTGGACAAGCTTTGAAAGTCCTTCATCGTAAAATTCTGCCACCTGAGACTTCAGCCAGTGAGTCACGCCCGCCTAGAGTTCCATATCGTCATCAAAGTGCCGCGATGCAAGCCAGTTCTTCATCTTGAGAAACAAATGGAAGTTGCTTAGTGCCAGGTCGGGGCTGTAGGGTGATGAAGGAAAATTTCCCATTTGAATGAATCAAGGAGTTCTTTAGTGTGGTTTGCTGTGTGAGGTCGGGCATTGTCGTGCAAAGGCAAAATTTATGCTAGCCTAGCTTTTGAGTGACAATTTCTAGCAACAAAGTCTGTGGAACTTGTGGAAAAGAAAACGAAAGCTCCGTTGTTGTGAAGCAACAGTTTCCACGAATTGTTTCATCAACTTTAGCGACAAGATCGTTAGCCACAATGCTCGGGCATCCACTCATCTCTTCATCATGAACGTTGGTTCGGCCATTTTTAAACTGAATACACCATTTCCAGCGGAACATTCACTCATTACGTTGTTTCCGTGCACTTTGCACAGTTCGCTTTAAATATCTATAGGTTTTAGGTTTTATGCCAACAAAAACTGAATCACAGACCGCACCTCACAACAGGCGCACATTTCAGATTTGAATATTGAAAAAACCAGAAACGCAGAGACATTCCCGCTGTCACAGGTGGGTGCCGACTGAACAGCTGTGCATGCTTATACCAAACAATATGCGATTGGCGCGCGCATAGCGGTGTCAGACGGAACTGTTCCCTACTTTCTGAACAGCCCTCATAGCTAATTAATACCTTAATGCAATAATGGATAATGCCCACGGGAAAAGTCAAATTAATGCTTGTATGTCACTACATATACTATGAAACAAAACAATGAAAAGAAAAAAAGTTGGGTAGGGATGGAGTCTCTGAAGAATATTAATTTGGTACTTATGAAACAGTTTCAATTTTTAAAATATACCAAGGCTTAGATTAATGTACATTTATTGCAGTTAATGATTGTCCTTCCTTATAACAGTTACTAAATTGTTCAGTACCTTTTACGTCATTTGTTTCAAATCGCTATTGAAACTGAAATTGCATATGAAAACATTTGAAATTTATGGCATTTGCAATTAATGATGATAGAAATAAGTCATTAGGTTTCAGACAATATAATTGCATCAAAGACATAAAACCACGTATGTGCTAAGCCATCTCAAATTTCAGTGAGATTTTTTTACATACTTTTGTGCAGAATTACTGCAGCAACATGCCACTACTTCAATTTACATTGACATGCAGTTGCTAGGAAGTTAAAGTTCAGCAGATCACTTTCCTGAAATTACTGTTGATAAAGAATTGGCAGATTTTTCTGCAACCTAACTGGAAAGATGACATGGGTAAAATAATGAATGTTCAGTTGGCAACATACCTGGGAGCTTGGAGAATGGGTGAATGGACGAGAAGCAATATAAAGTTTGCTAAGTGGGGTATGATATTGTGGGAGACACCTGTGTGGCTGCACCATTTTTGAAGTAGAGTTTGCACCTTTGATAACGTGCCTGGCAAAAGACATTGTGAGTCTGCTCCAAACAGGAAAGTCACTGATGTGCCTGTAAAACCAAGCGCTTACAGTAAGGGTGGAAAGAGAAGTAGGTGATGTTAAACAATTTTTTTGTGGTGATCAACACCACACAAGATGACTGAAGAAAAGAGATGTAAAGAATAAACTGGTACAGACAAAGAAAATGTTCAACAATCCTGCAGATGACCAATATGTATTTAAAATTGGAACTGAGCACAAATACGGAAAATGTAAATGAAAAGAGCTGTGCCATCTTGAGCTAATTAATTTGAGAATTGCAGGGAAAATCTGCGAAGAAAAGAAAAATATTGAAATATGTAAAAGAGGTTATTAAGTATATTTGATGTATGAAATATGGAGACTAGTAAAGGAACGGAAGAATGTGGGATGAAACCCACCAAAAGATTGATAACTGGAAAGTTTGTTGTTAATCTTCCTTGATGACCTGTATCGCAATTTATTTTTTCAGTCTAAAATAACTTGTAAAGAAAAGAACAATCCAAGTTATGTAGTAAAACTATGACAAAATAAAAGTTCATTCCACTTACCAGATGCTTGGAAAGGAACTATGTGAGATTTGATAGCTTTCATATATATATATATTTTGTTTTATTATGAAGGCAAATTGTAGTGTGTGCATCATCACTCTCTCATACTAATCAATCGTTTTACCTTTTCATGTTTTTTCTCTGGTACCCCCCTCCCCCCGCCCCTCACCCCACACTCTTCCCCTCCAAACACATATTTTGCAATTTTTTTTTCATCCTGCCCCCCCCCCCCCCCCCCCCGAGTCTGTTTTCATTCTTTCCCACTGTTCTGTCTTCTTCTCTGTTTTGTTCCCTGTTTTTCCTACCCTTACAATCAGAAGTCAGTCTGCCGTTTTCTCCTGCTCTGTCTTAAGATTTTTAAAAAAAACCTTGTGTAGTTAGGATTTTATTGTTGAATTCTTTCTTGTCCTGCCCTGTAGTTTCTCTTTTGACCTGATAGCTATTGTAACTTCACACTTTATCATTCAAAGCTCACTTTTCTTGCGAGCCTTTCTAATTTCTCTTTTCTTGTGAAGACTGCTACAGATCTGAAACAAGTAGATACATCAGCTTTTGTATGTATTTACCAATCTGCCAGTAGTTGAGTAGTTGGTGTGTGTGTGGGGAGGGGGGGGGGGGCAGATAAAAATACACAATTGCACACATTAATCTTAGTCACTCTTCCAGTAGTGTGCAGTGTGTTTAAAGTTAAATTTCACTTTGGCATCATCGTTCCCTAAGAAGCATGGAATTACATAATGTTTTGGCTAACAGTGTATGTGTGCAAGTATACACTAAGTGATCAAAAGTATCCGGACACGTGGCTGAAAATGATTTACAAGTTCGTGATGCCCTCCATCAGTAATGCTGGATTTCAGTGTGGTCTTTGCCCACCCTTAGTCATGATGACAACTTCCCCTCTCGCAGGCATACATTCAGTCAAATGCTGGAAGGTTTATTGGAAATGGCAGCCCATTCCTCTTGGAATCTTGCACTTAGGAGAGGTATTGATGTCAGTTGGTGAGGCCTGGTTCGAAATCGGCATTCCAAAACATCCAAAAGGTGTTCTACAGGATTCAGGTCAGGACTCTGTGCAGGCAAGTCCATTACAGGGATGTTATTGTCATGTAACCACTCCGCCACAGGCTGTGCATTGTAAACTGGTTCTCAGTCGTATTGAAAGATGCAGTCGCCATCCTTGAATTGCTCTTCAACAGTGGGAAGCAAGAAGGTGCTTAAAGCATCATTGTAGGCCTGTGCTGTGATAGTGCCACACAAAACAATAAGGGGTGCAAGCCCCCTCTATGAATACCATGACCACACCATAACACCACTGCCTCCGGATTTTACTGTTGCCTCTACACATGCTGGCAGATGATGTTCACAGGGCATTCACCATACCCACACCGTGCCATCGGATCACTACATTGTTTACCATGATTCATCACTCCACACAACGTTTTTCCACTGTTCAATTGTCCAATGTTTACACTCCTTACACCAAGCAAGGCGTCATTTGGCATCTACCGGCATGATGTGTGGCTTATGAGCAGCCGCTTGACAATGAAATCCAAGTTTTCTCACCTCTCACCTAACTGTCAGCAGCACTTGCAGTGGATCCTGATTCAGTTTGGAATTCCTGTGACGGTCTGGACAGATGAGGCCGACATGTACGCTTTTCTGCTGTACGTGTCCCTTCATGTTTCCACTTCACTATCACATCATAAACAGTGGACCTAGGGATGTTCAGGAGTGTGGAAATCTCGCATACTGATGTGTGACACAAATGACACTCAATCACCTGACCACGTTTGAAGTCTGTGAGTTTCATGTTACGCCTTACATTGCTCTCTCATGATGTCTAATGACTACTGAGGTTGCTGATATGGAGTATTTGGGAGTAGGTGGAAGCACAATGCACCTAATATGAAACACGTATGTTTTTGCGGGTGTTCGGATACTTTTGATCCCTTAGTGTACCTCAGAAGCACAATACCCTATTTACCCAACTGTAAGATAAGGTTTTTACCCAGATTTAGTTTTAAGAATTTGTAAACGTTGAGGTCTAATAGTTACACGAAAGTGGCCAAGCACTGGTATGAATGTGGGGAGGAAAGTGGTGAGCGGGCAGCGGATTTCATTGTGCTGCTAACCAAGGGAATACGGAGTGTGGATCTTGGCTTTTTATGAACATATACCACATTTGACTAACAGATCACCTTAATCCATTTTTATATAATAGAGGGAAACAATCCACGTGGGAAAAATATATCTAAAAACAAAGATGATGTGACTTATCAAACAGAAGCAATGGCATGTCGATAGACACACAAACATACACACAAAATTCAAGCTTTCACAACCAACGGTTGCTTCTTCAGGAAAGAGGGAAGGAGAGGGAAAGGCAAAAGGATGTGGATTTTAAGGGAGAGGGTAAGGAGTCATTCCAATCCCGGGAGTGGAAAGACTTATCTTAGGGGGGAAAAAGGGCACGAATACACTCGCACACACACACACACACACATATCCATCCGCACATACACAGACACAAGCAGACATTTTATGCTTGTCTGCTTGTGTGTCCGCTTATGTCTGTGTATGTGCGGATGGATATGTGTGTGTGTGCGAGTGTATTCGTGCCCTTTTTTCCCCCGAAGGTAAGTCTTTCCGCTCCCGGGGTTGGAATGCTTCCTTACCCTCTCCCTTAAAACCCACATCCTTTCGTCTTTCCCTCTCCTTCCCTCTTTCATGAAGAAGCAACTGTTGGTTGCAAAAGCTTGAATTTTGTGTGTATGCTTGTGTTTGTTTGTGTGTCTATCAACCTGCCAACACTTCTGTATGGTAAGTCACATCATCTTTGTTTTTAGATGTATTTATCCATTTTTAGTCAGAATTGAATTGACTTGACTTTAAAATTAAACAAATACTTAGCAGTAGTATACATTTCTATAAGAGGCAAGCTAATACTAACAAACACTTTGAACACGACACAGAATATGAAACATAAGTGTCAACAATGCTGGTAAAGCTGCTACTGTTCTGCAGCACTGTTGATTTCAAGGTTGGCAATAATGTTAATCTGAAATGGTAAGGTTTCTGCCGATTCAGCTGTAAGGGGTCAAGAAAAATTGTATTGTTTTTGGGCCATTGTATATTATTGTCATTCAGTTTTTAATATTGTCAGCACAGCATGAACTGTAAATTGCAGCAATCGACAATGGATACAAATTACAGCCATGTCTCTGTTAAGAAACATGGATCTAAGAGTTCATGGTTCACAATAGGTTCAGACAGACAATCGTGATTCTTGAAGTGGAGACCACAAATAACTGCAACAGGAAGAAAATTTGGTGTAGCAGAAGTTAATGTTCATAGGTGGTGTCAGATAAAAAATAAATTAAAGAACATTAGGTCTATACACCAGATATTCAGGGGACTAGAGCAGGAAATGTTTCTGAAAGTGGGACCAGCAAGTTGTTTTGTACGTCCAGGAGAAACACAGTGAAGGCTTCCTGATTACTTGAAATAGCCAAATGAAGGCACTCGAGGTAAAAAGAAACTTTCCAGCTGCGTGCATCATGGAATTCAAAACATACTGTGTAGTGTGTGAGGATATTGATGAGAGTGGGGCTTCTGTTAACAAGCAGAGCACCACTTTCTCAACCTCTTCCTGTAGTACTTGATGAAAAAAACTGGCATATCAGCATCATACCAGTAACCCACCAATTTTTTAAGGAATAGAACTCCCTTTTTTATGGTGTCATATCTATGAACTATGCATTATATAATGATATAATTTTTTAAATACATTCCGTGGTATATGTGGATACTGTCTGGAAAATGTAAAGACGTACATTAAAACATCATGTCTGATGCTGAATTCCTGCTACATTAACAGTGAAAATGTAGTAAGTGTTAAACTTTTTACCTTTTGTTATTTTATCGGTGGTATTAGTGAGAAAAAGTTTTGAAATGCTTGAAATTATGTGTAAACTTTGTTCGAAGTCACTAAGTGTTCTCATTCTCAAATACTGGATGAATATAGTCTGGTTATATAGCGCTGCTTCAGGACGTAACATTGTTTCTAACTTTAATATGTGCCTTATTAACCTTTAATGTGAGGTTACACCTCTTAAGAAGGAGATTGACAGTGCTTTAGATTTTTATATTCAGTCAGCAATTATATGAAATACTGAATATCAAATTTATGTTGTCGCTGGAAACTGTTGGTTAGGCAACCTGTATTTGGGTTTGGATAACAGTAGCTGTTTAGTAGTAAACATAATCAAAGGAAGTGCCGCAACTGTTTAGTAAGCCATTACAGCAACACTGATCCAGATGAATGTTTAGTTTGATATGTCATCAAATATTACTGTCAACATGAAGGGTGTTAAAGAGTCCCTATAAGAAATTCTAAATAACAGTAATGCTAAGTACGCTAGCAGATGTAAGGAAGCACCCCCTCCCCCCAATTTGCGTTTCTTCATTGGAAAACGATATCAAAAGAAAAACTGCCTCCAATACTTACCTTAAGATGCCAAGAAAAGTGATAGACAGGAGATTGGTTAAAAGTTGTTTGGGACAGAATACTATGCTCTTTGTTTGACAGAAAGAAAGATGTTGGTGCTGGATTCTTTCAGGGGCACCTCGTCGAGGTAGTTACGCCTTTGACTGTAGAGAACAGCACAGATCTGCGTATAATTCCTGGTGGCATAACCTCACAACTTTAAGTAATGAAAGTTAGTGTGAACAGACTTTTAAAGCAGGAAAGTTACAGAAACCCTCAGCATCCATGCTGGGCCAGTGGATACTTACTGCCTGAAGCAGAACGTCATGTGATTCTGTAAAAAGAGGGGTTGTCTTATAATTCAATAAATACTTTAGTCGTGAAGATGAATCTTCTTCTCTGCAGCAGTGTGTATACTGAAACTTCCTAATGAATTAAATCTATGTCAAATTGGAAAAGTAGGGTAGAGTATCTGTCAGATCGAAGCTGTTTACAGGGATAGTGAGGTTTCAGCTGGGTAGATCATTCAATAACAGCATAACCTGCAAGTCCCTGTACAGTACACATTTTTAATTCGTCATGTAGTTTCAGTGTTGACTTTCTCTCTCAAGTTCCTCATCTGTTAAATGATCATCCCCCAATGCTTCACATTTTTCACTGGCATGACCCTGACTTTGGTCAGGTTTGCTATTATACTTTGTTATCAGTGGTAGAAACAGTTTGAGTTTTACCCTTGATGTCTGCGGTACACCAAGCACTCTCTCCTCCTCCCTCTCTCCCAACCCCTCTCCCCGTAACTGCTCATCCTTTTCCTCCAAGTTAGCTACGAAACATTTTATTTTCCATGTGTTCCAAGAAAGACCGCAAGATGGTAACTAGTAGCCCTTCATGACAGTGAAGTAGTAGGTGGCACTATAAAGGTGATAATCTGCTGTAACTTTGCCTCCACAGTGGTCATGATTAAGTGAGACAGCAGACATATTTCAAGAAGTTTTTTGATTTTAATATTGCTTTGCCACAAGCTTCAAAATATTTTTTACACTTGACTTAGTAAGTGTGTAATGGGAAAGTTTCTGTACTAGACTGCATAGAAGCTCTAATTCTATACAGACACAAGTAATCTGAGCTCATAAAGACCTGTATTAAAGGAAAAATCCACTCAAGAAAACCATAACATTATGAAAAAGTATTGCTGCCCAGTACTGAAGCTCCAGGAGATGAAATATTTAGTTCTGCTGATAGGCAAATATAAAAGTACACATCACCATTAAAGCTTTTAGGCTTATTAGTTCCTACAATGGAAAAGAGAGAGGGATTGGTTGGAAAGGTAAGAAAGAGAGGGCTGCCTGTTTGTAAAAATGGTAGCAGAAGCAGAGATTGTAGAATAAAAAATAATTAAATAACAGGAGAAATTAGTGCATACTGATGTTCAAGGAAAAAGCAAGTACTTAGAGAGAGAATTCAAATTGCTCTGCAGTGAAGCAAGATTCATTATGCCTCTCATGTTTTTTTCTAGTGTTCGTTCTTCATGGCAGTGGAGTGGCTTCTTAAATGATTTTTGTCAATGTTCTTGGGCTCTATTGATTGCTAGTGTATTAATTTACCTATATGCTACAGGGTGTACATAAAGTCCGGGAACACTTTCAATTATTTATTGCATAAGAACTCAACATTGTACAGATGTCATACATATTGCATTTTGAAGAGAAAATCTGAAAGTTCTTTTACAAATATTCAATATGCGAACCATGAGTGACCTGGCAGACGTCAGTATGGTAATCAAATTCTTGCCATACCCGTCTCTGCATGGCATCATAGACTGTGGCAGTTGCTTCCCTTATTCTCTTCCGGAGCTCTGCTGCATCACATGGTAGAGGTGGTACATACAACAGGTCTTAAATGTGTCCCCACAGAAAAAAAGTCACATGGAGTGAGATCTGGTGATTGGGAAGGCTGTGTCATAAAGCAGCTGTCCCTTTCTGTAGCACAGCCGATCCATCGATGCTGCAGCTCCGTGTTCAGGTACCCACAGTGAAAATGGGGTGGAGCCCCATCCTGCTGAAAGATGAACAGAGAGTCTCATTGCATCTGAGACGTCAGTCATTGTTGCAACATGTCCAAGTAGGAATATCCAGTTCTCAGTGAAGAAGAATGGCCTGTACAGTTTTCGACATGAAAAGGCACAAAAAACATTTACCTTTGGGGAATCACGCTCAAATTCGGTGCATTTATGTAGATGCTTTGTTCCCCTGATTCGACAATTATGCCTGTTCACTTTCCCATTAGTGTGAAAAGTGGCTTCGTCACTAAAAATTAAGCGATCAACAATGCCATCTCCATCCTCATTCAATTGTTGCAACTGCAAACAAAACACACTTGTCTTTGCCGTCGTCATTGAGCATCTGCACTAGCTCCAATTTGAATGGTTTTATGGCGAGCTTCTGTCGCAGCATGTTCCACACTGTCATTGGAGCCATTTCAAGTTCATGGGATGCACAATGCACTAATTTCCTTAGACTCCTTATGAATGTCTCTCACACATGCTCCGTATTCACTTCACTCACACTGGGCCATCCGCTTCTCTTCGATGGGCACAAGCAACCCGTCGTAACAAATTTGTTGTACCAGTGGTAAATGATCTGTCTTGTTTGTGGCTTCTTTTCTGTACTTGGTGGCTTCTTATCGTACTTGGTTCTAAACATCTGTTGAACAGCTGTAGCACACTTGTTTTTGTTGAACTCCTACACAGCTCGCTCAGCACCTGCACTCACCATGTTTGTGACTAGCGCAGATTATCAGCAAATTACCAAACTACGCTGTGGCAGTACACATGAAGAAAAAGAAAAAGAAAAAAAAGACTTTCAGGGTTTCTCTTCATAATGACATATGTACGACATCTGTACAGTGTTTGGTTCTTGTGCAATAAATAATTGAAAGTGTTCCTGGACTTTATGTACACCCTGTACTTCTGTTCTTGGATTTGACACAATTCATTCCTGAGCATTTTTAAATGGTATCAGCAGTAATGCAATTAGAATATATGATACTGTAGTACTAATACAGGCAATGGCTGAACATAGGCGATCCCACAGGACCAAATAAGTACATGTTAGTATTGCTACGTAATCCTTTGTTTATTTCTCTAATAAATGGTGCAGCCGTTTTTCTCCAAGCCACAACAAAATTAAGGAACTATTGCCATTTTAACATTATGGTGTTTTTATACTTCAGTTTTCAGGCATGATTAAAGATCAGATATTTAAGAGAATTCTATTCTTTTGAACCCATGCTGTTATGAGTATTTCAAAGTCAACCATTCTTGTTGTAGCAAATTGTGTTATTTTTCAAAATTTAGAATTTTGCTGTGCACAACAGGTATTACATGCAGAATTTAGTGTTATTGAGCATCAGTTTGAGGGATTAATTCTTTGTGCATAGTGGTTACATTTTTTTGCAAAATTAATTACTTAAGAATAAAGCTGCATTGTAACATCACATTTGTATTTCATGTTAAGGATTTGAAGAGAACAGAATACTTGCATGAAACGTAACTAAATGTTACATTTTGTTTTACTGATGTGATTATGTATATAAATTGCTGGCATGCTGTTCAATATCATTTAATTTTCAGATGTATTATGCATTGTCTGTTGCTTAGAATATGCTACTCAGTGATGTAAAGAATGCATAATTAAGTAATACGTAGATTAAGCTTGAATATCATCTGCATGAAATTTATTTTCCTTTTTGTTTTGTCTCCAAACTTTTAGGCTTGCCAGAATATTTATTAACATGGTGTGTTGCTCACAGATCCACTGCTGACACCAAAGCTTGAGCGGCCACAGAGCAGGGAAGATGGATGGAGTGAGGGACCAGAAGACAGTGCAAGCTCTCCCTCTGTACCACCAGCACCTGCGTCTGCTCCACCAGCAGCTCGGCCTCCTGTCAAACGACGAGCGCGACGTCGAGCCACTTCTGCCAGCCAAGATCCTGCAGAACAGCTTACAGAGATGAGTGTGCGAGGACTTAATTTGTTTCGATATGCATCCATCTCAGAGGGTGTTTACCAGTGTACAGAATGTGCCAAGGCTGATGTCCAGAAAACATTCAAGAACAAATATAGCTTCCAGCGACATGCCTTCTTGTATCATGAAGGCCATCAGAGAAAAGTCTTTCCATGTCCAGTATGCTCAAAAGAGTTTTCAAGGCCAGACAAAATGAAAAATCACATGAAAACTGTACATGACTGTTTCATGCCTAAAGATTGTGTATTTCCACTCGGATTCTTCTTGCCACCATAACAGATAGCATTCATAATGAGCAGATGTTAATTGTTTATTAAGACTTCAAAGTTTTGTATGTGACAGATCTTTCTAGATGTTATTACACAGTAGTGTATGTTGATTTTTTATTTGGATGTGTCATGGTATTTGTGGGAACAATTGTTTTTTCATAAGAAATTGGCAGCCTGTGTGATACACAATTCAAGAACTCTCAGTACTCAGTGCCTTGATGAAAGTGATAATTCCCAAGCCCAAATTACACGTATGCTTGAGGTTAGGTAGGGCATTTAGTTCTGCAAACAAAAAATAGCTTTTTTTTCATTTCTTGTGGTTGGATGTGTCCTACATATAAACGACTTTTTAATCTGTTGTAGAGAGCATTTCATTTTCCTGCCTCGAATTTATAGTCTTCGAGGACTTTCTCTCTCTTTTCATTTTTAACTAGTAAGAGTCCCAGGTTTATACATGTTGCATTAGCTGAATCTTGTAAGTAATAACTGTCAGTTTCATACTTCAAGAAAGTACCACATGTACATCGCCTTTATCTCACAGCTTCTAACCTTCTGTACCGGTTTAAGAAAAATTTGATTGAAAACACCAAAACCTAAATAATAATAATAATTACTATTATTATTATTTCTTTTAAAAAAATGAATCCTTATGAACATTTGGTTGTTCAGCTACTGACAAATGTATTGACTTACAAGGCCTTTTTTCATCGTAACAGTTTCTTTCAGTCTGTCTTTCGTACTTGGAAACATTAATCATTATGTCTTTATTCAAATTTGTCAATAAAACTTTTTAGTACACTCAAAGTACTGTATATCTTCTGCTGCTCTTTTGTTTCTGTTTTGTTTGCTAATAGTACTTTGAATATGTGATTCACTGATCATGCTGGTGATTTTGTCTTTGGTAAATTTTCTGCAGTAGTCAGACACACTTGAAGTTACATGTGTGAAAAATGGGGAAATTGTCTTTATAAATTAGTATTATTCTTTCTCCTTTCCATACATTTGCCAAAGGACTTTCCAGTAGCTGTGAAGTAATCTAATGACAAGTACAAATTGTGATGTAAGAATAGTGTACTTAATAGCGTAATGAAATCACATATTACAAACTTTGATATTCATTTGTTCTACGCAGTCTGATCACCTGTATCTGAACTGTTTGAAAGTGTAAAGTCAGGCTCTCTCTCTCTCTCTGTCTTTTCTATTGTCTTGTCTGTTTATCTACATACCTATTCCCCACCCCCTGTTCCAAAATAAGTATTTTTGTACCAAATAACCATTTTTCACTTTGTATTGGGTGTGGCTGTTAAGATTGACAAATACCAAATTTGTCACTATTATTTGTGGCCAATTCTTCTCCTTTAACTGTTGTCTTTTCATGGTGCTTTTGCCTTTATCACTGCCTATAAATATTTATATACATTATATATATATATATATACACTTATATAAAATATAACTTTCATATAACATGATTTATCTACAAATTAGAGTTAAAAATTATTATTTGTTCGTACGCTGTATTTACAGTGTTGTGAAAATATAAAGAATATATTGTTGCATGTACATATCTCTAGAGATGGTTTGGAAACATAGTGGCTAAATGGTTGCAACTGCGTCATCTCTAATCTTTGGAGAGAAGTAGTTGCTGAATATCTGAAGACATTTCATAACTGACAATCTTGTAGAACAAATATTCAACTTTTATATTATGGATTAATGGGCAAATGATTCAGTGGTGCTGAACATATTTTGTTAGTCAGAATTATTATTGCACTCATTAGATATGCTAGTATAATTCAAAAGAACAGAAACTGAATTGAAACGTACATTTGAATATTGCTTGTGTTCTCTTTTTTAAAACTCTTTGAAATCATTTGTGCCCCATGAACTAATGCAGAGTTTGTCTTCAAACATCAGTTTGTCTTGCAATGGCAGATTTGTTGTAGTAAAAGTTTTTGCTGCTTTGTGATATGCTTTCAGTTTTTGTATCTCTGCTGTATGGTGACTGTTTCCATATTCATCATTTACTTCCCCATCATTGCTAAGAGGAGCACCTTTTCCCAGTAAGAATTTGTTAATGTATTTTTAAGTAACAATTTAAATTTTTATGTAGAATGTTGTAAGTTCAGGCGAAAAAATATTTGTTTTTAACACACATTAAATTTTACTAATGTGACAAAATCAGTTTGATATTAATGAAATCTAGACAACATAAATATATTCATTTCAAAAACTTATGTTTTGAATTTTGGATAGGAAGTGACATAAATCTTTCGCTTTTGAACTTGTCACTGCTTTTTTATCAATTGAGGAAGATGGTTTCTCACTATTGTGGATGGTTAAGTTTGTCATATTGTTGTTAGCACTGGGTGAGGAAATGGATGGAAAGTTGATAAGGAAGATTTCCTGTAAATAGAAAAGCATGATCTGTTTTCAGTGCAGGGAAAATGATTATTCAGACAGTCAAATGTTACACACGTTTTATTATCAAAGGTACTGTGATTCAAACTTGTGAGGAGCAATGAGAAATCCACAAACATTAACCACATTTATGAAAGTATGATGACAATTATGAGAGCAAAGGGTTTTAGTGAGAAATAATTTAAAAGTGAGCCATTTCTATTGAAAACACTGAAGTGCCTTTCTGAATAGACTAACTGTCAAGACTACATTTCCTGCTTTTTAGTTGTAAGAGCATTCAGAATTTCACGTTATTAAAATCTGTTGGAGACACATTTGTACTCGATAGATGTGTATTAATAATTACTGTAGACTTTCTTCCATTCAATTCAGCTTTACTATTACCCTTTGGAAGCTTTCTTCTGAATTTTATGAACTTAGTGTTTCAGTCTTCAGTCACTATTGAGTCATGCTTTCCATTTTATTGCTTTGCTACTCTAATTCATATTTCCTTTAATTTCATCACTATTATATGTGCTTTCTTACTTCATGTTTATACTTCCTATATTATTATATTCACATGCAAACTTCGCCCTCCGTATAACTTAGATTTTTTGTTGTTTTGAAGAAAGTATCATCATATAGTTTCAACAGCATTGAAAGTCTCTTTTTGTACTTCATTCACTAGTGGATATCCAAGTTTTAAAACCAAAAGAAACAATGATTCTGTTCAGGGAAGGGCTCACCCTTACCTCACTGTTCTTTCAAATCTTGTTGCTGTTCACTTTCGTCTCACTAGTTGTGTTGCAGAATAAAGCAGATAATCTCTATGAAGCAAAAAAATTATATCATATGTTGCCTATCCCTGTTTTTCTTAATCGTTTGACTAACTTCCTCACAAACTCGTTTTGTGCAATGTGATAAAGCTGACTTCATTTATTTTGTACAAGCACATCTGCTGCGGTATAGTTTATTAATTGTTGGTAGAAATGTCCAAGTGTGTTAAAAACAGATGCAAATTAATGTTGTTCAAAACTTCATCATGATTTACCAAGTGCATAAGGGGACAAAACACACACACACACACACACACACACACACACACACACACACACACACACACACACAGACACCCTTGAAGACGGTTGCCATTGAATCATGTTCATCGTATAGGAAATATTTGTAAAAATTCCGGTGAATATACAGCAGTTAATGACTTAATTTTAAAATAAGAGAGTTTTAAAGTAAGAATATATAAAAGTTTATCACAGTGAACTGTAATATTGTATACTTGTGAACATGTAGTTTTGTACATAGTATTGTCTCCTTCAGAAGGTGTTTAATATCTTTGTTATTTAATCAGTGTTAATTATTTCTGCATAGCAGAATTTTTCTAAATAGATATTCTATCACATTACAGCTGGGATTAATGTATGGATTTTTTTCTTTTCCCTACTTTCTTTGTTTTTGTTTCCCATGTTTTCAGTCTAAGGGAAGTTGTTTTATTTTTCAGAGGGAAAGTTTCGGTTTTATTTAGATCCCTTCAGAACACTTAATATTTTTATAGTGATATAATGTTGAAGTTTTTAGGAACTTGGAACTCTTCTTTGTTAGAAAAAATATTTATTGAAATTATCATTAAGCTTCAAGCATGCAGGAATGGAATGATGTTTCATTGGTGTTGGACTTCTGTTCTTGCTTTGTTTCAGTGTACTACTTGCATATTGTACACATGGTAGAGCTTTATTCAGATTTCTTTGTGATAATATTTCCTGAAGATGATTGGGCTGTCATTGGACAAATGAATATGTATGTATTCATACATGGCTGGCACAGATTTTGTAGTTCATGTTGAGTTTAGTGCATAGCACCTCAACAATTTATATGTTTAAAATAATGTTACCATAGAATTATTGTAAAAGATTTGAAACTACAATTGACACAGAGAACCATCACATTTGTATTTATGTGTTTACTTTATAGTTTAGTAGTTAGCATGCCTCTAAGTTTGCATGATGTAGCAGACAATTTCTATTACTATGTTATTGGAATGATCTAGGAACAGTGACCTGCAGTATCCTGTCAACATATTTTGAGTGTGGAAGCTGACAGGGTGGCATAGTGCCTATGACTTCTAAATAGCAAAATCTGTCATTGGTTGGAGTGACAGCAATTGTTTTTGTTTCTTTAGTTCCCATTCAGTACTCTACGCTAACACCAAAAAAATTAATTGTAACTTCATTCCAACACACTGTGGCCCACTGCAATCACCATTATTATTAGTTTTTAATATTTTGTACTGTATCAGTTCATTAGTTATTTGGTTGTTTCACATAGTTGCCCAAGAGTCATATGAAAGTCACAGTGAGGCTTTTGAAAGTTTAAATTAAAATTTTGAACAGTCTTATTATGCCCTAGTCATATTAGGTAATAGATGGAACATTCCTTGACAGTGATAAACTCAGTTCATGTCTTTAATTATACCAAAGTGAAACTTTGTTGTATGATATGGCATGAACAGCAATTAACCAGCTGTGCTTAAAGCAAAGTGTTATAAGATTTAAAATCTTGGATCTGTTAAAAGTATAAAAAAATTAAACACACATACTGTTGTGTGATTTTATTTCTAATTGTGATAGAGTATGTATATTGTTAAAAATCTGCAAGTTGTTTTTAGTGACTTCATTAAGTTTTGGGACAAGTTTTAGTAGCAAGTATTATGTTACTTGGGCATCATTAGATGATTATTTGTGATGTTTCTGTTAGGTGATGTGTATCATGTTCTAAAAGTGGTGCTTCCTTGCTTTACAGTATTTGTTTCTTTTATTGTTTTGGGTACTTTAATCTAGGAAATATTTTGGTAATTTTGGGAACCATGTTGCTCTAGCCCCTGAACTGTTACAGTTTCATCTGCTACAAGCTGTTGTCAGTTATATCATTCATTTTTCATCAGTGCCATCAGTCTTTTTAGCAAATTCTCTTTCAGTATCAAAATATTACAAAAATTTCTGGTTCTTGTAATTTGTATTTTTGATCAGAAATTGTTTTTCATAACTTTTACAAAATGTAAATCAAGTCAGCTTTTCACATACATATTTTCTGTGAAGTAACCGAGTTAGTTTCATCACTGATAGTAGGTCATAAAACAGGCCAGTTATGTGAAGATATTTTCCGCTATGAATTGCTGTTATTTGGCACCTTTTTTCTGTTTTGAATGTATATTTTTGCTTATACAGTTTGTTGTCTTTGTTTTCATTTAGAAACATATAATACTATGTGCAATCATTTATATTTTAGTGCTCATGAATAGGTAATAACTACTAACCGTAAGTTTTAAAGAGTTTGTATATTATATGTTGTATATAAAGTACATTATTATTATTATTATTATTATTGAAAGTGAATATTGTAATACTGGTGATCCGGAGTTTTCTTTTATTATATGAGAAAAAATTTATTGTAGTTACATTAAAAAACTTTGCAGTTATTTGAAAGAAAGAAATTGTTTATAATTGAAAATCTCTTTTGTAATAAATTTTCTGCAGATTTTATTGGAGGAGGACTAATTTTGATATAAAACTTTTTGTTGGGTGTGATTGTATATGTGTGATTTCATATGATCACATTTAGAAATTGTCATGATGTGCCTGAAGAAATCAGTAATAAACCTGTCTGACAAATTTTCTGAAAACATTGTACAAGTGGCATCATCTGTTACTGTAAAAACAAACTCTCCCCCCCCCCCCCTCTCTCTCTCTCTCTCTCTCTCTCTCTCTCTCTCTCTCTCTCTCTCTCTCCCCCTCTCCCTCTCCCTCCAAAAAAATATATATTCTCTAGTGTCAGGGTTTTCTTTAAATTACTTGCTAGTTCAGTTACATCATGAGAACCATTAATTGCACAATTCATAACACCTTGAACCATTTGCTTCACTTTGTTCATTACAATTATTACATCAGTTTATAAACTGTGTTGTAGGTACATATCTGTGTAGTGTTCCTCCAGTTAATTCACTTCTTCCACATATCACTTCTCTCTGTGCTTCATGGAACCCTAATTTTTTGAAATGCAGATAATTTTTACAGATTATTTGAATACTGCAATGTAATATTTTGTCTTCCCTTCCTACTTTATTTGTATCTTGAGTACTTATCGTTCTATGATATCTTGAATTAATCTAGTGGAATGTAAGAAGCTGTAACAACTTTTAAACGCATTTTTAATCAGTCTGTCAGGTAATGTTAGTGCAAAAAGCCTTGTAAATAAAACTTTTTAAAAATGGTTTTTAGACCGTGTAACATTTATTGGTCCTAACCAATATAAAGTGCCTGAGATCATCTTCTGTGATAGAAAGTGTAACTTTTGAGAGTCATCCCTCTTTTAAGGTTCTTGACACCGAGAAATATTTTGGTAATTACTGGAAGCAAACTCAGAACTGTTATGTGTGTTTACACTTACTGTTCTTTCATTGGTACATGTTTCAGTAGCAACAAATAAGTACCTGCGCGTTATGACAGAATCTTGCTTTATTGTGCACCACATAGAGAGGAAAGCATTAATTAGCTGTTCAGTACTGAAAGCAGCAACATGTTTCTATGCATATTGCTTTAAGCACTACGCAATCCACATCTAGATATAAGCTTAGCAAGCAAAAAAAATGTACATGTCTTAAGTGGAGGGCATTCGTGCCAGAATTAATCACTGCCTGTTCTATTCACTTCTTGATGATTGAAAAATGACTGCCTGTATGCTTCCATATGCTACCTAATCTGGTTACCTTACTCTCAAAATTCCTCCATGAATTATTTGAAGGCAGTAGAGTTGTTAAACACATTAATGCAAATATCAGTGTTGTAAATTTATCCAACAGTGTTGGGTTGGAACAGTATTGCATTTCTTAGTTCATTTCATGTAAATTACATTTAAATGTCAAGTGACTTCCTTACAAATTGCACACATGGATGAGAGATGCATTAAAGTTTTACCCTTCTTATTTACAGAATCCTCAACGCTTGTTTGAGTACTGATACTAATGAGAGAGAAGTCATTCCATGAATAATGATCAAAGCTGCTTTATAGATTTAAAGAACTGAATTACAGTCAGTTTGTGATATTACTTGCTGAAAGCTCCCCGAGCACAATGTGCTACATTTCCTCTCTAGCTCTGGTGGTACAGGATGAGTGATGGCATCATCTTCTTGCAGTTTATACCAGCATTACATGTATTTCCACTACACTCTTATATCCTGCTTGTCTATGCAGCATTTTATTTCACTGCACAGTGATTAAAATGATTTCTCAGGAGTGTCAGAGTCTTAAAACCAAACAAACTGGGAGTGACAGTGCTAGAGATCAGTTATCAAAACACAGTTAAACTTCAGTGCCTACAAATAAAAAAAAAATGTTTATACAGTTTTAACTGTTATTGAAATATGGTATTCATTAAGATTAATTTTAGCAGAGTTGTGTTCTTGTTATTACTGCTGTTGAGAAAATTTAATAAAACATTTCAGAATTTGTAATATTTTTGCTGCTTCATATAAATGTTTAACAGATTTGTTGTACTATGTAATTTTGTCTTTGTTACTCACTCATAGTGCTTTAGAAGTACAGCATGCAGTCCCATTTTGATTAGTGGATGACATTGTATTTATATATTTAGTGTATAAGAATCCACAGAAGCCATCTGATTTTGTAAATGGCTCAGAAGTAATGTGAATCATATTACAAAACAGTCAGTGCATATTGTTATTTACAACAATTACAATGGTTTTGTTAGAGAGTTTGCTTTATAATTATATTTGTAATACCAGAAACACTGTAATTTTTCAAATTAAAAATATTGAATAAATCTACCTCCAAGGACATAATATTTCATATTTACTTACTTACTTTTAAAAATTTGGTTACTCCATTTGTGACTCGTAACATAACTTCTTCCCTTTCCACATCCACCTATTTCCCACCCTTAAGAGAATTATTTCTGTATAGATGGCACTTAATAATCTTGTGTGGCTCATTTTTAAGTGGATATTGGATCTTCAGTGGTTGAGGCAACATCATTTAGCGATTATTGTTACTGGTGGGTTATTGATGGAGATGGGTACTGCTTAGTGTTGTGTGTTATTAATTTCTGTCTCTTATGTTTACTTCTTGAGTTGAAACTAATCGTGAGAAAAGTATGCCCTGTGCCTAAAACTCTCTCTCTCTCTCTCTCTCTCTCTCTCTCTCTCTCTCTCTCTCTCTCTCTGCTTATGGATGTGTGTGTGTGTGTGTGTGTGTGTGTGTGTGTGTGTGTGTGTGTGTGTGTGTGTGTGTGTACCTGTCCTTCTTTCCCCCTAAGGTAAGTCTTTCCGCTCCCGGGATTGGAATGACTCCCTAACCACTCCCTTAAAACCCACATCCTTTCATCTTTCCCTCTCCTTCCCTCTTTCCTGAAGA
Organism: Schistocerca gregaria; assembly: GCF_023897955.1. Classification (NCBI taxonomy): domain Eukaryota; kingdom Metazoa; phylum Arthropoda; class Insecta; order Orthoptera; family Acrididae; genus Schistocerca; species Schistocerca gregaria. The sequence goes on from NC_064921.1 coordinate 1,004,538,360, forward strand.
AGCAACCGTTGGTTGCAAAAGCTGGAAATTTTGTGTGTGTGTTTGTGTGTTATTTTATTGTGCCTGTCTACCAGCGCTTTCCCGCTTGGTAAGTCTTGGAATCTTTGTTTTTAATGTATTTTTCCCTTGTGGCAGTTTCTTTCTATTTTATCATTCCACATGGGAAAAATATATTAAAAACAAAGATTCCATGACTTACCAAGCAGGAAAACGGTGGTAGATAGGCACAATAAAAAAACACACACACAAAATTTCGAGTTTTCGCAACCCACGGTTGCTTCGTCAGGAAAGAGGGAAGGAGAGGGAGAGATGTAAGGATGTGGGTTTTAAGGGAGACGGTAAGGAGTCATTCCAATCCCGGGAGCAGAAAGACTTACCTTAGGGGGAAAAAAGGATACCCTCTCCCTTAAAACCCACATCCTTTCATCTTTCCCTCTCCTTCCCTCTTTCCTGACGAAGCAACCGTGGGTTGCGAAAGCTCGAAGTTTTGTGTGTGTGTGTTTGTGTGTTTTTTTATTGTGCCTATCTACCAGCTGTCTCCCGCTTGGTAAGTCATGGAATCTTTGTTTTTAATATATGTATATCTCGACATCTATTTCATAGATACTAAGCTCTGAATATCTGTGGATATCCATCAAGCATGATATGAGATATTAATCTTATATAATTCATTATCTGACAGGCTCACATATTTTTAAGAAAGAAAGCCACCTCCTTCAGTTTGGAATACAGGAAACATGCAAATGTAAATAACTAAAAATTTTTTTTACAAATTAAAATTTTGTGCCAGACTTGGAATTGAACCCTTGCCTCAAGTGGGAGTGTGTTGCCAGTAATGTGGTCATTCTGCAGTGTAGTGAGCACCGATATGAAACTTCTTGGCAGATTAAAACTGTGTGCTGGAACCAAGTTCGAACCCGGGTCCTTTGACTTTCACAGAAAATTGCTCTACCAATTGAGCTACCCAAGCATGACTCATAACTGGGCCTCACAGCTTTACTTCCATCAGTACCTCCTCTCTTAACTTCTAAACTCCACAGAAGTTTTATCTTGCCTGACTATCACTCATGGAGGAAAGAATATTGCTTGGGTAGCTCATTTGGTGTAGAACATTTGCCCTCGTAAGGCAAAGGTCTCAGGTTGGAGTCCTGGTCTGGCACACTGTTTTAATCTGCCAGGAAGCTTAACATTATCATTGCCTACCCACAGAATGGCCCATAGTTTTAATACATCACTTATTTCCTCCTACTCTTGCAAACAATGATGTTAGAACAGAGAATGAGATACCTGTAAAATAAAAAAATAAAGATTATAAGGGGTTAGATGCTTTGAATGAGATAATTCAGGTAGGTGATTTTTACTGCAGTAAGTCTAAAACAATGTCAGTTTAGTTAGCGTATACTAAATAAGGTTCACTATGTGACTTCTGAAATTTTCCCGGTGTATTTGTTCTTCTAATAATTTCCGGGTGTGCAGCCGGATCCCGTCGACATTCTGCCACGATATTTCGGCCCAGAGACGTCCGGCCATCATCAATTGAGTACACAACTACTGAAGAGCCCAGGTGCAGTCGCGGTATTTATGCCGATTCACCTGATGATGGCCGGACGTCTCTGGGCCGAAATATCGTGGCAGAATGTCGACGGGATCCGGCTGCATACCCGGAAATTATTAGAAGGTTCACTATTACTGGATTTTTTAAAATATTTCTAAAGTTCACACATTACATTGAATTTGCTAATTATGTTGAAGTAATGGTACAAGTTAGTTCATGGCAAGTATCTTTAACCTTAGTTCATTGCGATTTGAGTATCTTTAACCTTAGTTCATGGCAAGTGTCTTTAACCAGAGAGAAGATATGAATGTTGGACAGCAAGGAAGAGATTTCTTCTTGTTTTTAAGTTTTCGCAAAATTGTTGACTTGGTATAGTCAGGTCATGGACAATGTGTAGAAATTTGATTTGCTTGTACTTTACAAGTCTTATTTGTGATTGCAGTTGTGACAAGACTCGAGCTCTTGTGCACTGTTCATAATTTCCATATTATAGTATCTCTGTTGGATCCCATTGAATTTTATATAGCCATCAATAATATATTCTGCTTGACTATTTACAACAGTTCGCCAATAGTGCAGTAACTTTTCGATTTGGTGACTGCAGAAATCACATGTTTTTAAGGCAGAGAACTTGTTAAACCATGTTCAAAGTGCATTTTCATGTGGACAGGAAGCTCTTAGAAGATCATTTGATAGGGAGTGGGAGAGGTGAAAATCTGAGGGTGCAGGATCATGTGAAAAAGGTGGGTGCGGGATGATTTCCCAACCCAGCTACTCTGTAGTGTTTTTGTAAGTCAGGCAGAAGGTAGGCAGGTGTTATCCTGGAGTAGCATCACTTCATGCAGTCTTTATGGTCATTGTTCTTGTATGGTGTCAGCAAGACGTCTCAGTTGCTGACAGTGTTAGCAGTGATGATGCTCAGGGAAGCAGTTCATACTACACCACTGCTGTTCCATCAGTTGTGTTACGTTACCTTCTCTGGATGTGTGCAGGTCTTTGTACGGGGACTTGCTGCTCTGTTTGGACTTAGCCGTTCCTTTCTTTTCCTTATGTTGCCACAAAGACTTCATTTCTTGGCACCTGTGACAATACAGGATGGGAATGGTCGGTGTTGTTCACAACATACACCCAATTTTTGAGCTGTCCCCATTGTACACAAATTTTGCTCAATGTTGGAATGATCACAGTTCATCACATTTGTCAGTTCTTGAGTACACTGACATGTATCATTGTGGATTAATGCATTTAAATGATCTTCATCATGCCATTTAAGATCTTGAACATGGCACTAAAGTTGTCAAAATGATCCTACTTACAGTGAGAAAACCATTTTCTTGCACTGCTCTGTCCAGTGGCATTATCCCCATACACAGCACGAATGTTTCTGGCTGCCTCCACTGCCATCATCTCTCTGTTGACCTTAAACAGAAGAGTATGTCGGAAATATTCTGATTTCTCCACTTGACACTCCCATTTTGTATTGTCCATAGCTCCATTCACCATCTCCAGATAACAAATCGCAACACAGAACTACAAATAAAAATGATAATTGATTAATAAACTCATAGCAACTGGAATACCAACATGCAAAAAAAAAAAAAAAAAAAAAAAAAAAAAAAAAAAAAAAAAAAGAAGAAGAAGAAGAAGAAGAAGAAGAAGAAGAAGAAAAAGAGAGAGAGAGAGAAAGAAAAGAAACACTTATGCACCAACCTAACACAAATGTGCAATGTCATTATGGACAAGGTTATAGTAGGGGCAACTTACTGTTGCCACCTGCCAACCTTTTTCAGGCCCCTAACAGCATAATGTAAATGTTTATGTTAGTACAATCTGTACGTAGAGGAAAAGGGAACTGTGGTTGTTGTGGTAGGGGGGGCGGGGGGGGGGGGGGCGGGGGGGGGGGGGGGGGGGGTCAAAGTTGCACGTCTTTGATAGAGTACATGTATTTAGCTCACCTTGAAGCAATAAAAACTTTTTTGACGGTAGGATTTGGACAGTATAACAAATGGGGTGTTATTTTAAATTCATTCTTCACTAATACCAATTATCTTGTGTTGCTTACTGTTCACATCAGACACAAACTGTAGAGAATTCTGTAACCTACATTGTGGACCAGCTGCTAGTCATATTGATATATTTCTTTAATTGCATAATTATCTATAATTATATTAAAAACAAAGATTCCAAGACTTACCAAGCGGGAAAGCGCCGGCAGACAGGCACATGAACAAAACACACAAACACACACACAGAATTACGAGCTTTCGCAACTGGCAGTTGCTTCGTCAGGAAAGAGGGAAGGAGAGGGAAAAATGAAAGGATGTGGGTTTTAAGGGAGAGGGTAAGGAGTCATTCCAATCCTGGGAGCGGAAAGACTTCCCTTAGGGGAAAAAAAGGACAGGTGTACACTCGCACACACACACACACACATATCCATTCGCACATACACAGACATAAGCAGACATGTTTCTGGCTGCCTCCACTGCCATCATCTCTCTGTTGACCTTAAACAGAAGAGTATGTCGGAAATATTCTGATTTCTCCACTTGACACTCCCATTTTGTATTGTCAATAGCTCCATTCACCATCTCCAGATAACAATATGTAAACTCAAATCGCAACACAGAACTATGTCTGCTTGTGTCTGTGTATGTGCGAATGGATATGTGTGTGTGTGTGTGTGTGTGTGTGTGTGCGAGTGTACACCTGTCCTTTTTTTCCCCTAAGGGAAGTCTTTCCGCTCCCGGGATTGGAATGACTCCTTACCCTCTCCCTTAAAACCCACATCCTTTCATTTTTCCCTCTTTCCTGACGAAGCAACTGCCAGTTGCGAAAGCTCGTAATTCTGTGTGTGTGTTTGTGTGTTTTGTTCATGTGCCTGTCTGCCGGCGCTTTCCCGCTTGGTAAGTCTTGGAATCTTTGTTTTTAATATATTTTTCCCATGTGGAAGTTTCTTTCTATTTTATTTACATTATCTATAATTAGTTACTCAAAATTAAACTGAAAACACTTACATGGACAAAGAGCAATTTATTTTTTGTTTTGGCATTTGTGTCAGAAGAAACTAAATTTAATAGCATATTTGTGTTAGCATACACTTTAAACTGGTTTATATTGTCACATTCCACTCTGTCCAACGCTACCCAAATATATACCGAGCGAGGTGGCGCAGTGGTTAGCACACTGGACTCGCATTCGGGAGGACGACGGTCTCCAGCCATTCCTGATTTAGGTTTTCCGTGATTTCCCTAAATCGTTTCAGGCAAATGCTGGGATGGTTCCTTTGAAAGGGCACGGCCGATTTCCTTCCCAATCCTTCCCTAACCTGAGCTTGCGCTCCATCTCTAATGACCTCATTGTCAACGGGATGTTAAACACTAACAACCACCACCACCAGCTACCCAAATATTATACAGTAAACAATTTTTTTTGTTTTGTAGTGAGCAAGCTACTGTTCTACTGATTCAGCTGAAAAGTAGAAAACTGAGTTCATGGTCTAATGATTATAAGATTGTGCTTGTGGCCATGAGTAGGAAATTCAAATCATTCTCAAGTAGTCAGCCAGAGTTTTAGTGATTCTGTTCAAAAGAATGCTGAGATGGTTCTTACAGCAAGGTTTCTGCTGCTTTCGCATGTGATTGGTCCAACTGCTTTTATTTTTAATACTACTTTGTAATTGTTGGTTGATTTTCAGTTTTTATAGATATATATTGTTGTTTAAGTAATATCTGAAGTAAATACTGCACATGTCATGCTGTTGTTGTTGTTGTTGTTGTCTTCAGTCCTGAGACTGGTTTGATGTGGCTCTCCATGCTACTCTATCCTGTGCAAGCTTCTTCATCTCCCAGTACTTACTGCAACCTACATACTTCTGAATCTGCTTAGTGTATTCATCTCTTGGTCTCCCTCTATGATTTTTACCCTCCACGCTGCCCTCCAATGCTAAATTTGTGATCCCTTGATGCCTCAGAACATGTCCTATCAACCGGTACCTTCTTCTTGTCAAGTTGTGCCACAAACTCCTCCCCAATTGTATTCAATGCCTCCTCATTAGTTATGTGATCTACCCGTCTAATCTTCAGCATTCTTCTGTAGCACCACATTTCAAAAGCTTCTATTCTCTTCTTGTCCAAACTATTTATCGTCCATGTTTCCCTTGTTCACTTTCTTTGACAGTTGAGAGTACCATGATAAGAAATGAATAATCATGCTGTTAAACTTATCTGTTTAGCATTGTGTAAGAAAATTCCTACAAGAGATATTGTGCTAAAATAGTTTAACTAGAATGATTGGAAATCAGTTAATTTTTTATGAATTCTCCATACTTCAGGTTTGAAAAAATTCACCTCCAAGTTAATTTCCTATGTTTGTTTAACTACCTGTGTGCTACACGAATACATAAAATTTAATATTTCAATGGGAATAATCCCATTTTCGAAAATATAATATAACTGGATGGATAAAAAAACCTACTTGTCAAATGGCAGGAGGAGGACACACATATAAGGGTGTTAAAGTTTGCAAGCTTTCAGAACCAGTGGCTTCTTCTGGCAGAAGGGTTGAAGGGGAAGGAAGAGGGATGAAGAAAAAGGACTGGTGAGGTTTACAAAAAAGGGGTAGTTTTTGTAAAAGTTGTGCAGAATCTTACTGGGTGGGATGAGAAGGAAAGACTCGGAGAGTCTTTCCTTCTCACCCCATCCAGTAAGTCTTCTGTGACCCAGGGTTGTGGGCAACTAGCGAACTCTACCCTTTTACCTAGAACTCATCAGTCCTCTTCCTTCATCTCTCTTCCTTCTGCTTCAACCACCCTGTCAGAAAAAGGAGACACTAGAAGCTTGCGAACTTAAAGACCTTTATGGGTGTGTTTTCCTGCCGCCAGTTGGTAAGTAGATTTTTTATGTATCCAATTACATTAAAATTGAACACTTCAATAGTGGTCTGCCTTTGTTTAGTTCAAACTATTATTCTACTTAATCAGATGGACTGTTATATGCGAATATAATGTGTTGTATTTCAACTGAAAACATTATTCATGTTCTGCTATACACTATAGGATCAACTGTTTTGTGAGAATTTGTAGCTCGAGTCCTAATGTTAGCTGAGAATGTTTTAGAGGTTAATCCGCTTCACATTTAGGTGCATGATAATAACCAGTAATTTGGAAGTATTGTTTAACAGGACCATGAAAATGTATTAAATTGTCACATCACAGCGATTACAAAGACAAAGACTCATGAAATTTAAGAATTTGTTCTGTGATAAGATAGTTATCCTGCTTCGTAGGTTGAGTATTAGTCACTGTACATCGTAAAGCTCGAATCTTGTGTTTGATTTATACATTTCTATCCCAAAATTTATTTTATTGTTTGTATTAGTACCAGCAAAGGCTTCATCAGAATGTTTAATTCTTTAGTCTTGCTATTTAGCTATAAACTATTTTATATGATTGTGTAGGTACTGGGTCTATAATTTTTTGATTCACTTTTCATTACTGATAATTTATCTTTTAGATTCAGGAGTACAAATATTCAGGTATTGTCTTTGTTAATGCCCTTATTTCTTTCTTTTGTGCTAGATTCCAGCATTGGGAGCATTGATGAGCAGCCATCTGTTACCTTTGAACTCTGCAAAAATAATGCTGCCTTCCATCACAGTGGTGGTCATGTCTCAGTACGAGAAACCGAAGCCATATCCCAAGAATTACAAATAAGTTGTCTGGAAGATACATTACCTGAAGCAACAGCAGGAGTACATTTTCTGAGCAGTGAAGGTGCCGATGAAGAAAGCCAAGGATGTATTGTAGTTACAAGGTGTGACGAAACGGACACCGACGAACTGCTGTCCGAGGCAGCTGTTGCAGTAGCAGCTGGAGTGAGTTTTGGTATTGGTGCAGGAGGTGGAGCTATGCGTGGCAAACATGATCTGTTGGAGTATCAGCCACAAGATGATGGGACTGTTGTCTGCAAGTGGTGTGGAGAAGTTCTGCCTTCACGTACCCATTGGTATAGGCATAAGTATAAGATGCATGTCCCCACCACTGTCCCATCACCAGCGAATCTCTTGAAGTGCCACCGCTGCAATGTGTTCTTCAAGTCACGCAGGGGCTATGCAGGTCATTTGGCTGCTAGACATTCTGAAGAGGAGAATGCTTCAGGAGGAGGAACAGAAGGAGTTACAGAATGTAGTGATAGTGGTGATGGCAGTGGCAGTGGTGCTGGTGGCAGTGGCGGTGGCGGAGGCGGCGGCAGCGGCAGCACTGGCAATGCAGGGATGACAAGTCGCAGGAAAGGCAGTAAGTCTGAAATAGATGTGCCCTGGGCAGCTGACTACAAGAAACAAAGAGAACGTGAGGAGAAGCTGGTGGCTGATATCATAGATAGGGTGCGTAGGGAATGCGAAGCTCAGGGTGCAACTGTAACGAGGCGTGGTTATTCACGTCGCACTACTGTCATGAATTCCTGAGAAACAAGATTTGAGTTAATATTTGGTGAATAATTGCTATGTGATGAGCTGTAGATGACTCCCTTTCATTTTAGTTTTTTGTCGCTCCAGACATTGTATAATCCCCATTGAGCTGTACCAGTATAACATCTTTGACTTAACAAGTCAGTGGTTATAAAACTGAGCACTTACTTGTACTCCACATATTTTACTTGTTGGAACTTATGATAACTGTGAAGATTTGTTTTATTGTGTGTGTTTTTGTCATCTCGTGCAACTGTTTTTAATTTAAAGTTGTGTGAAGTTTATATAAAATGTGTTAATTACTACTTTTATGCAATGAAGAAGGAACTAGCTTTTCTTTGCTGCTGCATGGTGTCTATTCCATTGTTAATTTGTTTTATGTAGTGCAACAACTATTGCCTGTGGCAAAGAATGTTGTTTTTACATGTGTAGTTCAAAGTTTTTTGAATTTCAAGTACCTTTTTATGATTACTGAGTATATTGTAAGTTCTACCTACAAATATTTTTCTTGACTAAGGAACTTAAGTTATGTGTAGTGATATCATTGCTCATAACCATTCCCACAGTCACTTTCACCATCATCACCATGTTCATTATTTTATAGCTGTATAGTATGTCTGCATTAATAGTACCACCTAACGAAATATGCCTCAAGATACATATGTACTTTGTCAGAAATACTTCTCCTACCCCACTTACAAATTGTATGTGTGTACAGAGATTGCCCCTCCCTCCCTCCCTCCCTCTCCCTCCCTCCCTCCCTCCCCCTCCCCGAATTTTGTGTGTGTGTGTGTGTATGTGTGTGTGTGTGTGTGTGTGTGTGTGTGTGTGTGTGTCTGGACCGTGGGGGGCTGCCTATTACTGTTGTCCAAGGTCTACTACATGCTGTGTGGAAGGTAGTTGCTTTCCTGGTATTTCAAGAGCTGTTCTTTCATGAAGTGTTTGTTTTCTTGTCTCCCATTTTACTTTAGCACATATATAACAGAATGAGTGGTTCACTGTGCAACGAAGTGTGCAGAGGGTCTCAGTGTGTCAAATGATTTTAATAACTTGAGTTTTCCATAGTTTCATATCTCGCTGTGTGTGGAAAACAAAACTCGCAATCATTTTACAGCTGTTCCTTTAATCAGCTCAGTTTCATCTGTCAATCCCATCCAGACTGAAAAGCAGCAGTCCAGTTTAGATAAGATGAATATTTATTAAGCAGCCAGCTTCAAAAGTCAGTTACTCTCTTAAGAATTTGTCCCATTTTACTGCATTTCACCCATTCATTTTACTGCAGAGCATATTATTGATAGTGACAATCATGCACTTTAAGAATCCTTTTGAGGCCTGACAACTATCAGTATTCTTTCCCAGGTTTATGTGAACAAACCTAGTGGATTCCATTATGTTAACAGCAAATCGAAAAAAAAATTATTGGTATATCAACGGAAAAAATTATTGATATATCGACAGAAAAAAATATTGATTCACCGGCCAAAAAAAATATCTCATGCATATTGTAAATATACTCCCAGTTTTTGCTTATCCCCTTAGAGCAAGCACTGAAAGAAGAAGTGTGCATGTTCACGCTTCGCAATAACCATTTTGCTAACAATGGTAACTGCACACTAAAAGGTGTCTAATGGATCCATCATGCGATTTTGACACATATAGAATTAATCTAGAACACTTCACGTCAACTTCCCTGGTTTCTTTTTTGCTCCTTCTTCTTCATCTCCCCCCCCCCCCCCCCCCCCATTTCTGCAAATGCCAGTGACGTAGCAGTTGTAGCGTCAAAATTGTGTGTTCAAGTTAAATGTTGCAGTTTCTTTTGGTAGCACTGAATGCCAATTACATCCGCATTTCCCCTCACATGTCTCTGCAAACCACAAAGACCAATCTTGTTATTTAGATTTTTGTTCATCAGTTTCAGCAACTGTTTTTGAAGAATGCCAATGTGAAGAAATAGCACACTAGTTGCATTAAAAATTATTATTTTATTGCAGCTGGTGTGCTGTTTCTTCATATCAAATATCCTGTTATTCCATTCACACTAAAACCCAGTGCAATCAGACTACTACTTTGTGCCATGTATATGTGCTTCATGCATTCAAAGAGAGAGACTGAACACGATGAAAGGTAAAAAAGTAGTAAGACTCCTTCAGACAGTGAAAGTAAAATTATGTTCTACTACAATTGCAAAAAGTGCAAGATTCATGTTAGTACTGTAAATTCAATATGGAATAATATAATGCAACATTTGTGACTAGAGGTGTGAATTCAATCCTCCTTGTGTAAGTAGCATAACAAAGTGGATTGTGACATATAAGGACACACTCTGGATTAACATCAGTCAGTCTCTTTCAGGGGTTATCCAACCAGTCTTGCTGAAAAATTACTTCATTCTTCAATGAAAGACATGTTTACACTCACATCTGCAGCAGAAATGTGCTAAACTTGCTACAAATGTTGAGCACTGCCTTGCAAAAATCTTTCATGAACTGTACAAATTTTGAAAGGGATTCTAGTATTTCTGGGAGATAGGCTATTGTGGAGGGACTGATTTTCCTGTGACCACAGCAGAATCAATAAACAGAAATGACATATTTCTGGTGACTCTTAATTTTCAGTCAGTTCCACTGAATTCTGGTTTGTTTAGCAGTACAGGAGACAGGGCAGTAAGCATGAGGTTATTGAGTTATCTTCTATACCCATGTGACAGAACGCCATTGTATCTGTCTATCAAATTAAACACATTTCATAGCAACAGCAAAAGAATAATGTACATACATTGGCATGTTTAAGTTTTTTTTTTAACAAATTCAAAACTATATACTGTTTATGCAAGCTTAAACAGAGACTCATGAAGAAGCAATGAGGGAAATCTTCCATGTAGGCAGTAAATGTGAAATGATGGAAATAATTTTCGAAAATTATGCCAGAAAATACTGAAGAATGTAATGAAATAAAAGAACTTGTAAATTTCTCACAGAGAGCACATGCTTTTACCAGCATAAATGTTTCTCTGTGCTGTAAAAGTACAGTAAATAAGCAAGAGACAAAAAAGAATGTTGGTGACTATTTCATATGACAACATGTGGAGCTGAAACATGTCTACTCTTATCAGTAATTATTTCTATGGGCATGCCTGAGTGCAGGAAAAAAAGAACTAAACAAACGGAAATCTGACAAGAAATAAGAGGAAACTGTGGTAAAGACTATATTTTCACTATGAGTCTCCTCGTTTATACTCTAATAGTTTGAAGCTGTTGGCAGGGCTGTTGATAAAAGTTTCAGGCAGATTAAAACTGTTGACTCGGCTAGGACTCAAAGCCTAAGTGTTCAGTTATGCAGGTATCAATTATACTACCAACTGTGTGTACCAGGCACTACTTTTGATACACACTTACAGCTCGAATTTTGTTTTACCCCTATTCCACTTTCCAAACTTCACAGAAACTTAAGCATACATAACGGAGGTAGTATTCATGGAAAGAAGGATATTGCAGAGAAATAGCTTCGCTATATCGTAGAGGTCATTTTTACAATAATGCTTTCACTCCAAAGGGAAATGAAAGGCAAATTGTGTGAATAGTTCATTTGGGAAGAAAATTTCCCCTAAAAGACAAGAGTCAGGGTTAATGTCTGGGTTCAACATGATTTTAATCTTTTACAAAGTTTCAGTTTCCAGTTCAGTTGATGATAAGCTTGTTATGAAGCTTATGAGGTGACAAGTGTATTCTCAAGCTCAATACTGTTTTCCTTAAAAACACTTCCAATGAAATGAAATAATTGTATGACATTATTGGCCTGGATACCTCATCTAGTGTTGTTTGGCCACCTGGTACAAGTCCTTTGGTTTGATGCAACTTTGGTGGTTTACACATCTTTGTGATGAAGACAGAATGGAATGATTAGAACAACAACTACACCCAGCCCCATGTGACAAAAATCTCTGGACCTGCTGAGAATTGAATCTGGGATCCTGCGATGTATACACAGCAATGCTAACGCCTAAGCCATGAGCTTCAAACAGTACATCCAATATTGATAACCAATGGCATTTAGCTGGTACAGCTCGCATAGATTGATATTATTCTTGTGACAGAATTTTTCTATAGTACATTAATGACTACCATCAATAGGTTATTTCTACTCAATACAATTTGTTGTAGGTCAGATTATTGCATTTCAATTTAATGAACCTGTCAGCTGTATTGTTGTACTTGAGACTTCTGAACACATCTTTCCTAAGATTAGTGTTTTCCAGGGAGGTTAACCCATGGGGTAAAAGAAGGGATTGGTTGATACGGCATTTCCTGAGGCATTAAGAAATTATCAATTTGGTATTGGCAAGAAGTTTATGTGTGGGGGTGGGGGGACAGGGGTTTAAAAATTGTAGAGTGCCCAAGGCTTGACTTCAGTATGCAGCTTCAGGTGGATGTAGGGTGCAGTAGTTATGCAAAGATGAAGAGACTTGCCCAGAATAGACTAGTGTGGAGAGCTGCATAAACTAGTCTTCAGACCGACGACAACAACAACAACTTGTACCATGTCAAAAACTTTGTTTCTTAACTGGAGTCATCATTTCTTGTGATACTTGATCAGATTTTGCAGTTTTTGTTATTTTTGCAAAACTGATGTACTAAACATATCAGTTCTTTTACCTACTTTGTACAATAATTTTTACGTTTATGCCTGCTAATAATTTTTGTCAATGGGATTATAGTAGATAGTCATATACAATTAATGGAGTTTTTTTCTGAGAGATATTTACATGACAAAACTTGGGAAGTAGCTATTTATGATAAGAACTGTTTTGTTATAGGCAGAATGGAAGAGAGCTTCATGTAATCGTTACAGATACCTGAATGAGAAATAAAACATGTTCCGTAAAATATAGTGGTACTTGAATTTAAATGAACATGGGTTCGAATTAATGTTCAAACATCCAGACTTTTGTTCTGTTCTCTATCCGCTCGTCTCTTCCCCTCTTTTTTAATATACCTAAACCACTTAAAATGACTGGCGGCATGGTTTCTTTTGAGATCATTTGGTTGTTTTGACCTTTGTAAACCTTGAACAGGTGCTCCATCTCTATTGAGCATAGTGTTGATGACATTAAACACATCAAAGAAAGAAACAGTTAGAAAGAGAGGAGTAGAAGATAAAGAAGTGAATAAGGAAAAGATAAATGTAACAGGGGAGAAAATTTAAAGGGAAATGAGAAAATTGGAAACATCTATGAATCAGCTTATTTTAGTAATGAAAAAAATAGAATAATGGTAATTTTTGGCCCTTAATTTCCAATAGAACTATTACAGTATGAAGTTTGAAATCTTTAACCCTTCCTGCCCAATGGAACTTAAAAGCCCCTTCCTCTTTCTAGTCTCATAAAAATAGAACAAATTTGAATTCATACATCAGGAGATCTCTGTCCTTCTGGTGTAGCACAGGAAATTCTTTGGCTGTGATTGTTCAAGTCAGACTTTTGTACTCCTCCGTTATTCATTATGGCATGCACACACACACACACACACACACACACACACACACACAGAGAGAGAGAGAGAGAGAGAGAGAGAATTTATAAAAGAACTTAGGTCAGTAAATAACAGTTAACTAATGTTATTGTTGCAGCTTTTCATTTAGCAGCCGGATATTGTAGCTTACTGAAACTTATTTGCATGTAAATGTTCCATACATTATCATATGTACAGGTATTTGTAAATTTTTGATTGTTTATGAAGTACTGTTGTTATATATCAAAAATGGAAGGTAGTGCATAACGGGTAACTGTTGACACTAATTCTGTTTGCTAGAAAAATTATCACATACATTGATTTACCTTGGCTTTCAGGCAGATTTCCACACCTGTCACTGAGCAGTGTGGCACAGTGAACATACTGTAATCACATGTGGGAGAATGGTAGTTCAAATTCCCATGTATCCAGCTTTTAAGCTTTCTGTGGTTTCCGTAAATTTCTGAATGCAAGTCCTGGGATGGTTCTTTTGAATAGGACACAGCCGGCCTCCTTCCCCAATCTGAGCTCGTGCTCCATCTCTATTGACCTTGTTGCTGAATAGACGTTAAACCCAAATCTTCTTTCCATTCCCACATCCAAGGCGGCTACAAGCTGTTTACCAATTTCTGTATTAGGTACACAAGATGTAAACTGTTAAAATTTGGAACCACTAGGAACATAACGTGCAAAAGTTTCACAGATGTTAATTATGTCAAGTTTCCTGGATAGCTGACATAATATGTAGTTTGGCAGGAAAGGTCTTTCGCCACAGAAGAATCTGTCAAGCCCATACTCAGCAAATTCCTGTGTTACACAAACCCTCAGAACTGAGAACATTGGCAGAAAAGAGAGAATATGATTTTACTATCAGTTATTGTTTTTTTTTTTTTTTTCTATTTTTCTCCATATGTTTTGTGTAAATTAAGTGGTGCAGAGGGCAGCACATGAAGTGCAGAATTGTACAGTTCCTTAATGTAGAAGCTACTATTGATCACAACTCTGCCTTGCAGTAACCAAATATGATGAATCTGTTGACTTAAGAATATTCATCTTGGCTCTGTACTACTTGAACATTATGAAAATATAGGGCAAAAATCACCTTTTTAAAAAAAAAATCTTTTTCATCTCTCAAGAGATAATAATTTGTGGGAACAGTGACTGGTCATGCAGTAATTATGTAGCCACATAGTGCTCCTGCTTGAGGAAGACACAATAGGACCTAAAATTCTGAGTGAATTTCTGAATTACTTTATGACCAAGTCTTTTCCTACACCCGTTTGTCAGACAAAGGAATGATTGGTTCTGAAATAAAATAAATTTTTATCTATCTGTGTATGCATTGTAATGCTGCCCTTTTTATTGTTACATTTTGCAGATAATATTTCCTTTACATTGATCAGTGGTTTAACAAGTCATATTGAACTGCCTAACATGACCACCTTAACAGCAGCTGTTAATATATTTGAAGGGCCATATGAAAGTGAGTTGTAGTCCAAAATTTGCTAAAAGGAAATAAAGAATTATAGCAGATTGTGAAGGTTTCTGTCATGGAATCAGGAAGATGTCAAAGGCTGCGGCAAAGAGGGTGAGGAAATTGTTGTTACCAGTGTTGCAGTTACTTTTGTAAAATGTTACATTTTCCAAAACATTATTCTTAAAGTATTATATTTATCTCTGGAATGTAAGTAGTCATTTACAGCTCATTACAGAGAGATTCAGATTTTTAATGTGTTTGTTCATGTATTTGCTCACTTTTAAGAAATAGCTTACCAATTACTGTAATTTGTGAATGTCAATCTAATTACAATATGAAGTGACTTTCAAGTATGAGGTCCACAATTAGTAATTTAATTATGTATTTACAACTAAATTCTTGTGATAAATGTGAAACACTTTTTGAATATAATTATAATTTTTGAGCTTTCAAAAATAAGTGAAAAATATAAGAGTGAATAATTGAAATTCATTTTTCTGTGATTTTGAATTTCATATAATTTTGTGACTAAGAAATTTTTAAAATCTGAAACAACCTTTGTGTACATTTAACTTTAAATTATTTTCAGTGAATAGCTTCCAACTTTCTTGAGATATATATATATATATATATATGTGCCAATCAAAGGAATTTGCGGTTTAAAATAAAACATGTTTTGCAATGATTTAGGGGGAGGGGATAGTTTATTGTTTTGATCTGAGATATATCTTCCAAGAATTTATAGTTGAATAGATAGTTTGTCTACCTTCCATTCCAAAGGAAACAAGATAATTAAATTCATTTTGTGTTCTGAAATTGTTAATCAAAAGTGGAGCATGATTAGCTTTTGCTGCAAAAAGTCAATTTTCTTAGAATTTTACTAAAAACCCACACTTACATCAATGTAGAGGATAAATTACGTTTGAACTTAATTCGACTGCTACTTTCCTGCCATACAAAACATGTCACACCTATTGGTCATATTTTACTTATTTTTTTCTTGCTGCTTTATAAATATTTATTTAATCTTTCATTTGGATTTATGTTGTCTGGTGCTTGCTATGAAATTTTAAGTAGGCCGACTCACACACGCAGATCATTTGTGCTACTGTGATGCCCAAGTCATTTATAAACTATTTTAAGAATTTTTGATTATTTTAATGTTCAAGTAGTGCCTGAAAAGTGATATGACTTTTAGTAATTCAGCTGGAGAACAAAAGCATGGGCTATCAAGTAGAACAGCAAGAAAAGGGAAACATGAAAAAATCTTTCATCACATTTTAAAACATATTTACCTTTTCTTTGGTAACTAAAACACTTCTTATGAAGCTGACTTCATCTGTCCTTGCTTGCATACATTTGCATTGCTCACCATTTAACCAACTACATTTTGTGGATGTTTTTGTCACTAAACAGAAAGCAAAAATGAAATGTGTATGGAGATGGAAAGGAACTTAAGTTCTCCTTACACTGTCTATTTCCTTAAATAGTGTTGTTGATTACCACAGATGTTTTTCAACAAAGATGGCAGTTCAGCATATCTTTAAGGCAGTAAGTTATATCATGTTGCTTCTATTCTTGAGCTAACTCACTGTCTACTAGTAAACTGATTATCACTGCACATCGCTTTTGAACTGATAGTTATGTATTTTTTGTAACAATTTTTGTTAATGAACATTATAGTGTGTGTTTTCAGTAAATGAATTGTTTTAATTTTTTTCATAATTTATAAAATGTTAAGACTGATGCTGTGCTTTCATAAGTAATTCTGAAATCTGTATACTACAGTTCTGTTCATGTGGATTTGATTGTATCTTAGTCATAACCACTAAAAGTATTGCCAATCTGAGACTTACTTAATGATATGCATGGAATTTCAGGAATTATATAGAATTAGGATCATTATTACTAATGACAGTTATGGTCTCAGGAATAACAATTTACCATTCCAGAACATTACTAATTTTTCCAAGACGTCTGTTAGTTACAACATTGTTTTGTACTTTGTACGACTATATGGTTTATTGAGCCACAGAATTAGTTTGGTAAGGGATTTGGTAATTGATGTAGTAAGATTATTCTGTCTTTTTATAAATGAACTTTGCTTCAGATGTAATGTAAATGTTCTCTTTTCACACTGTAATGTTTCCTTCCAGAAATAAAATTATTTCATGTAAGTGCTGAATATATTGAGACATATAAAATTCTTATGTATGGTGAATATTGATATAAATGTTCTTTATTGCCTGAAATATGGTATTTTATGATTCCTAAAACTTATAAAGTATTAAATAAAAGAAAATATTGCCATTATAGTGGTATGTGTATTTCATTAAATGAATGCAATGCATAATTGACATTTCTACATACATGACTGTTAAATTTATTCCACTTACTATGTACAGTGTATTATAAGTCCTTTTACGTTTTGTCTGCCACTTGTACGGGTCAGAAGTGTGCTGGAATTGTTCCAGTGAATTATGAATTCACATCACTGACAGCATGAAAAAACCAGTGCATGTTATTTCAATGCATGTGCTATAAATAATAATAATAATTATTATTACTATTATTATTAAATACTACTATTATGACATATCTGTAAGATGATCTGTTATTAATAAAAATGTTATTGAGTATTAATATTTTAAGCATGCTTATTATTTTTCTCCTAATATTGAATGGTAAGGTTGTAAGAGAAAACACTGCCTGAGGCACTGAAATGTTGACAGTCAATGATTGAGTATAAATTATTTTGACTTTTTCATTATGACACTGGTGACTGTTTAACATGTATCTCAGCTTTTTCATACACGCAGATTGTTGCCAGAAATGAGACTCTCCGTAAGTGCAAAACAGACTGTGGACTGAGTATGCAGTCATTCATTGTCATTTATACACCATGTTTTGTAAGACAGCATAATGAAGGAAAATCTTTGGATGTGGAAAATTTAAACAACAAGTACTCAAGAGCTGCAGCCATGATGAAATACTTTTGTTGATTCCATTAATAACCATCTATCATGGAAAATAAATGAATTGTGAAATTTGTTTGCCTTATTCTACTGATAGACCAGTACTTACATCATTAGCAGAGAAACTTGTACTTAAAATAATCTGCTTCTCTAAATAAACTATTTTCTGCTGTTTGCATACTACAAACTAACTTAAAATTTATCTGCATATTCTGACTGATCTACCACATTAAAGAAAAAAATTGTGTTACGTAAAGGTAAAGAATTCATATAGTACCAATGAGCAGAATTTTACAAATAAAGATTTTATTTTAGCTGTAAAACAAGACAATGAAAGATATTTCTAAGTGCAAAACAGGCTTGCTGGATTTTTTTAATCAACTTATCAATGTGTTGACTCTGTTTTCACTTTAAGTCCTTGACTGCAAGGAATGTTTTGTATTAAGCTGCATCTAGTAAGTGGCATTGACATTCATGGAGTTACAACACCTACTCCATTCACAACTGCCTACCATCACAGTATGAGAGTCTGAGGATAGTCAAAATCAGACAAAAACCAATTACCATTAGAATAAATGTCTTGCAGTCGAGACTGTGTTTGCCCATTTTTAAAGTATTATTGTCCAGACCACAGTTTCTCCATGAGAAATGTTCTCAGAAATTACTTATTACAGCTACATTTTATCAAAAATCATGTTAATTGCATCAATGAAATATTATTGTTAGGCTATTTAAGAATTTTCTGACATAATAAATAATGCTGAGCCATGCACTTGTACCCTCCAGTCTAAGAATAATTTTCTGATGAAGGTGGAGAAAAATTTGTATTTACCTCCCCTAGATGTATTGACAATTATATTCAACTCAACTGGTCCATCTTTTCCAACTTGACTGCTTCAAGGGAAAACCACTTTGTCTGTCATAACCTAAGTTCTTTGTAATAAAAGTGGTTCTGATGTAACTTAAGATACATCTGGCCACAACACAAAATTGCTTGAAATTATCCACCTCTTTCCATATAGATGTTTTTACTTGTATTTACTTTATCAGATTTCTTCACTTTGTTGAAGTTTTTATATTTGTTTTCTCTTTGAGAAATTATCCCCAGCCTTACTATCACATTTTGCAAATCAGAACCCCTCTTATTTTCAGTGACATAGTAGATTTCATATGGGGTGGCTTCCATCAACTGGTCATGCATAACCTGATACTAGAACATTGCTTGTCGTACTTTCGTCACTTATTTAGAAAAGCATTTTGGAGCAGTTGAGGTACTACAGTTGAAGCTGGTGGTCAAAATACCTTGATCCACACAACTAGTTTAACTTTTGAAATGTGTTATTTTTTATTAGATGCTTAAGACATCAATAAAGATCTATCAGTAATTGTCATAATACTTTGCCTAAACAAAATCCAAATTCAGTTTGGTAATCTTCTGATCAAATGGAACCCTTTGATTTATACTGCAATGGTATTCTTTGATTTTTGTGTATTTCTGTTTTTTTTTTAGTAATTTTTGTTATTGTATGTTCTTAGTCCTTTCAGTCAGTTTATTATTAACACAGTTGACATGTCACCAGAACCAGGTAATCCCAGTGTCATTTGGATACAGTCAACTATCTTCATAATTAGCCGTCAATGTAACCTAGTTTACATGATACTTAACAATAAAGAAATTCTTAGAGGAAGCAGTACGCAAAATAAGGGAAAGGGAACCATTCACCTATAGCAGACTGATCTATGGAGCCCAGAAACAGTTAATGGAAAACAGCATCCACTCTAGTTTTCTAGCAGTACCTCTTTTTCTAGCAAAAGTACCCAAATTCACACAGACACCCAAACATTGGGCTATGACCATGGCTAGACTGATTATTGATACTCAGTTACTACAAGCAGGTACCTGAGATGATGGAGGCTGTAGGGAAGGGTGCATGGAGTGGGTAGCCGTAAACAGGCAGGTCTTTGGACAGATGGTTCTGCAGCTGTGCAACAAGACAAAAAGAGATGTAAGAAGAGAGAGGGATGGGGGGAGAGTATGGAAAAAGAAAGGAAGGTGGAGATGAAAATTGAGAAAGGAAGAGGTCGAAAAGGGGGGGTGGGGAGAAAGAGAGAGAGAGGAGGGGCACATGGTGTGAGGGGGGGGGGGGGGAGTAGTAAGAGTGGTAGGACAAGGCAGAGTGTGATCTGCACAGAGGAGAATTAGTGTGGACACAAGAGAGAAGGGAAAAGGCAAAGTGAGGCAGTGGGAACAGGTTAGCAGAGAGCCGGAGAGATTGTGAGAGCACAGGATACGCTGGAGAGAGGATTCCCCTCTGCCTATTTCAGAGAAAGTTGCACTGGAAAGCAGTATCCAAATGGCCGATGAAGTGAAGCATTTGTTTGAAGTCTTTGGTGTTGTGGTCTGCAGCATTTTCAGCAACCGGATGCTCAAGTTTGTGGTATGCCTCAGTTTGGCAGTGGCCATTTGCAAGTAGACAGTGGGTTACTTGTCAACACAGAATACTGCACAGTAATTACAGCATAGCTGATGCATAACATGGTTATTTTCACAGGTGGCAATGACATCTGATGGGTTGGATGTGCCTGTGACTGGATTGCAGCAGGAGGTAGGGGGTGCGACACACCTTGCACCTGGGTTGAACACAAGAATAACACATTGCAATGCAGAATTGGAAGTAGCATTGGACTAGGGGTAGACAATAATATTCTGTAGGTTCGGTGAGTGGTGGAATGCTACTCTGGGAGTAGGATATTCCTCATCTCAAGGCAAGTCCCGGTGGACGATGTGGTTGGGTTTTTCAAGGCTAGGATGGTGTATGTGATCAGAGGAGTACTGTATTTATTGGTGTCAGAGGAGATTTTTTGTGGGTGAGCTGGATGGGATATTGTTTCTCAGTAAAGTGTCCAGTAGGGTTATTGGTGTATTTTTAGAACTCCTTCATTCCACTGCAGATGTGGTGTACACGGATGGAAAGGCTGTATGGAACAGACTTTTTTATATGAAACAGGTGACAGCTATCAAAGTGGAGGTGCTGTTGGTGGTTGCTATTCCTGATGTGGATAGACATATTTATGGAGCCATCTGAGAAATGGAGATGGATATCTAAGAAGGTGGCTTAGAGAGCTGAGAATGACCAGGTGAAGCAGATGTTGACGTTATGGAGAATGCTTGCTGTGAGTCCAAATCATGAAAATGTCATTAGTAAATTTAAACAAGACAATAGGTTTCAAGTGTTGACTAAACTGAACGCATTACCATTCCTCTAATGACATGATTATTATGAATATCAGCCCACTACAGGTATGGATTTTAATATCATAGACCGATATGAGGAACTTTCTGAAATTTACGGAGCATCTGTTGATAAAAATATGTCAAAACAGTCTCATCATGAGTGATTTATAAAATAAAAACCATTTAAAGAGCAGTGTAGCTGGCTGAAATTCATAATAATCATGTCATTATAGGACATAGTTTACAATGTGGGTCCCAAAGAAAAATATTCAGGAGTAGCGTGTTTCACTGAATGTGGATAAAGTTTTTGGCTATATGGAAGACTGAGTAAGCCAGCAAGGCATGGTTAGGGAGCTATGAGGGGTTGACAGCGATATTATATCCGACTGGTGGGTTTTTTCATGGCTATAAATACTCCCTCATAGGCAGGAGACCAGGAATAGCTGGGAAAGCTGCCTCGGGTAGTGCTGGGAATGCTGTCCCAGCTGTTGTAGGGGAAGTGTTTCAATTGCAGTGGTGGCTTTCAGGAGGTTGGACTAACATAGTAAAAGGATTTTGCAAAAGGAATACAGGCTTTCAAGTATGATTTGAGCTCAGATTGTAGGATTATGAAGGACTAGATTGGTGAGGGTGAGGGACTGATGGAACTGTAAAAGGTGAGGGTTCTTTGTGGTAGGATGGATGATGGCCTGAGATGCCAAGCAAAGAAGTTTGATTTCAAATTGATAAGTCCAGCAGTAAGAAACACGTGCCATCATACAGTGAGATTGTAAATAATATGCATGTCAGCTAAAAGTCAAATTGAGCAGCATGAGCTGGGATAGGAGAGTATGTTAAATAACAACATTGGAATTAAATATTCTAAAAGATGGTGTCACCATGAAAGCAGGGAGTTGTAGCATGGCACTATTTATTGGGGTGGGCTGTTACAATGGTTGGTGTTCAAACTGTACACCAGAGGGTGGACAATGTGTGTTTTGAAGGCAAATACTGTAGGGGAGAAGGAAGTATAGGAATATTACAGAATAAAGAATGAAACGAGTTGTAAATGAGTACAGAGAGACAGTAACATAGGTGAAAGGGTAGGGGAAGGAAAATAGTGGAACAGGCAGCATATGACAGCAATGGATATTCCTGGATGGAGCAATCAGTAAAATAAGGGAAAGGCAACCACTCGCCAATCGTGGATCATTGCATGGAGCACGGAAACATGTAACAGAATACAGTATTCACGCCAGCTTTCAAGCACTGGCTCTTTCTCTAGCAAAAGTACACACAGTAATACACACATACACCCAAAGGCGCACTCACGTGGTAGCTGCAAGACTAATTATTGCTACTTAATTGTAGAACAGAAAGAGATGTGGGAAAACTGGGGGCGGGGGGCACTGTTGCACATGCATTTGGGTACCACTTTATGTTTCATTGTTCACTTTGGTGTGAGAATCGCTTTTAGTCCTTGAGGTTTTTCCCTTTTAAGATAGTTCTTCAAGTTCTCATTTACATATGACTCGATATACACAAAAATTCACATAAATATTTTTGACATAACAATGCATATTACAGTGGCTTACATCTATAACTGACATTCTACCCATTATTTGCATCAAACAGAAAATTCTTAAATACTAAAACATTACAATTTTCCTTCTTCAATTATCGTTACTGGTTAGTACAGTTTGTTAGTTAACCTAAATAAAATTCCTTTTTACATAAATACGAATTACTTATTTACATTTTATTAGACTCTGTTGCCACATACACATTTAATCAATCAATCTGTCAATCTCTCTTTATTCATCTCTTAACAATATACATTGTATAGATGTAGTCAATTACAATATAGTTTCTTATCTTTAATTTGTTTCAAAAATTTGGATAATAAATACAAATATTTTATATCAGTACATATAAATCATCATCATCATCATTTAAACTGATTACGTCTTTCAGTGTTCAGTCTGGAGGAAAGCCCCCTTATAAAATTCCTCCATGATCCCCTATTCAGTGCTAACACTGGTGCCTCTTCTCATGTTAAACCTATTACTTCAAAATCATTCTTAACCGAATCCAGGTACCTTCTCCTTGGTCTGCCCTGACTCCTCCTACCCTCTACTGCTGAACCCATGAGTCTTTTTTATTTATTTATTCATCCGTGGAACAATAAATATTATATGGATGGTGTCAGTTTACAACACATGAGCACACATTTACATTTACAATGAAACAGGTTTCTCATATTTTGTGTAGTTTTCATAACTAATCATACACACATTTATAATTACATAATATTTTGGTGATAATGTCATATGTTGCTAATAATCTACATCTATGTTAAATATTCTTTTACAGTATAACAATTTTTACTTACTAAAAAGGTTTTAAGCTTTTGTCTGAAAGTGAGGGGCTCATTTATTTCTTTAATTTCTTGTGGTAATTTGTTATACAGTTTTATCCCATTATAAAATATACTTTTTTGTGTATTTGCCTTGTTCTTTCTATCTAGATGGAGGTGGTGACAAGCTCTTGTTTCATGGTCATGTATTAGGCTGTTTGTGTTGTACATGTTGCGATTTTTCTTAATGAACATTATGTTCTGAAAGATATGCTCACAAGAAACAGTTAGAATGCCTAGCTTTCTAAATAATTCTAGACAGTGGACCCTGTTGTTGCTGTTTGTTGCTATCCTTATGGCTCTTTTTTGTACTTTGAACACAGTTTGTATGTTACTGGCACTTGTTCCCCAAAACATGATCCCACAGCTCAGGACTGAGTGTAGATATCCGTAATATGTTATTTTAAGACAAGTATTATTGCATACCAGTGCAAGGATTCTAAGAGCATAGCATGCTGTGGATAATTTCTTTGCCAAAATGTTGACATGGTTTGTCCTTTTCAGTTGGCTGTCTACATTCATCCCTAAGAATTTGGTACTTGTTACACATTTTAATTCATTATTATTAACTTTTATTCTAGTGGCATTATGTTTTTTGTTCAATTGGAAGTTAATATAATTAGTTTTCTTTACATTTAGGGTTACTTTATTTTTTTATGACCAGTTGTGGACATCATTGAGAGCCTCGTTTGCTCTTTCTGACAGTTGTGTTGGATTTTCACCTGTTATTACTATGTTGCTGTCATCAGCAAAAAGTATTTTTTCTCCATGTTTGATGCTTTGTGGGAAGTCGTTAATTTTTTTATTTATTTAATTATTTAAATGTCAAGTTCTGTAGGACCAAATAGAGGAGTAAATCTCCAAGGTCATGGAACGTGTCAGTACATGAACTTACAACATAAAAAGAAGTAAGAGATAAAAATAAATGTTCATGAACCTGAAATAAAATCAGTCCATAAGTTTAAGCAAACGCTATCAGCAATACAATGAGAATCATCTTAATTTTTCAAGGAACTCCTCGACAGAATAGAAGGAGTGACCCATGAGGAAACTCTTCAGTTTCAATTGGAAAGCACGTGGATTACTGCTAAGATTTTTGAATTCGAGTGGCGGCTTATTGAAAATGGATGCAGCAGTATACTGCACACCTTTTTGCACAAGAGTTAAGGAGGTCCGATCCAAATGGAGGTTTGATTTCTGCCGAGTATTAACCGAGTGAAAGTTGCTTAATGTTGGAAATAAACTAATATTGGTAACAAGAAATGACATTAAGGAATATACATATTGAGAGGCCAATGTCAAAATACCCAGACTCATGAAAAGAGGTCGACAAGAGGTTCGTGAACTCACATCACTTATTACCCGAACCGCCCGTTTCTGAGCCAAAAATATCCTTCTAGAATGGGAAGAGTTACCCCAAAACATAACACCATACGACATAAGTGAATGAAAATAAGCAAAGTGTCGAAATATCACTCACTTTCGATACCATTCGAATAGTGAAAATGGCAGTATTAAGTCTTTGAACAAGATCCTGAACGTGGGCTTTTCACAACAGCTTACTATCTATCTGAACACCTAGGAATTTGAACTGCTCAGTTTCACTAATCATATGCCCATTCTGTGAGATTAAAACGTCAGGTTTTGTTGAATGGTGGGTTAGGAACTGTAAAAACTTAGTCTTACTGTGATTTAACGTTAGTTTATTTTCTACAAGCCATGAACTGAGGTCATGTACTGCTCTACTTGAAACCGAGTCAAAGTTGCACACAACATCCTTTACTACCAAGCTAGTGTCATCAGCAAACAGAAATATTTTAGAGTTACCCATAATACTAGAGGGCATATCATTTATATAAATAAGGAACAGGAGCGGCCCCAACACTGATCCCTTGGGCACCCCCCACTTGACAGTACCTCACTCAGATCCCACATCACAGCCATTATCAACATTGTGAATAATGACCTTTTGCTGGCTGTTGCTAAAGTAAGAGATGAACCAATTGAGTGCTACTCCCCTTATTCCGTAATGGTCCAACTTCTGGAGCAATATTGTGTGATCAACACAGTCAAATGCCTTTGTTAAATCAAAAAAATACTCCAAGCATTCGAAACTTTTTGTTTGGCCCCTCCAGTACCTCATAGAGAAAAGAGAATATAGCGTTTTCAGTTGTCAAATGACTTCTAAAGTCGAACTGTACATTTGATAGCAAATCGTGTGATATAAAATGATCAATTAACCTTACATAAACAGCCTTTTCGATAACTTTTGCAAACACTGATGGCATAGAAGTAGGTCTAAAATTATCTGCATTATCCCTTTCTCCCTTTTTATAAAGCGGCTTTACTACTGAGTGCTTTAATCACTCAGGAAACTGACCATTCCTAAAGGAAAAATTACAAATATGGCTAAATACAGGGCTAACATGTGCAGCACAGTACTTTAATATTCTACTAGACACTCCATCATAACCATGAGAGTCCTTAGTCTTCAGTGATTTGATTATTGTCTCAATCTCCCTCTTGTCTGTATCACAGAGGAGTATTTGAGACGTCAATCTCAGAAAGGCATTTGCTAAGAAATTTATATGATTTGCTGTAGATACTAAATTTTTATTTAATTCACCAGCAATGCTCAGAAAATGGTTGTTAAATACTATACATACATCTGATTTATCAGTAACAGAAATATTATTACTGCAAACTGACTTTATATCATCAACCTTGTGCTGCTGACCAGACACTTCCTTCACAACTGACCATATGGCTTTAATTTTATCCTGTGAATTAGCTATTCTATTTGCATACCACATACTTTTTGCCTTGCTAATAACATTTTTAAGCACCTTACAATACTGTTTGTAATGGGCTACTGTAGCTTGATTGTGACTACTTCTAACATTTTGATATAATTCCCGCTTTGTTCTACATGATCCCACTAGTCAGCCAACCGGGCTGTCCATTACTGCTAGTACTCCGTTTAGAATGTCCTAATGGAAAGCAACTCTCAAAGAGCATGAGAAATGTGTTATGGAAAGCATTGTATTTATCATCTATATTATCGGCACTATAAACATCTTGCCACTCTTGTTCCTTGACAAGCTTTGAAAAACTCTCTATTGCTGTTGGATTAACTTTCCTACGTAGTTTGTAATTAAATACGTCATTGGTTTGAGTGCAAAAAGCTTTTAGTGTTAAAATTTGTGCATCATGGTCTGAAAGGCCATTCACCCTTTTACTAACAGAATGCCCATCTAGTAATGAAGAATGAATAAAAATATTGTCTATGACTGTGCTACTGTTCTCCTGCATCCTAGTTGTAAAAAACACAGTTTGCATCAGATCACATGAATTTAGGAGATCTACTAACATCCTCTTTCTTGCACAATCATGTACAAAATTAATATTGAAGTCACCACATAGAACTACTTTCTGGTACTTCCTACAAAGTGAATCAAGAACCCTCTCTAACTTAAGCAAAAATGCACTGAAGTCGGAGCGGAGTTAGGGGACCTATAAACAACAGCAATTAGAAGTTTAGTTTCACTAAATTCAACTAATGCTGCACAACTTTCAAATATCTGTTCAGTGCAGTTTCGTGATATGTCTATGGACTCAAATGAAATACTGTTTTTTACGTACAGAGCCACTCCCCCACCACACAAGGAACTCCTTGAGAAACAGCCAGCTAATCTGTAGCCTGGTAAAGGAAGCCTCTGCATTATCAAATTATTTAAGTGGTGCTCTGATATACCAATAATTTCAGAGTTAACATCTATTAGCAGTCACTAACTTTATCTCTAATACCTCTTATATTTTGATGAAATATGCTAATTCCTTCTCTACTTGGAAACATTACATCCTCTGGAGGTGAGCCCTTAGTTAGAGGCACTTCCTTTATGCAGGTATACCTATCAGCTGACTTCAGTCTAAAAAAAGGTGCAGCTCTAACACCCACTACTATAGGAATTTTTCCATGAGTGATACCACTACCACCACCACCCACTACACTGTCACCTATAAGATTAGCCAGCCTCCCCTTTATAACATTTCAACTCCTCAACACCAAATTATAACATTCCACTTCAATTTGTTTGCACTTATAGCGATCCCAGCTTCCTCAACCAAATTAAAACGTTGCATTAGGAGGTGTCTGCTTCGTGCAAAAGGTCTTGAGTTCATATTGACGACAACAAGTAATTCTTCATTACAGACGTTTATTTACAAACAGAACTGACAGACTTCACAGACTCAACAACTGACTCTCAGAGCTAACTGCACTGCATATCCCAACTGGCAACTGACAACTTCTAGGTGTATTAATATCTTTCCAAACAATGAGAGTCTTTGACAATGTTTTGTTTACAATACGATAGCAATTCACGACTTAAAACTAAATTAGACATTACAGAATTTTAGTACAGATTAAAGTAAGTAAAAGGATCAGTACATATAAATTCTTACAAGCATAATTTCCAAATAGATTTTATAACATTTTTCTACCAGCTTCTGGATAACCTTCACCAGATTTGCACCGATGTTTCCAGAAACATCTTGACATTTGATTCTGGATATTTCTTGAGTGATTCAGAACAACTACTTATATGTAAAATGATTTAAATCGTGTTTCAAAATGCAAATAAATCCCTCTAGCAATACTCCTTGATACAAATCGTCCCTCGAAATTAGGTTATGAAACAGTTTTCACAAGTTTTCGCATTTTTGCGATCATAATATAGAATTTCTCCACAGAAAGCTCCAGAAGTGCGCATCAAACATTCATTTACAGACTTTCTCTTTAGCTGGTGAGTTTTTAAAAGTATCTTGTCCATATTATATGAAATAATTTAGCTCAAAACTGATAATTTATACAATTAATCAGGGCTACAGCAAACAGTGAGTCTTTCTTTTACAAAATGAAATATAATTACAAAATTGAATGAAAATAGGTTACTAACACTAATATATATTTACATTAATTCTATTTTTGTTCTTTCTGTGCAAAATGTCC
Organism: Schistocerca gregaria; assembly: GCF_023897955.1. Classification (NCBI taxonomy): domain Eukaryota; kingdom Metazoa; phylum Arthropoda; class Insecta; order Orthoptera; family Acrididae; genus Schistocerca; species Schistocerca gregaria. Next base: position 1,004,566,980 of record NC_064921.1, read on the forward strand.
TAATATTGACACAGTACAATATTTAAACATCACCAAAGTTTCCCTTTACATTTTGCATATCTGTATCGACATCCCCTAAAAGTCTACAGTATCGAATACTTCAATATGTCCCAATATGTCCTGTAATGTTATACCTTCCAATACCTATTGAGGTGCAGGCCATGCCTAGTGAAACCCCATCTACTGATAGACCCAACTGGCACCACTGAGATGTGATCCATGCCCTCCGCCATCAGTGCCCTCCCCAGCCCCACATTAACGTGCCTAACAGCCGTATTAAGGTGAGGCCGATCATGACGCTGAAACAGCTGCACGAAATGCACATTAGTACCACCAGTTTGAGTAGCTATCTTAACCAAGTCACCACTGACATCATATTCCCCGTCCCTATCGAGACTGTTCCCTGCTCCACCCACTATCACTACCTGATCCTCTTTCGTAAAATTCTTACATAACTCCCCTATGCTTTCAGTCACCTGAGCCAACCCTGCACTAGGCTTCACAATGCTGGTGACCTGGTACTCACTCCCCAACACTTCCTGCAACTGCTGGCCCACACCTCTACTGTGCGAACTACCTAGCAGCAGAACTTTCTTTCTGCTAGACTTTGCAACTAACCTAGGCCTCCTAATTGCTGAGGACTGCTGGAAGTTACCTACATCTACGGCTACACGAGGCTCCTCTCCACTCAACTCTGACAGTTGGTCGTATCTATTGCATGTATGCAAAGTAAAACTGTCTGAGTACCTCCTCTTCCTAGCTACCTTCTTGCCAACTGCCAGTTCCCATTCCCCACCACCCTTCACCCTCCTCAACCTATCTAGTTCCTCCTTTGCGCATTGTAACTCCACCTGGAGGGCACAGATCTTATGCTCCTGCTCCTCTATTAACTTGTTACTACTACAGATTCTATATTCCCAAGAGAGGATCTCCCTAAAATGACCACTGGCTTCCCCACTGCATTCCCCCCAATGAAAATACTTTGAACAAATTCCACGCCATAATCCACTACTCACAAACCTACGGCAGAGCCCACACTTTTCACTCATGGTAAATGTTAGAGTTACTGAAAAAAAAAAAGCTATATGTCTACGTTATCAAAGTTCAGTTACACCAGTAGAACTATTTAAGAACTAACAATAATGGTCTCGAAATTCTCTGCCCACTAAGAAAGCAGCTACTTGTATTAATACTACTACAACACAGCCGATACCAATACCAGCAAAACTTCACAAAATTATTAGCTACAACCAAAAAATTAAAACTACCACTGTAACACTAAGCGAAGTTAAAACACTATATGAAAATTTTACTGAAATATTTCACTAGAAAGAATAATAAATGTCAGTTGAAAACTAAAGCACAAAAAATACTAACGACTTCAACACACTGAAAACTCTCTAAAACACAGCAAGCAAACGATTACAAAAGTTTATTAAGTCGTTATTTTGCCACAACGGCATGCAACACTGCTGAAAACTATTAAATTTAATAACTGTATTACAGAGCACAAATAAGTTTGTCAGTACTTAGCTTATAACCACTACAATCTGCAGTGCACGCCGCAAAATGTAAACACACTACTGAGGTGCGAGGCTTAGACGAGTGACGAAAGCAGACTCACAAATAACATACCACTCGAGTCAATAACACAGGAAGCAAGACGGAGATTAATGAAAATCCACTAATAAGTTACTTTAATGGCAAATATTAAAACAAATAAACTTTTAATGTATAAGAAACAATATTGGGCCTAATACGCTTCCCTGTGGGACGCCTATATTCACATTTTCTGGGTCAGACAGGTGTTTTATAAGGGAAGTGTTTGAAACTTGTGATATCTCAACTTGTTGAACTCTGTTTTCCAAGTATGATTTGAACCACTTCTTTGTCACACCTCTTATTCCTATTTGCCCTAATTTATGAAGTAAGATTTTGTGGTCAACTGTATCAAAGGCCTTGGACAAGTCTAAAAAGATACCACTTACATTTTCACCTTCGTCCAGTGCTTCTAAAATTACTTTAGTGAACTGTGCTATAGCAGATTGTGTGCCTTTTCCAGGCCTAAAACCAAATTGGTCATTGGAAAGAAAATTATATTTATTCAGGTAATTTAGCAGTCTCTTTTTGACTAGTATTTCTATTATTTTAGAAATGATAGACAGTATAGAGATCGGCATGTAGTTCTCTACATTTTCCACATCTCCGTTTTTTAAGGATAGGTATAACTTTTGCTTGTTTCAGGTACTCCAGAAAGTATCTAGATTCGAAAGATTCATTAATTATGTCTGTTAATGGGCCCTTTACGGAGTCTATACATTCTTTAATTATGCAGACTGGGATTTCATGAAGTCCTACTGAAGTTTTATTTTTTAGTTGGTGTACTACTACTGTCACTTCCCTTTCTGTAGTTGGCAACAGCACCATCGAGTTTGTTGGCTCGTTCTGAATAGGTAAGTCATACGTATGTGGAAATTTCTGCTGTAACTTTTTTGCAATGCTACTGAAATATGAGTTTACAAAATCAGCTAATTTTTTAGGGTTACCTACTGGTACATCTTTGTTTTTAATATGTGAATTGAGGTCCTTATTAGCAGAGTTAGATGTTTCCTGTTTGACGATGTTCCAGGCTGGTTTGCTCTTGTTTTCAGCTTCAAGTAATATTTTGTTGTTTGAAAGTTTTTTTGTGGCTAGCAACGCCTTTCTGTATATTTTCCTGTACTTTTTGTAGAATTGCAGAACTTCTGGGTTAGATTGATTATTTTTTATTGAGATAAGATATCTAAGAGTTTCTGAGGGTTTTTTGATACCTGTAGTCACCCATTGATTTCTCTTTGCAGTTTTAATTTGATAGAGAGTTTTGGGAAACATCTCTTCAAATCTGAGTTTAAAAATTGACATGAACTTGATAAATTTCTGATTTGCATTGGTTTCTGCATAGACTTCCCTCCAATCTTCATATTCTAGCTGGGATTTAAACTGATACTGAGCTGATTTGGAAAACATTCTTTTGTATGTACAAAGTTTAGGAGGGGTTTCTACATGAATGTTAGTTTTTAAGATCTGGCAGAGGTGGTCTGATAGGCCCAGGTTTTGGACAACAATATGACATTTTTTACTATCAATATCTGTAGCTACATGATCTATAGATGTGGAGGATTCTTTCGTTATTCTAGTTGGACAATTAACAAGGGAGGATATTCCATAACAGCTTAGAATATTCACATATATGTTGCTAGCCTTATCAGGCTTCATCATATTAATGTTTAAGTCACCACAGATAATTACATTTGCTTTTGGTCCAGAAACCTTGTCTAAGTTTTGATTCAGTTTTGAGAAGAATATATCAATGTCTCCACTGGGAGAGCGGTACACACAAAATATGACTAATTTTTTTGCTATGCCAGGTCCTATTATTTCAACAGCAGACAATTCGAAATGTTTGTCCTCACCTAGATCTAAAAGATCATATCTAACTTTAAATGACATACCTTTTTTTTTAGATAGATACAGATTCATTGAGATTCTGCTATAGTAACATGCAAGGTCAAATGCAGATAATGCAATGTGTTCAATTTCCTTCCCTTTGCACCAGTGTTCAGTGATGCTTTGTTCTTTATGGCTGGAATGTTTTGGTGAAACACTGTTAGGCATTTGTTTTCACTTACCTTGGTGGCACCTTTCCCTTTAGACCTGATGCTAAAAAATCCTTTAGATGAGCTGGTGGCATGGTTATTCTTCTGTTGATGACAGTAGAGGCGAGTCTGTTGCCACTTAGACTTGGAAGTTGGCGTATCTGAAGGTATCTGCCTTATGTTAGTCTTGTAACTGAGGCCGTGTACCAAAAATCCTTGTTGTAGATTCCTCTGCTTGCAAGCATTTATCTCTTTCCCTGTTATGTGCTGTTGTTCACTGCTTTGCCTCAGCAAAAATCCTGGCTTCTCAAGGGTGGCTGCCTTCTTCTGGTGTGATGACTGCTCCTATTACCACTGCTGCTGCTGTGTGCTGTTGCAGTGAAAGCCAGTGATTCTGGTTGCTTGGTTATTGATGTTGGAACTACTGCTTCTGATGTTGCTGTGACTGCTAATGATTCTAGTTGGTTGGTTTTTGATGCTGTAACTATTGCTTCTGTTGTTAGTTCTGCTGCTGCTAATGTTGGTTCAGTAGTAGGTTCCTCTGTTGCTACTGTTTTTTGGATGGTCCATTTGCGTGCTGCTCCTGTTTTTGCTGGTGTTTCTGCTATTGGAGATTTATACCATCCCAGTTCAGTGGCTGTCACTTTGTAATTGCATTTAATTGCTTCCCTTATTAAGTTTCCTAACCTGGCCTTCCCATTTCTGTTAAGGTGAAGCCCATGTTTCGTAAAACATTATCTGTCAAGTGTGCTTGAGTCAATTAATTTCACATTGCTGAATAGCCTACAACTACTTTTAAGTTTCGCATTAATTCTGTGAATTTCCTTATTCATACATGACCATTCAGGTAAATCATGCCTGTGGGTAAAGTTCACCAGTAAAATGTTTGTATCTGACAGTACTAGCAAGACTCAAGAGCTGTTTATACATTTTCATAGCATTGTTTTCGTAAATGTCTTTAGCTCCTGGGCAGATTACAACACTGTCCTGCTTGTCATAGTTACATTTTATGATGTTTTTTGTCACATCTATTCGACAGAACACTGTACCTGTTTTTATCTGCAATTATAATTTCATTTTCTGCCTCTGATGCCTGGCTATCGCTTCCTTTCCGCTTCTCGTAACTCACCAGGTTCCCGTTTTGTGGCTTTATTGTTTTATCATTTAGAATATGGCGCAACTTCTTCAGCTCACAGTTTTCATTAGTTATATGCGAAAGCTCACGTATTAGAACATCTACAACTTTTTGTAAACTTCAAATTCGTTCATTTAGTTTTTCGATTTCACTTTTACAGTTTTCACAGGATTCCTTTTTTACGACAGAACAGTAACTTTTATTCACTCGTTCACTATGCATCACTACACTCGTCTCATGGGTAACCTTGCTTCTCCTATGCGTGTAACATGACCCCACCATCTAACCCTGTTCGCCCTGACTGCTACATCTATAGAGTTCATTCCCAGTGTTTCTTTGATTTCCTCATTGTGGACACCCTCCTGCCATTGTTCCCATCTACTAGTACCTGCAATCATCCTAGCTACTTTCATATCCGTAACCTCAACCTTGTTGATAAGGTAACCTGAATCAACCCAGCGTTCGCTCCCATACAACAAAGTTGGTTGAAAGATTGAGCGGTGCACAGATAACTTAGTCTTGATACTGACTTCCTTCTTGCAGAAGAGAGTAGATCATAGCTGAGCACTCACTGCATTAGCTTTGCTAAACCTTGCTTCCAGTTCTTTCACTATGTTGCCATCCTGTGAGAATATGCATCCTAAGTACTTGAAACCTTCCACCTGTTATAACTTTGTTCCTCCTATTTGGCACTCAATCCATTTATATCTCTTTCCCACTGACATTACTTTCGTTTTGGAGATGCTAATCTTCATACCATAGTCCTTACATTTCTGATCCAGCTCTGAAATATTACTTTGCAAACTTTCAATCGAATCTGCCATCACAACTAAGTCATCCGCATATGCAAGACTGCTTATTTTGTGTTCAAATATCTTAATCTCACTCAGCCAGTCTATTGTTTTCAACATATGATCCATAAATAATATGAACAACAGTGGAGACAGGTTGCAGCCTTGTCTTACTCCTGAAACTACTCTGAACCACGAACTCAATTTACTGTCAACTCTAACTGCTGCCTGACTATCCATGTAAAGACCTTTAATTGCTTGCAAAAGTTTGCTTCCTATTCCATAATCTCGTAGAACAGACCATAACTTCCTCCTAGGAACCCGATCATATGCCTTTTCTGGATCTATAAAGCATAGATACAATTCCCTGTTCCACTCATAACACTTCTCCATTATTTGCCGTAAGCTAAATATCTGGTCCTGACAACCTCTAAGAGGCCTAAACCCACAATAATTTTATCCAATTGGTCCTCAACTAATACTCGCACTTTCCTTTCAACAATACCTGAGAAGATTTTACCCACAACGCTGATTAAAGAGATACCTCTGTAGTTGTTACAATCTTTTCTGTTTCTATGTTTAAAATTTGGTGTGTTTACTGCTTTTGTCCAGTCTGATGGAACCTGTCCTGACTCCCAGGCCATTTCAATTATCCTGTGTAGCCATTTAAGACCTGACATTCCACTGTATTTGATGAGCTCCGACTTAATTTCATCCACCCCAGCTGCTTTATTGCACTGCAATCTATTGACCATTTTCTCCACTTCCTCAAATGTGATCCTATTTCCATCATCATTCCTATCCCATTCTACCTCAAAATCTGAAACATTACTGATCGTATTTTCACCTACTTTGAGCAACTCTTCGAAATATTCCCTCCATCTGCCCAAGGCATCCACAGGATTCACCAGCAGTTTTCCTGAACTGTCCACAATACTTGTCATTTCCTTCTTACCTCCCTTTCGAAGACTGCTAATTACACACCAGAATGGTTTTCCAGCAGCTCGACCCATAGTCTCCAACCTGTTTCCAAAATCTTCCCAAGATTTCTTCTTGGATGCTGCAATTATCTGTTTGACTTTGCTTCTTTCTTCAACATAACTTTCTCTGTCTACCTGAGTTCTAGTTTGTAACCAGTATATATAAATAATATTACGTTTTCATATTCAGATATTCTTCAATGTTATAAATCTATGTGTTAGTAAAAATTGTTTAATGTATCCACATTTTATTTTCCTGTCATGCATACATCAGTCATGAGAGTTTAATATTTTCCTGGGGAAGAAACATGGAAAAGCATTTACATCATGATTCTACATTACGCGTCACCTTCTGTATTGGAGAAAGAATAAGGAATTCTACTCTACTGGTTTATGGATTACTAAGGAAGAAACTCCTGTTTCATGGAAATTAAATGCATTAACACCCCAGGTAATAGAAAGAAACTTCCACATATCCATCCATACATACACAGACACAGGCAGACATATTTAAAGGCATACTCTTTGCCTTTAAATATGTCTGCTTGTGTCTGTGTATGTGTGGATGGATATGCGTGTGTGTGTGTGTGTGTGTGTGTGTGTGCCCCCTAAGGTAAGTCTTTCCACTCCCGGGATTGGAATGACTCCTTACCCTCTCCCTTAAAACCCACATCCTTTCATCTTTCCTTTTCCTTCCCTCTTTCCTGACGAAGCAGCTGCCGGTTGTGAAAACTCAAATTCTGTGTGTGTGTTTGTGTTTTATTCATTGTGCCTATCTACTGGCGCTTTCCCGCTTGGTAAGTCTTGGAATCTTTGTTTTTAATATATTTTTCCCATGTGGAAGTTTCTTTCTATTCAAGAGGGAAAGCGCGGGTAGACAGGCACAATAAATAAAACACACACAGAATTTCTAGCTTTCGCAACCGACGGTTGCTTCTTCAGGAAAGAGGGAAGGAGAGGAAAAGACGAAAGGATGTGGGTTTTAAGGGAGAGGGTAAGGAGTCATTCCAATCCCAGGAGCGGAACGACTTACCTTAGGGGGAAAAAGGACAGGTGTACACTTGCACACACACACATATCCATCCGCACATACACAGACACAAGCAGACATTTGTAAAGGCAAAGAGTTCAGGCAGATATGTCAGTCGAGGCTGAAGTACAGAGGAAAAGAAGTTGTTGAAAGACAGGTGAGGTATGAGCGGCGGCAACTTGAAATTAGCGGAGGTTGAGGGCTGGCGGATATCGAGAAGAGAGGATATACTGAAGGGCAAGTTCCCATCTCTGGAGTTCGGATAGGTTGGTGTTGGTGGGAAGTATCCAGATAACCCAGATGGTGTAACACTGTGCCAAGATGTGCTGGCCATACACCAAGGCATGTTTAGCCACAGGGTGATCCTCATTACCAACAAACACTGTCTGCCTGTGTCCATTCATGCGAATGGACAGTTTGTTGCTGGTCATTACCACATAGAAAGCGTCACAGTGTAGGCAGGTCAGTTGGTAAATCACGTGGGTGCTTTCACACGTGGCTCTGCCTTTGATCGTGTACACCTTCCAGGTTACAGGACTGGAGTAGGTGGTGGTGGGAGGGTGCATAGGACAGGTTTTACACTGGGGGCGGTTACAAGGGTAGGATCCAGAGGATAGGGAAGGTGGTTTGGGGATTTCATAGGGATGAACCAAGAGATTACGAAGGTTAGGTGGACGGCGGAAAGACACTCTTGGTGGAGTGGGGAGGATTTCATGAAAGATGGATCTCATTTTGGGGCAGGATTTTAGGAAGTCGTATCCCTGCTGGAGTGCCACATTCAGAGTCTGATCCAGTCCCGGGAAGTATCCTGTCACAAGTGGGGCACTTTTAGGGTTCTTCTGTGAGAGGTTCTGGGTTTGAGGGGATGAGGAAGTGGCTCTGGTTATTTGCTTCTGTACCAGGTCGGGAGGATAGTTGGGGGATGCGAAAGCTGTTTTCAGGTTGTTGGTGTAATGGTCCAGGGATTCAGGACTGGAGCAGATTCGTTTGCCACGAAGGCCTAGACTGTAGGGAAGGGATCGTTTGATATGGATTAGGTGGCAGCTGTCATAATGGAGGTACTGTTTCTTGTTGGTGGGTTTGATGTGGATGGATGTGTGAAGCTGGCTATTGGACAGATGGAGGTCAACGTATATTTTTCCCATCACATGGGAAAAAATATATTAAAAACAAAGATTCCAAGACTTACCAAGCGGGAAAGTGCCGGTAGATAGGCACAATAAATAAAACACACAAACAGGCACACAGAATTTCTAGCTTTCGCAACCGACTGTTGCTTCTTCAGGAAAGAGGGAAGGAGAGGGAAAGACGAAAGGATGTGGGTTTGTGTGTTTTAAACTTCCACATGGGAAAAATATGTCTGCTTGTGTCTGTGTATGTATGGATGGATATGTGTGTGTGTGTGTGTGTGTGTGTGTGTGTGTGTGTGTGTGTGTGTGTGTGCGCGCGAGTATATACCTATCCTTTTTTCCCGCTAAGGTAAGTCTTCCTGCTCCCGGGATTGGAATGACTCCTTACCCTCTCCCTTAAAACCCACATCCTTTCATCTTTCCTTTTCCTTCCCTCTTTCCTGACGAAGCAACCGCCTGTTGCGAAAGCTCATAATTTTGTGTGTGTGTTTATGTGTTATTTTATTGTGCCTGTCTATCGGCGCTTTCCAGATTGGTAAGTCTTGGAATCTTTGTTTTTAATATATTTTTCCCATGTGGAAGTTTCTTTCTATTTTATATATATATATAGCTTTGAGTTTGTAATGGAAGTTTTTGCTTCACTTCATACTTATCTCTTACAATTATGGGGAAATGCTGTTGTTTATGTCCATATTTGATGCAATAACAGTTGATTACTTTTATCTGAGTTCATATGCCTCCGTGTTTACATGCGTTTTGTTGTCAGTATATACAGGAAAAATGTTTCGTGGTTGTACTGCAATGATGTATATTCTTTTCTTCATTTGCTCGATGACCAAAATACACACATAGACATAACTAAACCATTTCCGGGAGGTGCGGCCCGTTTTTTCATTTGGTACCTATAATACCCATCGTAAATGTCTTCTTTTCCACCCTGTCAATGCACTGGTCGCTGTCATATAAAAAACTTAAAACTAACTTAAAAACTAATTGTGTTTCGTAGGTCATAGGCTACTCATATACTGGGTCATCACATTCGTTCCCAGACGATTTTCATATTTCATATTTCATTCTTATGTGTTTATATATTTATTTACTTGCATTTGTATTCCTTTTATTCATTTACCCTGCAAAGAAAGTTACTTTGACGTCTCCTACGGTACTTATCCTTTTATTAACTAACACGTCCTGTATGTTTCGTCGTAATGATTTCTTTTACTATTACTTATACGGTATATATTTTAGTGTTGATGTAACTTTGCATATTGATATAACATTATATTCTTTCGTTCCCTGATAGTAAAATATGGTTGTTAGGTGTTAATATTTATTTTGAAATTGAGTTTGACACTTGTGTAGCTTCGTGTTCCTGGATGGTTGCGCCGCATGTCAGCCTGTTGCGCTTGTGCAAGGTCAATGTCTCTTCCCCACTATTGACGTAAACATTCATTGTTGAGCACGCACAGCTGATTTGTACCACAGTCTAATGTTAGACTGTGATTCGTACACAGCTTCCGTTTGCATTTCGCTTCACATGAAGTTGTGTTTTTACACTTCCCTCTTGTCCAATGTTTGTTTTTGCTTATAAAACAAGAAAATTGCATGAGTCTATACACATTTCATTCAAAATATACATATTAAATAAGACTATTTTATACATGTCTCTACAGGATGGAAAACTTCAAATGGCAAGGAAAACTCTCAATATTATAACAAAGGGTAAATGCGGCACAGAATGTCAGAGAGTGGTCCAGAGGGATCTGTAGAAGTTCGCTATTAAAATCACTATAAAAATCTCAAATACCAGAACCAGAACCAGAACCGGAACCAGATCGCAAACACGAAAATTAAAAGAAAAAAGTCGTTCTTGCCTGATAAAGTAACTGGATGGAAGAACATCAGAGGAACCACCCTGAGAGGATGAAAATTTTTTGTGAAGCAAAGAAGAAAAAACTCCCGGAAATGAAATTGTGAATTCAAGTTCAATCCCAATAAAATAGGGATAATCGTTATAATAATAATGAATACTATGACATTACTTCTACATAATTTTTCTCTGACAACAAAACTGCTGTGATAAGGTGTCAGTACTCATGAAAAGCATTTAAATCTTTGTGAGAGTTGAGACTTTTGTCTCACTCCGTTCTTACATATACCAACCTATAAATTCCAGGATAGGTATTTTTGTAATAATATAGGGTCCTGAGTATAGTAATTGCCATTTTTGTTTAACTTACCAATCTTTGTCGGTTTGGGATGTGTTCTCAAGATGACTCGTTGCCCTTCAAAAATATTTGTAACTCATTTTAGCTTTTTGTTGTATATTCTCTTTCTGTATTCTGCTCTATTCTCTAGTGTTATTACTGCTTGTTTGATTTTATCCTGCAAAGTTAACTTTATAGTAAGTAATTTTGGTACGGACAATTCCCATGCGCAATTTTGCTTTGTGTTAAACATAAGTTTATTAGGAGTGAAACCTGTGGAAGTGTGGGAGAGATTGTTTACTATTTGCATAAATGGAGTCACGTACTCAATCCATCGTGGATGCTTATTATGGGCGTATGTCCTTATAAATCTATTGAATTTCTTAAACATTCTTTCCGCGGGAGTTGCTTCTGGGTGGAAAAAACTCAACACGATGTGTTTAATGCCCTGTGTGTTCCTGAATTGTTTCCATTTTCTTCCCACAAAATAGGCTGTGTTGTCTGTTAATATGACTTTGGGTTCCCCTACTCTTCTTAAATAATCCTCTCCAATTCCCCTTATTATGCTACTGGCTGTAGCGGTTTTGATAGCACAAAGTTTGATGTATTTTGTGAAAATATCATAAAGAGCTACTATGTATTTGACACCACCTTTTGCTCTGGGATATGGTCCAATGATATCTAGAGAAACCATTTCCAATGGAGCTTTGGTTAGGATGGGGTGTAGTTCTGTAGACTTTGACATATTGGATGCTTTTGTTCTTTGGCAAATAGCACACTTTCTTAATATTTGTGAAACACATCGTTGTGAATTAGGAAAATAACAAGTTTGGAAATCTTACAAGTACACATTGTTACCTCGTAGTGTCCCCAAACTTTGTGTGTATGTTTGATAAATTCTTCGATATATTCCTCTGGAAGGCATACACACCAACTGTTAGAACTTTCCTGCTCCCGGTGAATCAAAATGCCTTTGTATAACTGTCAACATTTGCTTACCATGTGGTTAGCATTTTGGTTAATATTTAGTATTACCTTTTTCCACCTATTGTCTCGGTGTTGTATCATTTCCATCTGTTTACAAATTTTTTTGTAGTCTGATATTTATGTACTACTTTGCATCAATAATGTTCGGATTTATGAATTGTGTTCACACAGTTCACTGAATTCGTCTAGTCCCTGCGGCAACTTGGATAGTGCAACTGTGATAATATTCTTACCACCCTTTATTATTTAAAAATTAAATTCCTGCAGGCACAAACACCATCTCACTAGTCTTCGGTGTAACAGCTTACATGTTAGGAGAAAATATAATAATTGGTGACCACAATAGACTTCAGTGTTTGTACCCCAAAGAAAATACTCGAATTTCTTAAACGCCCAAATTACGGTACTGCTAAACTTTCCAGTTCTGATAAGGAATATGGTCTTTCTGCCTCTGATAAAGTTCTGCTGGCAAAGCTGATGACTTTGGGTACTGTTTTTCCTTCTAACTCTTGCATCTGGAACAAACATGCCTCTAGCCCCAGAGACAAAGCGTCTATGCTTAAACAGAAGTCCTTAGACATGTAAGGATAATTCAAAATATTTGCTGATATTAATGTATTTTTAATTTTGGTAAAGTCCTTCTGGCATCTTTCATCCCATATCCAAGGCTTATTCTCTCTCAACAGCTTCAGTAGGGCATTGCTGTTCATAAACTGCTGTGGTATAAATTTTCGGAAAAAGGAAGTTAGTCATAGATATGTTTTCAATTGTTTTCTGTTCCTTGGGGGTGGACAATTACGAATGTCATCTAGTTTCTTTGGGTCAGGTAATATACCTTGTTCAGATATGATATATCCTAAAAATTTTACTTGTTCTTTGTCAAAGGCAGATTTATTTAGATTTGCTGTTACTTTGTACTCTGTAAATCTCTTAAATACCTTTTCCATTATACTGATGTATTCCGCCCAAGTTGATGTGGCTATTAACATTTCGTCAACATAAATGGTAACTTTATTGAGCAATTCTGGTTCTAATACCCTGTCCAAAGATGATATAAATATGCCTGCACCAATGTTTAAGCCAGAGGGTGGAACTTGAAATTCATAACTCCTGCCATTGCAGACAAATGCTGTGTATTTTCTGCTCTCTTCATGTAACTTTCCCCCTCATGAACCATGATTAGATTAGTTTTTCGTTCCATAGATCCATGCTGAGGAGATCCTCATGGATGTGGCACATGTCAACTTTTTTTTTCTTTAGCTGAAATAACAATACTAATAGTATGAATATATACGATACATTATTTGTTTCTATTAAAAAATGCGTCTATGGAGTAGAAGGAGTTGGCCACTAGTAAGTCTTTCAGGCTCCTTTTAAATTGATCTTTATTTGTAACAAAATTTTTTGTTTGCTGGCAAATTATTGAAGATGAGTGTTCCTGAGTAGCGGACCCCTTTTTGAACTAAAGTAAGTGCTTTTAAGTCTTTGTGCAGATCATTTTTGGTCCTGGTATTGTATGTATGAACTGAGCTGTTTGTTGGAAAAAGAGATATATTATTTAGGACAAATTTCATTAAGGAGTAAATATACTGAGAGGCAGTGGTTAGTGTAACCAGTTCTTTGAAGAGGTTTCTGCATGACATCCGTGAGGGGGATTGAAGAATAAAATTGATGTGCTTCTGCTTTGTTTAGAAGATATAGAAACTGAGAATGTAATAGATCTACTATGCCTGTCTGAGCATCACATTGTCACTGATATGCAAAAGGTTAGCATCAATGGGTACAAATTAGCTGCACATGCAAGTAGAGATAATATAATGAGAGGAGGAGTTGCCATATATGTCAAAAGCTTCCACAGCGCAAAAAATTTAGAAACTAAAAAATTTTGTGTAGAGCAACATGTGGAAGCATGTGCCACTGAACTAAAACTAAATGATGGCACTTTCATAATTGTAACAGTGTATAGGTCCTCCTCAGGGAATTTCCAGCTATTTCTAGAAAACTTGGAAGCTTGGTTGTGCTATCTGTCAGAGAGGGGGAAGCAAATTATCATTTGTGGGGATTTCAATGTTGATTCCCTGAAAGAGTGTAATGGGAAGAATGACCTTGTAGTATTACTCAGTTCTTTCAATTTGAGCTCCGTCATTGATTTTCCTACTCGGATAACAAAGAACAGCAGGACATTGATAGATAACTTTTTTATAGACCAAGATAAGTTTAAGGACATAAAAGCTTATCCTGTTGAGAATGGTCTTTCAGATCATGGTGCACAGCTAGTTACAGTACATGACATAGCTCCATGCAGTATATCAAGTCAGAATTTCAAAACAGTGTGTTCAATTAACAATATAAATACTGCAAACTTTAGGGAAAGCCTAAAGCAGCTAGACTGGGATGAAGTGAATATGGAACCCGATGCAAACTTGAAATATAACTTATTTCACAATACATTTTTAAGGGTATTTGAAAATTGTTTTCCCAAGAAAATAGTTAAACATAATTCCAAGAAAACATATAAAAAAACCTTGGCTAACTAAAGGAATAAGAATATCTTGCAACCATGAAAGAGAACTGTATCTAACAGCAAGAGGGAGTACTGACCCCGAAATTGTTCAATACTATAAAAACTATTGTGCGGTACTAAGAAAAGTTGTTAAAAAGTCCAGAAGCATGTGTATCATGTCGGAGATCAATAACTCTGATAATAAAATTAAAGCAATTTGGAATATTATTGAAAGGGAAATAGGGCAACCAAGAGCACAGGAAGACATTAGTGCCATAAAACTGAATGACAAGTGTACTAACAAACAATCAGAAATTGGAAATATTTTCAATAATCATTTTTTAAATGTTGTGGAGAAAATAGGATCTAGATCTTCACTAGAAGAGGTAAGGCTTCTAATAGAAGAGGCCATACCTGTGCAGTTTGAAACAACTGTATTTCCACCAAACTCTCCCTGTGAAATCAGTAAAATAATAAACTCACTGAAAAGTAAAAGCTCCTTCGCAATTGATGGCATTTCCAGCAAGATACTTAAAGCTTGTTCCCCACAGATAAGTAGGATTCTCAACCACGTATGCAATAGCTCTTTGGAGCAGGGTGTTTTCTCCGATAGACTGAAATATGCCATTGTAAAACCATTGCATAAAAAGAGGGATACGTCGGATGTCAACAACTATCGCCCAATCTCTGTTCTGACAGCTCTATCAAAATTTTTTGAGAAAGTAATGTATTCAAGAGTAGCCTCCCATATTTGTAGAAATAAAGTACTAACAAAATGTCAGTTTGGTTTTCAGAAAGGCTTTTCAACAGAAAATGCTATATACGCTTTCACTGATCAAATATTAAATGCTCTGAATAACCGGACATATCCGATTGGTATTTTTTGTGATCTCTCAAAGGTCTTTGATTGTGTAAATCATGGAATTCTTTTAGATAAGCTAAATCATTATGGTTTGAGGGGGGCAATGCACAAATGGTTTAATTCATACTTAACTGGAAGAATGCAGAAAGTTGAAATAAGTGGTTCATGTAATGTTAAAACAGCAGCTGATTCCTCAAACTGGGGGCCTATCAAGTACGGGGTCCCACAGGGTTCGGTCTTAGGTCCTTTACTGTTCTTGTTATACATTAATGACTTACCATTCCATATTGATGAAGATGCAAAGTTAGTTCTTTTTTCTGATGAGACAAGTATAGTAATAACATCCAAAAACCAAGAACTAAGTGATGTAATTGTAAATGATGTTTTTCACAAAATTATTAAGTGGTTCTCAGCAAACGGACTCTCTTTAAATTTTGATAAAACACAGTATATACAGTTCTGTACAGTAAATGGCACAACTCCAGTAATAAATATAGACTTTGAACAGAAGTCAGAAGCTAAGGTAGAATTTTCAAAATTTTTAGGTGTGTCCATTGATGAGAGGTTAAACTGGAAGCAACACATTGATGGTCTGCTGAAACGTCTGAGTTCAGCTACATATGCTATTACGGTTATTGCAAATTTTGGTGATAAGGATCTCAGTGAATTAGCTTACTATGCCTACTTTCATTCACTGCTTTCGTATGGTATCATATTCTGGGGTAATTCATTGTTGAGTAGAAAAGTATTCATTGCTCAAGAACGTGTAATCAGAATAATTGCTGGAGCCCACCCACGGTCATCTTGCAGACGTCTATTTAAGGATCTAGGGATCCTCACAGTAACCTCACAGTATATATATTCACTTATGAAATTTGTTGATAATAATCTTACCCAGTTCAAAAGTAATAGCAGTGTGCATAGCTATAACACCAGGAGAAAGGATGATCTTCACCATGCAGGGTTAAATCTGACTTTGGCACAGAAAGGGGTAAATTATGCTGCCACAAAAGTCTTTGGTCACCTACCAAACAGCATCAAAAGCTTGACAGATAGTCAACCAACATTTAAAAATGAATTAAAAGAATTTCTAGATGACAACTCTTTCTACTCATTGGCTGAATTTTTTGATATAAATTAAGGGAGGGAAAAAAACTAACTTAAACATTAGTGTCATGCAATATTTTGTGTAATGTAATATCTTGTACAGACATCTTTCATTAACCTGACACGTTCCACATCATTACGAAGTGTCGTATTCATGATCTATGGAACAAGTATTAATCTAATCTACTCTAATCTAAAGAGACCTTTGGAGAAAAGAGAACAACTTGTATGAATATCAAGAGCTCAGATGGAAACCCAGTTCTAAGCAAAGAAGGGAAAGCAGAAAGGTGGAAGGAGTATATAGAGGGTCTATACAAGGGTGATGTACTTGAGGACAATATTATGGAAATGGAAGAAAATGTAGATGAAGTGGAAATGGGAAATATGATACTGCATAAAGAGTTAGACAGAACACTGAAAGACCTAAGTCATAATAAGGCCCTGGGAGTAGACAACATTACATTAGAACCATTGACAGCCTTGGGAAAGCCAGTCCTGACAAAGCTCTACCATCTGGTGAGACAGGCGAAATACCCTCGGACTTCAAGAAGAATATAATAATACCAATCCCAATGAAAGCAGGTGTTGAAATATGTGAAAATTACCGAACTAATGGTTTAATAAGTCACAGCTGCAAAATAATAATGCAAATTCTTTACAGACGAAGCGAAAAACTGGTAGAATCCGACCTCGGGGAAGATCAGTTTGGATTCCGCAGAAATGTTGGAACACGTGCGGCACTCCTGACCCTACGAAGTATCTTAAAAAATAGATTAAGGTAAGGCAAATCTACATCTTTAGAATTTGTAGACTTAGAGAAAACTTTTGACAGTGTTGACTGGAATACTCTCTTTCAAATTCTGAAGGTGGGAGGGGTTAAAATACAGTTAGCGAAAGGCTATTTACAATTTCTACAGAAAGCAGATGGCAGTTATAAGAGTCGAGGTGCATGAAAGGGAAGCAGAGGTTGGGAAGGGAGTGAGACAGGGTTGTAGCCTCTCGCCGATGTTATTCAATCTGTACATTGAGCAAGCAGTCAAGAAAATAAAAGAAAATTCGGAGTAGGTATTAAAATCCATGGAGAAGAAATAAAAACGTTGAGGTTCGCCGATGACATTGTAATTCTGTCAGAGACCACAAAGGACTTGGAAGAGCAGTTGAACGGAATGGACAGTGCCTTGAAAGGAGGGTATAAGCTGAACATCAACAAAAGCAAAACAGGGATAATGGAATGTAGTTGAATTAAGTCGGGTGATGCCGAGGGAATTAGATTAGGAAATGAGACACTTAAAGTGGTAAAGGAGTTTTGGTATTTGGGGAGCAAAATAACTGATGATGGACAAAGTAGAGAGGATATAAAATGTAGCCTCTCAATGGCAAGGAAAGCGTTTCTGAAGAAGAGAAATTTGTTAACATCGAGTATAGATTTAAGTGTCAGGAATTTGTTTCTGAAAGTATTGGTATGGAGTGTAGCCATGTATGGAAGTGAAACGCGGATGATAAATAGTTTAGACAAGATGAGAGTAGAAGCTTTCGAAATGTGGTGCTACAGAAGAATGCTGAAGATTAAATGGTAGATCACATAACTAATGAGGAGGTATTGAACAGAATTAGGGAGAAGAGGACTTTGTGGCACAACTTGACAAGAAGAAGGGACCGGTTGGTAGGATATGTTCTGAGGCATCAAGGAATCACAAATTTAGCATTGGAGGGCAGTGTGGAGGGTAAAAATCGCTGAGGGAGACCAAGAGATGAATATACTAAGCAGATTCAGAAGGATGTAGGTTGCAGTAGGTACTGGGAGATGAAGAAACTTGCACAGGACAGAGTAGCATGGAAAGCTGCATTAAAACCAGTCTCAGGACTGAAAACAACAACAACAACAATAACATGTTGAAAATGATGGGTGTATGATCCCTTATTTGCACATTCTATTGATTTCCTGCTTAATTGCATCACATTTTGTCCGCGGTATAGGGTAAGACATAACACAAAATGTCTTGTGAGGATAGACATTAAGTTTATGTTCATAATCTGTGATTACTCCTGGATTCTTTTTAAAACATTTGGGTATTTAAAAAGTAAGCCAGAAAACTCTTGTCGTAGTGTAGCATCTAGAATATTTGATTCATTCAATTTTTGTGCTACTAATTCCTTGTTAACTTCAGTGTCGGCCTCATGTTCGTTATCAGACTTGTTCAACAAATAGACAGTGGGATATGAATACTGTAGAGTAACATGGGATTCTGGGTTTACTTTGTCATACCTCTCCGATGTAGTAATCAGGCTGATAGAAAATCTTGGTCCTTCACCAAGAAATGGCACTTACCTATGTCTATTTGAGTTTTATAGTTTCTACATGTGTCCATACCTATCAAGCATTTGACTATAAGTTTGTATACCATTAAAAAATTGCACTGCACAGAAAATTGTTCAATGTGCACAGTGATAAGAGCTTGGTGTTTTACTAACTTGGTTTTGCCGCCGTTAGCGGTTTGTACTTTGCAGTTTTGTACTGGCAGAACAGGAAATTTATTCCGTCTTTTTAATTCAGTGAAAAATGCTTCAGACATTAAATTAGCCGTGGACACTGTATCAAGTACTAACTGCATGTCTGTACCAAAAATTTTCCCTCTGATTACTGCTTGCACTTGTTCTTCCAGTGTATTTTTCACCGATTTTAGTTCATGTTGGTATAGATCGTCCTTTATGTCCCCTTGTACATTGAATCGTACAAAACATGTTTGAAAATTTTATTTGCCCCTATCGGTTACAAGGTCTATAGTACGGGACTCAACTACGACCTTTTCGGGTTTTCCTGCAGTGTAGTGTGATCTACTTCGGTACACGGGACAATTTCTCTCAGTTGTACTGTGTGATTGTTTCTGCAGTGTGTATCATTTCCAATTTGCAACATGCTTTCTCGTGTGTTCATATGGCTGTTGCGAAATGCTGCCGTATTGCGATTTTGCTGCGCAGAGGTTGGCTGCGGTACAAAATAGGAAACAATGCACTGCAATCAGACACACTATTGGGGGGGGGGGGGGGGGGGAATATAACAAACTACAGATCAGAATTGCAAACAGTTAAACAAGGTGTGTCGCAAGGGTCGGTGCTTGGGCCAATACTATTTACACTCTATGTAAATGACTTCCCTAGCTATATAAATCAGAAAATTATAATGTATGCCGGTGACACAACAATAATTTGCACAGCAGACACAAAGGAAGAGCTTGAGAAGGAAGCACTCCTGAATATCAAAAATGCATAAAAAGATTTTACACAAAACAACCTGTTTATGAATCATTTTAAAACAATGAATGTAGTATTTCATACCAAGCATTGTGAAAATTATAATATAAATGTTATAAATGGAAAGACTATTAAAGAAGTAACCAGCACAAACTTTCTAGGAACTATAATAAACAAACATTTGGCATGGGGGAAGCACATAGATGCACTGTGTAAAACGATAAGCAAACAGATCTTCATCATGGATAAAACAGCTAAGACTGTGGATGATAAAGTCCTCAGATCAATGTATTATGGACCTGCCATCCCATATTTGTCTTATTCAGTTTATATTTGGGGAAGTGCACAAGTTGGCTACTTAAAAAGAATATTCACAATTCAGAAAAGGGTAGTGAGATGCATTGCAAAAATACCACCAAGGCAAGCTTTTGTACATTATAATATTATGACAGTATATTCACTGTACATATACCAAAGCGTAATGGCAGTAAGGTCAAGCAATAAACACCTCCTAAATAAAGATGTACACGAACACGGTACAAGAGGAAATGAAAATTACTACATGCTAAACAAAATCTAAAACTGTCTATGACTGCCCCTGAAGAAGCAGGCAAAAGGTTTTTTAATAAACTCCGCAAAATCATTAAAAAAGTAACAGACCTAACATGCTTTAAAAATCATTTGAAACTATATCTCAGAGATAAATTTGTATATAGTTTGAGTGATTATAGATGGTGTTTAAATATAGTATATCATTACTGATATGTACCTTTAAAAATTATCATTTCTGTATGTTGTTTGGATTTGTATGTATATATAATGTGAATAACTTTGTATGCTTATAGACTATTTCTGTTAAATTATTTGTTTCATTTATATATAACAAAATCATGTTTGATGTTAATAGCCTATTGCATGACACATCCAATACTCTTAGCTGGATTTTCAGCTGGAGTCCATGAGCAAAGAATAAATAAATAAAATATATAAAAAATTATCCAGATGTTCTTTTCTGTAATTGTACTCCATCTTGGCTCATTGCGTTTTCTCTATTGTTAACAATAACGGAAACTACTTTTTGTGCCATATTTGATTGAATATTAAAATTAAAATTTCTGGAAAACAGAAAATTGAAATATATTATTTTGTGAATTTAAACATATGATTTATGTGTCGTCAAGCGTTATTTGTCAACTTTAATAACGCACAAAATGTTGTATCACAAAAAATTTCAAACATTTCTCTCTTTACTCATTACCTAAAATTTCTGAAAAAATTCATTACAATGCATTTAAGCAGGGAAATTAAGGAAAGGTATATCTAATTATTACGCAACAGGCGCTACCAAGCATACATAGCTAAGAAAGCAGTTCTACCTTTACTGCGATGAAGCAAACAGCCTATTTCCAAACTTTTTCGCAAATTCCGGTTTCTTTTTGCTTTCTTTTTGAATTGGTTTTCTCCACAAGAATTTTTGGTTCTGGTTATTTTGCTCCAAAATGTTTTACATGAAAATTTAAAAAATTACTTGTACATGCAAAAAATTTTTCATACAATGTCGTAAATAATGTTGCATAATTTACACAACTGGTTTCATGGCCTTTTCAATGTGATGTCACCAGGTTGCCAGTTATGCAATTTTTTTAGTAATAATAAAAATACTTAAATAACAAAGTTAATTTTTTTTTAAACCTAAAGTCGATTATTTTGTTTTACAATTAATGGACAAATTCTGTAACTTTATACATTCTGCCGTTTGAGTCCGTATTAAGTTTAACTTAACTTCCACGTTGTCGAGATCTACACACTTCTTTTAGGTTCTTCTTCTCCCGACGCAGCAGAACTTCTTATTCTTGACCGTGTAGGTAATGTAATTTTCATTTATGGGGCTTCTTTCTCATATACAGGCAGCAGATGTGACATGACCTCTCCGTGGTGGGCGGTAGAAAATAAAAAGGCCTTATATTTTTGCACTGAGAGAAATTATTATTCAGATACCGTGAAAGCTACTACACCATCTCATATCTAAACAGGTCCTCTCCCCACGAGAACTCAAGACGTAAGGTGACAAAAAATTGAATGAGGTCTTTGTCATTTGTTCTCACCTTCTGGCATAGCAAAATACATCTTTCGCGTGCGCTTACAGCGGTTATCCTTGGATTTTCCTACGTAACAACACAACATTTACTAATCATTATATTACTCAGAACCTACATATTAAGCGGCAGTACATATTTAGTTTACTGTTCAAGAGATCAGGCCTTCATTCAACTTTCTTGCTCACAGTTCCATACGAAATATAGATATTACTGAAATAGCGAAGCTGCTGAGTCACAGATAGGCACAAGAAAAAGAGACAAAATAAGCTTTCAGTGAACAAGTCTATTGTCAAAAATATACTACAGAATAGACAGGCGACAGATAGTGTGGCTTCAGCTGCCACTGACTGTATGTTCCATGCTGGATTTTCCGTTGTTTGATATTACTCAGATGTTGTCTCAAATCATACATATTGCAAGAGCAGAACAGATTTGTCAGTACATAGATGTATTTTATCATAGTGTTCGGTCTGTTTACTAATTTAAATGTTCCTTTACAACAATGTTCACTATAGGAATGCATACACAAAATAAACTAGTGCCAAAGACAGCGTCCGTAACCATAACTGCATGTTCCTTGTAATACAGGGTGTTCCATATAAAACTGTTACGCCTCACGCCCAAGATTCAAGTGACAATGAACTAACTAAAATAGTGTAGATAGTGGTAACATTAAAAAACATTTAGTTACCTGTTTATAAGAGATGCTGGTAGTGGTGGCTATGACTTCGTGTGATGATGTTACCAGCCAAATGCTGTAATTCTGTAGGCAGGATGTTGTTAACTAAACCCAGTAATGTTCAGTTTAAGATTGTCCATTGTACAAGGATTGTCAGTATACACTTTCTTTTTAGTGTGCCCCATAAATAGAAGCCATACAATCTTAAATTCCAGGACCTTGGGGGTCAGAGGCATCTACAGACAAATCTGTCTTCAGGGAACACTTTGGTGATGTGGGCCATACTTAGGTTGGATGTGTGAGCAGTTGCTCCACATTGTTGGAATACTGCACACAGCTTCTCTGTAGTGTTAATTATACATAAAGAGCCAAAGATCTCTAGATATCTGGCACTGTTTAAGGTGTAATTGAAAAATGTGGGGCCAATAATGTGTATGCCAGAAGGCACACACCAAGCAACTATCTTCTGAGTGAAGAGGTTCTTCAGAATATGTGGATTGTCCTGTGACCAATATCTGAAATTCTGGGAACTATGTAAGCTGAGAAATGAAACAAGGCCTCATCTCATGTGAGTCCAAATAACCACTAGCAATTGATGTTAACAGAAAATTACGACAATGAACTGTTTTTTCCTGATCCTCAAATTTCAACTCTTGCCATAAACTCACATGATAGTCTTGTAATTTCATATATTTTAATATACGATGAGACAATATGTGAGATACACCATCCTGCTGTGGTAACTTCCTTACTAACTTACAGGGACTTTTTGTAACATCCTTGTAAATTCGGTGTATTATTTTCAGTTGCCTATGCCTCTGTACATTCTGAACAGATTCTACCTTCCATTTCTAGTACAGATCTAGAATAGTGATGGTCCTGAAGAGTTTCCTACTAGGATACTTGGCTTTACATTCTGTATATTCCTTGATGGAGCCTGTCTTTATGTAACACGCCATAGTATCAATTCCCTGTTCTAATACGAGCTGCCCCCTTTCTGTATGACTCAACAATACAAGCTTGTCATAACAGCTGACACACAAACACACAGCTGCACTCAAGTTTCTGATAAAATACAATGTAACCAACTTTTGAGACAGTTTGACTAGAGATGATTAACAGGCATGGAAGGTATGCCAGTTTTGTGTGGAATATCCTGTGTTTTGTCATACCATTTCATTATGCTTTGTCACTTCATTCATCATTTCAGTATTACCTCATTAATCCCCATCATTGATGTATCATATTCATTATTAAACATGAGTCTCCCTGCTTTGCTTCTTTTACAACAAAAAACTGTACTCCATGTAACACCACAGCAACAAACAAGCATAAAACTTCATCTTACTTACATATTATAGGCAAAACATTAATTCAATTCAAGCATAATCTTCATGGGAAGTTTAAGTTTCAGATGAGAATATTATTCTACTTGTAAACAATGTACTTGCTCTTGAGGTGTATGCTCGGGTGAGATACACCAAACAACATCTTATAATCAGGAATTCATTTATTCACCTCTTCACACAAATAAGGCTTACACAGAACTGGATGGCGGAACTACACAAAGATAATCTTTTGCTCAGTTCATAGTTGATGCTCAGATCGATACTGGTGTCGATCTCATCAGCGCCATATAGACCCCCCCCCCCAACCCCTCCCCCCCCCCCTGCAGTACAGAGTACTCCAGAGACGCCGGGGCACGGGGGGGGGGGGGGTGACTATGGTGTCGGCAGACAGGGGTGGTCTGCGGGAGCCAGCCACGGTCAGCTTGACAGTGTCGTCGGGGAGCTGTGTGGGTAGATGTCGTGAAGGTAGATCTGGCCACCAAACCTGGAAGTTGTTGAAGCACGCCGGGTGTCGTACTGGGCATGCTGGTCGTGCGGCGACAGGTATGCCAGCGGTTTGTGAGAGGAACAGAGCGATGACGATGATGTCTCCGGTGGGCGTGGCGAACACACGAAGCATGTACAGGTTGATGTCGGGCGAGAGGGGAACACATTTCACCAGGTGGCAGGGAATGGCGGAGGTTGTGTCATGAGCACTGGATGAAGGGAAACACACAACGAACAGTGTGTCATCGCGTAGTATTATAGAGATGTCGTGGATGTCCGGGGGGACAGGCACAAACACCTCGAGCGAGGGCACGTTCTAGATGGGGCGGCATGAGAAACCTCAACAGGGCGAGGCAGGCAACGGGGTAGATGTCGAAGGGACCGGAGAACGGCCCGGCAGCAAGGGTGTGATCGTAGGTAAGATTGACGTGGGGAGCATGTGATCACTCGACAGAGTGCGTGAGACCGGAGTAGAGGGTGAGGTCTGAGAAGAGCTTGACGATTGAAGCTGCAAGTCACTCGACTGAGTGAGTAAGTCCGATGTGGAGGGAGTGGTTGGAGCGTCGTGAGCCACGACAGTGAGTGGCGGGGGCGGGGCCTGAAGGGGGGTAGAAGCGGGCTCGGCATGAGCAGGCTTAACTCTGTTGAGAGAGACTGTAACAGCTGAATCTTTTATCTGGATGTCATAGGTGTTGGCTGAGCACCGGAGAACTCGGTATGGGCTAGTATATGGGGGTTGGAGGGGAGCACAGACAGTGTCATCTCGGAGCATGACGTACTCACAATTGTTTAGAGATTTCAGGACTTGAACCTTAGGAGGGGAGTGGCTGGCGGGCGGAGGGATGCTGAGGCTGATGAAATGGCGTCTGACGCTGTCCACGAAGGAAGGTAAGTCAGACTGAGGGAGAGAAGCGGAAGGGCTCACAAGTTCACCAGGGAGAACAATGTTCTGGCTGTATAAGAACTCGGCTATTGTACCTTTGAAGTCTTCCTTATAGATCGCATGAATACCGAGTAGCACAAGAGGAAGGGCCTCCATCCATAGAGAGTAGCGGCATCGAGCCACCTTGAAAGTGTGGTTTCAGAGCTCAACTAGCCTGTTACTTTGCGGGTGATATGCTGTTGTATGGATGTGCCGGATGCTTCAAATGTTACAAATCTCGTTGAACAGGGCCGACTCAAATTGTCTGCTCTGGTCAGTCGTGATGATAGCTGGACATCCGAAACGCAATACCCATGACTCGACGAAAGCTCGAGCAACAGTTTCTGCTGTCATATTGGGGACGGGGACAGCCTCGACCCAGCCAGTTGTTCGGTCGATAGACGAGAGAACATAACGAAAGCCGGTAGAGGGGGAGAGAGGGCCGACAATGTCAATGTGAATATGCTGGAAACGCCCAGGAGGGATCGAAAAGGCGTTGAGGGGGAGGGGGGGGTGTGAAGTGTGTTTGTGTACTTTGCAGCGTTGGCACGTGACGCAGGAGCATGCCCATTACTGGCAGTCTTTGTTGACATTTCTCCACACAAAGCACTCTGCTACGAGGTTGGGAGGAGGGGGTTTAATGTGCCCGTACTGTCGTCGCACCAGATCTCACCAGAAATGCCACGAAGGTGGTGCGGACGAAGTGTAGTGAAGAGGTAGAGTCTGAAATCAGGTTTTGTGTGTCGTCATCAGCGGGTTGGAGGTTAGGCAGTTCAGAGAGGTCTAACAGGGAATGAACGGTGTCGACTCTTGAAAGGAAACCAGCAACTATATTGTCAGCACCGTTTATGTGTCTGACATCGGTGGTGAAGTCCATGTATCTGAAATGTCGAGGTGGCGGGTCACTGAAATGTCGAGGAGGCGGGTCAGCTGGCGGACTTGAAATGGCCGCAGCCAGGGGTTTGTGATCTGTTAAAACATAGAAAGGGCGACCCTCAACGTCGGCCTTAAAATGCTTTATCGCTTCATAGACTGTGAGCAACTCCCTGTCAAACATGGGATATTTCCGTTGTGCATTGGAGAGCTTGCGTGAGAAGAACTGCAGAGGCGATGTTTGGCCACCGACTGTCTGGCTAAGGACAGCGCCGATGGCAGCATCGCTTGCGTCTGTGGTGATGAAAAGCTGCACATTGGGATGAGGATGCGCGATGATGCAGGCCTCGGTAAGAAGATTTTCGAGGGCAGTGAAAGAGTCAGTCATATCAGGGGTCCATGGAAAGGACCGAGATCCAGAAATGTTGGTGCGTGCCAAGGGATCCGTCAGTGGAGCCTGAATCTCCGCAGCCCGAGGTAGATGACAGCGATAATAATAATTAACTGTCCGCAGAAAGCGTCGGAGCTGTTCGAATGATGAAGGTCTGGGTAGGTTTAGTATTGTTTGTACTTTCTCATGCGGTGGTGAAATGTCGTCGGCAGAGACTCGAAAACCAAGAAAAGTGACAGTGGGTTGATGTAGCTGCAATTTATCCTGGTTGGTCTCGATGCCTGCTGCTGCGAAAGTGTCCATAACAGTTAAGACATGTCGAATGTTTTCCTCGACGGAGGAGCTGAACACAAGAATGTCATCAAGATATGCAAAGCAGAATTTTAGTCCGAATAGCACTTCGTTGATGAAGTGTTGCCAGGTCTGAGTTGCGTTTCTTAGACCAAAGGGCATGAATCGAAACTGAAATAACCCAACTGGGGTGGTGATTGCTGTCTTCTCGATGTCTTCAGGAGCCATGGGGATCTGGTGGTAGGCCCGTTTGCAATCAATGACAGAGAACGTGGTCGCATCTGCGAGAGAACTGGTAAAGTAGCCATGTTGGGTATTGGGTAGGTGTCCATAATTGTTCATGCGTTTAGTCGACGGTAATCTCTGCACATGCGCCTGGACCCGTCTTTCTTCGGCGTAGACCAGCTGCTGGCAGAGGGTTCGATGATGCCGGAGCTTAGAAATTCACAAATTTGCTTTTTAAGGTCGGAGTGGCGCTCAGGGCAAAGTCGACCTGGGGGACCTGGAGTGAGGCCAAGCTTGTGAACCATGCCATTGGTGATGATGGAAATGTTGCTGGCAGCACGGGATGCGGTTTGTTTACAATGTGAGGCTGGCGGGGCAGGTGAGGCGAGGTTGTGGTGCTCGGAGCCACTCGGCGGATCCAACGGGAGCCGAGGCGGTGAAGTGTCCCAGGAGTCAACGTGACAAGATGGCCACAGGCCCGAAGCAGTGGCACCGTGGTTGGCTGAGCTCGGTAGAGCTCATGAAGTGTTAGTGAATCCATTGTCCGAGGGCACGGCCTGTGGCAGCATGGTCACGGGCGAAACGCTAGGCATGACTGCACTGTTTGTGTTGTCAGTGGCGGTCGCACGGCGGTGCGCAGGAGCTGAAGTTGCATAGTTTGAGGTGCTGTCCACGAGGGGAGGAGTAGGAGCTGTCAGTTCGGGATCAAGTGACGCTCGTTGCGCATGCGCACTCGTGTCCAGCCGAGTGTCAAATGCTGCCATGTTAGAGGGGTGTGGTCCTGTGGAACTGTCAGTACACGTTATGATAGACTTGCTAGCACAGTTCCAAGGGTAGTGGGAGGTAAGCACACGGAGGCTCGGTTGCTGGGACTGCAAGCAGATTCAGCACACTTACTGACATTGCTTTGTCCTTGCTGCAGTGTCTGTAATTCCTTTGCTGCATTAGAGAGCTGGAGCTGAGTTTCGTGGAGCCGGAGGGAGAGCTCGAAGTTTTCCTTGCATAGGCGAGCAACGTTTTCGAGCTCTACAAGGCACTTATGCATGGTTTCTTGTAACGTCGTCGCAGGAGACGAGCACGTACGGATGAGATGAGAACGGATTAATTTATCACGGGTGGGTTTGCTTGACAGAGCACAGGGGAAGTAAGTTTTGGATGGGTGATGAAACTTGGTGTTTCACATTAGGTCTGGTGAAAGTTCGTGGTGTCGCAAGAAGTCAAAGCCGAGTATAGGTTCGTCAATTTCGCACACTAAAAGAGTCTACTCGAGTTTGCAGTTTGTGGAGAGTGAGACGACGTGTGAAGTTGAACCCGAGCATTGAAGTTTAGTTGAATTCACGGCTTACAGTGAAGTATGATGAGGGAGGATTTTCGACAACGCCAAGGACGTGGGCAGCAGTGAAACATTGGTGCCTGTGACCACTAGGAAAAGGTATCCCGACGAAATGTCTTTAATGTCGTACACAATTATCCGGTCATTCCCGGACAGAATGTAGCACTGGGGGGTACCTGTCATGTTGTGCGCAAAAGGCATTTGGGAAGTGTCAGGGTGGTCTGTGGTTCCGTGCCGCCTCACCAAATCATGTGTGGAAGTAACAGTATGGGTGGTGCGGTTGCATTTCCTGCGGAACATTCGTTGCCAGTGGTGGTGGGCGACGTTCGGTGGTCGCAGCAGGCTCAGTTGCAGGAGGGGGCGTGATCGTGGGCGGAACCAGTGACGTCCCAGTAGCTTGTTTACTGCTTTCTGGAGTGAGCAGAACGGTCGGCAGAGTGCAGCCCAGGCCACGTCCGAACACAGGACAATGAGCCTGAACCTGAGGCTTCTCAGGTAGGCAGTGGGTAGCGAAATAGAGCAGTGATGCATCGTGTAGCTTGTCAGCAATTGTCACTGTTTGCTCGACATGTTCGGGAGGCCTCTGAGCCAGAGGAAAGCGGATGTAAGGAGATAGTTTATCTGACCAGATGGCGAGAAGAGCTGTGTCAGAGAGTAAATCGGCGCTGATCAGTGCACGTAGTCATCTCCAGAGTTGTGAAGGTTTGTCATTGCCTAGTTGCTCGACATGGAGCACTTGCCATATTGCTGCCTCAGTTGAGCGTGCAAGCCGACGTAGAACCGTCTCTTTGGTTAGAGTGTACTGGGTAGATGAGTCCGAGGTGTCGACCATGTCAGCAATCAAGTCCTCCTGGTCGTTCAGGTAGGTGATGAGGCACAGAAACCTGGCTGACTGGTCGAGTTTTTAATGGTTGAACACTACGTCCACAATTCTGAACCAGGTTGTTGCC
This sequence comes from Schistocerca gregaria, assembly GCF_023897955.1. Classification (NCBI taxonomy): domain Eukaryota; kingdom Metazoa; phylum Arthropoda; class Insecta; order Orthoptera; family Acrididae; genus Schistocerca; species Schistocerca gregaria. The sequence goes on from NC_064921.1 coordinate 1,004,596,197, forward strand.
CTGTCGGGATTAAACAGCAGCTGCGTCGGAAAGCGTTGTAGAATGTTCGGAAGAACAGGTTGAGTTGAATTCGTCGGGGTACTGCCTGAAACAAGCTGTTGTTACTGTAGTGTTCCAGGAGAGTGTGCCTCCCAGGGATGTGGTGACAATGGCTGGTCGGGTGGCAGCGTGAAGGTGACACATTGTGGTTGACCGCGATCAGTCGCGACGCGGAAGGCCGACGCAGGTGAGACACCGTAATGTGTCAATTGCAGATGTGGAAGCTCAACACGTTGCAGTTGTGTTCAGATTGACTTGTCACGGAAGACAGGCACAGATGAGGCACTGGGATGTGCGGAGAATGGTAGCAGAAGCTCGACTGGTGCCGGCTGTCCAGAAGCACAGTGTGGAAAGTGATGTCGAACATCGGACGGAATGTGTGAATGTTCACTGTTGGTTGTCACTCCACTCAAAACAGTGTGCAGATCAGGTGAACATCATGGCACAAAACACTGAGGCGTAGCAGTGGGACGGAGGTGGAGATCAGGCACAAAGAACAATTTATTGTTCCTGTTGTAGACCAAGGTATTGAAGCAGGAAGGCATGTGCTGATGGTTAACTGAGGCAGGCATGGGCATGGTCGTATGCTGAGGAGGTTGACCTGTGAACAAAGCAGTTCCGGCCACGTGGCAGGAATCCGCATGGTGCTTCACGGATTGCCGCATGGCAAATCATCCTGATGGTGGTAGGTTGTCCGACAAAGCATTTGCAGAAATCGGCTGTGGTCCCGCACTGCACAGAGATCCGTATGAGGTAACAGCACCGTCGATGAGGGAGGGCACATGTGGTGGGAACAAAGGCGTCAGATAGCTGGAGTCATGCACACTCCTAACCTCACTTTTGGACTTTATGTTGCAGGCTCAAAAACGTCCGGCGAAATCGATGTAATCGTCGAGTGAGAGGGTGAGAGGCATCGTGCTGCAGCCCCGACAGGTGTACATCGCCCACAACATGATGCATGTCGATCACAAAATCCGGCATTAGCTGTTGGGCCAAAGTCATTGTTTGAATGTTGTATCAAAGTAATACACGCAAACATAACTGACGTGGAGGTCTCAGACACAGTAAAATGGCGAAAACGGAAGACGTTACAACTCGGGGTCACCAGTGAGGTGGATGCTCGGGTGAGATACACCGAACAACACCTTATAATCAGGAGTTCATTTATTCACCTCTTCACACAAGTAAGGCTTACACAGAACTGGATGGTGGAACTACCCAAAGATAATGTTTTGCTCAGTTCAAAGATGATGCTCAGATCGATACTGATGTCGATCTCATCCATGCCACACTCTCAAATCTTTCCTGAAGATCCATTCAACAACAAACACTTATCTCTGTTTGACTACAGGTAACTGATTTTACTTCAGTTTCCTTCATGGTGTCCTGAAGGGCTATAACATGGCACACTTATCTACAAAACACACTTTATGATTATAAATTGATTTTTGTTGTGTTCAAACAAGTGAGTTTAAATTTATTTCTACTGCTGCTAATTAATAGCTTATGCATTCTTAGCTTCATACATTAAGTTAAAATAGGTTCTGCAGTTATTTCTACAAATGTCATTGCTGTTAAACTCAAACACACTGTGTGTGTGTCTATATTACTTTATAATCTGGCAGCTTACTAATTATACCATAACTTCTGCCCATCTTTAAAACCCTTATGGATGCAATTTACCTCTTCACAGGTGAGTAGTGACCTAAGTCACTACAATATGGTTATCAGTATCATGTTTTGTTATTTGCTAATTAAATATATTTTCTGTTTTTACATTTTTCTGTCTTTTTGCTTATCTATCTGTAAATGTCCAAGAATATTTGTGCAACAAGAAAGTATATTCTTTCTCTTACAACAGCTAAATAGTGGATGAAACTTCTTTAAATTTGGTATGTTTAAAAGCTTTTGAAGCAGAAAACCAAAACTATTATATATTTCTGTATATAAGGAAAAAAGTATATCAATTACTGAAAACTGGAATAATTTTGAATTTCTGTGTATTGCTGTGTGATTTTGTATTTTGAAAATTTCTGTTTGTTATAAAGTGAAAATGATGACCAGTGGAAGTTCCAATAGTACGTGTGTTTGTAATATTTTAACAGCAAAATAACTGATATTTATTTAATTTGTCTGCCGTATGTAAAAATGATTTGTATCTACTTACCTGCCCTTGAATTATCCAGTCAGCTATATCTCAATACCTGCCTATATAATTCACTTGATAGGGTAGTTGGAAGGGGGGGAGGGAGGTGATGTAACATAGCAAGTTGGAACTATTCCACCTGGATTATTGCACTTTTTCTTTTCTCATTTTCACTGTCTGTCCAAGTATCTGTGCAAGGTATGTGTAGTATGTACCTGAATCTATCAACATATTAATCAGACTTTGCCTTACTTATATTTTCAATGTGCTGGTCCTATTAGCACATCTAGTATTACTGGAACCCAGGTGAACACAACAGTATTATGAATTGAACTTATTACTGCAGTGCACAATAGCAGATTTCATGTGAGCTAAATAGTGTTTTGATATACTGACACCACTTATTAAAAAGCCTGGTATCCAAACTTAATAGTCACTTATTTTGATTTTCCTGATATTAATTAACTTACCAGATCATTCATATCAAAGTCTGGAAACACTTAGATCCATTACAGATTTTGCCATTGTACTTGTTATATTCCAGATTTTGCCAATGTAGTTTTGAGCCCCAGTTTTTATAAACTGAATGAGGCCCTGCTCAACATACTTAAACCATTGATTATGAAACTCCACAATTCTTCGTCAATTTTAAGATGGTAGCTGTACTTTTAAAGGGGTTATTCCCAATGCAAACATACAAAATAGTTCCCTGAACTTTTACATTTTATTGTCTGACAATATACTTTGTATACAAAATTACAGTCATCACACAAAGCTCATCCAGATTAGTAGAAGCTAACCTATTGATTTTAGAAACCATTATGTCTTTTCAGAAACCACGATATGATCATAAACAAATCTTTATGTATCATCCACCACTCCAAAACTCTTCACTCTGCAGTTAGCTGTTACCATACACATATCTCCATAAGTGTTGATGCCAGATTAGCACAGGAATAAGAACTACATGAAATGTAGGGAGACCATCACTATTCTCTATCCGATAAAAACTGGTTCGGAGTCTACTCCCAATCGGTAAACACATAATACCATGTAGAGAAGTCTGTTGCTGTCACTCATACTCTCAGCATCCATGACACTCAATTAAAATGTGAACTGTCACCAGTGACTTATGGTATCTATTATATACTTCTCTTTCAAGTCTCTCTGTGAATCACTGCAACTTCAGGCATTTCCTATGTCTGTGCAATGAATATCTATTATTTGAGTCATTACATCAAGGACCGTAACATATGCATTGTTTTTCATAAAGTTAAGTCACTCTTGTGACATAAGTTTAGAGCTGTGGAGAGAGAATACACTGCAGTTTTGTTTTATATATCAATCTGGTGAAAAAGATGATGGAAGAACCTATTTGCAGGGCATATTTCTTGTAGGAATTGGAATTTGGCATTCCAGTTTTGACAGAGACAATAAATCTGGAAAAGTAACGGTTAAGAAAAGAGTGTGTAATGTACATTGTTATAGCAATTGCTGAAACCAGTTTGTAACAATCTGATGAACTTTCTTCAAGGAGACACCATTTGAAGTTTGAACACTGGACGTCCATCGATGTGGTGCCTTTCCAAAGGACGTCTTCCTGTTTTGGCATGGCAAAAAGAGCACATTCATTTAAGAACAGTTATATAGGCAGAACTTGTGGACAGTTATGTTTAGGTTAAAAGTGACTTAGAATGTAGGGACTATGAATTAAAAACAGCATGTCAGTGAACAGTGTACAAAGAAGAATTCAGATGATGTTATAATGCCAAAAAGTTTTAGAATAGTACACAAGATAATAATGGCAAAGACAAAATGAATCACACTAGTTCCAGACAGCATAGAAAGGTGCCATTTTGGGAACTGACCGACAGAAAATTTGGAGACTGCTGTCATTTTGAAGGTTGTGCCAGCTGTAAAAGATTAAGAGCAGATCAGCCACACTTCATACACAACAGTCAATCAGTATGAAGCCCAACAGTAATCAAGGGTGCAGATGGATGTGGGAATAAGGCAGGAGTAGCAAGCAGATGAAACTAGGTGAGACAGCAACAGCAACTGGGATTTATTTATTTGTTTTATTTATTTCAGAGAAAATTAAGGAGACAGAAATTAAATGAGAAAGAATACTGATTAAAAGTGGACCTTGTGAAGACAGTATAGTTTAAAGATAGGGGGCAAGAACTATGAGTAGATTGTGAGAATTTATGATGATAGCAGGGTAAAATTAGAAGAAGCAGCCTTTTGTAATAACAGAACTGTTAGTCAGATTATTGACAAAATCTCTAGGGCATCAACTATGGAACTTTGGAGTACCAAATATGATTAAAGTGATGTTAAAGTAAGGGATCAGGGTAGTGACATGAGGATGGTGAAAATTATGGAGGAAAGTATTAAGTTCAAGCTATCAAGTGAAAATGTAACTGAAAATGGAAGTAAAAAGGAGATGAAAGTAATTTTTGCTGATCCTTGTCAGACTGAATTAATAGAAGTAAGTCAAACATGTAATGATAGTAGGAAAGTAGTTCCTAATGCAAAGCAGAAAGATAATATTGATAGTCATGATCTGTGTGTAGTTCAGGAAAAGTGTTGGTGTAAATATTGACACCCTTAATGATGATAGAGTTTCTACTGGTAGTAAATGATATGTCCGATAAAGTTAATGATCTTATTGAAGGGAAGCGCAAAGGTTGTGTTTACTAGCAGTAAGGTAAATAAAATACATCCAGTAAAGGTTAATGCAAGCAAAGTTCTGATGAAGTGTGTTCATGTAAGGAAAATAAATGTTGGAAAAGGGTTACATTGTGTTAACAATGTAAATCATACTGATGATAAATGCTCAGTATTGAATGGGAACAAAAATTTTGAATTTGGCAGGCAGTATATATTATGCAACAATTAGTCATTAATATAAATGTGCACAGGGTAATTGTTACTTTGAATATGGTATTTATTAAAATACCTATTATTACAAAATTGTGGCATTTTCAAAGATTTTGTTGTGCATTACATTAGACTGGCTAATGGTCTGGAAAATAAATGTAAGATTTCAACAAGTATCACAAAATTAAATGGAGGAACAGGGGATCAGTGTCGCTGTTTATCCACGAATAGGTAGGGTGTTAACTGCACTTTCTTGGTGCCTTCCCCAGCCAAATGAATTTATATTTCCTTTCTTGATGCCCCTATTACTCTATTCTATCCATAGTTTGTAAGAGAAAAAAGTAATATCTCCTACTATATTCAAGTCAAGTGTATATAAATATGTGGCATATCAATAGTTGAAATTTACTATGTATCAATCAAATGGTTCAAATAGCTCTGAGCACTATGGGACTTAACTTCTGAGGTCATCAGTCCCCTATAACTTAGAACTACTTAAACCTAACTAACCTAAGTACATCACACTCATCCATGCCTGAGGCAGGATTCGAACCTGCGACCATATGTAAAGCATATTGGTAGAATACAAGAGGGTGGAATCATATACCTAAATGATAGACCAGATGCAATGTGATGAAAAATATTTTGTCTGTGTTTGAATTTAACAGCAATGACATTTGTAGAAATAACTGCAGAACCTATTTTAACTTAATGTATGAAGCTAAGAATGCATAAGCTATTAATAAGCAGCAGTAGAAATAAATTTAAACGCACTTGTTTAAAAACAACAAAAATCACTTTATAATCATAAAGTGTGTTTTGTAGATAAGTGTGCCATGTTATAGCCCTTCAGGACACCATGAAGGAAACTAAAGTAAAATCGATCTGAGCATCATCTTTGATCTGAGCGAAACATTATCTTTCTGTAGTTCCGCCATCCAGTTCTGTGTAAGTCTTACTTGTGTGAAGAGGTGAATAAATGAACTCCTGATTATAAGGTGTTGTTTGGTGTATCTCACCCGAGCATCCATCTCACTGGTGACCCCGAGTTGCAATGTCTTCCGTTTTCACAGTTTTACTGTGTCTGCGACCTCCGCGTCAGTTATGTTCGCGTGTGTTACTTCGACACAACATTCAAACAATGATTTTGGCCCAACACCTAATGCCGGATTTTGTGATTAAAGTCCAAAAGTGAGGTTAGGAGTGTGCATGACTCCAGCTATCTGACGCCTTTGTTCCCACCACATGTGCCCTCCCTCATCGACGGTGCTGTTACCTCATACGGATCTCTGTGCAGTGCGGGACCACTGCCAATTTCTGCAAATGCTTCGTCGGACAACCTACCACCATCAGGATGATTTGCCACGCGGCAATCCGTGCAGCACCATGTGGATTCCTGCCACGTGGCTGGAACTGCTTTGTTCACAGGTCAACCTCCTCAGCATATGACCATGCCCATGTCTGCCTCAGTTAACCATCAGCACATGCCTTCCTGCTTCAATACCTCGGTCTGCAACAGGAACAATAACTTGCTCTTTCTGCCTGATCTCCACCTCCGTCCCACTGCTACGCCTCAGTGTTTTGTGCCATGATGTTCACCTGATCTGCACACTGTTTTGAGTGTAGTGACAACCAACAGTGAACATTCACACATTCCGTCCGATGTTCGACATCATTTTCCACACTGTGCTTCTGGACAGCCGGCACCAGTCAAGCTTCTGCTACCGTTCTCGGCACATCCCAGTGCCTCATCTGTGCCGGTCTTCCGTGACACGTCAATCTGAACACAACTGCAACGTGTTGAGCTTCCGCAACCACAATCGACACATTACGGTGTCTCACCTGCGTCGGCCTTCCGCGTCGCGACTGATCGCGGTCAACCACAATGTGTCACTTTAACGCTGCCAGCCGACCAGCCATCGTCACCATATCCCCGGAAGGCCCACTCTCCTGGAATACTACAGTAACAACAGCTTGTTTCAGGCAGTACCCCGACAAATTCAACTCAACCTGTTCTTCCGAACATTCTACAATGCCTTCTGACGCTGCCGCCGTTTAATCCCGACAGAGCAACAACCTGGTTCAGAATTGTGGTCGTAGTGTTCAACCATTAAAAACTCGACCAGTCAGCGAGGTTTCTGTGCCTCATCACCCACCTGAACGACCAGGAGGACTTGATTGCTGACATGGTCGACGCCTCGGTCTCATCTACCCAGTACACTCTAGCCAAAGAAACGGTTCTACGTCGGCTTGCACGCTCAACTGTGTGCAGCAATATGGCAAGTGCTCCATGTCAAGCAACTAGGCAATGACAAACCTTCAGAACTCTGGAGACGGCTATGTGCCCTGGTCAGCGCCGATCTACTCTCTGACACAGCTCTCCTTGCCATCTGGTCAGATAAACTATCTCCTCATATTCGCTTTCGTCTGGCTCAGAGGCCTCCCGAACATGTCGAGCAAACAGTGACAATTGCTGACAAGCTACACGATGCATCACTGCTCTATTTCGCTACCCACTGCCTACCTGACAAGCCTCAGGTTCAGGCTCATTGTCCTGTGTTCGGACGTGGCCTGGGCTGCACTCTGCCGACCGTTCTGCTCACTCCAGAAAGCAGTAAACAAGCTACTGGGACGTCACTGGCTCCACCCATGATCACACCCCCTCCTGCAACTGAGCCTGCTGCGACCACCGAACGTCGCCCACCACCACTGACAACGAATGTTCCGCAGGAAATGCAACCGCACCACCCGTACTGTTAGTTCCACACATGATTTGGTGAGGCGGCACGGAATTGCAGACCACCCCGATACTTCCCAAATGCCTGCTGTGCACAACATGACAGGTACCCCCCAGTGCTACATCCCATATCACTTGAACTGCAACATGTTTCCAGTCATTAACAGTCCAATTCAGTGTTGACAGTATCTGAAAGCCCATATTGATGATGTTTCATTGAATGGTCTGCATGCTGACATTTGTTGATGGCGCAGCATTGAAATCGGGAGCAATTTCTGGAAGGGTTGCACTTCTGTCACACTGAATGATCCTCTTCAGGTATCATTGGTCCCATTCTTGCAGGATCTTTTTATGAGTGCAACGATGTTATGGATTAGATGTTTTGCCAGATTCCTGATATTCACAGTACACTCATGAACTGGTCATACTTCATTGCTACCTTGGAAATGCTATGTTCCCTCGCTTGTGTGCTGTCTATAACACCACATTCAAATTCACTTAAATCTTGATAACCTGCCATTGTAGCAGCAGTAACCAATCTAACAACTGCTCCAGACAGTTGTTGTCTTATATAGGTGTCGGTACTACTGTCTAGCTTGAAAATGTGCCTGTGTTGTGCTCTTTCAATGGGAAGTAAATTGTGCTAAATGAAGAAGGATTCATTAAAGTGCATACTGTGAACGCCTGTCATCAATAGTGGCAACCCTGAAGTGATCTGTTGTGGAATTTCTTTTTTATTCTGTGCCATAATTACACTCTGACATGATGACATCACCCACCACCATCAAGACAGAACACCTCACATATGTGGCAGTGTTTTAATGATGAGATTCCATATGGTTTAAACCACATTGTTTCCTATGTGGACGTTGTGCTGGTTTTTCCTGATAATATGAGTGACCATAGTTACCATTTGAATGCAGTTTTCTTTTATCTTGATGCACCCAGCATCAAAATTAACAAGGATATTTGTGTATTTGCTAAGGGCATAGCACAACTCTTGGGTTATGGTGTATCAAGAGACGGTATTTCTCCTATTCCTCAGAGGGTCTCTGATATTTCGCAGAGACCCCTCCCCATCACATTACAAAGAGTTACATGGGTTTGTAGGTATGGTCAATTGTTACTGGTGACACAAGCTGAAGTTTGCAGAAATTGTAGAACCTATCATTGACCTGATAAAGGGCAAGCATACTTCCAGTGTCAGAAAAGTCCCCAGGACAGCTCTGGCTAAGGAGGCTTTCAAGTCTGTGAAATTATCTTTACTGAAGGCTATCTTATTGGTCCACTCCGTTTATGGTGCAGAGGCAGATCTTTTTGTTGATGCCAGCCAGTCAGCTGCAGGAGCAGTACTCCAGTAATTAGTATCAGGAGTGTGGAAGCCACTGGCTTTCTTTTCAAAAGGTTCATCTGCACAGCAAAAAGAACTGGAATGCATTTAAAGGATAGCTCCTTGCTATATATATCTCTATCAAACATTTTTGACAGTACCTGGGTGTGGAATTCAAAATTTACGTGGACCACAAACCCATAACTTCACTTTGGTGGGTGCCTGAACTGAACTCCCAACACCAAATCTGTTACACAGGATTTATTGCCCAATGCTCTAGTCATGTCAACCACATCATTGGGTGTGACAATATTGTCACTGAGTGCTTATCACGCAAATGTGCATCTTTGTTGTATATCAATAGGATGACTATTGCAAAAGACCAAGATTCTGGTGCATTTTTACAACAGTGTCAGTTTGATCCTGCATCCACAACTCTGAAACTTGAATATGTACCAGTACAGGGCCCCCAATCTTGCCTATGGTGTGACTCTTATCAGAATATTTTGTGCCCATTTATTCCATTACATTGGCACTGCATCACCTTTGATGCTCTGCATGCCTTATCGCATCCTGTGGTCAACACTTCTGCTAAGTCTGTGGCCTCCAAAGTGATGTGACTGGGAATGTGGAAAGATTGCCGGCATTGGGCACATAATTGCATACCATTTCAGAGTAACAAAATTGGTCACCGCACGACCTCTTTCATGGATGCATTCCCCCATCCCTATAGGTGCCAACCATAGGACCTTAGCATGCTTGGAAGGGTTTTGTTGTATTGTCACATTATTCGACAGATCTACAAGGTGGCTGAAGGAATGCACAGTGTGTAACATTTCTGCTCACACTGTTGCCTGAGCTATCATCTCCACATGGTTTGCTCGGTTCAGTATTCCTACAGCAATTTGCATCTGACAGAGGCCATCAATTTGATTTACAATTATTTAATGAATTGCCCTGTGTGACAGGTTGCAAACACGTGCAAACTATGAACTACCATTCCTGCAGCAATGGGATGGTAGAGCATATGCACCACACTCTGAAGGATGCCCTAGCATGCCACGGTGAGGCATGCACAGTTGTTGTGCCTATGATTTTGTTGAGAGGAGGTTTTGTTAAAGGAGGATATCAGATGTTCTTCAGCACAGTTACTCTATGGCAAAGCATTCAAGGTGTCCAGTAAATTTTTTGCTCCATTCCCTTTGAGTGACTAGGGAGTGGGAGAGTATGACCAATTTCTGAATCAGCTCCAGGTTGCAATGGACTCACTACACCCCCTCCCCCACTGTAGCACAATTCTCTACCATTCTTCTTCCCCAAACCTCTTCAGTTGCCCTCAGGTATGGATTAAGGATGACACTGTCAGGCCCCCATCGGCTCCTGTTTATTTATGACGATTCACGGTGATTTTCCGTGACACCAAAATCTTCATGATTGATAAAAATGAAAAGCATGTCATAGTCTCAGCTAACTGCCTGAAACTGTCATTTATGAAGTTACCAAAGCCCCCCCCCCTCCCCCCACACCCCTGGGGTGTAGGTCCTCTGATCAATCATCCTCAGTCTCTTGTGATGGACATCCTTCCTCCTCCATCCCTTCGGATCCATTCTGGCAGATATATTAAATGCATCTACTCTGAGGTCTGGGGTGCTCCAGGTTTCCAGGGTGACAGTGTCCCATTTGTTCAAGCATAGCTCTCTAAATTGGACGGGAGGGGGGGGGGGGAGGGGGGGCTTATGTGGCAAGGGCAACAGTCAACAACCAAGAAGTTGAACAATAGGCAACATACTGTGTGTTATATCTTTTGTCTGATAATCTTTTATATCTTTCTGGTTCTAATGTCTAGCTGTGAAAATGTCCCTGCATTGTGCTCTTTCGTTGGGAAGTAAACTGTGGTAAATAAAGACTGATACATTAAAGTGCATACTGTGTACCATTGTCAACTATACACATAAAAAAAAGTTTTGCATCACCTCAGTTCCAAGAGTTCTGGAACCTGTACAGAAAATTGGAGTAGAGATCAACATAAACACCATATCCGCCCTTTTTATTGATCATGAAAACCACACATTGCATGTTGTCCACCATACAGTGAGACCTTCAGAGGTGGTGCTCCAGATTGCTGTACACGCCTGTACCTCTAATACCCATTAGCACATCCTTTTGCATTGATTCATGCCTGTATTCGTCATGGCATACTAGCCACAAATTCATCAAGGCACTGTTGCTCCAGATTGTCCCACTTCTCAACGGCGATTTTGCGTAGATCCCTCAGACTCGTTGGTGGGTCACTTCGTCCATTAACAGCACTTTTAAACTGATCCCGGGCATGTTCGATAGGTTTCATGTCTGGAGAGCGTGCTGGCCACTCTAGTAGAGCAATGTTGTTATCCTGAAGGAAGTCATTCACAAGATGTGCATGACAGGGATGCGAATTGTCATCCATAAAGATGAATACCTTGCCAATATGCTATGATATGGTTGCACTGACAGTTGGAGGATGGCATTCAGGTAGTGTATGGCTGTTATGGCACCTTCCATGACCACCAGCAGCATAATGCCACCCAAAAACAGCAGAGAACCTTCACCTTGCTGCACTCACTGGACAATGTGTCTAAGGTGTTCAGCCTGACCGGGTTGCCTCCAAACACGTCTCCAATGATTTTCTGGTTGATGGCATATGCAAATCTCATTGGTGAAGAGAACATGATGCCAACCCTGAGCAGTCCGTTTGGCATGTTTTTGGGCCCATCTGTACCACACTGCGTGGTGCTGCGGTTGCATAGATGGATGTCACCATGGATGCCGGGAGTGAAGTTGCACATCATGCAGGCTATTGTGCACAGTCTGAGTTGTAACATGACATCCTGTGGCTGAATGAAAAGCATTATTCAACATGGTGGCATTGCTGTCAGGGTTCCTCCAAACCATAATCTATAGATAGTGGTCATCCATGGTAGTAGTAGTTGCCCATGGGTGGCCTGAGCGAGGTGTGTCATCGACAGTTCCTGATTCTCTGAATCTCCTCCATGTCCAAACAACATCGTTTTGGTTCATTCCAAAATGCCTGGACACTTCCATTGTTGAGGGGCCTTCCTGGCACAAAGTAACAATGCAGATGTGATCAAACCATGGTATTGACTGTCTAGGCGTGGTTGAACTACAGACAACATGAGCTGTGTACCTCCTTCCTGGTGGAATGACTGGAACTGATCAGCTGTTGGACCCCCTCCATCTAATAGGCGCTGCTCATGCATGGTTGTTTACATCTTTGGGTGGGTTTAGTGATACCTCTGAACAGTCAAAGGGACTGTGTCTGTGATACCATATCTACAGTCAACGTCTATCTTCAGGAGTTCTTGGGACCAGGGTGATGCAAAACTTTTTTTGATGTGTGTATAAATGCACAAAATGGGTTCCCATCTCTCTAACCAGCTAGGTTGTAATGACTACATACATTTTATCTACATTCATCTTCTTGTATTAGATTAGCAACTAATACTGTTGCTCATTCAATACAAAACTTTTCAATTTTGACATATATACAACCGGCAGATTGACATAAAATTTACTGATTTTGGAGGAGACTGATTGCACTTTGGTGTAGGGGAACATGGTATACAATGAAACAAAACAGTCTTCCTGCAAAATATTTGAATCTGACCAGTGGCACTCCTAGTGATTAAACTGTGATTTAGTTACCTGCTATTGATTTAGTTTCAAAATGGCTGCCATCAAATAGAGCCACGCTAGATCAGAGTATTTGTTTTTCCTGGTAGAAAGTAAATTTTTGATGCTTCCTAATAATATGGATTGTGTAATTTTATTGGTTTTTACAGAGTATTATGTTACATATTTGAAAGTAACAATTTCTGTGATACGGAGATAGCCAACATTAGCATTCATCAGTTAGTTTTTATGTCAAAACGTTGTATTGGTTATTAAGGTATGTGGGGCACATTGAAACATGAATCATTGGGGCACAGCAAAACATTTCAGTCTGTCCTATATGATTTACAAAGCCATTATTGTTGTAAAACTTCTATTTCTTAAAAGTAATTTTAACATTTTATAGTATAACTATGTCCTTCCTATGACCTTTGATGCTAAAAATATCTTTTTTTAGATGTAAAAAATGATTCATAATTACAAAAGAACTAGAAACATTGCTTCATTTTCTGTAGCTGCAGTGAAAGAAGCTGCCAAACTTGTCCAGAGTGGAACAAGTAATCATGCAGCTTCTGAAGCGAAAGATGTGAAGTATCCAGGGTCATCCATTGATTGTGACCGGGCCAAAAATCTCACGAAATAAGCATCAAATGAAAAAACTACAAAGAATGAAACTTGTCTAGCTTGAAGGGGGAAACCACATGGCGCTATGGTTAGCCTGGTAGATGGCACTGCGATAGGTCAAATGGATATCAACGGCGTTTTTTAAAAATAGGAACCCCCATTTTTTATTACTTATTCATGCAGTACATAAAGAAATATGAATGTTTTAGTTGGACCAGGTTTTTCGCTTTGTAATAGATGGCACTGTAATAATCACAAACATATGGCTCACAATTTTAGATGAACAGTTGGTAACAGGTAGGTTTTTTAAATTAAAATACAGAATGTAGATACGTTTGAACATTTTATTTCAGTTGTTCCAACAAGATACATGTACCTTTGTGAACTTATCATTTCTGAGAATGCATGCTGTTACAGCATGATTACCTGTAAATATCACATTAATGCAATAAATGCTCAAAATGATGTCCGTCAACCTCAATCCATTTGGCAATATGTGTAACAACATTCCTCTCAACAGCGAGTAGTTCGCCTTCCGTAATGTTCACACATGCATTGACAATGCGCTGACGCATGTTGTCAGGCATTGTCAACGGATCACGATAGCAAATATCCTTCAACTTCCCTCACAGAAAGAAATCCGGGGACGTCAGATTCGGTGAACGTGCCGACCATGGTATGGTGCTTCAATGACCAATCCACCTGTCATGAAATATGCTATTCAATACTGCTTCAACCGTGTGCAACCTATAAGCCGGACATCTATCATGTTGGAAGTACATTGCCATTCCGTCACGCAGTGAAACATCTTGTAGTAACATCAGTAGAACATTATGTAGGAAATCAGCATACATTGCATCATTTAGATTGCCATCGATAAAATGGGGACCAATTATTCTTCCTCCCATAATGCTGCACCATACATTAACCCACCAAGGTCGCTGATGTTCCACTTGTCGCAGCCATCATGAATTTTCCGTTGCCCAATAGTGCATATTATGCCGGTTTACTTTACCGCTGTTGGTGAATGATGCTTCGTTGCTAAATAGAATGCGTGCAAAAAATTTGTCAACATCCCGTAATTTCTCTTGTGCCTGCCGAGTGACAGAAGTGTACATGACATTCAAAGTCATTGCCATGCAATTCCTGGTGCATAGAAATATGGTACGGGTGCAATCAATGTCGATGTTGTATTCTCAACCCCGACGTTTTTGAGATTCCCAATTCTTGCGCAATTTGTCTGCTACTGATGTCTGGATTAGCCACGACAGCTTGGAGGAGTTTTGGCAAGGAATCCAGAGGGATGTAGCCTGTATGGGGCCACTTTGTTTAACAAATCAAATGTTGAGACATTTTTCAGTAATCTACAGTCACTTTATAAAGGCTGCCCTCTGTTTGCAACTGAATTGAGGCTATTTAACTTAGATGAAACTTGCACTAGTATGGTTCAAAAACCTCCAAAAGTAGTTGCAGAAAAAGGTGTAAAACAAGCTAGCAATTGCAGAAGTGCAGAAAAAGGAACATTTGTGTCAACATGGTGCATTGTTTCTGCTAATGGCAACACAATTCTGTCACAACATGTTGCATTGTTTCTGTTAATGGTAACATAGTTCCAGTTGTGATGATTTTCCCTATGTTTGACTTCAAACCACATATGATTGATCATGCTCCTCCTGGAACTATAGGGCTAGTTAACAGTTGTGGCTGGATGACAGCCAGATTCTTCATGCAGATGATGAAGCACTTTATTAAACATTCCAAAAGTTAGAGATAGGAACCAACTTTACTTCTCTGTGATAACCACGAAAGTCACTTATCAATCGAAGTGTTAGAAATAGCAAAGAACAATGATGTCACTGTCCTAATGTTTCCACTTCATTTCACCGATAAGATGCAGCCTCTAGATGTTGGTATTTTTAAGCCATTTAAGACATTTTATAAGGCTGCTGTTGACAACTGGCTTATGGAACACCCTGGTCAAATATAGTGTTGTGAGCTGTGTAAATATAGCTCACCAGAAAGCAATGAAACCACCCACCACTATAGCAACATTTGCAAAACAGGAATTGTTCCTTTAAACAAAGATGAGTTTACAGCAGCAGACTTTCTTGGTAGTTAAGTCACTGACCACCATTTTGAAGCTTTGGTGTAACAAGAGTCATTGCTGATGAAATGCGATCTCAAACAAGAGGCTTCATGTGTGAATGAACCCACCTCATCTAAGGAAAATTCGCAAGAGTTCAGATATTCTCCTGAAAATGTCCATGGTTACTAGAAGCTAGTAAATGGAAAAATGAAGGATGTGGCCACAGAAAGGGCAAAAGTGTCATTGCTGCCAGCACACCAGAAATGATAGCATGACAAGAAAATTTAATGCACAAAACAGAAATATTGCAAATGAAGAGGTTGCTTTTTGCAAAGAAAAAATGGCATGGTTTATATTCTAGCAATGACAATACTGATGCTATTATACTAGATAATTCTGACTATGATGAAGAAGTGCATGAAGAATTAATGTCATCATTACAGTCAGATGAGTCTGAGGATGTGGAGAGTGATGGAAAAGCAGATGATTACGTTTTGGTGCAATTAGAAACCTCCGGTAGGAAGAAATTTTACATTGGTGTTAAAATCAAAGACAAAGACACTGAAGAAGATTATACAGGAAGTTTTTTCAGGACCAGCACAAAAAAGGAGACTTCATTTCTAAAATCACCAGTTTAAGACAGCCTCAGTGCACCATAGTCAAATTAAAATGATTCTCCCGAAACCCATTCAAATGGACAAACAAAAAGAGTCAAGAGCTACTTATCATTTGGAACTGATGTTCTTTCTATAAATGTGGGATAAATCTCAATGAATATTTCCTCAAAGTAATTGAAATGTTGTATTTGTATGATAGTTGTGGACATTCTTATCCTAGTATTGTAAAACATTCAAGCCTAAATAGCCTACACAGTTTCAGGGTTTAGAGTGTAGTTCTTATAAGTAATAATGTCCACTAATTATCATGCTAATGTGTTTCTGGTTAAAAACCAGATAAATGATACAAGCTGAAATGTTACAAATGTTTGTATCACTGTGCCCCACCACCTGTTTCAGTGTACCCTACAGATGGGGTGTAACACATGGGGCATAACACATGGGATGTAATGGAACAAATGTAAGGTTGATTTCTCAGCTGTGTAAGTAGTTTATTTGTTTATTTACTTTATTTGGCATGCATATTCCATGGATCCGTACATGCGAGTGATTCGCCTGGATGTGGAATGTGCCAATACAATTGTACAAATACAATTAAAGCTACAGAATAGTAATATAATTCAATGCTACAGATATTAATAATGTGGGGCGGCGAAGAAGTTGTCGAATGAGTTGTTTGAATGTTCATTTCACGTAACAGACTATCGCCGATGCAACATATGTGGGACGGCGAAGAAGTCGTTGTTTAATGTTGAATGAAAGTTGAACATTGCCACCTTAAATCACGTGAGCCTGGCAACTAATTTGGTGGCCAGTCAGAAAGCGAAGGGAAACTTACTGACCTTAGTTCCCAGTCTGCACGGCCACATTCCTGTACAGCCCAGCTAAACGAAAAATATCCATAGTTCTTCACGGGATTAGGGCTGCTTCAATAAAATTTAAAGTTCCAAACAAGATTTTATTATCTTAAAGGCTCACACAAATTACTCGAAACTTCTGAAAATGCTAAAGACATTAAATATTGTTAATTCAGCCAATCGTTTAATAGTTCAGAGGCGACTTCTACAGCAAGTTCCTCCCGAATAGTTCATTACTCTAACTAACGGTGCTCTATTAATAGTTCGCAATAATGTTAAAAAAAAAAGATTAATGCTCGCCTTAAAAGTGGAGTTAGTCACCACTTGCCACGCGGAATTATACTTCACACGGACGGCACAATAACAGTTTGTTACCGAAGTCTAAACGATCCAGGACGGTGTACAGTCCTCGCGATTTTCAATGTCCGTTTACATTGCTAAGTACGCGCATGTCACAGCCCGCTATGACGTCACCCGAGGCGAGGCGCGATCGGACGTTAAGCTCGCGTGGACTAGGCGTTGGTCTAATGCGGAGTGAGCTTACTACTGCCTCTGCCGCTCTTTTTATATAGCTCCGGCGCGTACCGCCAAGAGAGCATCTGTTCTTTCCGTTCCTATGCAGATGCCTGCAGCCTCCAAATGATCGCTATCTCAGGCACATAATCTTAAATATCACATTTAATAATAGCTTTACAAACTTCTCAATTTTTGTATACATACATCTGAGCAGTACAGAAGCACGTAGAAAATCTCAGCCCGCTAAAATTAAAACTTTACTCTCTAGAATTTTTACAATGGAACTAACGGTAGATTGTTACCTCTGAACCATAGCTTTATCAAGACTTGTATCAGCTGTTAATTATGCTACAAGACTAAAACTTGGTGTAGCTTTGTTAATTGTCCTATCTGATCATTGGTCTTAAAGAATTTGTTTTATCATTAAAATTTAAAGTACTTAATCTATAATGCTTATGTACATTTTACTCACAAAAGTAGTTTTTACTAAATTACTAAAAAACTAGAAGAGGTAACTGATTGTGGTATTTCCATTATTATTATTAGGGTGAACTGAAGCATCCTACCAATTTTCAATATTGTAGCTCTATTATTTCGCGCCTCTGATTTTTCCGAAAAACGCGGATTCTGGAGTCAATTTTAGTTTTATGGTTTTGGAAACCAGCACCACTCATTAATGACTTCTTACTGCACCTTCTCACCAAATTTTGGCTTCCTAGCGTCATTATTTAGCGCCTCCTATTTTTCTTTCAAAACGTGAATTTTACGTAAACTACTAATTTTATAACATTAAGATTTGTTACCTGAAACATTATTACATAGAACTATACTTTAACAAAGTTTTACACACAAATCTTAATTTTTACTTTTATGTTAAATGTGGTGCAATACTATATGCAGGCGCGTTACGATGACGTGACGCTACTAGCAGTGAACTAGGGTAAGTCCCGTGCACTCGCTCGCCTCTGTATCTTATACATGATACAGCGCTTGCTTTGCTTCATCACCCCCTTTTTAATTTTCGTGAAAATCTATTTTTGAACAAAATTAAATTTCTAAAAGAACAAACAAGCGATGGATTACTTTAGTATACCTCTTTCAACTTAAGTTGCTTCTTCTTAGGAAATTCCTTATTACTACATACACAAAATAACCATACTCATATACACATAGAAAACCTAGTACAGAAGACATTCACAAATTATTTACATACATTTACATGGAAATATAAATTTTTCAATGGTTACAAAATAGTTATTTTTTTTTCTTTAAAATCAGTCTCTTCCTGAAAAAGAAAATACACACGACTTTTATCACTGCAACGCACTCACATTTTTCTTTTACTATAATACTCGGCACTGTGGTGGGTGTCCTATTGTAACACTCATTTAATTTCACTGATTGACAAAATTGTGGGAGGAAATTGTATTCACTGTGGTTTGCGTCTCTACTTCCAATCTCCCTACCGCTTGTTGTCAGTCATTCATGCAACCTGCATGTCCCTGAGAAACAGACAATACAGTCTAAGTTTCTGTTTTCAACTTATATCTAAGGTAGGACAAAGTACATTTTATAGTTTATATTCTGGCACTATTTTACTAATTGTGAAGTTGTCAGAAAGACATTTAGCACTAAGTCGTATCTGATACAATAGCTCCTACTTTCTTCTTTCATAAATAATCTTTTAGGTTCCTAAATAGTGAAAATTCTTTTAGCAAATTAATATATTAAGATCTTGCTTCAACTTAGAAAATTGAGTAACCTTTTAGTTTTAATGTACTCTGGCTTAATTATCGTATGTATTAGTTCATCAAAGAAGTCATTTGCTGACCAGCACTTTGCTTTATTGTATGAATTACTAAAGAAATTAGTTATTTTCAGTATACCGATTCCAAATTTCTGCATTTTCCAATATTTGTGTGTTTCTGTTGTCTGTTTAACTATTTATTTGCCTCAAGCAAGATTTAGCGTTTTTCACCATTTCACGAGACGTGAGGGAATTATTCTTTAATCCTACATCATTTACTTCAATTTACTTACTTCACTTCTTCACCTTATTCATTTTCTCCCTTTTCTTCCAGATTCAAAATACTTCATTTCTCCACTTCTTTCTCCCTTTTCCTTTTGTCAGCCTATTGACGTCCTGTTTCTATATATTTGGTGCGATCCTCACACCACTTCCACACATCTCCATTTATTTAATTCTAAAACGCCATTGCTTGCCTCTATGAGCATTACCTTCTTACGCTGTTTTCCTTCAGACAACCTTATTTCTAGCAACATACTACCTTCTGCATAATCTCATGGATTATTCATATTCATACCGTACTTCGTATACTGCAAAGTGTCTCTCTTAGTTGTAGTTTCTAACCCTTTACAATTACATGAAATATTTTAATTTATTTATTTTAGCCATGTTTGCCTCTTATTGGTACTCAGACTTTTGTTTTGCCATTCACTAGGTAGATCCTTACTAAGAATACTTAAAACCTAATAGCATATATACAACATGAAGACATATGTGATTCTTACCTGTTATGATAGACCAGAAGAAGGGAATGAAACTTGAAAAGGAAATAAAGTTTCACCCAGCTGGGACTGCACGGTACGCCAAACCGTGTATCCGCCAAAGAGTGGCAGACTCCCTACAGTAATTAATTACTGTTAATTTTAAATTCCTTTAGATCCACAATATTTCTTAGACCTAGTTCTCTCTTACTCTTTGGATATTCCAAACGATAGGCATTTGCATGAGGTTTACTTACTATTCTAAATGGTCCATGATATACATGCATAAACTTTTTAGTTTCTGCAGAAATTTTCTTTGATTTTTCTTTTGTTTTGACCAGCACTAGCTCACCAATTTTAAAACTAGTGGGGGAAGCCCTTGCATCATGCCTCTTTTTCCTATCTAAAGCTCTTTTGCGTATATTTGCCCTGGCCTGTGCTTTCTTCTCATCCAATGTACTCTGACTTAGAACTGGAAAGTCAATCATACTCGGAATGATATTATGTGGTTCCTGATTGAACATCAGCTCACATGGAGCAAAACCTGTGGCATCGTGTTTCAGATTATTAATTATCTCTTCAAAATACTTAATATGATCAGCCCATGTTGAATGCTTCCTAGCACAGTAGGTTCTACATAGTCTATTCAGTTCTCGCATAACCCTTTCACTCATATTTCCTTGCGGAAAGTATGCTGAAATCCTTATATGCCGAGTTCCGCTCCTTTCAAGACACAACTTAAATTTTTCTGATACAAATTGAGGACCATTATCTGACAATAGGTTCTTTGGCTTGCCAATTTTCACAAAATAATCTTTCTCCAATTTATCTACAAGTGTTTTGGCATTGGCTCTCTTAATCGGATACAGTTTAACATATTTACTAAACCCATCAATCACCACAAAAACATGCGTACATCCTCCTTTAGATGTCGGGAGAGGTCCAAAAAGATCAACTGCACATAACTCTAAGGGTTCACTTGGGTCTACGTGATGCATATCCCCTTGCACTATTTTATTTACTGCTCTTACCTTTTGACAAATAACACAGGATGCTAACCTTTCTGCAACTCTACGATGCATGTTATCAAAGATGACTTTCTCATTTAGTTTAGCAATGCACTTTTTTGTATCATAATGACCATACCTTAGATGTACATAATCTATTAGCAGATCTACGTGCTGTGAAGGAAAACACACTTTCCATTCTGCTAAAGTTACCTTCCTCCTACGGAACAAAATTCCTTTGTGTAGACAGTAATATTGTGCTACCTTTGGATAATTAGGGTCCCCTAAATAGCTTTTAACTAGCTTCAATTGATCATCCTCATTCTGTTCTCGTCTTAAATTCTTAAATACTTTCTTTTAGGCACTCTCCTCTCTGAGCTCATGTACTGTCAACATACTTACCTCATTCCTTTCTGCCAAAGGAAGTTCTGATTCATTCCATAATTCAGCACTTCTTGATAGCCCATCTGCTACCAAATTGCTCTTTCCCTGTATATAATTAATTTCAAGATCAAACTGCTGAAGGTACATGGCCCACCTTGTCAACCTTGGATGCCTTAGTTTACAAGTCTTCAAAAATGTAAGTGCTTTGTGATCACTATAGATAATTACCTTCTGTCCTAACAAATAGTGCTCAAACTTCTGCATACCAAATACTATGGCTAGTGCCTCTAATTCTGAGATAGCATAATTTTGCTCAGCAGATTGTAATGAACGACTTGCAAAAGCAATAGTTTTATGAACCTCCTGGTCGCCTTCTGTTTCTAGCTGAAACAATTCTACAGCAATCCCATAACCACTTGCATCCACTGACATGCAAAAGGGTCTTGTAAAATCGGGATGGTGCAAGAGCGGACTATTAATCAAACAATCTTTTAATCCCTCAAAAGCAGACTGGCATTCTGGAGTCCAAACCCATGGGGTATTCTTTTTTAGCAGGTTGAGTAAACATGGATCATTAAATAAATGATCTTTAACAAAACGTCGGTAGAATCCAAACAAACCGAACATTGACCTGAGTTGCTTTTTATTTCGGGGCGCTTCAAACTTTTCAATACATGATAATTTGGATGGATCAGGTAATATACCCTCTCTGCTAATTTCATGGCCCAGGAATTTTATTCTGTCCTTTACACATTCAGTCTTTTCTAACTTTAATTTCATACCTCCATTTTCAAGAGCTTCTAGTACCCTGTCCAACAGACTGATATGTTCTTCCCATGTGGGAGTTGCCAACAGAATATCGTCTACGTAAATGGTTACTTGATCTAATAATTCCTGTCCTAATACATGAGCCATAACTCTTACAAAGGCACACACTGAAATATTCAATCCGAACGGAACTACTTTATACTGGTAGCATACTCCTTCATACAAAAATGCTGTATACTTACGTGATTCCTTAGCCAGCGGCAAATTCCAGTAACCACATGTTATGTCCATGGAAGTAAAGTACTTAACCCCTCGGAACTTTTGAATTAACTCATCCATATTTTGAGGACGATCACTTTCTCTGATGACAATTTCATTTAACCAGCGTGCATCCAATACTAATCTAACACTTCCATCACGCTTAGGCACTACAACAAGAGGACTATTGTATTCACTAATTGCTTGCTCTATGACACCCCATGCCAACATACGTTTAATTTCATTTCGCACTGCTTGTTTCCTTGCAACATGTATTGGATAAGGCTTCTTAAAAAATACCTTCCCAGGCTTGATATTCAAATGGCATTCATAACCTTTAACTTCACCAGGTGCGTTTGAGAATACATTACTATGCTTAGTTAACACACTCTTTAACTCTGATCTTTGTTCGTCAGCAATTTGCTTTGTTGATTGTACCTTTTCCTCTATTTCCTTTAGGATGTGTCTCTCTTCAACCTTAGCACTTTCCTCATTCTCACTGAAAACCAAATTTTCCTGCAAGTATCCTTTATTCTTTATTACTCTAATAGGCAGTTCCCAAGTTTCATTACTACCGCCTATATGACTTCCTATAAAAGACTCTCTTATCACTTTAGAGTCAGGTGAAGTTAAAATTAAGTTGTTCTGATCAAAATTGATCTTTCCCTGGTACTTTGATAAGAAATCAGTACCAATCAACATATCAACACTTAAGCCTAGCACAATCAAACAAGGATGATCTATTACTACGTCATTTATACCAATGGGTATCAAAGCTTCGTGTTGAACTGGTCTAGAGACTTTTCCAGTAGCACCTATAATCTTTAAGCCACTTACTTTCATAACTGTTAACTTCTCTTTATTGGGTATGGTGTCAAAAAATGTTTGTGATAAAGCACTTGCTTCACTGCCACTGTCAAGCAGACAACGCACAGTGACTCCTGATATGTTTACTTTGATAACAGGGTTAGTTATTTTACATTGAACAGGTTGCTCACACACCTCGTCTAATAAATCTCGTTCTATGTTCTTCCAGCTAAAGTAATTCTGATCAGTTGCAATTACATTTACATTTACATCCTGGGGCTCATCATGCTCTATAATCTTAGCTGCTTTCTCTAATCTGTCCACTAACTTTAAATCGAAGCATCTGACGACTTTTTCTACTTTTGTTTGCTGCACATCAGCCAAACTATCCTCTACCTCTGAGCAACTGCGTCCCTGCGCAATATTGCTGTTCATAAGAATGTCGTCACCTTCAACCATTTGTGGCACGTTTACACAGCTACTAGATTCTTTCACCTCGTTACTATTTCTACCCCCTCTTCCTCTGCCACGGCTTTGGTTTCGATAGTTTGTTTTGGTGTGCCTAACTTCCATATTTCTAACGTTCACGTTTCCATTATTTTGTACGTGATTGTTAGAAGATTTGTTATTCTGCTGCACCTGCTCCTCAGCAGCAGCTACTCTTTCCACTCTTTCCAGATATTCAATAAATTTGTCTATATTATCTCTAGGGGCGGAAATGATCCTCTTCTGCCAGTACCACGGCAGCTTACCTTCTAAACCCATAATGATCATATCTGGCTTCATCTTTTCTGTCAAATGTGACAGTCTTGAAACCCACTTCCTAGCGAAATCCTTTACTGATTCACGCCCTGGGAAAAACTTCTTACCACTCCAGAATTCCCTTAACACATCATTTTGTTTGTTATGTGACCAGTATTCGTTGAGAAATGCAGACTTAAATTCAGATAAAGTTTTACATTTGATCATTACATCCGCTGACCATCGCAAAGCATCACCTGACAAATGACTTCTTATAAATGAAATTTTTTCTCTTTCTGACCAAGTGTTGGGGAGAACATCCTCAAAGTCATTCCAAAATTCAAGAGGGTGAATGTACTTATCAGGATCAAAGCGCAAAAACTGTCGACACCCTATAAAAGCGGCGTCAACTGAAGTCACATGCTGTACAGTAGAATGACTAGAATTAACAGAGGTTACTCTATTTTCTAGGTTAGCAATGTTAGTATTTAATTCCTCTACTTGTGACTCTACTGCTTCTATCCTGGCAGAACATCTTTGTTCCACTGCACCACGAATTTCGGTACAGGTTTCTTTTACTTTCTCAATGTCTTTCTGACAAGTATCTACTTTAATTTGTACCTCTTTAACTTTGTCAGAGCAAAGTTTGGACTCGTTGCTCAATCTTTCGGACAACCTCACTTCCAAAAGTTCATCTGCCTCTTGATAATTTTTTTGAATTTGATCTATTTCACATTTGAAAGTACTATGCATTTTAGTTAACTGTTGCCCTACTTTATACTTGAATGTCATGATGAATAGCATCTATCTTATAATTCAAACTATTCCATTTTGATTGCAGTTCTTCTTTTAGTTCTTTATTACTATTTTCAATTTTAGCCTCAATTTTATTTTGGTTTGATTCGAGTTTGGCAAACAGTATTTGCATCCAATCCGGAGCTTCTACCTTGATACTTTGTATCTCTTGACTTGACTGAGCTGGAGATATATTGAGCTCAGTTTCACTACCTGACAAAGTTAGCAACTCTACTGGCTCCCTTTTGACTTCTATTTCACTTATTGATTGCATCCCTACACTCTCATTTAAATTAAAGTCATAATTTACTGGTGACAAATTACGTTCTAGTTCAATATTTGAGGGATTAATGGAACCATCCTCATTAAACTCAATTCCTGATCCTGAGGATTCTTGGTCAGAGACCGGTTCCCTTCTGAAATGTACACTACTTTCCATATCTTTTAGTTTGTTAGCAGCAGTTAATAAATATTTTAAAAGTCTTTGACTTAACTTAAATGCTTGATTTCGACGAATGATGTCGTCGCGGTGTACCAGCAATCGTGATGCGACGCGTCGCGACGTATTGAAGGCAGCAGCAGCAGCTGTAGCGTCGAGTACCGCCACAGGAATCGCCTACTGCAATAGCTCCAGGGGGGGGGGGGGGCAGCAAGGCACCGTTGACCGCTCGGCGCAGCCGGCAGCTGTCTCGCAGATCAGCGCAGCTCCGCGATGACGCACCGTCTTCCTTTAGTCTCAGCGCCGTCGGCAGCCGCGATCCAGCATCGTCGCCTTCCTCACCATCGTCACTAACCAACGTACAGCGGTAGACACTTATTGTTTATACACTACACCCGCCTTTACTGGTAACACTGTTCCCACACTAGTTCAATTCAGTGTCCTGTTATTGCCTACCGAGTTCGTTAATTTATACCAATCGCTTTCACACATCGAGCACTTTTATTTGCTTTTAATTCAGTTTTCCCGGCCGATAAGCACCATATGTGGGGCGGCGAAGAAGTTGTCGAATGAGTTGTTTGAATGTTCATTTCACGTAACAGACTATTGCCGATGCAACATATGTGGGACGGCGAAGAAGTCGTTGTTTAATGTTGAATGAAAGTTGAACATTGCCACCTTAAATCACGCGAGCCTGGCAACTAATTTGGTGGCCAGTCAGAAAGCGAAGGGAAACTTACTGACCTTAGTTCCCAGTCTGCACGGCCACATTCCTGTACAGCCCAGCTAAACGAAAAATATCCATAGTTCTTCACGGGATTAGGGCTGCTTCAATAAAATTTAAAGTTCCAAACAAGATTTTATTATCTTAAAGGCTCACACAAATTACTCGAAACTTCTGAAAATGCTAAAGACATTAAATATTGTTAATTCAGCCAATCGTTTAATAGTTCAGAGGCGACTTCTACAGCAAGTTCCTCCCGAATAGTTCATTACTCTAACTGACGGTGCTCTATTAATAGTTCGCAATAATGTTAAAAAAAAAAGATTAATGCTCGCCTTAAAAGTGGAGTTAGTCACCACTTGCCACGCGGAATTATACTTCACACGGACGGCACAATAACAGTTTGTTACCGAAGTCTAAACGATCCAGGACGGTGTACAGTCCTCGCGATTTTCAATGTCCGTTTACATTGCTAAGTACGCGCATGTCACAGCCCGCTATGACGTCACCCGAGGCGAGGCGCGATCGGACGTTAAGCTCGCGTGGACTAGGCGTTGGTCTAATGCGGAGTGAGCTTACTACTGCCTCTGCCGCTCTTTTTATATAGCTCCGGCGCGTACCGCCAAGAGAGCATCTGTTCTTTCCGTTCCTATGCAGATGCCTGCAGCCTCCAAATGATCGCTATCTCAGGCACATAATCTTAAATATCACATTTAATAATAGCTTTACAAACTTCTCAATTTTTGTATACATACATCTGAGCAGTACAGAAGCACGTAGAAAATCTCAGCCCGCTAAAATTAAAACTTTACTCTCTAGAATTTTTACAATGGAACTAACGGTAGATTGTTACCTCTGAACCATAGCTTTATCAAGACTTGTATCAGCTGTTAATTATGCTACAAGACTAAAACTTGGTGTAGCTTTGTTAATTGTCCTATCTGATCATTGGTCTTAAAGAATTTGTTTTATCATTAAAATTTAAAGTACTTAATCTATAATGCTTATGTACATTTTACTCACAAAAGTAGTTTTTACTAAATTACTAAAAAACTAGAAGAGGTAACTGATTGTGGTATTTCCATTATTATTATTAGGGTGAACTGAAGCATCCTACCAATTTTCAATATTGTAGCTCTATTATTTCGCGCCTCTGATTTTTCCGAAAAACGCGGATTCTGGAGTCAATTTTAGTTTTATGGTTTTGGAAACCAGCACCACTCATTAATGACTTCTTACTGCACCTTCTCACCAAATTTTGGCTTCCTAGCGTCATTATTTAGCGCCTCCTATTTTTCTTTCAAAACGTGAATTTTACGTAAACTACTAATTTTATAACATTAAGATTTGTTACCTGAAACATTATTACATAGAACTATACTTTAACAAAGTTTTACACACAAATCTTAATTTTTACTTTTATGTTAAATGTGGTGCAATACTATATGCAGGCGCGTTACGATGACGTGACGCTACTAGCAGTGAACTCTGTATCTTATACATGATACAGCGCTTGCTTTGCTTCATCAAGAATCACTTTTTCTCATTTACAAGCTGTCACTTAACTAGTATAACATTATAACTATAAAATTAACACTATAACATTAACATAATACTGTATCATCCATCTAATAACTAAGAGACTAAATATATCTATTACTAGGGGAGTACATTATTTCTGGAAAAGAATTCATCCAAGGATTATAGTGGATGGTCAAGCAGGTATTTATTTAACGTACCTTTGAACAGCATTTCATTTTCTCCTGTATAGTTAATATAATTAGGCAATGCATTAAAAGTGTTTATAGCAGCATACTTTACTCCCTTCTGTACAAGTGACAAATGTTTTAGTTCAACATGTACATCATCTTTACCTCTAGTATTGTAGTTATGTAATAAACAGTTTGTTTCATACTGAGCATAGCCTTTATTAACAACATTCATCAGAGAGTATATGTATTGACACGTTGAAGTCAGTATACCTAAATGTGTGAAAATTTTTCAACATGAGGTTCATGGAGGAACCCCACGCGATTCTGGGCAGTTAAGATTTTTTTTTTTTTTTTTTTTTTTTTTTTTTTTTTTTTTTTTTTTGTGCTGGTGAATTATCCCTGAAGATTATTCCATAACTCATTAATGAGTGAAAGTATCCAAAGTAAGCTGATTTTAAAATGTTGATGTCCCCAAAATGAGTAATGATTCTCAAAGCAAAAGTTGCTGATGAAAGCCTTTTTAGAGTAAGGGACACATGCTGTTCCCAGTTGAGCCTACTGTCAATGTGAACCCCTAGGAATTTAGTGGAGTACACCAGTTCCTGTTCCTGGTTGTCATGAGCAATTACTATATTTTCTGGAGTTTTTTTTTTTTGTGTGGAACTGTATAAAATTAGTTTTTTAAATATTAAGTGAAAGATAATTAATTGAAAACCAAGCTGTAACTTCTCTGAGTATATTATTAACATCAGTCTCCAGATCAGCAGTAGACTGTCATCTACTGCAATGCTTGTATCATCAGCAAACATTGCGAATTCACAATTTTTACTAATGGACAGGGGTAAATCATTAACATATATTAAAACCAGCCAGGCTCCAATGACAGATCCCTGGGGAACTCCATGCTGTATTTTGTCCCATTGAGAATCCACTGGATTAGACAATCCTTTGTTGCAGCTATTTAGAACCACATTTTGTTTCCTGTCTTCAAAATATGATTTTAGCCAATTATATGTAGGCCCTTTGATTCCGTAATGATAGGCCTTCTGCAAGAGTATCTTGTGGTTTACACAAACAAAGGCCTTGGAAAGATTGCAGAAGACACTAACTGGTGACTTCTTACTATTAATAGACTTCAAGATATCATTTGTGAGTGAGTATATAGCACGCTCTATGGAAACCCCTTTTTGAAAGCCATTGTCTGTGGTTAATAATATTAAGTTTATCAAGATGTGCCACAATCCTGTTATACACTGCCTTTTCAAGAACCTTTGAAAACATTAAGAGAGGGACAGAATGATAATTTTTGACATCTGTAGCATCGCCAGGCTTGAAAAGAGGTCTCACAATGGCATATTTCATTCCCTCTGGAACAGCTCCATCATAAAGAGACATGTTGCAAATGTGAGCAAGTACTACACTTACATCCTACACTTACATCATTACTACAGGCTTTCAACAATTTACTAGAGAAGTTATCTATACCTGAAGATTCTTTACTTTACAGTGAGCAAATTATTATTTTTTATTTCATTAACAGCTATGGGTGGTACATTTATATCATTAAAACTTTGTGGGAGATTAAGGTCCAGAATATCTGCAGCTTCCCTTAGGTCACCACAGCAACCTATTTGAGAAGTGACAGTTAGAAAGTGGTTGTTAAATGTGTCTGCTATCTGTTTACTATCAGTTATTTTCAAATCATTAATTTTTAGTACAGCAGTTTTTACATTGTCAGAGGGTGCAGTACCTGTTTCCCTCTTTATTGCATTCCAAATCGTTCTGATTTTATTATTTGGACAATTAATTTCAGATTCTATGCATATACTTTTAGATTTTTTAATGACTTTAGTTACAATTTTACAGTATATCCTATAATAGTTCATCTGGAGAGGATTATTGGATTGTCTGGATATTATAAACAGTTCACTTTTTTTCTGGCATCATATTTTTATGCTCTTCATGAGACATGGTTTTTTGCTTGATTGCCTGTTCGGTAGTCTAAAAACCTTGTTTGGAAAGACACTTTCAAATATACCTGCTAATTCATCAGAAAATAAATTATATTTCATATTAGCATCATTTTCAAGATAAACATATCTCCAGTCAGTCTCCCAAATGCATAATTTGGAGTTTTGGATATTTTCCTCATTCATGTTTCTAATGGTTTTCCTCTGTGTACCAGCTTTGCTCTGATTTGTATTAAAGTTGTCAATTGTGAGTATTTGCTCATCATGATCAGAAAGACCATTTATGACTTTTTCAACTTTGAAGCGATGAGTTCTACTCATATCTACAAAGATATGGTTTATTAGAGTGTTGGAAGTGGCAGTAGTTCTTGTGGGAAAACTGACAGTGGAGACAAATTGTAAGTTTGCACTAAATTTGCAAACTCTGTCTTAGAACATGAGCTTTCTAGGAAATCTGTATTAAAATCTCCAATCACTATAATGTTCTTATTTTTCCTTTTGAGATACAATAGCGCAGAATCTAATTGTTTCATAAATAATTTTAAATTACCAGATGGAGCCCTGTATACTGCTACGATTGCCAGTTTCTTGTTAGCTTCTACTATTTCTGTGACACATGCCTCGAAGTGCTTCTCTACACAATATTTCTCTACGTCTGTTGTATTAAAGGACAGGCTGTTTTTCACATAAATATATGCCCCACCTTTGCACATATGCTTCCTACAAAATGAGGTAGCTACTACATAGTTGGGAATATTGAGCATTTCAATGCCAACAGTGACATGGTGTTCTGTTAGATGGAGAATATGAGCACAATTTGTGCCTGTTTGTTCATCAATATTTACAATAAATTGGTCTAACTTACAGAGCAGGCTTTGAATATTTTGGTAAAAAATTTTGAGCTTATTTTTAATCACATGCTTGGTTGTGGTGCTGCCACTGTTGTGACTGAGTTTTATTTCTTTTGACATACCAGTATTACAGGAACAGTTTACTGTAGGGAAGGGGGAGCTGTTTTGTTGGTAACACCCACTTTTGTTGTAATTAACTGCATTCCTTACATTCTGATTGGAATCTTCCCTCTTCAGCCCCAGTACCATAAAAATCCCCATTTGCAGCTGAGGACTTTCTTGATCTCAGGCATGTCCTATATGGAGCAGCTTGTAATGTAACGGACTACTGAAGAGTGCGATATCACCCTTAAAGTCGCATCTGCCCTTGCAGGGTCAGTGCTCCAATTTCATTTCTATGATTTTTTTTATTTAATATTATTGTATGTAGTATTTAATTTTGCCCAAATCTTTTTTATTATATTATTCTATTATGTGAACTTTATTTGTTTATTTCTGGAGAATATGTTGGCACCAGTGTGAGCCAAAGACATTCGTGTGTGAAAGGTAGAGAGTCGGACATTGGAGTGAGTTAGTTGGACGGTTGTGGGGAGAGCGTGTTTTTTTGTGAGGTGGACTGTTGTTGGGAGTACGGAAGGAAGTCTGTCGTCTTATATAGAGAGTATCTATAAATAGTATGTGATATGAAGATGGAAATTATTGTGAAAAAGTTAAATTAATAAAAATGAAGAATCAATAGTAAAACAAAAAGCGAGTACCAGTTTTCATTAACACACAAAGACCCGGACCTAATATTAACAATGTTAGATGGATGGAATGCACCATGGCGAGAATCAAGACAATGAGACCAAATTCAGCATCTAAAGGTAAGGTATTTTAATTAGTTTTAGTATTCTGTGATGTATCATTCTTTTGTCTAAATATTAAGCTTAACATCGTCTGTTGTAGATACAGACCACCCAAGCTGGCACGGTGTCGTCAATTGATCATCATAATCTCAGGGTTTGAAATAGCATTTAAATGAATTGAAATTTTGTCACTTGATATTTGATTTTCACCCCGGATGAAAGAGGGTACATTACAACTGGGGGCTCTTGTCCAGGATCCATTGCATTATTGGACTGATACTCGTTTTATGTTAACAGGTATGGACTAATAATGTATTAGAAAGAAGAGGAGAATGATCTAAATGAAAGAAAATATAATCTACTGACAAATGGAAGTAACAACCCAACAAGAATAAGAAAAATAAATAATAACGGACGTGAGACCACGCGGAAAAACGAGATAAGTACACCTATTAAGTTATTTGTATTGTTGACATTTTGGACCTTTTGTCAGAGCAAGAGTTTCTTAATTCGATTAAAAATGACCGTGACAGACGAGTTGGAACAAAATCAGCAGGGGGATAAAAAGTCTATCGAAAGTGTTCAAGCAAGTGCTAGTACAGAAATGGCAGGTAAAAAATCGGAAGGAAAGGTTGAAGAATTAGATATGTCTGCTATGTTGCAATTACTGTTAACACAGAATGCTGAACAATTCGATACTTTGAACAAACGGTTTAGTTGTTTGAATAAGCAATGTTCTGAACAATTTACTTTCTTGAATAATGTAATTGCAGAAAACGCAAAAAGTATGGAAAAGAAAGTGTCTGATTCAGAAGAGAAGCTTTTAAAAGAAAATAGCCAATTGGCTAAGGAATTCTTTAATGAATGTTCAACTATCAGATCGGAAATGAAAGAGACGAAAACCAGTTTGGAGGAGCGAACAGACGAAATTGAAGATAGGGTAGACAATGTGGAAGATAAACTCAATAAAGTCGAATTAACAATCAAACGGGAAGTGGAAGAAACCGCAAAGTATTTTGAATCATTTTCGAGTGAGAGAAAAATTAAAGATAGGGAAATGATTACGAGAATTGACTTACATACGAAAAATGTCAATGACAAATTGTCATTGTTCAAAAACAAGGTAACAGAAAAAGTGAAAATTATTGAACATAATATAGATTCTTGTAACAATGTAATTAAAGACAATGAGCATGACGTAGTTTGACTACAGAAACAATTAAATGAAATTCGGGATAATTTAGCTATGAAATCGGTAGCGACTTCATTTAACGGATTTTGGCCAGGTACAAACGTGCGTAATTTTCCGGGAGACAGAAAATTACACCCAGTTTATTTCATTATGAACTGTCGTGACAATTTTTTGTTCGAAATGAGTGACACTGTAAAGATCAAATTTGTTAAAAAATTCTTAGATAGAGAAGCATTGTCGTGGGCTAATCTGATTTAACCTATAGTCAATTCAAAAAAAGTTTTTTGAACAAATTTTTCTCAGCATCTGTTCAGGCCAAAATCAAAAGCGATTTTCTTAATGGGGCTAATTATAAAGAATGTGATGGTACAATGAGGGAATTTTGCGAGAAACAGCTAAGAAAGTTGGCACATTTAGACAGACCTTTTGATGAACTAACGCAAATAGACGCTCTAAAAAGGAGGTTACCAAATAGAGTTCAGTGGGACTTGGTACATGGGCCAGATGATTCAGTTGAACAATTTTTGAATTACGTGGAGAAATTGGATCGTGCATTAGAAAGAAGCAAAAGATTTAATGGGCATCATTATGAACAAAATCATGGAGGGTGGAACCAAAATTCTAATAATGGTAATAATGGTAGGCGAAATAATCATAATGGGAATAATCAGCAGAATCGTCAAGGTAATTTTCAGGGAGATTTCAATAGAGGAGAGAATAGCAACTGGCGTCAACATGAGAATAAGGGAGGTAATTATTATGGTGGGAACAGAAATAGACAATGGGAAAATCCAGATAGAAGACAAGATGGGAATGGGCAAGGCTGGTTAAACTAAGAGCCGTCCCAATGAGGGCCGGTCAGTTTGGGACGAAAAGATATAATGCTAGAAATCAGGCTAAGTGGAATCAGAATAGGTATGGGCAAAATGATTACAGAAAAAGACATAGTAATAACATGACAAGAACACCGGAAATTGATAAGAGACCATTTGATAAACAGTTTTGGCAGCAAGTCAGTGAGAAGGCTATGAGCACAGATAATTCTAGACACATTAGTAATGAAGCTTCAGAGGTTAGTGGGGAGATAATGAATAATTTGTTTAGGCAGGAAGAAAGTGATGTGAGGGGGGATGTAGGTGGGTGTTCCTATGTTAATAATAGTTCTGATACCTTCAGAATAAATGCATTAATGTATTCTGATGAAATTGCAGTAAATCGAGATCTGAGTGATGTAAAAACTTCTGTGGGTGAGAATGTCAATCAAGTACTGAATAATAAGGTTGTAGAATTAGAAGAAGTAGAGTGTGATGTTGATGTGAGAAGTCGTGCTGAAGTAGCTAAGGTTAGGGAAGTTGAGTCAAATGGTGAGATGTTAAATGATGCTGAGGAAGAGGCAGTTGATGATAGTGATGATATGGAATATAGAAGCGAGATAAGAGTATTTGTTGTGATTAAGAATGATGCAGATGTAGTTATGAAGGAGGAGGGTAATAGTGTTAGAGAAAATAATCATTCAGTACAAGAGGATAAGGCTGCAGTCACGTGGGTTAATACATCACTAGTAATCGAGGGGATAGACAGGGATGACATTAATATTGCGAATGAAGAGAAGGTAATTATTAACTTAGGAAACCAGGGACAAGAGTTCATTTGTAGATTGTGGGACAGCCTTAATGAGGCTAATAAACATAATATGTTTTGGATACAATGTTATCCATCTGCGAGAAGGTATATCCTATTTGGTGGGAAAAAAGCAAAAACAGGTATAAAATGTAAAGAATTGCCTATGATTACTGATAATAATAATGTGTCTAATTATGTTTGTGTTGAGAATCCTAGCTGGCTTCTGCACAATGTGCAGACTGAAAATAGTTTAGCTTATGTCAAACAAAATGAAGATCTGAATTTTAAAAGCGTAGAAGATGAATTGATGCATGAAGATGTTGGTGAGCAGGAGAGTGAAATTGTAGGAAGCCCATACATGCAAATTTGTATTAATGATTGGACAGATTATTGTTTGATTGATACTGGAAGCCCGATATCAGGAATCAGTGAAAAATTGAGGGATAGGATAAATAAAAACCATGAATTTGCAGAATTACCAGTAGTTGGGGTTAAAATTAGGGGAGCGACAGGAAGATTCAGTAAAACAATAAAATGTCAAATTCTTTTGTCTTTCAAAGTTGGAGATGTGGTCTTTGATCAGGGTTGTCTTGTCATTCTGGACCTGAGTGAGGACATAATTCTAGGTATGGATTGGATAGTAAAAGTGGATATGGGATTTAATTGGAAAAACAAAACTGTCAAATTTAGGGAACCAACAGATAAAAATAAGTTGTATACAGAGAGCTTCATTGAGAAGAATAGTAATAGTCATAATCAGATCAGGGGGGGGTGGATTATTTAGATGATGGGAGATGCACTGATCCTTTTGATAAACAGACTTCTATTGATGACAAAGATTATCAAAGCATAGTAGAAAATAAGATTGCTGAAGCAGAGAGTTTAACTAGGGAACAACAATCTGATCTCATGGAACTTTTATGGGAATATTCTGATGTATTTAGTGACAGACCAGGCAGAGTGAAAGGGTATGAATGTAAACTTGTACTCAAACCGCATGATCCATTTTTCATTAAACCTTATGGGATTCCATTAAGCAGGAGGAAAGCTGTAGAGAGGGAGTTGGAAAAGATGCAGACTTGGGGGTTATTCAAGGTGTAATAGCGAATATAATAATCCTATCATAGCCATTGCCAAGAAGGATAATAGTGTAAGACTTGTACTAGATTCTAGGTTCCTCAATAAATTATTATGTAGGGAAACTGATCATCCTGAAAACATTGATGAATTACTACACAAGTTTGAACATGTAAAGTTTATGTCTAGCCTTGATCTGACCTATGGATTTCATCAAATACCATTAGCAAGGGAATCTCAGAAATACACAGCATTCTTATATAATGGAAAATGTTATACCTTTAGTGTAGTACCATTTGGGCTGAATGTATCTGTTGCAGAGTTTATCAGAGCTTTAGATTATGTGTTGGGAAAGGAATTGTTACATAAATTAACTATATATGTAGATGATATTTTGGTATCCAGTAAAAGTTGGGAAGAACACATAGGGTTACTTAAGGAAATCTGTGAGGAGTTTAGAAAAGGAGGAATGTCACTGAAGTTATCGAAATGTAAATTTGCAGTGAAATAATTAAAGTTTTTGGGGCACATTATATCTGACAATGGAATTATGCCAGATGATGAGAAAATTGAAGCAATTGCAAAGTTTCCACCACCTAGGAATAAGAAACAGCTAAAGTCATTTCTCGGACTGTGTGGATTCTATAGGAAGTATCGTGCTACTCAGGCTCTTAATGCACCTTGTTTAGGGAATTTGCTTAAAAAGAATACTATATGGGATTGGAATAAAGATTGTCGGATTGCTTTTGAAGAGATTAAACACCAGTTGGTAAATAGTAAAAT
The DNA here is from genome assembly GCF_023897955.1 of Schistocerca gregaria. Taxonomy (NCBI): domain Eukaryota; kingdom Metazoa; phylum Arthropoda; class Insecta; order Orthoptera; family Acrididae; genus Schistocerca; species Schistocerca gregaria. The sequence goes on from NC_064921.1 coordinate 1,004,632,188, forward strand.
CTTATGTAGGCCAGATTTTGGGTTGCCTTTCTGTATTATGACTGACAGTAGTAAATATGGTTTAGGGTCACACCTTTTCCAAGTGAGAAGTCAGAATGGGGTGGAAGAACATAGATCTATTGCTTTTGCCAGCAGGACATTGCAGAAACACGAGAGGCAGTACACCATTACAGAAAAGGAACTATTAGCCGTTCATTGGGCTTTCTCCAAATTTAAGAATTATTTATTGGGTCACGAGGTGATAGTCTTTTCAGATCATAAAGCACTATCCTACTTACAAGAATGTAAATTATACCATAGTAGAATCACAAGATGGTCACTTTTTCTTCAGCAGTTTAACTACACCATCAAATATATTAAAGGTGATGAAAATTGCATAGCAGATGCTCTTTCAAGGCATCCTTTGGGAGAATCTATTGGTGACAATGGTGATGAAGGAGGGAATAAATTTAAAATTATGTATTTAAAAGGGATAAATGAGGAGAAAGATGTCATGAAAATCTGCAGTGACATTAGACGGTTTCAGAATCATGATAAAGAGTGGAAACTGGTGAAAAGTTATATTGGAAAGAAGGGAAAAGAAAAAGTAGGGCAGTATTACAAAGTTCATAGGGGAATATTATTTCGGAGGATGAAGGAAGATAGTGAGGTATGGAAGTTACGTTGGCCATATGAATTTGTCAAATTACTTGTAAAATATACCCATGAAAGTTATGGTCATTGTGGGGCAGCAAAATGTATACAAAAGATTCAAGAAAACATTTACTTTTACAATATAGCGAGGACTGTGAGGAAAATCTTGTCTACTTGTGACTTGTGTCAGAGAGTCAAGGTAACCAATCAAATGAGTAGAGGTCAGATGCAAAATATACTTCCGAAACAGCAGCTTGATGTTGTAGCAATTGACTTGTATGGGTGACTGCCAACCACTAGAGGAGGGTTTATGTATGTTTTTGTAGTGGTGGACTTATTTTCCAAATTTATTAAGTTGTACCCATTGAGGAATGCTACTAGCAAAAACATTATTTCATGTTTAACCTGTGACTATTTTAAATGTGTAGGTGTACCCAAGGCAATTCTCAGTGTCAACGGATCACAGTTTACATCCAAAAGTTGGGAAACATTTATATATAGAGAGGAGATCAACCACATACTTATTTAAGCTTATCACCCATCCAGCAACCCAGCCGAAAGATACATGCGTGAAATTGGGAGATTATTTAGGACTTACTGTCATACTGACCACAACACTTGGATACATTACATTAGCAAACTTGAAGATGTGATGAATAGCTTACAGCACAGTTCAACAGGATTCTCTCCACATGAGATACTTTATGATAAAAAGCCACCAAATCTTATTAGTGAATTGATTGAGTTTCCAGCATGTAACAGTTTGTCAAAAGAAGAAAGAGATGAGATTGTAAGGAACAACATGAAAAAGCAAGGGGAAATTAGTAAAAGTAGACATGATAAGAGGGGGAAAATGTGCGAGTTTAATGTGGGAGATTTAGTCCTAGTGAAAACCGTAGAAAAGTCAAAATCATTGTGTGGGGAACTTAAGAAATTCTTTGATATTTATATAGGACCATTTGTGATATCTGAGAACCCACATCCAAATGCCTATAGGTTGATCTATCCTGAATCTAGAAAACGTTTTGGTCTACATAACATCACGGAGTTGAAGCATTATAAAAGTCCAAGCTAAGTTTACAGTGTCACAATTTTGAAAACTTGGGACTCTGTCTTGATCTGTATCTTTGCTGTTTAATCTTGCATTTTGCTTTGTATATATTTATGGTTATTACAATGAATATCTTATGCTCTCGCCTTGCATGATGAGTGCAAACTTAAATGTTTCTTTATATTCATGTGATTTGAAAATATAGATTTTTAATCTTAGTATCATTGTGTTAGTGTAAGTTGATGAGGCCATACTTCATCTGTTTGAATATGGCTATGTTGTGCTCAAAAGAGCTTATTCATTTAGATGTTATGCTTAATATCTTTGTTATTGATATTTATTATACACAGTGTAAAGTGTTTGTAACATTTTGTTCCTTTATGAACCAGACTTTATGAGTAACTGACCAACACACTCTTATGCTAAGTATTTGTGTTGAGGAGAGAAGTTTTCATGTTTCTATTCTTGTTTATGCTTATGGAGTTTTAACTTTTGTATTATCATTTTTATTGCATAACTTTGTCTTGTCCAATAACTATGGACTTTTAACGCAGTATTGGGCCATGTTGCTTCAAGACAGATCACTAGTCTTATCTTGTTTGAAAACATGTGCAATATGCACATAAGTAGATACCTGGATAGGCATTTACTCTTGAACCAGTGAAACAATTATCATTTCTGTGAGAAACTTACCTGAACTATAGTTTGAGAACACTTATATATGCTATACATTGTTTTTCTTGTTGAGGCATAACTCACAAAATATGAGTACTTAAGTATAATAATTTGTACCATTGCCTGTTGTGAGGCTTATCTACTATTACCTCAAGTATATATGGATTTAATAGGATACCATACCCTTTAGAAATGTACATTTTGATTTACTGATACCTAACATAAAAACACAATGATAGGACTGGAGAGAAATAACAGTAGATGAGATTTTTCAGTGGTAAACTTTTATTCGTGAATCCTTTTTATGTAATATTTAAATTTCTTTATGCCTTGCGTTATAGTTTGTTCTATACCACTGAGACATCTCATTCGAAACTTACCTTGCCACTGACAATGTTGTGTCTGTAATACACAAACACTTAGGTAATTCTGTCAAGATTTGATTCTGAGATCTATGAAATAACTGTGAAAGCAGTCTATATATGATAAAACTGTACACTCTAAATGACATTAGAAATCTGGAATTAATCACTTACTGAAGATATACATTGAAGCTGCAGATATCAAAATGCTGACTACTTCACTTACTTATGCACAAAGCTATGAAACTTTGGTTTTGTTGTGTGGTCAGCTCAGTAGGGGTTAATGAAATGGAGAGTAGACGTCATGTCTTATGACATAGGCAACTACACTAACCACAAATTTACACTTGTGAAGTGACTTATATGCTACGATATGGATATGTGGCTGCGAGAAGTTATGACCAGAGTAACCTATCTTTACTACAAACTATGTGAGTTGAAGTATGAGGATGAAAAACTGCAATTAATCTTGAGTGAACCAGCGTTCATACTCTAATAGTGATGGTGATCCTGTTTTGCCACAGTTGTGTATACTATGTGGTTCTCATGGAGACACATAGACACTGTGTGCCTTGGCACTGGTTGGACTTCTGCATACTGTTTAGTCTTGCGTCCTGTGCATATGGCCAAGATTGATTGAAGGCTGAGTATTGGTGGCAGAAGGTGGATGATTCTGCAATATAATTAACTAATCTACATGTTTTATGTGAAAAAGGAACTGGGTATGGAGAGTGGACTACACATTGTACATAGATGTACACTTTACATGATTCCACATTGCCTATGCCATGAGTATAGGGAATTTTCATATATATGTATTTATATTTTCTTTAAATTTTAGGATTAGAAATGTGTTTGCTATTTTATTATCTTATATTGAAAAACTGACCTGACCAAGCAATTGCTAGCTGCTGTTCTGATCAGTTGAGAAAACAACAACACTTTTATGTGGATGGAGCTCTGTATCTCCGCAAATTTATGTTTTACTGACTAACTCTGAAAGAAATTGATCTTGTATAGACACAGAATATGAGATAAGGGTAGGTTGGATGAGTGTCAGCATGGAGTGGATTAGGATTAGAGGATAAAGTACATGCAGGAACTGATAAACACAAAACTTTGTGTAGTATTTACATGTATTCACTTTATTACTATTTAATTTATATTTGTGAGAAAAGTATTTTCCAACTACATTTGACGGGGTTTACAGGTTCCCATTGCAATGCCACCTCTGAATTTGTACATTTGAATTATTTTATACATATGTACAAGTGAAGCACGATACCACTGATGATAGCTGGGTTAACATGATCCCATTGCACTGCCATTTCTAAACTCTCACTTTTTAGCTATTTTACATTACATTATGGAAAACTTATTGATATGAGGACGCTGAGATGCTTATTTAATTGAGATTGTTCAAATGATACTCTTTACATAAAAAAAATATTACCCACATATTTCTCAGTAGATGTCTGAACTAAATTGAAAATAACCTTTTTAGCTGATGTTAAAACCAAGTCGATATAAGACCACATTTATCTCTTTTATGTCTTACTTTTAGTGTCTAATATATTTGTACAGTCATTATATAAATATGTAAGTGAAATCTTCTAATCAAACCCAGTATGGTAGGGAAGCGTCATCCAAGGTGAGATACCAATGTATTTATATGTGACTAATTAAGTGTTGTATGATTTCAGGAAAATTACCATGATATAATTTGACAGATGAGGCGATTAAGAGAACAAATTCAAGAGGAGAAGACCAGCAGAAAGAGAATAGAAGACAGCTATTGAAGATTTAAAAAAAAAAAAAAAAAGGGCGGTGGTTCGTTGCTTTGCATATCTGTCGAGATCACTTGCAAAATAATTTGCATGAAATCTCGAGGGGTGTGTGTAATGTAACGGACTACTGAAGAGTGCGATACCACCCTTATAGTCGCATCTGCCCTTGCAGGGTCAGTGCTCCAATTTCATTTCTATGATTTTTTTTATTTAATATTATTGTATGTAGTATTTAATTTTGCCCAAATCTTTTTTATTATATTATTCTATTATGTGAACTTTATTTGTTTATTTCTGGAGAATATGTTGGCACCAGTGTGAGCCAAAGACATTCGTGTGTGAAAGGTAGAGAGTCGGACATTGGAGTGAGTTAGTTGGACGGTTGTGGGGAGAGCGTGTTTTTTTGTGAGGTGGACTGTTGATGGGAGTACGGAAGGAAGTCTGTCGTCTTATATAGAGAGTATCTATAAATAGTATGTGATATGAAGATGGAAATTATTGTGAAAAAGTTAAATTAATAAAAATGAAGAATCAATAGTAAAACAAAAAGCGAGTACCAGTTTTCATTAGCACACAAAGACCCGGACCTAATATTAACAATGTTAGATGGATGGAATGCACCATGGCGAGAATCAAGACAATGAGACCAAATTCAGCATCTAAAGGTAAGGTATTTTAATTAGTTTTAGTATTCTGTGATGTATCATTCTTTTGTCTAAATATTAAGCTTAACATCGTCTGTTGTAGATACAGACCACCCAAGCTGGCACGGTGTCGTCAATTGATCATCATAATCTCAGGGTTTGAAATAGCATTTAAATGAATTGAAATTTTGTCACTTGATATTTGATTTTCATCCCGGACGAAAGAGGGTACATTACAAGCTGCAGTCACTTCTGTGCTCCTTTTTGCCGTAGAGGGTGGATCTCCTGTTGGTGAGGTTCCTATGCTGTCAGCTTGTACAATTGATCCTGTGGGGGTTGGTGTTGCTGTTTCTGCTATTGATGACCATTCTTCCTCCTTAAATGCTGCTTCTGCTTCGCAAGTTGGTAGTGGACTAACAATTCCATTTGAATTTTAACTGCTGGTGCTGTCTTCCTTTTATATAGAAGACCTGTTTGTGTTGATTCACATACAGGTGCTACTGCATATGAAGTCTTCCCTTCAGCTGTTTCATTAATTTTGAACGAGTATTTTGATGACACTGTCTGTATTTCTTCCAACGGTATAGTTTCGATGGCCACAGATGCTTTTAGTGTGATTGGAGACGTGGTGTTTACAAATAGTTAGAATGTTTCTGCTAATAGTGCTTTAGCGAGTACTTGTTTTCCTAGCTGGTTCCTGTGCATTCCATGTCGAGTAAACTGGTTTCTCTCTTCGGAATTACTGTCCAAAAGCTTCACGTCCTTGAATGCTTTGCATACCTTTTGAAACATTCTGTTTGTGAATTTGATTTCATTATTTACACACGAACCGTTTATTAGGTTATGTCCGTGTGGGATGCTAATGATGATTGTTTTTCTTGGCGTGATTCTTTCAAGTGCATTATGCAATGGTGAGATGGCATTTTTCGACTCATTTTTATTAACGTCATTAGCTGCAGCAATAATTACACAAACATTGTTTGGTTGAGAGTTTAAATCTTTAATTATTTGCATATTCATAAGAATAGTGGCTAAATACACTCCTGGAAATTGAAATATGAACATCGTGAATTCATTGTCCCAGGAAGGGGAAACTTTATTGACACATTCCTGGGGTCAGATACATCGCATGATCACACTGACAGAACCACAGGCACATAGACACAGGCAACAGAGCATGCACAATGTCAGCACTAGTACAGTGTATATCCACCTTTCGCAGCAATGCAGGCTGCTATTCTCCCATGGAGACGATGGTAGAGATGCTGGATGTAGTCCTGTGGAACGGCTTGCCATGCCATTTCCACCTGGCGCCTCAGTTGGACCAGCGTTCGTGCTGGAGGTGCAGACCGCGTGAGACGATGCTTCATCCAGTCCCAAACATGCTCAATGGGGGACAGATCCGGAGATCTTGCTGGCCAGGGTAGTTGACTTACACCTTCTAGAGCACGTTGAGTGGCACGGGATACATGCGGACGTGCATTGTCCTGTTGGAACAGCAAGTTCCCTTGCCGGTCTAGGAATGGTAGAACGATGGGTTCGATGACGGTTTGGATGTACCGTGCACTATTCAGTGTCCCCTCGACGATCACCAGAGGTGTACGGCCAGTGTAGGAGATCACTCCCCACACCATGATGCCGGGTGTTGGCCCTGTGTGCCTCGGTCATATGGAGTCCTGATTGTGGCGCTCACCTGCACGACGCCAAACACGCATACGACCATCATTGGCACCAAGGCAGAAGCGACTCTCATCGCTGAAGACGACACGTCTCCATTCGTCCCTCCATTCACGCCTGTCGCGACACCACTGGAGGCGGGCTGCACGATGTTGGGGCGTGAGTGGAAGATGGCCTAATGGTATGCGGGACCGTAGCCCAGCTTCATGGAGATGGTTGCGAATGGTCCTCGCCGATACCCCAGGAGCAACAGTGTCCCTAATTTGCTGGGAAGTGGCGGTGCGGTTCCCTACGGCACTGTGTAGGATCCTACAGACTTGGCGTGCATCTGTGCGTCGCTGCGGCCCGGTCCCAGGTCGACGTGCACGTACACCTTCCGCTGACCACTGGCGACAACATCGATGTACTGTGGAGACCTCGCACCCCACGTGTTGAGCAATTCGGCGGTACGTCCACCCGGCCTCCCGCATGCCCACTATATGCCCTCGCTCAAAGTCCGTCAACTGCACATACGGTTCACGTCCACGCTGTCGCGGCATGCTACCAGTGTTAAAGACTGCGATGGAGCTCCGTATGCCATGGCAAACTGGCTGACACTGACGGCGGCGGTGCACAAATGCTGCGCAGCTAGCGCCATTCGACGGCCAACACCGCGGTTCCTGGTGTGCCCGCTGTGCCGTGCGTGTAATCATTGCTTGTACAGCCCTCTCGCAGTGTCCGGAGCAAGTATGGTGGGTCTGACACACCGGTGTCAATGTGTTCTTTTTTCCATTTCCAGGAGTGTATCATCCATGGCTGTCTGCAAAGATACAAACTTTTGGTTTTGTTTCGTCTTCTCTCAGTAATTTCATTTGTCGGAGTTTCTCTTATGCAATGGCTTCAAATGAGTTTCTCGTAACTATAGCAGGTTTTGGAGCACTTTGACTTTCATTAACGGTTTCTTTGAGAGTGTTGTAGGTTTCACTTTGTACGTTTTTCACACAAGGATTAAAATCAACATTCAAAGAATTAATTAATGATTCAATGTCATTGATATATTTTTTAGCTATTGAGAGTTCTTCTTTCAGCACATTAGAGATGAGATCTTCAGTACCAGCATTATACTTCTTGATTGCACTTTTTCAACCACTGCACTGAACAAAGCCACATTCACAATTTGGATTTATCAGTTTTCTGTTCTTCATACATGGTAGATGGAATCATTGATGTGAGAAAGAGCACAAATGGATACTGCTGTGAACACTGTATTGGCAGACTATGCACTTTAAACTTGTGGCATCGATAGTTCGTGTTGACCACGAAACTTAATATCTGTGAACTCTAAGTGCTCTGTCAAGCCTCCATCTTAACTTTATTTTAGTCAGTTATTTGCTATACTTTTTTCTGTATGAATGCAGTGTCAAGTGTAAATATCTACAAGCAATGACATATATGGGAATTAAGTTTTCTATATCCTGATTACTGATCCCATTCCCGTAGTGGTGACCCCGCAGTTCATTTGTGTTTCGCATCTTTTGCGCCGGTGTTTATGCAATAGGTTATATGCACTATGCAATGACCATACCAATGGCTTGTTCAAAGATGTGAAAGCACAACTCACTCACAGAGTTTCATCGTTTCTTCGCCAACGGCATATTCATCATTTACGCACAATGATCCGCGTTCTCAACCAACGTCGGGTGCTAATCTCAGTAGTTTTCAATGGTCAACAGCTATGCCATTAGAGTGAACAATGGACTCAGGCTTCACATCACCAGATTATGGCCATCTGACAGTGAAATGTGAACTGAACAATATTTCGAATTGTGTCTCTTCAAATCGAGTGTTTCAAGAACAAAATGATCTCCATTCGAAAACATGTTTAGCCACCCACCAACATGCTACATCAGTTACTGTCAGGCCATGTGCAATGCCATCATTACTACAAATCACGCCGGATCCATTCCTCTTACATGGTGTTCCGATTGTGTCTAATTTACATGCACAGTTCAGTGTTTTGCGTAACATGGACCCCTTACCTCGCCTGAGTGGCCCATCACATGCACTACTGGCATGTTATGCATCAGATAGTTTCCATGCAGGTGGTGTTCTAAACCACTCCCCCTCCCCCTCCTCCCCAACCCTGGCCTCCCCCTCACTTGCGGGGGTCCCCGTTTCTGGTCGCTCAACCACCTGCCACTCTCACAGCACTGCCTGTGTCTGCCGTGCCACTCTCTCTCCCTGTTCCTGAAGCAGGTTGTTTCCATCCAGCTCTTGTCACTCTGGCCCCCCTCGTGTGCCATCCATCCTCCCATTTCCATGGAACCAGCTGTGCCTGCTGTGCCATGTTTTCATGACACACAGTCAACTATGCCAGCTGCCGCTACTACGGATTCACTTGTCTGGTTTAAATCCGGGCCTATCGCGCCAGCCTCTGACATAACCTCAGTTCAGCCGCTACCCCAGGAGACACCAAAGCCGCTGTCGTCACCCCCTCCTGGCCGCCTGCCAAAGCTACCGCGCTTATATGAGGACAACCCGGCATCGTGGTTTGCGCTTGTCGAGCATCTGTTCAAGTTACATTGTGTGTCTGACAACACCTCAAAGTTTCTCTGCCTTGTCACACACCTCCACGAACACTCGGATTTGATTTGTAACCTGCTCCTTTCGCTGCCACCTACACCAAAATACGAGTTTGCAAAGAAGACTATAATGGAACAACTTGCCTGTTCGCCATAAGAGTTAATAATCAAGATTCTCTACTAGGAGGACCTGGGGGAGCACAGCCCTTCACAACTGTGGCGCTGCCTTTGATTTCTCTTGAATGAACATACCATGCCTGACGCCATGCTACGGGCTGTGTGGTCTGCCAAACTACCTACCGATATACAGATCCATCTGTTACCACACTCGTTCGAGTCCATAGGCTGCAGCCTATGCATCGCTGACCAGTTGTATTCCCTGCTGCGACAACATCAGCTGGTTCATTCCACACCGTTTGTCAGCACAGCCGCCCCTGCATACTGACCTTCAGCCAGCAGAGGCAGGGCTTGCTCCGCTGTCACTTCGTCTACTTCTCCTGGCAGTGTCGTCTCACTCTCTCCACAGTCCAAGCACTCCAGCATCGCCAACGCACCTCATGTACCAGTCTATTTACCGGAAGAAATCAACGAGGACAAGCTGCCCTCACTGTCGCAGTCTCCACCTCCTCCTCACCCTGCTCACCCTTTCAGCAGGTACCACAAAGTGTTCAGCAATGACGCCAAAAAGTGCATGTTGCCATGCCAACACCCAAACGCCAATTGCAGGAACTAAGAGATGCTGAGTCCTGCAGGGAACCTAACAGGTGTCCTCTTATATTACACTCCGTTCACTCGTCCGCCCGGCCAAGTGGTCATCTCTATGTGACTGACATTGCATCAGGTCTAGCTTTTCTGGTTGACACTGGTGCTGATTTGTTGATCATACCTACTTTGATGGCTCCACCTGCTTCTTCACACATGACGTTACTTCTACGAGCTGCCAACGTGTGGACGTTACCTTCCTCAGGCTCAGTAAAGGTTACACTGACACCATGTCCTTCTATACATTTTCTGTGCACATTCTACATCGCCGACATCGATGAACTGATCCTCGGTATGGATTTTTTGTTTTATTACGAACTATCTCTGAACTTTTGTACAGGGTTCAGTGCTCCACCATCCTATGAACACTCACATGCCGTGCACCTGCTGCACCTATGTCCAACACTCTTTTTTGACTATAACATACGATATCATATACAAGTGTTCCGCCCTCGCGTACAACATTGTGACCTGCGTTACCGACCTACTGTCAGAATATGACTCAGCAAGACAACTCCGCCAGGACAATGAGGAGCTGAAACAACGCATCACATCCACTTACAGTGATTTCATCGCAGCTTGTACCTCACTTCTGCAACTGCAGTCCACAGTGCCGCCACGTAAACAGGATGGCTCGCCTGAGCCTAGCTCGAACTCTCACCAGTTTAGTCCACAAACTTTACTTCCGTTTGAAGTTCCAACCCCCCCATTACACTCGTCTCATCTAGTGACGTGTGTTTCAAACAGTGCTGCTAATGACAGTTGCGAGCACGTTGCGACCACACCCACCTCTCGGACATCTACCACATGTGTTGATAAGCATTCTCCCTCTCTCACTCATTGGCCACATGACCCAGTGGCCACTGTGGCCCCATGTGCGAAGCCAGCGCTGCTTTCGCCTGCGCCAGTTGTCCAGTGCAAGATTAACAGTGGACAGTCGCCACCCACTCCCGTTCACTCGGTGCTGCGCACGCACCTACCCCCTCGACACAAGCATGTGCTGCGCTCCCGTAAGAGACATGTAACTTTCGTGCTATCTTTCCCCACTCGCGCTAATGGCTATGCCTTGTTGTGCTCTACTCGTCCGAGGACTCAGTGCCACGACATTAACCAATCTCATGGGCATTTCTCAGTTTCTTCCATCACTGATGGAACAACACACAAGATAGTTACCACTACCGGCCCTCCTATTAGGCATAAGGTCCGACGCCTCAACTCTATCAAGTTGCGTGCAGTGTAGTACTAGAGTAATGAACTTTTGGCGGCAGGTGTTCTGCAACCTTCAGACAGCAACTGGTCTTCAACAACCCACCTCGTCCCCAAACACAACGGATCTTTTCGAGTGTGTGGCGATTTCAGACACTTAAACGCTCATACTGTCATGGACAATTACCCAATGCCGAACATCAGTGACTTCACTCATATGTTATCTGGCGCCACAATTTTCAGTTTTATTTACTATAAACGCGCCTACCACTGGAAGACATTCCTAAGATGGCTGTTATCACTCTGCTTGGTTTATTCCAATACCACTTCATTCTGTTCGGCCTAAAGAATGCGGCACAAACATGGCAACGTTTCATTGACTCTGCCTTGCGACAGTTCGAGTTTTGCTTTGCTTATCTGGACGACATTCTCGTTTTCAGCAGCTCAGCGGAGGAACATGAAAATCATCTGTCTACAGTCTTCCAGACCTTGAACTCCAACGGTGTTGAGGTCAACAAAGACAAGTTTCAGTTGCGCCAGGCGTCAGTCTCCTTCCTAGGTTAAACCGTCTCTGCTGCTGGAATACAGCCTCCCAAATCTTGTGTGCAAGCTATCATGTCTCTGACACCCTCGGCTACTTACAAAGAGCTACGCCACTTCCTCAGCACCATCAATTACTATCTCACCATCTGCCTTCCACCACTGCTGTTCAGGCACCCCTGACGGATGCGCAAACAAACTTCTGGAATCAAAACTGTTTCTTGGACTGCTCCAATGCTAGAGGCCTTCAATGCTCTGAAGACTTCTTTAGCTCACACTCTGACACTCACCCATCCTGACCCCTTGGCCGAGTTATTCATCACTACCAATGCCAGCAACATCACGGTGAGAGCAGCGTTGCAACAATGCAAGGGGGACATCATTTTTCCCCTTCATTTCTTCTCTAAGAAACTATCTATGGCTCAGAGAAAATATGCTGCATTCGATAGATAGCTCCTTGCTGTTTACAAGGCAATCAAACATTTCCTCCATTATGTCAAGGGACATTTGCTTTTTGTCCTCAACGATCACAAACCACTGGCAGAAGCGTTCTGCAACCCGCCTGAGGAACCACTCCCTCAACGTTACCGCCACTTTGACCTGGTTCCTCAATTCACAACGGACGTCCGTTATGTCAAGGGTGCAGATAGTATTTCTGCAGATTTCTTCTCGCAGATCAGTGCTGTTTACCACATCATTGATCTTGCTGATCTGGCCTCCCTCCAAGCTTCTGACAAAGATTCTCAGGCTCTCCTATGAGATCCACAAACATCACTTGTTTTCACAAAGGCTAAATTTCCTGGCGTTTCCGATGAGGTGTGGTGTGATTCTTCTCCCGGGACCCTGTGCTCTTTGCTTCCACCCGGGCTGTGCCGACAGGATTTTGACTCCCTGCATAACCTAGCCCACCCGGACATTTGAGTCACCACACATCTCGTGTCAGAACGTTTTGTTTGAAAAAATATCAAACACGACTGTCAAACCTGGGCATGTAGCTGCATCGCTTGACAGCACAGCGAGATCAGCTGCCACACCTCTCTGCCTTTGAGCAAGTTCGACATTTCCGCAGGACGATTCCATCACGTACATATTGATCTGATAGGGCCTCTTCCTCCTTCGGAGGGTCATAGATATATCTTACCATGACCTTGTGTCTTACTGGGTCGAGGATGTCCCTCTTCCTGACATTAATGTCTAGATGGTAGCCAAGGCTTTCATTGGCTCGTGGATCGCTCGATTTGGGTGCCCAACCACTATCACCACCGATCAGGGTCGACAGTTTGAATCCTCCCTTTTCACCATCCTCTGCAATATCTGCGGTATTAAAAAAATGCACACTACCACCTATCACCCACAAAGCAATGGGTTGGTGGAGAGATGGCACTGTACCATCAAGGCGGCCATTCAATGCCATGATTGTGTCTGGTCGGAAGCTCTCCCGTGGGTGTTACTTGGTCCACGCTCGACCTGTAAACCTGACCTACAGGGGACTATATATGAATTTGTTTTCAGTGAGAATCCGGTCCTACCAGGGGAACTTATTCTTCTCCAGTTTAAAGAGGATCTTCCCCCCTCACCAGATTTCATTAGCCAGATGTGCACACATTTTCAACAAATGTGTTTTCACCCAGCCATCAGTCACTCACCGTCCGAGACTTATGTTCCCACCACACTCTCTGACTGCTCCCACGTCATGTTGCATGATGATGCAGTTAGGCAGCCTCTTCATCCTCCTTGTCTTGGCCCCTACAAGATCCTGCGGTGGTGGGGACACGACTTTTGATATTATGATTAAAGACCACACACAGACAGATTTTCTGCATCGCCTAAAACCAGCTTTTGTCGACCCTGATGGTCTCGGGACTCTGAAGATGATCCATCCTTGATCGAGAATGAAGACGTACTACTATAAACCTCACCACAACACTTCTTCCGCCAAAGACTGTTCACCACCATTCTCTGGTTTCCTGACCTCAGCCCATGTTTCACCCTGTGCAGGTTTCGCGCCCTCACCTCCAACGTTAGAGACACTCACACACCTACTACCAGTTTGTCCTGCAGTGTGCTGCCGCACCGAGTGGACGACATTTCTATAGTGACGTTCGATCACCGAGTGCCCATTCTTTTGACAGATACTGAGGTCCTGCCAAAGCACGGTCCCTTACACGTCAACATTGCACACAACCTCACACTCCCGTGCAAGTGTGACTGAGCACCTCTACATGCTTACATTTCTATGGATGGCTTGATCCACTTAAGGGCCACACATGCCTCCACCATGCCATTGACCGCCCCGCCCGCTAACTCCTGGGCTGGCCGCCATCTCATCCAGCCACGGTGGCTGACTGACTTTGAAGTGGACCTGCCACCTGCACAACCCACCTTGCTTGAGATGGAAGTACATGTGGTGCGCCTGCCTACGTGCACGATTTCCATCGACGTTGACACTCGCACACCCTCACCCTTGGACATCTGCAGTACTCCATACTGTGGGGGATGTGGGATGTGTGGCGTTGATAGTTCGTATCAACCACGAAACTTAATATCTGGGCACTGCTGACCTCGACGTTGAGCAGCCGTAAGCCCCAACACACACACACACACACACACACACACACACACACACACACACACACTTAATATCTGTGAACTCTAAGTGCTCTGTCGAGCCTCTATCTTAACTTTATTTTAGTCAGTTCTTTGTTATACTTCATTCTGTACAGACGCCATGTCAAGTGTAAATATATACGAGCTATGACATATATGGGAATTAAGTTTTCTATATCCTTATTACTGATCCCATTCCCATAAACTGAATGTAATACGATTTTCTATGGCATGATTTACTACTGCTTGCATACATGACGCCATCCTGATGTGCAAACAAATATCTATTTTCCTAAATATTGTACTGTCACTGGAATAAATAAAAGAGGATTTGCAACTAAATTTGGTTATTTGTTTTACTCTGCCCCATGTTCCCCTACTTGCATACAATTGGTGGATTCTTTGTGACATCTGTTCTGTAGAAGATTACAACACAGCTATGTCAAATGAACCATTTGATAGCATTCATATCTTAGCAATGTTTCTTGATAATTGCAAAACTTATTTCCATTAAGGGAGTTTTCAGACTTATGATTTTTGTCAACTATCAATCGACGTTTCGTTTATCTTATTATGTTTTTTCCATTAAGTTTGGAAAATCTGTTTTTTTATATTTTCAATTTTTGTGTAAAAATGTCAATTATCCTAGGAAAGCAGTTTTGTTTCCCTGGCAGTTATTGGGAAATAAGTTTTGGCAATGCACAATTTATTAAAAACTGATTATAGAAATTATTTTTATGATTATGAAATTGTTCACTGTTTAGAAAACATGTTTGTATTTCAAATTACATTTTCTTCATAAAACTTACTGCAGTCTCACTGCATTGACATCTATGAAATTCTTTTTACTGTTGAAATGTAAAAACTTTGTTAACTTTATATTTTCTGGAAAGTTAGTTATAGGGGAGACTATGTGGCAAGGATTTGTGGAGAACAGATGTGGGGAATCAAAGCAGGGACTTGTCTGCATTATAACTATTAAAATATGTTAACATAATTTTGAAGATGTTTAAAAATGTTATAGTCAAGAACTGTTCCAATTTTGATCTAAGGGAAATACCCAAAATATTAAAATGTAATAAGTGTTTCATTCAAGGATATTACAAGTTTATTCAGTCTTATTATTTTGAAAGTGAACCCAAACCTCATAACTGACATAACTGCTCCATTAATGCTTTGCCTGTACATTAATCCATTGTTAACAGGAAAGATATTTTGTTCTGAAACTCACCTATTTTGCGGCCTCTGCAGAGAACAGAACTCAATTTTTTTTACAGGACAACAAGCTGAGCCACCATTGATGACATCAAGAATTCCAGGATGAGTATAATTTTTTTGACTTCTGAATGTTACAACAAAGAACACAGACACTGCCTATCTACAACTATTGATCGCAACTTGAATTGCACACATTTCTGTGTCTAATATTTCAGACAGAAAAATCATAAATAACTAATTTTGTGATTAAATAATTGTATTTCTGATTATAAGATAGTAGTGACAAGGTTGATCAGAATTTGATGCTGTTTACTATATGCACGTTACTAAACATGATACTTCTGACAATATGAGCATAGAAGATAAGTTGGTCTTCTGGATATTCTGCATAATTTACATTGCATTAAAGATACATATTTCCAGATTCTGACGTCAGTTCCTCAAAGACGAGCATAGTGCGTCACTCGTAACTGCCCCAGTTTAGCCATGATGGTGTATGATGGGTCAGAACTGTCATCACTGGCTCACCAGAAACACCTGTGTCAGAATGGTAAATGCTCCCTAACAGCTATTGAGCGCCTGTTGATGTCCTACGGTTTCACAATTACTGCACTGCATTATTTAAACAAATGAAACACTGTTGCTGCAAAGTGGAACTGGCCAACGTTAAAATGGGTGTTCTAATGGATTGAATACCTGAACAGCATTCTGTAGACCATTGCCTTCATGTATTATACATAAATGCCATATTACTAAAAGTTGTAGAAACACTGCTTTTGCTCATCACAGGGTGTTGTTCACTATAATACCACCACAAATATGGATATTAGGATTGGATCCTTTTGAGTACAGAACATAGATAGCACTACTGTCTTTCTGCAGTTTGTGCATTCTGGTAATTAGAACACATGATGGTGGTAAAGAAGTTTCTTTTTTATTTCCTGTGGCATCAAGGATATATTACTTAGATTGAACAGCAGTGGCGGTACTGGCAGAATTGAATCAGTGAGGATGGGTCGTGAGTCGTGCTTGGGTAGCTCAGTAAGTAGAGCACTTGCCTACAAAAGGTGAAGGTCCTGAGTTCGAGTATCAGTACAGCATATAGTTTTAATCCTCCAGGAAGATTCATACCCGTGCACACTCCACTGCAGACTGAAATTTCATTCTGAGTCAGTGGTTTTGTTGGTAATATAATATACTTAATGTACAGACAAAATAAATTACATTCATGCCTGATTAGGAACATCATAGATTTAGTCGATAAGGCAATATTATCCATGTGAACAGAATAAATTAGAAAACAAAGCTTGGATGAATTACACATGAAAGAAGAAAAGGTATTATAAAGAGAACAGATATTGTAAGTTTAAAATTGTAATAGATTGGAAAGTTCTTTAAATATTTGCAAGCAGTTGGTTATATGTGTGTGGTGTCAATAGGTCACATCATCCACGTAAAGCATGATCTTTAAACTCTAACTGCTCTGACGAGCCACCATGTTATTGTTCCAGTCAGCCTTTGTAGCTTGTACAGTGTACATGTGTATCTTTCTTTGTGCTGAAATATATGTATGTAAAAACATTTATGGGAACAGTTTGTTGCGTATACAGTTATCTGTATTCCTGTTTTCAATATTGGTGGCCCTGAACTTTCTATGTCTTCCACGACTCCCACACTGGTTGTGTGGAATCAACAGGTTTTACGTTCGATGCCATAGTTGCCTCACCCAATGTTTTATACGAGGATTTGGAGGCTCAGCTACTACTACCAGGCCACTCCAATCCCCTGCCAACAGTTGTTTCACTGCTAACAGACAGTGATTCGCGATATCCAACGAAGTTAATCTCAAACTTTGCAGCTCTACAACGGCTGAGTGTTACGCCATTACCTCAACAATAGACTCAAGTTTTGTGTCACTGCGCTGTGCACGCCAACATGTGATAGGCGAAGTGGACGATATCCAGAATTGTGTAACGATTGATCACTCGTGTAGTGTTCAAAGGGACTCAAATTCGCACACATGCTTTGATACTCTATGCGCCGCAACGTTGGTTACAGTAGTGCCGCGTGCAATGCCGCCATTCATGCAAAATGCATATGCAGTCAACTGCTATCAAGCTATGCCAGTTTTGCCTTCCTCACAATTTAATAATGGACATTTTTATATATCAAGTTCGCCAGGCTCAACCACAAGATCTGTCGCCAGTTTCTCGATCATGTGGGTTCGAGTACACCCGACAGCACTTCACCATCCAGGAGCATTGTACCATGACAATGTGACCGCCAGCAGGTTTCTTGCTGTTGCCAGACCAAGAACCTACATTGTTGACTCCTCCTGTTCTTTCACCGACGAAGTCGCTTCTATGTGCTGTCAACGAATCAACATTACAAACTGTTGGCTCTGCTGAAGTTATGGTGCATCTATCTCCTTCTCTACATTTCCTGTGGACTTTTTACATCACCGATGTTGATGAACCAATTATTGGTATGGAATTCTTGTCCCATTACAAACTCTCCCTGAACATAGTCCCAGGTTGAGTGCTACACCACCCTTCTGACACTCAGATACCGTGCTCAGGCACTTATGCT
Organism: Schistocerca gregaria; assembly: GCF_023897955.1. NCBI lineage: Eukaryota > Metazoa > Arthropoda > Insecta > Orthoptera > Acrididae > Schistocerca > Schistocerca gregaria. The sequence goes on from NC_064921.1 coordinate 1,004,650,500, forward strand.
CGTCGTTCCGTTTCCGTCGTGACATGTAATTTGGTTCGCGAGTGGTCCACCCTCATGGAAAAAATTGTGACCTGCATCACTAATATACTGTCAGAGTATGACGCAACTGAGCTGTTGTAAAATTTGCTGTTTTGAAGAGTGCGTAGTGTAAAGCAGTTGCCCTCCGTTTCTGGCAGTGGCGCCACTGTGGCAATCACAGCTTTGGTGTCTCACTCTGGTAGAAAAGGGGAAAGGGTACCTGTTCACATGTATTTAACGGGCGCTATGAGATCGGCAGTTGGTCAGTCTGAGTCATCAAGTCTGGTTAGTTGGTCAGCCAAGTTAGTCCTGGGTCTGTCTCTTGTTCGCATTGGTGAGGCGGTTAGTGTCTGTCTGTTGTCCGCAGTGCTAGTATGTGTTAGGCCGCCAGTCTGCTTGAGTTGGCTCAGGCAATGAGCATTGGCTGTTGGATCGATCAGTTTGTCAGCACATGTGAGGTTTCCACGTGAATCCAGTGGCCGCACCGTATAGAGAGGCGTAGTGGCTTCGCAGCCGACATGAGAGCAACAGGAGTCAACCCATGACATCAGGCTGGCCGGGCTGAGCTGCAACACTGTGAGACGGGAGAAATGCACACCTTCTGGCAACTGTTGAAGCGACTGGCAGCGGACACTTTGGGAGAGCATTGGGGGGTGCTGCGCTAGGTCTTCGCCAGAAATCGCAGTTTATTAGAAGTTAAGTGATTTCTGATATGTTGTTTCATTTACTTGTTTTCTTGTTCAGCTTGCTCATCTGTCTCGCATCTGCATTTGTTGGGCAGTTAGTGTCTGTCTGTCTGTCGCTCTGCCGTATGTTAATAGCTGCCTCTGTCATGTTTGTCGGCTTTGGTGTTAACGAATTTATAGAATTAAGGTAGGGGCCGAATTCCTGAAATATGTTTTTATCTTGCCTATCATCATGCGAGGCGGTATATGTGTTATGTAGAGGATGTTGTACACTTTATGTAAGTCTGAATTTCATAGGTCTTATTTAAATAGTAATTTTTATGAAGTTGCCACCCTTCCACTGTAAGAGCCTTTTTAAAAACAAATTGCACTTTTGGTTGAAAATAAGTTCTTAGTGTGAGTGTTTGTACCATTTACATCCCTCTTATGGGGTGCATAGTTAATGTGTTTGTGTGAGTTGTTAAATATTTTAGTTTAAAGTAATCTGGCATGTTGCAGATTTGCTTTTCAGAAGTCGTTGTGAGTGAGTGGTCGTGACTACGGCTGTGTTGAAAGGGAGGGGAAGCTTCTCAGCCCGAAGGAAAAAAAGTCTGCCTCTGAATAATTGTAACTTGACATTTCGAGAGTGCTTTTTGCCTTGTAATTTTAAAACCGTTTTGTAAAGGCTTTTAGGAATAAAATTTCCATTGGTTGAAATTTAATTTGTTTCCATCAGTTACTCCTTGGCAACTACTTCCACACTTACATAGTGTGTTAATGTTGAATCGTTAGTAAATAAAGTAAATTCTTTAAGAAAAGATTTTGAAAGTAAATTTTAACAGCTCAGCAGTGGCACAACTCCATTGGCAAAACGACGAGTTGAAACCACGTATTGCTCACGCTTTCGATTAGCTCACCGCAGCTCATACCTTGCTGCTGCAACTGGAATCCACAGTTCCTTCATCTGATCAACCTTCATCAGCAGACACCAGCATGGACACTCATCAGGTTAGTTCAAAAACATTCATTGTGTGTGACAATTTACATTCAGTAATCTCTGCACCTGCCACACGCCTGCTATGTGCAGTGCCATATGTTTCAAACAGTGCTTCTAATGGCAGTTGCGCCTGCAATGCGAACACGTCCACCATGCAGACAGCCACACCATGTGTTGGTAAACATTCCCCCTCTCTCATGCGCCTACCACCTGATTCGGCGGCCATCGCCGTTCCCCATGCGATGCCAATGCCTCTCTAGCCCGTACCAGTTACTCAAGGCGAAGCTAACAACAGACAGTCACTGCGCCTACTGATCCGCTCTGTGCTGCACATGCAGCCAACCTCTCCAAACAAGCGCATGTCGTGCTCACATAATAGGCATGTAACTTTCGTGTTGCCTTTTCCCACAAGCGCTAACGGCTACGCCTCATCGTGCCCCATTCGTCCCAAAATTTCACGTCAGGACATTAGTCAGCCTCATATGCAGTTCTCAGTCTCTTCTGTCACTGATGGAATGAAACACAAGATAATTACCACAGCCAGCCCTCCTATTAGACACAAGGTTAGATGCCTCAACCCCATTAAGTTGCGCAGGCCTGGCAGCAAATCAATGAACTTCTGGATGCAGGAATTCTACAGCCATCAGACAGCAATTGGTCTTCACCAATTCACTTCATCAAGAACATGATGGTTCTTTTTGAATGTATGGTGATTACAGATGCTTAAATGCTCGTACTATCATGAACAATTACCCAGTGCCAAACATAAACGATTTCACCCACATGTTACTGGGCGCCACAATCTTCAGTGTGATTGACTGTAAATGTGCCTATCACCAGATTTCTGTAGCGCCGGAAGACATTCCAAAGACTGCTATCATCACGCCACTCAGTTTGTTCCAATACAACTTCATGCCATTTGGCTTAAAGAATGCGGCACAAATTTGGCAACGTTTCATTGACTCAATTTTATGACAGTTCCAGTTCTGCTTTGCATACCTGGATGACACCCTTATTTTCAGCAAGTCGACTGAGGACTATGAAGATAATTTATCTCAGGTCCTCCAGACCCTGAACTCCAATGGTGTCAAGATCAACAAAGATAAATTCCAATTGCGCCAGTGTTCTGTGACATTTTTGGGTTACACCGTCTCCACAGACAGAATGCAGCCTCCCAAAACCCACGTGCAGGCCATCACGTCTTTGCTAACCCTGGCTACGTACAAAGAACTCCGACATTTCCTGGGTACTATAAATTACTACTGCTAACATCTACCTTCTGCCATGACCGTGCAGGCCCTGCTGATGGACTTGCTGTCCTGCAAACAGACTTAGGGCCTTAAACCTATGATACAGGCCTTCAGGGCTCTAAACACAGCGTTAACCCATGAAGTCATAATCGTCCACACCGATCCATCTACTGAGTTGTTCATCACTACGGATGCCAGCAATATCACAGTCCAGGCAGTATTACAGCAATGCAAAGGAACACAGCTTCACCCCTTCATTTCTTCTCTAAAAAACTGTCTACAGCACAGGAGAAATATTCTGCTTTTGATAGAGAACTTCTGGCTGTCTATGAAGCCGTCAGCACTTTCGCCCTGACATCAAGGTCCGTTCTTTCTTCATCCTTGCTGACCACAAACCACTGGCGGATGCCTTTTACAACCCTTCTGAGGGCCCTCCACCTCGGTGTTTCTGCCACTTTGAGGTGGTCTCTCAACTTGCTATGGACGTACGCTACATCATAGGCATAGAAAATATCCCCGTTGATTTCTTTTTGCGGATCAATACTGTCTCACACAACATCAATTTATCCTACCTCGCCGCTCTCCAGGCCTCTGACAAGGAATCCTCAGACATCGCTTGTGTTTACCAAAGCCAAGTTCCCTGCATTTCGAATGAAGTGTGGCGTGACTCTTCTACCAGCACTCTGTGGCCATTGCTCCCTCCCACATTGCTCCGACAAGCCTTCAATGCATTGCATAACCTCACCTACCCAGGTGTCCACGCCACCACATGGCTCATCACTGAGCATTTTGTTTGGAAAAATGTTAAACAGAACTGTCAAACCTGGGCACTTAGCTGCATTTCCTGCCATTGCAACAAAATCGAATGCCACACCTCTCCCCCCTTTGGCAAATTTGACATTCTGCAAGGACGTTTTTGTCATGTACATATTGACCTTATCAGCCCTCTGCCACTATCAGAGGGCCACAGATATATCCTCTCCACAATCGACCGCATGTCTTGTTGGGTGGAAGCTGTTCCTTTACCAAACATCACAGCAGAAACCATAGCCAAGGGATTTGTCCCATCATGGATTGCTAGGTTCGGTTGCCCACCCACCATCACCACCGACCAGGGTCGACAATTAGAGTCTGCACTTTTCATGATTCCATGTAACCCTTGTGGTATTAAAAAAATTCATACAACAGCCTACCACCCACAAAGCAACAGTTCTGTGGAACAATGTCACCGCACCCTTAAAACAGCACTCAGGTGCCATGACTGCCTCTGGTCTGAGGCGCTTCCTTGGGTGTTACACAGTCTCTGTTCCACCTTTAAACCTGACTTACAGGGAACCATCTCTGAATTTGTTTTCAGCAAGAACCTGGTTCTACCTGCGGAACTTATCCAGCCTCAAGCACATGAGGATTTCCCCAACTCCCCAGACTTTATTAGTAGAATGTGCACCCAGTTTAGACATGCACGGGTACACCCACCTGTCAGTTATTCCCCACCGGACACTTATATGACACTTATATGACACTCAACACATGCTCCCACGTTATGTTCAGGGACAATTCCGTTAGACAGCCCCTGCAACCCCCATACCTCGGCCCCTTTGAAGTACCCTGGAGAGGTGAGATGACGCTCGACATTATGGTTAAAGATCGCCCACAGACCATTTTGCTACACAGGCTCAAGCCTGCTTTCATGGACTCCGAAGCCCCTCTGACATCCCAGTCGGACCATCTGGATGAATTTTCCATTGCCAAGCCTGATAATGAGTTAGCTCATCCCATGGTAGGGTCTTCTGATGATTCATCACTGCAGTTTGCGGGTTTCCCAAGCATATCATCATCAAACCCATGCACAAGTTTTGATGACATTTCATCTACTGGAGAGACCTGTTTCTCAACTTTCAACTCGGCACTGCGATGTACCACCTAATTGCATCAACAAAGTGTCGATTCTTGCTTTCGATGACCATGTGCTCATGTTACTTACAGACACTGCAGACTCGACACTCAATGAGGAACTGTCCCTCCCCGAGAGTGCGATCCATCAACAGTTCATGTGTTCATCTCCTCTGACGGCTTGATCTGCATTAAGGGCAGGCATGTTCACGGGCCGCACCCCTCCCCACATCTCTACTCCCGGGCCGGCCAACGCATTGTCCGCCCCCGCTGGCTGTCTGATTACGATGTGGACATGCTGCCTGTCACCGCGCCTTCGCACGCCACCCTGACTGAGATGGAGCTTCCAGTCACATGCCTGCCACCTCACACTACTCACTTCAATGCCCACACGACCTTCCATCAGGCCTCACAGACTGTACTCCATACTGTGGGGGGTCGCTGTGTAGTGACTCAGTGTAGTGTTGATAGGTCACATCAACCACGTAAAGCATGATCTTTGAACTCTAACTGCTCTGACGAGCCACCATGTTAATGTGCCAGTCAGCCTTTGTACCTTGTATGGTGTCCACGTGTATCTTTCTTCGTGCTGAAATATATGTATGTATAAACATTTATGGGAACAGTTTGTTTCATATACAGTTACCCATATTCCCATTTCCCATATGTGGATATCTTAAGTTTCCATCCAGGAGATTGCATCCTGAGAGACCTCATGTATGCTGGACAGAGTCAGGATTGTTTGTGAACCACTCATCCCGCCATGCTGTTTCTGGTTGGAATCCTCCAGAAGTGTGCTTTTTGCCAAGTCTCCAGGAAGGTTTCCTAGACATAAATCATTGGATTTGAGTAGCATCACAATCCTGGGATAGTATCAGCTCAGGATTTGTGGAGCATTTCTCCCATTCCCTTTTCAGTGCTGTTTGACATCTTATCTTTGGTGGCTTGCTGTCAGACAGAACAGGTAGCCATTCTGTAGGTGTGAATTTTATTTTGCCGGATATACTTCTCATAGCCACATTCAGATGTGTATCAACCATGTCTTTGTGAGCACTGTTCAACCACAGTGAGCAGCAATATTCATCAGCAGAACACACAAGTGAGAGGGCAGTTGTTTTCAGAACTGACACCATAGCTCCCCAACTTGTTCCAGCAAGTTTGTGTAGTATGTTCTTTCAATTAGGTGTTTTCTATATGTTAAGGGGTGATCGTAGGTCATGCAAAGATATTTTGGGAATGGATTATGTAACATCAAGTGACTTCTGAATGCAATTTGTGGTTTATAACCAGCATCCCTCTTACTCAGAAGGAAGGTGGAACACTCAGTTTTGTTTTCATTCACTTTGAGTTGCCATACATTAAAAAATGATCCAGAGTTTGCAAATCCTGAGTGAGAATCATTTATGAAACTGTAAAATCATTAGACTGCAATACCAAGGCTATGTCATCAGCATAGATATATGTGTGTTCTTGCTTTCATTTTTTGTAAGTCGGCAACCTATAAATTGAAAAATAGTGGGACCAATATGGATCTTTGCCGTACTCTGTCATTTAAAATGTAAACTATGCTCCCTTAGGTGAACTTCAGATTTCCTGTTGGACAGCATGTTATTGAATAGCTGTGCAATTCTTTTACACGAAATTGTTCTTAAGAATTTTAGAAGCATGTGTTTCCACCACACTGTGTCATATGCTGATGTTAAGTCAATAAACATGGCCATTGTTTTCTTCTGATCTTTAAAGCCCTTCTCTGCACCAAGATGATTGTTGCACCTGTGGTCTGGTCTAAGGCCAGTCTGTTCTGAAGAAATATGTTTCAAGACAGTTGATGCAATTCTATTGAAGATTACCTTTCCAGTTTGTAGCAGACACTAAGAAGTGTAATAGGTCTATAATCTTTGGGATTGTTACCCGATTTTTATGGTTTCAGGGTGGCAGTTATCTTCAATCTCTTAAAAAGCTTCAGCAGTTTGTTTATTATTAGGAGCAGCTGACCACTGCACTGCACCTTGACCAGGAACTCTTCGTATATGCTGTCAAAACCAGCTGCTTTACCAGGTTTCAAGGTGTCTAAGGCTGAAACAACTTCAGCTGTAGAGATTTTTGTGCACATTCAGAAGTCTGTGCTTGAGGCATTTTAGGCTCATTCATTCCTTTGACTTTCTATTTTTTGTTGTTGCTTGTAGTTCTTGTTAGACAAACAGACCTAGCTGCTATTTTTTTAGGATTTATTTTGGCTGGTAAGGTGTTATTAGTTTTTGTGGTACTACCGAGCTTTCTTAATAGACTCCAAGCTTTTGTAGTCAAGAGTTGGGAGACATGTTTTTGGTTAGATCCCTCTATTTCTTTTGCATAGCTGAGTCTAGAGCCGAGATCAGCTCATCTACTACCCTGGTGTTGAGTTGTTTTAAAATCTTCATACAATTCCTGGCATCTGGAACTCCATCCAGGGATGTAGTTCTCCCTATGGCCCCTTGGAATATGTTTTCTGGTACTGGAATGAATTAGTCTGACAAAGAGGTTATAATGCCTATCTTCAGGTGGAATAAACTGGATAATATAGTTAACTTCTTCAGAGAACGTTTCCTACTAAACTTTTCGAAAGTTCATTTGTGGCTTTGGTACAGATTTCACTATTGGGATTTGGAGTCCAGTATCCACCCTGATAGGTTAGTGTTGGCTTCTAGCAAAATCTATTTCTTTTGCATAGCTGAGTCTAGAGCCGAGATGAGCTCATCTACTACCCTGGTGTTGAGTTGTACTGGAATGAATTAGTCTGACAAAGAGGTCATAATGCCTAACTTCAGGTGGAATAAACTGGATAATATAGTTAACTTCTTCAGAGAACGTTTCCTAGTAAACTTTTCGAAAGTTCATTTGTGGCTTTGGTGCAGATTTCACTATTGGGATTTGGAGTCCAGTATCCACCCTGATAGGTTGGTGTTGGCTTTTAGCAAAATCACTGAACACCTTCCTGCTGCTCTGCAGGGATAATCCTTTGTTTTCAGTAACAAGGAAACAGAGGTTTGGGTTGTAGTCTTGAGCCCATGTCTCTGAGTGGAATGTCCATTTGTTCCCCTCCTTGAATAATAAGAAAATATATGCCATTTCAGCTCATCCCAATACCTTCACAGCATCTTCATTCATGTGTGCTATGGCCGTTGAAGTTTCCAGTTGCTACTACCAGGTGTTTGACATTTTGAGCAGCTTCTTTTACCTGTGGTTGTACTGGGAACTTGTAGATGTTCACAGTCTCTGCAGTGGCAACTTTTGGCCCAATGGTATAGATGTTATTTTCTGATTTTGTTTTAGCATCTGTTACCTCTTGGTTGTCACTCTTGATGCAGATCTGTAGCTTGAGTGATACGTAGTAGCAGCTAATGTATAGCCAGAGATATTACATCGGTTATGTAGCTGATTTTCATCTGCGTAGTGAGTTTCCTACAGTAAAATGACAATCACCTTATTTTCAGTCAATATTTGAATGAGATAATAACTTTTTGCTCTGATTATTCCTTCTGTGTTCAGTTGTAAGAGCTGGAGGGTATTCCTTAAGTCCTTTGTCAAGTATTCTGGGGAGGACTATTTCAGGTCATTACTATGTACCCTCTAATAGCTGCATATCATGAAGTAATTATGAATTGCCAGAGGTCCAGCAGCCTGTATCTGTAGACTATTTACCTGTAACTTAGTTACATTGCCCAGGATACACTACTGAGAGGGAGTCTACTATTATACCGCAGTATAGAAGTAGATCTTCCACACAATCTGCCTAAAGTTTTTAATTATTTGCATGTAAACTATGTGCAAATCCAATGCCATTGCTCTGCAGAATACTGGGTACTTGTCGCAAACAAACTGCATTTCGAAATCAGGAGGATGGAAGTTGGGGGTGTATACGCCCTAGAAGACTAATTGTAATGGAATATTTGGTAGTGGCAGGGAAAAGATACCGCACAGTAGTACTCTACAAAAAGGAATGGGACTGACAGCAAAGCATAATATATCTTGTAGGATACTCTAGTAAAAAGTGTGGTTGGCGGGCACAGTGTAGACAAGCTTTAACACAACATTCCAGCACAGACAACATACATTATGTGATCAAAATTATCCAGACACCTGGCTAAAAATGCTTACAAGTTTGTGGCACCCTCCATCAGTAACGCTGGAATTGAATATGCTGTTGATGTGCCCTTAGCCTTGATGACAGCTTCCACTCTCACAGGCATAAATTCAGTTAGGCACTGGAAGAGTTTCTTGGTGAATGACAGATCGTTCTTTATGGAGTTCTTCACTGAGGAGAGGTATCGATGTTGATCAGTGAGACCTGGCATGAAGTAAGTGTTCCAAACATCCCAAAGGTGTTCTATAGGATTCAGGTAAGGACTCTGTGCAGTCCAGTCCATTACAGGAATGTTATTGTCATGTAACTACTCCACCACAGGCCGTGCATTACGAACAGGTGCTCGACTGTGTTGAAAGATGCAATCGCCATCCCCGAATTGCTCTTCAACAGTGGGAGCAAGAAGGTGCTTAACACATCAATGTAGGCCTGTGCTGTGATAGTGCCACACAAAACAACAAGGGGTGCAAGCCCCCTCCATGAAAAACATGACTGCCATAACACCACAGCCTCTGAATTTTACTGTTGGCACTACACGCACTTGCAGACAATGCTGACTGAGCATTTGCCATCCGCACACCCTGCCATCAGATTGCCACACTGTGTACCACGATTCATCATTCCACACAATGTTTTTCCACTGTTTAATCGTCCAATGCTTGCACTCCTCACACCAGGCAAGATGTCGTTTGGCATTTACCAACGTGATGTTTGGCTTATGAGCAACTGCTACTCTAAGTTTTCTCACCTCCCGCCTAACAGTCATAGTACTTGCAGTGGATCCTGATGCACTTTGGAATTCCTGTGTGATGGTCTGGATAGATGTCTGCCTATTACTCATTACGGCCCTCTCCAACTGTCAGTGGTCACTGTCAGTCAACAGGTGAGGTCAGCGTGTACACTTTTGTACTGTACATGTCCCTACATGTTTCCACTTCACTATCACATCAGAAACAGACATATGCCACAAGTTACACGTTCGAAGCCCGTGAGTTCCATGGAGCACCCCATTCTGCTCTCTCACAATGTCTAATGACTACTGAGGTTGCTGATATGGAGTACCTGGCAGTAGGTGGCAGCATACTGCACCTAATATGAAAAACATATGTTTTGGGGGCATCTGAATACTTTTGATCACATAGTGTAGGTATCACATAGTGTAGGTATTATACACAAGTGTTATATTAAATCCAAGGAAACATATTTTCTCCAGGACCTTGTTAAATAGATAAATCACACTTAAGAATTCTGCATGGAGGCAGATAATATAGAAAGAAACCAATGTGTCAAACAGACTTAAACCATTCCCTGTTAAAGATTTTATTCTGCAATTTGTTCACACAAAAGTTGACTGGTGTAGAATTACAACAGAAAATCATGACCGAGAAATGGTTAAACACTATTTTCTGTTTGGCTCTAGTTTTCATGACTGAAAGCTGTTACAGACTTGCAGCAAACACAGCTAGTTGAAATGCTTATATGTATCCTCGCAACTGTTGGTTTGTGATGTCATCAACCATTGCGCAAGATAGCAGAATAATTCCGATGTACACTTAGGAGCTTGTAGAGGGGAAGAATCAGAACTGTTCATTTTATTTAGCACTGGGCCCCACAATGTATCTAATTTGAACCCTTCTTCTTTTCTGTTGAAATTGTTTTTGTACTTTTGAATTTCTATGGCCTCTCTGTTCATCTTGTTATAGTAATTATTTGATCTTGCTAAAACTATGATGCCAGAAAAATGAATTTAGTGGTCTCCTAGTCCTAGTGTGTGATCTGCTACTGTCAGTTTATCCATCTTGCCCAGGTGTCAGTTGTTCTTGTGTTCCTTGGGGCAGTTGTTAATGTATATTTCTGTGGTTGCTGTGTATACATGGCAGCAATTGCAAGGGGTTTTATATAGTCCTACTGTGGCAAGAGGTTGGCATACATCCTTCGCGGTGTTCAAATATTCACACAACTTTCTCATTGTTTTAAACACCATACCAACAATGTATTTGCTTAGTATCTTGCTGATGCAATCTGTGGTAGTTTTAACAAATGGAAAGAAAAATATCCCTTTAGTTGGTTCTTTTTTATTAAACACTCTAGATCTTTTAGGATATAGCGCCCTGTTTATCTCTCTGTCAGAGTAGGCATTCCTTCTGAAAGTCATTCATAAATCATTGAGCTCGTCTGAGTCCTCTGGAATATTGTGGTTTTAAAGAACTCTTTCAGGTTGGTCTACTAAGATTTTTATCACTACTCTTTTCTGCTTGAGATGGTGATTGGAATTTTTGTGAGTGCATTTTCTGTAGGCTTTATGCCTTAAAGTTCCCTCAAATTTTCTTATTACTTGTACATTAAAATCTGAAATTTAACCATCTTCCACTTTTTCTGTAGCGAGCTTTATATTAGAACTAATATTGTTCAGAAGATTTAGAATAATTTTGTTATGTGGCCACATGGAAAAAATAACTCTCTGAATTTCTAAAGATGATACCATCATTTGTCTCGATTCCTTTTAGTCTCATTCTCTTTGCTGTGGGAATACAGAGTATAGCTCTTAGCATTTAGTGGTGAATGTAGGAGACTATGGTATAGGCATGTTGACAGTGTGACATATACATGTTTGGGTCAGTCGCAGAGGCATGCATGGTTAGTCTAATGGTTAAGGCTACGACTCACAATAAGCGGGAAATCTGGGTTTGAGTCCCAGTCCATCACAAATTTTCAGACATCACCAATAGGTAGTACATCTATACCAAACACAGCTGAAGCCAAGCTATTCACATTCAGTTAATTTATTTGGAAGTAACTTCAGACAGTTATCTACCAACAGCAATGTTTGTTCATTAAGACATGGAAGTAAGTAAAAGATATGTTTAGTCAACAAGAAAAGGCCCAGAAAGCATCTCTATTGGAGACACATGACTTAGAAAGAGATTGTTGCAGTCTGTATGTCATTACCAAACAGGAGTTTCAGGCTCTTAAAGTTTGTGACCAACTAATAGCAGTGTTATGAAGGATTATTAGAGTCTCTCCCTGTGGAGTGCTTGGTACTTAATCAAGCAGCACATTCAATCGACTATTGTACACCCACCTACACACATCCGCTGCTTCCTCTGGCTCATGTCCCATGGCAGGGGAGGGGGGGGGGGGTGTCTCTTTAGAAGCAAAGTGGCACTGGAGTGTGGTGTGGAGTTGGTGGCTGTGGCAGATGATATTGGGAAAAGGTGAGCACAACTTCTGCAATCTGCTAGTGTAACCTGCTACCTTTTATCTCGTGTCGTTCCCCACATGACAAAGTGTGCTAAAGAGTCCATCTCTCTCTCTCTCTCTCTCTCTCTCTCTCTCTCTCTCTCTCTCTCTTTCACTCTCCCTATCTTCAGTAGCAGTATCTATCAGGGTGGATAATTCTGACAGTTCCTGGCCAGTGTGTGATCACAGCTAAATAGGCTTGCCAGCTCTTATTGAGACTGCTACTTCTTTTGATATTTGGGTTTGTGGGTGTCTGGCGGCAGTGAGCTGTCACGGCAGTAGGTTCTGGCCAACGCCACCTACAGGTGATGTTCTGGCCCACCAACCAGTGGCATGTTATGGCGAGATTTGTAAAGACAGCAGAGATGATGACAAGTGAGTCTCCACATTTTTTAGTTTTTCTTTTCAGTAAAGCATATGTCCTCTACTATTCATATCCAGGGCCAGTAGTGACAGTAACAGCATAGGTAGGGGAAATACTTTACACTGCAACTTAATATGTTTTTTAATGTAAAATACTTACCTGCGGAAACGGTCCTACTTGGATTTTCCCAGCATTATTTACAAAGCCTACTACAACTTACGGTGTCCAATATCCTTAAGGCATCCTATTAGTGATGGAACAGGGTGTCTACAACCCAGGACGACTGGTAGATCAGGAAAAAACCCGGGAATTTTTTCATCTGTGAGAAAACTGGGAAAAACGTGGGAATTTTTTTGAATTCTGGGAATTTTTCATTGTTTTTGTTCTCAGTTAAATTTTTGTAATTTTGACTGGTAAGAACCAATACTCTAACAAAGGTTATTACTGCATCCTGCTACTGCAGAATAATACTGCAGCAATAAAACATGAATGAGAGAAAAAACTAAAATAAAACTTAAATTGCAAAGGAATGTGCCATATACAGCAACAAAACACAGTGATCATAGAAGCATCTGTCAACAGGAAAATGTGTCAAAGGCTTTAGGAAGACTATGCAATGCTTCGTTACAACAAATGGCGTCCGATGAGCATGACGACAGAACTGCTGACATTAGATTTGTTTTAGCAGTTACGAGTGGGATCATGCACATGTGCAGTTGAGTAGTATCTTCATCCACTTCTGGCTACAGAAACGTGGTTGTTGGTTGTGTAAGCAACCACAGAAGGGGGGGGAAATGGTCTGCCAGATTGCGCAGCAGCCATGGATCTAGGAGAGGGGGGGGGGGGGTGGGGGGGGGGGATTTGTATTCTTGAGGAAAAAACCTTGTTTCACAAAGCGCCTAGCATCCAGCGCACATTGGTCTATCGATTATTCGCATGACTTTGAAACGTGTCCCTGTCGGTTTTTGAACATTGTTGAACACGTTCTAAGTTGATTTCTGAATGAATCATAAGTTTATTTGTGAATGCATGCATAGTGTATGTGATGTCTCTGTCAGTGGAATCCATGCCACATCTAGAAATAAACTTTCCTGCGGACAAAAGTGGCTATACGAGCTGAGCAGAGTATAGCCGAATGAAAGAAAGACCACCGTTGTCTTATTATGTGGTTGATTGATTATGCGAATGGTGAGCATTGTTATGATTACCAGCGAAATACATAGATTCAAACTACCAGAGTGTGAATAAATCACGAAAAGGAATAACAGGTAAGAAAGATAACATATTATCTTCTCAGTGTAGTGAAGAAAATGAAATTTTGACAGAAAATTTTTGGCCAGATCGCTATACTAGCAAGGTCCAGTTGTACAGTCTCTGGCTAGCAGGCGCTTTAAGGTCTATTCTGGAAGTAGTGAGGAAAACGCGTTGTATGAACACGTAACGATGCCCAACTGGAGAATAATCGCGGGATAACTAAACTGGTGATTCTGGCAGAGTTAGTGAAGTTAACCGGCAAGTAAGCTTTGACATTGGCAGGAATAGATACAGAATTAGTGATGAGAACATTGTTTGTTAGAACGAGGAAGGAGAAGAAACGATGACATCACTTAAGTTATGGAAGAATATGACGATTCCATATTTATATAAAAATTTTGCACTACTACTTTTTGATCTTATGCTAGGGAAACTGGAGCGTATGAGTGAAGTGTAAAACTATTTCCTAACGTAAAGCTTTTTGCTTGTAGTAGCCCTAATAGGCATTTGATATTGGTACTTTGTGAATTATATTCTGCCGTGTTATAAAAATGACCATTTCTGCCAAAACAGTCTTGTTTATTTGGCGTGTGTTACAATTGCTGCAGTATTATAAAGGCCTATTTTGTTTTATCTCACAGACAGTGACAAAATACAGGTAATTAGGTCAAGAAACCAGACCAATCCTATTTGTAATTACAGCTTTTTCAATATTAGACTACAACATTTTGATTTTTCATGTAGCAAAATGTTTGATGAACTTTGATGAGGTAACAGATCCTTTCACAGAAAGGAAAGCATGCCATGTAAAGCTGTAGCACGATTAGAGAGAAAAAAATTCTAGGAGCTAAGGATTGAAGAAATGTGTACTGTCTTGCTCGTCTCTTCTCTTTACTGGTTTTATGTATCCTAAACTTAATTTTATGTCACACAAAGCAGGAAGTTGTTAGCTAATATGGAATAAAGAGTGCAAGTTTTCCGAAGAGTTTTCTTAAAGAAGAAGAAGAAGAAGGGCAGAATGTCAAACTGATGACTGGAAGCAGGTGAGGCACCACAGGACATTTTAATTTCCACTGTCCTGAATATAGTTTGATGGCATCCAATACTAAATATACATGTTTCAATTCCACAGACCGAAATACAGTGACGTGCGATAGAAGAATGCTGTGTGAAGAGGTGTGGCGCTGCACTTTGGCACACTTAAGACCAGATAACATATCTCACAATTCCTCGGACATTTATGTTTTGTGTATCAGTCTTCAGAAAGATGTGCACTACAAGATGAACATATTTCTGAAAATTTGATTTTTTTAAAATATTTGACGTCCTATCTCAAATGCTTGAGGTATGTCGCTGTCTACTATTGCCCTGGTTCAGAAATATCATAGATACGGGTCTGATGCACAGAGCAGTCTGAGTTATAATAGGGAAGTGGGTAGTCTCCATGTGACCCCTGTTTACATTTAGTGATTTTGCTGTTTCCTCTTTGTCTACTGCACTCACGTCAAATGAAAACAAAATTGATTTCTTTGGCAAGGAACTATCATGTGAATTAAAATACATTCACATAATTATGGAAGGCTAAAATACATTTTTAGTTTCAGATTTTATTTTATTTCCATCTTTCTGACTGTCAAGTATTACTTGCCATGCAGAACAATGAAGTTATTTTTATCAGTTTGCTGAAGAAATTTTCTTTTATTAATCTTTTCTGCTGAGGTAGTCAATATATTAGAAGCAAAGGGTTTAATTTCAAACTATTGGTTAGTTTAAACTGTTTGGTGCATTTCAAGTGTACGTTTTCATCTTCTAGCACGTATGGCATTATGCCATAACAAAGAACCAGACATAAGATAACATAGTACTGGTACCCAAGGAAATTCACATCCCAAAACCACATTGACAAGCTTAATATCAGGTTGATGCCTATTTCACTGGGAATCTGGGACTAATTTAAAAATCAGCTCTTTGACGATGAGCCATTTAGAAGAATTTGCAGCCCAGAAGATCACACTTTTATGCTGTTATTAAAAAATTTACTGGCACATTTGTGTGATACATCTTAAAATGTAATACGTGCGTAAAAGACCAACATTATATGTGAAAGCTTAGCTTCTCTTGCAGAGTATTGGCGTTAAAGACCAATATTATATGGAAAGCTTTGTTTTTCTTGTAGCAACATTATATATTTTAAATTAAACCATTAACTTTTCCTGTTCACACATCGCAATCTCGATTTCAATGCTTCGGAAAATAACATTCGGTGTTTGGTGGAATTCAAATTATACTTTTATAATACAACAATATGCAGTGTACATGTTACTGCACATCAAACATCCTTCCAAAAGGTGTTTTTTCCCCTGAGTTTCATTTTCTAAAGCACCGGGAAATTCTACGGCCATGTATAAAACCATAACCATCAAAGGACTGATAATTTATACAGTTCTGAGAGAAAATATACTGTCAATTAACAGGGAAAAAACTATGTTTCCACCTGGGTGAAAGTGTACTTTTAACTGGGAAATCTGGGATTTTTTTCCTTGTCTGCATATATACCCCGTGAAATCATGTTTAATCTACTAGTAAGTCATTTTTATGCTAGTTTTGGTGATTATCAGTACAGGAGGACTGGAGGTAATTGTTAGCAGCATGTAGTCTGCAGAAAGATTATTACTTGGATTTTCCACCAGTATTTACACATAACTGTAATCTCTAAGTGTCATTCTCCTCTAAGGCATCCTGATAGTGATGCCATTGTTTTTAACCAGCTAATACTGCAGGAATAAGTTCCTTGTAGACTTGGTATGTAGCAAGGGGATGTATGTTGCAGGATGCCAATTGTTTAATGTGAGATATTGCTGTATTTGTTAAAATATTGCCCTGTGATAATTGTTTAATGTCAGAGATTGATCAATTTTTTGTTCACATATTACCATGTGGAAATTGTCTAACATTTGAAGTCTCATATTCAGGTATGTCTTAGGACGATGATCTTGAAAGTTCGGAGACAATGAGTCAAAAATGTAACAGTTTATCCTAAAATTTTAATCACCTGTGGGAGGTGATGATACATTGAAGTGCTTACGAAAATGTCATTGTTTTTAACACACTATGACATCACACATTAATAATGCAGGGACAAGCTTCTCATAGATTTGGATCATAGCAATAGTTCATTTGATTAAATAATACACTATGGTAATTGTTAAACTTTTAAAGTCAAACATGTATGTGCATCTTTGATTGATGACTCTTAAAACTGGGAGAAAGTTGGTGACATTGCAATAAATTATTCTCAAATTCTAAATAGCAATGGGAGGCAATCAAATGTTGGAGCATCATTAATTATAGTAATTCAGCCAAACCCCTTCAAATTTCCAAGTCAAACACTGTAACATCAAAGTGTCTTATACAATATATTATTGTAGTATTTCCTCATTTTTAAGTAGTGTAACTCTACAGCTGATCACTCTCTGATAATCATTTCAGTTTGTGAATAGATGAAGATTGATGAGGCTCACACAGCTGGATTGGGAAAGTGGGAGAGTAAACTTAATTTTGGAATCAGAATGCACAAAGTGTATGGATGACCTTGGAGAGGGGGTTTATCTTGACAAATGACAGTTATCAGGTTACTTCCTAACTTATATGCTGACACTGAATATGCCACACTCAACTGCCCCAGAGGCATGGGTGAGGTATTAGGGTACACCATGACCTTTAATTTGGAGGTAGAATCCTCCCTGACCCACTACTGTGATTTGTAGTGTTTTCTCAGCATGGTTGGCTGATTGTGTGTTTTGAACTTCTGTACAAACAATGTCTGAATGAACAGACACCATGCAAGCATATAATTGATTAACCTTGATGGGCAATGAATCCACAACCTCCAGTGCAGATGCACATTAACATTCAACATCAGATGGGAAACTAAAATCAGTGAGCATGGAGGACATGGACAGGAATTGTGAACAGGTGATGCTGGTTGGGAATGTGAATCAACCTGGCAGAATGCTGAGATAGTCCATATGTTTGCAACAAATGATGTGGCCTGACAGTGCAGTGGTTAATGCAGCTGCCTATTATGCAGGAGATCCCAGGTTCGAGTCCTGGTCTGGCACACATTTTCACTCATCACCACAGATTCCACATGAAGTCCCGATGCAGCTGAAATCATTAGTTCTTTCCCTATCCTTTCTCCCCACTCCACTTTCAGTTTACATAACACCATATTAAATTCTGACATCATTTGACTGGGGAAATCTGACAACTGTGTAGACTGTATCTGTATTATCATGTCTTCCCTCTCGGATTCTGGTGTCACAGTGCTGTACTAGTATTCCCAGGTCCGGCATCTTGGATCACCATCTTGAATTTTTTGAATTCCACACCAACAGGACTTGCCCCATCTTAGATTTTTTGAATTTACCACCATGTTAGAACAACTGCCCCACTTCCACAGTGATGTCATAAGAGTGAGAGAAAACCATGTAGCAGAATTGGGCTATTGTGAATTTCCCACAATTGTTTCATTTTCTCACGAACTGGTCTGACGTCAGAATGTGGGGTGGAAGGAGAAAATCTGGCAACACTGCATGATATCATTGATCAATTTATGACAGGAGGAGATGAATATGGCAATAGTACAGACTGTTTGAATGTACACAGCCCCATTGCTAATACACTGTACTGAGCTCCACAATGATACGTAGGCAATGTCCCTCATTGAAATACAACTCACTTCTAAATCTATATGAATATTCTGCAAATTACTGTGTAGTGTATGGTAGAGGGTATTTCCCATTGTAACAGTTATTAGAGTTAATTCACATTCCATTCATGTATGGAGTACTGGAAGAATAAGTGTGCATTTGGCTTTATGCACACTGTAATGAATCTAATTTTGTCTTCAGGATCCTTACAGAAGTGACATGTAGGAGGTTCAAATATGATGTATATCCACAAAGTAAGTTCCATTTGGTTATACAAAACAAACATGTACAGACACAGAAAAAATATTTATTGTACAAAAGTCTACAACTGTTAAACTACTTTTCTACATAGCTTCTGAAATTTTGTAGGCACTTGTTATAACGTGGCACAGGTTTCTGTATGTCTTCTTCATAGAAGGTTGCCACCTGTGTATTCAACCATGTGTTAACATGTTCTTTCAGCTTGTCATCATCGTTGAAGTGTTGTCCATCAAGGACAGATTTTAGGTGTAAGAAGAGACGAACGTCACTAGGAGCGAGGTCCGGGCTGTACACAGGATGATCAAACAGGTCACAGTGAAATTCCCGTAAGAGTTTTTTGGTCACATGTGCCGTGTGAGGTTGGAAAGTATCATGGAAAAAAACAACACC
The DNA here is from genome assembly GCF_023897955.1 of Schistocerca gregaria. NCBI lineage: Eukaryota > Metazoa > Arthropoda > Insecta > Orthoptera > Acrididae > Schistocerca > Schistocerca gregaria. The sequence goes on from NC_064921.1 coordinate 1,004,669,667, forward strand.
TTTTGACAATAATCCTCATGGTAAGAAATCAATCAGCAAAATGCTTTTTCTGTCCCAAAAATGGTGCACATGACTTTTCCAGGTGTCAAGATTTGCTTATGCTTAACGTTCATTGGGGATGAAGTGTGCCCCCATTCCATTGATTGCTGTTTTGTTTCAGGGGTGTCACACAACACCCAAGTTTCATCCCCTGTGACTATCCGAGAAAGACAGCCATTGCCTTCTTCATTATAGTGTGTCAAAAACTGAAGTGCGCTGCCCATCCATTGTTTTTTGTGTTGTTCAGTAAGAATTTTGGATAGCCAGTGTGAGCAGAGTTTTCAAAATTTCAATTTTTCAGTAACAATTTCTTGAGATTTGCAGAACTTTCATTGCAAGGGCACTAAGTGTAAACTTAGGGTTGTGCTTAATCTTCTATTCAATTGTAAGAACCAGTTCATCAGTAACCAGAGATGGGCATCCACTTCATTCTTCATCGTGCACTTGATCATGTCCTTCATTGAACAATCTCACCCATCTTCTAACCATTGGATCACTCATAGCATTTTGTCCGTAAACCTTACAGATTTGCCAATGAATTTCCTTTGGTTTATGGCTTAACTTTCTTTTTTGCATTTAGAAAACGAATCACAGATCTGATTTCACACAGGGCGGCATTTTCAGTTACGGCTGAAATTATAAAGAAGCACTAAAAAGCACACATTGGCAGCAGCGACCTGAAAATGGTGTACGTGTATTCTCCTTGAGTCAGAGTAAATGCTGCGCATGCTCAGAACTGCAATCGTAGTGCTGCTGCAGATAAAAATAGAAATGGAACTTACTTTGTGGACGGCCCATGTATGTTCCTAGATTCATCTCACAATCACTCTGGTAAAGCCCTGATTTCAGCACAATCCTTGGATGAGACTGAAACATAATCTGAAAATCATTTGACCCCTTTGCTTGTTCATGCTGATTATGATACAGGTGTAGCTGCTACTTTTTTTGGAGCCTTGATATGCTTTCTCTTGGTCCAAAGATCTTGACAATGTTCACAGACTTAAACGAGCAAATGTCAGTGTTATGCGCTCTTCATAGCAACGGTCTGTCAGTGTGTCAGGAGATGATGAGCAGCCAATTAACTAAAGACCTGCTAGAAATGTATGTTTTGAAAATACTCTATCTGCATGGCATCCGTTGTTTTATTTTTTCTGTCACATTGCTGTTTAATAAACATGGTATCAACTTTTCTCTCCTCTCACCAATTGACTGGCCATGACTTTTCTTGGAGTGCCATTTAGTACTTCCATCCTATGGTGATGACCTGCCCTCATGATGATGATGATGATGATGATGTTTGGTTTGTGGGGTGCTCGACTGCACAGTCATCAGCACCTGTACGAAGCCCCAATTTTTACACAGCCCAGTTTTTTGTGCACAGTCCATTCTAACCACTGACACAAAAGATGATGATGATGAAGTGGTGAGAACAAAACAAACCCCCAGTCCCCAGGCAGAGAAAATCCACAATCTGGCCAGGAATCGAACCTGGGACCCTGTGATCCAGAGGCAGCAACACTAGCCACTAGACCACGAGCTGTGGACATCCTCCCCTTGTACCTGACCATTTGTTTGACCATTTGCATTGAGAAATAAAGGGCAAGTGACTTTTGCATTGGAATGCCACCTTTTAAGAAAACCTGGGCTTCTCAATCATATGGAATGAAGAGAATACTAATAGTTTATTACAGATATCATAAGTATTACAACCAGTTTATTGTACCCAAGATTTCTAAACAAATCAAAACTTAGCTTTAATGTTGTGTTAAAATAAAAATAAAAAATAAGGTCTTCTCCTTTTCATTCCTATTTGTAATGTATGGATTTACTATTTAAACATTAAATGAAGTTTTAAATGAACAATTACAGGCAATATAATAAGTTCAGATAAAAAAGAGGGGTAAAGAAATCTTGAAGAAAATGTCCAACAGTAATATGGTTTAAGTTTTGTATTTTTAAATGTATATTTTGCATTGCTCTTTGCTGCTTTTATTAGTCCTTCACTGTCCCCCCTCTCTTTCAGAAAATTCGAGAATACACCACAAATTTCACTTTTATTTGAAGGTCTCTTTTCACTAAGAACATGGACATTGGATTTCTTTCTTCTAACCACTGCTTCTTCAACATAATGAAAATGCTTTCAGCAAATGAGATATGGGTAGGAACTGAAAATATGTTTGATATAAGCCTAAGCAATTGGGAGATCTGAATCATTGTCTTCTGCTTCAACAAATCTGGTCTTCTGCTTCATTTTTATCAAGTCCAGCACATGCATTCCAGGTACCACATAATTCGCTGTATGAATGATTTTCATCCAGGTTGAGATTCAACTTGTTGGTAACTTTTAAAACGTACTACCACTGCAGGCAAACATTTTCCTGTTCTTTAAGCAAAAAATTTGTAGGCAGGTAGAACACTTTGCTTTAGAAAAGTCATATTTTTCAAACAAACAATCAATGCAACATGACAAGGAAGACTGTACACCATTTTCAAAACTCAACCTCTGTGTGTTTGGCATTTCTTCCAAGATTTGGTGAACTTTCTTATCCAAGATTATATTTGTTTCCTGCTTTACAGCTTGCTCTTAAGGTCCCTTATTATTCAGTCTGACTCAACAGAAATAATTGAGCTGTTCCCCAATTTTTGTACAGCAATTTCAAACAGAGGCGAAATATGCTGCAGAAATGTAGATAGCGTTCAGAAAGTGAATGCTCAGTTTCTTCAGCATCGTGTTCCCCATTTGATGTGGTAAACTACCAAATCAATTCAAGCAATTTTTCTTGCCCTTGAAATAAAATTTGACTTGTTGGCAGGCCAGCAGTATACAATTGTTTCAACAGCAGGAAATAGAGAGACTCACCTTATATGGACATGTCATAATATTTCCTTAACCTTTGTCTGCACAAACTGTGGCAATTCCTTCAGTAACTTAACATTTGATGCAGAGGAACTGAATTTACTGTAGATTTGCTAAACTAATGCCCCTACATCATGAAGACCCGTTTTAAAGCCATGTTTTGCAGTATTATTTATGACATGGCAGTTGCAATTAACTCTCAAAATGGATGGATCTTCATTTGTCAGTAAAACAAAAATGGATTGTCATGAGGGAACAGTGCTGAAATGGATGCTCATTCAAAACGTATTCCATTTGGATGTAAGGCCATTGATTTACTGATGTGTTTAGAATCATAATCAGAAGCTGTGAAAAGGTTACAGTACAATGAACACAAGAGAAATACAGTGGAGTTGGTTTATATACAAGCAAAGACAAAGAAAAGAAGAAATGCAAACTCAGGAGGTACAAGAATCATACAGCACTGCATGAGATGAAACTTCATATGTCCAGTGTGGAGTTGTGTGCATGTTACACATTCCAGAGGTTACTGGCTAGTACAAGGCATTACAAGACATCGAAGATAAGAAAATGGCCAACAGGTGGCACTCGTAGTGACCCGTCAATGTGTTAAACATAAATAAAAATGTTGATTCAAAATTAACTTGAATCAAAACATTATGAAAATAATTTTGCAACTCTTAAAAAATATCTTTCACAACTACACATCACATCTTGTAAAAACCGAATTGTTTTTGTCACAGTTCACTGGAGCATTGGCAGTGCTGTACACACTTTCTTGATTCAGATGAAAGCCAATGGATTTAGTAATGTTCCTTACTGCACAGAAAATGTCTTTGTGGGCTTCTTTGAAGTCTTCATAAAAATCTACCAATCTGTCACATATCCTGTGGTTAACATCAGAGTCATCATCATATGCATTTATTCATTGACAAGCATAAAAAGTCTTTTGGTAGCATTATCTGTGGATTCTTTAGTGGATAAATAGTCCTACTCTGGAGCCACAGATTCTCCCGCAGTAATGGCATACCCAGTTGGTGTTTACTGAATGGTGTTACAGGTTTATCCTCTCATAAGCTCTTGTTCTCTTCTGTGATCTCTCTTCCTATTCTCCTGCAATTGTCTCTGCTTTTCAAAATTAAGAGTTCCTTGGTGAACAATTTGTCACCATTTGGATATATTTAGGGCTGCCATTTCTCAATCATTTGCGTTTATTTGACATTTTGTCATATTTGACTTAATGACGTCTTTATATAATTTTGTTTGTTCTCCCTGATTGCATCAGCCATTCTTCAAGTGGGAGAATGTGAGTGGACCACAGTTGCAAATGATTTTGAAAAGAAGGTGGAATTTTCCACTCTGCCTTGGATTATTGATGGAAAGCATATAGAAATTATGCTTCCACCAGTAAGTGTGTCATTTTATTTTAATTCTAAGCATACATACAGTATGTGTGCCTACTTGGCACATAAAATGCCAGTTACAGATTTATTCTGTCTGATTTTGACACAAGAGGTGGAATATGAGATGGAGGTGTTCTTCAGAACACTGAATTTCTTAAGAAGATTACAAAATAACACACAGCACATTCTAAAAGAGGAAAAAGTAGCAAAGAGTACACAAAAACTGCCCTATGTATTTTCTTTGAGGACTAATATGCTGAAACCATTCCAACAAAGTGATATGGACTGCATGAAAAAAAATCTACAACTGCAGGGTACGAAGAGTTCAGTGCTTTATTATTGACAACATTTTTGGGATCTTAGCAGCACACTTTAGGACTTTACACACAGCTGTAAATTTGGAAGTCAGTTGTATTGATAGGGTGGTGAACACAACAGTTGCTTTACACAGTTATGTAATGACCATTATATCTATTTATTGCAATATGTATTCCCTAGATGCAGTTCTGCATGTTAATGCATGGATGTGGAACAAGTCAAAAACATTTAGTTCATTATCACATTAATTTCCATGAGGACAATAAACAAAGATTAATAGTACAAGTTGGAAACACAATCAGTAGGATAAAGTTACACTCACAAGCAGAGTTCCAGATACAATATTCTGATTTTGTCCAAACAATAGGTTACAACTATGCTCCATGTGATTCCTTTGATATTGAGAGTACAGAACATGGTATATTCCATGATGGCTTAACATCAGTGTATTCCAATATGCTACCACTGCAAAGATCTACTGCCGGGAATATTCCACTTGATGCTAAATATGTGGAAGAGCAGTTCATGAAATATTTTGTAAATGAAGGACAAGTTAATTGGCAACAAAAATTTGTGCATTAATGTTGTGAAAAATACACTCCTGGAAATGGAAAAAAGAACACATTGACACCGGTGTGTCAGACCCACCATACTTGCTCCGGACACTGCGAGAGGGCTGTACAAGCAATGATCACACTCACGGCACAGGGGACACACCAGGAACCGCGGTGTTGGCCGTCGAATGGCGCTAGCTGCGCAGCATTTGTGCACCGCCACCGTCAGTGTCAGCCAGTTTGCCATGGCATACGGAGCTCCATCGCAGTCTTTAACACTGGTAGCATGCCGCGACAGCGTGGACATGAAGTGTATGTGCAGTTGACGGACTTTGAGCGAGGGCGTATAGTGGGCATGCGGGAGGCCGGGTGGATGTACCACCGAATTGCTCAACACGTGGGGCGTGAGGTCTCCACAGTACATCGATGTTGTCGCCAGTGGTCGGCGGAAGGTGCACGTGCCCGTCGACCTGGGACCGGACCGCAACAACGCACAGATGCATGCCAAGACCGTAGGATCCTACGCAGTGCCGTAGGGGACCGCACCGCCACTTCCCAGCAAATTAGAGACACTGTTGCTCCTGGGGTATGGGCGAGGACCATTCACAACGGTCTCCATGAAGCTGGGCTACGGTCCCGCACACCGTTAGGCCGTCTTCCGCTCACGCCCCAACATCGTGCAGCCCGCCTCCAGGTGTGTTGCGACAGGCGTGAATGGAGGGACGAATGGAGACGTGTCGTCTTCAGCGATGAGAGTCGCTTCTGCCTTGATGCCAATGATGGTCGTATGCGTGTTTGGCGCCGTGCAGGTGAGCGCCACAATCAGGACTGCATACGACCGAGGCACACGGGGCCAACACCCGGCATCATGGTGTGGGGAGCGATCTTCTACACTGGCCGTACACCTCTGGTGATCGTCGAGGGGTCACTGAATAGTGCACGGTACATCCAAACCGTCATCGAACCCATCGTTCTACCATTCCTAGACCGGCAAGGGAACTTGCTGTTCCAACAGGACAATGCACGTCCGCATGTACCCCGTGCCACCCAACGTGCTCTAGAAGGTGTAAGTCAACTACCCTGGCCAGCAAGATCTCCGGATCTGTTCCCCAGTGAGCATGTTTGGGACTGGATGAAGTGTCGTCTCACGCAGTCTGCACCTCCAGCACGAACGCTGGTCCAACTGAGGCACCAGGTGGAAATGGCATGGCAAGCCGTTCCACAGGACTACATCCAGCATCTCTACGATCGTCTCCATGGGAGAATAGCAGCCTGCATTGCTGCGAAAGGTGGATATACACTGTACTAGTGCCGACATTGTGCATGCTCTGTTTCCTGTGTCTATGTGCCTGTGGTTCTGCCAGTGTGATCATGTGATGTATCTGACCCCAGGAATGTGTCAATAAAGTTTCCCCTTCCTGGGACAATGAATTCACGGTGTTCTTATTTCAATTTCCAGGAGTGTATATAAAAAAAACAGTGTATACTGAAATATTGCATAAGCAAGTAGAGGCAAATATTTTAATTCTAGCAGTGCTACTGTAAATAAATATTACTGACAACCTCTCATATTTTTTCCTTCTTAATTACTATAAGAGTATCTTTGAGTTTCCTGATAATTTAAAAAATAAAACAAATCAAAATACCACAAAACAGGTTTGTGGATCTCGTCAACACCAACCCCTGATTTAAAACTGCTTTTTCTTTTTTTCTTTTCCCTTCTGTTATTAGTTCTTAATGAATTTATCTTCTTCATGACAATATCTTTTGTTGCTGTCTAATCTAACTGCTTGTCCTTTGCAAGAAGTGCATCACAGGCACTATCCCTCTTCATTTTATCATGACAATCCTTGCATTTAAACATCCACAAACACAGATGGGTCAGGTGAAGCCTCATAAATTCCTGTAACACATCACAGTTAACATTCTTTATCTCCGCCATCATTACAGAATGAAAGAAAATGAAAACAAAAGACACTCACAGTGCACAGATTGATTTAGAACTGATGAATGCTTCTACAAGTCTTTATTGTTGGTACACACACTTAGGCAAACACACAGTCAAACACTATTGAAATTTAATGAAGCATCAAGCTGCTTGTACAACACGATGCTTGAGCACATTTATCCTACACATGCTCAAGCATGCTTATGCAGGTTGTGACATTCACCTGCTTTATTATCTCATTGATTGTTCTAGGTGTTGATGTACTGCACTGCCACACTGGCTGAAAAATGGGGGCTGGAAGTTTGATAGTGACTACATAAATGATGTAGCTGACAGTTGCACAGATGCCTTTCACTGTTCACCCCTCCCCTCCCCCCCCCCCCACACACACACACAAATAATACACAGTTATATGGCCAGTGCACTATTGTTTAACTTTCAATAAGCCTAATTAATAGTTTGCAGGCAAACATCAACATACTGCTATAATAGTTTACTGTTGAACATCTACGAGTAAAAACCTAACCACACATTTCATAGTCTTTCAAATAAATTGAACAGACACTATTGTTGCTTTAACACACAGCCTGTTGGTGTAACACTTATTTCACAGTTAAGTTGATGCATTGTTGTTGTTCTAACGAACACAGGTTTTTTGTCTGAAACTCAGCCGTAGACTGATTGTCTCAGGACCAAAACTCGAGCTCTTATATACCAGCACAATAATAGGCACTGAAACTATACATTGTTTGATGTTTAGTTTACAAAAATTGCAATAAAAACTTCACTCATTAATTTAGCTGAAAACATTGAAAAATTGTGTCTTTTTAATAGTTTCTTCTACTACAAGAGTTAGGCCAAATTATTTGCTTAAATGATGAAATTAACAGATATTGTTATGCAAACAATACTTTTTACAAAACTGTTAATTACTTTGGAACTAATTAAGGGCTGGCTTTGCTAACATGTTTTCGAATAGAGCCAAATAGACTCTTTAAGAATACTGTTAGTTTTTCCTCCAAATGTTTATAATTAGTACAGAATTTATATTTGTATATGTCAACAACAGAATTTAAGTTAAGAAACAATCACTTATTTCACCCTATAACGAAAGTATTAACTAGGAATAGTCAAAATAAATTAGGAAATCAATTACATGCATAAAACTAGGCACAAAACTAGATCTGGTGTTATATTCTTTACAAGTGAGTGCCGACCTTTCTCTTTTTATTCTTTTATGAAAATGCAGATTATACCCACGTATGTTAATAGTAATTAGTCAGACATGAAAAAATGAATTTTAATGAATCAGATGGCAAGACAAGAGGTGAAGTAAAAATATCCCAGCTTGCTTTGTCACATCACCCCCTCATTGGATTGACCAGATAGATATTGCAAATAGCTAACTGGTCAATTCAATAACCACAAGTGACCGCAGACAGTGAGTTCAAAATCTATGCTCAAAAAATATTAGATACGAAATCTTATCAAAACTACAGTACATTTATTTTTTTCAAATTTAAACTTATATGAACTGGCCATATGAAAATCCCCACACAAAATATTTACATACAGTTTATTATACATTTGCAGAAAATATCCACAAATTACATTTTTAATAAAAATTAGGCATCTTATTCATAAGTGATGTCCTTTTTGGGTAAACAAAGATTACATTCTAAGATCCATACCATTTTATACAAGCCCTGTCTTGCTTTTAAAAAAATCCTCATGGGTTTGCAAACAGTTAAATTACACTGCGCATTGCAGTTCACTTTTAGGCAGAAAATTTTGCTTGCTCAATGTTTAGTGTTTTTCACAAGCAATTTCACACTTTTAATGAGATTTTACACTTTTTCTCATGATGTTGTCCACGCCTTCAACAGGTCACAGTGACAGTTAACAAGGAAATGCACTGCGATCAGTTCCCTTGGAGGTGGTTCTCCTCCGCCACAGTACATGAGAAAATTAGACAAAATACCATACTTTTTCTTCTAACTTACGTCCAAGAAAAAGTGTTTAACCCAAATGGCAAATGATAGTCATTACATCATTACACAGTTCTCATAACGTCACAATAATTAGCCTTAAAATTGACTATAGTACGAATGGTGTTGACTAGAAAAAATTTTGAAATCAAGTGCACATTACACTATACAGCATTACTCTAAGTCAGAACTCTGTCTGAGACTGGATAAACTTGAAAGACTTTTGTTTCTTTCCCATTTGCAAAATATCGCCTTTGTGTTTAAAATATCTACATTTCCTCTAGTAAAGACTCAAGATGTACAGTAGCATAGACTTACTAATCATTACATTGATAAAAAGAATATAGTCACCATCACATAAATTAATCACTATTCAACTCAAAATTAAGGGGATTAAGAATAAGAATAAGAATCTTTATTAGCTGTTCAGTATTTTCCTATACAATGGGCTTCACCAATAGGTTCAATTACAGTATAAAGATGGTTATATTCTCATAACAATGTATATATAAAGCATATGAATGTAAGTGTTGTACAATAGCATACATTTGGTATTTCATATAGTGTTAATTTCACAATAAAAAAGAAAGCATTATACCAATTTATATTAAGCGGGGAGTATTCATGTTGATGACACTATGTTGTTATCATATACATGTTGATAACACTATGTCATTATCATAAGACTGATACAAATATAGGGCACTCGAAATAGTTCTATGCCTATATGTTAGATATTGTTTTTCCAAATTTAGGTCCCACTACAGGCAGAGGTACCTTTCTCTATGTTAAAACAGCAAGTCTGACATATTACAATCTTTATAGTCATCAACTGAGTAAAATGCTTTACCTTTGAGCCATTGACCCAATGTTGTCTTAAATTTATTTTTAGATACTGTTTTTACAATTTTAGGGAGCAGATTAAACAGTTCAAGGCCTACATATTTATAGCTATTATGTATCTTGGACAATGTTGAGTATGGCAGATCAATTGTGTGGTTTCGTCTTGTACACTACTGGCCATTAAAATTGCTACACCACAAAGATGATGTGCTACAGATGCGAAATTTAACTGACAGGAAGAAGATGCTGTGATATGCAAATAATTAGCTTTTCAGAGCATTCACACAAGGTTGGCGTCGGTGGCGACACTTACAACGTGCTGACATGAGGAAAGTTTCCAAACGATTTCTCATACACAAACAGCAGTTGACTGGCGTTGCCTGGTGAAATGTTGTTGTGATGCCTCATGTAATGAGGAGAAATGTGTACCATCACGTTTCCAACTTTGATAAAGGTCGGATTGTAGCCTATCGTTATTGCGGTTTATCGTATTGCGACATCGCTGCTCGCGTTGGTCGAGATCCAATTACTGTTAGCAGAATATGGAAACAGTGGGCTCAGGAGGGTAATACAGACCGCCGTGCTGGAGCCCAACGGCCTTGTATCACTAACAGTCGAGATGACAGGCCAGGCTGTAACAGATCGTGCAGCCATGTCTCGATCCCTGAGTCAACAGATGGGGATGTAAGCAAGATAACAACCATCTGCATGAACAGTTCAATGACTTTGGCAGCAGCATGGACTATCAGCTCGGAGACCATGGCTGCGTGGTTACCCTTGACGCTGCATCACAGACAGAGCACCTGCGATGGTGTACTCATCGATGAACCTGGGTGCGCGAATGGCAAACCGTCATTTTTTCGGATGAATCCAGGTTGTGTTTACAGCATCATGATGGTCGCTTCCGTGTTTGGCGACATCGCACATTGGAAGCGAGTATTCGTCATAGCCATAATGGCATATCACCTGGTGTGATGGTATGGGGTGCCAGTGGTTACACGTCTCGGTCACCTCTCGTTCGCACTGACGGCACTTTGAATAGTGGACATTACATTTCATATGTGTTACGACCCATGGCTCTGCCCTCCATTCGATCCCTGTGAAGCCCTACATTTCAGAAGGATAATGTATGACCACATTTGCAGGTCTTGTACGGGCCTTTCTGGATACAGAAAATGTCCAACTGCTGCCCTGGCCAGCACATTCTCCAGATCTCTCAGCAATTGAAAACTTCTGGTCAATGGTGGCCGAGCTACTGGCTCATCACAATATGCCAGTCACTACTCTTGATGAATTGTGGTATCGTGTTGAAGCTGCATGGGCAGCTGTACCTATACACGCCATCCAAGGTCTGTTTGACTCAATGCCCTGGCGTATCAAGGCCATTATTACAGCCAGAGGTGGTTGTTCTGGGTACTGATTGTTCAGGATCTATGTACCCAAATTGGGTGAAAATGTAATCACATGTCAGTTCTAGTATAATATATTTGTCCAATGGATACCTTTTTATCATCTCCATTTCTTCTTGGTGTAGCAATTTTAATGGCCAGTAGTGTAGTATGTCTTGACATTCTTATCCTTTGATGTTCCTCTCATAAGTCGGTGAACTAGTTATCAATCAGTGTAAATATATTTTTACGACCTCTACTACGATTATTATTATCATCATCATCTTATGATGCATCATCAGTACATATGTGGTGTCTGTTCTTTTGGACATCTTCGAAAGAACAGACACTGTTTTGATCCAGCAGCCGCTATGAATTAAGATCCGAATGGCCATTGCCCGCGAATGGCCATTGACTGGAATCAATGGGGAAATTTGAAATTTTGTACCAGAATAGATTCGGGTGTGGACCTCCTGGTTATTAAGCAGATGATGATGACTATGATGATGATGATGTTTGGTTTGTGGGGCACTCAACTGCGCCATTATCAGCACCTGTACAAATTCCCAACCTCTGCTCAGTCCAATGTCACCACTTTCAGGAGTGATGATGAAATGATTAGGACAACACAAACACCGTCATGTCTAGGCAGATGAAAATCCCTGATCCCACGGGGAATTGAACTCAGGATCCGTGCTCGGGATGCGAGAATGTGACCGCGAGACTATGAGCTGTGGACACTAGGCACATGCTCTGACCACTAATCCATCCAGACACAGTGATCTTTGCGACTGCATGGACTACCTTAGCACAGCACCTGTCAGACCCAAATTCTTGACTTATCCACACAATACTAGTGTAATGACCCTTGCCCATTATTCTCATTACTTGCGGCATTTTGATGATTCCCGTAAGAATTCGAGCCTGGTGTGCATCAACAATGAAGAGATCATTGGCCACCCTCGTCTTAATTGCACATAAGTGGTGTCTGTTCTTTCAAACATGTTCAAAAGATTAGACACCCTTTTCATCCAGCAGCCACTATTAATTAAGACACAAAGAAATTACAGATGTTATCTGCTAATGGGCCTTGATTTAAATCAGTGAGGAAAATTAAAAATTTGTTCAAGACTGGGATTCGAACCTGTGTCCGCTGCTTACTTGGCAGATGCTCTGACCACGAAGCCATTAGGATACAGTGGTTGCCACACTGCCTGTTCTTTGGACATGTATGCATGTCTGAAGAAACTCTGCATCATTCTTTTTAACAACACAGGCACTGGAATATCGTATTTTAATGGTTGCCTTCCAATGCTGACAACTCACGAGTGTGCAGAACTAGCTGCTATGGTATAAATGTCAAATGGAACTAACATAGATTCGTGAATGTGCAATATAAAGACAGTCATCTTCAAATGTAATACCTAATTGTAGGAAGTAATATGCAATCAAATTAAGGCTGTTGTAATACAATACAGAAAAAGTAAAAGTAAAATTACATTTAAAACATTATGTAAAGATTTGTGATTGTGTCTCATACTGCAATTACTGTTATTAATTGAAATAACATACTCATCTATGTAGATTACCAATCAACAGTAAGATTGGTAGGGGAAGGTGTGGTAAAGTGACTAGGAAGGGAAAAATGGTCATTGCTTGTTTTCTTGCCTTGAAAAGCACTGCTGCCTGGCAAAAAGTGATCAGTCTAGTTCTAATACACATAGCCATTGTTGTTGGTGAGTTTCAGAGAGGAAGCTTGTTTCCGTTACTTTTTTACAACAGACGTTTCTGTTTTTCAGTCGTGTGATGTAAGATGAGTAATTTATTTTTTGTTACCTCACTCGTATGGAGAGTAATGATTCTTTACGATATTATTTTTTAAAAGACGTCTCTTGGCATTCAAATGTAGGGACTTGTTGTTTATTTCAGTTTGATACTTTCTTCTGTGAATCAATAATGCTGATATGACATCCTGTTGAGAAATGTGACCACACTACTAGGGGGAAAAGTTTATCACCAACAAAATACGCATAACACAACAGATAAAACTGATATGTGATTCATTCATCTCACTATGTACAATTTTCAAATCATTTGATTTGATGTACAGGAGAAATGTCACATTTTTAAGAGAAATACAAAAGTTTGCATTAGATTTTACATTTCTAAGTTACAGCTACACATGTACATAAAATAATACATGTAATACAATCCCTGTGTTCAGTCTGTGAAGCTGTCCTCAATGAATTCATCGACAGAATAACAACACTTTTCCACCAGAAGAGTAAAGAGCAATCTTTTCAGTGAACTAATCTCCATTTTAAATATATTACTGCCTTTTATTTTATAGAAAATTTTTAACCCCATATACTCTGGCATTTGGGCATAAAGTTTTAAACGATGTGTTGGGAGTTTGAAGTTATTTCTGTGGCGAGTGTTGTAGTTGTGGTCAAAATGGAAAGTGTCTAGTGTATGTTGATTTTTATATAGGAACACCACCATCTCATATATGTAAATTGAGGGGATAGATAGTATTTTTAAAATTTTTACAGTGGTCAACAGGATTGCCGCTTCCCCTCCCCCCCCCCCCCCCCCCCCGCTCCCCCAACACACGTTTCTAATTACTTTCTTTTGTAATACTGAATCCTTTTATGTACAAAGCTGTCGTCCACCATTCTATGACTTTGTGACAATTTTGAATTAATTAAGTTACATTATTTAAAACCGACCCTGTTCTGTTATGTTTGTCCTAATACAAAAGTCCAACTGTAAATGATCTGCTGCATCCACTCGGTATTCCTTCAGTTATCAGAGTGTGAAGATGCCTAATAAACCTGCCAGAAACCGCTTTGGAATGGCAAATTAGTCACTATGTAAGCCTCCATGAAAATGTATTTAGTTCTAATATATTATAATTTTATTCACTTATATATATTTGGTGTGATATTTTACAATATATAGATTCAAAATATGTAAGAGGTAAGCTTTTATCAATAACCTACGTTCGGTGAAAGTTGAATTGGTCTTCAAGTGGTCGCTTTACCCTGACCACTCCCTTGCTATGCAGTCCAAAGTGTCGCCCTAAAGTGTCTCTTAGGCAAGAAAGTTTGACAACCTCTGCTTGTCAAACTGTGCCTGTGGGTTGCATACAGCCTAAATCAAATATTCATGCAGCCCACAGTTCTAAGTCCTATTTTATAATTATATGCCTTTTGCAACCAAAAGAGAAATTAAAAAACGTCAACTAACGTTAAGAGCTTCTTAAGAGTGTAGTTTTCCTGCTCAGTAACAAACAAAAATACTTTGACAGCATTATTTTGAGATGTAGGGGAGAATAATGCAGTATCGGCTGGCTTACAGTGCCGGCCAGTACTGTGATTTCTCTTTCCGTCTCCTAATTTCAGAAGTGCACAGTAAGCAGAAACAAGCTTTTGCATCAATGAACACTGGAGTTGGATATCTTCTTCCTCTCTTCAGTGCTTTGTCTGCTCTGAGTGCTTGATGATTTTGCTGTAGCTCTTAGCGTACAGAGAATATTTTGATGACTGTGGTACCCGTTTTTAAGGTAAGTGATTAATGTCGTTGCTATATTTTGATTTTCAATTAATGAATGTACAGTATGAATAGATCCTACTGCGTGTTTGTCATGCAGTACCTGGCCCACGTTTGTCTTTCAGTATCATCCAGAAGTAATTTCAATTTTTAAATTATATTTTCTTCCTCGTACTACTTTCTTGTCTGAAATGTTGGGAAATGAGAAAAAGTAAGAGAAAATGGGATAAATATTTGTGAAACTGCGTGTGAGCAAGATTATGTCTAACAAAATGATTGCGAGTGAGACAGCTGAAGCTTTTCAACAATTACAAAAGAAAAAGATGGCAGAAAAAAATAAGGTCTGTATGATAGCTGAAGGATCTGAAACCAAGTGTTCCAAAATAAAATAAACACGCAGAGGGTGACAATGGAAAGCCAATTACAAAGCGGCAAAAAAAAATTGGAATCTACTGGAAATATACTGGAAATAAGGGGTCAACAGAAGAGACTGAAGAGTGCATTATGTGTTTGGAGTCATTTGGAGAAGAGTGGTCGCTATGTACCGTGTGTACAGACTGGGCACAGGTTGTATGTGTGGAGCAGGAAAATATTTTGTATTTTATTTGCGATCTCTGTTAAACAGTGAACTAAACATTGGCGAACTGAGCTTGAATAGTAACAATAGGTCCCCATGACTAAATGTTCCATTATTATTCAACAAATATCAGTTCAGTGCATCATTGACAACCAATAATCTCACAGAAAAAGAGAATGGCCGATGCTCCACAAAACTTTCTACAATTCGTGTAATTGTATCTCTTTTGTTTTTGATGTAATTAAGCACTGAAATAAAAAATAAAATTCATTACACTGTGCTATGCATAGAACACGCCCTGAGGTAAGATGTTAGTATATTAATATACTAATTAACCGTCACAGTTACACAGCAAAGTCAAAAATCCTAAGCCGGCCATTACTGCGCAACTCTTCTCTACCTAATTTTAATTGGCATTGGTAAATTCGACTGCGAGCTACATAAAGTTGCTCAGTTGCTTCACGGGCAGAAGGATAAGCAGTGCGGCTACTGCAGGTTTAGAGGACGTTAGAGGGGCGAATGTTTTATTGTTTGTGTTCCAGTAATTATAACTTACGCGGTACGTGACTCGTAGCGATCAACTGCTATGGTATAAATTTTGACATATAAGTAACACAGACTCGTGAATTTGCGATACGGCGGCAGTCATCCTCAAATGCGGTACTTACTTTTAGCAAGGAATGTGACTTTATACGAGTATTAAGGCAGTTGTAATACGAAAAAATGAGTAGAAGAAAATAAGATTCAGAACGTTTAGTAAACATGTCTGATCGTTTCTCGTGTTGGATAAGGCATTTACATATAAGCACAATTATTTTCACTAATCAGGCAATGCAACACTTCGTCAACCAACCGCGTCGCCATATCTTCGGGGCTACTATGGCTGACGGACATCTGAAGTAGGAGAAATCGACATGAAGTGCGCCAAATGACGCCGACTTTCAACGATCGCTACTTAGGGGCAGGTGGCAAACTTACTGTGTCCTTACTATAGCTAGTCTATTGGTGGCTCACAGAATACTGATTTACATAGGTTGTCAGTCAATAATAAAATCGGTACATAGCCAGCCGTTGTGGCCGAGCGGTTCTAGGTGCTTCAGTCCAGAACCGCGCTGCTGCTACGGTCGCAGGTTCGAATCCTGCCTCAGGCATGGATGTGTGTGATGTCCTTAGGTTAGTTAGGTTTACGTAGTTCGAAGTCTAGGGATCTGATGGCCTCAGATGTTAAGTACCATAGTGCTTAGAGCCATTTTTGAAGATAGGTAGGCCTACATATGCTACCCGAGACCCTACCGCACATGTCAGTACTGGCTCTTCAGCAAACATGTTTGACGACCAATGCCGTAGTTACCGGCAGATCAGCTCGACAGCTGGTGCAAGGCGACATTTGCTCAAGACTTCAGCACCGGATGAAGAAGAATAAGAGATCGGACTCACTGATGATATTACAAGTTTCTACAGCGACCATTTCGTACAAATTTATATATGCAGTCACAGAGTACGAATATTTAGCTAACGCAAACCGAAACAGACATATAACATTGGTATGACGCTGTTGTTTATGTTTTGTGGTAAGAACGAAATTTTAATATCTCACTGTTTTCATACGTTTGTCTATCAGTAGCAGCAATGGTGTTGAATTATTGCTACTACGGATGCAGATCAAATTCTTCAAAGGAGGAAAAAATTACTGTTCGTAGCTAAGCTGTGCAAACGTCTAATTATACACACATCAAAATAAGTTTTGCATCACCCCGGTTCCAAGAACTGCAGAAGATAGACGTTGACTGTGGATATTGTATCACAGACACAGTCCCTTTGACTGTTCAAAGACGTCACTAAACCCGCCCAAAGATGTAAACATCCATGCATGAGCAGCGCCTATTAGACGGAGGGGATCCGATAGCCGATCAGTTCCAGTCATTCCGCCAGGGAGGAGGTACACTGCCCATGGTCTGTAGTTCAAACGTGCCTAGACGGTGAATACAAAATTTCAATCGCATCCGCATTGTTACTTTGGGCTACGAAGAACTTTCAACAAGGGAAGTATCCAGTCGTCTCAGAGTGAACCAAAGCAATATTGTTCGGACATGGAGGAGATACAGAGAGATAGGAGCTGTCGATGACATGCCTCGCTCAGGCCACCCAAGGGCTACTACTGCAGTGGATGGCCGCTACCTACGGATTATGGCTTGGAGAACCTTGACAGCAACGCCACCATTTGAACAATGCTTTTCGTACAGCCGTAGACGCCGTGTTATGACTCAAACTGTATGCAATAGGTTGCATGATGCGCAACTTCAGTCCCGACGTCCATGGCGAGGTCTCTCTTTGCAACCACGACACCATGCAGCACGGGATAGATGGGCCCAACAACATGCCGAATGAACGGCTTAGGACTGACATCACGTTCTCTTCACCGGTGAGTGTCTCATATACCTTCAACCAGACAATCGTCGGAGCTGTGTTTGGAGGCAACCCAGTCAGGCTGAACGCGTTAGAGACACCGTCCAGCGAGTGCAGCAAGGTGGAGGTTCCCTGCTGTTTTGGGGTGGCATTATCAGGGGCTGACGTACTCCGCTGTTGGTCATGGAAGGCGCCGTAAAGGCTTCATATTGGCGAGGCATTCGTATTAATGGACGACAATTCGCGTCCCCATCGTGCACATCTTGTGAATGACTTCCTTCAGGATAACGACATCGCTCAACTAGAATGGCCAGCATGTTCTCCAGACATGAACCCTATCGAACATGTCTGGGACAGAATGAGAAGGGCTGTTTATGGACAACATGACCCACCAACCACTCTGAGGGATCTACGCCGAGCCGCCGTTGAGGAGTAGGACAATCTGGACCAACAGTGCCTTGATGAACTTGTGGTTAGTATGCCGCGACGAATACAGGCACGCGACAATGCAAGAGGACGTGTTACTGGTTATTAGAGGTACCAAAGTGTACAGCAGTCTGGACCACCACATCTGAAGGTCTCTGTATGGTAGTACAACACGCAATGTGTGGTTTTCATAAACAATAAAAAGGGCGGAAATGATGTTTTTGTTGATCACTATTCAAGTTTTCTGTACAGTGTCTCGAACCGAGGTGATGCAAAACTTTTTTTCATGTGTGTAGTTACCTTACTAGAAAGAGGCATATTATTTATTGATCAATATTGAAACACATTGTGCCGAAGGCATATAACCATAGGACTTATTTCTGGGATGTATGGCCACATACTTAAGAGACAAGTGCGTAGTCTGAGAGTGTGGAACAATTCAGTCTGTTGGATGTGTACGAATTTCATACTGTTTTAGTCTGCAGATAAGATTTATATATGACAGTGTGAGTCATTAGGTCTGGATTACACAAATTCTAAACCGCTTTAAGCTAGTCACAATAGGAAATTATAATAGTAGTACCTACAACGTGGATAATGAGTACTACCTGTCTGGTATATCCAATTAATATTTTAGTTTCCCAAAATATGCTTGATGATTAAATGTATGCTACTAGAAACGAAAAACATAATCTTTTGCTTATAAATGTATTTCAAAATTGGCTAAATCGCTAATTTGCTGCATGTCGTAACCCTAAATTCGAAACACTTTCACTGTAGTGCACTAAAAATATTTCGCAATGCACTGCAGCATTACTTATTTAAACAGAGGTTTAGCAATACAGTCAAGGACAATAATAAATCTAGAAACCACAGTGGCTACCCATTCTTTTCCACACGAAAATAGCCAAGTGCTATGACACTTGTCACATAAGTGAAATGCCTTTTCATTGATTTGTTTTGTATTTTTATTTTTTTGTCTCATAACATACCTTTTACAGATCATCTGATCGTATAGTACAGTAGAGATGTCAATTTTGGACGTGTGATGTGCATAGTTAAATAATTTTATAGCATTAATTTTACCAGGGCAAGTTAATGTCGAACACAAAATTAAATACAATATTATACACAACACAACGATAGTAAATCCTTTAACTGTTCAAATGATCATCTATTCATTCATAAGTTTCTCAACTGACTAGTGGCACTTTTCCACCAGGAGACTATGTAATTTTCACTTCAGTGAGCCTATCTCCCCGCTTAGTACATTTCTACACTTGAGTTTATTGTAAACTCACATTTCCATGTACTCAGGTGTCTGTAGGCAAAGTGTTGTATTGGGAGCATGAAATTTCCTCTGTGTCTATTGTTTTACATATGTTTGAAATGGTTTCTTCAGTTAGCTCAGGATAACTGTGCAAAAATATGATAATCTCAAATATGTACAATGCAGAGATAGGTAACATTTTTGGATTCTTGAATAATGGGCGACGGGATGTTTTTGGAGGGGCAGCACACATTTTTCTCACAATTTTTTTTGAAGTAGCAGTATTCGTGACACGTGGCTTGAATTTCCCGAAGAATGAAACCAATTTAATTATGGATTCAAAGTAACTCTGATACATCTCTTGTGTGCTGTTTGTGTCTGTTACACTGAGTAGCATGTTCACTGCAGCAGGTAGTCTGTTTAATTTATTTTTTAAGTAATCTACATGTACTTGCTAGCTTAGATTTTTATCCAATTTTAGTCCCAAGAATTTGATGGACTGAGCTTCGCCGATTACTTGATTTTTATGTACTCCTCTGTTGACACCGATTTTTGATTGTTTGCTTTTAAACTGAGTAAACATGGTCTTTGAAATTTTCAAGCTGCATTCGTTGTAAATATCGAATGCAAATTATTGAGATACCTATGAAACGCCTGTACGATATCTATGGTACTTTAGAGCGAATCTCTCTGTACTAGTGACTAGTTCAAAATCTGCAGGGCTCCTGTGGCACACCAGCCACGTCACTTATGGAATCAGTGTCTGTTGGCGACAAAAATTCTTTTCTGCGCATTCTCCAGGTATTTCTACTCTGTAGTTGCAGTTTATGTTTGACTCAAACAAATCTATTGCCTGAAGGCGGCTACATTCATGAATACGTCCTTGATAAACTCGCGTACAAGCATCATGACTCTACACGCTCTTTGATTCTTGAAGGACTTTCTGTTACGTAAACTTGCACAAACATAAAATGTGCGCATGCTTGAGTGTGTGTAAAAACAACAGGGCGGCTTGTACAAGCATATGTTAGTTGTGCGGTGCTTCTCGTAGCGATAATTTCGAGCAATCTCAAACATATCAATCGCTAACTGCTGAAAGATTTTATTCGCGGTTGTGAAAGTCCACCTTTCTTTTGGAATCTCTCATCAGAGACGTACCATGATAAAGTTAAATTGGACACTGCAAACGATATCTATCTCGTTACAAATAAAGCAATTTATCCTGCAGTAGAAAGAGAAAAAAATGTCGTGTGGGTAGGGCCTCCCGTCGGGTAGACCGTTCGCCGAGTGCAAGTCTTTCGATTTGACGCCACTTCGGCGACTTGCGTGTCGATGATGATGAAATGATGTAAAACCGTAACAAGAAAAGGCAAATTCACGAAGAACAAATTACCGAAGGGAAAATAAAAAAAAAAGGTTTTAGTATGTCTGACCTTTAAGTAAAGCATAGTCTCTAATAAATATGCATGGCAATATTCATGAACTGTTTGCGACTTCAGTATCTTTCAAATGTTTAATGACTTGAAAAAATCTCCTTAATATGCCCCATCTGAAAAATAACTCGAACTGACTTTCCGTCATTTGTATCGAAATCGAACATAATAAATCCATAAGTTGCATCAGCTGTGGCAAGGAGAACGTTACTGTTCATTTGTAATTAAAATAAAACACACCACTTGCGGCTGAGGGAATTATCTCTGCAAGTTTATCATCAATGCAACCAGCATAGTGCGGAAAATTCTATGTCTTTGCAAAAATCATTCGCTGTGTCCTAGTCATGCGAATGCACTGCATCATCACCTGAGTTCGATGTATGGCACATACGAAATGTTGCTTGTGCATGCATGCTTGAGCCATGTGAATGCGATGAATTTATGCATGCTTGTGGAAACGCTTATCACGTGTGCTTGTCAAACATGTAGTTTGATTATCAGAGGAGGGCGTACATAGATATATCTTCCATGCTCATTAAAAATATTTCTGTCGTCTTCTGTTTGCACTGCGTAGTTAATATTGTATATTGTTGTTTCAGAGTTACGTGGAAGACCTTGGTTAAGTAGGTTTAGTCTTCGAAGTTCTAAAGCAACGCTGTTGACACCTAGTCGCTTTGATGGTGTATCGCTATCTGGAGTCAAATTGTTCTAGCTTGTTTCTTTCTACCACATTCACGCGTGTTTTTGTCTGCAGCAGCAATTATACTAGAAACAAGCACAATGCAAGTTGAGATGAGTTCCGCTACGGGAGACCGCTGCGACATATGTCTCACAGCAAACGAAAATCCTCGTTCTGTGATAATGGAAGATCCGAGGCATCCTCAGGTAAGAGATGTAGTTAAAGGTCATGAGGAAGTCGTGAGACCACCATCGCCTTTGACCATCGACGTGATGATAATGGCTGTCTCTCGTCTCATCTTCGGGCATATTTTTAATTTAATTTCCTTATAGCGTTGTTGGTTGTCATATGTTCGTTTGTTACAGTAGATAATTTCTGTAATCTCTGATTTTTATGAAAAACAAGATAGGCCTACTATCCCTAAGTCTGTACGAGAAGAACTGTGATACTTCGTTGGTTTAAGTCTTATTGTTTCATTTGTATTTTAACTGTAGCTGTAGATGTTACACCAGTTGCCTCGTCTGGCATACATCGCGAAAGTTCGGCTACGTCCATGCCCATAAAGGAAATCAGTATATGAATGGAAAGGTAGCTAGTAAAGAGCTTAACTCGGTCATAAATGCGTGAGTGTGTTTAAAAGTGCAGCTACAACATATTAAGCTGGCTTGAAATACAGTAGTAACTCGCACCTCGCTGGAGATGCTTGTTGCAATTCGTAAGGCCTGCAACGTCACGTACGCCACAGGGCCCGTTTACCTTGTTGGTCCCATCTCGTTGGCCTGGGCTCACGCCACACCACCGTATGAGGCATGGAGATAACGTCAGATCTTGTTGGTTTCGCTGGGGCAAGGGTCGAACGTGTATCTCTTGAGCCCCAGGTGACGCAAACGTGACGTTATTTTGACTTCACACGCAGTATCGAAGATGGCAAGCGTTGTCTAGCGACTTTCGTGGTAGTTCGATACACAACGCGTGAGGTTAATATGACGTTCGAAACAGTACTATCACCTCAAAGTGAACAAGAGATACGCATTTTCTTTACCGCAGGGAACGTTAAACGCGGATTTCGTTGTTTATAAATGTATAAGGTCCTGTATTCATGTGTAATGTCTATAGATAAAGCGTTTGCAAGAATTAATTCCGAAACTCACTAAAAATGTACTAATTGTTTTTCCTATTACGCCTTCATCAACGCCGAAAGTGCTCAGACGACTTGCTGATTTCCAAGCAAAAAGCAATTTGAAGCCCTCCAACACAGAATCCAATACCTTTCATATTCAACTGAGTTCATTAAGGTGCCTCGACAACAAAAGTTTATTTTTAGAAACAATCAAATTTTTTTCAGGTGTTGGTGTAATTATAAACATGAGAAGCCATTTTAGCACACGAATTTAAAAAGTAGCTCTTTTAGCTCACGTCCTATGAATACATACTGTTAAGAAACACCAGCACCATGAGAATCTTTCGAAAATGTGCAAGTGTTGGTACAGTCTGTCAACTCACATGCTTTGTGCAACCCTGGTGGCTGGACATACGTCTTAGGTCCAACTTTCACCACTAATGGCCGTTGTCACTTGAACTGCTTCCAAACCAGTGGACTCTGTTGTATTGCCAGGCATAGTCACAGCTGAATCCCCATTTCACTGTCTGTGAGGCCCAACTACCTGCAGTTCTCCAGCATTCCTCTATCTGGCCTGATTCTGCGGAGCCATGGGAGCATATGCACATAGATTTCACTGGCCTGTTTTAGAGATATGTGTGTTTTGTGTCCCACAAGTCACATCTGCTGCTACTGTTGTTATGTTGGAAATTACTAAATCTTTGCCTTTGAAGGTTCCCCACACTCTTTGATTTCAGGTAGAGTGAGGTTTTCACCTCCTATGACTTTGAACAATTTTGAGCCTGTAACAGATTTCAACACCTTCATACCAAGCCTTTTCACCTAGTTCTAACAGTAGTGGAGAAAACTTTAGCCACACCTTTCCAGACCCAGCTCTTAAAAGAAAAATTGTGTCCAGCATTGCACATAACGTCCTCTGTAGTTTTCAATTAACTTAATGGGCACCCTGGTTGAAGGACACACATTAGTGGAGTGGCTTCATGACCACCCACACCTCTCTCTTGGACATGCTGTGCCTGCTGCAGGTGCATTTCATCACCAAAGCTTCTCCCTTACAGGTGGGTGCCCTGGCATTGGTGAGTTAAGACACTACCCATCTTTGATCCATGGATGTTCTCTGTCCACTACAAGTCCATGACATATACTGTACTGTGACCTCTTTCCGTGATTTCTGGGACACCACCAAAATCACCTCCATCCCCACTACCCTGATTAGCTGTTGCCAGCCTCTCCATGTCCACTAGAACCTCCAGTCCCATGTTGCCTTGTTCTACCCCGGCCCATGACAGCAAAGCCCATGAACACTGATCCTTCATCTCACTCTGTGATGACTCTGTTGAATATAGTGATGCCACCTCGTGTCACTATGGAAACCAAGTAGCTGGCATAACATTGCTGTTGATTGCTGTGGTTCCATTAGCCTGAGAGCACTTATCACTCGGACTGCTACCTGCTGAATTCTGCATAGAAGTTGGACCAGGGCCAGTCGGAGCCAGAGTATGCTGATAATCTATTTGTTTGGTTTATGGTTCTAACAATTCATAATGTGTTTGTTATTCATGGAACTCTGATACTGCATGAACTGGACTTAGATTGGAATGATTACTTAAAATAGCTTGCACAGCTTTGAGAAACATTTTGTAGTCTCCATTAGCTCCATGTACTAAATGGTACTAAGTGCTCCTGTACTAAATGGTAGATTTATGGGGGAAAAATACTCCTTTGTCATTTTCTGTGGTCTGTGGCATAAATTATAAAATTCTACTTGTGAAACTAAAATAGAATGGCGCTAAAGCATTCTCCTTCCTTAAAATGAGTTGTATAGTAACAATAAACAACAGAGAGCAACGAGAGGAATATTCGGTACAAGCTGTCAGTTTTAACCAGTGACAAAGTGTTAATGACTACTGTCATGTCATCTTTTGATGCATGTATTCACAATTTTGTTGTTAGTTTGTGAAACGAATGCATGGAAAAAAAAAAAAAAAAAAACTGGCTGTGCTAACAAGTGACTCTGACTTTACCCAATACCTAGGTTAGATTGGAAGGTGATAGTTTGGTTGTAAGTTGGCAAAAGCAACAAACGTGAACCTAAAGAAAACCTGGTTGTGGTGACAGACTGATTTGTGAACAAATCACTACTGATATCATGTTATAGTTGCCATGTTGTTTACCTTGTTTATCTCATGTTCCCTATGTCACTAGTCAAAGCTGATTTTTCATGATGAATGTTCTTCTTTATCCAACAGAGGGACACATAAAGTAATGATACAACAAACTAACTTTGAAGTGGGGTTGAGATTTTGTCTTTGCCCCACTACTGTTCTTAGCCTAACATTCATTTATTATTTGCTCCAAGTAATCTGACATTACACTCCGCACTACAGATGTCAGACAAACAACGGCATATCAACCGGGTGGGCAGGAGGGGCTGTCACTCCCCCACTTTAAACTCTGGGGGAGGGTTACAGTTTCTGCCCCCCACCCCACCCCCCAAACTCACTTGGAGTTTTATTTGATCTATAGGCGGAGGCAGTGAATAAACTATGCTGCTGTCAAGAAATATGGGGGGCAGCATTTTTGTTTTTGCTTTTGACTGAAGCATCTAATAACACCTACCACATTCACCCTCTCCCTTCATTCCATTTTTTCAGTCTGTGACTCCTAATGAAGGACAGCCTCTGTATGCACATGCAAAAAATCTTGCATAGCACTTTTGAACGGTAGCTGAGACTGATTGGACCCTCAGGGCCAGCTATGTCATATAGGTGAACTATAAAGTGGCCAGTGTGCTGAATTTGGGAGAGGAGCACCAAAGTTAAGGCAGAAATCTTGACTGGAAAAACTGGTTTTGCTGTCCCTTCACGATGTTGACAGTTATCTTCTGCACCTGTGTAATAACATACTGTGCAAAACAAGTATTGCCACCACCCTCATTACTTACTGTTCGGTTCATCTTGAATCTAAGTCCGCACACTTTTGTAGATATACACGCAGTACAAAACTCTTTTGATCAGTGTTGTCTCGTGGTCATGCAGGCACAAGCCATATGCGGTCCTATCAGAAATGACAAATTCTGGCTAACAATGCCAAAACAGCAGTCGGTAGGCCTGACCAGGCACACCGCTACAGCAATGTCCGCCACACTCTGCAAACAATCCAACATTTAAGAAAATAAAAACAACATTATAACTCCCCCCTCTTTGCTCCCTTCATTACTGCCATGGCTTTATGCCATGACGACACTGATGTGTATTGTTGTTCTGGTAAAGAATGTGAAACAGTTACAATATAAAGACCCACATGTTTGATTTGCAGTTTCGAGGTGGTACGAGTGAACCTTTGTAGTGAAAGGTATGTAATTATTTTACATCAGTTATTTGTCATAAATCTTCAAGCTGAATATTGATTGTTCTCAGTAGTTCATTGAATATTACATAATGTAATACATGATGTACATAATATTGAATATTACATGCTACCATATGGTGTCGATGAGACAAATCAAAACCCAAAAACTCAATGACTTATTCCAATGTGTCATCCCCATGGGCTGTAAGAGCAGAATCTTTGACACATTTCAGGGAATTCTATGAGCAGGTCCAGACAACAGTGACTGAAATATTGAATGTACTGAGCACAGTTAGAGATGAAAGAAGGTCAGGCCCATGGGGATATGCAAAGCGGCTCAAAAAGTTTGAAACTAATTTTTATATAACAGAAGCAATTTTAGTGTTTGGACTGTGTGAGGAACTGACCAGATCCCTACAGAATCCATATTTTAATGCATCTGGTGTGAAACATTGTGTAGAGGTTCTAAAAGTAGCTCTTGCAAATTTTAGGGCTACGGACGCATTTGACATGCTGTTAAAGAAATCCAAAGATTATTCTAAAAACCTAAATATGAAAGACCCAATTATCTCGTGGCCTACAAAAGTACCAGCAAAATTGCAGAACATGGAAACACTGTTTCTCAAGGAATTGTCTCAAGAAAGAAAATTTAGGAAAGATTTGTTTGAAATTCTTGATCTCCTTCTGAATGAGGATGATTGAACATTCAATCAAGAGGACCTAAAGCGACTATCCCATCATGAAGAGATATTTATTACGTCCTCCCAACACATGCTCCATCTACATGATGTTTGAAAGAATTGCTTGGAGTACATACTGCAGACTTTAACCTGCACATGCTTCATGCATAGCTCGAAATGCTGTGAACAATTACAATTGGTATACAACGCTGTAATGTATCCTCTATTGGAGGAAAGCTTATTGCTGAACCTGTTGGGGTTAAAGAACTCTTTTAGCAAGTTATTCGCCTCACCATTCTGATTCTGACAGTTCCAGTATCGGTAGCATCCTCTGACAGGTCTTTCAGGACCTTCATATGACTTAAAACTTACTCACAGATCAACAATAACTCAGTTGAGACTCAACTGTCTACCCCTCTTCCACGTTCATCAAGACAGGGGTGGGAAAATTAACCTCATGGACATCATGAAAGAATTTGTTTCCCAAACTGTTGAAAGGAAACCTACATTTGGAAATTGTATGTAAATTTTTTTCAGTCTAAATGAAAACAATATAAATGCTCTCTTCTTTTTCAAACAAATTATGTTTTTCTTTTTTTCATTAAGATGTGATGCACAGTGTTTGTAAAACAGTAATAATAACAAAATGTTTCTCTCTGGCCGATCTATATTGCACTCTACAGTAAATATGAACTCCTTTTCGTAAATGGTCTAAAAAAAAAGCAGTACCAATGTCTTGCCAGATAAATGATGTGTTTTTAAAAATTAAAGCAATGAAACTGTTTTCAAGAGCATAACCTATAAAACTGGGCCATATTAGTATCAGTGACTTATTTCTCTTTGTAGAACGACATAGCACTGATGGCCCAACACGCCTTCCCACACAATTGGTATGCTTGCATTTTTAACGGTTGTACTGAAAGACGAAATCAGTAAATGGGTTTGCTTGCCCCCTCTCTAAAGAAGTGATAGGTATCCCATTGCAGAAAAATATGTTAATATTTACATTGGGTAGATTATGGTTTACAATTTGGAGAAACTGATTTTTTATGGTTTACTTCACTAAATTGTTCATGTGTTGCAGTTGATCATAACAAGTGCATTTATTGTTCTAGGTATTCTTTTATAGTATAAAAAAAAGTGACTTAGCACATAAGACTTCATGGCTTTACAAAATTGTTTATTGTCTTCCAGAGACTTTATGCTTGCGGTGTGCCTATTGAAAGCTGAAGGGCCTGTTGAATGCTTCCTTTTGAGAAAGCTGTATATTAGCATGTAATACATGCAGGTTTGATTATAGGTAGTTGTGTATTAGTGTGTAATACATGGCAGGTTTCAATATAGGTAGTACAATGTTTGCGAAAATCACTGTTTTTCTTAAGATCAAACAATGGAAAATCCAGGATGGAATGTAACAATACCAGAGAAGGAAAGTTGCTATTCACCGCATAGCGGAGATGCTGAGTCGTGAGAGGCACAACAAAAAGATCCACACTATTATAGTGTTCATGCTACCATATGGTGTCGATGAGACAAATCAAAACCCAAAGCCATTAAGCCCTTTGTCAGTAGTAGACATACATACACACACGCACAACCACACATTCACACAAACGCAACTTGCACACACCTCTGCAGTCTCAGAGAGCTGAAACCACACTGCGAGCAGCAGCACCAGTGCATGATGGGAGTGGCGACTGGGTGGGGGTAAGGAGGAGGCTGGGGTGGGGAGGGGGAGGGAAAGGGATCGTACGGTGGGAGTGGTGGACAGTGAAGTGTTGCAGTTTAGACGGAGGGCAGGAGAGAATGTGCAGAGGGGGAGGGGGTAATTAGAGGAAAGGAGAGGAATAAAAAGAAATTAAAACACAGGGTGTGGCGGTGAAATGACGGCTGTGTAGTGATGGAATGGGAACAGGGAGGGGGCTGGATGGGTGAGGGCAGTGACTAATGAATGCTGAGGCCAGGAGAGTTACGGGAACGTAGGATGTATTGCAGGGAAAGTTCCCACCTACGCTATTCGAAAAAGCTGGTGTTGGTGGGAAGGATCCATATGGCACAGACTGTGAAGCAGTCATTGAGATGAGGGATATCATGTTTCGCAGCATGTTCAGCAACGGGTGGTCCACTTGGTTTTCGGCCACAGTTCTTCGGTGGCCATTCATGCAGACAGACAGCTTGTTGGTTGTCATGCCTACATAGAATGCAGCACATTGCTTGCAGCTTAGCTTGTAGACCACATGACTGGTTTCACAGGTAGCCCTGCGTTTGATGAGATAGGTGATGTTAGTGACCGGACTGGAGTAGGTGGTGGTAGGAAGATGTATGGGACAGGTCTTGCATCTAGGTCTACTACAGGGGTATGAGCCATGAGGTAAGGGATTGGGAGCAGGGGTTGTGTAAGGATAGATGAGTATATTGTGTAGGTTTAGTGAACAGCAGAATACCTTGGTAGGAGGGGTGGGAAGGATAGTGGGCAGGACATTTCTCATTTCAGGGCACAACGAGAGGTAATCGAAACCCTGGCAGAGACCGTAATTCAGTTGCTCCAGTCCCGGATGTTACTGAGTTGCGAGGGGAATGCTCCTCTGTGGCCGGACTGTGGGACTTTGGGAGGTGGTGGGAGACTGGAAAGATAGACACAGGAGATTTGTTTTTGTACGAGGATGGGCGGATAATTATGGTCAGTGAAAGCTTCAGTGAGACCCTTGGTATATTTTGAGAGGAACTGCTCGTCACTGCAGATGTGACGACCACGGTTGGCTAGCCTGTACAGGAGGGTGTGGAATGGGTGGCAGCTGTCGAAGTGGACGTATTGCTGGTGGTTAGTAGGTTTAATATGGAGGGAGGTTCTGATTGTTGTGTTGGTAGTTCCTACTGCTGTCAACATTTTTTACTTCAATATCCACAGCATGTACTCTGTTTCACAGTTGAAGGATTAATGGAATTGCAGGCTGAAGGTACTTTATGCTGTTTGATGTTCAGAACTGTTTGAAAGCTATTACTTTAAATTTGAGCTCTTTGTCAGACACTATAGTTCAGGGAAACTCTTCATTTCCTGGAAGGTGGACTCATGTGTTTGGACTAGGTATCCACTGCTGTTAACCACACAGAGCCAGGTGTTATAGTTCAGGGACCCCTTCAATCCCTAGAGTCTGAACTAGGGTATTTATTGCGTCTTCTGTTGTGGATATCATGCTTAACATATAATGGGTAGTTGGAGTACATGTCCACTGCAAGAAGCCACATAGGGCCAGACACTAAAGCCTTTCAATCCCTAGAATGTAAATTAATGTACTTGTTGTGGCCTCTGTTATGCTGGATATCATGTTAACCATGTATTGGTATTTGTAGTAGGTGTCCACTGCTAGCAGCCACATAGAGATTAGTAATGGGCCTGCAACGTCCAGATTAATTCTGTCACAGGATTGGCAGGAGGTGGAACAGGGGTTGAAAGATTGGGGTTGTGCTGCCTGCTGCCAAGTGCAAGATGAGATTCTGTGTGCCATTGGCTACCATGTCCCTGTTCAAGCATGGGCAGTAAGATTGTCATCTCACTGGAGCTTTCATCTGTGATATTCCCCAGTGCCCATGATGAAGTAAATTTAGGACACGGGGCCCTAATGTAGCTGGCATAATGACAGGGTGCATGTCTGCCTCAGCATCTATTATGAGGGGATCATTAATGGCTGCTTGACATTGGTAGATAAGGGACTAGGTTTGGGGTCCTGGATTTTTGTTTTTGGAAATGTGTGTTGGGCATCTGTGTAGCTTGGTATGCACAACTTGTCATAGGATTAGATTCCAGCACATCTCTGCAGTGATTCTATCTGTTGCTATGAGAAATCCTTCCAAGGTTTGTCTTCTTTCAGCTGTCTCCTTTCTATTTCTATGTGAAACATCAGATTTCCTACTGGTCAAATGCTAGATGTAGCCTGATGGGAAGCTGCAATACGGCATCCATTTTCACATGTTGCGCTGTTGGCTTACAATTAATTGTAAGATCATAAGAGCTTAGCAAAAGGGTTGGTAGGTTTCAAGGCAGAGTTGTTGTTGTTGTGGTCTTCAGTCCTGAGACTGGTTTGATGCAGCTCTCCATGCTACTCTATCATGTGCAAACCTCTTCATTTCCCAGTACCTACTGCAGCCTACATCCTTCTGAATCTGCTTAGTGTGTTCATCTCTTGGTCTCCCTATACGATTTTTACCCTCCACTCTGCCCTCCAGCACTAAATTGGTGATCTCTTGATGCCTCAGGACATGTCCTACCAACCGATCCCTTCTTCTAGTCAAATTGTGCCACAGACTCCTCTTCTCCCCAATTCTATTCAATACCTCCTCATTACTTATGTGTTCTACCCATCTACTCTTCAGCATTCTTCTGTAGCACCACATTTCAAAAGCTTCTATTCTCTTCTTGTCTGAACTATTTATCGTCCATGTTTCACTTCCGTACATGGCTACACTCCATAAAAATACTTTCAGAAATGACTTCCTGACTCTTAAATCAATACCCGATATTAACAAATTAATCTTCTTCAGAAATGCTTTCCTTGCCATTTCCAGTCTACATTTTATATCCTCTCTACTTCGACCATCATCAGTTATTTTGCTTCCCAAATAGCAAAACTCCTTGCTACTTTAAGTGTCTCATTTCCTAATCTAATTTCCTCCACATCACCTGACTTAATTTGACTACATTCCATTATCCTCGTTTTGTTATTGTTGATGTACATCTTATACCCTCCTTTCAAGGCACTGTCCATTCCGTTCAACTGCTCTTCCAAGTCCTTTGCTGTCTCTGACAGAATTACAATGTCATCGGCGAACCTCAAAGTTTTTATTTCTTCTCCATGGATTTTAATACCTACTCCAAACTTTTCTTTCATTTCCTTTACTGCTTGCTCAATATACAGATTGAATAGCATCGGGGAGAGGCTACAACCTGTCTCACTCCCTTCCCAACCACTGCTTCCCTTTCATGTACCTCGACTCTTATAACTGCCATCTGGTTTCTGTACAAATTGTAAATAGCCTTTCGATCCCTGTATTTTACCCCTGTCACCTTCAGAATTTGAAAGAGAGTATTCCAATCAACATTGTCAAAAGCTTTCTCTAAGTCTACAAATGCTAGAAATGTAGGTTTGCCTTTCCTTAATCTTTCTTCTAAGATAAGTCGTAGGGTCAGTATTGCCTCACGTGTTCCAACATTTCTACAGAATCCAAACTGATCTTCCCCGGGGCTGCCTTCTACCAGTTTTTCCATTTGTCTGTAAAGAATTCGCATTAGTATTTTGCAGCTGTGACTTATTAAACTGATAGTTCAGTAATTTTAACACATGTCAACACCTGCTTTCTTTGGGATTGGAATTATTATATTCTTCTTGAAGTCTGAGGGAATTTTGTCTGCCTCATACATCTTGCTCACCAGATGGTAGAGTTTTGTCAGGATTGGCTTTCCCAAGGCTGTCAGTAGTTCTAATGGAAATTTGTCTACTCCTGGGGCCTTGTTTCGGTCTTTCAGTGCTCTGTCAAACTCTTCATGCAGTATCATATCTCTCATTTCATCTTCATCTACCTCCTCTTCCATATCCATAATATTGTCCTCAAGAACATAACCCCTGTGTAGACCCTCTATATACTCTTTCCACCTTTCTGCTTTCCCTTATTCGCTTAGAACTGGGATTCCATCTGAGGTCTTGATATTCATACAAGTGGTTCTCTTTTCCCCAAAGGTCTCTTTAATTTTCCTGTAGGCAGTATCTATCTTACCCCTAGTGAGATATGCCTCTACATCTTTACATTTGTCCTCTAGCCATCCTTGCTTAGCCATTCTGCACTTCCTGTCGATCTCATTTCTGAGACGTTTGTATTCCTTTTTGCCTGCTTCACTTGCTGCATTTTTGTATTTTCTCCTTTCATCAATTAAATTCAGTATGTCTTCTGTAACCCAAGGATTTCTTCTAGCTCTCATCTTTTTACCTACTTGATCCTCTGCTGCCTTCACTATTTCATTCCTCAAAGCTACCCATTCCTCTTCCACTGTATTTCTTTCCCCCATTCCTGTCAATTGTTCCCTTATGCTCTCTCTAAAACTCTGTACAACCTCTGGTTCTTTCAGTTTATCCATGTCCCATCTCCATAAATTCCCACCTTTTTGCAGTTTCTTCAGTTTTAATCTACAGGTCATAACCAATAGATTGTGGTCAGAGTCCACATCTGCCTCTGGAAATGTCTTACAATTTAAAATGTGGTTCCAG
Organism: Schistocerca gregaria; assembly: GCF_023897955.1. NCBI lineage: Eukaryota > Metazoa > Arthropoda > Insecta > Orthoptera > Acrididae > Schistocerca > Schistocerca gregaria. The sequence continues at coordinate 1,004,702,756 of NC_064921.1, forward strand.
TCACCCATGACTATTAAATTTTCATCTCCATTCACTACCTGAATAATTTATTTTATCTCATCATACATTTCATCAATTTCTTCATCATCTGCAGAGCTAGTTGGCATATAAACTTGTACTACTGTAGTAGGCGTGCTCTTCGTGTCTATCTTGGACACAATAATGCGTTCACTATGCTGTTTGTAGTAGCTTACCCGCATTCCTATTTTCCTATTCATTATTAAAACTACTGCTGCATTACCCCTATTTGATTTTGTATATGTAACCCTGTATTCACCTGACCAAAAGTCTTGTTCCTCCTGCCACCGAACTTCACTAATGCCTGCTATATCTAACTTTAACCTATCCATTTCCCTTTTTAAATTTCCTAACCCACCTGCCCCATTAAGGGATCTAACATCTCACGCTCTGATCCGAAGAACGCCAGTTTTCTTTCTCCTGATTACGATGTCCTCTTGAGTAGTCGCTGCCCGGAGATCCAAATGGGGGACTTTTTTAGCTCCAGAATATTTTACCCAAGAGGATGCCATCATCATTTAATCATACAGTCAAGTTGCATGCCCTCAGGAAAAATTACAGCTGTAGTTTCCCCTTGCTTTCAGCCATTTGCAGTACCAGCACAGCAAGGCCGTTTTGGTTAGTGTTACAGGGCCAGATCAGTCAATCATCCAGACTGTTGCCCCTGCAACTACTGAAAAGGCTGTGCCCCTCTTCAGGAACCACACGTTTGTCTGGCCTCTCAAGAGATCCCCTCCATTGTGGTTGCACCTACGGTACGGCTATCTGTATCGTTGAGGCATGCAAGCCTCCCCGCCAATGGCAAGGTCCATGGTTCATGGGGGGCAAGGCAGAGTAGTACATTGCAATTGGTGGGCTGGGTCCCTTCTTTGTTTATCAAATGCCCGGTGTACTTCACTTGCTATTGGGTAGCCTGGCACTGGTCTAATTTGCAACTTAGCCCTTTGGGTTTAATTTACTAAACAGCATGAAAAATTTTGCAAATGGTGCTGGCTCATAGATCAATTGAGATGTCTAAATACTTTGTGTAAGTTGGTACAGAAATGTTAAGCTGTTCCAGGTAGCTCTAGAAGACTGCAGGGGCAGAACAGATTGCAAAGGCAATCCTTGTATTTGAACAAGCTGAACTGACATTGTTTTGTGCTCCTTCATTTAATGGCACTTGCAGGTGTGTCTATGAGGTCTATCTTGGAGAAGTATTCTCCTCTGAATAGTTTTATGAGCAGATCCATTTGTGGAGACGATATTATGATTTAATGCTGTCCTTTTATTGAACATGATGTTTCAAGCTTTAATGACTATTCCAGTATTACAAAAATTCAAGCATGACATTAGTATTTTAAAATTCCAATTTGAGACAAACTTTACATATTCAATATGTAAATTTTATCCTTTACCAACAGTTTTGACATAATCTAAAACACCTTTTTACTGAGATTTAAATTATCGAAAGGTAATAAATTTTTGAAAATATGTAAATTTTGAAGTTAAATGTTTTGTCAAATTATGTATGGGCATGGTACAGGGTAAGTTTTGACTTGTACATTGCCATTAAGTGTTGATTTGAAATCACCAAATAGCCCTACCAAGTCATTTTGTTTTTTCACTACTACCAAGGATGCGGCTAAAGTGTGCGTTTTAACTATTTCAATAACCCCAGCCTCTTAGATTTGATTGAGCTACTACTTGATGACTGCACATAAGGATACCAGAACAGGCAGTGTTCAGTAGAAATGAGGCACTGCATTTGGTCACAAGAAGATGTGTGCCTGGAAGTCTGTGGCACACCCTGGGTCAGTTTCGAATATACGTGTGATTGCTATCCAGAGATTGTCATATTCCTGACATGGATCATTCTTAGAGATGTCCTGAATTTAATTATTGATGGAGAATCCAAACAAAGCATCCTGGTTGAAAATGTCTCTGGCTGAGTGACTATCAGCACCAAAGAGAGTTATCAGTCATTTGACCATCATGTATGCTCTAGAAATTATGAAATGAGCTTGGGATTACAATGAACTGTCACCATATGCTACCAAATTATTGGGGTGTGGGGGTAACTTTGGGGAACCTAGAAATGTATGTTCTTGGAGGTAATTAAGAGAATTGTTGTCCTTTTTCCATTAGGAAATGTGTGTGTTCCTAAGTGTGAAGTTTATAAATAGAATGAAATTTTCACTCTGCAGTGGAGTGTATGCCAATATTAAACTTCCTGGCAGATTAAAACTGTGTGCTGGATGGAGACTTGATCTTGGGACTTTGCCTTTTGTAGCGGGTGCTCTACCAACTGAGCTACCCAACCATGACTCATGACCTATTTTCACAGCTTCACTTCTGCCAGTACCTTGCCTCCCGCGTTCCATATTTCCCAGAAGCTCTCCTGTGAAACTTGCAAGACTAGCACACTTGGAAGAAAGGATATTGTACAGACATGGCTTAGCTGCACCCTGGGGGATGTTTCGTGAAATTTTCACTGTGGATGGAGTGTGTGCTGATATGAAACATACTGGCAGATTAAAACTGTGTGCCAGACCAAGACTCAAATTGGGATATTTGCCTTTTACATGGATGTGCTGTACCAACTGATCCACCCAGGCATGACTCATGATCCATTGTCACAGCTTCTGGAAACATCCCCCAGGGTGTGGATAGGCTGTCTCTGCAGTATGCTTTCTTCCAGGAGTGCTATGTTTGCATCTTTTGCAGGACAGCTTCTGTGAAGTTTGGAAGGTAGGAGATGAGGTACTGGTGGATGTGGAGCTGTGAGGACAGGTTGTGAGTCATGCTTGGGTAGCTCAGTTGGTAGGGCGTATGCCCACAAAAGGCAAAGGTCCTGAGCTCGAGTCACTTTCTGGCATACAGTTTTAACCTGCCAGGAAGATTCAGGTTTATGCAGGGTGTTTATAAATGAATATCGGGGTTTTAATGCTTTATAATATTTATTACATTAAACTTACAGTTATAAATGATATGTCAAATGAAAGAGCACCTCAAATAGTTTTACCAAGAACCTTATAAATGTTCAATGTAAGCACCATTTGTCAAATGGTACACATCAAGTCTATAGCCCAAGTGCTGGATAGGCCACGAGGGGCCCAATGACAGGACTTGCTTTGCATGGTCTCCATGTTCACCCAACCTAACGCCATGCAATTTTTTCCTTTGGGACTTCATCAAGAATCATGTGTAAGTGCCTCTGCTACTAGCAGACCACCCTGAATAAAGAAACTGGATTGAAGCAGCTGTTGCTACAATCACTGAAGACACACTTATCAACGTTTGGGAAGAACTCGGATATACACTTATGTGTGCCGTGTGACAAATGGTGCTCACTTTGAACATTTATAAGGTTCTTGGTAAAACTGTTTGAGTTGCTCTTTCATTTGACATATCATTTATAACTGTTAAGTTTAATGTAATAAATATTACAAAGTGTTAAAACCTCGATATTCATTTATAAACACCCTGTACATAGCTTGTTAACTAAAGATAGCCCTGGGGAACTATTGCCTCAAGTTTAGGTGCTATTATTTGATAAATATGTGGTACTAGATTTAATTGTAGTGACAGTTTGTGGCAGACTGTTTGGAGATGACTGAGCTTCCCAGGAGTGTGGCATGCCCAGTTATCAGAACTCTCTACAAATGAATGAGTTTGAAGCTGTCTGGCTGTGACACCAGTTCCCATTGCATATGCTGAAGGGGCATGACTGCTGTTCAGTAATTGACACAGCTGATGTTAATGAATTGTGACACTAATCTCAAAACAGGTTTGCAGGTGTTTCTTGTTAGTGGAACACACTGTGGGGTTAGAAGCACTTATGCTTGCAACTGGGCCATGAAACACTCCTGCCTGTGTAATTTCGAAGGAGTGTATGGTTGTTGTAATATCTTCCAAAGGTGGATTGTCTAGTTTGAGCACTGATGCATGTATTTCCAGACTGGGGCCAACCGAACTACCACATCTCAAATTAAAGATGGCAGGCATATGATGTCTTGGTTGCTGGGTTTGTGAGCTGAAATGACGTCTGTGACTTAACCCTTGTAAATCAGTATCTTAGGAGAGATATGATTGACTGCCTGTTTCTGGTATTGCTGGAAATTGAGCTTTGACTAAATGGAATCTTTTGTGAATAATGATTCAAAAATAAAATGCACATTTCCTTGAATTTGTGGGTGACTAGATTGAGAATGGAGCCAACTTCTTGTGTAACAAAAATGTTCTCTGTTGAAGTCCCAGACAGGAAGAGCAACTGCTGGAGAATTTCATCAGTTATATAAAAGGTACCGTAAATGAATTTCCCTATCTTCTTTGGCATCATTTAAGGCCAGAACACTACAAAGATTTACCATCACCTTTATGGGGTGGGTACACTGTTACTGTAGTTGAGCTCTCAGAAGCTAAATTTCTTGATGAAGCAACTCATTTTGCTATTGCTGATGTTGCAACAGCTGCTGACACTGTTTTTGGAACCGCTGCTTCTGCTTTGAAGCTATTTTGGAACTGCTATTTCAAAAGCCTTGTCGCCAATTATAGTGACTGAGATAGAACAGAATACTGGAAGCAATGTGAGAAGCTGATGAGAATACACTGATCAGTCTAGGTCATTAAGCAGTGGACCACTGAAACTGTACAGGCAATGCAGAACAATGAGGAAATGTGCAAGTTTAGATGGCACAACTGATAAACACAATCCAATGAGTAAGTAAGATAGAGGAAACCAGAAACTGTAGCAAAGCCAAAAGCAATAATCAGTAGTGCATTACAATAGCAATGTAAAAACTGTGACTACTCATTGCGTTCTTGGTTGGAATTCTCATGTGGCTTCACACCTGACATAAGTTCAGAACTATGAACTCTGTTTCTGTCCTAGAAAATGAAAGAACACAATACATATAGCTTTTTTTCATGATCTTGTAGAAATGGAAACCATGTGCAAAAATTTGTATAATGGATTCTATCAATTGTAACAATATGAGAGAAGGAAAGTTGCTCCTCACCATATAACGGAGATACTGAGTCGTGATAGGCACAATAAAAAGATTCACAGAATCATAGCTTTCAGCCATTAAGGCCTTTGTCAGCAGTAGACACACACACACACACACACACACACACACACACACACACACACACACACACACACACACAAGTGCAACTTGCACATACTTCTGCAGTCTCAGAGACCTGAAACTACACTGCGAACAGCAGCACCAGTGCATGATGGGGGTGGTGACTGGGGAGGGGGGGGGCGTAAGGAGGAGGCTGTGGCTGGGAGGGGGAGGGTTAGTATGGTGGGAGTGGCGGTCAGTGAAGTGTTGCAGGAGAGAAGGTTTGAAGGGGGGAGAGGGTAAGTAGCAGAAAGGAGAGAAACAAAAATAAAAATAAATTAAAAGACTGGATGTGGCGGTGAAATGGCGGCTGTGTAGTGCTGGAATGGGAACAGGAAGTGGGCTGGATGTGTAAGGACAGTGACTAATGAAGGTTGAGGCGAAGAGGGTTACGGGAACATAGGATGTATTGCAGGGAAAGTTCCCACCTGCACTATTCAAAAAAGCTGGTGTTGGTGGGAAGGATCCATATGGCTGAAAGCTATGATTGTTTGAATCTTTTTATTGTGCCTATCATGACTCAGCATCTCTGCTATATGGTGAGTAGCAACTTTCATTCTCTCGTATTGTTACATTCCATCCTGGATTTTCCATTGTTGGATTCTATCAATTGTAACAAATAAAAAAAAACAGGTCATTAATTTCACCTAATTTTCATCATTTATTGGTGCTTCTGGTGCTCTATCTGTCTTCTAACACCTAACAACTGACTCCCTCCTCCATTTGCCTGTGACTAACATGTTGTACTTCTCCTAAGTCAACACAATTCTTACATACTGATTTCTCTAAGCAGGGCATGAATAATTGTTCATATTTAGGTTAAATATTAAACAGATGTCAGTTTTAAAGAAGCATCTCCACTAGTGCATTATAATCACCTGTGTGAACTAGTAAACCCAGTAATGCAAAACAGTACATTGTTGTACACACAAATTTTGTCTGAAATTACATATAAGGAGACTTAAGTGTACATGTCATTAACAATTTGTTTATTGGTTTGCATGCCTTGCTGTCATAGCTGAAACTACCTGCAAGGGGGTGGGGGGAACTGCACATTTTTGCAACACAGTAAAGCAATTTCTTCTTTGGGAACATTTTTAACAGAATACATTGTCACTGCCTCATGTGTCGCTTATCAATATTTTTCTTAGCAATGTTTCTCCTTTCTCCATTAAATACATATTTATATATTATATGGATTAAAGAATATGCAGCCAATATCCAAATTTTCATTAGAGTATCATGAAAAAATTGGAAGTAAATCAGTCAAGAACTTCCTGAGCTAATGGTAGTGGTGTTTACCTTTTATGTACACACAAATATTTATATGATAAATATATTATATATTACATATATATATATATTGTATATATTAAAAATAGATTGCGTATGATCTGTCTGAATGCTTATTAGAGTACTGTGTAAAAATCTGAAGTAAATCAGTCGAGCACTTTTTGTGTTTTTTGATAGCAATGTTAAACAATGGTGTACCTTTGTACATTAGTATAAATATAACGTAGTGTTCCTGTTATTAACAGCTCAAGGAACTTCACCATGGTGGTAGTTGTTGACACTCACAAAGACAAAATTACAGTTTAATGTTGTCCTTTTATTGATCATGATCTTCAAGTTTTAATGATTGTTCCAGTGTTTCAAAAATTGAGACATGACATTAGTATTTTAAAGTCCTTGGTAAACAATGTTGACATAATCTAAAACACCTTTTCAGTGAGATATAAATTATCAAAAGGAGATAAATTTTAGAAAGTATGTCAATTTTGAAGTTAAGTGTTTTGTCAAATTATCAATCCCTAGAATCTAGAAATAGTAAAGTCAGAATTTTCAGATATGATGCAGTGACCTGTAATGAAGCGCTGTCTGAAGAAAGCTGCACAAAAATATTGATAAGATTTCAAAATGGTGAGGAGATTTAAAATTGCTTCGAACCTTCAGAAATGTAAAATAGGGCACCTCATGGAACGGAAAGGCATGAAAATCCTATGACTTCAGTATCAGTGAGTCACAACTGGAACTGGTGACATCATACAAATAACAGAGGGTAACAATTTATCAAGAAACAGAATGAAATGATCACATAGGTGCCGTCATAAATAAAGAAAGTAGCAGGCTTATGAAGTTTCAAGAATCAGTTTTAAATGAGGAATGTATTGCAGCCTCAATGTATGGCTCTCATGGAGGCCACAGAGTCAAGATTAGACTAATTTCAGTGCACCTAGAGGCATTTAAATAGTCATTCAACAGTCATTGCCATCTGTGAAAGGAATGTTAAGAAGCCACAATAAGTGGTGCAATGGGAAATATCCTCCATTATGCATTTCACAGTAGTTTGCAGAGTATAGACATAAATATAGTTGTTTTCATAATTTTGGTATACAGAAACTATTCTTGGAGTTCCTTAACTAAACACAATTACTTCTTGTAGACTTAAAATACTGGAGAATGCTCTGCTGTATTTACTGAAAAATAAAGGAAATGTGCATAATGACTTCACTATCAATAGGTTTCAAATCACACCATATGACTAACTTAATAATCAAGCAGTATCAATTATTACACACATCAAAAAAAAAAAAAAAAAAAAAAATGCACTTGGCAAATGTGGAAGGTGATCCATCCATGTGCTGGGTAAGCCTGACAGCACTTAACTTCGGTGGTCTGATGGGAACTGTTGTTACCACTGTCACCACAGGGTCATTGGCACATAACATCCTATGACTGCCTCTAACATGTCACATAACTGAACCAAGAGTAAACTCATAAAGAACGTGTAAGATTCTGTGACATTACAGCTTTTGCAAATGAGTGTATGTAGACATATGCCTCTATTTTGGTATTATAAAATGTATGGGCAGTAGGGTACAAGTCAGGTGGCAGATCATTTATTTTTATGTAGATTAAATGCAAATGCACAAAATCATACTTGCTCATCATAAGATAATATGCTTTATGTAAATTTTATAACTGTTCCCTATCCACATTCCATTGACTCCTTCCTCCCCTCTGCCCCCCCTCCCCCCTCTTTTGCATGTTCATCACTTGAACCAATTGTTTTGTCCATATAAGAAAGTAGTCCATGCAAGTACTTACTTGTGTACTGTTTTGGTCTGTACACTTTTTATATTTTTAATCTTTAAGTGCAATGTAATATAAAGTTGACTTGTTCATAGTTTCTTTGTGTATTTCATTATGGTTGTGTTTCTGTATAGATATAAAGTAGTAAAAAGTCATATATATATATATATATATATATATATATATATATATATATATATATATATATATATATATATATATATATATATATATTTGGAAAAACTCTCTTTGTACAGCTAGAAACTCCATCTTTCTACACATACATTCGTTTATATTGTGGTTTTATTCGGTGTATGAAATAGTCAGTGAAGGTTTGAAGGAGACATGCACTTATTCCCCCCCATGAACCATGGACCTTGCCGTTGGTGGGGAGGCTTGCGTGCCTCAGCGATACAGATGGCCGTACCGTAGGTGCAACCACAATGGAGGGGTATCTGTTGAGAGGCCAGACAAACGTGTGGTTCCTGAAGAGGGGCAGCAGCCTTTTCAGTAGTTGCAGGGGCAACAGTCTGGATGATTGACTGATCTGGCCTTGCAACATTAACCAAAACGGCCTTGCTGTGCTGGTACTGCGAATGGCTGAAAGCAAGGGGAAACTACAGCCGTAATTTTTCCTGAGGACATGCAGCTTTACTGTATGATTAAATGATGATGGCATCCTCTTGGGTAAAATATTCCGGAGGTAAAATAGTCCCCCATTCGGATCTCCGGGCGCGGACTACTCAGGAGAAAGAAAACTGGTGTTCTACGGATCGGAGCGTGGAATGTCAGATCCCTTAATCGGGCAGGTAGGTTAGAAAATTTAAAAAGGGAAATGGATAGGTTAAAGTTAGATATAGTGGGAATTAGTGAAGTTCGGTGGCAGGAGGAACAAGACTTCTGGTCAGGTGACTACAGGGTTATAAACACAAAATCAAATAGGGGTAATGCAGGAGTATGTTTAATAATGAATAGGAAAATAGGAATGCGGGTAAGCTACTACAAACAGCATAGTGAACGCATTATTGTGGCCAAGATAGATACGAAGCCCACACCTACTACAGTAGTACAAGTTTATATGCCAACTAGCTCTGCAGATGATGAAGAAATTGAAGAAAAGTACGATGAAATAAAAGAAATTGTTCAGATAGTGAAGGGAGACGAAAATTTAATAGTAATGGGTGACTGGAATTCGAGTGTAGGAAAAGGGAGAGAAGGAAACATAGTAGGTGAATATGGATTGGGGCTAAGAAATGAAAGAGGAAGCCGCCTAGTAGAATTTTGCACGGAGCACAACTTAATCATAGCTAACACTTGGTTTAAGAATCATGAAAGAAGGTTGTATACGTGGAAGAACCCTGGAGATACTAAAAGGTATCAAATAGATTATATAATGGTAAGACAGAGATTTAGGAACCAGGTTTTAAGTTGTAAGACATTTCCAGGGGCAGATGTGGACTCGGACCACAATCTATTGGTTATGACCTGTAGATTAAAACTGAAGAAACTGCAAAAATGTGGGAAATTAAGGAGATGGGACCTGGATAAACTGAAAGAACCAGAGGTTGTACAGAGTTTTAGGGAGAGCATAAGGGGAAAATTGACAGGAATAGGGGAAAGAAATACAGTAGAAGAAGAATGGGTAGCTCTGAGGGATGAAGTAGTGAAGGCAGCAGAGGATAAAGTAGGTAAAAAGACGAGGGCTGCTAGAAATCCTTGGGTAACAGAAGAAATATTGAATTTAATTGATGAAAGGAGAAAATATAAAAATGCAGTAAATGAAGCAGGCAAAAAGGAATACAGACGTCTAAAAAATGAGATCGACAGGAAGTGCAAAATGGCTAACAGGGATTGCTAGAGGACAAATGTAAGGATGTAGAAGCTTATCTCACTAGGGGTAAGATAGATACTGCCTACAGGAAAATTAAAGAGACCTTTGGAGAGAAGAGAACCACGTGTATGAATATCAAGAGCTCAGATGGCAACCCAGTTCTAAGCAAAGAAGGGAAGGCAGAAAGGTGGAAGGAGTATATAGAAGGTTTATACAAGGGTGATGTACCTGAGGACAATATTATGGAAATGGAAGAGGATGTAGATGAAGACGAAATGGGAGATAAGATACTGCATGAAGAGTTTGACAGAGCACTGAAAGACCTGAGTCGAAACAAGGCCCCCGGAGTAGACAACATTCCATTAGAACTACTGACGGCCTTGGGAGAGCCAGTCATGACAAAACTCTACCAGCTGGTGAGCAAGATGTATGAGACAGGCGAAATACCCTCAGACTTCAAGAAGAATATAATAATTCCAATCCCAAAGAAAGCAGGTGCTGACAGATGTGAAAATTACCGAACTATCAGTTTAATAAGTCACAGCTGCAAAATACTAACGCGAATTCTTTACAGACGAATGGAAAAACTGGTAGATGCGGACCTCGAGGAGGATCAGTTTGGATTCCGTCGAAATGTCGGAACACGTGAGGCAATACTGACCTTACGACTTATCTTAGAAGAAAGATTAAGAAAAGGCAAACCTACGTTTCTAGCATTTGTAGACTTAGAGAAAGCTTTTGACAATGTTGACTGGAATACTCTTTTTCAAATTCTAAAGGTGGCAGGGGTAAAATACAGGGAGCGAAAAGCTATTTACAATTTGTACAGAAACCAGATGGCAGTCATAAAAGTCGAGGGGCATGAAAGGGAAGCAGTGGTTGGGAAAGGAGTGAGACAGGGTTGTAGCCTCTCCCCGATGTTATTCAATCTGTATATTGAGCAAGCAGTAAAGGAAACAAAAGAAAAATTTGGAGTAGGTATTAAAATTCATGGAGACAAAGTAAAAACTTTGAGGTTCGCCGATGACATTGTAATTCTGTCAGAGACGGCAAAGGACTTGGAAGAGCAGTTGAACGGAATGGACAGTGTCATGAAAGGAGGATATAAGATGAACATCAACAAAAGCAAAACGAGGATAATGGAATGTAGTCAAATTAAATCGGGTGATGCTGAGGGAATTAGATTAGGAAATGAGACACTTAAAGTAGTAAAGGAGTTTTGCTATTTAGGAAGTAAAATAACTGATGATGGTCGAAGTAGAGAGGATATAAAATGTAGACTGGCAATGGCAAGGAAAGCGTTTCTGAAGAAGAGAAATTTGTTAACATCGAATATAGATTTATGTATCAGGAAGTCGTTTCTGAAAGTATTTGTTTGGAGTGTAGCCATGTATGGAAGTGAAACATGGACGATTACTAGTTTGGACAAGAAGAGAATAGAAGCTTTTGAAATGTGGTGCTACAGAAGAATACTGAAGATAAGGTGGATAGATCACGTAACTGATGAGGAGGTATTGAATAGGATTGGGGAGAAGAGAAGTTTGTGGTACAACTTGACTAGAAGAAGGGATCGGTTGGTAGGACATGTTTTGAGGCATCAAGGGATCACAAACTTAGCGTTGGAGGGCAGCGTGGAGGGTAAAAATCGTAGAGGGAGACCGAGAGATGAGTACACTAAGCAGATTCAAAAGGATGTAGGTTGCAGTAGGTACTGGGAGATGAAGCAGCTTGCACAGGATAGAGTAGCATGGAGAGCTGCATCAAACCAGTCTCAGGACTGAAGACAGCAACAACAACATGCACTTATTGTCTAAGCTTGTCTAAATATTTTGTATCAGTAGGATGGTACATAAAAGTCCTTGTCCTTCAGTACAAATTATGTGTTTCCAAAAGTGCATGTCATTCAGCAAGTAGGAAAAAGATTAAGTAGTGCATACTCTTGCACAAACACCAATAAATCAATATCTATTGTTACCACAATATCTGATCACATGGATCTAATAAACCCAAAGTTTGCAGCTGATAGTATATTAAATATTTTGATAGTATTATTGTTATTTTTTACCACTTGTTGCCATAATTCTATATTTTTCAACAGAAACCATTGCCAAATTTAACACTATTTGAGGAGTTGAAACAATCTAGGAATCAAAAAGTGCTTTCTGATATGAAGAATGCCTTAAGCAGATTGACTCAAACAGCACCTGCCAGCAGAAGACATATAGTTCAGACGGAGCTTGATGGCTTCAGTCAGTTATTTGAACATTTCCTCTTTGAAGAAGCACAACACATAATCTGGGATCATATAAGTGTTCTACCTAAAGATGCTGTGAGTAATTATTGCTATTATAAATATTATTCCCAAAATTAGCAACATAAACTATTTATATTTCATTCTTTTAAATCTCCACATGTAGCTGAATATTGTTAAATAGAATATGAAATATCATTCATTAATAGCGCCGTTCTGGTTTGTTAAACAGTCACTACTGCATAGTATAATTATCATTGGGAAGTAATACTTACAAATGCTGATAAAGTTAGATATCTTCTTGCAATCTCGTAACATAACTGTAGATGACCATTGGCATTTGCAACTTTTGGAACAGGTCGTCATATATGTGGTTGAAACACTCCTTGTCACATTTCTTGTTGTTGTTTATTTTCTTTCATAATATTTACAAACTTGGATCATAACAAAACCCAAACTGAAATGAACTTTTGGCACGCATCTCTTCTATTTATAGGTTAGTGTTAGGTTCAAGATTTTTCTTGAACACTGTAATTCCTTACTTAGAACAATTTCACAATCAGAACCTGAATTTTAACAAAATGGGCCTAGTACATTTTCATAAACAGAAAAATATGGACCATTAAACTATAATAGAGCATTTTGAAATGAATTATATTTTGATATTAGAAAATTATAGTTGATTCGTTCCATGTCAGATCAACACAGATACCAACCTGGCTCTCTTTGATTTTCATAAAATTTGGTGTAGTCATTGTACATGATAATAGAATGAAAAATATGAAATTAAAGAATTTCAGTGCAAGTAAGTAAGTCATAAGTTATCTACAGCCACACAAAGTTCTAAACATGTGCAGAAAATTTGACAAACACTGCTGACAAAAACAACTGTAACTTCTGTTGTAATAAAGACAGAACTGTGAGCCAGGTAATTTTGGAAATGTCTTGAAATTGTTGTAGTTTAGATAACTGTCTTTTATGTAGTTTTTGGTGCTGATTTCAGAAATGATTTTTTTTCTAATGTGTAAGGTTTGTCTAAAAAAAGAGGTAAAACTTTTAGGACAAATCCTAAAAATGCCATTGTTTATATCAGTATCATTTGTGTACAATGTTATTAAACAAATTGCACATAGAGTAAGAAAAGTTGATGAGGATTTATTGCAACACTATTACAAAGCTTTGTAGTAATGTTTCCTTTGTCCTTTCAACTTCTTTTTGTACTTTTCCTGCTGTGGAGTTGAGAATTTTCATTTTTTGTCATCCAACAGTGGTCAGCCATCATGTTCACATCCCAGTATCCATGGAATCTTTGTTCCATTTATTTTATGTCTTGATGGAATGGTTCTCTTTGTTCTTCACTGACAGCTCCAAGATTTTCCAGAAAATAGTCCAGATGAGAATGAAGGAAATGAATGTGAATACTCATGTTTTAGGCCAATAGTTTGTAGTTAGTTAACAAACAAGCAACAATATGTTCTGGCATAACCATAAGCACCGGCATGAAGATGAAGAATGCAAGAGTAGAGAAAGCTGTGAGACGACATCAGCCAATAGCCCACTGACAAGGACCACACCATGACAGGAGTGGCCTCTAGCTGAAGAGAATATAAGCGCCACTCTTGCCAGCCTCAACTTGATAGTAGAAGATGGCACCAGCAGAGACACTAGCAGAGAGGCCTAGAAGAGCAGTGATATTAACAATAGCAGTGACTTATAGGCAGGACCCCACATTGGCGACAAGTTCTATGCCGAACCCAGTGCCTGACAGCCAAGGAATTTTGTGTTTTCTGGCACCTTTATTTTCTCTTACTTTGCAGAGCCATTTATTTGCTTTAACAGTTTCTTGTTGTTCTTGCTAATCAGTGTTTTCAGGTGGGTGTTGCAGAAATTTTCTTTGCTTTTGTCCTTATGTTGATTGCTTGCCTTGTCTCTTTGTTGCATTTGTCTGTTCCAAAATGCTGACCCCCACCCATCCCATTGTCTGCTGAGGTGCCACTGCAACAAGCATTCAGTGCCATACAGCTAATGCAGATGTTCCACTTCCAGATGCAGGAAATCTCCACCCTGCTCTGCACAGTGCTGCAACTACTGGCCAACACTGCATGCCTGACAGAATAAAGCACCACCTACTACAGCTGCTATGCTGCCTTTTTGACAGTTTCATCAACAAGAAGAGAAATGGATAGAGTGGTTGTCCAATTTGAAGCTCATGTAATCACTCACAACATACCAGGAACTGAGAAACTTCCATATCTCGTATCAACAGTAGGGAGTGCAGTGTTCCAGTTAATTCAGAAGTTGTTTCCTAATGCCTGTTTCCTAATGTCACCCCAAGTGAACTTGCTTACAAACAAGTGATACAGCCACTAACTAACTATTATGACCAACAAGTGAATGTGGTAGCAGCTACGCATCAATTCTTTAATTGCAAAAAATGGTGAAAACAAACTTATCGCACATAGGTTACAGATTTGCAGGGTATGACAATGAAATGTAAATTAAATTGTGCTTGCGGTGCTTAATATTCAGTTATTATGTTGCATGATGTGATCATATACAGTGTACCTTATGTCAAACTTAGAGAACTGATTTTGAAACAGTCTGATCCATCATTTCAGCAGGTAGTGCAAATCCTCACTCAGTACGATTTCGGTGCCCTGTTGGCTGATAAATTTGAGCAGCCAACTATTTGTCAAGTTGAGTCCCTTGGTTGTGATCAGCCCATTTCACGGCAGTTTGTACTAACCAAACAGAGTAAACAACACCTCTCCACACCACTTAAGCAGTTCACTAAACAGGTAGCTATGCAGGCAAACAGAATTAAGTCTTGCTCTTAGTGTTATTCACGACACAAATGCCAAGACTGCCCCTCCTGAGAAGCTCAGTGTAGGAAAAGACATGTACAATCCATATGTTTGCAACAGAACAAAAATTTCGTCACAAGGCCCATGTCATTAACACAGTATATTCAACGTCTGCAACAAGCATTCACATAACAGGCACACGAGCAGTTTCTTCAGTGATATGCCAGTCAAACAAACATTTTGTTCATTTACTTCTTAGTGGGAAATGTATGAAATTTCAGTTGGACACAGGTGCCTCTGTCACATTGCTAAATCGTCACGCGTATTATATGTTAGGCTCCCCATACCTGTCTGAAACACGCAACTGATGGCTTATAATGGACAAGACGTTCCTACTCTCAGAAAATATACATTGCCTGCCATGTATCGCTGGCATATGCAAACAGTGACTTGGTGCTACAATCACACGAGTGTGAGAACATGTTAGATTCTGATTCTTTTGATTTGTTTGGCTTTCGCATTCAGGACAATGTGTTGTCAATGTCTGCATTCAATGCAAAAGACAGTGTAGGTAGCTTGCTAAAAGAACTCCCAGAACTCTTTTCTGAAGCTTTAGGAAAGGCTAACAAATTGTTGCATATATTACTCTAAAAGACAATGCTTAGCTGAAAATTTTTCGGGGCCAGAACGGTTCCTAGTGCATGATGGGACAAAGTTGTGGCTGAACTTGAAGAATTGCAAGATAGCAGAGCTATTGTGCCCATACGAGCTAGCCAATTGGCAAGTCCACTGGTTTTACTTCCCAAACCTTTAGATCACTTTTGCCTCTGTGTTGACTTTAAGTCTACAGTCAGCCCACAAACTGTAATTATTATTATTATTCTCATGTCAGAAACACACAGGTACATGTAAAAACATTTTACACAGTTATGATTAAATTGATACTTATCCATTGCCATGTCCAGAAGATCTCATGGACAGAGTAGCTGCTGGACGCTCTTTTTCAAAAATTGATTTGCACGACGAATATCTTCAAAGACTGCTCGATGAAGAATCTCAAAAATTGTGTGTAGTAAATAATCATTCAGGCTTGTTTAAATATCTGTATTTGCCTTTTGGCAGTGCTTCCGCATCCACCATATTTAGAACAGCTGACTGCACAAGTGCCATACTGTTCAAACTATCTGGATGATATTGTTGTAGCAGATCATACACCTCAAGAACATATTGCAAATTTATGTGCTTTATTTCGTGTGCTGTCTGATGCAGTACTAAAGTGTAGACTGGACAAGTGTGATTTTTTAAAACCTGAGTTGCAGTATCTTGGTCATGTCATAAACAGTCAAGGTGTACATTCTCTTCAGTCACATTTATTAACCATATGCGATTTGCCAGTTCCTCACAATGTCACAAAACTGCAGTCCGTCTTAGGCAAAATGAACTGTTATATTGGATTCTTATTGAATGCTGTGTAAATCACAGCTCTATAGCATCACTTGCATCACAAGAATGTCCACTTTGTTTGGACAGATGAGTGCCAAGTAGCTTTTCAAAAACTTAAAGAAGTATTGCTCAGTGATCGATGCTTAGATCACTTTGATTCTGACAAACTAGTTGTATTGTAAGTTGATGCTTCCTTTTATGGAATTGGTGCAGTGCTTTCGCACAGAATTGGTGATAAAGACAGATTTATTGCTTTCACATCAAAAGTGTTGTCCAAAGCTCAGGGTAACTATGCACAAACTGAGAAAGAGGCTTTGGCTACTGTGTATGGTGTCACCAAATTTCACCACTATTTGTACGGCAGCAAATTTTGCTTAGTAATGAATCACAAGCCCTGGCAGTCCTTGTTCATCTGATGAAACTGGTTCTTGTAAGAATTGCACAAAAATTGCAAAGATGGGCTTTGTTGTTGTCTCAATACCAATTTGAGATTGTGTATCGTCCAATGGCTTAAAATGGTAATGTGGACACACTTTCACATCTTCCGATTGGCCCAGATACAGAGTTCGATGTTTCTGCTGCATCTTGTTGTCACATTGATGCTCAGGATTCTGGATTGTTAAATCATTTCTTCTGAAATACAGGAAAATTTCACAGGCCACAAAAGCTGATTCAGATCTGAAAATTTGCAAAAATACATTCGCACATCCTTGCATAGCATAAAGAATTCTGTAGTGCACTGATACTTTGCCTGTTGGCATAGCCTCGCTGTACAGAAAGGTGTGATTCTTGTACAAAATTACAGTGGACAGTCACGTGTGTTGATCTCTAAAGCTTTGCAAAAAGAAGTGTTGCAGTTATTTCATCAAGGACACTGGACGATTGTTCGTACAAAACAATTAGCACATCAGCACTGTACTTGGCAGTGTATGGACACCCAAATAGAACGTGACATCACAGTGTCATGCGTGTGCAGAAAATCAGTCTGCTCCACCACAATAATTCTCTGCTTGACCTAATAACCACGATAATATGTGCACATAGACTTTGCGGGACCTTTTCGGAACATTCGCTGGTTGATTGTGGTTGACTCAGATAGCAAGTTTCCTTTTTCTATGCCAATGAACTCAACAGTGCCTTGTAGTACAATTCAGGTATTGTCCTCTATTTTTTGCCTCAAAGGGCTACCTGAAGTAATAGTGTCAGACAACAGACCTCAGTTCACGTCAAATGAATTTGAAATGTTCTGTGAATGCAATGGCATAAAGCATCTAACTAGTGCACCATTCCATCCACATTCAAATGGCAAAGGGGAACGTTTTGTCAGAACTTTCAAGCAGCAGATGGCCAAACTCTGCTCTGCACACAATAGGGATCAAGCATTGCAATGGTCTTTTACAGGGTTTTTAGTGGCAGCAGACAGTGGGTATGAGGCGAGATCGTCTGTCGACTTGGCACTTGTGTGCATCTTATTTCAGGTCCAGATGGCTTGCAGCATCAACATCAAAATCAACTTCACCTCTGCCATGTGCACGATGATCTTTCAGTGTCTCTTCCCCAAGATTCACGCATCCATAGGAGAGTGCGGCCACAGCAGCCACAAGAGGGTGTCATCATGACACCGTGGAATAACCCCATGGAGATGGAGCCTTTGCCTCCTCTGCCTCCTCTTGTCCTACCGATGGAGCTGGATTCACCCACACCACAGCAGCCACTGCCTTCTTCATCTGGTTCATAGCATCAGGAGGTGGATGCATACCCTTCTGGTCATTTGCCTGGGGCCGTTTCCGCCAGAGCGAAGGCCGGATGGCAGTTTACGGCTGGAAGCTTGATGTCCCCTGCAGCCAAAGTTTCTGGCCCAGCAGTGTGCCCACACTCCTGCCTCCACTGCCATGATTGCACTCCCTACATGACGATGGTCCATCGCTTTGGGGGGAGGAATGTTCCAGTGTAGCCACAAGCACCAGCACTAAGATGAAGAATATGAGAGCAGAGAAGGCTGTGAGATGATGTCAGCCAATAACAAGCTGACAAGGACTGCACAACAACAGGAGCAGCCTCTAGCCAAATAGAATATAAACACTGCTTCTGCCAGCCTCAGCCCGAGAGTAGAAGATGGACACTAGCAGAGGCAGTAGCAGAGAGGCCTAGAAGAGCAATGATATTAACAATTGCAGTGACTTATGAGTGAGTGTGAATAACTTGCATGGACATTGTAATTAGTGAAGGATTTTGATTATTTGCATGTTGCCCATTGCTTGTGACACCATTGTAAACCAAAGTTAAGTATTGTCAATTTACTGTATTGTAATAAAAACCTTGAATGTGATTTGCTTGAATTGTTGTATAGCTATCTGAGAAGGCAGCATCCATTAGGCACTCTATAAGAGATGAGTGGGCAGGACCTCACACAGTATTCTTATAGTTCGAATCTTTTTTATTTCCTATAAAGCAGATTACTACTTGTTTAAAAGACTTCCACACTTTCCTTTCCCAGTTTTCCATTTTCAGCTTGAAGTTTCCATCTTTAGTAAGTTTTCTTATTATCATGTCCAACAAATACCCCTTCTTTAATATTGTCTCAGAGAGGTCAGGCAGACAATTGCTCACAAAGATAGCTAAAACACTCTACTTCTTTAGGCAATGCTTTGATGAACTGATTCATCAGTCCCAACTTGATGTGAAGTGCCAGAAGCAAAACCTTTTTAGGATCCACTAAACTCTCCTTCTCAGCATCCTTAACTCCAGGAACCAAAATTTTTCTTACTGGCGATTCTGTTTTAACATAATGTTGTTTATGTTCATGACTATACCATTCACAGAGGAAGCAGGGGAACTTTGTGTAGCAACTGTGTTCACCTAGTAGCATAGAGATCATTTTCACATCCCCACAAATGGTCCACTTATGCTCAGAGTACTTAAGCTTGTTAAGGACCAATTCAAGGTTCTCATAACATTCTTTAAAATGAGCTGAATGTCCTATTAGTACATATGCATATTGCTTGCCATTGTGCAGGAGAACAGCTTTTAGGCTTCTTTTGGACAAATCAATGAAAAGTCTCCATTAATCAGGTTTGTCTTTGATACTGAATGTCTGCATCAATGCAGGAACACGGTACAAAAAACGAGGTCACCCACTCAAGAGAAAAAAGGCACAAACTCTTTTTCTCTACTCCTGTACCAAGAAAAGGATGTTCCAGGAGACAATCCTTTTTCTTTCAACCTCAGCCCTAAAACCTTGGCCTCGGCTGTATCCTATTGAAAATCTAAGTCTCTTACCAAATCGCTTAGTTCTGACTGTGTGAAGAGTTTTGGATCATTGTGTGTGGGGGAGGCTCATAACTACCATCATTGTCATCATTATCGTTGCCTTGTGACACTTGATCAACATCATTTAAAATTTTTTCAAATGTAGCTGTGAGGAACAGGGTGCTTAGCTGAAGGAATGCTCAGATACAAAATCTCCTTTTAATTTTTCAGACGAAAATCCTGCATACAGGAAGAGCAAAAATAACAGCATTAACTGCAATTTTTCGGTTCTCTCCAAATCATAGGTATTGCAAAATGAAGTGATTTCTTTTTATCTTGTGTCTCAGTTCTTCTATGCACACAGAACATATTTTATGAGGGGCCTATGATTTGTCTTGATCATCCAGTTTTATACCAAAGTAGGCAAATATACATTTTTAACAAAATCAGTTATGTTTGTATGTTGCTTTTTAACAGTGTAAGTCCCACAGATATAGCAGAAACAGTCAGGAGAGTTCACACAACCTCTAGAAGCCATTGTAAACACAAAACTAAATTTCACTTCAACAAAGAAACAATGGAAGTGTGCTCAGCAGAGTGGTCACATCCATACTGACAGTAGCTTGACCTTGCAGTGGAGAGCTGACTTTGGGTGGAGTGGGAGGGAGGAAGATTGGAAGGGATACTGATGCAGACAGCATACTTGGTACCAAATCTGGTAGGAACCAGATTCTACCACATTTTGGAAAAATGGGACTCCTGCCAGATTTTCACATCGTTCTCGCATGATATTTTGATGGTATAAGTCACTGTCTTCTTCAGATGCTACCCAAGAATGACCCTTGGGAGGACTGAGTCCAGTATTTATGCCTGTAAGGTGCTGAGTACTCTCTAGTTGGTCCACGCCGCATCCTGCATCCGCAGTCCGTGCCTGCCAGATGTGGCTCCCATGGTCCTCTCTGATTGCTGTTGTTCCCACTGCCATCTGTGCCCAGCTTGGCAGCTCTCTGGGGTCACGGTCATCATATGTAGTGTCTTTTGCTCTGTATCCTGGCTGTTTCCTTAGTCTCCACTTCAATTTCTTGCTGGGCGCTCCGTAATGGTCCGCACCATGTCGAGTGTTTCGTCCGCTGTCCGCGCCTGTGAGATGTGGCTCCAATGGTTCCCTCTCATTGTTGGTGTTCCGGCACACGTGTGTGCCCAATTTGGCCATCCTCTAGAGTCGTGGTCATCATTTCAGGAGTGCCAGGACACATCTGTAGTGTCTGGTACTCTCCCTTGTGGCTGTTTTCTTGGTCCCCACTCCAGTTTCTTGTGAAGAATTTCATCAGATTCTGCCAGTTTTACTGAACAGCTTTTAACAAAATAAAGGATATCTCATGATGGAAACCTAAATTTAGACTGACCACATTTGCACGTTACCTTATTAGGCTGAAAATGTTATATTTTATAGTTATTATTTAGATTTTACTGAACAGTTACAGTTCGTACGTATCTTAAAAACACCTTAAAAGTAAAACTTATGCGTGTGATTTGTGGGTAAACAAAGGGTGATGGAATTTTTTCACTATTTTTTCTGTATTCAGCACAACAAATGCTATAAGAAGTACTACAAAAATTTGAAACAATTTTTTCATTGCAAACCTATGTTTTATCTGATAGTTGTAGATGGACTGCAGACTGGCATGGGCAGCAAGTCTATTGATGATGCTGGCAATACCATCAAATGGTCCTTTGCAATGTGATGTGACAAAGAAATGCCACTCTGCAGAGACACTGAAATCATCATGATGAAAAGTTATGTCAGCAGAATTCTTGATTCTTCTACCAGTCTGCAGCACATCTGAGAAATAGTGCACATACTTGTGTGTTCTGTGGAAATGGGATCTCATGAAGCTAACCAAGTGATGCTGAAAAAGATGAACACTCACAGTATCATGTTTAAGGCATTCTGGTATTATAACAAAGGAAATGTGATCAATTAGATGGTTTTCTGAATGTCTATAATGAACAACAAATGGATGAATGGTGGCCTGATCATTGTTCCAATGAAACCCTTTCACTTCATCCTGCAGGACAAATGGATCGTTTTCTGAAAAATCATATACTACAATGTATTCATTGTCACCGAGTGTCTCCTTCAGGTGTTGTAGAAATTCAGACTGTTGCGTGGCCATGAAGGAACACAACATAAGCTTTTTTTTTTTTTTTTTTAAATTTGTCTTCAGTGTTTTCTGAGAAGTCTTTCGCATATGATACACATATCTGGAGAGTTTGTCTGCCTGTAGATGTCCACAATTTATATGTTATTTCATCAGTTCCCTTTGCATCAAAAGCTCTTGCAGCTGTGTCATGATAGAATGTGGACATGACATTTTGGACCAGCAAAATTACAAATGCTCTGAGCAAGACAGTGTTTGTAGGTGCAAAGTTGACAGTTTGCATAATGTGTCAACTCTTTTAATTTGGAACCTTACAACATAAGCTTCATGACTTGGTGAATACTGCAAACACACACAGTATGGGTATTGGCTGCACCAGCCAAAATACAGTTCTTGGGTTGCAGCTGGCAGAATGTTGATAACTGTATTTTCAGTGTTATTTTGAACACTAGTCATCTTTAATAATGAATCCTGAAACCATTTTCCTTGACAGAAACAAAATCCTTATTCACAGGCAAACAGCAGCTTATATCATCTCTATTGTAGAATTCTATGACACTGTTCACCATTTGTTCACCTAAGTCATGTTAGGTCTTGGATTGGGAGTTGTAAAGAGACCACATTCTTTGACTAATTATTTTGGTTTTCTCTGTAAGTGGTTTGTGGCTCCAAATTCATTTTCAATCCTTTGAATGCTACAGTGTTTTGGAAGACGTGTCACAGTTGGGATCTTCTCACTGCTTGTGGTGCTGGTACTAAGTTTCTCTTTCAGCATATGTTTTATAATCTGCATTTTGTTCCACACTAGGTATGTGTGTGGGGACAGAGAACCACTGGCTCTACCCCCAGTAATATCGCTACCCTAACTCAGCAAGAACAACTGTATCTTTGCCAGATCAGTTTTCTGTAGTACGTGCTCTATGCTAAACACATTGTGTATACACTGTGAGAATAAAAGTGTTCATAGTAAGTTATGGACTGCGAGTGATTATTTATCATTGTGATTACCATGCCTGCTCCCCACTACCTACACTGGTGACCCCATTACATTCTTTTCATCTGCACTGTGAAATACCAAGTTACACTTGCGCTGGCACACTGCCGATCACCATGGGATACAAATTTCACACTGTGAAGAATGCACTCCACAATGATACTTCATCTTCTGGCATCACTACAGACGATTTATTTGTGTATCTGTTTAGTGTTCTTGCTAATTTCCAGACAATATAATCAGCACAAATGTGGCTCTTGAACAGTTGAGTGTTCCCATTGATTCAACAACTGGTGAACCAGGATATCGTTACCTCTCACCAAACGACAAACACATTAAATCGCAAATCAAGTACAATGTTATCGGAGGAGGTGGTGATTCAAGCCTGCCACTTCCTTAATTAACTGTGCTACATCAATAGTGATCATACACAGTTAGTAATGGCTGCAATATACCAATCAGTGACAGTGTTAATGAATTAAACCTCACTCATTTTCATTCTAATGACTTAGCACGTATCAATATTCCACGTGCAATGTACCAAATTATGGACACCCTCCAGAGTACCACAGTTGTTGACAAACAATCTCCGCCATATATTACCATCTTCCACTACAGAGAACCGATATTTATGGGTTACTGCAGACAAATCCGTTCTACGAGTGACCTTCCTATGCCAGACTATATTTTTCCATGTCCTACGCCTGAACTTTACATTCTGCACAATACCATATGTCACCTGGGTAATGCCACACTTGTTACGGCCATGTTGTGACCCGCATCACATCATCATGACGACGTCACACTGACAACAGCCGCACCATGTTCTGGGGCAGGCCTGCCATGTGATGTCACTCAACAAACCACAGCATATCAATGATGCAAGCCTGACTGTAACAATGACCCATGCAGTGTGGGAACACAGGGAGTGCCTACAAAAGTGGCCACACTGGGTGACCTACACAGATGCGCCATCAGCCACAATTGCCACCAACCAGGACCTGTCCACTGTGCTGTGTTCCTTGGTTTCCCACTACGACTCCATCCTCCACGAGATTGACGCACCAGCCACGACACCCGCACCGTGTCCCATGATAATTGGTCATGACACTCGATTTACTGACACTTTCTGTGACCACCATGCTGTGACACCAGATGCTACCTCTACCAGCACCACCAGATGGTGTTCATGAACCCACACCATGTACTTCACATGGTTACAACAACCTCATACAGGTCCCGGCCCCTTGCCACCAGGCAGATTACTGCCAGCCATCCATCAAGTTACATCTGCCACTGCTACAAGTTGATTCTCTGCAAGCATGTTTCACATTCTGTAAGTGCATGATGTAGTTGGCCAGGGTCACAGATGACCACGACAAGTTTTTGGTGCTTTTGAACCACCTCCACACAAACACCGATCTCATCAGCAACCTCCTTTCCAACCACTGACAGGTACAAGACAGCAAAGACATTCATACTACAGCAACTGTGCTCATCTGAACAACAACTCCTATCCATCGCTCAGACATCGCTGGGCCATGATATGCCGTCAGCGCTCTAGTGCAGGTTACACCTCCGAATCGACACAAACCTCTTACCAGATTGTGCTCTCTGGCCACTATGGCTTCTCAAGCTGCCTGAAAATGTATGGACAGCTTGATACCCATATGGATGCTTGCTGTCATGCAACATCACACCTAGATAAACACTCACATCGGCTCACGTCAACACCTGTCATGTCTACAGCCAGCACGGGCCAACCTGCACACTGGGTGTGCACATGGAGACTGCCATGCAGCACTCACTGTGGCCAACCGATAGTCGCTGATCTTCTCTGACCTCGGCTGAGCTCTTAGATGCCATGCCAACAGCAGCCTCGCAAGACTCAACTGCGACAAAGCAGCAACAATCAGATACTATGACAACCCAGGTGCTGTGTTGGTTGTGGAATGTAAACAACCACCCGCCACATTTTTGCCTGACTGTTGACCCATGCCTAACCATCACAACAACTCAACTGGTGGGGATGCTGCACCTACTCAGCTGCACCACTCCTGCTGGTTCCACCTATGCTTCTGTGCCAATACATACCGCTGTCGTCCACCCTGCAGCTACTCAAACTAGTACAGCAGCCTGACACAGGTGCATATCAGGTCGCTCCTGTGCTTCGAGCTGCCTTGCTATGAAGCAGGACAACACTCATCATATCCAATGTCTACATTCTAATGGGACATGGCTCTTCATCTAGTACAACTGTATTAGAGAGTACTTCCTAGTCCACAGGGGCACCGACTATAGCATGCTGTCACCTCAGCTGGCACCTGGAAAACATACACTATCCGCTATATAACTATGTGCTGTGAACAATTCAGTGATTTCCATGATAGGCACAGCCTCTATCACAGTTCAACTGGACAACCACATCCCTCACCCTTGGACATATTTCATGGCCGACACTGCAGAGCCAGTGTTGGGCGTAGATTTTTTGAGGCATTATAACCTTCTGCTGGACCTGGGTAGGGCCTTACTACTACATTTTGGTGGCCACACACCTATCAGTGGAGTAAACAGTGACCACCTATTGATGGATGAGACTCCGTTGCCTCCTCCTACTACCTCCGAAACAGTACTGGACATCATGCTGAAGTGCTAGGCATTGTTTGAGGAGCTTAAAACCATGACTACTGCATACATTGATCTCTGCCACACCAAAGCCAGTTCATGAGCAGCTAATGAACGCCACTGCTCCGAGCTCATGCCAAAACTGCACATCATGCAGCAACAGCTGTTATCGCACCAGCAACAATGAGAGCCATCCGCTGGAGATGCCGCTAGGCCTTCAGAACCACAGGTCAGTCCAGTGCCTCTTACATCTGGTGACAACATTTCTGCGAGCTGGCTGCACAAAAATAGTGATATTGCTCTCATGAGTGGGTCGAGTCTAAACAGTGATATCACCTCAGTGAGCGGATCATGTGCCTCATGTGCTATTCCACATCAGCCCTATAAAAAGATTAACATTGTATGTAATGGTACTGTACACAGAATCAATACTACCCTGGAGGTCAGTGTATGCAGTAGTCATGATTTTAAGCTCCTCAGTCAATGCCTAGCACTTTAGCGTAACGTCCAGTACTGTTTCAGAGGTAGGAGGAGGAGGCAGCAGAGTCTTGTCTATCAATAGGTGGTCACTGTTTACCGGCCCCAGTGCCTCACCCATCACAACTAAAAGCAGCCAAGGCTGCGATCGAGGAACAGTTACGATAGGGCACTATCAAACCATAAGACAGTGTGTGGGCCTGACCGATTAGTATGAGAATGAAAAAAGATAAAATGTGGCACTTGTGTGGGGACTACAGACATTTGAATGTGGGCACCATCATTGGTAGTTACCCTGTGACCAACATTCAGAAGTTCTCTACATCTACATCTACATCCATACTCCGCAAGCCACCTGACGGTGTGTGGCGAAGGGTACCCTGAGTAACTCTATCGGTTCTCCCTTCTATTCCAATCTTGTATTGTTCATGGAAAAAAGGATTGTCGGTATGCTTCTGTGTGGGCTCTATCTCTCTGATTTTATCCTCTTGGTCTCTTCGCGAGATATACGTAGGAGGGAGCAATATATTGCTTGACTCTTCGGTGAAGGTATGTTCTCGAATCTTTAACAAAAGCCCATACCGAGCTACTGAGCGTCTCTCCTGCAGAGTCTTCCACTGGAGTTTATCTATCATCTCCATAACGTTTTTACAATTACTAAATGATCCTGTAATGAAGCGCGCTGCTCTCCGTTGGATCATCTCTATCTCTTCTATCAACCCTATCTGGTACGGATCCCACACTGCTGAGCAGTATTCAAGTAGTGGGCAAACAAGTGTACTGTAACCTACTTCCTTTGTTTTTGGATTGCATTTCCTTAGGATTCTTCCAATGAATCTCAGTCTGGTATCTGCTTTACCCACGATCAACTTTATATGATCATTCCATTTTAAATCACACCTAATGCGTACTCCCAGATAATTTATGGAATTAACTGCTTCCAGTTGCTGACCTGCTATTTTGTAGCTAAATGATAAGGGATCTATCTTTCTATGTATTCGCAGCACATTACACTTGTCTACATTGAGATTCAATTGCCATTCCTTGCACCATGAGTGAATTCGCTGCAGATCCTCCTGCATTTCAGTACAATTTTCCATTGTTACAACCTCTCAATACACCACAGCATCATCTGCAAAAAGCCTCACTGAACTTCCGATGTCATCCACAAGGTCATTTATGTATATTGTGAATATGACACTCCCCTGCGGCACACCTGAAATCACTCTTACTTCGGAAGACTTCTCTCCATTGAGAATGACATGCTGCATTCTGTTATCTAGGAACTCTTCATTCCAATCACACAATTGGTCTGATAGTCCATATGCTCTTACTTTGTTCATTAAACGACTGTGGGGAACTGTATCTAACGCCTTGCGGAAGTCAAGAAACACGGCATCTATCTGTGAACACGTGTCTATGGCCCTCTGAGTCTCGTGGACGAATAGCGCGAGCTGGGTTTCACACGACCGTCTTTTTCGAAACCCATGCTGATTCCTACAGAGTAGATCTCTAGTCTCCAGAAAAGTCATTATACTCGAACATAATACGTGTTCCAAAATTCTACAACTGATCGATGTTACGAGATATAGTTCTGCACATCTGTTCGACGTCCCTTCTTGAAAACGGGGATGACCTGTGCCCTTTTCCAATCCTTTGGAATGCTACGCTCTTCTAGAGACCTACGGTACACCACTGCAAGAAGGGGGGCAAGTTCCTTCGCATACTCTTTGTAAAATCGAACTGATATCCCATCAGGTCCAGTGGCCTTTCCTCTTTTGAGCGATTTTAATTGTTTCTCTATCCCTCTGTTGTCTATTTTGATATCTACCATTTTGTCATCTGTACGACAATCTAGAGAAGGAACTACAGTGCAGTCTTCCTCTGTGGAACAACTTTGGAAAAAGACATTTAGTATTTCGGCCTTTAGTCTGTCATCCTCTGTTTCAGTACCACTTTGGTCACAGAGTGTATGGACATTTTGTTTTGATCCACCTACTGCTTTGACATAAGACCAAAATTTCTTAGGATTTTCTGCCAAGTCAGTTCATAGAACTTTACTTTCGAATTCATTGAACACCTCTCACATAGCCCTCCTCACACTACATTTCGCTTCACATAATTTTTGTTTATCTGCAAGGCTTTGGCTATGTTTATGTTTGCTGTGAAGTTCCCTTTGATTCCGCAGCAGTTTTCTAACTCGGTTGTTGTACCACGGTGGCTCTTTTCATCTCTTACGATCTTGCTTGGCACATACTCATCTAACGCATATTGTACGATGGTTTCGAACTTTGTTCACTGATCCTCAGCACTATCTGTACTTGAGACAAAACTTTTGTGTTGAGCCGTCAGGTACTCTGTAATCTCCCAGGAACTGGCTGGTGCAACCATCTTTAGCATGATCGACTGCAAAAGAGTTTATTCGCCGATCCCAATGGCCACGAAGGACATTCCAAAGACAGCAATTACACTGTTTGGTCTATTTGACTAACTCTTTATGCTGTTTAGACTGAAGAAAGCCACCCACACTTGGCAACAGTTCTTTGATAGCTTGTTTTTTGCCATGCCCATTTGCTATTGTTACTTGGATAATGTAATTATCTTCTCACAAAGAGCTCAAGATCATGAGAAACACCTTCAAGTGGGCAGGTAAAACACAGTAAGGTAGATGTAGAAATGGTCAGTATTCTAGTTGTAAATTGTCATATCTGTGTTGGAAAAGCATCAGAGCTCCAAGCCTTAATAGAAAGCAGTAAAGTTCAAATAATTATAGAGTTCAAATAATTATAGGTATGGAAATCTGGCTAAAGCCGGAAATAAATTGAGCCAAAATTTTTTCAGACTACCTAACAGTGTTCGGAAAGGATAGATTAAATGCAGTTGGTGGTGGAGTGTTTACTGCTTCTACATCTACATCTACATGACTACTCTGCAATTCACATTTAAGTGCTTGGCAGAGGGTTCATCGAACCACAATCATACTATCTCTCTACTATTCCACTCCCGAACAGCGAGCGGGAAAAACGAACACCTAAACCTTTCTGTTCGAGCTCTGATTTCTCATATTTTGTTTTGATGATTATTCCTACCTATGTAGGTTGGGCCCAACAAAATATTTTCGCATTCGGAAGAGAAAGTTGGTGACTGAAATTTCGTAAAAAGGTCTCGCCGCGACAAAAAACGTCTATGCTGTAATGACTTCCATTCCAACTCGTGTATCATATCTGCCACACTCTCTCCCCTATAACGTGATAATACAAAACGAGCTGCCCTTTTTTGCACCCTTTCGATGTCCTCCGTAAATCCCACCTGGTAAGGATCCCACACCGCGCAGCAATATTCTAACAGAGGACGAACGAGTGTAGTGTAAGCTGTCTCTTTAGTGGACTTGTTGCATCTTCTAAGTGTCCTGCCAATGAAACGCAACTTTTGGCTCGCCTTCCCGAAATATTATCTATGTGGTCCTTCCAACTGAAGTTGTTCGTAATTTTAACACCCAGGTACTTATTTGAATTGACAGCCTCGAGAATTGTACTATTTATCGAGTAATCGAATTCCAACGGATTTCTTTTGGAACTCATGTGGATCACCTCACACTTTTCATTATTTAGCGTCAACTGCCACCTGACACACCATACAGCAATCTTTTCTAAATCGCTTTGCAACTGATACTGGTCTTCGGATGACCTTACTAGACGGTAAATTACAGCATCATCTGCGAACAATCTAAGAGAACTGCTCAGATTGTCACCCAGGTCATTTATATAGATCAGGAACAGCAGAGGTCCCAGGACGCTTCCCTGGGGAACACCTGATATCACTTCAGTTTTACTCGATGATTTGCCGTCTATTACTACGAACTGCGACCTTCCTGACAGGAAATCACGAATCCAGTCGCACAACTGAGACAATACCCCATAGCTCCGCAGCTTGATTAGAAGTCGCTTGTGAGGAACAGTGTCAAAAGCTTTCCGTAAATCTAGAAATACGGAATCAACTTGAGATCCCCTGTCGATAGCGGCCATTACTTCGTGCGAATAAAGAGCTAGCTGCGTTGCACAAGAGCGATGTTTTCTGAAGCCATGCTGATTACGTGTCAATAGATCGTTCCCTTCGAGGTGATTCATAATGTTTGAATACAGTATATGCTCCAAAACCCTACTGCAAACCGACGTCAATGATATTATATGTCTGTAGTTAAATGGATTACTCCTACTAGCCTTCTTGAACACTGGTGCGACCTGCGCAATTTTCCAATCTGTAGGTACAGATCTATCGGTGAGCGAGCGGTTGTATATGAGTGCTAAGTAGGGAGCTATAGTATCAGCGTAATCTGAAAGGAACCTAATCGGTATACAATCTGGCCCTGAAGACTTGCCCGTGTCAAGCGATTTGAGTTGCTTCGCAACCCCTAAGGTATCTACTTCTAAGAAACTCATGCTAGCAGATGTTTGTGTTTCAAATTCTGGAATATTCCATTCGTCTTCCCTGGTGAAGGAATTTCGGAAAACTGCGTCCAATAACTCCCCTTAGCGGCACTGTTGTCGATAACAGTACCATCGGCACTGTGCAGCGAAGGTATTGACTGCGTCTTGCCGCTTCTGTACTTTACATACGACCAGAATTTCTTCGGATTTTCTACCAAATTTCGAGACAATGTTTCGTTGTGGAACCTATTAAAGGCATCTCGCATCGAAGTACGTGCCAAATTTCGCGCGTCTGTAAATTTTAGCCCATCTTCGGGATTTCGCGTTCTTCTGAACTTCGCATCCTTTTTCCGTTGCCTCTGCAACAGCGTTCGGACCTTTTTTGTGTACCACGGGGGATCTGTTCCATCTCTTACCAATTTATGAGGTATGAATATCTCAATTGCTGTTGCTACTATATCTTTGAATTTGAGCCACATCTCGTCTACATTCGCATAGTCAGTTCGGAAGGAATGGAAATTGTCTTTCAGGAAGGCTTCTAGTGACACTTTATCCGCTTTTTTAAATAAAATTATTTTGCGTTTGTTTCTGATGGATTTGGAAGAAATGGTATTGAGCCTAGCTACAACGACCTTGTGATCACTAATCCCTGTATCAGTCATGATGCTCTCTATCAGCTCTGGATTGTTTGTGGCTAAGAGGTCAAGTGTGTTTTCGGAACCATTTACAATTCGCGTGGGTTCGTGGACTAACTGCTCGAAATAATTTTCGGAGAAAGCATTTAGGACAATCTCGGAAGACGTTTTCTGCCTACCACCGGTTTTGAACAAGTATTTTTGCCAACATACCGAGGGTAGGTTGAAGTCCCCATCAACTATAACCGTATGAGTGGGGTATTTATTTGTTACGAGACTCAAACTTTCTCTGAACTGTTCCGCAACTGTATCATCGGAGTCTGGGGGTCGGTAGAAGGAGCCAATTATTAACTTAATTCGGCTGTTAAGTATAACCTCCACCCGTACCAATTCGCACGGAGTATCTACTTCGACTTCACTACAAGATAAACCACTACTGACAGACACAAACACTCCACCACCAATTCTGCCTAATCTATCTTTCCTGAACACCGTCAGAGACTTCGTAAAAATTTCTGCAGAACTTATTTCAGGCTTTAGCCAGCTTTCTGTACCTATAACGATATCAGCTTCTGTGCTTTCTATTAGCGCTTGAAGCTCAGGGACTTTTCCAGCGCAACTACAACAATTTACAACTATAATTCTGACTGTTCCTTGATCCAAGCACATCCTGTAATTGCCATGCACCCTTTGACATTGCAGCCCACCCTGTACTTTCCCGAGGCCTTCTAACCTAAAAAACCGCCCAGTCCATGCCACACAGCCTCCGCTACCCGTGTAGCCGCCAGCTGAGTGTAGTGAACTCCTGACCTATTCAGCGGCACCCGAAACCCCACCACCCTATGGCGCAAGTCAATACGGTCGCAAAACCGCCTGAGCCTCTGATTCAGACCCTCCACCCGGCTCTGCACCATAGGTCCGCAGTCGGTTCTGTCAACGATGCTGCAGATGGTGAGCTCTGCCTTCATCTCGTAAGCAAGACCGGCAGCCTTCACCAAATCAGATAGCCGCTGGAATCCAAAGCGACACACGTCATTAGTGCCGACATGTGCCACCACCTGCAGCTGGCTGCACCCTGTGCTCTTCATGGCATCCGGAAGGACCCTTTCCACATCAGGAATGACTCCTCCCGGAATGCACACGGAGTGCACACTGGATTTCTTCCCCTCCTTAGCCGCCGTATCCCTTAGGGGCCCCATTACGCGCCTAACATTGGAGCTCCCAACTACCAGAAAGCCCACCCTTTGCGATTGCCCGGACCTTGAAGGCTGAGAATGATCCTCTGAAACAGGGCAGGCAGCTGCATCTGGCTCAGCCAGAGACAGTGCCTGAAACCGGTTTGTCAGGCGTACCGGGGAGGCTTTCTGATCAGCCTCCGGGGACGCCTTTCGCTGCCTGCCACGCCTTGGAACGACCTCCGAATCAACCACAGGCGAGGGCTCAGCCCCACTGCGGGCAGCAACCGGGGCAACCACAGCGGCAGGCCGATCTGGGGACAGACGGGACGAGGTTGACATCCCCGTGATACCCAAGAATAAATAAGAATCTACCAAGTAAACACTAAAGCGCGATGCTACAACTGTCAAATACTATAATACGCCCGAAATATATGAATTAAACAATGCAAGTACCCAAAAACACGCAAAGAAATTAATTAAACTATCTAACAAATAAGTAAGCTAGGGTTATACGACTTGCTGCTGCAGCTGCTTATACAATGGCGGCAGGGAGCACAATGGCTGTGACCAACCGACATTGGCTGTTCAAAACAAAAACAGAAGACAGACGACTACGCGAATTTACACTATTCAGGTACTAAGGCGCGATGCTACAACCCTCAAATACTATAACACGCCCGAAAGATATGAATTAAACAGTGCAAGTACCCAAAAACACGCAAAGAAATTAATTATACTATCTAACAAATAAGTAAGCTAGGGTTATACGACTTGCTGCTGCAGCTGCTTATCCAGCGGCGGCAGGGAGCACAACTTTCAGAAATAGTTTACCTTGTAGTGAAATAGAAGTAGATAGTTCTTGCAAAATAGTATGGCTAGAGGTCGTACTTCACAGTTGGACTAAACTATTATTTGAATTCTTCATACATCCATATTTAAAATTGGATGAAGTTGGGACACAGCTGGTATAATTTTTATTGAAAATGAAAATCTTCCAGCGGTACTTGAGATTTTATATTTATTTGGCTACTAGTTTTGACGTTGTCTCAACGCCATCTTCAGGTCCATACACTTTGATGAAATTAATTGTGTGTGGCTCAGTACTAGAAGTCCGTGGTAAGACAAACACGTACTCCACATGATGGCGGGCAGTAACTAGTGGCTCTAGTTACTGCCAGCCATCCATGTGGAGCACGTGTTTGTCTCACAGCCGACTTCTAGTACTGAGCCACACACAACGGATTTCACCAAAGTGTACGGACCTGAAGATGGCGTTGACGCAACATTGAAACTAGTAACCAAATAAATATAAAATCTCAAGTACAGCTGGAGGAGTTTTATATTTAATAAAAATTAATTGAATTATTTTACTGATGTCCCAACTCAGAAGATATAGTTACTGAACAGTTCAAAGAAAACCTGAGTTTCATTTCAAATAGGTACTCCCTCATACAATTACCATCAGTGATGACTTCAATCTACCCTCGATATGCTGAAAAAATTATACATTTAAAGCTGGTGGCTGGCATAAAATGTCATCTAAAATTGTACTGAATGTTTTCTCAGAAAATTATTTTGAACAGTTAGTTCATGAGCCCACTCAAAGCATAAATGGTTGCAAAAGCGTACTTGATCTCTTAGCAACAAATAATCCTGGACAAATAGGGAGTACCATGACAAATGCAGGGATTAGTGACCACAAGGTAGTTGTTGCTAGACCACATTCTGTAACACCTACAACCATAAAAAAGAACTGCAAAGTACATCTATTTAAAAAAGCTGATAAAAATGCTGTTAATGCCTTTTTAAGAGAGAGTCTCCACTCCTTCCAATCCGACCACATAAACGTAGAAAAGATGTGGAATGATTCCAAAGAGTTAGTATCGACAGCAATTGAGAGATATATACCACATAAAGTAATAAGTGATGGTACTGATCCCCCATGGTACACAAAACAGGTCAGATCGCTGTTGCAGAAGCAATGAAAAAGCCATGCCAAATTTAGAAGAACACAAAATACCCAAGATTGCAGAAGTTTGAAATATAGCATATACTTCAATGCAAGATGCTTTTAATAATTTCCACAACAAAATTCTGTCTCGGAATGTGGCAGAAAACCCAAAGAAATTCTGGTCGTACATAAACCACACCAGTGGCAAGATGCATTCAATACCTTCACTGCACAATAACAACAGTGAAGTCACTGACGACATTGCCACTAAAGCATAATTATTAAACACAGTTTTCCGGAACTACTTCTAGAAGCAGATATTCTTGGTGTGGCAGAGCAGCTAAAATCACTTAATAAAGGCAAGTCCTCCAGTCCAGATTGTCTACCAGTCAGGTTCCTTTCAGAATATGCTGATACAGTAGCTCCATATTTAGCAATTATATACAACCGCTTGCTCACAGAAAGTTCCGTACCTAAAGACTTGAAAACTGCTCAGGTCACACCAATACCCAAAAAGGGAAATAGGTGTAATCCGCTGAATTACAGGCTGGTATAACTAACATCAATTTGCAGTAGGGGTTTGGAACATATACTATGTTCAAACATTATGAATTACCTCAGACAAAACGATTTATTGACACATAGTCAGCACGGATTCAGAAAACAGCATTCTTGTGAAACACAACTAGCTCTTTATACTCAGGAAGTTGTGGCGATCATTGACCACGAGTAACTGCCACCTACAAAGGGCAGAGTAAATGGTCTTTGGGAACTCATTGTTCTTTGGTCCGGTTTTGTGGACTTGGGTAGCGATGTGCGTGTTGTGATTTAATGTAGTGTGTTTTTCTTGTGTTTTGTGTAAGGACACGAACTTAATAAAAGTGCCTAGTCATAATTGGTTGGAGTTTTCCATGCGCTGTCAGTTGTTACAGCCAGAAAACCCAAATTGGTGACCCCAAGTCATGAAAATATGTTACATTTGCTCACTGTGTACGACCGGTTTCGTGCCAATAGGCAACCTACCGCAGAATGGACATTTGCCTGCGAAGCGCAACACTTTACCACGTGTGCCACTAATACACTGGGAATGTTCGTATTTCCGGTGTTTGCTTCAGACAGCTAGACAACCTTAACCCCTGCCAGCACACCAATCCGGGCGCTGTACACAATGGCGCGGACACCTTATATGGCATTCTACGCTCGACAGAATGCTCCTCCAGCACGAGATCCCAGAAACCCCTCACCCTAGTTTCTACCGCAAGACATGGACCATGCAGTTGTTCAGTTTTGGGGTACACACGCTTGGCTGCCCCCTCCTCAGAGCGGTCCACCATTTAATGTGTCCGCCTCTGTGCTGGTAGACGGGACACTCGCGTCAACCCAGTTGGGCCACGTATACACCTACCCGTTCTGCCGCCCCACGCACACCTTGGGCGACACACCTGCTGTGGTTCTGCCCTATCACTTGGCGCTAAATTGCAATCTCAAGCCTCTGCTCGAGATTTTGCCTGCATTGGTCATTGATCTTTCATGCCTCCCACGCCATGCTCATCGTGTGGCCGTACAGATTTACTGTCTACAAGGACTGGATATCACATCTTACCTGCAAAGCTAATGAACGTTCATTGCAACACATCGCCCATCACTGAGGCACAGTTCACATCAGTGAACACTGTGCAGAATCTTTGTACGACTAATGCCTTTCCTACACCTCTGTAAACACTGGTCCCTGGTCATTTTCTGAAGCTGCCGCCGTTACAACCGGACAACCCAGTGACATAGTTTACATTGGTGGACAACATGTTGGACATACACGGTATTCCAGATGACAGCACTCATTTTGTGTATTTAGTGAACCACCTGCATGACCACCCTGATCTCATCAGTGACTTTTTGCTGAACCCACCCAAGAGCAACATATATGCACTACTCATCAAATGCCTTTCTCGTCTGCCAGCCGATACAATTCACAAAATTATTTGTGATGAGACTTTACAGAACCCTCTCACAGCTATGATGATGCTTGTGTGTGTATTCCCGAACTCCAACCAAGATCTTACCAAACTTAGCACTCTGGGCATTGTGGTTGGTGACTCTGCTGCAAGAGCTACAATTACATTTGCTCCCGCATACTACAGCATCACTTGAGGATAAACTATGGCTGGCAGACCAGGCATACACCATTATTCAGCACCGCCATCTCCCTCTACACAGCAAAGTGCCTAATACCGCTGAGGGTGACAATCCTGTGAGTATACTTCCCCCATTGGGCGGTAGAGGCCGGGCGCGTGCGTATCGCGGACAGCACACAGATCAGCAGCCATCTACCGGCCAAGATCAGGAATTGCTAATGGGCTTGCACCAGCCTCTCTCCATCCCAACCGGGATAGTGCCTACCCACTCTGCCTTCCCCTCGCCTGTCACTTCAGCTGGCAGAATGAGTACAGCTGACTCACGCATATGCTGGTTCCACTCCACTTACAGGTATGCCACTCGCAACTGCTGCCCGCCCTGCGCATTCCCGAACTCCACACGTGGGCCGTGGTAGGCACCACGGCTCGCGGATGCATGTAAGGGTGCCCACAGACATTGCATTCTCTCAGATCGACCACCTCACAAGAACGTCTGTACACCTTGGATTTAGGTTCATGCCGGTATTTTCTCGTCGGTACCAGAGCAGATGTTAGTGTCATAACTCCCACATTTACCATAAAGGACATGACACAAGCCCAGCTGTTCTTTTGAGCAGCACGTAAATCACCACTTCGTGCTGATAGTATGGCTGAGTTACCTATTGAACTCATACCTGGCAAACAGTTCACTTGGTCCTTCTATGTGGCTGACATAGAAGACCCAGTATTAGACATTGACTTCCTTTTTCATTTTGGACTGTCTCCAGACCTCCAGTTGGGCACATTATTGCACCACACCTCGTCCACTCATTGTTTGTTCAGTTG
Organism: Schistocerca gregaria; assembly: GCF_023897955.1. Lineage (NCBI taxonomy): Eukaryota > Metazoa > Arthropoda > Insecta > Orthoptera > Acrididae > Schistocerca > Schistocerca gregaria. The sequence continues at coordinate 1,004,739,962 of NC_064921.1, forward strand.
TCTCCTCAGTACCCCTCCCCTTCAGCTTCCCAACAATTTCAACATGTCTCTCATTGAGTGCTCTTCACTGACAGACAGCCTTGCAACCTCCATTGCCCAGCTTCAATCCGAGTGCTCTGCAGTTGAAAATCCCCGCTCTCGCAATGGTGAAGTGAACCATGCCATATTGTCAGCTATGCAAGCCCTCGCCGAGGCACAATGCCTCGTACAATGCCGGTCAGTGCCACCAACCTCCGACACCAGGGACGCACCCCCCCCACCTCATGGAACTTTGTCACCGCCGACGTGGACAGCTTCCCTGGCATATCAGGTTAGTGACTCTCACATGCTACCGGTTCCATTTTGTGATGGCCCCCGGGCTAGAGTCCAGCCCAGTTGAATGCTATCACAAATGGCACAACCCACAAAATTGTCTCAACAGACGGGCCACCAATGTGTCATAAAGCGCGCCGAGTGCCACCACATAAACTATGCCCTGATAAGGCTACAGTGGAGGAACTTCTGTGGGCAGGTATTGTTCATCCTTTGGACAGTAACTGGTCATTGCCTGTACATTTATTTCCCAAAAAGGACGGCACTGTGCACCTCTGCATTGACTATCGCTGCCTCAATGTGCAGACCGTGTTAGACAATTACCCGATACCTCATACACAAGACTTTGTGCAAGTACTTAGCAGAGAACGCATCTTCAGTGTCTTGGACTGCTGCATTTCATGTTTACAGATACCCATGGAACAGAGTGGCATTCCTAAGACAGCGTTGATCACACCCTTTCAGCCTCTATGAATTTTGATACATGCCTTATGGCCTCAAAAACGCAGCCCAACTTGGAAACGTTTTATAGACTCACTTCTGTTTAACTGTCCATACCTTGACAACATAGCCATTTTTTCTCTTCTGATAGAGAACACAAAGTCCTCTTGGCCATGATACAGGACTTATTGACACGTAACAGAGTCGAGATCAATAACGACAACTCACAACTCCGCTGCATCACTGTCTCCTCGGAAGGTATAAGCCTCCCTCAGGAGTGGATTGACTGCATTCATGATCTGCCTCTCTCAGTGTCGTTTCATGAATTAGGTCAGTTTTTAAGAAATATCAATTTCTACTGGCGTAACGTGCCAATGACGGCAGCAATTCAAGCCCCTTCAACTGATGCATTCGCTGGGAAGCAAACCTTGGGCAACCGCTGAGTACAGTGGTCTGACAATATGGTGAGAGCTTTTGAAGACAAGTCAGTGTTGCACATGGTGTCACTCTTGTCCACTCTTTTCCAGATGCCTTCAACTCCGTTACAGCTGTTGCAAGTGATTTTGCAATTGGTGCAGTCTTCCAATAGCACATCGATGACACGACACAACCACTCCGTCTTTTTTTTTTTTGTTTTTTTTGTTTTTCAAAAAACTATTTTGCAATCAGTGCAGTCCTCCAACAGCACTTCAGTGGCATGATACAACCAATCTGTTTTTTTTTCCCCAAAAATCTATCTACGACTCAATTTAAATGGTCAGCATTTAACAGAGAATTGCTTGCGGTTTATGAAGCTGTAAAATATTTCTGCACAGACATCGAAGGAAGGAACGTAACGATTTTCACAGACCATCACCCCCTTGTGGAGGCTATTCGTAACCCCAATGTTGACCTTCCCGTATGTAGGTTTTGGCAGATGGACTTAATTTGCCAATACACAACAGAGATCTGAGGTTCAGAAAATGTGGTGGCTGACTACCTATAACGTATCACTGCAATTTCATCCCCCATTAATTTCGATGAATTGGCCCACTTACAGGACAATGATACCAAATTGCACAACCTCCCACAGGGCCCAGATACTTCCCTCCAGATCGTTTCCCGCAACCTACTGGGCTCCGTCAAGCCACTGTGGTGCAATACGTCCAAGGGCACCGCCCGGCTTATTGCTCCCCTTGCACTGTGCCTCACGTCCTGGTGCTAAGGCTACTATGTACATTGTTACAGAATGCTCTGTGTGGCTGGGTGTGAAGACGGATTGTCGTACTTAGGCTCGTGCTTGTTTACAGTGCCAGCGCAGCAAAGTTGTCATACACACACAACTTCGTCCAGGTAAATTCGACATCCCGAAATGCTGCTTCCAACATGCGCATCTGGGCCTCGTAGGACCGTTACATGTGTCTGATGGATGGTTTCAGGTATATCCTGTCTGTTACTGATCGCATTACACGTTGGGTGGAGGCGATACCTCTGCAGGACATCACAGCGGATTCCGTAGCATGCGCATTTGTATCCTCCTGGATGGCTCGAGTTGGCTGCCCTACATCCATCACCACCGACCAGGGAAGACGGTTTGAATACCTACCGTTTAACAAACTCCGTGTACTCTGGGGGGGAGGGGGGGGGGGGCGGATAGATTCTGTACTATGGCTTACCACCTGCAGAGCAACGGACTGGTTGAGAGGTGGCACAGGACTCTGAAAGCAGCCCTCATGTGCCACGGCAGTGAGTGGTCCGACCCCCTTCCCTAGGCTATGTTAGGAATACGCATGCCTTACAAGACAGACCTTCAGGCTTCACTTGCAGAGGTCCTGTTTGGCGAGACCCTAGTTCTCCCCACAGAGCTCGTCAATGACAAAGCAATCGTCAACCTGTCTGACCTCCCCGCTCTCGTTGAGCATGTCCAGACAGACATAGCAGCTGCTATCTGCATGCTCCCTCCATGACCACACACCCATCCTCTGGTTTTTCAGCATTCACCACTGGACTCTTGCGAGTTCGTTATGTAACGGGATGACACAGTCAAACCAGCATTACAGCCACCTTACTCTGGTCCACATTGAGTTGTGGCTCACACAGACAATACTATGGACATTCTCATCAGTGGCCATTGGCAGACAGTTTTCCTTCATCAGATGAAAGCAGCCTGAACAGTCGAGGAATCTGTACCACACCCTCGAGTCAAGTGTTCCTCTGTCAGGTGATGACTCTGATCTCACATGGACTGCCCACTCCCCTGTGCCCCACCATGATCTTACGTACACCAAGCCTACACATATGGGCAGCTCAGTTGTTGCATGTGACGATACTCTACTCTCATTTCACTCAGCCACTGCATGTGACAATCCACAACCTCATGCCCAACCACATGTTCTGTGTGAGATTACCCCATCACAAGTGTAGGCACCCAGTGCCCCCACAGAGTGTTCCAGTGTTTCCTCTGAACTACATTAGTTTTCCCCACCACCTGCCCTAGTGCCCTCTATGTCCACTGTCAACGAAATCTGCATCTCAGCCAGCACTTCTGAATGCCCACGCGACAAGCTTTCCTGGCAGCTCCACAAGGGATCCATCTTCGTCCTCCGCATAGGGGACACTTCATGTGAGTCCATTCCCACATCACATATCACAATCCTTTGCACAGTGCCCATCCAAAATGGGATGGATGCAGGTGGTATAGCTGCAATGTTAAGCACCGACGGGATGCTCAAGATTAGCATCCCCCTCTCCATCTGTACTGCAACACCGACATCTTCTGTGCCAGTCCAGTTCATGCATGCAGGTCGACTAGTCTGTCCCTCCCGTTGGATGGCAGACTATAGCAGCGCTATTCGACGCTGCACAGATAGCATGGACTCTTCGCACATGCGTCTATCAACCAGCGAGCACCCTACAATGCCACTACACAGGAAGACGCCCATGTCCTTCCCCCAGTGCTCTGCACTCCCATGGTTGGTTGGTTGGGGGGGGGGGGGGGGGTCGCACTGTGGTGACCATCAACCATGAGTAACTGCCACCTACAAATTGCAGAATAAATGGTCTTTGGGGACTCCTTGTTCTTTGGTTCGGTCTTGTGAACTTGGGTTGCGATGTGCGTTTTGTGATTTTCTGTAGTGTGTTTTTCTTGTGTTTTGTGTAATAACATGAACTTAAGAAAAGTGGCTAATCATAATTGGTTGGAGTTTTCTGTGTGTGATCAGTTGTTACAGCCAGAAAACCCAGGAAGTAATGAGTGCTATCGACAGGGGGTGTCAAAATGATTCCATATTTTTTGATTTTTAGAAGGCTTTCGACAGTGTTCCTCACAGGCATCTTAACCTGTGGTATATTACTTCAGTTGTGTGACTGCATTCATGATTTCCTGTCAGAAAGGTCACAGTTCCTGGTAATAGATGGAAAGTCATCAAGTAAAACAGCTGTAATATCTGGCGTTCCCCAAGAAAGTGTTCCTGATCTATATTAATGACATAGGAGACAAACTGAGTATCCCTATTAGATTGTTTGCAGATGATGCTGTCACTTACTGCCTTGTAAAATCATCAGATGACCAAAACAAATACCAAGATGATTTAGATAAGATATCTGTATGGTGCAAAAAGTGGCAATTGAGCCTGAGTGAAGGAAAGTGTGAAGTTATTCACTTGAGTACTAAAAGAAATCCGCTAAATTTTGATTCATAAATAACACAAATCTTAAGGCTGTAAATTCAACTAAGTACTTGTGGATTAAAATTACAAATAACCTAGATTGGAACGATCACATAGATAATGTTGTGGTAGAGCAAACCAAAGACTGCGTGCGATTCATTGGCAGAACACTGAGATGGTGTAACAGGTATACTAAAGAGAGTGCTTAGACCACGCTTGTCCACCCTTGGACCCTTGGCAGAACACTGAGATGGTGTAACAGGTATACTAAAGAGACTGCTTAGACCACGCTTGTCCACCCTGTTCTGGAGTACTGTTGTGCAGTGTGGGATCCGCATCAGGTGGGCCGTTTGAGAGTGGAGCGGTAGAGAGAAGCTTGAATATTGTTCATTGAATCCTCTGCCAGGCACTTTATTGTGAATAGCAGAGTAATCATGTAGATGTAGACGTAGATGAAGAGCTTATTCTCAGATCCCAATGGCCACGAGGTACATTCCAGAGACGGCAATAATTACACCATTTGGTCTATTTGAACTCCTCTTTATTCCCTTTGGACTAAAGAATGCAGCACAGACTTGGCAACAGTTTATTGACGGCTTGCTTCTTACCATGCCCTTTTGCTATTGTTCTTTGACAATGTAAATATCTTCTCACAAAGAGCTCAATATCGTGAGAAACACCTCCGAGGGGTATTTGACAAACTAGCAGAGCATGTGTTTGTGGTTAACGAGGACAAATGCCAACTCCAGCAAAAATGTGTTACATTCGTAGGCCACCTCATCAATGCTTCAGGCATCTGCCCTACCACGGAAAAGATTGACCAAATCTATAACCTACCACCCCCAATGGACTATCAAGAGTAGCGTCATTTTCTAGGGGTAATTAATTTTTACCAACACCTCCCCCATGCCGCAGAAACACTTCTGCCACTCACAGAGTCACTGTGTGCCAAGAACATGTCAGGCAAATGTTAGCTCACTTGGACTCCTGATATGCAAGCAGCTTTTGAGAATATCAAAATCGACCTAGCTCAGACCAACACCCTGGCACTCCCATCACCGGATGGCCATATGGTTATGACAACTAATGCCAGCAACCAAGCAATTGGGCCAGTACTACAACAGGAAGTCCAATGTGCAACCCATCCACTGAGGTTTTTCTTGAGGAAATTCACTGACTCCCAGAAAATGTGGCCAATCTTTTGACTCCCAGAAAATGTGGTCAATCTTTGTCCGTGGGCTTTTGGTAATATACGAAGCGGTTTGGTACTTCTGAGATGACATTGAGGGCCGGCTGCTTACTATCTACACAGACCACTGCCCACTGGCTGATGCTATTAAAAACCCACCAACCACAACCTCCCATCAATGATTCCACCATCTGAACTTGATTTACAAAACTACTATGAACATCTGCTGTGTACGGGGAGCAGAAAACATGGTGGCTGACTACCTCTCAGGACTCGTTGCCACATCGACACACTTTGACTTGGACCAACTAGCGGAGGCACATGCAAAGACACCGACCTTCAAAACCTGCTATATGGACACACAACAGGCCTCCGGCTCAAGCAGAGGGTAGGAAGTCATTCCAATCCCAGGAGCTAAGGTAAGTCTTTCCGCTCCCGGGATTGGAATGACTCCTTACCCTCTCCCTTAAAACCCACATCCTTTCGTCTTTCCCTCTCCTTCCCTCTTTCCTGATGAAGCAACCGTTGGTTGCGAAAGCTTGAATTTTGTGTGCGTGTTTGTGTTTGTTTGTGTGTCTATCAACATGCCAATGCTTTCGTTTGGTAAGTTACATCATCTTTGTTTTTAGATATGAATAAATATATATGGTTAAAAAAAGAAAAGAAAAAAAAAAGAGCTGTTGGCTGCCAAGCGTAAGGTTATGAGTTCAAACCTTGTGCAGTGGTTAATATTTTCTTTATTTAAAAACAATATTGAAGTGTCTTACTTCATGAATTTTATTCGTTTGAATGTAATTTTTTGAAATTTCTAGTTCTTTGTCTCTTTATTAAAACTTTCGCTGCTACAGAGACGTGCTCCCTGCATTCCACACTGTGCGCGATTTTGTCATCACTGCACTGCTCACCTGTGCAGACTCATGGTGTTCCGACTGCTTTGACACACTTATCATTCGATTTAACAAAAACTATTTGGCCTAAAATTTTGGTTTTTACACATCTTCTTGACCGATACCTTCCCCCATAATTGACTTAATTTTGTTTCAATGTTCAGCGACGTTATTGTGCAGCATTAAATGTAATAAGCCATTGCAAGAAATTTTGAAGAGTTTGCAGAGGTAAAAGTCCATAGCGTATACTTTCCGTATGGTCGATTTTAGTTGCCACAATGTTGAGAATGAAATGTAGACAAGATACCTCAATTTCATATAAAATTTACTGTAGAACAATATCTCATTTAATTTAAGTACCACATAGGTGTCTTATTTAATATTGAGTAATATTCCATCTTTCGCGACTGTAGTAAAAGTTTTATTTACACCAGGTGCGTTTGGCTTTGTTTTAAAGCACTTCAATCAATGAAAGGTATGGCACATACACAATGGTACTCTCTTTGTTGTTTTTGTTCCACAGTTGCAGTTTTACCAGTGGTATTGAAATATATTCCTCTTCTGCAACTGTAATAAGTGTCTTATTTAGACCAGATGCATTTTTTTCTTTTGAAGCATCAACAGTGGATAGTATTTTGTCTCCTCCAAGTCACCTTTCGTAGTTTTGTGCTGCGGTAACACTACATCAACGTTTGTGTCAGCTGATCAGTGTTTTAGCAAATAAATGCTGTTTGTGTGCGCCACACACAAAAATTATATTTGACATAGCTCAGAGCACTTCACTGATAGATGGTATATTAAAGTCCTAACGTTTTTGTAAGTCCACAGTTTTGTTTAATGTATTTTGTCTATTTCCTTTTGACTGATTGAAGTGCTTTAAAATAAAGCCAAACGCACCTGGTGTAAATAAAACTTTTGTTACAGTCACGAAACCTGGAATATTTCTCGATATTACATACGACACCTATGTGGTACTTAAATTAAATGAGATATTGTTATACAGTAAATTTTATATGAAATTTAGGTATCTTGTTCACATTTCATTCTCAACATTGTGGCAACTAAAAGCAACCATATGGAAAGTATACGCATGGACTTTTACCTCTGCAAATTCTTTAAAATTTTGTGCAATGGTTTACTACATTTAATGCTGCATAATAACTGCACTGAAAATCGAAACAAAATTAAGTCATTTATGGGGGAAGGTATCAGTCAAGAAGATGTGTAAAAATAAAATTTTTGGGCCAAATAGTTTTTGTGAAATCGAATGATAAGTGTGTCAAAGCAGTCAGAACACCATGTGTCTGCACAGGCAAGCAGTGCAGTGACAAAATTGCGCACAGTGCGGAATGCGAGGAGCACATCTTTGTAGCAGCGAAAGGGTTAATGCGGCCATGGTGGCTTTACCTCATGAACTGTGCGTTCCCCCCTAAACGTAAGTTTACGAACTATACTATACCATGGTGCAGCTTCTCTTGGCGTGTGCGTCATGTGCAACTGGTAACGCAGCAATCTCCCGCGTCTCGGCAGGCATGCGCGAGCTGCCAATATAAATGAATTGAACTGTACTTTGGTGCAACATATCCTATTGTAGGTAACAACCAGTCGTCCCTCCTCCACAACTTGTCTCATGCTGGCATACGCCTGACACTGAAACTCATAACTGAACATTTCATTTGGACTAAAAGTAAGCGCTCTGTGGACAAGAGCCTGTATCCAGTGCCAACAGACCAAGACAGGACATTACGCCCAACCACCTTTTGAGAAATTTCCTATCCCAAAGGGCCACTTCCAGCATGTCCACATAGACTTGGTGGGACCACGCCCAGATTCAAAAGGATACAAGTACATCTTGTAAGCCATAGACAGGACAACTCAATGGCCACACCTCTAACTGATATCTCAGCCAAAACTATCACCTGAGCTTTCATCACACTATGGATTGCATGCCCCAGCTACCCAGAGTCCCTGAAAATGGACCAGGGTTGGCACTTGTTGAACAGTGGCACTGCACCCTCAAGACAGCACTCATATGCCATGACCAGGAGAAGACGGAGGTTCTCACCTGGGTGCTGTTGGGTATATGAGCTGCCTGCAAAGGTGATCTGGATGCGTTGCTGGCAGAGGTGCTCTATGGGGAACTGATCACTCTCCCAGTAGAGTTCGTATCAGAAACCTCTGACTCCACGGATGTCAGGCTGCCAGACCTAGTAAAATTCATCAGGGATCACATCTGCCATGTCTGCATCCCACTGCCATCCCACCACTACAAAGCAACCATCATTGTGCACAAGGGTCTCTAACCATATACCCAAGTCATGCTCAGGACTGACACTGTCAAACCCGTCCTCCAGCTTGTGTACAGTGGCGCGTACAAGGTGTTGAAACAGGGGCCAAACATTTTTGATATCTTTCTTGCTGACACATCTGGTGTTTACCCTCCACTGACCCCAGCTCCAAGACCCTTAAGTGAATTTACAGTCAGCCTAGAACTGCGGGACTACCTCCCAGAAGACATTTCTGTAACACTGTAAGACTTGCTACTCATGGTTAGGGCCAAATTCGACAGTAGACAGTCGAGCTACAGCATGGACTTGAGATAATTAGAGCACTACATGCCCCTTCCACCTACAATCAACACAGCAGATCTGAAATCCATTCTTTCTTTGGATGGCTACTAGCTTGTGTTGGCCCCGGAGCACTTTATAATGATGACTGACACCCTGGACATCATTACCGGTGGACCAACAGCTTCATCAGACGATGTACCACCAGCCACATAATATGTCAACGGACACACCATCACCCCATTGGTGTCGCTGCTGATGTCACAGGGCAGCCGGTACAGGCACCTGGCAGACTATGATATGTTAGCCTTCACCATTGCCAGCAGGACAACGCACCATGACGTGCACCAGTCACCGTGCTTCACACTTGTGGGGTGGGAGTTGCTTTGTGGGAATGTAGAACAGATTAGTTTTCTGTAGTATATGCTCTGTGCTAAATGCACTTTGTGTACACTATGTGAATAAAAGTATTCATAGTAAGTGATGGGAGTGCAAGTGATTATTTATCAGCATAATTACTGTGCCTGCTCCCTACTACCTACATGTCTTTACTTCAGAATGCCTCAGATAGTTGCTCAAACTTCTTCTGTGCATTTGCATTCTCTCCCAGTGTCTTCTTTTTCACTAGGGACATGCCAAGAGATACCAAACTATCATTTAATCCATCTAAAGCTATTTTTTCAGCTACATGTGTGTCTGACTCATCTGAGGAGCTATATAGGTTTGTGGTTTCCACTTCTTTCAATGTTGTTGGGTCAGCCACAGGCCCCTGTCCGTGAGTTAATATTGTTTTACATTTATCACATATTCTGTAATCTTTCATTATGCCCCACCAATCATATCAACAATCTAAATGTGTTCTTTACGTAGATTTTTCTTGTATCTATTGTGTCCCTCTTCCCAGAATGGAGTACAGCAATACATGATCTTCTCAAACTCCATCTGCAAGGTAGATTTGTGTGATATCAACACACAACATCTTTAGCAACAACTATCTGTGTACATGTAGCAACCATACTGCTATTCAATATTTGATGGCTTCATATTGCCCTGCCTACATTGTCACCTTACTGTGCATTGTTATAACATCATCTTTATAACAATATACATGTTTTTCAGTGCATCCTGTCATATTGTCGGAGTCTGAATATGATTTATTTTGCATTAATGCAACACCTTGCTGTATGTATTGACTTATATCTGCTAATTGCATTTCATCCCAATTTGACTTTTTATTATGTTGTGTAGTGTATCATGAAGAAGCAAATATATATTTTTTTAGTTTTGACACTGGTATATTTTGAGATATCCAAGGTCAAAAGTCAGGCTCACTGACCTCAGTTGTGTATATTCTTTGAATAGGACAAAACTGCATATAATTGAAATGCTTGTTTCAATACCTTTGAGAAATTGCCTGGTTCACTGTTCTATATTTATTAAAACAGAAGTTACAATTGTTTTTGTCAGCAGTGTTTGTTAAATTTTCTACACATTTTTAGAACTTTGAGTGGCCATTACTCTCGTCTCACATGCACTAAAATTCTTCGATTTTGTATCTTTCATTCTATTGTCATGTGCAATGAAAACTGAAGATGGTCAGGTTGAAAATTGCAGTTTTCTGTGTTGATTTGACATGGAACAATTCAGAATATAAAAATTTTGAATACCAATAGCTTTTAAACTAATGAGGTTTCCGACAACATTTGCTTAAAAGAAGCTAATGTGAACTTCCAAACAATGTATGTTCATCGTAAATCATTTTTTGTTATATAGAAATTTTACATTATGTTTTTTATAGGATTCAATTTTTAGTTGTATTTATTTAAGAAAAGTGGTAACTAAGAACTGATTAATAAAGTTAATCTGTAATACTGTAAATAAAACTTTCATAATTTCAGAAATTTGTATATTACACATTGCTTATTTCATAGGTTGCATAATACAAAACTACAGTTTGAAACAGTTAAATAAACCTTGTCTTGCTTTTACGAACTACTTCTGTTTCAAATAAATGACGAGATGACAAACCTTTTGTGGAACATGATATACGTACATGTTATAATTAACAACAAATAAATAAATAAAAATAAATGAAATGGTGAATTCTTTTAGTTATAACCCATAATGAATGTGATTATCACCTCTGTGTGATCAATAGTATCACAGAATATGAGAAAAAGCACTTGTCAGAAAGTGAACATAACACTTGGCATTGAATACATTAATAAAATTTACTCTATGGAACAATAGTTAACAGCTAAAATGTTACTGCCATTGCAATTAAGATACAAGTAATGATATTACATAGAAATAACTATATAAACAAGTAATTTGAAGTCAGCAGGAAGTTACCTGCCATCCCTCAGTAGTTGCTGAAATGGTAGCATGTTTATTCATTTCTCAGGTTTCTTTTTATTTAAAAAAATTGGCTTTTTATAGTCACATTCCTAATAAAGTCTTCATGCTTTGGCTGATGGCCTGCATTTACTCTTCTGACATCAATTTCCAAGAGCGGTTTTTTTGTTTTTGATCATAAATGTCATACTAGTAATTAAAATGCTTCGTATTTGTTCATCCATAGACCATTTTCATGTCTGGGGAGTTTGGTGGCCAGCAGAGATGTTAAAACTCAGAAGAGTATTCCTGGAGCCACTCGGTAGCAATTCTGGACCTGTGAGTTGTTGCATTAATCTGCTGGAATTGCCCATGTTCATCGGAGTGCACACTGCACATGAATGAGTGCAGTTGATCAGACAGGGTGCTTACGTATATGTCACCTGTCATAGTCCTATCTAGGCATATCAGGAGTCCCATACCACTCCAACTGCACACACTCTACACCATTACAAAGCCTCCATGAACTTGAACATTCCCCTGCTGACAGGCAGGGTACATGGATTCATGAGGTTGTCTCCATACCCGTAAATATCCATCCACTCGACGCAGTTTGAAACGAGACTTGTCTGACCAGGCAACATGTTTCCAGTCATCAACAATCCAATGTTGGTGTTGACAGGCCCAGGTAAGGTATAAAGCTTTGTGTCATGCAGTCATCAAGGATACACAACTGGGTTGTTGGCTCTGAAAGCCCATGCCAATGATGTTTTGTTGAATGGTTCGCACACTGACACTTGTTGATGGTCCAGCATTGAAATCTGGAGCAATTTGTGGAAGGGTTGAATTTATGTCACACTGAACTATTCTCTTCAGCTGTCATTGGTGCCATTGTTGCAGGATCTTTTTCCGGTCCCAGTGATTTGATGTTATACCGGATTCCTGATATTCACAGTACGCTTATGAAAAATCCCCACTTCATCGCTACCTTGGAGGTGCTATGTCCCATCAATCACATGCCAGCTATAACACCATGTTCAGAATCACTTAAATTTTGATAAGCTGCCATCTAACAACTGCGCCAGACACTTGTTGTCTTGTATAGGCATTTCCGGCTGCAGTGCTGTATTCTGCCTCTTTACATACCTATGTATTTAAATACACAAGCTTATACCAATTTCTTTGTCACTTCACTGTAAATTGGCCATATTATTAATATAAATTCCCCTTTCTGATAAGTAAACATGAACAGGCACCTATTAAATCATATAAGATGAAGAAGAAGAAATTGTGATACAAATGAGATTAAATTTCCAGTCAATGTGACAAAATTGGCGTCACATGAAATTCAACAAATACTTTTTAATGACTAATAATCTCTTATGTTAGTACTCTTAGTTTAAGAAGACACATGTTGCAGCCTTAATTTACACAAGTTTCAGCAAGAAAGAAAGCAGTATCATAGTGAAATGTTTGTAAACGGTTGATATTTTCTTTCAATTAGAATTTATAAGAAACTGAGGACCAAAATTACAATATTTTTTTTTTTTTTGTTATTTCAGGTTCAAGATTACTCAACATTGCACTTACCATCATCAGAAAAAATACATCAGTTGCTCAGTAAACTGATTGTTGTAAAGCTGAATGGTGGACTTGGGACGTCAATGGGTTGTGAGGGACCAAAATCTGTTATTACAGTCAGAAATGACATGAACTTCCTTGATCTGACAGTGGAACAAATACTAGTATGGTGGAATAAGTGTCAAATTATGATACTGAAATTATGTTTATCTTTTCATTTAAGTGATAGAATTCACAGTCTTGCTCACACTTTATTTTAACAATGTTTCTAATGATCCCAATCCTTCCATCCAGACTGCACTGCATAAATTCCTTAAAACCTTAAGGTCTGAGACATGGGTACTTACAACTGCTTCCATAGAACTCTTACCTGCTCCTGATCCATATAGCATCAACTTCTACCTGCTTCCTAAAATAAACAAAAACAACCATCCTCGCTATTCCATAGCAGCTGGTTTTAAAGCCCCTGCCAAATGTATCTCAATTCTTACTGACAATCACCTCCGACCCTCCACAACAAAAGACACCAACCATTCAGTGGAGTGTCTCAGATCTGTTACCATCTCTCTCCTACATGGAATCCTACGTGTGATCATCAAAGCAACCTCATTGCAGATAAACATTCCACAAAACATGGCCTCACAACCCCAGAACACAATTTCTTTCCATGACCACATTATTGGTGAAAAGCTCTCAGGTTTCCAGCTGGATAGCAGTGTTTAAATACTGCAATGTTTTGATGAGTCTCATACTTATCTTCTGCCAAAGTCTTGAGATATGTGGATACTGTGATGTTTATACTAGTGGAGGAGCCCCCTCTACCTGGCTACAGGCAGCTGTATACTGTCTAGTTGGTGGGTGGGGACAGGGCGAGGCTGCAGTGGTGGAGTAGCGGGTGCTCCATTTGCTCTCTGTGGGCATTCTGGCTGCATCTTGTGAGTTGGACGGTGCTGGTCACACTCTTGTCATATTGCCATTAATGCCAAATTCCATGCCACATTTAGTTGGTGTCCTTTGTCTCTTTTGACAAGATGTTGTGAACCCAAATTACAGTGGACCCCTTACAGCGCTGTCCTAATAACTGGTTGCTCACCAAAGTACCTTGGTCTTCCTAGAGGCTATGCTCTGCTAGCACTGATTTTTCTGTTTGTTCCAGTCACATGCATCTGATCTCCTCCTCACAGTATTTTGAAATACAGTATTGTGTTCGCCCAATGTACTGTTGGCCATATTCATAAGCAATACTGTATATTCCCTATACTTTCATTTTTAGTGAGTCTTTTGCTGAGCCAAGCCACTCTTTTGTCTTTGGTGGTTGTCAGAAGATAGTTTTTGTGTTGGATTTTTCGAGAAGCCTTGCAATTTTGGCTGGGAGTAGTCCCAGGTGCAGAAGGAAAGCAAGTCTCTGGCTTCTTCTTTCTCTTCCTGTTTCCAGCATCTTGTCTCTTATTGAATGCTGTACTAAACTGCACTTCACTGTACCTATTTATGTGGAATCCTTCCCTCAGGCATTTTAGTTTATCCTGGAGGCTTTCTTTACCACATGTGACATGTGCCCTATGTACCAGTGTACTCAGCCTCAGCACTGTTTGCTGTTGTGTTGGATGGTGTTGGATCGTTGCATGCATGTACAGGTCTGTGAGTGTCTTCTTCCTATATAGTGAAAGGCCTAGCATACCAACTGTTTTCTTCCTTATTAGTAGGTCCAGGAAAGGGAGACAGCCATTCTCGTCTATTCCCATAGTGAAAGCAATGTTATGATGGATGCTGTTAAGGTAGTCCAGGAACTCTTCCAGTACCTGTCTACCATGCTCCCATACCACAAAGGTATCGTTGACATAGCAGAAGAAGTGCTTGGCTTTCTGGTGAGCAATTTGAAGAGCCACCTTCTCAAAGTGTGCCATACAACAGTTTGCAGTGGAGATCCATGGCCACATAATTGATCTGTTCATAAGACTAACTGTTGGACTTTAAGTAGGTGTTCATCAGTTCATGTCAAAGCTCACAAGCAGGTTATCACTTTGTAATCACATATCCTAAGTTTTATCGTCCAGGTTCTTAGATGATGACTACAGTGTCCCGCAAGGGGTTCTAGAAGTGTCTCCAGATATTTGGCCAGTCCATAATTGTATGAACTGATGGTGTCAAGTCTAACAAGGAGAGTCCCCTCAGGGGGCACACCATTCTTTGGTGAGTTTGTGCTTGGCTACCAAGGGACCCAGCCTTTGCAGCACCCTTTCCCTTTCCGCACTGCATGCCTATTCTCCTGCTGTTCTTTTTCACCTGCCTTGGGGATTATGTCCGGGATATTTTTGGGAATGTGTTCTGAAGTTTTAGCTTGACATCAGAATAGTCCATCAATTGTTTTTTCTTTCTTTCTCTGTTGTCCATCTACTAGCTTTCTCTGCTTTGGCGTTTGCTGACCCTCTTTGTTTCTCCTTCCTCCCTGTGTGCTCCCAAAAGCCAACCTATGCATTTGATAGTCACAGGTGACTAGATTAGATTAGATTACATGGGTAACATGTAATTCCCAACCCCAGGTCGACAGGTGGGGTTCGCACATACCCCCTGGTACAGGTCAGCCCCAGGGAGGAGTGATTGCCTGCCAATTGGTTCCTCTGCCAGGAGTACAGGAGATGTTACCAGAGGTGTGGACTGTCACCTAGGGTGGGTGAGCCCTTCAGCTGGAAGGAGTGGGCTGGCACTCTTAGGGGATTTTTTTGTCATGAGCCAATTACCACATCAATCTACATCTACTACATGTAAACACAATGTGGGTAAAGATTCAAAGAGTGTACTAGCTGCACTTCGGTTCCTCATGGTATCATGTGCAGAAAAAGGTCAGTCCTTTTTTATGGTTAATCCATTTATTTTTCAGTAAGGTGTTAATGCAATTTCAGACCCTGTGAAATCCTGCTCTCATTTATATAATGGCACTTTGCTTCTGGAGACCAATTGCGATTATCAAGCCCAACAACTACTTACAGCTTCACTCCTG
The DNA here is from genome assembly GCF_023897955.1 of Schistocerca gregaria. Lineage (NCBI taxonomy): Eukaryota > Metazoa > Arthropoda > Insecta > Orthoptera > Acrididae > Schistocerca > Schistocerca gregaria. The sequence continues at coordinate 1,004,755,918 of NC_064921.1, forward strand.
TTCTTGTGTTGAGGCACATCGGAGGCTGGCTGAAGTCTTTGCATGGTGTTAATTATGTTCAGCTGCTTGATGGTCTGACAGAGAGGGGATTCAAACTTACTTCCCTGATCTGGGCACCACTGCAGTCCATTGGGAAATGAAAAAGGTTGATGCAACCTTAGTGCCCATACTCACTTAATTTCTGATGTTTGACACAGTGGTGCTTCCATTATAGATCAAAGTAGGCTCCAACCACACATTCCCAAACTGATTCATTGCTACCAGTGCCAAAGATACAACCACACAAATCGTGCAAAAACATGGCCATATGTTTTACTTGTGTAGGGATGATCACGAGGGCTACTGCATGCCTCCTCCTCCCTGCTGTATCAGTTAAAATGGTGACCTTTCTGCCTCATCCCATGATGTCACATGTATCTAATTGAGTGGGCCTTTCAAAAGATCTGGGTGAAGGAAACAGTACCTTACACTGTCACTTGCAAGTTGTTGGCTAGTTGAAAGCCCTGCACCTTACCACCCAGCACTTACAGTACTGTTCTTGTCATGCCTCACTCCATGAAGACCATAGCCACGAAGATTTGTGACCTCTAATTCTGCACTGCATTAGTAAAATCACCCATTATCACAGTAGCATCCCAGTCCCGTTCTCCTCCAGCTATGTGACAAGCCACAAAATCATCACCTGTGGCTGTGAAATCACCTACTACACAACCAGCAGTCCAGAAAGACAAAAAGAATATTCCTGCAAATACTTTTTACATCCCTCCAGCCAACAAACGTCTGAGTCTTCATCTGTTAACTGTACAGGCTCTAAGAAATCAAACAAGGGCAAACAGTGTTCTCTTTCCCCGACTCAGAGAATTTCTTCAATGGTGTCGCCATGTGACACCCTCACCTGACCAAACTCCATTTCACTGGTGCAACCTGCCTACCATTTTTCTGCCTCTGAATCTGCAGACTCACCTACTGAGATTTCTGATGTCTCTGTAGGTCTCAAGGAACAGGATCTTCCAGCCTCTGCACCCTGTGGCAATGGGTCTTCAAAGGCTTTCACTCAACAGTCACTGAAGTGACTACCCTTTGTTTGTTCCCTCCTCCTCAATTCCTCTTATTACTCTTCTACAATGGAACATTCATGGCATTAGATCCAACAAGGGGGATTTATGGCTGCTCTTGGAATCAAAGCATCCACTTGTTCCTGCTGTCAAGAAACAAAATTGTCTCCTCACAACTGCTTTGACCTCTTGCATTTCCTTCCAGTCGGCTTTGACCTCCCCCCCAAAGACAGCATTCCAGCACATGGGGGAGTCCTGCTGTTCATCCGTGATGATGTTCGTAGCCAAATAAACTCACAGGACACTTGGCTGCAAGCAGTTGCAGTCTGCATTATCCTTCCTTGCTTCACATTTTCTCTTTGCAACATCTACATCCCCCCGTCATTTGGTGTCACCAGGGCAGGCTTCCTCCAGCTTACTGATCAATTCTTTCACCTCTTTTTGCTTCTCAGTGACTTTAATGAACACCATATACTTTGGGGCTCTGCCAGAACCTGTCCGAGATGTGTCCTCTTGGCTGATCTTCTCAAACAACTCAACCTCATTTGTATTAACACTGGAGCAACCATGTTCCTTTAAGACTCCATGCTCACCTGTTCTCATTTGGATCTCTCATTCTGCACTGCCTAGCTTGCCTGTCATTCCAAGTGGTCCATTCTCTATGACATGTACTTGAGCAACCATTTCCCATGGGCTATCCATTTGCTGACTCCTACCCCACTTGCATGTAAACACAATTGGCAGCTTTATAAGGCTGATTCGAGGCTTTATTCCCTCCTGGCGACCTTTGATGAACAACATTTTCTCAGTTATGCTGACCAGGTAGTGTACCTCACAAATGTTATCCTTACTGCCACAGAGCATTCCATACCTTACACTTCATCTTTACCGTACCATGTTCTTGTCTCCTGTTCAAACACTTTCTCTTTCATATATACAATGGCATTTGGGCATATGGCACGTTTCTCAGATGCTGGTATGAAGACACTGTCATACCCATACGTAAACCCAGTATGGACAAATACCTTTCTTCTAGCTACCACTCCATTTCTCTCACCAGCTGTGTTTGCAAGGCAATGGAATGCATGATCCATGGCCAGTTGGTAAGATGACTCAGATCTAACCACTGCACAATGTGGATTTTGAGTGCACTGTTCTGCAGTTGACCATCTTGTTACTTTGTCAACCCATGCCATGAATGGTTTTCTGTGGAAATACTGGACTGTGCCCATAGCTTTTGATTTGGGAAAATAACACTTGCTGGAGGATGGTATCCTCTGTACTCTATACATGTGGATCTTCCAAGGCTGCATGCCCCATTTTCTTCAGTAATTTTTAAAAGACTGTGTTTTCAAGGTATGTTTTGGTTCGGCCCTGTCGGACACCTTCATCCAGACTAATGGGGTGCCTCAAGGTTCTGTTCTGAGTGTCGTCCTCTTTGCTATAGTCATTAACCCTTTTATGGCGTGTCTCCTGCCAGGCACCTCTGCCTCCTTTTCATTGATGACTTTGTGAAGTATTGCAGTTCTCCATGGACTTGTGTCTTTGAGCAGCAGCCTCAGAGATGTCTTAACCATCTTTACCTGTGAAGTATTGGCAATGGTTTTCACTTTTCCACTGACAAAACCATTTTTAGAATTTCTGGTGGCGCAGTTGGTTTCTCCCACCATCTTTACATCTTTGGGCATATTGCTCTTCCATTTACTGAAACTACCAAATTCCTGGGGCTCATGCTTGATAGAAAAAATTCTTGGTCCTCCCACATGTCTTACCTGGACACATACTGTGCTCAGTCTCTCAGTGTCCTATGTGTTCTAAGTAGTATTTCCTGGGAAGAGGATCGGACCATCCTCCTCCATTTGTACTGATCCTATGCCCACTCTAAACTAGACTATAGGTGTTTTGTTTATTCAACTGCACATCTGTCCATCTTATTCTGTCTTAATACAATCCACCATCAAGGAATCCATTTGGCCACTGGCACCTTTTACAGTAGCCTGGTTGAGAGCCTTATGCAGAAGCTGCTGAACTACTGCGAACATACCGGCATTATGATCTCCTCCATATATGCATGTTGTTTGCCTGCCATGCCTAGCCACCCATCCTAGGCCTTCTTTTTCGATGACTCCCTTGATCACCAGTAGGGAATGCGTCGCTCTTCTCTATTAGTCCACAGCTCGTGGTCTTGTGGTTGCGTTCTCACTTCCCGAGCTCAGGGTCCTGGGTTCAATTCCTGGTGGGGTCAGGGATTTTCACATGCCTCGAGATGGCAGGGTATTTGTGTTGTCCTCAACATTTCATCATCATTCATGAAAGTGGCGAGTTTGGACTGAGTAAAGGTTGGGAATTTGTACAGGTGCTGATAACCATGCACTTGAGTGCCCCACGAACCCAACATCATCGTCATCTTCTCTGTTATCTCCCACAATTCGCTTTTGGCTCCTACTCTGGCAGCTTATCTTCACGCTACCTGCCATGTTCCTGTTGGATGTGAACCCTTGACCACCTTGGCTTCCTACAGTGGCCTGCTTTCAAGTTGAACTTCATTCACTTCCTAAATAAACTACTCTGGATTTGATCTATTGCAGTAAGTATCTCGACCTCCGCATACAACTTAGTGACAGCATGTTCATGTACACTGATGGCTCTCAGACCGACTGTGTTATCAGGTGTGCCTTTGTCATTGGCACCAACCAGTTTTGGCTTTGGCTTCCAGAACACTGCTCAATATTGAGAGCAGAACTCTTTGTCCTCTATCAGGCCATCCAGTACATCCAGCGACACAGGCTTTTTAATTGTGTCATGTGCTCTGATTCTCTCAATGCCCTTCAGAAACTGTGTGTGGGCTACACAGTCCATCCCATAGTGCAATGGGTTAAAGAAAGCTTCCAGTTATTCACACTGTGATGTTCATGTGGGTCCCTGGTCACATCATTCTGATGGGAATGGGGCTGCTAATGCTGCTACCAAGACTGCAGTCCTCCTAATTCGCCCTGCTAGTTCTTCTAATCCATCTGATATCTCCATGTTGCTGTCCGTCAGCAGGTGGTGTCACTTTGGCATCACCACTATTCTTCCCTTCATGGAAACAAGCTCTGGGGAATTAAACATCTCTCAGATGCTCCTCATTGTCATCAAGCTTTGATTGCTCACCATTTCCTGACCAAATGCCCTTTTTTAACCACTTGTGTTCTCACGCATGTTTGCCATCTGAATTACCAGATGTTTTAGCAAATGACACATGGGCTGTCGACTGTGTTTTACTTTTCATCCATTGTAGCAATATGGCAAAGGACATTTAATCTTTGGTTCAGGACATCTTCTGTCTCTACAGCATATTTTGTGGACTCTTCTTCACCAGGAAGTCGTTGTACTCAGACCCCTTTTCTTCCATCAGTTGTGATTAACATATAGTCACTTTTAAGTTCTTTTCATTATTGATGGTCTAAGGTCATAAAATGGGTGCTTATTACCTTAGTTGCTTTTGCACAACAGTAGCATTAGACAAGTATCAGTAAATAGCCTGGTTGTTTGGTGCAGTGGATATGATAATAGTGTCACAAGCAGGATGTTGTGGGTTCAAATCTTACCTGGCGCTATATATATTTCTTTTTTATTTTTAAAACTTTATGACAATGACTTGACCATAATTTTTATTTCGTTAATGGATTTAAATGTAATTTTTTATTTGCATTCCTCTGTCATGTGATTTTAATCTAATATAAACTTCTTCATTTTCTCTCATTTCTATTTCTGTCATTCTTTTTCCACTTGAAATATTTGTTCATGCATTTTTAATTAATTTTATGTATTTTGATTTAATTGCATTTGTTTTATCAACCTCTTTTTCATGCTTGTAATTGTGTTTGTTGCATCCATTTCTCATTTTGCTTTAATTTCATTTCACTTTCACACCCTTCTTTCATTTAAATTTTCAGCTGCATTATTTTGTCCATAGTTCAATAGGTATTTAAGTTATCATTTAAATGTTTCCATGACAATTACTGTGCAAGAAAAATTGCACGTCTGGTAATGAAAAATACATTTTTCACATCATTGCACAGTCAACAGAAATAGATTATTTTGTCTTTTGTTTTTTAATTTATAGACTGGAATTTTCAAATTATTGAATATTATAATAGATAAATATAATTAAATTAATATTCACAAAAATTTCGATTGGAAACAGAATGACATAAGGAAAAAATGAAAAAGTTCATATGCTGATTAAAATTATGTTAAAAAGGGATAGAAATAAAAAGTTGCATCTAAAACAATTAAGTGAATAAAAATAATGATGAAACTCATTTCCATACAAATTTAAAAATAAAATAGTTTAATGGACCTGACGAGATTTGAATCCACACATTTGAAACTATTATCCTATCCATTACATCACACAACCACTCTAAGTAATAGGACTTTTTTAATTATGTTAAGCATCATGCAAAATTCCAAAAAAGTTTTTTTTCAGTTAGTCATAAAAAAAGACAAATCAGGGTGAATGGCTGCGAGGTGTGATACGTGGGATGTTAACCTACATAACCGTATATTTGTTTTCGAAAAGTTGATTCCACTGGTGGATGACCTCTCCTTGTGAATCAAAGAGGTACTTCTTCCTTGTGAATTTGTGGAAGTCCATACAGACGTGGTGACAATAGCAGCCTGGTATACAGCCACTTCTTCACTGCCTCTAGTAGATCTGAGTTCTTCAGCATATCTACAGTTTCCCTGGTCATGGTCAAGGTTGGATCCTTCTTGAGCTTGCCATAGACCAGACCCCGTAGCAGCAAGCCAATTTTATGATGGTAATCACTGATGCATGTCAGCATTACTGCATTCCCTTTGTGTGCTGGAAGAACCACAGTGACAAAAATTATCTCTCAGTGATGAGATACACTATGTGATCAAAAGTATCCAGATGCCCCCTAAAACATACATTTTTTATATTAGGTGCATCGTGCTGCCACCTACTGCCAGGTACTCCATATTAGCGACCTCGGTAGTTATTAGACAGCATGAGAGAACAGAATGGGGTGCTCTGTGGAACTCATGGACTTCAAATGTGGTCACATGATTGAATGGCAGTTGTGTCATATGCACATACATGATATTTCCATACTTCTAAACATCCTTAGGTCCACTGCTGTGATAGTGAAGTGGAAACATGAAGGGACATGTGAAGCATAAAAGTGTACAGGCTGACCTCATCTGCTGACTGACAGAGACCGCTGACAGTTGAAGGGAGTAGTAATGTGTAATAGGCAGACATCTATCCAGACAATCACACTGGAATTTCAAATTACATCAGGATCCACTGCAAGTACTATGACAGTTAGGCAGAAGGTGGGAAAACTTGGATTTCGTGGTCTAGTGGCTACTCATAAGCCACACATCATGCCAAACGACACCTCGCTTGGTGTAAGGAGGGTAAACATTGGATCATTAAACAGTGGAAAACATTGTGTGGAGCAACAAATCACGGTACACAATGTGACAATCCAATGGCAGGGTGTAGGTATCATGAAAGCCAGGTGAACGTCATCTGCCAGCATGTGTAGTGCCAACAGTAAAATTTGGAGCCAGTGGTGTTAGGTGTGGTCATGTTTTTCATGGAGGGGGCTTGCACCTCTTGTAGTTTTGTATGGCACTACTACAGCACTAGTCTACATTGATGGTTTAAGCACCTTATTGCTTCCCAATGTTGAAGAGCAATTTGGGGATGGCAACTGCACCTTTCAACACATTCGAACAACTGTTAATAATGCACAGCCCGTGGTGGAGTGATTGCATGACAATAATATCCCTGTAGTCGACTGGCCTGCACAGAGTCCTGACCTGAATCCTGTAGAACACCTGTGGGATGTTTTGGAACATTGGCTTCATGTCATGCCTCACCGACTGACATCAATACCTTTCCTCAGTACTGCACTCCATGAGGAATGGTCTGCCATTCCCAGCACCTGACTGAATGTATGCCTGCGAGAGTGGAAGCTGTCATCAAGGTTAAGGGTGGGCCAACACCATATTGAATTCCAGCATTACCGATGGAGGGTGCCACAAATTTGTAAGTCATTTTCAGCCAGGTGTCCAGATACTTTTGATCACATAGTGTAATCTCCATTTTTGCTGCCATCATGTTCAGTTAGAGATGCAGGGAGATATTGATGATGTTGCAATTTTCCCACTGGGTCTCCTTTGCATCTTCCTTTGGCAGTCATCAGATTGCTTCCTACATGGTGCTAATAATATTGTGTTTTGGTATGGTCCTTGGGATGGCTACAAAGTTCACTTCTTTCATGAGCACTGTAGTGGAGCTGAATCCAGTACTCTACCTGTCAACTTTACAATTGCTTTGGTGCTATTCACCTCCTTGTCGGTCATTTGAACTCTCAGCAGCAGGGTGGGGAGAAGCAATCTGAGGCCTGCAAAAGTAAGAATCTACAGATTATGGTGGAAAACCTGAGCATCATTGATGAGTCCCAACGTCCAAAAGTGAACATGATACCAGTAGAACAGGAGAATATCCAATCACTGAGAGATGATGCTAGATGATGCTGGCACTATGGTTCTTCCAGCAGACAAAGGGAATGCAATGGTGCTGACAGGCATGATTACCTTCATAAAAACTGACTCGCTGCTACAGGGCCCGGCCTACAGGAAGCTCAAGAAGGATTATAACACTAACACTTCTCCCTAATAACTGAACCTTTAGTCTTGTCATGGGAAAGGCACATATAACACTCTAACATGCCATAAAACATGCTAATGTTACCCTCTGAGAGGATTTCAAAGTTTGACCATTTGTACGTGTAATGGACAAAGATATCGGACTATAATTTTAATTTTGATGAAATAAACAGAAAAACCAAACAGACTTTAACCTTGGGAGTTAATGAAAGTGGTAAAATCATAAATGAATGAATAAAAATGAATGGTCGCTAGCCCAATTAAGCACACTAATTTGGAAATATATATTTGAGAAAATTGAATATTAGTTTCCAGAATGAGATTTTCACTCTGCAGTGGAGAGTGTGCTGATATGATGACCAGGAAAACAGTAGCAGTGCTGAAGGACTCAGATCGACCAGAGGCAGTGAGGAAGTGCCTGTATCCAAGGCTGCCATTGACACCAGACCTGTATGGACTTCCACAAATCCACAAGGAAGAAGTGCCTCTCTGCCCTAGACTTGACACCATCAATTCATACAATTATGGGCTGGAAATTCACACAATTATGGACTGATCAAATATCTAATAACACTTCTAAAATGCCTTGTGGGGCACTGCAGTCATCATGTTTAGAACTCAGACAATTTCATGAAAATATTTAAGGATATGCAATTACAAAGAGATTACCTGCCTGTGAGTTTTGAACTCTTTGAACATCCACTGATGAACACCTTATTCAAGTCCGATAGTCAGGGATTGAATGGCCATGGATCCTCATTGGCTTCAGGGATTGCAAATCTCTACACAGTGGTCTTTGATAAGGTGGCTCTTCAAACTGCTCACGAGAAACCCAGCACTTCTTCTACTATGTTGACAATAGTTTTGTGGTATGGGAGCATGGTAGACAGACACTGGAATTTCTGGACCATCTTAACAGCATTCATCATCACATTACTTTCACTATGGAAATAGATGAGAATGAATGTCTCTCTTTCCTGGACATACTAATAACAAAGAAAACAAATGGTAAGCCAGGCCATTCATTTTGTAGAAAGAAGACACACACAGATCTGTACATGTGTGTTAACAAACTGCCATCATCCAGCACAATAGCAGACAGTGCTGAGCACCCTGGTACATAGGGCGCACATCATATGTGATAAAGAAAGCCTCCCAGATGAACTGAAACACCTGAGGGAAGTATTCCACAAAATGGGTACAGTGCAGATAGTAGGGTATTCAGACAGGATGCTGAAAACCAGGAAGAGGAAGGAGAAGAAAGAGATTCGTTTTTTTTATATACCTGGAACTGATGCAACAAAAATTGTGATTATATACAAACTGTCTTCTGTGTAGTGCTGAAGACAAATGTGTATCTTACCTCTATGGAAGACCAACTACAAATGAACATACTGGAAATACAAGGCATTGCCGGCGAATGTGACCAACAGTACATTGGACAGATGCAGTGCTGTGTTTTGAAATGTTACGCGGAGCACATCGTGCATGTGTGATTGGGACAGATAGAAAAATCAGTGATGGCAGGGAATAGTCTCAAGGAAGGCCTCTCCTTTGACTTCCAGAACAGCACCATAAAGGAATCCATAGAAATGTAGGTTCATGACAGTCTTGTCAACAAAGATGAAGGATACAAACTAAATGTGGCATGGAATCTGTCATTAGCAGTAATATGACTAGAGTGTGGCCAGCATTGTCTGCCTTGCAAATCACAGCCGGAATGCCTACACAGAGAAGCACATGTGCATCCTCTACCCCCACTGAATCTTCACACTCCTTGCAGCCCTCTGGCCAATAGTACATGGCCATATGTAGCCAGGTTTAGGAGTACACTCCACTGGTATAAACATCACAGCATCCACCTATCTTGACATTTCATCAGAAGATGATGAGTGTGACTCTCGTTGAAATATCATGGTATTTTAACAATGCAACCCAACTAGATACGGAGAGCTTTTCATCAACAGTGCATGCCAGGAGAGCCTACTTTCAAATAGACAACCTTATTGCCTTTCTAAAACCTAATTTATTGTTCCCCTAGTGAACTTCAGCAATACCAAAAACTACACTCCTGGAAATTGAAATAACAACACCGTGAATTCATTGTCCCAGGAAGGGGAAACCTTATTGAGACATTCCTGGGGTCAGATACATCACATGATCACACTGACAGAACCACAGGCACATAGACACAGGCAACAGAGCATGCACAATGTCGGCACTATTACAGTGTATATCCACCTTTCACAGCAATGCAGGCTGCTATTCTCCCATGGAGACGATCGTAGAGATGCTGGATGTAGTCCTGTGGAACGGCTTGCCATGCCATTTCCACCTGGCGCCTCAGTTGGACCAGCGTTCGTGCTGGACGTGCAGACCGCGTGAGACGACGCTTCATCCAGTCCCAAACATGCTCAATGGGGGACAGATCCGGAGATCTTGCTGGCCAGGGTAGTTGACTTACACCTTCTAGAGCACGTTGGGTGGCACGGGATACATGCGGACGTGCATTGTCCTGTTGGAACAAGAAGTTCCCTTGCCGGTCTAGGAATGGTAGAACGATGGGTTCGATGACGGTTTGGATGTACCGTGCACTATTCAGTGTCCCCTCGACGATCACCAGAGGTGTACGGCCAGTGTAGGAGATCGCTCCCCACACCATGATGCCGGGTGTTGGCCCTGTGTGCCTTGGTCGTATGCAGTCCTGATTGTGGCGCTCACCTGCACGGCGCCAAACACGCATACGACCATCATTGGCACCAAGGCAGAAACGACTCTCATCGCTGAAGACGACACGTCTCCATTCGTCCCTCCATTCACGCCTGTCGCGACACCACTGGAGGCGGGCTGCACGATGTTGAGGCGTGAGCGGAAGACGGCCTAACGGTGTGCGGGACCGTAGCCCAGCTTCATGGAGACGGTTGCGAATGGTCCTTGCCGAGACCCCAGGAGCAACAGTGTCCCTAATTTGCTGGGAAGTGGCGGTGCGGTCCCCTACAGCACTGCATAGGATCCTACGGTCTTGGCGTGCATCCGTGCGTCGCTGCGGTCTGGTCCCAGGTCGACGGGCACGTGCACCTTCCGCCGACCACTGGCGACAACATCGATGTACTGTGGAGACCTCACGCCCCACGTGTTGAGCAATTCGGCGGTACGTCCACCTGGCCTCCTGCATGCCCACTATATGCCCTCGCTCAAAGTCCGTCAACTGCACATACGGTTCACATCCATGCTGTCGCGGCATGCTACCAGTGTTAAAGACTGCGATGGAGCTCCGTATGCCACGGCAAACTGGCTGACACTGACGGCGGTGGTGCACAAATGCTGCGCAGCTAGCGCCATTCGACGGCCAACACCGCGGTTCCTGGTGTGTCCGCTGTGCCGTGCGTGTGATCATTGCTTGTACAGCCCTCTCGCAGTGTCCGGAGCAAGTATGGTGGGTCTGACACACCGGTGTCAATGTGTTCTTTTTTCCATTTCCAGGAGTGTATTTTATCTTTGAATGCTAGACGTATAAACAAATCAGGTGGACTGCTGTGAACACCACGGTCACCTGGTGCTTTGCCCAACTTTTCATGGGCCACACGGAAGAGTTATTCATCAGGACCCAAAAGCTGAGCCCCCTAGTTTGGTAGACCAAATCTCTTTAAGGACCTCCACATTGAAACTAGTATCAGTGGTCTTGTGGCTGTTTCAGACACAATGGATACCAAAGTACAAAAGGCAAATAAAACTAGCATAAAATCACATTTTACCTCATGGTCAGTTTTGTATTGTGAATATCTTTAATACTACACGTGAGACTTGCATTTTCAATTTCTTAGTACTTCATAATTAACTGTGGCCTTTAGTTCCAAAAATCAGAACACAGTTATGTTTACACTGTAAGTGCCTCTCCAGGCCTGTTCAGGTCTGCTTTCAGCAAAGTGCTGTATGCATCATTTTGATGATTTACTGTGTAATGTATTCAAGTATGTATAGTTGCATATAGAAGTTAGTTTTATTTGAATTTTAGTTTTTGTTATTTTACTATATATCCCACCATTTTTCCCTTCCCTTTTTAAATAGACGGTATGATGATGACTTGGTTAAAAGTCAAATCTGTTAATAATAATAATAATAATAATAATAATGTTGAGTGACCTGAGACTGTAATATATAATAATTTTTTTCTCCGAGTTCTCTGAGACTACAGACGTGTGTGCAAGTTGCGTTTGCATGCGTGTGCATGTGCGCGCGCGCTCACGCACGTGTGTGTGTGTGTGTGTGTTTCTCAAGTCAAGCCCTGAAATTATATCATCTCTTCCAGAAGTACTCCATACCCACTATCCTTCAATTGCCCTCCTAATTTCTGTAATGTCCTGGTCAAACTGTACAACATTCTCAAACCATTACCTCTTCCCTATGATTCCTGCCCCTGCAATCATTCCATTCCAAAACATGCCCCTTGCTCTCAGTCACTGCCACCTAACCTCACCCCTCCAATGGTAAACGCTGCTATATCGAAGGCAGGGAAACTTATGAAACCACACAAAATGTGAACCATCTAGCACATGTCCACTGCACATAATTTTGAACAGATATGACAACCAGTGTGCTGGCAGAGCACATGAATTACTATATAAGAAATGTCTAAGGACATGACTGCTACACCACATGTTCTGTCTGGATCCTCCCATCTGATACTAATTTCTCTGAATCCCAGAGGTGGGAACTTCGCCTTCAGCAGCTTGGTAGACTGACTTTAGTAGCATTAACATCCATTCTTTCTTCGCTTTTTTCATTTTTATTATATTTTTTATTTTGTATATTTTCTTATTTCTTTATTGATCTATACTTTTTCATCTTTGTGCCCTTCTACCCTCCTCTTTGCCTTTGGTTTTTTTTTTTATCTCATGTTCCTCCTAGTTCTCAACTGCACCAATCATATCATTTCTCTTCCCCTTATCCATCTTCTCACTGTGTACCCATAATCTTTGGACTGAAGCTAGCTCAGTGCTTGCCATCGTACTACTCTCCGAAGACATCTCCCCTTTCACCTTTGTTACCCCTTGTTCTCAGAACAGGTGAGTTATCTTACCCTGGGGTCTAGTAACCTGCTCTTTCTGCCTAAACTTCCTTACCTGTCTCTCTTCCTTTCCTGAGAAAGAAAGTAATAGTTCCAGAAGCTAGGAGAGTTTCTTGTCCTTTCATGTGTGTCTATTGGCATTACTAATAAGTTTATCTCTTGAAGGTAAGCACTGGCCAGCCTTTGCATATTGTAATTTTATAATGTTGTTGATAAGTAATGTAAAATCTTCATACAAGTCCACAATCATTATAAGTGTAATTAATATATTTTTCCATTTGATTGCTTTTTATTTTCACCTAAGTTATGCAACTTCGCACTTTCAACACAAGCCATCATCAGATATCTGTCAGGTAAGAAAGAAAAAATTGAGAAGTAGTTTTATAAAACAAATTGTGTCCATTTGGTGATGTTACTTCAATATACTTTTCTTATAAAAACTGAACATAATGTCTCAAATATTAGTATGAGGCATAGTCATTGCATATAAATAAAATATCTAAAAATAGTAAAGTGTACTATGCACTAACACGACAATGGAATCACTTGTAACATTTCTTGTTATTTTTCATTTTTTCTTTTTTGAGTCATCTATGTTCTGGCTGGTTTGATGAGGCCCACACAAATTCCTCTCATGTACCAACCTCTTCAGCTCAGAGTAGCACCTGCAACCTGAAACCTCAGTTATTTGTAGTGTGAATTCCAGCCTCCCATTTTCCTCTACAGTTTTTACCGTTTACAGCCGTCTCTAGTGCCAAGGAAGTTATTTACACATGTCTTAACAAATGTCCTATCAGCCTGTCTCTTCTTCTTTCAGTGTTTTCCATGTGTTCCATTCTTTGCCAATTCTGCAGAGAGCCTCATCGTGCCTTGCCTCATCAGTCCACCTAATTTTCAAGGTTTGTCTGTAGAACCACATCTCAAATGATTTTATTTTCTTCTGTTCCAGTTTTCCCACAGTCTGTGTTTCACTGACATACAATGTTGTGCTCCAAATGTAGGTCCATTCTCAGAAATTTCTTCCTCCATCTTGCCTGTGCTAGTCTGCTTTTTATGTCCTCCTTGCTCCATCCATCATGGGCTATTTTGCTTCCCAGGTAGCAGATTTTCTTAGCTTCAACTACTTCATAATCAATAATTTTGATGTTAAGTTTCTCATTATTCTCATTTCTGTTACTTCTCATTACTTTTGTCTTTCTTTGGTTTTCTCTCAATCCTTATTCTGTACTCGTTAGAATGTTTATTCCATTCAAGAGATCTTGTAATTCTTCATCACCTTCACTGAGGATAGCAATGTCATCAGTGACTCTTCATCCTGAATTTAGTCCCATTTTCAAACCTTCCTTTTATGTGTGGCATTGCTTCATTGAAGTGTAGATTGAAGAGTTGAGGAAACAGACTGAATCCCTATCTTACACTCTTTTTAATTTGAGCACTTCCTTCTTAGTCTTCATTTGTTATTGTTATCTCTTGTTTCTTGCACACATTGCATACTAGCCTTTTCCATGTGGTTTGACTTGTGTATGCTTTCAGCGCATATATTGCACACATCTCCCCCTCCCCCCTCTCTGTGTCCACCTCTTCCTCCCCATCTTTCTGTCCACCTCTTCCACCCCATCTTTCATCCACCTTATCCTACCACCTCTATCTGTCCATCCCACTCTCCTCACCCTCGTGCATTTCCACCTCCTTCCCCCTCTCTCTTTGTCTATATCCTCTGCCCCCTCTCTCCGACTATATCTCCCTTCCCTTCCCTCTGCCTATTCACCTTCCACTTTCTCTGTCCATCACTTCCTTCACCCCCTCTGTCTGTGCATCTCCTTGTCTACCTTTCTTTGTCCATCTCATCCTCCCCTGTCTCACTCTATTCATCTCCTACATTCCTTTCTCTGCTCAGTGATGCTCTCTGCATTTGTAGCCCCTACAAGATTCACTGACACTACGTGCACAACAAACTTTAGCTCTCTCTCTCTCTAACACACACACACACACACACACACACACACACACACACACACACACACACGCACACACACACACACATTCACTCTCTCCTCTTCTCTCTCCCTCTCCCCCTCCTCCTCTTCCTCCACCATTCCATCCATAATGGTGACAAAGAGGTATGAAGAATTAAAAAAAGGAGACACTCAGGCTACACAATGAGAATTTCAAACTGAAAACTTGAGTATTTCATTAGGATGTGAAATAGATGCCATGCAATCTTACTTATGATAGCTACAGCATTAACAGTATCATTGTCTGCAAATACCCAGTGTGAATGGGACAGCACCCACTGCGATGTTGGTGGACGACACATGCAGAGTTGAGGCATACTGCACCACACAAACCACACAGATGCAGGTCAGTATAATGAACTACCCACATGAAATGTGCAACATATAAACGGAGAGGTATCAGATGTGACACAGTGCATGAAATTAACACCATACTGGCCCCACCGTCTTTTACTAAATGCCCCCAAACCTGTCTTAATTTTGCAAGGTATGCCCAGCACAGATGAGACAAGTGTCACTCAGACAGAACACAATGTGCGAGAAGAGGGAGTTGATAATGCACCTGCTCATTCATCGCCACCACAAGCAACTATCCCACCACTGCTACTAGAGGTCTTTGACACCAACTGACAATATTTCTGCGGATGTATCTGATGACTTCCCCCCTACCTTAGCTACTATCACATAAATCACTGTGCTCCTTTACTGAGAAATGGTACAGTGACACCCTGCCTTGCAGCCAGCCACAGCATGGCTGGTTATGTGCAACTGCATGAAGAACACATGAACAGTTGGCCCCTTAGTCCCCATCTTTCACTACTGGTCCGCACTGCAAATGGAGGGGGGGGGGGGGGGGGGGGGGGAGGGTGTTGTGTGCCAAATTATATCTTTTGATGTGTCCAACTGCTAAACTAACATATCCATAGATGATACTTCATCAGTAATTAATTAACTTGGGAATGCTTCACAATTGCTAAATATTTTTGGGAACTGGATATACATCCTGATCTACTTCTTCCTCCCATCTCTCTGTCCATCAGAGCCTCCCTCTACTCTGCTCGTTTCCTTCTCCCCTTATCTCTCTGCCCATTTCCTCTTTCCCTCTATGTCCACTTTCCCCCCATCCTCTCTCCATCCATCTCTTCTTCCCCCTTTTTCTATCCTTGAGACATGTTTATTATAATAACAATCAAAAACTTATTTGGGAATTTGTCACATGAAGTAAATGGTTACATCAGCTGGGGTCATTGGTATATGGGGTATGAGAGATATCTCCTGCTGTTGGATCTGTGAAGATAGTAGCTACAGTGATAGTAATTTGCATAGTTTTAATCTGCAGATGGGTAGGATTACAATGTTTCATGTGATACAGATTCTATAGTGGTTATAACATAAGGCGATAAGCCGCACACACACAATTTTCATGTTTTCTGTTAAAAACTGATTGTGATGAAGAAAACAAAACAGCATATAGTTGTGCATACAATTTTTGTTTAAAGTTATATATAAGGAAAAAGAATATATATGCAAGATACAATTTGTCTTATGATTTAAATGCCCTACTATCAAAGTTAAAGCTGTACAGCATTTACTTTCTGACAGTTAATTTTAATAGAAAACCTGCACACTGTTGCTGAAAAAAAAAACATGTAGTCTATGTCTCACTGAATGTTTATTAGGGTAATTAGAGTATATTGTAAAAATTTGAAGAAAAATTGAAGCAGATTGAGCAAGAACTTTTTGATATACTTGCAATTAATGTTTCCTATTTTTGGATGGATACAAACACACACACACACACACACACACACACACACACACACACACACACACATTATATCATAAAAATTGTTACCTCTGTCTGTCAGAATGTTTATTAGAATATCATGCAAAATTTTGAAGTAAATTTTCAAGATTTTTCACTGACATCTTTTCTTCTTTACATGGTATGTATTTATATACCATACACATTAAAAAATATAGTCTCTATCCATCTGAACATTTGTTAGAGTATTGTGTAAAAATATGAAGTACATCAGCCAAGATATTCTTGAGATTTTTGGTGACAAGCTATAGTACTGTAGGTTTTAAATATATAGGGTGAGTTTTTCCACTGTGTACAAATTCTAGCAGTTGATTGATGAGAGGATATGGAACAATAAAAAGGTCTAATGAACTTATTTCTGGAAATGCATACCGTATTTACTCCAATATAAGCTGCACTCGAATCTAAACCGTACCTGAAAAATGAGACTCGAAATCGAGGAAAACAAATTTTCTCAAATCTAAGCCGCACCTGAAATTTGAGACTTGAAATTCAAACTGAGATAAAAGTTTTATGCCGCACCTCCAAATCGAAACAAAGATGTTCCATTGTAATATGAGACATAATTTAGGTCGAATGAATGACGATACAGCTACAGTAGTTTGGTTCGAGTCGTAAGCTTAGCAGTGAAGCTTGACCAGATAGCCATTGCTATGCATCAGGCGCTCCGTCTGTATTTATAAGGGTACCCTATCTTTTTCACATGCTTCGTCTGGTTTGAATTGATTGCTTACTTTTTATTTGATCTGATGACTGCCGTTCTCTTTGTTATAGGTGTTTATGTCACTCGAAGCTGAAAATGCATTATTGTACTGTGTCATGCATTGTTTGTCGCATTTTGATAATGAGTGTGTACGACCTGTCGCCACTCGCGGCATGGCTTGCTTTTGTGTGCGCTACCGCCGCTTCCAGTAAAAAAAAAAGAAGAGAGGAATCGTCTCATTAGCGAAACAATGGCAAGAGACTGCTATTTGTTGTTACTTACACTGCTGCTTTCTTTGATAATAATCAACAAGAACCAAATAATAGACTACGTGTGATAGAAGGAGAGTTTACCGAAAATTTTTCTCTGTTTGAAAATCTTTGCAGACGCCTCTTTAGTACATTTACATTCTGCACAGAAATTAGAGTCATCTTAGATTTAAAAATCTAGTCAGTTGTCATGCTTCATTTCTGACTGTATCACTATTCGGCGTAAGAATAATATGAATGTAAACATGGCATGATATGTATATTCTTCCGCGTTTGCTGTTGTCTCACTCTAGTTTCGTAGTTTATTAGGCAGACAGGATTTAAATGAGATAGCAGCAAACACGAAAGAATACATGGAAAAATGTTTATATTCGTATTATTCATATGGCGAAGAGATACTGCATGTGATTCACAATTCATAGAAGTTCCTATCGGCAACCCTTTCTCGTCACAGGTAGGAAAAAATTCAGAACGTAGAGTTGGCCTTATTGACAAACATCCCAAACAGTCTTGCCAGTCGAATTTTCGTAGTACATTGAAAGGCTGCTACATTCGAAGATGAACAATATGGAATTTGTATTTACTTCATTGGATAATGTATGAAAACGCAGTGGTCGGAACTCGGGGCGGAGAAAAAAATCTCGTCTTCCACCTTTTTTTAAAAAATTTATTTACTGACGCAGAGGTTTCGGCGCCAGTATTTATCTTTGTGCCTGCAAAGTATGCCTCTGTAGCACTACATATATTCAATGGCAGAAGTTAGTTGTGGCGGCACCTACCAACATTTTACAGAACTTCCACTTACTTTGCACTCGACTGTAAGCCGCAGGCAGCTTTTTGGATTTCAAAAACCAGAAAAAGTGCGGCTTAGATTCGAGTAAATATGGTAGTTTCCATCCTAGAAACCATTTATTCAGTCATACATTGTTACAGAGACTGTACCTTCCAGCCACAGTTACAATATGCATCATTTCTTCCTAGAGGGTGGTTCTGTTCCTCATGTGTCATTCTCCAGCTCCCCCTCCTGCCATAGTAATTGGTAATGTTGTGTCCAATTCACTTCACTTGCTGACTCACCTTGGAGTGGATGTGATACAACATTGTGCACAGTGGTTCTGTTTTCGAATTGAGAGCTTGCTCACATAGTGTTTACTTACAGAAAGGCAAATGGCAATGAGCAGCAGGCAGCAAGGTTGTATCAGGAGACCTATCTCACAGCATTCAATGTTTGCAACAGTGTTTTGCCATTTGTCTGAGATTGGATCATTTCAGGAAGCAGGAAATTATGAATGATCTACCTGAAATTTTTGGACAGCAGGCTTGGAGGAAAATGTGATTAACGCCATGGAAGGCAACTACTGTGTCAGTACATGCAGTTGGCCTGCCAGTACAGGGTAAGCCATATGACCATGTGGAACATTCTCCCTGACAGTTATTACTACCCTTATCACTTAAGCATGTGCAGGGCTTACTAGTGACAGACTTTCCACTCAGGAGCAGTTTTGTCACTGGTTTCTTCACCAAGCAACCACAATTCTGGGATTTTTGTCATCCATCCTATTCATAAATGAGGCCACCTTTACACGGAGTGGTATCTTCAACTTTCATAGCAGTCTTCTGTGGCATAGCATGCAAAACCCCCATGGTATGATGATAGCGAATCATCAACATCAGTGCAGCCGGAAGGTGTGGGCTGAGATAATTGCTGTCGATATTTTGAGACCAGTCTTCCTTCCACATTGCCTAACAGGCCAGAACTATTGGTGTTCCCTATGGTTAACGTTGCTTACCCTGCTGGAAGAAGTGCCATTGATTATTCGAAGGGTAGTGTGGCTGCTACATGATGGTGATCCAGCCCATTCCAGGTGTGGAGACAATTCATGCTGCCTTTGACACTGTTCAGATACTCCTGACCAATGTGAACATGTGAGACAGAACATGCTACAGGACATACACACATGCATTAGGCACATGCAAACTATTTTCAACACATATTGTAACTGTGGCTGCATGGTACCAGACTGCAGTCTCTGTAACAATGTATGATTCAATAAATAGTCTCTAGCATGGAAACCATGCAGTTCTGAAGTTCATAAGTTCATTAGACTTTTTTGTTCTGTATCCACTCATTGATCAATCTCTAGATTTTGTACACAGTGGAAAAAATCACCCTGGATAATTATATGTCACAAATATTAAAAAAAAGTAGTCTGTTTCTCTCAGAAGGTTTATTAGAACATTGAGTAAAAATCAGTCAAGAATTTTTCAAAATTTTTGCTTCAGCATTTCCTATGTATATAGTAAATATATATTTATATACCATATATGTTAAAAAGATGTAGCCTATGTCCATCTGAACCTTTATTAGAATATCCTGTAAAAATTTAAAGTAAATTGGTCAAGTACTTAATAGTAGAGATAAAATCTAACTTGACAATAAGAAATAACAAACTGACCCAAGGAACTATTTTAGAACTAATAGATCTCCTGGAACTAGTTTTAAAATATATCTCTTTCAATAGTAACCAAGTAATATACAAATCAATCAAAGTAATACAGATATGGATTTATTCATGAACCTCAGAGCAATAATGGAAGTGATTCTCTCATAACTCCACACATAACAGGTCAAAATAAAAAAGATGCAACATAAGCGATACACATAACTACTGATGTGAGTGGTACAAATCAAACGAACATAGAGTGAGTCAGCACTTTACCATGCATATATAGGCACAAATCACCAGTAGACGGTGTTGTTGAGAATGTGCCATGTGCTCGCTTTCTACTTGTGGCCTCTAGTGGCTGGCCCACACTGGTACAGCTGGCAGTTGTAAGTATACATGCACAGCGGCACTACACTCAGTGTACTCACACTCACATGCACACCTCTCTCTTATGCAAAGATGCTGCCCAGGTGATGGAGAAGCTGGCAGCTTAATGAGAGACACATCCATCAGATTGGGAGTGGTGATAGTGCCACAGCAGGGGCAGGACAATGTGCAGGGTTGGCATGGGAGCATAGAGCAGAAAGCACTTAGAAGTGGGGATGTCCGAGGACAGTGGGCCCATATGGTGCCGCACTGTGGAGGAGGGTGCCATCACTATCTCTTCATCATCAGCAAGCACGTCCTACAGCAGAGGAAATATTGCTGGACCCACTGGCGATGACAGCTGAGGCAGTGATGGCCAGTGGATTGGTGGAGGCGAGCCGACTAGAACAGCAGGCTGGGGCAACAGACCCAAAGCTGGAGACAAACCAGTTCCTGGCGCTGTGAAGCTGTAACCCCATGGTTCCCCATGTGCAGGGGGCAGCCAATGGAATGGGGTGGATCCACAGAAGGGGATGACGGGCTCGAGGTGAAGGTTGCGGGCTGTGGAAGAGGGAGCCAATCAGTGAACCAGTAGCTTCCAGCGGCAAGTGGGGGGCAGAGGTACTTAAAGTGGTGTGTCACTAGCCCATTGGCCATACAGATGTGACAAAGACAGCGTTCCTGGTGGCAGATAACAGTGGCCAGTATCCAGTTGGGCCAGTGGCCAAACCCGTCCACTGACATTGGCGAGACCGGTGCCAAGTGGCCAGACATACCTGACCCACACTGCAGAAGGTGGAGAAGTGTGCACAGCTGTCAGCCATGAAGCAGCTCAGCCAGGCTTTGCTTTCTTGTAGGCATAAAGTGGTAGGTGCGGAGAAGGGCATTGTCCGGCGAAGAATCCACAACAAACTTTTTCATTTGGGACTTGAATGTATGCACTAGCTGTCCCAGCACCCATTTGGTTGGGGGAGGAATGGTGGGTCAGGAACATGAGGAATGCTTGATGGGAACAAAACGACTGAAATGTTTGAGAAATGAACTGTGGCCCATTATCAGAAACAAAGGTTCAAGGAAACACCTCAGAAGAAAAAATCCCTCAAAAGCATATGAATTGTGACCTCAGCTGACATTGACACACACTGATGAATATAAGGAAACGGGGAAAATGCATCCACAACCAAGAGCTAATAGGAATTCAAGTAGGGACCCACACAGTCTATATGAATGTATTCCTTTGGCTGGCATGGATTGGGTCAGGGGCCAGAATACCCTGGGAACTGCCTGTTGTGGGCACACTGCTCACAAGCCACGAGGAAGTGGACAATTTTGCCATCAGTCCCTGCCCAAAAACATGTCTCCTAGGTAACAGTTTAGTGTGTGAAACTCTCTAGTGCCCCTAATGGAGAAGGTGGAGTACCTCGTGGCATTACACAGTGGGAATGACTTTTCTTGGAGAGAAGTCTTCCTGGGCAACAGCAAAACACAGTCAAAAACAGAGATGTGATACTGTAAGGAAAAAGAGTTGTGCACGGGTTCTGAAGCCTGACCTTGTTTCATCTGGGCAGTCCTGTTAAGCTAACTGAACTACCAGGCAGAGAACTGGCTCAGCAACAGTGGCAGCTGCTATGTGCAAGCTTGTAAGTGGGAAGCCTCAACTGTGGCCTGTGTTTCAGTATGAAGATAGAAGCTAAGCAATTCTTCATGCTCAAAGTCAGAATCAGGACCAACAGGAATGTGGAACAAGGCACCCACATTGGAATTTAGACCTAGCTCAAAAATGAATTTCGTAATTGTAGCAAGACAAGAACAGCGCCCGGATATGCTTCCTTGCCAGGCAAGGAAATGTGAGGGTTAAACAAGGAAATTAAGGGTTTACTGTCAGTAACAAGTCAAAACTTGCAGTCATAAAAACAATGACATTTGTGGAGAACACAGACTATGGCAAGAGCCTCTTTTTCCACCTGAGAGTAACTCTGCTTGGACAGAGAGAGAGATTTAGAGGCAAAAGCAACAGGTCAATCAGAGTCATTGGCATACTGCTGCACTGGGACTGCACTGAGGCTGTAGTGTAATGCATCAGGCACCAAAAATATGTGCTGATCCAGAGAGTAGTTTGGATGTCAACATTTGCAATCCGATCTGTGGCAAAAAGGTACTTTCTTGTGTAACAAGACATGCAATGGGTGAACCAATGTGTTGCCCCTGGCAGAAATTTGTGATAGAAGCTATCCTCCCTAGGAAAGCCTGAAGCTCCTTTATTGACGAAGGGCAAGGCATAGACATAAAAGTGGAGATGCGGTCTGGTAAAAGGTGAACCCCTTCCTGTGAGACCTCAAACCCCAAATCAACAATAAAAAGTTGAAATACCTGGGATTTTGTGAGATTACATAGTAAGCCTGCAGACTGTAAGACAGAAAACAAAGTGCACAAATTTTTCAAGTGATCAACCTTGGAGGAGCCCATGCCAACAATATCATACAAAAAATTAATGCAATCCGGGACAGGTATAGTCAATTGAATAGCAGGGGTGTTAGCCACACCAAAAAGGAAGGCACAACTGTTTATGAAGATCAAAAGGATTATTCAGAACCAGAAATTACCAAGAATCATTATACACGGGAACCTGCAGATATGCTTCAGACAAATCGATTTTAGAAAAGTACTGGCCACATGATATTTTTGTCAATAGTTCCTCCTGGTGTGGGAGAGGATACGCATCCACAATCAATTGCGCATTGCCAATAGTACTGAAGTCACCACAGAGGTGAAGTTTTCCTGATGGCTTCCAAGCTATAACTAGCAGAGACCACCATTCACTAGCTGTAAGAGGTTGCATCAATCCCAGAGATTGAAGTCTGTCCAATTCTGCTTTCACTTGATCTTTCGGGGTGACAGGAATAGGACATGCACAACAAAAATTCATAGTCATGAAAAAAAGTCCAAGAACTCCTCACTGAATGTTTTCAATTGAAAATATGGTACCTGATCAGGCAGAAGGTGAACTACATTGGTGATAGAAAATACAAGTGCCTGAAATTCTTCCATCATGAACAAGTTTTTAGTACTGGCATCAGCAGCCACCAAAAATGTAGTGGAATGAGCCACTGACTTTTAAGAGGCAAATGCCATAAATTGTTCCAACAGCACAATGTTATGTGTATTATAGCTAACCAGTTTCCACGTGACCTGTCTCAAAGGCAGCAGGCCTACATGCATATAAGTTTGAGAACTCAGTAATGTCACTGCAGCATCTGTGTCAACCTGCAGACAGAGAACTTGGTGAAAAACACTTAACTTTATAAACAACATGGGAGAAGTCACAATCATTGGATTCATGCAATTTACATCCAAGTCCATATTTATTTATTTATTCTTTGCCCATGGACTGAGGGTATTGGGTGTGTCATACAATAGGCTATTAACATCAAACTTGATTTCATTATATATAAATGAATCAAATAATTAAACATAAATAGTCCATAAGCATACAAAGGTATTACATGTTTCATATTATATATACACATATTAAAAACAAAGATTCCAAGACTTACCAAGTGGGAAAGCACCGTCTTTCCCTCTCCTTCCCTCTTTCCTGAAGAAGCAATTGTTGGTTGCGAAAGCTAGAAATTTTGTGTGTGTGTTTGTGTGTTATTTTATTGTGCCTGTCCACTGGCACTTTCCTGCTTGGTAAGTCTTGAAATCTTTGTTTTTAATTTATTTTTCCCATGTGGTAGTTTCTTTCTATTTTAATTATATATACACACAAATCCAAACAACATACAGAAATGATAATTTTTAAAGGTACATTTCAGTAATGATATAACATATTTAACCACCATCTTAGTATTCACTCAAACTGTATATACATTTCTCTGTGAGATATAGTTTCAAATGATTTTTAAAACATTTTAGGTCTGTTTCTTTTTTTAATGATTTTGGGGAGCTTATTAAAAAAAGCCTGCTTCCTCAGGGGCAGTCATAGACAGTTTTAGATTTCTGTTTATCATGTAGTAATTTTCATTTCCTCTTGTACCGTGTTTATGTACATCTTTATTTAGGAGGTGTTTATCACTTGACCTTACTGCCATTATGCTTTGGTATATGTACAGTGAATATACTGTCATAATATTATAGTGTACAAAGCTTGCCTACAGGTCTCTCTTGGTGGTATTTTTGCAATGCATCTCACTGCCCTTTCCTGAATTGTGAATATTCTTTTTAAGTAGCCAGCTTGTGCGCTTCCCAATATATGAACTGAATAAGGCAAATGTGGGAAGACAAGTCCATAATACATTGATCTGAGGACTTTATCATCCACAGTCTTAGCTGTTTTATGCATGATGAAGATCTGTTTGTTTATCTTTTTACACAGTGCATCTATGTGCTCCCCCCATGCCAAATGTTTGTCTATTATAGTTCCTAGAAAATTTGTGCTGGTTACTTCTTTAATAGTCTTTCCATTTGTATTAACATTTATGTTATAATTTTCACTATGCTTGGTCTGAAATACTACATTCATTGTTTTAGACTGATGATTCATAAACAGGTTGTTTTGTGTTAAATATTTATTTGTATTTTCAACATTCAGGAGTGCTTCCTTCTCAAGCTTCTCCTTTGTGTCAGCTGTGCAAATGCTTGTTGTGTCATCAGTGTACATTATAAGTTTCTGATTTATATAGCTAGGGAAGTCATTTATATAGAGTATAAATAGTTTTGGCCCAAGCACAGCCCTTGCGGCATACCGTGTTTAACTGTTTGCAATTCTGATCTGTAGTTTGTTATATTTCCCCCACTAGTATGTGAGGGAATTGGGTGATAGTTGTAGGTAAACAACTAGTATTCTCTCATATGACAATTTATTAGCACTTCACGTCTACACCGATACAAGTCCATGAGGCTAACTAACTCGTTAGCGGAAAACATCCTCCAAAACTCTCCATCTCAAAGATAGCACACTTACACTCTTTACAAATATCGATATTTACGGCGCTGCACGCCACATAGCCCCCCCCCCCCCCCCCCCCCCGCTCAGTATGGAGTACGTCCCTGTGAATGGGGGGAGGGGGGGTGAGAAGTTAGGAAGGTAACATACAGTTCTTCAGCGTCAGGCGGAAGCGGTCGACTGGTAGGAGACCGGGGGGTGAAATCCGGTACGTCGATGGCAAAATCAGCAAGCGAAGCCGGCGGCCGAAGACGACGTCCTGTCCTGGAGTGGAGGTGTAGCACTTCGTCTGCAGGCAGGCGGAGAATCACCTTGCCAGAAGGCCTAACAAAGGCACGCAAATTGCCACACGCAGCACTTGTGCTTAATTTAAAGCGACGCACCACACGAGTTTCTGCACTTCCTCCCTCAATTTTGTCACACGAGAGTAACACACACGCCTTATCACCATCAACAACAACAGATAATTTATGTATGTCATCAGGATATACATGTGTTGTGAATTCTTGGGTGGCACCTGTACGAGCCAGGGGGGGGGGGCGGCAGGGAGGTGTGGGGAAGCCATGGCAGGGAGAAGCATTTGCGGAGAGGGGTGTGGCAGGTGCACTGGACTGCGCAGGCGACAACCTCGGGTGATCAACTGACGGCCGAGGGAGTGTGCCCGAAGGCAACGAGGAGCCCACATGGATTGAACGGCGTGACCAAGAGCTGTCACACGAAGATGGTGACACAATGGTAGAATCCAAGTGGTTGGCAGCTCGACTGCGAGGGCTGGGAGGAGTGAAGCCTCGAAAAGTTTGGCCACTCGAATTAGATGAGAGCGAAGAAGAAGCAGTGCTCGGCAAAGAAGCCCGCTGTGGAGAATCAGTACCCGAATGTATGGTATGAGAAGATGAGTGGCCACTTGAAGTAGGACTGGAAGAGATAGGGGCCGAATCAGGGGGGTCCACCTGAGGCTCAATGAAAGCTGGTTTCACTCGGTTGAGTGAGACCGTGGTTACAGAGTTTTATGAGGAGGTCCATGTTATTCCTGGAGCGTTTGACAACCTTGTAAGGACCTGTGTAGGGTGACTGAAGTGGGGCTTTGATTGAGTCATCTCTGAGAAACACATACCCACAAGAGTCTAGAGTGCGCGGTATGTACACGCGCGGAGGTGTATGATTAGCCGGAAGTGGCGGCTGAAGTTTGCTGCAGTGCAAGCGCACTCGCTCGAGAAGTGAAGGGAGTTCGGAGGGCCGAGGAAGTGGGGTGGGAGTGACTAATTCTCCAGGCAAAACCACCGGTTGGCCATACACAAACTCGGCTACGGAACCCTTGAGATCTTCCTTGAAAGTCGCACGAAGGCCAAGAAGCACCAAGGGCAGTGCTTCTGTCCATAGTGAGTCATGACAATGCAAGGCAGACTTTAAGGTACGATGCCATCGCTCGACAAGCCCATTGCTTTGGGGGTGGTATGCAGAAGTATGAATTTTGACAATACCACACATTTTACATAAATCGGAGAAAACTGAAGACTCAAATTGCCGTCCCTGGTCAGTAGTGAGGTAAACAGGTGAGCCAAATCTAGAGATGCACGAATCTAAGAATGCTCGGCTTATTGTCTCAGAGGTAATGTTTGGAATAGGCGCGGCCTCAGCCCACCGAGTCATCCTGTCAATGACTGTAAACAAGTAACGGAAACCCTCGGAGGGGGGCAAAGGTCCTACGAGGTCCACATGAACATGATGAAACCGGCCTGGCGGTTGGGCAAAACAGCCAAGGGATGGGGAAGTGTGCCTGGAAACTTTGTTCTGTTGACACAACAAGCATGTCCGGGCCCAAGACTGACAGTTGCGGTGTATGTCTCTCCAAACAAACCGTTCAGATACCAGACGGGTGGAAGCTTTGACACCGGGGTGTGCTAATGTGTGTAATTTGTCAAAGACCTGGCGCTGAAGGGGCTTAGGAATGAACGGCCGCAACGTACCAGTCGATTCATCACACCACACTAATTCAGGTATGCCGGGGAAAGTAGAGCGTACCGGTTTGAGAGAGGAGCTGTGGTCCGAAATCAACTGCATGGTATCAGGGTCCGCCGATTGCAACCGAGGTAGGTCTGTTAAGTCAATTAAGGTTGTGACAGCACCTACACGCGAGAGAAAATCAGCAACTACATTGTCCGCTCCTCGGATGTAGCGAATGTCATTTGTAAATTGCAAGATGTAGTCGATGTGACGAAAGCGTCGTGGGGGCGGATCAGACGAAGGATTTTTTATCGCAGGAACCAACGGCTTGTGATCAGTGAGCACATAGAAATCTCGTCCCTCAACATCAGTTCTGAAGTGTTTTATGGCCTCGTACACTGCAAGTAATTCTCTGTCGAATGCTGAGTATTTCTTCTGTGCAGTGTTTAACTTTTTTGAGGAAAACTGCAGTGGTGTCGTAACGTCATTGTATGTCTGACTCAGTACTGCGCCTACAGCACTGTCACTAGCGTCAGTAGTGATAAACATTGTCGCGTCCACACGTGGGTGAGCAATAGTGACAGCGGAGGCCAACAGCTGTTTGAGTTCGTTAAATGCCTTGTCCATGTCTGGTGTCCATGGGACCTGGCGGGTGCCGGAAGTTTGTGAGCCTGCGAGTGCATCTGTGAGAGGTGCCTGCACCGCAGAAGCAGCTGGAAAATGTTTACGGTAATAATTAACTGTTCCGATGAACCTGTGTAATTCCCTATAGGTCTGGGGGCGTGGCATCTCAAGAACAGGCTTGATCTTGTCCTGCGGTGGTGTCAGACCGTCCGACGACACAACATAACTTAGGAATGTGACGGATGACTGGTGCAATTGAGTCTTTTTATTGTTCAGTTCTATACCAGCGGCTGCTAACGTGTCTGTCACGACTTGAACACGCTCCTTACTCTGTTCCAAAGTATGAGCAAAAACCAATATGTCGTCCATGTATACGAAACAAAAGTCTAAATTGGATAAGGTTTGATTGATGAAACGCTGCCATGTTTGGGGGGCGTTTTTCAACCCAAACGGCATAAATTTGTATTGAAACAACCCGAAGGGAGTGGTTATGGCAGTCTTTTCAATATCCTCCGGGGATCTGATGAAATGCGTGCTTGCAGTCCAAAACAGAGAAGTACTCTGCACCTGCGAGCGCATGATTAAAGTCCGCAATGTGTGGGACCGGGTATTTATCAATGGTGGTGCGGGCATTTAAACGCCTATAGTCCCCGACCATACGCCAAGTACCGTCTTTCTTTTGATCAAACAAGATAGGACTAGCCCAGCAACCGGAAGAAGGTTCAATTATTCCCTTTTGTAATAAATCATCTAATTTTTCTTTTGCAATTTTCATAAATTCCGGCTTGAGGCGGCGTGGGCGTTGCGATATGGGCGGCCCAGCGGTTAGACGTAACCTGTGAACTGTGCCATTAGTGACTACTGCAATACGTGGCGCGGCAAAACAGTCAGATGTCCGTGAAGCGGAGCAGGCGGTGGCAGGCTAGCAAAGCTGTGGAGCTGAGGCGTGCCAATCGCTCGAAGGCTGCGTAGCGAACGCACGCATGTTAACCTGGGCGAGGTTGGTACACTGGTTTTTGGTAGCGGGCCGTGCCGCTACGTGCGCTGTAGGCCCGAGTGGGTGTGGCCTAACAGCAGACGGCTGTATTTCATTGCCACGGGCTTGGGAGGTTAATTGTTCATTCGAAACGCATGGAACATGAGCACACAGGCATACACTGTCATTACAAGGGGGAATGCTGACACAGTTTGCAGAGTTCACAACATTGTCATTAATGTGTGCGGGCACGGGAACACCAGATTGGCACGGACTAACCTTGTCTGTAGCCGACGAGTCGTCCGCTTGTAGTGACTCGAGGAGTTGTTGTGTGGAGGTCAACTCGTGATGTATGTCGCGGGGATGCAACAGCATTTCCCTACATTCAATCCGCAAGTTCGGAGACTCGGCGCGCTCCGCTAGCCACTCGTTTGTCCAAGATAGGTCTGGGCACTTCTTAGCCCAGCGTACATGTTTGGTGTTAGCCGAACTGTCACTCGGCGGAGCGAAAGGAATATGTTTGTTCAGTGGGGGGTAAAACACAGTATTTTTCACAAAATCTAGTGACAACTGATAGTGCCTGAGGAAATCAATTCCGAGAATAGGTTCTTCAACTGTTGACTCTAAAAACGTCCACTTCAGCTTGCATTCGGGCGAAAGTTTCACTGTATACAGTGTAGAACCCGAACACTGTAAGGTAGACAAGTTCACTGCACGAAGTACTGTTTTGTGCGGTTGCACTTTATTGGTCGCTAGGCGAGCCGGTAGCAAAGAGACATCTGCGCAAGTGTCTACCAGAAACCGTACACCCGATTGTAAATCTCGGACATAGACTCGACCACACTTACTGTTGTTGTCCAAAACGGAATGCAACGTTGGATGGTGCACGTTGTTTATGTCGCAGGAGGTGGCACCGCTGCCTACCTGCGGTTGGAGTTTGGGTAAGAGCACGGCGACTGGCATTTGCGTGCTTGCTCCCCGAATCTCGCGTGGAAGAAACAGTAAGATTGAGCGGACCTGTGCTCCTGTGGGTAGTAACTAGGTGACGGAGTATGCGACCCAGAATCTTCCACCGAGGCCGGTGCGCTGTCGTTGGGCGGAGCTGGAGGTGCAGGTAGGGCGGCTAGTTTAACAAACTTGTTATTAGCAGCACCAGACAAGGGCGTGGTGTTGGACAGCTTCATAGTGCGGTCACGTCCAGAATGCAGTGCGTGGAGCTCACGCTGCCTGGTGGAGTAAGCTCTATCGGCGGCACGTAAACGTTCATTTACTGGCCTATCCTCATACGCAGAGATTGCAGTCTGGACAGGCAGAGGCAGCTTTTCTGTCCAGATTTCTGCGAGTGTGTCATCAGGCATAACTTGCTCGTCGACGAGAAGACGGATGCACCGCCACAGCTGGGACGGAGACCTGTCGCCGAGACGCTCTTCGTAAATTAGCTGTCGCACGTTTTCTCTCCTGGTTTTTGAGACGCGCTCCAGTATCGTCTGTTTCGCCATAGCATACTTCTCTGCTAGGGGCGGTGCTTTGACCAGATCGTAAATTAAATCGACGCGGTCGTGAAGGTGGTTCATGAGGCACACGAAGCACTCGTCGTCGTCCAAAGCACAGACATTGAATGTTTGCTCAACCAGGTTGAACCAAAATTCCGGGTGAGCGGGTTTGAAGTCTGGTAGTTTCGGCAGATTCGGCACAGCAGTCACTGTGGAGGTGCACCTATTTCTTCGGATGGGAGTAGAGCACGAAGAGGATAGAGTATCCGAATTATTGGCGTCCTGTAATGCGGGTATCGCAAAGTTCACTTGACGCCGGGGGGGGCGGCTGAGAAGCGACGGACGCACGAACAGTGTGAGAATCGTAGTCACAATGTGCATTCTCATTGACTAGATAGCTCGGAGAGAAGCCGCTAGTACTTACGTACGCCGGTGAATGTCCGTTATGCACTCTGTATTCATTCGGCCGTGAATGGTGGGGGTGGTTGTAAATGTCCGGGTAATTACTGTCCAGCACAGAATTGTTGACTTGATTATGAGCAACACAAGGATCCCACACATGTCCACAAGGATGCACACTCGATGTGATATTGTCTGTTTGGCGAGCATTGAGCACATGTTGACTAACCGGCGCGGAAGGATACACACGTGGCGGGAACTGGCTCGGGATTGAATTTACTGCTGGATTTTCCAAAGTGGCAAGATTCCGCTCGACACCACGAACTGTATTGAATTGTGCGTTCGACACAGGAGTAGGAATGTTCCGAACAACACTCTGTGGAGAACACGTGGAAAAGTCTAGGCTAACAAAGCCAGAGTCCGCGACCGTTGGTGGTTGGCAGAAACTGGCTGCACTCGATGAATTCCACTGCATGTTCGGGCTGAAAGATTCCGAAGGATCTCGCGGCATATCCACTACGACGGCAGGGATGCTGGAGAGATGTTGCTGAGATCCGGGCGGCGGTGAGTGCTGAAAGGCCATTGTCTGAAGCTAAAACACCGGCCCTCGCAATCGCGAAAAGAAAACCGACGCGGTAGGCGCGTAAATAACACTTCGTGCCGTAACTTGAACGCGTATTACACAAAACGGGGTCACCAGTGAGGGAATTGGGTGATAGTTGTAAACAACTAGTATTCTCTCATATGACAATTTATTAGCACTTCACGTCTACACCGATACAAGTCCATGAGGCTAACTAACTCGTTAGCGGAAAACATCCTCCAAAACTCTCCATCTCAAAGATAGCACACTTACACTCTTTACAAATATCGATATTTACGGCGCTGCACGCCACATATGTCTGATTTCTGTGCATTGTTTCCTATTTGTAATGTATGATTTAAGTGTGTCATAGCATTTTCCTCTAATTCCATACTGATATAATTTCGTCATTAATTTTGAGTGGTTTACACAATCAAATGCCTTAGATAGGTCCATAAAAATCCGACAAGTCTTTTGTTGCCTGTCAAGTAAATTAAGAATGTGCTCAATTATATCTGTTGATACTGTTTTTGTTGACTTCCCTTCTCTGAAACCATGTTGTGATGAATGCAGTATACTGTACTTTGTTATAAAACTTACAATTCTATTCTTTATTATCATTTCATAGATTTTAGCAAATGTTGAGATCAATGATATTGACCTGTAATTTCCTAATTCATCCCTGTTCTCTTTCTTAAATGTTGGCTTCACTTTACTTACTTTCAGTGAATCTGGAAATATACCTTCTTCTATTGCAGCATTCAGCATGTGTGTCAATGGTTTTAATATACATTCTCTACATTCCTTTATGAGATGTGATGTGACATCATCCAAGCCAGATGAATGTTTAATTCTAAGTTGTTTTATTAGGTTTGACGCTTCTGTATCTGTTGTAGGTATGAAAACCATAGTATGATTCGTATGTGGGGGATTAACAATTTACGTACTGCATTTGTTTTATTTTGTCTTATTAATTTGTCTGCTACAGTAATATAATATCTGTTAAACGTATTGGCTATTTCTAGAGGGTTTGCGTTGCTTTTCCCACTCATCAGTGGACAGATGTCCTCTGCCCAATTTGTTACTTTTCCTTTCTCTTCATTAATGAAAGACCTTAAACCTTTTGAGTAATTCTTTCCCTTATCTATAGATATCCTGAGCAACCTCCAGTGAACAACATATGGAAACAATGTGGCCTTTCTTTGAGCATTCATTATGTAGCCTATTGCATAGGACATGCTGAATGTTCGTGCTGGACAAAACAGAAAGGACAAGATGGAAGCAGAGAATTCTTACACTGGCACTGTGGTGGTTGCGGCTGCTGGTGCTGGCCCTGGTCTGCTCAGTGCTGGGTATGCATGTTTACTGCTGCCAATGGTGCTACGCCGTACAGGCCATATGTTATCGTAGCAGCCACATTTTGTGACACTACTGCCACATCACCTTACACTTGAATTTGGCCACCTGCTGCCCAAGAAACGTCTAAAGTTTGTGGTATTTATAAGACTTCTGCCAGAGGGTTTTTTTCACAGAGTAAAGCCTTATGGCCCACTTCCTTGTCTGGAGCTAAACAGATCATTGTGCTGTGCACCATAGAGTCTGCATAAAAGTCATTATGGTCATCAGTAATGAACAGACACTTATGGCTAAGGTCATGAAGTTAGGGTGCTCAGATCCTGTATGACTGGCTTGATCTCTTTCGGCATTGGTAGAATTTTACTGACACCATGGTGACATGTTCATTTGTGATTGTAGTTGGCAATAAACTGCACATGTGATCAAAAGTAAGAGCTGACAGTTCCTGTAAAGGGGCAAGCTGACATAATAATTGATACATCTCAAGGTATGTTCACACTGAGGGATTTATCACGGAGATTTGTGCCCGTCACGTGTAGCCGATGCAATGTGGCACAAGTTGCAAATCCCTGTGACTTGTACCTCATGTACCTGCAACATGAGCACTAGAATTCTGAGAAATACTTTGTTCTTGCACATGTGCCTGTATCTGCTCACTCATCAAAAACATGGCTCAGATCCAGGTACGTTTTCTACTGCGCATGCACGGTTCCCGGGCTGGCTGATGCTGCATCATGGAAACAAGTGAGCAGCTGTGTACAAAAAAGTTAGAGTGGTTGTGGTAGGAGGCTAGCAGTCCTTTCAGCAGCAGTTTGTGAAGATGGAGTGGTTGAAAAATAACAACATGAAATTAGCTGAAGAATTTCGTGATAGGCATTTATTGTGGAATCACACTTTCCCTGATTATGAAAACCGGAAAATGAAATGGGATGCATTTCAATCAGCTACATCATTTATGCAGCGTCTCTGATAAAGAATTTGACAGCAAACTGCATAACCTAAGGATGCAATTCCTCCATGGATTCAATATATGTGTTTCGTCAAAGACAAGGATCATGAAAAGATGTGTGCATTTCTAAATTGTATGCCTTTGAGTTGTTGCTCTTCCTGTGAGTATATCCACATTTGAGGTAAATTACAGCTTATTTATTTTACATGATTTTTAACAGAAATATTTACTTACTTAACAATGAAGAATGTAAATGTGTTGTTTACAGTACCACATGAAAAAGAAAGCATTTTTTATGAACTATCTTTGACACTAAGCAAACAAATATTGCCACTCCACTTGTCCTTCAGAAGTGTCAAAATATGCTGCAAATTCATGTCTCATTTATTTAGCACCTGTGGCAGCATTTCTGCTGATTACTGATAGCAATGGAAGTGGTGGGTGTTCTCTGCATCTCCCAAACTCTACAGTCCCTCTTTCTATGTTTTCGAAAACAAAACTGCCTGGTGTTGAATAAATTAGATGAGCTTCTCTATTTCTTTGTAGGAAATTCTGAAGGTAAATGAAGTGCAGATTCACAATAGTTGCTTTATGCAGATCAAGGTAAATAGGTTTCCATAGAACATGGAAAACATACGATATTATGCCAAAATGATTTTCAACAATTTGTCAGGCTCTACTGATCTGTAATTAAATATTCTTTCTCTGCTGCCTTTGTTGTGATTACCTGGAAATAGTTTCATGGTATGTTCTTATAGTGCAAAGGCATCATCAGCAACAGTTACATAGGGGGTGGACACATCTCTTCCAGACAGATGCACCAGTTCTGGTATGTGCAACTCGCTTTGCCTTCTTGAAAGAATTTTTTTGAAGATTGTACAATTAAATACACTTCCATCTGAAATACATCCCAGATTTGCATATAGAAATACTTATATTTACTCTAATCTAAGCTGCTCCTGAAAAATGAGACTTGAAATCAAGGAAAACAATTTTCCCGAATCCAAGCCGCATCTGAAATTTGGGACTCGAAATTCAAGGGAGAGAAAAGTTTTAGGCCGCACCTCCAAATCAAAACAAAGTGGTCCATTGCAATTTTTTTTTTTTTTTTTTTTTTTTTTTTCTCATCAGTCTACTGACTGGTTTGATGCGTCCTGCCACGAATTCCTTTCCTGTGCTAACCTCTTCATCTCAGAGTAGCACTTGCAACCTACGCCCTCAATTATTTGCTTGACGTATTCCAATCTCTGTCTTCCTCTACAGTTTTTGCCCTCTACAGCTCCCTCTAGTAGCATGGAAGTCATTTCCTCATGTCTTAGCAGATGTCCTATCATCCTGTCCCTTCTCCTTATCAGTGTTTTCCACATATTCCTTTCCTCTCCTATTCTGCGTAGAACCTGCTCATTCCTTACCTTATCAGTCCACCTAATTTTCAACATTCGTCTATAGCACCACATCTCAAATGCTTCGATTCTCTTCTGTTCCGGTTTTCCCACAGTCCATGTTTCACTACCATACAATGCTGTACTCCAGACGTACATCCTCAGAAATTTCTTCCTCAAATTAAGGCCGGTATTTGATATTAGTAGACTTCTCTTGGCCAGAAATGCCTTTTTTGCCAATAGCGAGTCTGCTTTTGATGTCCTCCTTGCTCCATCCGTCATTGGTTATTTTACTGCCTAGGTAGCAGAATTCCTTAACTTCACTGACTTGGTGACCATCAATCCTGATGTTAAGTTTCTCACTGTTCTCATTTCTACTACTTCTCATTACCTTTGTCTTTCTCCGATTTACCCTTAAACAATACTGTGTACTCATTAGACTGTTCATTCCGTTCAGCAGATCATTTAATTCTTCTTCACTTCCACTCAGGATAGCAATGTCATCAGCGAATCGTATCATTGATATCCTTTCACCTTGTATTTTAATTCCACTCCTGAACCTTTCTTTTATATCCATCATTGCTTCCTCGATGTACAGACTGAAGAGTAGGGGCGAAAGGCTACAGCCTTGTCTTACTCCCTTCTTAATACGAGCACTTCGTTCTTGATCTTCCACTCTTATTATTCCCTCTTGGTTGTTGTACATATTGCATATGACCCGTCTTTCCCTATAGCTTACCCCTACTTTTTTCCGAATCTTGAACAGCTTGCACCATTTTATATTGTCGAACGCTTTTTCCATGTCGACAAATCCTATGAGCGTGTCTTGATTTTTCTTTATCCTTGCTTCCATTATTAGCCGTAATGTCAGAATTGCCTCTCTCGTGCCTTTACTTTTCCTAAAGCCAAACTGATCGTCACCTAGCGCATTCTCAATTTTCTTTTCCATTCTTCTGTATATTATTCTTGTAAGCAGCTTCGATGCATGAGCCGTCAAGCTGATTGTGCGATAATTCTCGCACTTGTCAGCTCTTGCCGTCTTCGGAATTGTGTGGATGATGCTTTTCCGAAAGTCAGATGGTATGTTGCCAGACTCATATATTCTACACACCAACATGAATAGTCGTTTTGTTGCCACTTCCCCTAATGATTTTAGAAATTCTGATGGAATGTTATCTATCCCTTCTGCCTTATTTGACCGTACGTCCTCCAAAGCTCTTTTAAATTCCGATTCTAATACTGGATCCCCTATCTCTTCTAAATCGACTCCTGTTTCTTCTTCTATCACATCAGACTAATCTTCACCCTCATAGAGGCTTTCAGTGTATTCTTTCCACCTATCTGCTCTCTCCTCTGCATTTAATAGGGAATACCCGTTGCACTCTTAATGTTACCACCGTTGCTTTTAATGTCACCAAAGGTTGTTTTGACTTTCCTGTATGCTGAGTCTGTCCTTCCGACAATCATATCTTTTTCGATGTCTTCATATTTTTCCTGCAGCCATTTCGTCTTAGCTTCCCTGCACTTCCTATTTATTTCATTCCTCAGCGATATGTATTTCTGTATTCCTGATTTTCCCGGAACATGTTTGTACTTCCTCCTTTCATCAATCAACTGAAGTATTTCTTCTGTTACCCATGGTTTCTTCGCAGCTACCTTCTTTGTACCTATGTTTTCCTTCCCAACGTCTGTGATGGCCCTTTTTAGAGACGTCCTTTCCTCTTTGACTGTGTTGCCTTCTGCACTATTCCTTATTGCTGTATCTATAGCTTTAGAGAACTTCAAACTATCTCGTCATTCCTTAGAACTTCCGTATCCCACTTCTTAGCATATTGATTCTTCCTGACTAATATCTTGAACTTCAGCCTACTCTTCATCACTACTGTATTGTGATCTGAGTCTATATCTGCTCCTGGGTACGCCTTACAATCCAGTATCTGATTTCAGAATCTCTGTCTGACCATGATGTAATCTAATTGAAATCTTCCCGTATGTCCCGACCTTTTCCAAGTATACCTTCTCCTCTTGTGATTCTTGAGCAGGGTATTCGCTATTACTACCTGAAACTTGTTACAGAACTCAATTAGTCTTTCTCCTCTTTCATTCCTTGTCCCAAGCCCATATTCTCCTGTAACCATTTCTTCTACTCCTTCCCCTACAACTGCATTCCAGTCGCCCATGACTATTAGATTTTCGTCCCCCTTTACATATTGCATTACCCTTTCAATATCCTCATACACTTTCTCTATCTGCTCATCTTCAGCTTGCGACGTCGGCATGTATACCTGAACTATCGTTGTCGTTGTTGGTCTGCTGTCGATTCTGATTAGAACAACCCGGTCACTGAACTGTTCACAGTAACACACCCTCTGCCCTACCTTCCTATTCATAACTAATCCTACACCTGTTATACCATTTTCTGCTGCTGTTGATGTTACCCGATACTCATCTGACCAGAAATCCTTGTCTTTCTTCCACTTCAACTTCACTGACCCCTACTATATCTAGATTGAGCCTTTGCATTTCCCTTTTCAGATTTTCTAGTTTCCCTACCACGTTCAAGCTTCTGACATTCCACGCCCCGACTCGTAGAACATTATCCTTTCGTTGGTTATTCAATCTGTTTCTCATGGTAACCTCCCCCTTGACAGTCCCCTCCTGGAGATCCGAATGGGGAAGTATTCCGAAATCTTTTGCCAATGGAGAGATCATCATGACAGTTCTTCAACTACAGGCCACATGTCCTGTGGATACACGTTACGTGTCTTTAATGCAGTGGTTTCCACTGCCTTCTGCATCCTCATGTCGTTGATCATTGCTGATTCTTACGCCTTTAGGGGCAATTTCCCACCCCTAGAACAAGAGAGGGCCCTGAACCTCTATCCGCTCCTCCGCCCTCTTTGACAAGGCCGTTGGCAGAGTGAGGCTGACTTCTTATGCCGGAAGTCTACGGCCGCCAATGCTAATTATTTATCAAAATTTAGGCAGTGGTGGGACCGAAAACGTTTTGATTATGAAACAAAGATGCTACCCCTAGACCACAGGTGTAATCTCCAGTGTAAAATGAGATACAGAGTAGGTCGAATAAATGACGATACAGCTATAGTAGTTTGGTTCGAGTTGTAAGCTTAGCAGTTAAGCTTTACCAGCTAGCCATTGCTATGCGTCAGGCGCTCCGTCCGTATTTATAAGGGTACCCTTCCTTTTTCACGTGCTTCGTCAGGTTTGAATCGATTGCTTATTTTTCTTTGCTCTGATAAGTGCTATTCTCTTAGTTATAGATGTTTACGTCACTGTAAGCTTAAAATGCGTTATTGTGATGTGTCATTCATTGATTGTCGCAATCTGATAATGTGTGTTTACGACCTGTTGCCGCACGCGGCATGGCTTGCTTTCGTGCGCGCTACTGCCGCTTACGACAAAAAATAAAAAGAGAGAGGAATTGTCTCATTAGCGAAACAATGGCAAGAGACTGCTATTTGTTGTTACTTACACTGCTGCTTTCTTTGATAATGATCAACATGAACCAAATAATAAACTGCGTATGAC
The DNA here is from genome assembly GCF_023897955.1 of Schistocerca gregaria. Taxonomy (NCBI): domain Eukaryota; kingdom Metazoa; phylum Arthropoda; class Insecta; order Orthoptera; family Acrididae; genus Schistocerca; species Schistocerca gregaria. The sequence continues at coordinate 1,004,794,556 of NC_064921.1, forward strand.
AGAAGGTGTTCTGAACGAGAGTTTAGCCAAAATTTTTCGCCGTTCGAAAATCTTTGGACACGCTTCTTTTGTATATTACATTCTGCACAAAAATTAGAGTCATCTTAGATTTAAAAATCTAGTCGATTGCCGTGTTTCGTTTCTGACTGGATCGCTGTTAGGCATAAGAATAATACGAATATAAACATGACATGATATATATATTCTCCTGCGTTTGCTGTTGTCTCACTCTAGTTTCGTAGTTTATTAGGCAGACAGGATTTAAATGAGATAGCAGCAAACACGAAAGAATACGTGGCAAAATGTTTATATTCGTATTATTCTTATGGTGAAGAAAATACTGCAAGTGATTCACAATTCAGAAAAGTTCCTATTAGCAACCATCTCTTCTCACAGGCAGGAAAAAATTAAGAACGTAGAGTTGGCCATGTTGACAAACATCCCAAACAGTCTTGCCAGTCGGATTTTCATAGTACATTCGATGCTGAACAATACGGAATTTGTATGTACTTCGTTGGATAATGTATGAAAATGCAGTGGTCGAAACTCGGGGTGGAGAAAAAAGCTCGTCTTCCACCTTTTTTTAAATTTATTTACTGACTCAGAGGTTTTGGCGCCAGTATTTATCTTTGTGCCAGCAAAGCATGCCTGTGTAGTGCTACATAATACATATATTCGATGGCAGAAGTTAGTTGTGGCAGCAGCTACCAACATTTTTCACAACTGCCACTTAGGGGCTTACTTTGCACTCGATTCTAAGCCGCATGCGTTCTGAATTACAAAAACCGGAAAAAAGTGCTGCTTAGATTCGAGTAAATATGGTAGGGAGTCTGACTCCAGTAATGCCATTAACACAATGCTGAAAGTGTCTTTATACTTCCAATAAGTGCTCAGGATTAACAGCCGGCCTGGGTGGCCGAGCGGTTCTAGGCACTACAGTCTGGTCGCAGGTTCGAATCCTGCCTTGGGCATGGATGTGTGTGATGTACTTAGGTTAGTTACTTTTAAGTAGTTCTAAGTTCTAGGAGACTGATGACCTCAGAAGTTAAGTCCCATAGTGCTCATAGCTGGGATTAACAATTTGCACTTTTTTCCATCGAAAGCCCCTATGTTGTAAAGAAAGTTCCACTGAATCTCAAATTTTCATGCAAGTTCCTCCCATTGTCCTTGAGAACTCGGTACCTAGGGGGGGGGGGGTATCTGAGGAATGTTTTCTCTTTTTTTTTTTTAGTGTACATTGGAAGAGAGATGAAAAGACACATCAACACCACTGGAAGAGGAGCAAAGTACTTTAAATACTAATTCAGAGCCTTCGGTCAATCTGCCACAGAAGAAGGCTAAAGTTAAAAACCAAAATTCAGCAGATGATGCATTATAAGTTTTGAAATGTACTTTATTTTATTTATTTTTTATTTATTGTGTTTTTCTTTTTGCATGGTGGCACCAACTGGTGTCTTTTGCAAACGTCATAGCATTTTTTACAAGTTTAGTACAGTCATATATACATATGTGATTACATATACATGATACAAATGTACCATTGTACCTAATAAGGCACAATATAGTCTGTGGGTTTTAAGGGAGAGGATGGTAAGGAGCCATTCCAATCCTGGGAGCGGAAAGACTTACCTAAAGGGGAAAAAAGGACCGGCACACACACACACACACACACACACACACACACACACACACACACACACACACACACACACACAAGCAGACATTTGTAAAGGCAAAGAGTTTCGGCAGAGATGTCCGTCGAGGCGGAAGTACAGAGGCAAAGATGTTGTTGAAATACAGGTGAGGTATGAGCGGCGGCAACTTGAAATTAGCGGAGGTTGAGGCCTGGCGGATAACGAGAAGAGAGGATATACTGAAGGGCAAGTTCTCATCTCTGGAGTTCTGACAGGTTGGTGTTAGTGGGAAGTATCCAGATAATCCGGACCGTGTAACACTGTGCCAAGATGTGCTGGTAGGTTAGAATTGCTGGAGATCTTGTGGAATTCTCTCATAAGGGCAATACATCTCTGCATAGAACAGGAGGCATTATACCAGTTAACAATGGAAGCCAATAAACTAGAGTAGATCTGATTGCGCCGGATATTATGCACATTGTCGTATTCAGCTGGTTATCAACAAGCCTTGTATGATGACTGTTCGTCCAAACAGGTGCACAGTACTCAGCACTTGAGTACACCAAGCCCAGAGCTGAAGATCGCAGGGTGGTTGCTGAAGATCCCCAGGTAGTTCCGCATAGCTTATGGAGGATGTTGTTTCGAGTCCTCAACTTTTGAGCTAAGTTAAGAAGGTGTTGTTTGAAGCATAGTGTAAGATCCACGATGATACCAAGATATTTTGGGTTCCAATTATGATGAAGAATGCCTCTGAAACTTACTACCAGTTTTATGCTCGCCAACCTGTTATTTAGATAGAGGATAAAACTATTGTAAATTATGCTCAGATTTCTGCATTTTTTCTGAATTTTTTATAAATGTAACCAAATGAAACATCAGTGTAGAAGATTACCCAGAAAAGCTAAATTTCTTAACAGTGATCAATTTTTAAGTGAACTTTTCAGTACATTTACCAAATCTACTCTGAGAGATACAAAAAATGTGATACTATCACTATGAATGATGGGATCAGATATCAACAGTGTTAAAAACAGTCTCTACAATAATTGCATGGCCGCTATTACAACATTTAACCAGTCCCTTCTAGAAGGTTATTTTCCAGACGCATTGAAGTACACAGCAGTTAAGCCACTATTCAAAAAAGGCACCAAAAAATATGATAAACTATTTCCCAATTTATCTTCTTCCATCACTATAAAAAATATTTGAAAAGGTAGTCACCATACAAACTCAAAATTTCATCAAAAAATTTAAAGTAATCTCAAAAAATTGGTATGGATTTCAATAAGGCTAAACCACAGTATCTGCTAATAACCATGTTGTGGATAAAATTAGCTCCTCTCCAGACAACTCACTGCATGCCACACGAATTTTTTGTGATCTTTCAAAAGTTTGTAAAGTGGAAGAGTATGGAAGTAAGGGTGTGGTATTAGAATGGTTTAAGTTCTATTTAACCAACCAAAGACAAAGAGTGCTTATGTCATCATAAGCATAGATGAGGAAAACAAATATTCTTTAATATTTTTTATTTTAATCTGTAGTCACATTTGTGTTAATTATTATAAACACAAATGTAATCACAGACTGAAAAAAGACTATAAAATTAATAGTTATCACTGATATATGTCTGCACTTAGCATTATGTCAAGCTTTAATAAAACATTCTGCAAACTTTCAACAAAATTCACAATGATATTCATTTCACCAGTGTGGATGAAGTAGAGAGCACAATATGTTTCCTTGATTTGCATTATGCAGACAAAATCACAAACATTAGAACATAATCTTCTCAGGCTCTTAATCATGTCAAGTTTTTATATATCCATGAGGTTTCAGTTGAGTCGTCGTAGGCCATTGTCCAAGTTAGAACTGACTGCTGTGTAGTTGTTGGCCAATTGGGGTGCCAAGCTGAGAGGACACTGGGGGCACCCAAGCACAAAATTTGTATAGAGTGTAGGAGGAAAAAGGTTAAGGAAGGTGAGGGGATGGGGTGGGGTATTGTCAAATGATTTTGTGAGACCTCTACTTCTGGCAAAGGGTTTCAGGTACATATTTCTGGCAGTCAGCCACTGCACATGCAGAGCAGAAGCCATACCTGCTGCTGACACATGAGCTAAAACAGTGGCACAAACTTTTCTGATTACTTGGATTTCTTGTTTTGGATGTCCTATCAACATCACTAATGATCAAGGTAGGCAGTTTGAATCAGTTTTGTTCCATGAATTTGCTAACCTCTGTTATTTCAAACACCATCACATTACCAGCTACCATCTGGCCAGTAACAGGATGAGTGAATGGTGACATCATACACTGAAATCTTCATTAATGTGTAGCAATACTTTGTGGATTTCAGCTCTACCTCTAGTGCTTTTGGGCCAATGTTGGGCCCTCAAATCAGACAATGTGGTCTCAGCTGTGCAATTTTTTTTTAATGGCAAAACTCTCTGACTTCCACTGGAGGCTATCAACCAACACCTAAACACCTACACTGGAAGACATGAGTGATCCGGAGACTATGCCATCACCTCAACAGCTTTCACCAGAGTGATATGCTGCATGGGTTTTACAGGAACAGTAGCCAATTCATACAAGTGCTGACAGAATGTTACAATACAAATAGCCCTTTATACCTGGAGCTTGACTCTGTCATGGATGGATGGGGGTGGAGGTTGGGGGAGGGGGGGGGGGGGGGGGCTGTGTGGTGACAGTCAGTCAGAAAACTAAAAATAAAAAGTTTTTCCATTTGTCTTAGTTCAGCTTTGTTCATTTCTTACCATGTGTCAGTAGTGATCAGATTGTTCTTGTGTTGTATGTTCTTGCAGGTGTGCAAAATAGATTGCCTTTACTCACTTTTATCAGCCATTTAATTTTCTTTGGGGGAGGGGGGGGGGGGGGTAGTGTTCCCACATGTTAATAGCCAAACATTTATGGTCATTGAGGATTCATTGGGGAATCTGTCAAGCACTTCAAGTTAAATGTCATATTTCCAAAGATTGTGCTATGAAGAGAGATAATATGCAGTTTCTCAAGCATTATGACTAAAGTTGAACAAACATTGACAGATATGAACATTTTTGAAACTACTGTTTATAGGTGTGAATAGCTTCTTTTTTATTTGCTCTAGCCTATCAATAAAACACTTATCATATCAGGCAAATCAAAGATGTGTCCACTTTAACAATGGTTATTTGCAAATTCTGAGATATGTCTAACAGAAATCTTGGTGGAGCAATGGTTATAACTTTAAAATTAAAGATTAAGGTTAAAATCTACATCCAGATATCCACATTTAGATTTTTCATGCTTTTTGTAAATTGCTTAATGCAAATACCAGGGATGTTTTATTTTTTAAAGAATATAGCCAATTTTCTTCTCCATCCTTATCCAGTTCAACTCCTGCTCCTTCATTAATGACCTGGACACGAAACACTAAACTTCCTTATGTACATTACTTCTGGTAGGAATGAATATCTCTAATATCATGAATAAAATTAAATAGATTTATTGATAAGAAATGAGCTTCTCTGTGAGCATTATTTCTGAGATAGTTGCCCAATCTCTTGGAACATGAAACTTCCTGGCAGATTAAAACTGTGCGCAAGAACGAGACTCGAACTCGAGACCTTTACCTTTCACAGGCAAGTGCTCTACCAACTGAGCTACCAAAGCATGACTCATGACCCATCCCCACAGCTTCAATTCTGCCAGTACCTCATCTCCTACTTTCCAAACTTCACAGAAGTTCTTCTGTGAACCTTTCAGAACTAGCACTCCTGGAAGAAAGGATAATGCAGAGACATGGCTTAGCCACAGCCTGGGTGATGTTTCCAGAATGATATTTCCTCTCTGCAGCGGAATGTGCACTGATATGAAACTTCCTGGCAGATTAAAACTGTGTGCCAAACTGAGACTTGAATGCGGGACCTTTGCCTTTTCCTAGCAAGTGCGCTACCAACTGAGCTACCCAAGCACGACTCACGACCCGTCCCCACAGTTTCAATTCTGTCAGTGCCTCATCTAGATGTCTCATTCTCATTGTCAATTATTGCATTAATGGGCACTTAAGGCATACAGCAGAAAAACAAAATAAAATGTCACACTACAGAAAGAAAATATAAAAGATGCACACTATAAAAAACAGTAAAGGAATGTATTGTTATATACACAATAAAAAACAGAAGTCAGCCAGTCACAGTGGTTGAGATGTCTACTGCAGATGATAATCCATCATTGCCAGGCTCTAGCTTCATCTTACATTGTTGTCAGCTTCACATGTTTAAAAATTGTTAGTAATTGATCTTGTATCAAGTCTTTGGATGTCCCACTGGGTGTTTATGAGCAGGTTGAGAATGGAGGACTCAGTTATGGAGGAATCTGCCAGCCCAAAAGATGTGGTCAAAGCACTGTAGCCTCTTCTGCATCAATATTTCGCCATTGTGTGGCTTTCCAAAACAATGCTACAGGTCTTCTTTTGTTCTTTGTGCCATTTTATCTTCAATGTTATTGTAGCCGTGTCCATAGATCTTTACAAGTGCTTTCCTCTTGAAGGCACAGATTGCTTCTTCAGTTGCTTCCTAAAGTCATCCAGGATTCACCGCTATATAAAAGTAATAGCTGTACTAGTATTGTGTACAGCTGAATATTCTTCTTCTGTGATATTAGATGTGACTTGAATAAACTGTTCAAACTAAAGAACATGTGAGTGGTGCTTATTATTTGTCGGTGTACTTTTTTTGTCACTTCACTTTTATTAGTCAGTATGCGCACCAGGTACTTGAATTCTTAATTTATACAATATAAATGTACATCTACATCTGGACCTATACTCTGCAAACCACCATGAAGTGCATGGCAGAGTGTATGCCCCATTGTACCAGTTATTAGGGTTTCTTTCAATTCCATTCACACATGAAGTGTGGAAAGAATGATTGTCTGAATGCCTCTGTGCATGTAGTAATTATTCTAATCTCATTGTCACGAACCCTTTGTGAGCGATATGTAGGTGGTTTTAGTATATTCCTATAGTCATCATATAAACCTAGTTTTTTTAAACTTTGTTAACAGACTTTTTCAGGATAGTTTACATCTGTCTTCAAGAGTCTTCTAGTTTAATTTCTTCATATCTCTGCAACACTCTCCCACAGATCAAACTAACTGTGACCATTTGTGTTGCCCTTTTCTGTATACATTCAGCATCCTCTGTTAGTTTATTTTGTAAAGGTCCCACATACTTGAGCAATTTTCTAGAACTAGTCACATGAGTCATTTGTAAGCAGTCTCATTTGTAGACTGATTGCACTTTCCCAGTACTCTACCAACAAATGAAGTCTACAACCTGCTTTACCAACCACTGTGTCTATGTGATCATTCCATTTCTATCGCTACAAAGTATTACACCCAGGCATTTGTATGAGTTGGTCAATTCAGTGACTCATTGAAATTACAGTTTGCTGTATGAATAATTGGTGCATTTGTCTCAAGACAGTTTTCAGTCTATGACCACTTCAAGTAATTTCACTGTTTTATTTTTAGTTACCTTGAGATTAAAAATTATATCCTCTCTTTCTGTCTGGTTTATGCACAGCTGATTGGCCTGACACCAAGATTAGATTAGATTAGATTAGATTAATACTTGTTCCATAGATCATGAATACGACACTTCATAATGATGTGGAACGTGTCAGGTTAATGAAAGATGTCTCTACAAGATATTACATTACACAAAATATTGCATGACACTAATGCTTAAGTTAGTTTTTTTCCCTCCCTTAATATTATATCTAAAAATTCAGCCAATGAGTAGGAGTTGTCATCTAGAAATTCTTTTAATTATTTTTAAATGTTGGTTGACTATCTGTCAGGCTTTTGATGCTGTTTGGTAAGTGACCAAGGACTTTTGTGGCAGCATAATTTACCCCCTTCTGTGCCAAAGTCAGATTTAACCCTGCCTGAAACAATACAAATGACTAGTCATTTGTATTGTTTCTCTGTTGTTACCTAGTAAACTCTGTTAATTCTCCCCTATGATTGTCAGTGCCGTATCATAAGCATATAGTATATTGTTACATGATATTTGATATTTAAAAGTCATTAACACAGACAGTGAACAGGAATGTCCAAGAAGAAATTCTTGGGATATTTCTGTTTTTATTGGGAGTATTGCTTTTCTCTGCTTATTTGCATAAACAGGCCGTAACCTGTTACTTAAATAAGATTTGGATAAACTGAGTGAAACATTTTCAGTGCCTTAATATTCTAACTTTTTATGACTGTCATATGGGACTGAGTCAGATGGTTTGCTTACATCAATAAATGTTCCAGACTTAGCATTTCTTTGCACACTTCATAAATATTGTTCACCAAAGCTTCATTTGCTTTCACAGTTGATTGGCAAGACCTGGATCCAAACTGCTGTTCATTTCAAATTTTATTATTCTCAAAATAGCTGTATATCCACTTATGCATACAGTTTTCTATTCTATTTTGGATGTGACTGGTACTATTGAAATGAGTCTGTAGTTATTTGGGAGGCTTTTCTCACCTTTATTCATGATTATGCAATATAACTGTGATCTTAAGATGTTCTGGAAAATTTCTTCATCTAGCACTTTGACAGCGAGAGAAGTGGCATTTTGATTTCCTTTGCTATACACTTTGTGATGAAATACTGAATGTAAAAATAATCTTCTATTTTGGAATTGCTTAGCTTGTTTATTGATATCATTTAAAACAATTGGGATTCTAGTAAATTTTCTCACTGCTTGTCTGTTTTGTGGGAGTGAGTATGGCTTCTGCATCTACAGCAGAATTATTGAATGGAGGTATGATGGTAGCACTATCTATGAGGCTGATCCATAAATTAAGGTTACAATAATTTTTTGAAGTACAAAAAATCAATTTATTGTAACAAAATGTACATGCATTGTAGTACAGATCTTGCATTATTTGTCCACATAATCACCATTCACCCCAATACTTTTTGTCATCTGTGGGAGACGTTTTTCGATTCTTGTGTCATAGATGTCTCCCACCATCTTTTTCAAACAGTTATTCACTTTGGTATTCACCTCGTCATCGTCAGAAAGTGTTTTCCATGAAGGTGTTCCTTCAATGTAGTAAACAGATGATATTCACTAGGTGCGAGGTCAGGACTATGAGAGGGGTGGCTTAAAACATCCCTACCAAAGAAACTCAACAACTCTTGTGTTGCACGAGCAGTGTGTGGACGTGCATTGTCTTGAAGGAGACAGACTCCCATTGTCAGCATTCTGTGATGTTTGTTTTGTATGGCTCTGCAAAGTTTCTTCATGGTCTCACAGTATGTTACAGCATGTATTTGTTTACCTCTTTCAAAAATATCAACAAGCAAAACCACTTTTCTGTCCCAAAACACTGACATCATGATTTTCCTCATTGTTTGCTGAGTTTTGAATTATTTGGCTGATGGAGAATGGTTATGATACCACTGCATTGATTGTCATTTGCTCCCTGGAGTACAACGATAGCCCCAAGTTTCATCTCCTGTCACTATAGAGCTGAGAAAAGACTCACATTCAGTCTCAAAGCAGTCAAGAAATTCACAATTCGCACTGACTATGTTCATTTTGTGTGCTTCGTTAAGCATCCTGGGCACCCACTATGCTCACAACTTGTGATAATTTAATTGATCAATTACAATTTCATGAACAACATTTCATGAAATGTTTGGACAAACTGCATGCAGCTCGATCAGAGAGAAGATGTTCTTCAATTTGCTGCACCACATCATCAGTCACAACAGAGCCTTCTGCTTCTGTCTTCATCGTGAATTTAGGTTCTTCCAAAATTGAAATTCGGTACTCATTTCATCTCATGCTTCCTTGACATTATGTCCTCTCCAAAAACTGAAACAATTTTTTGACGAATTGCAGTGGTGTTCATGTCCTTATCATTTAGGTAGCAAATTATAGCATGCACTTCATACTGAAGAAACTGCAAAAATGTGGGAAATTAAGGAGATGGGACCTGGATAAACTGAAAGAACCAGAGGTTGTACAGAGTTTCAAAGAGAGCATAAGGGAACAATTGACAGGAATAGGGGAAAGAAATACAGTAGAAGAAGAATGGGTAGCTCTGAGGGATGTAGTAGTGAAGGCAGCAGAGGATAAAGTAGGTACAAAGACGAGGGCTGCTAGAAATCCTTGGGTAACAGAAGAAATATTGAATTTAATTGATGAAAGGAGAAAATATAAAAATGCAGTAAATGAAGCAGGCAAAAAGGAATACAAACGTCTCAAAAATGAGATCGACAGGAAGTGCAAAATGGCTAAACAGGGATGGCTAGAGGACAAATGTAAGGATGTAGAAGCTTATCTCACTAGGGGTAAGATAGATACGGCCTACAGGAAAATTAAAGAGACCTTTGGAGAGAAGAGGACCACGTGTATGAATATCAAGAGCTCAGATGGCAGCCCAGTTCTAAGCAAAGAAGGGAAGGCAGAAAGGTGGAAGGAGTATATAGAAGGTTTATACAAGGGCGATGTACTTGAGGACAATATTATGGAAATAGAAGAGGATGTAGATGAAGACGAAATGGGAGATACGATACTGCGTGAAGAGTTTGACAGAGCACTGAAAGACCTGAGTCGAAACAAGGCCCCCGGAGTATACAACATTCCATTAGAACTACTGACGGCCTTGGGAGAGCCAGTCATGACAAAACTCTACCAGCTGGTGAGCAAGATGTATGAGACAGGCGAAATACCCTCAGACTTCAAGAAGAATATAATAATTCCAATCCCAAAGAAAGCAGGTGCTGACAGATGTGAAAATTACCGAACTATCAGTTTAATAAGCCACGGCTGCAAAATACTAACGCGAATTCTTTACAGACGAATGGAAAAACTGGTAGAAGCCAACCTTGGGGAACATCAGTTTGGATTCCGTCGAAATGTTGGAACACGTGAGGCAATACTGACCTTACGACTTATCTTAGAAGAAAGATTAAGAAAAGGCAAACCTACGTTTCTAGCATTTGTAGACTTAGAGAAAGCTTTTGACAATGTTGACTGGAATACTCTTTTTCAAATTCTAAAGGTGGCAGGGGTAAAATACAGGGAGCGAAAGGCTATTTATAATTTGTACAGAAACCAGATGGCAGTAATAAGAGTCGAGGGGCATGAAAGGGAAGCAGTGGTTGGGAAAGGAGTGAGACAGGGTTGTAGCCTCTCCCCGATGTTATTCAATCTGTATATTGAGCAAGCAGTAAAGGAAACAAAAGAAAAATTTGGAGTAGGTATTAAAATTCATGGAGACGAAGTAAAAACTTTGAGGTTCGCCGATGACATTGTAATTCTGTCAGAGACGGCAAAGGACTTGGAAGAGCAGTTGAACGGAATGGACAGTGTCTTGAAAGGAGGATATAAGATGAACATTAACAAAAGCAAAATGAGGATAATGGAATGTAGTCAAATTAAATCGGGTGATGCTGAGGGAATTAGATTAGGAAATGAGACACTTAAAGTAGTAAAGGAGTTTTGCTATTTGGGGAGCAAAATAACTGATGATGGTCGAAGTAGAGAGGATATAAAATGTAGACTGGCAATGGCAAGGAAAGCGTTTCTGAAGAAGAGAAATTTGTTAACATTGAGTATAGATTTAAGTGTCAGGAAGTCTTTTCTGAAAGTATTTGTTTGGAGTGTAGCCATGTATGGAAGTGAAACATGGACGATAACTAGTTTGGACAAGAAGAGAATAGAAGCTTTCGAAATGTGGTGCTACAGAAGAATACTGAAGATAAGGTGGATAGATCACGTAACTAATGAGGAGGTATTGAATAGGATTGGGGAGAAGAGAAGTTTGTGGCACAACTTGACTAGAAGAAGGGATCGGTTGGTAGGACATGTTTTGAGGCATCAAGGGATCACAAATTTAGCATTGGAGGGCAGCGTGGAGGGTAAAAATCGTAGAGGGAGACCGAGAGATGAGTACACTAAGCAGATTCAGAAGGATGTAGGTTGCAGTAGGTACTGGGAGATGAAGCAGCTTGCACAGGATAGAGTAGCATGGAGAGCTGCATCAAACCAGTCTCAGGACTGAAGACAACAACAACAACTTCATACTTGGCAGAAGCTGGAATGAGAATGCTCATTTCTAACAGTTCCCACAACACTAATCAATGAGCTACTGATCGTTGGGAAAGCTCACTCCTTCCCCTGGCTTCCCACTACATGGCAATGGTGCCAACTTCCCCCATCGACATTCCATGCTAAAGCTACATGCCTTGTAACCTTAGTTTCCAGATAACCATCATACAAAAGATTCATTTGGAGTATTGCATTCAGATTGTAACTGTTTTCATTATTGATACTAATTTTATTTTTAATGACATTCCTTGCTATTTTATACTTATTTCTATACTCTGAAATAAACTCATCATTTGCAGTGTACACAGCATTTTTAATTTTGGGTTTGTAGAGTTTTCTCATATTTATGTACTTTTTCTTGTCTCTACCATTCTTATGAGACTTATCTTTCAGAACGAGTAGTAGTATCTGAAGTTTGTTAAGTAGTGGCATATAGCACTCATTGGTATGATGCTGCTTATGTGTAATATTAGTATGATCTCTTTTGATTACAGTGGGGCATGTCTTTTCTACTATGCACTTAACCTCTGACAGGACAGTGGAAAAGTGTTTATAAATGTTTTATTGTTACCCATCACATGGTAGCAATCCATTTTCTTTTTACATTAGAAATTCTATATGTTGCTTGTCTTCGTGCAATATTGCGAACTGAATGTTCTATTTTAAACCATAGCCCCCTGCCCCCTCCCCCCTTTCCACTGTAAGCTAATATTCCTAATTCTATAACATCATATTCTGTGTACATTACTAACTATGTTATCAAGACATGCATTCAGACTAGTTGGTTTTTCATTGAGACAATAATGACAGTTTAGAGAGTGAACCATGTGACTCATATTTTTTTACTTTCGCCTTACATCTATGTTAATGTCACCTAAAATAATAATTTCATGCTATTTATATTTGGACAGTTGCAATATTAAAGTATTAACTTTTGTATAAATACAATCTCATCAGATCTTGGAGCTCAATAAACTGAGATAATTACAATTTTTCATGTGTATTACCATACCGGCTACTTCAAAAGTGCATTCAAGGCACTGTCTGCTAAGGTCTGTGACTGAATAATGTAAACCAAGCTTACTTTTAATGTAGATTGAGGCACCACCATGTGAAATGCTGCTTCTGCAATAGTTAGTAACTAGTATGTACCCTAGATGAACACAAAAGTCTATTTCAGAGTCTTTTACCTTTTGTTCATTGATACATGAAACAGTGCTGTTAATTTTATCAATCTGCTATTGTAATGCACTGATTTTACCTCTAAGAGATTATGCATTTAAATGGCAGGGAAGAATATTGTTATTGATACAGAAAGATGTTTTTATGTCCCTGGGTCTTGCATGTTTATTTATTTTCACTAGATCATTGGAAACACATACAGTGGTTTGCTTTGTGCTGATATGTTCAGTGCAGTGACGGGTTTACATTTTGATAGTGGCTGGATCTTCCTGGGGTAGGCCATAAACATCATCAGGATGCCAGAATGAGATTTTCACTCTGCAGCAGAGTGTGCGCTGATATGAAACTTCCTGGCAGATTAAAACTGTGTGTCGGACCGAGATTCGAACTCGGGACCTTTGCCTTTCACGGGCAAGTGCTCTACCATCTGAGCTACCGAAGCACGACTCACGCCCAGTACTCACAGCTATACTTCTGCCAGTATCTCGTCTCCTACCTTCCAAACTTTACAGAAGTTCTTCTGCGAACCTTGCAGAACTAGCACTCCTGAAAGAAAGGATATAGCGGAGACATGGCTTAGCCATAGCCTGGGGGATGTTTCCAGAATGAGAATTTTCACTCTGCAGCGGAGTGTGCGCTGATATGACTCTTCCTGGCACATTAAACAGTTTTAATCTGCCAGGAAGTTTCATATCAGCGCACACTCCACTGCAGAGTGAAAATCTCATTCTGGAAACATCCCCCAGGTTGTGGCTAAGCCATGTCTCCGCTATATTCTTTCTTTCAGGAGTGCTAGTTCTGCAAGGTTCGCAGAAGAACTTCTGTAAAGTTTGGAAGGTAGGAGACGAGATACTGGCAGAAGTAAAGCTGTGAGTACCGGGCATGAGTCGTGCTTCGGTAGCTCAGATGGTAGAGCACTTGTCCGCGAAAGGCAAAGGTCCCGAGTTCGAGTCTCGGTCGGGCACACAGTTTTAATCTGCCAGGAAGTATCGTCAAGATGGCTGATTTGCTGCAATTGACAGCTCATTTTAAAAACTTTCTTTATTCTTTTTATGTTTTGGACATTATATGCAATTTGTGTGTTTCACTGTGTTGTATCATGTGATTTTTGAAGCCAGACCAATTTTCAGGGTGGATGTGCCATACAACTAGTGATTAGGTCCAGACATAAAAATATTAGCATTTTCTTGAATTCATGGTTTCTGACAGATGTGCTTAATAAGAGAATTGATGATAATTAAAAATCAGTAAATAAATAAGAGAGATTTTTATTTCCCTTGTCGACATAACTGTGAATTACATTTATGTTGTCATCCACTGTGTAGATGATAGCCTACTTCCCTCTTTCCTTAAGTTAATCTTCTTGAAATGGGTTTATTATTTGAAGTATCTATAATTTTATATTCAAATATACATGCTGCATTATACAGTACCACTAATAACAATGTAGTGAATGCCACTCATATTTATTCCTAATTAATTTTACAGTACCTGAATTCAACATATGGCACAAATGTTCCATTGGTGTTAATGAACTCTTTTAACACTGAAAGTGAAACTCAAAAAATGATAGAAAAGTACAAAGGTTTGAATGTGCAAATACATTGCTTTAATCAGAGCTGTTACCCTCGAATAAATGAAAGCTCATTCCTTCCAGTTACAGCAGACTGTGATATCAAAAGTAACAAGGAAGCGTAAGTGATATGATTAAATGTGATCCTTCATGAGATGCTCAGTATAAAATTTCTTATCTGTCCTGTTTTATAGGTGGTACCCCCCTGGTCATGGAGATTTTTATGAAAGTTTCAGCAATTCGGGGCTTCTTAATCAATTCATTGAAGAGGTATGTGCATGTTGTACATAATTTGATTAATCTGATTTCTTTTTGAGTAATGATGATTGTAATGATGCTATTTTATGAGATTCACAACTAGTTTATTTATTTATTTATTTTATTTTATTTATCCATCTGCTGACAATAAATATTGTATGGATGTTGTCAAGGGTACATTAAGCCATTTCAAAGAAATGGGACACAAACAATATGTACGTAAAAAAGTACAAAACAAAATAATACAATGAAGTTAATAATAATACAATGAAATTAATATAGCCTATATACATCCCTGCTTGTTATTTTAAATGCGTAGTCTGTTTTTCATAAGGCTTTAGTTTTGTCCTCCCTAAACGGCAAGTCCTTATATACACAACACTGCTTAAGTATATATTTACATCACACAAGAGCTGTCCTTTAAGTATGTAAATGTAATGAATGGTTAGGTAATGAAGGATTAGGTACAGATAGAGTATTTTCCATTTGCCTTTATAAATATCATCAGAAAAAATTTATTGACCTACATAGTCATTTACAGAATAAAAACATTGTTCTATTAGAAATTTTTTAAATTTGTTATCATCTTCTAACTGCCTGATGTTGACTGGCAGTGCGTTGTACAGTTTCGCACCGATATGGCTCACATGCCTTTGTGTATTCGTTCTTTTTGTTCGCTGAGTATGGAGTATTGCGCTATTACGGGTATTGTAGTTATGAAAGTTGGCATTTGTCTGAAAATCTGCAATGTGGGTCCTGACATACAATACACATTTGTATATGTATAATGATGGTATAGTAAGTATTCTAAACTTTTTGAATACGGGTTTGCAGTGTGTCAGTGGATGACTGTGAGTTATTATTCGGATGGCCCTCTTCTGCAACAAAAAAAATTGTTTTAGGGGCCCTGTTGTGGAACCCCAAAATATTATTCCATATGTGGCAAGAGATTGAAAATAGCCGAAATATGCCATTCTGGCACCCTTTGAGGTACAAACATTTGCAATAATTCTGAGGGCAAAACAGGCTGAATTAAGTTTCTGTGCAAGTTTTATTATGTGGTCATTAAAATTTAAGTTTTCATCCACATGAATCCCCAGCAATTTTGAGGATGTCACTCTGTCTAAGGCTTTGTCATCCCACACCAGATCGAGATTTACATTTTGACATCTTTTCCCAAACAATATATAATTTGTTTTATTTACATTCAATGTCAACCTGTTTGCATTGAACCAAGAGTGGATGTAATTTAGTACTTTATCAGCAGCTGTTGGTAGCAATTGCTTTGGTGCACTTATTATCACACTAGTATCATCTGCAAATATTATTGCTTTGGCTGCATCATCTGAGGTGTGAAAAATCGTATGTGCGGATGGATATGTGTTTGTGTGCGAGTGTATACATATCCTTTTTCCCCCCTAAGGTAAGTCTTTCCGCTCCCGGGATTGGAGTGACTCTTTACCCTCTCCCTTAAAACCCACATCCTTTCATCTTTCCCTCTCCTTCCCTCTTTCCTGATGAAGCAACCGCCAGTTGCGAAAGCTTGAATTTTGTGTGTATGTTTGTGTTTGTTTGTGTGTCTATCGACCTGCCAGCGCTTTTGTTTGGTAAGTCACATCATCTTTGTTTTTAGATATATTTTTCCCACGTGAAATGTTTCCCTCTATATATATAGTTTGGGCCCTAGGATGCTGCCTTGTGGTACTCCTATTTCTACATTTTTTGCCTCTGATACTGAATTTATTTTGTGGTTGGAGTAAGTTGATGTCAGTCATACAACCTGTGTTCTGTTTATTAGGTATGACTCAAACCATTTATTTCCTATCCCATGTATACCCAACGCTTCCAATTTTTCTAAAAGAATGTCCTGGTTCACAGTGTCAAAAGCTTTGGAGAGGTCTAAATTTACTCCTACTACACTATAATTTTTTTCTAGATTTTTGATTATTTGTTCAGTGTAGCACATTACTGCTGTTTCGGTATTTTTACATGCTTGGAAGCCATCCTGATTTCTGTTTAGTAAATTACGGTCATTTAGATATTTGTTGATTCGGTGCTTCATCAGTTTTTCCAATAGTTTTGAAACTACTGGGAGGAGAGATATTGGGCGATAGTTTTTTACCTTATACTTGTCACCGTTTTTAAATAATGGCTTCACTTTTGAAATTTTCAGCCTTACTGGAAAAGCTCCTTCACTGAATGATAAATTGGCTATGTGTGCAAAGGGCTTTGTGATTTGTGGTGCTCTCCTTGTTATGATTGACACAGGCACCTCATCTATGCCAGCTGACATTTTGGGTTTCAAGCTTTGTATCACTTTCAACACTTCTCCCTCATTTGTTGGCTCTACCCTCATTCTACAAACTCTTTTTCGATATTCAGGTTTTTCTCCATTTGTAAATTTTAAGCTTAATGAAGTTGTTGCATTTATGAAATAATTGTTAATATAATTTGGCAAATCTTGTTGATTAATATTGCCATTTTTAAAATTTTTGAGGCTAATGTCCTGGTTTTCACAACTCTTCCCCGTTTCAGTCTTCACAATACCCCATATAGGTTTTGATTTGTTTTTAGACTGTTTTATAAAACTATCATTACTCGTGAATTTTGCTTTAGCAGTTACTTTTCTAGATACCCTCTTGTAATTCCTGACATATTCTATGAATTGTGGGTCTGTGGATGTTTTCATTTTAGAAATTAGTCTCTAGAGTTCCACAGGAAGTTTTGATGCCAGCTGTGATCCAAGAACTTGGCTTTGTATTGCCATGTGACCTGATGTGTCCTTCCTATTGCACAAGATGTAACCTTATAATGTATATAGTGAATGGGCTAACTAAAATGCATTATAAGCTTTAAAGTTTGTTGGCAGTGTGTCCAATGATTGCCACACACCTGTCACATCGCATCAACTGAAGTTAATGTATTTATAGTCCCGACGACCTGTCGTGTTCCATGAGATAATGCAAAAAATCTGTTAATGTACTGCAAAAACTTTACAAATCCATGAACTCATGCAAGGATTTAGTAACACCATCCAACAATTCAGAGTTGGGAAATTTAATATAAGTCTCTAAATGCACAAATAAATTTTGTAATTTCTAGACCTGGCACATGGATATTTTCAAACACTTTCAGAGGTGACTGATAGACCACACATCTGGCCATGAGAGGTCCTACTTGTACAGTGCATATCTCAGATGGTCATAATTAGTATGTCTGCATCTCCTGTATAGCAATCAATCTTTTGTTGTCAAAATCACAAAAATGCTTTTATTGTAGGGGAGAGTGTTGTACCTGGAGAATAGTGTACATAGGAACACATGTTGCTTCCTGGTTGATGTTTCAATCAACTGCCCAGTTTTAGAAACACATGCAGGACTGTACACTAGAAACCACTAGAAGTAGTTTCTGCCATTTTCTAACATTTTCGTTGTGAGACATGATTTGTGTTTTTACCAGAATATGTAATTGCTACAAGCTCTACATATTTAAGTACTGTTTAACATATGAAAGCTTTGTGGAGGATATTGTTAATTCTTCAGTTACAGAATTCTGTGGTAGGTAAAATTCAGTATAGTTTAAAAACTAGTTACATTATGTGTTAACATTTAAGCCATTCTTCATCAGTCATCCTTGAAATGGAAGGTCTTCTATCATGGAACTCATGATGTTTGCAAATGAACAGAATTTATTTAGATCCCTGTCCTGTAAATAGAAAATTGTTTTAGCTGCCAATAACTTCTATTGTAATTCTTTTGTATTTGTAGCCGGTTGTATGTGAAACTACTTTTTAATTTGATTTCACTTATTGTTTATTGGTTTGTAGAGGAGTAATAATGTAACAAATAAACTATTAAGTATGGCATTGACAATATTTTCTTGATTGCAACACTTTTAAACTGGAATAGAATATTTGTTCCTAGTTAAATGACATTTAGAATAGTCTTACTTTTCTTGACTAATTTTTGCAATTGCATGAAAAGACTGCAGCACAAAAGATTGGAAGCTATAATTTCAAAATGGAATAAGAAAATAAATTAAATTACTATTACAGGGCTGGCTAGAGGCAAAAGTCTACACAGTGTGCTAGTGATGCATTCCTAGAGTGGCATTTAGCTTGGGATTTATTTCCATATCACTGTTATGAATCAGACAAAATTAGAGTTACTTCTAATTAACAGTTCAAAACTAATAAGAATTCTGTATCTAAAGCTTGCTATGCTGATCTCTTATCACTTTTTTGGTCATCATTCTTCTGACAAATTTGATGCAATCTGCCATGAATTCCTCTCCTGTGCCAATCTTTTCATCTAGGAGTAGCTCTTGCACCCAATGTCCTCAATTATTTCTTGCCGACATACTGATATCTGTGTTCCACTACAGTTTTTATGCTCTACAGCTGCCTCAAGTACCTTGTGAGTTACTCCTTGATATATAAACACATGTGCCACCATCCTGTATCTTTTCCTTGTCTGTGTTTTCCATAATTACTTTTGCCAATTATGTGGAGAACCTCTTCAGTCCTTATCAGCCCATCACATTTTCAACATCCTTCTGTAGCATCACATCTCATATACTTAGATTCTCTTCTTTTCTGGCTTTGCTACACACCATTACTCACTTACACAAATTTCTGTGCTCCAAACAAACATTCACAAAAATTTATTCCTTACCTTTTTGCTTTTCATGTTTCTTCAGTTTACCATCAATCCATAGTGAATGCTTATTAGGCTATTCATTTCATTGAACAGACTCTGCAATTTTTCTTCCCATTCACTAATGATAACAATGTCATCAGCAAATGTTATCATAGATATTCTTTCACCATGTATTTTAATACCACTCCTGACCCTTTCTTTTATTTCCTTCAGTGCTTCTTCAGTACAGGGGTGAAAGTCTGGCATCACTCTGTCATACAATTTCTAATTCAAGCACTTCATTCTTGATCTTTCAGTCATATTTTTCCTTCTGGTTCTTGTACATATTGTATATTACAAGTCTTTTTCTGTAACTAACACTTTATGTTTGTGAGAATTTGGACTGTCTTTCACCATTTTACTTGTTGAATGCTTTTCTTAGGTTCACAAACCCTGTGAATGTGTCTTGAATTTTCTTAAGTATTGCTTCCATTATCAAATGCAGTGTCAGAACTGCCTTGCAAGAGCCTTTACCTTTCCTAAATCCAAACTGATCATCATTTAATTTATCCTTCATGTTCTTTTCCATTCATCTGTCTATTACTCATGTCAGTAACTTGGATGCATAAGCTGTTAAACAGATTGTGTGACAGTTGTTGCTTTCATCTGTTCTTGCTCTCTTTAGGATTGTATGAATGATATTGTTTGGAAGTCTGATATGTCTCTGTATTAACAGATTCTAAAAACCAATCAAAGAGTCATTTGGTCACAACTTCCTCCAATGAATTTAGAAATTCCAAAAGATTGTAATCTATGCCTTCTGCCTTATTTTAACACAAATCGTCCAAAGCCCAGTTATGTCCTGACTCTAATACTGGATCTGCCAATCTTCTATATTGCCTCCCATTTTGTTCTTCTATCACTGTATTAGACTGCTCCTGCCTTCTCTGTGTTTTTCACTGGAATTACTCTTGCATGTTTAATGTTGACATCTTAAGTTTCAATTTCACCAAAGGTTGTTTTGACTTTTCTATATATGGAATAAGTCCTTTCAATAACTTTTTTTTATGTCCTCGTGTTTTTCCTGCAACTATTTTGCTTTGGCTCCCCTGAACTTTTTGTTTACTTCATCCATAAATGACTTGTATTATTATCTTTCTGTCTTTCCCTGAACATTTTTGAATGTCCTTCTTTCATCAATCAATTGATTTGTTTCTTTTTTTACACATGGTTTATTCACAGTTACCTTCCTTGTATCTATATTTGTCTGTTGAACTTCAGTAATTGCTCTTTTAAGACCTGTACATTCCTCTTCAACTGAACTACTTATTGTGGTATTCATTGTCATAGTGTCTACAACCTTAGAGAAATACAAATGCACCATCCCTTAGTATTTCAGCATCCTGCTTCTTCCCCATTAATTCTTTTGGT
The DNA here is from genome assembly GCF_023897955.1 of Schistocerca gregaria. NCBI lineage: Eukaryota > Metazoa > Arthropoda > Insecta > Orthoptera > Acrididae > Schistocerca > Schistocerca gregaria. The sequence continues at coordinate 1,004,815,395 of NC_064921.1, forward strand.
TGATTATCTTCAACCTCATTTTACTCTCCATTATTACTAAATTGTTACCTGAGAGTCTGTGCTCACGGGTGTGCCTTACAGTCCAGTATCTGATTTCAGAATCTCTTTCTGACCTTGATGTAATCCAGTTGTTGTTGTTGTTGTTGTTGTTGTTGTTGTTGTTGTGGTCTGCTGTCCAGAGACTGGTTTGATGCAGCTCTCCATGCTACTCTATCCTGTGCAAGCTCCTTCATCTCCCAGTACCTACTGCAACCTACATCCTTCTGAATCTGTTTAGTGTATTCATCTCTTGGTCTCCCTCTACAATTTTTACCCTCCGCACTGCCCCCCAGTACTAAATTGGTGATCCCTTGATGCCTCAGAACATGTCCTACCAACTGATCCCGTATTCTAATCAAGTTGTGTCACAAACTCTTCCCCCCAATTCTATTCAGTACCTCCTCATTAGTTATGTGTTCTACCCATCTAATCTTCAGCATTCTTCTGCAGAACCACATTTCAAAAGCTTCTATTCTCTTCTTGTACAAACTATTTATCATCCACGTTTCACTTCCATACATGGCCGCACTCCATTCAAATACTTTCAGAAGCGACTTCCTGACAGTTAAATCTATACTCGATGTTAACGAATTTCTCTTCTTCAGAAATGCTTTCCTTGCCATCACCAGTCTACATTTTATATCCTCTGTACTTTGACGATCATCAATTATTTTGCTCTCCAAATAGCAGAACTCATTTACTACTTTAAGTGTTTCATTTCCTAATCTAATTCTGGCAGCACCACCTGATTTAATTCAGCTGCATTCCATTATCCTCATTTTGTTTTTGTTGATGTTCATCTTATATCCTCCTTTCAAGACACTGCCCATTCCGTTCAACTGCTCTTCCAGGTCCTTTGCTGTTTCTGACAGAATTACAATGTCATCGGCAAACCTCAAAATTTTTATTTCTTCTCCATGGATTTTAAAACCTACTCCAAATTTCTCTTTTGTTTCCTTTACTGCTTGCTCAGTATACAGATTGAATAACATCGGGGATAGGCTACAACCTTGTCTCACTCCCTTCCCAACAACTGCTTCCCTTTCATGTCCCTTATAGCTGTCATCTGGTTTCTGTACAAACAGTAAATAGCCTTTCACTCCCTGTATTTTACCCCTGACACCTTCAGAATTTGAAATAGACTATTCCAGTCAACACTGTCACAAGCTTTCTCTAAGTCTACAAATGTTAGAAACGTAGGTTTGCCTTTCCTTAATCTATCTTCTAAGATAAGTCATAGGGTTAGTACTGCCTCACGTGTTCCAAGATTTCTATGGAATCCAAACTGATGTTCCCCAAGGTTGGCTTCTACCAGTTTTTCCATTTGTCTGTAAAGAATTCGAGTTAGTATTTTGTAGCCGTGGCTTATTAAACTGATAGTTCGGTAATTTTCACATCTGTCAACACCTGCTTCCTTTGCATTTGGAATTATTATATTCTTCTTGAAGTCTGAGGGTATTTCGCCTGTTTCATACATCTTGCTCACCAGATGGTTGAGTTTTGTCAGGACTGGCTCTCCCAAGGCCGTCAGTTGTTCCAATGGAATGTTGTCTACTCCGGGGGCCTTGTTTCGACTCAGGTCTTGCAGTGCTCTGTCAAACTCTTCACGCAATATCATATCTCCCATTTCATCTTCATCTACATCCTCTTCCATTTCCATAATATTGTCCTGAAGTACATCGCCCTTGTATAGGCCCTCTACATACTCCTTCCACCTTTCTGCTTTCCCTCCTTTGCTTAGAACTGGGTTTCCATTTGAGCTCTTGATGTTCATACAAGTGGTTCTCTTATCTCCAAAGGTCTCTTTAATTTTCCTGTAGGCAGTATATATCTTACCCCTAGTGATATGCGCCTCTACATCCTTACATTTGTCCTCTTAGCCACCGCTGCTTAGCTATTTTGCACTTTGAATTTTTGAGACGTTATTATCTTCCCATATTTCCAGTCTTTTTCCAAGAATACCTTGTCCTCCAGTGATTTTTGCACAATAGATTCACTATTACCAGCTTAAATTTATTGAAGAGTTCAATAGTCTTCCTCCCTCTCATTCCTACTGCCAAGACTTCATTCTTTTTTAACTCTTGTTTTCTACTCCGTCCACTGAGTGAGGTGGCACAGAGGTTAGCACACTTCACTCGCATTTGTAAGGACAATGTGATGAAGCAAGCTGGGATAATTTAATTCCCCCTCTTGTTTTGCCATCTGCCTCCTTAAATTTGTTTTGCTACTTTTAACTAATTATGATTAACATATGTGAATGTAATCTGCATTTCCATAAAAGAGAAAGATTGGCCCTCAGCTTTAAAGTAAATAACACCAGATCTAATTTTGTTCTTATTTTTATGTGTGTAATTGATTTTCTAATTTATTTTGACTATTCCTAGTTAGTATTGTTTGTTATATGGTGAAATCAGTGATTGTTTCATAATTTAAATTCTATTGTTGACCTATAAACAAATATAAAGTCTCTAATAATTTTAGACATTTGGGAGATGAAATACTAATAATCTTAAAGTATATATTTGGCTACATTTGAAAACACGTTAGCAAAACCAGCCCTTCATTAATTACAAAGTAATTAACAGTTTTGTCAAAAGTATTGTTTGCATAACAATGTCTGTTAATTTCACCATTTAAACAAATAATGCGGCCTAAACCTCATAGTAGAAGAAACTGTTAAAAAGAAGCAGTTTTTCAATGTATTCAGTCAATTGAGTGAGTTAAGTTTTAATTGTAATTTCTGTAAATTTTAATTTCTTGTGTAGTTTCAGCACCTTTTATTGTGAGGATATATAAGTGCCCCATTTTTGGTCATGAGACAGTCAGGCCACAGCCGAGTTACAGACGAGTAACCTGTGCTCGTTAGAACAACAACAATGCTTCAAATTAATTATGGAACAAGTGTTAAAAAAATAGGCCATGTGTAAAAACAGTGACAGTGTCTGCTCCATATGTACCTGTTTATTCTTCAAGAACTGTGGACTTTTTGGTTAGGTTTTACTGCTTGTAGATTTACAACAGGAAACTATTGTAGCAGTACGTGGAGTTTCGCGTGAAACCTATTAATGATGCTTATTGGAAGTTAAACAATAGTGCACTGGCCATTTAATGGTGTATTATTGGGGGGGGGGGGGTTGTCAACAGTGAAATAAAAGTACTGTGTAATACAATTGTGCACCTGTCAGCTATATGATTTGCAGTAGTCAGTGTCGGAATCCACAACCCATTTTTTTCAGCCAGTGTAGCAATGCAGCACATCAACTGTCGAAACCCACAGTTGGATGTCCTACTTTAGGTTTTCCAGGATTTCCCTAAACTGCGTCAGGCAAATGCCGGGATGGTTCCTTTGAAAGGGCACAGCTGATTTCCTTCCCCATCCTTCCCTAATCAAAGCTTGTGTTCTCTCTCTAATGACCTTGTTGTCAATGGGACGACAAACACTAATCTCCTTCTCCTGTTCCTTCCACAGTTGCAACATTCAAATTACACATGATTATTAGGTTTTCATGTCCCAGTACATACTGAATTACACATTCAATTACCTCTTATATTTTCTCTGCCTCTTCATCTTCTACTTGTGATTTATATAACTTAGGTTGCTGCAATAAATCCTGTCACTGTACTATTTACCGTAACTGATTCTGTGCCCTACCTGTTCACTGCTTGTACCTGTAACATGAGCTTATTTACCTGTGCTAATCTGCCCTTGGTAGCTTCACCTCTGTCAAATCTGACTGAAAAGTGGTTGTTGAAAGTAGGCTATTTTAAATGATATGGTCCACACCAAGTTTACAGTCCAGAAACTTTAACTGCACTTTCATGTCAAATAATCTACAGTCTACAGCCAGATTGAGTCTCTTTATTTATGGACAGATAAATGGTTAGCCACATACTTCACTCAACTGGTGTCTCATTACATTATTGTTCAAGTGCAGTAACCTAACATGGACATACTGAGTCACAACAAGTAAAATGTGCAAGAAATCATTAACATATTTGCCAGTTACACTGTCATTCCAAGTAGATAATTACATCAAAATGAAAATGATGTTGCACAGTTAGTATAAGCTGGAGGTAAAACAGTTCAGCTTGATCTAATTGTCACAGTAAATGATCATTATTTGACCGAGTTCATACAGTTTACTGCTCAATTAATCATCAAAAACAGTCACTAAATTACAGAATGATCTCCTGAATGTGAAATACTGAAAAAACTTGGCACATTGTACTACTAGTAATTTGTGCTAATTCAATTGCGATATACTTTTGTACACAGATCTTACTTGTTTCATGACCTCCTGCACACTGACTAAAGTGGCTTCCTTAATGTTCCTTTTATAAGTTTGCAGTAACTGAAACTACATTCAAACAATTGAAACACAAGATAGGGATATCAACAATGTAGTGAAAGGTAGATTGCTACTAATGTAAAAAAGACATGTTAAGTTGCAGACAGGCACAAGTAATAGACACTTATACACAGCTTTCAGCCACAGCCTTCATCAGCAAAAGAGAAACAGAGAAACACGTACCATTCGTACACACAAGCAAACACACATTGCGCATGTATGACTGCCAACTTTGGCAGCTTGGGCCAGAATGTGGAATAGAAGCAGCAATGTGGAGAGGGTGGGGGAGGGGAAGGGATAGTAGTATATGGATGGGGGAGTGAGGAATGCTGTCTGGTGGAGTGTGCAGGGGCTAGAATGCCAACAGACACAGCATCAGGAGGGTGTGGATCAGGAGCAGAGGAAAAAAGGAGTGAGGAAAAAGAGGAGCAGGGAAAGATGGGTGGGGGAGTTGGCAAAGGGCAGCAAATAAAGTGGGTGGGAGTTGAGAATGGAGAGGAGATGATACGACAGAGAGGGTGGAAACTGTGGGTTAGAGACCAAGGGGCAATATGTTGCCATAGGTTGAGGCTAGGATATTTCTGGGACCAGAGAATGTATTGTAAGGATAACTCCCATCTGTGCAATTCGGAAAAGCTGGGGCTGGAGGCAAGGATCCAGGTGGCTTGGATAGTGAATTAGCCATTGAAATGAAGAATGTTATGCTCAGCTGCACATTGTGCCACAGGGTGGTCTACTTTGCTCTTGGCCACAGTTTGGTGGTGGATGCTCATCGTGGTGGACAGTGGTTGGTAGTCATACCAATGTGAACAGATGTGCGGTGATTTCAGAGCTGGTAAATGATATGACTGCTTTCACAGTGGCCCAGCCACTGATGGGTGGCTAGGATAGACCTGTGATAGGACTGGAATGGGAAGTGCTTGGTGGATGGATTGGGCAGTTTTGCATGGGGGTCTTCCAGAGACAGGTGATCCTTGTGGCAAGGCGATGGGATTGGTAGTGGCACAGGAATGGACTAGGATGTTGTGGAGGTTGTGTGGGTGATGGAACACTACCTTAGGAGGGGTGGGAAGGATCTTAGGTAGCATGTCTCTCATTTCAGGACATTAACATAGGTAATCAAGACTCTGATGAAGGAATGTGGTTGAGTTGTACCAGTCTGGGGTGGCACTCCTTTGTGGCTGGCTCTTGGGGATGGTGCAAGGATTGGGGGTGTGAGGGGAAATGGCATGGGAGATGTTTGCTTAATAGGCCCAGTGGATAGTGCACGTGTGTCAAGGCCTTGGTGAGACCCTCAGCATACTTAGCAAGGGAGTTCTTGACACTGCATATACACCATCCCCAGATGGCCAGGCTGTGTGGGAGGGACTTTTTTTAGCATGAAAGGGATGACAGCTGTCATAATGCAGGTAATGTTGGTGGTTGGTGGGTTTAAATGTGGGCAGATGGAGCCATCACAGAGGAGATCAGTGACTACCATCACAGAGGAGATCAGTGACTAGGAAGGTAGCACACTGGGTTGAGGAGGACCAGATGAAGCAGATGGGAGAGAAGGTGCTGCTGTTGTGAAGGAACGAAGGTAGGGTGTTTCGGCCCTGAATCCATGTCCTGAAGATATCATCAATAAACCTGAACCAGACTAGGGGGTTTGGTGTTTTGGGAGGCTAGGAAGGTCTCTTCTAGATGGCCCATAAACAGATTAGCATAGGACAGTGCCATGCAGGTGCCTGTGGCTGTGCTGCAGATTTGTTTATATACTTCCTCTTCAACGGAGAAGTAATTGAGGGTTAGGCTAAAGTTATTAGTATGTATGAGGAATGAGGTAGTGGGTTTGGAGCCTGAAGAACAAGGGGGAAAGTAGTGTTCAATAGAGTTAAGACAATAGGTGTGAGGTATACTGGTTTATTGGGAAGTGGCATCAACAGTGATGAGTAGAGAGAGATCCAGGAGGTTAAAGGGTGCAGATGGTGAGGAGTTGGTGAAGGAAGTGGTTGATATCTTTGACATGGGAGACTAGATTAGAGGCAACTGGTTGGAGGTGTTGGTCAATGAGGGCCAAAATTCTTTCATTAGGAGCTTAATAACCAGCTACAATGGTTCATTAAAAATAGCTGGGTTTGTGGATTTTGGAGAGCATGTAAAATGTTGGTGTGTGGGGTATCATAGGGCTGCAGGGAGAAATAGATTCTGGGAGGAGGTTCTGGGAAGAGCCTAAGGCTTTAAGCTGGGATTGTAGGTAGTGTTGGACCTCTAGGAGGTATCACTATGGCAGAGTTTAGGGTGGAGGAGTCAAACAATTGGTGGAGGCCTTCTGTCAGGTAGTCACTGTGCTTCATAACAACAGTGACAAGACATCTGTCAGCTGTTAGGATGGTTAAGTTAGGATTTTTTTTGTGGTTGAGTTTGGATATTCTTTGTTTTGCTGAAAAGTTGGTGTTCTGTGGAAGGGATTTGTGAGAGGATAGTGATGCTAAGTTGGAGGTAAGGAATTCCTGGAGGGTGACCAGAGGGGGGGGGGGGGGGGGGCGAAAATCATGGCTGGATGATGGTATGAACTGGGAGACATAGTTGGAATTAGGTTGGTTTTGGCTGGAGGAATTGGTGGCAAAGAATTTTTCCATTGCAAGGATAAGGAGTAAGAGAGTAGTCTTTGAGAAGTCCAGCATGGTTAAATTTGAGTGTAGAGCTAAAGGTGGGGCTTTCGGGTAGGACTTCAACTTCCATGGAGTTCAAGGTTTTGGTGGACAGGTTAACTACAGCATTATAGGAATGTTTCACTTCTGGATTTGGTGGAGTGTTGGGGTGTGTGGGAAGATGAAAAGGTCGGCTAGGCAGGGTTTAGGGGCTATGAGCAGTGTGCGAGGAGGCCCAATGTAGGTAGGAAATGGATCGGATAATGGTGGACCGAGGTGGCAACAATATGTCAGGAGGTTTGATAACTTATGGAGGTGGTGTCTGGAATGCTCCTGCAAGTGCTGGAGCGCAAGTGATGCAATTTTGGAGATGTGATGTATGGAGCAGGGATTGCACAGTAGTAGTACCTTGCAGAGGGAGCAGAGGAGGGTGGTTCTGGGATGTATGTGCCATGAAGATATGTTTTTGCAGTACCAGGATTGTGAGCGGCAGGGACTGGCAGAATCTGGAAAGGTGAAGTCACTGTGAAATGAGATTGGGATCCAGAGAAAGAAATTTTTATGATTAGGCTGTTTGGGGTGATTCCATGGTTTAGGTAGCATTTGAGAAATAGTATGTGATATTGAGTTTTATCCAGGGAAAGGGATACCTTTCTGAACTGGTGCAGATAGAGCAAAGGCCAACTGTACCATTAAAAGTGTAAAGGAAACGAGAATGAGGTGGAAATTGGCAAAATAGCTATTAATGGTTGTAAGAGAAGGTGGATAAGAGAAAAGACGCGTAAAAAAATATGTAAAGACACATGGAAATGCACACTGATATGCAAAACTATGCAGATACGTAGAAATATGCAAAATAACATAAAACAGGTAAAAATACGCACAGATACGTTAAAAATGTACAGAAACATGGGAGAAAAGGAATGGATGAGGTGTGGAGGCACGTGTGTGTTTTACAGTAAGAGATGAGAGGAGGAGGGGGAACGGATTAGGTCGAGGATCACAAGGTTGTGTTGCACAGGCAGGTGTGTAAAATGAAACGCTAAAGGATTTCAGGATGAGGGATGAAGTGGAATCAACAAGAATAAATATAACTAATAGAGGAAAGAATCTGGAGCATCAGATACTGCATCAACAATCTGACCAGTCACAGAGCCTAGATAGTGTGTGGACGATCTTTCATACAGTGTGGCTCGGAAGTAGATGTGGTTTGGAAGGCAGTGAATGAACCCAGGTAAGAAGAGAAAGTACAGACACTGAGAGGAGTAATGTTATAGGGAACAGTAACAAAGGAAAACATCACACGTTTGCACTACCCCTTCCCCTTCCCTGCCAGTCCAGATTGCTGCTTTCATCCCACATGACAGTTGCGTTCTCTCCTGAGATGCCAGAGTTGGCAGTCAGGTCTGCATGCCTATGTTTGCTTTTGTGTATAATTGGTGTGCGTATATATCTTTCTCTTTTGCTGATGAAGACTGTGGCTGAAGGCTATGTGTAAGTTCTTGTAATTGTGCTTATTTTGCAACTTAACGTGTCTTCTTTACAGTAATTAACTTTTTATCTTTCTCTATGTTGTTGAGATTCCTTCCTGGTTTTTGATTTTGCTGAAAGGTTTTCTTCCATCCTACAACCCGGTGACATTTTCTTTTGTTACTCTTCTCTTTAGCATTACTCTTCTAAGTGTCCATTCATCCTCTTCTTTCCTGTGTTTATTTACCACCTTCCAAACCACCTCCACTTCCAAACCACACTCTATGGATGATCGTCTACACGTAACACAGGCTTCTTTACTGCATGGATTTTTAATGCAGTATCTGATGCCCAGATTCTTTCCTCTGAGGTTCTTATTATATTTATTCCTATTAATTCCACTTCATCTCTAATCCTGAAATACTTTAGCGTTTTATTTTCCACATCTGCCCTCAGTCTAACCCATCGCACACACACACACACATTCCAATACCTCATCTGTTCCTTTATTCCCATGTTTCTGTGCATTCTTACCATATTCATGGGTATTTTTAGAGTGCTTCACACAGTTTCACACATTTTTACGTACCTGTGCTTATTTTTGCATATCGGTCCACATTTCCGTGTGTCTTTATGCATTTTTATATATCTTTTTCTCTTATCCAGCTCCTCTTACAATCATCGACATTGTTTTTCCCATTTCTGCGTCATTCCTGTTTCCTTTACACTATTACTACCACAATCGACCCCTGCTCCATCTTCCTGCATTAGTCCAGGAAAGTATTCCTTTCCCTGACTAAAGCCCAATCACATATCCTATTTCTCAAATGCTAGCTAAACCATGGAATCACCCCAAACAGCCTAACCATAAAAATTTCTTTCTTTGGATCCCAATCAGCTTTCACAGCGATTTCACATATCCAGATTCTGCCAGTCCCTGGTCCTCAAAATCCTGGTACTGCAAAAACACATCTTAATGGCACAGGCATCCCAGAACCACCTCTGCAGCCTCTACAAGATACTACTACTGTGCAATCCCTGCTTAGACATTACATCTCTGGAATTGCATCACTTGCTCTCCAGCACTTGCAAGAGAATGCCAGACACCATCTTCACAGGTTATCCAACCTGCTGACATACTACTGTCGTTTCGGGTCACCACTATCCAACCCATATCCTACACATACTCTTCCTCCTTGTCCACTGCTCATAGCACTTAAACCCTGCCTAGCCAAGCTTTTTCACTTGCCATATTCCCCATAATTCCCTGCCAAGATTCCACCAAATCCAGAACCAAACAATTCCTATATCACTGTTAACCTGTTCACCAAAGCCCTGGGCGCCACATAAGTCTCAGTCCCATTCAAAAGCCTCAACTTTAAGCCTACACCCAAATTTAACCATGCTGGACTTGTCAAAGACTACTCTTCTTCTCTCATTCCTTGCTAAGAAAGAACGTCTTTGCCACCAATCCCTCCAATCAAAACCATAATTGAACCCTGCCTTTCCTAGTTCATACCACCATCCAACCATGATTTTCCCCCTTCCCACCTAACCACTCTCTGGTAACCTTCCAGGAATTCCTTACCTCTAACGTAGCCCAACCATTTTTCCGCAGAACACCAACTTTTCAGCAGAAGAAAGAATAGACAAACACAACCTCAAAACAAATCCTAATTTGATCATCCTGGAAGCTGACAAATGTCTCATTACTGTTGTTATGAATCACAGTGACTAACTGACAGAAGGCCTCCACCAATTGTTTGACTCCTCAACCCATGAACTCTGCTGGAGTGATCCCATCAAGAAGTCCACTACAACCTACAATCCCTGCTTAAAGCTTAGGCCCTGCCCACCCACCGACACCCCATACACCCACCTTCTAAATGCTCCCTAAAGTCCATAAACCCAACAATTCTGGACATGTCATTGTGGCTAGTGACCATGTCCCTACTGAAAGAATTTTGGTCTTCATTGACCAACACCTCCAACCAATTGCCCAAAATCTAGCCTTCCATGTCAAAGATTACAACCACTTCCTTCACCAACTCTTCACCATTATATCCCTTTGCCTCCTGAATCCCTAGTCATCACTGAAGATGCTACCTCCCTATAAACCAGCATCTCTCATGCCCATGGTTTTAGCTCTATTGAACAGTGCAATTCCCCTTGTCCTTCAGGCTCCAAATCTACTACCCCATTCCTCATACATCCTACTAACGTCATCCTGACTCACAACTATTTCTCCTTTGAAGAGGAGGTATATAAACAAATCTGTGGCACAGCCATGGGCACCCACACGGCACCATCCTATGCAAATCTGTTTATGGGCCATCTAGAGGAGACGTTCCTAGCCTCCCAAAACACCAAACCCCATAGTCTGGTTCAGGTTTAATGATGATATCTTCATCATATGGACTCAGGGCCAAGACACAGGATCTTCATTTCTTCACAGCCTCAACACCTCTCCCATCTGCTTCATCTGGTCCTCTTCAACCCTGCGCACCACCTTCCTAGATGTTGACCTACTCCTCTGTTATGGCTCCATTCACACCTCTGTCCACATTAAACTCACCAACCACCAACAGTACCTACATTTTGAAAACTGTCATCCCTTTCACACTGAAAAAGTCCCTCCCACACAGCCTGGCCACCTGGGGATGGTGTATCTGTGTTGACAAGAACTCCCTTGCTCAGTAGGTTGAGTGTCTCACCAAGGCCTCCACAGACAGGCACTATCCCCCATGTCTAGCCTCCTGTGTCATTTCCTCTCACACCCCCAATCTTCGCACCACTCCCCAAGTATTGACCACAAAGAAATGCCCTCTTTGTCACCCAGTATCACCACGGACTGGAACAACTGAACCACATCCTTCTCCGGCTTTGAGTACCTATTATCATGCCCTGAAATGAGGGACATCCTATCAGAGATCTTCTCACCTCTCATAAAGTGGTATTCTGCCACTGCCAATTCCAAACTCTTAACACAAGTATCACATCCCTCGGGAAGATACAGGTACAATTCCTGCCCAGTCCACCCTCCCGGCATTTTCTATTACAATTCTGCCACAGACTTACCCTATCCCATCAAGGACTGGGCCACCTGTGAAAGCAGCCCTGTCATCTATCAGCTCTGCTGCAATCATTGCACAGCTGTTTATATGGGTATGACTTCCAACCACAGTCCACCAGGATGAAGAGACACCTCCAAATTGTGGTCAACACCCATCCAACCTCCACAACATCCTAGTCCATCCCTATGCCACACCCAGTCTCAACCCCTTGCCACAAGGATCATATCCCTGTGGAAGACAAGGTGCAACATCTGCCCAACCCACCCAACCAGTACTTTCTATTGCAATCCTGTCACAAGTTTATTCTACCCTATTGGGGAGCTGGGCCACCTATGATAGTAGCCACGTCATTTACCAGCTCTGCTGCAATCATTGCACAGCTTTTTGACTACCAACCACTGTCTGTCAAGCTGTGGCCAAGAACAAAGTAGGCCAACCTGTGGCACAACAAACATTGGAGCATAAATTGTTGATTTTTATGGCTGCTTCACTACCCAAGCGATATGGATCCTGCCCTCCATCACACCTTTTCTGAACTGCACAGGTGATGAGAGTTGTCCCTGTAACACATACTCCACTCCCATAAAAATCCTAGCCTCAACCTATGGTAACATACTGTCCCCATGCCCTCCACACAATAGTTTCCACCCTCTCTGTCCTATCATCTCCTCTCCATTTTTATCTCCCACATTCTTTATTTGCCACCCTTTGCAAGAATTATTCAGAGCCAAAAGAAGTGCTCGTAAAATGGCACAACAGGCACATGTAAGTAGGAGGAGTTGCAAGCAGATATTGCAAAGGCTTAATTTTAAGCCATATCATGTGATGGTTGTACAGCAATTAACAGAGGATGACAATCAGAAATGTGTAAATTGCACTTGTGGCTTCTGAGTAACATCATCGATGGTTTGTTAGATCCTTTCCATTATATCGTGAGTGATGGAGCAGGGTTTCATCTCTCCAGCCAGGTAAATTCACAGAAAATAAGGTATTGGGCAACAGAGAACCCTAATGTTGTGTTTCAGCAACCGCTCTGTGATGTAAAAAAATCAGCATTTGGTGCAGTGTAACAGGAACATGCACCAATGGACCAATATTTTTTGACACTACCCTCAATGCAATTGCATATATGGAAATTTTTGATACATTTTGTACTCAACTCATTGAATATGAAACACAATACTGCTTCTTCCAGCAAGATGGTGTCCCTGGAATGAGTCTGTGACATCTTCACTGAGGAACAAACTGTCAGCAAACATTTATGGCCACCATATTTGCTGGATCTAATAAAAAGGGGTTTTTCCCTGTGGGACACTTTAAGAGAAAGCTCTATGAAACAAATCCACACACACAATACAGGAACTGAAAGACAACATCAGCTGTGGAGTTGCTGCCATCAATATCCGAACTTTACACTGGCAGTATCTGAATATGCTTAGACGTGCACAACTCTGCATTGACATTGCAGGGGATCACTTTCAACATCTTCTGTAAATGAATTTGTCACTGTATTTTTCATTGTAAATAAATGGTGAGTACATTTCAGCTCTTCATCTCTCTAATTTCACTGCATTTCCTTCATGCTGATATGGGATACTTTTATCTGCATGACCCTGTAGTATAATACAGTATATACTGCAATTCTATTGACTGTTTATTCTCCATTCCACTTTCTCTCAAAAATGTCAGTCTTGGCATTGTTTTTGCTTCTAGTTTCAGTTGATCTTCTTCTTGTATCTCACTTATTAATTTAAGTCTTTTATAGTCTAAATTTTGAAAATCTAAATTCCTGGCTGGTGACAGGATGTGTGTGTAGTCAGTATTGTAACATAAAGATCTATTGATAACTTTATTATTGTAATAATGAAATGTCTGTGAAACAATTACGGTAAAGGATGATAGGGATACTTCAGAAAGTAGTAACCCTGTTGCTCTGTGTACTACCCTCTCTTAATCTAAAATTTTAATGACTTTCTTATTAAGCCTGAACATTTTGTTTCCTTCAACATATCTCCTCTGTAGCTATATGAGGAAATCTGTGGTTCCAAAGACTAGCATTTGTGTCATCATATGTCTGCTGCTGCCTGATGTATAGACGTTTTTAACCTTATTTACCTTTATGAAGATTTGTTGTATGAAATAGGATTATAATTTTTGTCATCAGTGTCATTATATGGTCTACAGTGCATTGTGTATATAATTGTTGTATGTATAATAGTTTAATGTGTAAAGATAGTTTATTTCAGTATTTCCATTGTTTTCAGGGACGCAAGTACTGTTTTATATCAAACATTGACAATTTAGGTGCTGAAGTTGATCTGAAAATTTTAAATCTGATGGACAGTGCGCAAAGTGTGCATGGCGGAGAACTTGAGTTTTTAATGGAAGTTACTGAGAAAACAAAGGCAGATGTTAAGGTAACATCAGACTTGTGTAGTCGTCTTACATAAAATGAAAATATACTTTCTGCAATTTTTCTAAATTGTTTATGTGCCATTGCTGTTGTATATAATTCTCTCCCACACAACTGAAATTTGAGACTAATTAAGCATCATTGTCACATTGTCAATATTTATTAGTGTGTTAATTCCAGTTTTAAAGATGATGTGGTAGAGGACGGAAATCACTTTAGTGAAACGTGGAAGCACAGTGCAATTGAACAACTTGTAATGGTGCACAGATACAAAGACAAAGAGAGGTGAATCAAATATCATGACATCAAAGATACATGATAGTGTTCCATTGGTTGATGGTCACCAAAGGGGTCTCTCCTGGGAAGGGTGGAGCAGAGATGACATGCAGAACAGACAATGCCATCAATAAAAAAATCTCACATCCACTTCAGTGGATGAAGTGGATGTCTTACATGTGAGTGGGGGAGGTTGTTGGTCAGAGTGATATCT